>NW_022681460.1:14907330-16157330 GCF_009764315.1 Trachypithecus francoisi | reverse complement strand
GGAGGAAGGAGGAGTCTGGGCAGGAAGGGAGGGGTTGGAGAGAGAGGGGAGAGAAGGAGGAGTATAGGGCAGGTCGGGACGAGAGCATAAGGCCCAAAAGCCTTGTATGTAATTAATTTCAGACCACTTGCCTAGCCACTGGCAGAAATTGCTGAGGTTGATCATGCCACAGTGGAAAGGAAAATTAACCGCTTCCTCCTAAGGTCTTGTTCCACCTGTAAGGTTTTTAAATTGGCTAGGAGGCACCCTAAGGGGGTGCTCTTTGAAAATTTGGACTGGGGGTTTCCCGTTTGTTTCCTCTTTACTTACACAATGGACACAATGGAAATGGAAGTGGATCTCTGCCTGGCTTCAAAGCGTCCTTTGGAACCAGCAGAGACAGACTGGAGGCTCATGGAGCCAAAGTGGAGATTACCTTCAGGCAGACGTCTCCGTCCTGAACGGGTTTCCCGAGCCACGTGGTGGCTCCAAATGGACCTCGGACCTGCACAGGATTTCTGGCCGAGGGAGGTAAAGAGGAGACAAGGGCACTTACCCCAGAGAGGCCGGTGCTCTTTGGAAATTTGGACTGGGGGTTTCCCGTTTGTTTCCTCTTTACTTACACAATGGACACAATGGAAATGGAAGTGGATCTCTGCCTGGCTTCAAAGCCTCCTTTGGAACCAGCAGAGACAGACTGGAGGCTCATGGAGCCAAAGTGGAGATTACCTTCAGGCGGACGTATCCGCCCTGAACCGGTCTCCCGAGCCACGTGGTGGCTCAAAATGGACCTCGGACCTGCGCAGGATTTTGGCCGAGGGAGGTAAAGAGGAGACAAGGGCACTTACCCCAGAGAGGCCGTGAGAGTGAGGGAAGCGGGTCTCAGGTCCTGGTCCGTCTGCCGCATGGGAGCAGGAGGAGGTTCCTCAACTCTTAGAGGCCTGAGGAGGGGTCTCCTCCCGGGTCTTCGGCACCAACTGATTTGTTTTTCTAAGACCACCAGAGCGGGCACAAAAGAACCAGCGAGTAGGCAAGTGTAAGAGCAAAACTGCAAGTTTATTTTGGTCACCTAAGGTGTGGGGAAGAGGTCTGTCGGCCTCCAGCAAAGAAGGCCGACAGAGTCCCTCGGTGGGGCTCTCGGACGGAGTTCCTGCAGTCCTGACATCCCGACATGAGTGGAGGACTGAGGAAGGCCTCGCGTGGCGTCCCCCCCTAGAGCGGCTTTTCTAGGAGTGGGAGGGCAATGGGGGGGGGCAATAGGCGGGGCACGGGCGTGTGGGGGCGGGGGGGCGTTCCGCAGGTGCGACCAGGTAAATGTTGGTCTCTTCGGATTGACATCACCTGGCGCATGCCTAGTTGGTCTGCACCTTCCCGGGTCGCCGGCTGCATTTTCGCGCACGCAGGAAAAGTTGGTGAAGAAGAACCCGGAAGTGCACCATCTTGCCTCCGTTCGTCCAAACAATAAGTTTCATGTTATGTGTATTTTACCACAATTAAAATTTTTTAATGAATCAAATGTCTACAAATAAAGGATTGATTAAACAAACAAAAAAGACATTTAAGGAGCATTTCAATTGTGCAATATATAAACTTTATTTAAATCCCAATTCAAACAGATAACCGTATGAGGTAAGCTGGAACTTAAATGCTGGCAGGATATTTGATGATGTTAAGTAATTCAGGAATGGAAAATCAAATATTGTATGTTCTCACTCATAAATGGGAGCTGGCTGGGCACGGTGGCTCACGCCTGTAATCCCAGAACTTTGGGAGACCGAGGCAAGCAGATCACCTGAGGTCAGGAGTTTGAGACCAGCCTGACAAACACGGTGAAATCCCATCTCTACTAAAAATACAAAAATTAACCAGGTGTGGTGGTGGGCATCTGTAATCCCAGCTATTCAGGAGGCTGAGGCAGGAGAATCGCTTGAACCCAGGAGGCAGAGGTTGCGATGAGCTAAGATCATGCCATTGCACTCCAAGCTGGGCAACAAAAGTGAGATTCCATCTAAAAAAAAAAAAAAGAAAAAAAGGTGAGAGCTAAACTATGAGGGCACGAAGGCGTAAGAATGATACAATGGACTTTGGGCACTCAGGGGAAAGGGTGGGAGAGGGGTGAGGGATAAAAGACTACACACTGGGTAAAGTGTACACTGCTTGGGTGACAGGTGCACCAAAATCTCAGAAATCACCACTAAAGAACTTATTCATATAACCAAAGAGCACCTGCTCCCCAAAAACCTATTGAAATAATAAAAAAAGTCACTTTCCTAAAAAAAAAAAAAAGAAAGAAATAGTTATTTCTTAGATATGATGGTGATATTGCGGTTTTTATATGGGTCCTTTCTTTAGAGATATATATTTATATGTTTACAAATGAAATGGTATATTTGGAATGTGCCCCAAAAATCTGGTAATGGAGGGAAGTGTGGGAACATAGATAAAATCGGCAGTGAGTTGATAATTGTTGAAACTGGTTCATGGGTACATAGAGCTTTATTGTCTTATTTTCTCACTATTGTTTATTCTTGAAATTTTCCTCAATAAATACTATCTTTTAAACGTTAATAATTGTCAAATCTTTGTCTATGGTGGTTCATTATACTACTCTATTTTTCTCTGTGTTTATATAGTAGTCATTATATAAAGTAAAAAAAAAAAGTCCTTCATCAGAATGATCCATCTATACCTGATGGCATCACCAGTTTTTTTACTGCCTCTCCATGGTCTCTCCAGCTAATTATCCTATGATGACCGATAAAGCCTTCTGTCACCTGCCCTCTGCCTTTCACTCCAGCTCTTGCATCTGGTGCTGGGGCAATGTTGAACTAGTTTGGTTCCTAAATACACAATACTGTTCATGCCTCCGTCCCTTTTCATAAGCCGTTCCTTCTTCCTGAAATGCTCTTCCCCTTCTTTACACCTGGTAAATAATCCATCTTGCAAAAACCTCTTCAGCGTTCAAGTTCTCTAAAACCTTCCCATATCACCCTTCTACTCCTTAATTAACTTGTTAATGTGTATCTTGCTTCAATGCATACATATCTGAGGCAGCTCCCAGGCAAATTACCACTCTACTATTTCTCTGACATGTACATTATATTAATCTGCATGAATCCCAAAGTGTTATAATTATTTCATTATAGGCTTTTCCTGCCCCCACTAAACTATAATCATGTTGTGAATATTTGATAAATGTTTATTCAATCAAATTGGCTCCTGCTTTAAAATGTTTTAAGTGACATTGTGAATAGAAGCAATGGTTAAAACAAAGGAAATCTTAATAACTAGAATTTTTTTCATACTATCAATTAGTAGAGGAAAAATAATAACCACCATAGCTGCTTGAAGTGGTCACTAGGGGTTTAGTTTCACCTCAAACACTAACAGATTTTTGTCAAAGAGCACATTATTATGACTCCAGTCATAGGATTATTTTGAATCAGTTAAGGAAACATTGGAAGATCTTAAATGGAGATTAATGTCATGTAGATATGTCTTTCTGTATATGCAACGGCCATATTTGGGGGACCCCACAAAGAGAATTAGGCATTGCAAAAGATGTAAAACCCTGATTAGTAACACTGGTAACATTTACCGATTCTTTCCATACATTTTGGTGATTATTTAAGTAATTATCTTCTTCCCTTTTCTTTTTTAACTTACTTTAAAAATATATTCATGCAAACAGTTTAAAGATCCAGAAAAGAGTAAATCATTTGCCTATACCTCTCCTCCCCTCCCTGACCTCCACCACTTCCACATCTGCTGCCACTTCCTGCTTCATAATAGCAACTCTTTCTACGCTTGTAACCAGTTCTTCCGGTATTTATTGCATTGTTGTACATAGCATGCTTATAGCCGTCTTTTGATTTTTCTGTTTGAGCCATTAGGTTTTTTTTTTTTTTTTTTTTTGAGATGGAGTCTTGCTCTGTCACCCAGGCTGGAGTGCAGTGATGCGATCTTGGCTCACTGCAACCTCTGACTCCCTGGTTCAAACGATTCTCCTGCTTCAGCCTCCTGAGTAGCTGGGATTAGAGGCACGTGCCACCATGCTCAGCTAATTTTTGTATTTTTAGTAGAGATGGGGTTTCACCATGTTGGCAAGGATAGTCTCGATCTCCCGACCTTGTGATCCAGCAGCCTCGGTCCCCCAAAGTGATGGGATTAAAGGCGTGAACCACCGCGCCTGGCTGAGTCATTAGTTTTTATAATACTTCCACATGAGAAAGATGAGGCTTTCTCACACACAACCGCCACCTCAACCACACACACAGGGAAATTTCCTGATCATTGAAAGAGATCAAACACACTCACACATTCCTCAGCCCTGGGCCCAATACAAACACATTCCTCCATATATCTCAACTTCCTGAGCCCAGCACAAACACAAACACATTCCTCCATATCTCAACTTTGGAAAAAACACCACCTGGAGAGTCCCCTGATAAAGGTCATAAATGTTTGAAAAAATAACTGAAACTCCCAGAAGGCGGGAACCAATCATAAACGGCCAAATCGCCTTGTTCAAATGTCAGCCAATCCCAAACCTGTATTGCATAAAATCCCCTGTGACTCTATGCCTGTTTACTGCTGACTATATAACGCTGTCTCAGACCCAGCCGGGGGCTCTTGAACAGTTTTTGGTCGGGAGTCCAGGTTCGAACTTGTATTAAAGATCCTTGCCATTTGGCTTTGACTCTGGACTCTGGTGGTCTTCTTCGGGGAATTAAAGGACTGGGGCACAACAATCATCAATCCTACTACTATAGTAGGCTCTGAAAACATATCTCATCACTTCCAGCTTTTTTCTATTCATTATGAGTCACTCAGTCCAGCACACATCAAGGGAGGGAATTAATCTCTATCTTTTGTAGGAAAGAGTTTCAAAGAATTTGTGGGCATGTTTTAAAATGACCACTCTCTATCTAAAAGGGGTCTCAGTGATTTTTCCAGTAAAACACTAAGGACTCATAGTTTTATTAAAATTTTAACTTTTTTCCTCTCTAACTCTTGAGATATAGGGCTGATTGTACTACAGAGGAGCTGATTTTGCCATCACGTAGTGTTTCCTTTCACCATCAGCTTAAGGATTTCCTTCTCCTGTATCTTGCATGGGTCCCCTCGTTTCCTTGATCCCATTACTTTCCCTTCTTGGTGTACTCACTTTTCCGAAAGAGAGCATACTTTACTAACTTCCTGATAAAGAGTGAATAGGAGATAAAGTCTGTAAGTGTATCATCATCCAGCTTCTAACTGGTTTTCAGAATTGCCGTGCCATTTGATTCTTTATCTTGGTCTGTTCTTTCTCTATGGAAACCTTTAGAATTTTCTCCATATCCTGAGTGTTCCAAAATTCCACCGTGATGAATCTCAATGTGTCTGTATCCTTCCTCTGTACTGATTAACTAATGGAATTCTTCAATCTAGAAATCCATGCTCCTCCACTGGAATTATTTCTTTGATAATTTCTTATCCTATTCTCTACATTTTCCCTGCTTTCTCCTGGAATCTTATTAGTAGAATGTTAGATCTCCTAGACTGGGCTTCTAATTTTCTTTACTTTTGTTTCTTTTCTATCTCTTTATCTTAATCCTTTACTTCCTGAGAGATTTCCTCAATTGTATCTTCCAGACCGTCTACTACATTTGTAATTTCTATCATGTTGTTAATTTCCAAGAACTACTGCATTTTCTAAGTGTTTTAAAATAACATTCTGTTCTTACTTTTTACATGTAACGCCTGTTCTTATAACTCTAAAATCACTAATGGTAGTTTAAAAAATTTTTTCTTTAAAATGCCTAGTTTCTGCTTCCTCCAAGTAATTGTCTTTCTGTTTGTTTTGGTCTCTGCCTTTCATACTTTTCCGAATCTCTGGAGCTACTTGGCTATCCGCTTATATTGGATAAAATGTAAACTTTGATGGAACTTGTAAATTATGGGCTTCGACATAGGATAAATTGGGCAATTTAAATGTGAATTTCAAAATGGTCATTTTTTTGAAGTCACTTTTTTGGGGGCAGTCAAATTTCTGATGAAGACTCATCAGAAGTGAGTCTTCTGATCCCCTTTCCTGGAGAATATAGGCTTAATTTCAGCCTTCTGCAAGCCAGGTGGGAAAGAGAATTGGGGAAATAAAATTTCAGTATGTACATTTTAACTTAATTTCTATTTGTTCAATATGGTGTCCCTGCCTTCAGTTATACCTATTGTCCCTCAGTCCAGAAATATTTTTGAAAAGCTGTATGTAGAGCTTGAAGCTCCCATCTTCTGCTAGGGTAGGGAGAAGCAATTGCTTGACTGCATGGAACAGGGACAGGTATCTGAGGGACAATTTTCCTTAAAAAGATTTTCAATGAATTCTGCTTTTAACTCCATCTCCAGACCCGTATCTAGAGGTGAATGGTGCTGCTAATTCCTGAGAATTTTACAGATTCCATGTAAATCACATTGCTCATTGTTTTCCACTTCCGGCTTGGGCTTCAGATTTTTTCCCTCAGGTCTATTAGACCAATTATGAGTTACCATCTATGTTTTTTGTTTGTTTGTTTTTTGTTTTTGTTTTTGTTTTGAGACAGGGTCTCACTCCCGTCGCCCAGGCTGGAGTGCAGTGGGGAGATCACACCCACTCAGTCTCAACTTCTCGGGCTCAGGTGATTCTCCCAACCCGGCCTCCCCAGTAGCTGGGACTAGAGGTGTGCCCCATCATGCCTGGTTCATTTTTGTATTTTTAGTAGAGGCAGAATTTCACCATGTTGACTGTGCTAATCTTGAACTTCTGGGTTTAAGTGATCCACCCACCTTGGCTTCCCAAAGTGCTGGGATTTGTGTGAGCCATGGGGCCTGGTCACCATCTACTTTCTAGCTCTCCAAAATTGTGTTTGTTTTTGTTCCCCTTCTTGTTCTCTGCTTGCTTTATGCCATTAAAAAATATCCCCTTTTTTTTTATTGTGGTAAAATGTGAACTTTCAAATCAACAATTTTGAACAGAAGTACCTTTTCCAAATATTAGTCATTGCGAATGATCGTATTTACTAAGCACTACTTTTAATAAGTCTAAATTGTTGAATCTCAAATCAGAGGGGGAATATGGAGGATATGGAATAAAGGTGTAGATTTTTTTCTTTTCTTTTCTTTTCTTTTTTTTTTTTGAGACAGTCTCGCTCTGTTGCCCAGACTGGAGTGCAGTGGCCTGATCTTGGCTCACTGCAACCTCTGCCTCCCGGGTTCAAGCGATTCTCCTGCCTCAGCCTCCAGAGTAGCTGGGACTACAGGCGCCCACCACCATGCCTGGCTAATTTTTGTATTTTTAGTAGAGACAGGTTTTCACCATGTTGGCCAGGCTGGTCTTGAACTCCTGACCTTGTGATCCACCCACCTCAGCCTCCCAAAGTGCCGGGATTACAGGCGTGAGTGACGGCGCCCGGCCTGGTGTAGATTTTAAGAAAATAATACTGACAATTTTAAAGAGTGAGCTTTATCATACATCTGCTGGGAAAGTTAGGCAGCTTCTAGCTGGGATAAATGTGCTTGGCAGCCTGAAAAGATTGTGGAATTCTGTTGGTATGAACAGGGGCAAGCAGACTTAAAAGTTAAAGAATGTGGGCTTGTTAAAGTTAGTCCTCTTAGATTATATATGAAGGGAATAGGAACAGTTGTTTCATCAAGAAATATTGAGCAGAGCTGGAAGTAGAGAAATAAGTTAGGATTGTTTTGATTTTTAAGAGGAAAAACATCTGTTTTTGATTGTATGCACTGCCCTCTCTCCAAGTGCTTTTAAGTATCTTTAAAGACGCCTAGAGGCAAGATGATCTAGTCCCCATGAAATAAACCGTGTCTTAAGGAATCCCCTATGCATCCATCTACTTGCTTGGCCATTGAAATAAGCTGCCCTACAACTTGACCATATCTCAGATATGAGTTTATTTAAGTTGCCTTTGTTGAATTAGACGATGTGATTTAAGAATATCGTCAAGTAAATTAAACAACTGTTGGTGGCCATCTGCCTCTGATTATCTGAGGTACCATTTTCCAAACTGTATGTTCTGGGAAATATCAATAACCCCTAAGTTGGTGAATACTATATGGAAAAAAAACCTGTTTTTGTTTTTTAAATTTTCTTGCTTTACTATACATAAGAAAAATATGAAATATATTTATATAATTTTATAGTGCTATATATAATCTGCCGTTATGAAATGAAATGCCATACAAAAAAGACCAATAAATAACATTAGCAATCACCTGATTTATGAACACATGGATTTATGAACACTCTCACACGGTTTTGAGGTCTAGGAATGATAATGTGTTTGCCAAAATGCCACATCTGATTTCAAATTTATTGTCTATGGTTATATATCTTGTGTCTCAAAATTTCAAGAAATATTTGCGATTCTTAAAGTTTTTTTTCATCTTAAAATAAAAACATATTTAATTTTTCTCCCGTGTTTTTATCAGTTTTCTCGCTATTTTGTGGGAGTTACAAATAGATTTTAAAAAGTCTTCAGAAGTTATAAAATCATGCTGGAAAGAGGAAACATACAGTTTTATTATAATGCAACAAGGTTTATGGTCAAGTGTTACAGTAAGTTTGAGAGGTGAAGTCATAGGATTCAGAGGAGAAAGTTACGGTGGACTGATACAGTTGGGGCACACACTGATGAGGAAGTATGATTTGAAATAGGATTTGGAGGCCGGGCGCAGTGGCTCACGCCTGTAATCCCAGCACTTTGGGAGGCCGAGGCGGGCAGATCATGAGGTCAGGAGATCGAGACCACGGTGAAACCCCATCTCTACTAAAATACAAAAATTAGCTGGGCACAGTGGCGGGCGCCTGTAGTCCAGGCTACTCGGGAGGCTGAGGCAGGAGAATGGTGGAAACCCGGGAGGCGGAGCTTGCAGTGAGCCGAGATCGCGCCACTGCACTCCAGCCTGGGCAACAGAGCAAGACTCTGTCTCAAAAAAAAAAAAAGAAAGAAAGAAAGAAAGAAATAGGACTTGGAAAATACTGACAGCTGGAAGATTGTCCTTCTCAGTCTCTCACACTCTCACATGTCTTGCCATATGCCAAGATTGCAAAGCTCTGACTGCTGTTTACCCAGGCCATTTCTTAGAGTTGTGTTTGCAGCAAGCAAATTTAAGAGTTGAAGTAAAGTCTCCTTTTTGGACAAAGAACAGGTTTGGTTATTAGTTCCTATAAAATGGCAGTTCTCCAAGCTCATTGTTCTCTCCAGTAATGCAACCTACTGTGTGTGCAAATATCCATCTTAGTCATCTCTGTTGCCCCTGTAGGGCTTAGGGACAAGGGGAATCAATGCAAACATGATGCTCATGCTATTTGTGCTGTTGTGATTAATACAATTTTTGTCACTAGACTAGACATTTCACCTCTTCTGCCAAGTTTCATGATATAGTAATAGACTATTAGCTTGTAAATAGGGTAAAATAAAATTCCAGACCTGACATTGGGGTAATGAGAGAAAAAAGAAATCAGTTGAATGGAGAAATGTGACTGAGCCAGGTATGTTTCAGCTGGTTGAATGATCAGAAGGCCTGATTGAGTCAGAGATTGGATACTATTATATAATATTGAAAAAATAAACATAGATAGGTGAGATGAAGTGAAGGGGCTGCTTGGGGCATTTCCCAAAACTCTATATAAAATTAGCAGATTTGTCTAAAGAGACTGGGACCTACAAGCACAGCTCTCTTTGGCTTATCCAGCAATAAATGCAGCTTGTGTCAGAAATTGAGTAGTAGTCTCCTTTAATACATGGAGCTTAGAGTCTAGATTTGATAAAACAGACAATGGGGATCTCTCAGTCTGGGTGATAGGATGTGTTTTAGGAAAATTGATCCCGCATTTTCATGAATAGACATGTCTCAAAAGAAGATATACAATGGGCCAACAAACATACAAAAAAAACGCTCAGCCTCACTAACCCTCAGGAAAATGCAAAGTAAAACCACAATGAGATACCACCTTACTCCTGCAAGAATGGCCATAATTAAAAAGTCAAAAAACAATAGATGTTGGCATAGATGTAGTAAAAAGGGAACATTTTTACACGGCTAGTGGGAATGTAAATTAATGCAGCCTGTATGGAAGACAGTATGGAGATTCCTTAACAAACTAAAAGTAGGTCTACCATTTGATCCAGCAGTCCCACTACTGGGTATCTACCCAAAGGAAAGAAGGTCATTATATCAAGAAGACACATGTGCAATGCATGTTTATAGCAGCAAAATTCACAATTACAAAGATATGGAACAAACCTAAATTCCCATTGACCAATGAGTGGATAAATAAATTGTGGTATATATACACCAAGGAATCCTACTCAGCCATAATAAGAAACGAAATAATGTCTTTTGCAGCAACTTGGATAGAGCTGGAGGCCCTTATTCTAAGTGAAGTAACTCAGGAATGGAAAGTCAAATACAGTATGTTCTCACTTGAAGTGGGAGCTAAGCTACGAGGATGCAGAGACAATACAGAGTGATATAACAGACTTTGGGGACTCGGTAGTGGGGAGGATGAGAGGGGAGTGAGGGATAAAACATTAAATATTGGGTACGATGTACACTACTCAGATGATGAGTGCACTAAAATCTCAGAATTCACCACTATAGAATTCATCCATGAAACCCAAACCCACTTGTCCCACAAAAGCTACTGAAGTAATATAATAATAATAAATAAATGTTTTTTTTAAAAAGAGAGAGACACTGCAGATATATAAACCAGGTAGGAGACTATTAGAGTAACCCAGGATCAGAGGAGATAGAGTCTGTGAAATTTGGAATTCATCTCAGCACCTTACATCTGACCTTTTATACAAAGTAATACAGTGCATTCAGCTATGGCATCAAATATTACTGAAATAACAGGTAAGTGACTTTAAGAGGGGGAAAATTTCTGACAGAAAGAAAAAATAAGGAACCACCTGAGAGCTTCATATATAGCGAGGATTTGGTTTGTTTTGATCCACAAAGAGTGTTAAACTAAAATTATTTGTGGATTTTGGGTTCTTGGTGACTGGCACAGTTTAATACATAAGTAAAGATCACCAGAACACCATGAGCATGCCGAGAAGAGTTCTGAGAAAGTTAGTTTTCCATAGCAACATTGGTTTGAGTTAGATTCTTAAGCTGTCACTGTTAAAAAAAAAAAAAAAAAAAATCTATCCAAGGCCAGGAACAGTGGCTGACACCCATAATCCCAGCACTTTGGGAGGCCGAACAGGTAGATCGCCTCAAGTCAGGAGTTCGAGACTAGCCTGGCCAACATGGTGAAACCCCGTATATACTAAAAATACAAAAATTAGCTAGGTGTGGTGGCGGGCACCTGTAATCCCAGCTACTCGGGAGGCTCGCTTGAACCTGGGAGGTGGAGGTTGCAGTGAGCCAAGATTGTGCCATTGCACTCCAGCCTGGGCAACAAAAAACAAAACAAAACAAAAACAAAAAAATTCTATCCATACTGAATCATACTGAATGAAATATTACATCGAGAAATATAACAACCCCTCCTGTACCACCACCAAAAGAGAATGAACTGAAGAAAAGAACATGCCAAAGGGATGGGCCACTGTGGAGAAACCCTGAAATGGCACGTTGGTGGGGAATCCTTTAGGACTTGATACTGATTAGTATGTTTTAGAAAGCACTGTTCAGTAGGAATGTAATGGAAGGGACCTTCATTGGGGGCTCTGGGTAGCCAGCAAGTTTATTAGGTTAGACTTTCAGTAGCCTTTACTTTTCAGCCCTGATTATTGGAATCTAACTCATTCTCAAGCCTTAGCTAAAATATTTCCTGTTTAATAAAATTTATGCTAATGTTCCTAGGCAGATCTGTATTCTCAAAACACTTTGCTTATTCTTTTATTATAGTTTTATTTATTCCCATTATGGCTAATTATTTACATATTTGCCTACTGATTCTTTGAGAGTAGAAGTAACATCTTATTTCTCTCCTTTTCTCATCCCTTTAGCCTACTGCCTTATAATAATAACAATACATTTTGTTTATTGAGCATTTTCTAGGCATTATCTCATTTAATCCTCACAAAATCGTCTGGGTAAATAATACGATTATTCCACACTTTACAAATGCTGAAACTGAGATTTGGAGAGGCATTTAAAGTCACATCCTTAGTAGAGGCCAAGCAATAAACCCAGAGTTATCTGCCTCTAGTGTCTGAGCTCTGAATCATGGGATTATAAAGACTCCCACATATGGTATCCCCTGTCAATACAATCAGTTGTCCATATCCATGGATTCAACCAACTAACTATAGGTCAAAAATATTTGGAAAAAAATTTCGATAGTTGCGACCTCACTGAACATCCGTACTGAACATGTATAAACTTTTTTTCTTGTCATTATTCCCTAAACAATACAGTATAACAACTATTTACATAGCGTTTTCACTATCGTAGGTATTATAAATAATCTAAAGATGATTTTAAATTAACAGGAGGATGTGCATAGGTTATATACAAATGCTGCACTATTTTGTACAAGGGACTTGAGTATCCATGGATTTGGTATCCATGGAGGGTCCTGGAACAAATCCTCCACAGATACTGAGGGATATTTCTTGAATGCTTGAAAGTAAATATATTAAGGAGTAGATGGTGACCCTGAGGGTATTAGTTAAATAGGGCCCAAAACTTGACAAGGAGGGTCACTGAAAAGTGAGTTGCAGAGTTTTAGAAGCAAGCTGTGACTACTGAATATACAAGTTCATTTATCACCAGTATCAATAATTTTATCACACCAAGTTTCTCACATAATATTCTCCTAGCAAAACAAACTATAAAAAAAGTACTCAAAGTACCATAAGTAAACTCATGCACACCACGCATACATGCCCATACACTTACCATCTGACTTTAATTCCACAGTAACACATTCTATTTGGTCTTAGGTATCTTTCCTTAGCTCAAGAGTTATGGCTACCTACATTCTAAAAGAGAGCATCACTTCCTGTCTTTTAAGTCAGTATGTTCTTATCCTCTGTTGATTATCCCAGAAAGTCCAACGGTCAGCTTCAGTCATCAGATCATTTCAGTGTTGTAGGGCAGGGGTCCCTAATCCCTGGACCACGGACTGGTATCAGTCCATGTCCTGTTAGGGACTGGGTCCCACAGCAGGAGGTGAGCAATGGGAGAGCAAGTGAAGCTTCATCTGTATTTACAGCTACTCCCCATTACTTGGATTACTGCCTGAGCTCCACCTCCTGTTAAATTGGCAGCATCTAAGTTGAGGAATCTAAGTTGCATGCTCCTTACGAGAATCTAATGCCTGATGATCTGTCACTGTCTCCCGTTACCCCCAGATGGGACCGTCTAGTTGCAGGAAAACAATCTCAGGGTTCCCACTGATTGTGCATTATGGTAAGTTGTATAATTATTTCATTATTACAATGTAATAATAATAGAAATAAAGTGCACAATAAATGTAATGCACTTGAGTCATCCTGAAACCACCCACCCTGATGCCTGTCCATGGAAAAATTGTCTTCCAAGAAACCAGTCTCTGGTGCTAAAAAGATTGGTTGGGGACTCCTGTTGTAGGGAATGTGTGAGGTAGTTGTTCAGCTCATTCAGAATAAAAGCCAGAGTGCTTAGAGTGGTCCAAAGGCTTACCTAATCTGTCCCCAACCCCTTTATCTCTCTGACTTCATGGCCTACTTCTGTCTCCTAATTTGCCATTCTCAGACCACGCTGATTAACCCTTCATGCCTTCAATCTTTGCTCAAAGGTTGCGTTTCATGAGGGCAACAGCTCTCCAATCTCCAGCCTTTCTAATGCTTCTTGGGGTGCTCTCCTTTTTCTTTTTTTCATAGTATTAATCTTCTCCTTACATACCCATTTATTTATTTATTTATTATTATTGTTATTGTTATTATTTATGCCTGCTCTTTTTCCCTCCTCTTCCCCCTAGAATGTAAGCTCCACAAGGACAGAGCTTTGCTCTTGCTTCATGGACGTATGCTAGAACATGCCCAAATGTATCAGGCACTCAATAAATATTTGTTGGTTTAAGTGAATGAAATAATAATGAAATCCTACGAATTAACAGGAAGAAGACACACTAAATATAAAAACTGGGCAAAAGGCTTGAATAGGCATTTCATAAAAGAGGATATCCAAACGGCTAGAAAAGAGATGTATAGATGCCTAAAGCCTGTAATGATTGGGGAAATGTCGATTGAAACCACAATGAGAGATACCATTACATATTCCCCTGACAAAAAGTAAATAACTAGAAATACCAAATATTGCAGAAGTAAGAAGCAATGAGAACTCTTATAGTGGTATAAATTGATATAATCCTTTATATTTGATATGATACAACAAACTGGAATATGTGCATACTCTCATGCTACCACTGATTCCCAGAAACACACTCTGAAGAAACACTTGCTCGTGTTTCTCAGAGTAGAAGTCCACGAATGTTCATACTAGCAGTGCTGGTAAGAGCCAGAACTGGGAACCCAAATGTCCATCAGCGGTTAAATGGACTACATTATGAGATATTTGAACAATAAAATACCACACAGCAATCAAAATAAGCAAAATGTCCCAGACATAATATGGATTACTCTCTTAAAAACAAAAAGAATATCACAAAAAATTATCAGAGCGTGATTGTATTCATTTAAAGTTCAAAAACCAGCAAAACTAAGCATAGATAGTTTAGGAATGCACTCTTATGTGGTAAAACTATGAAAAAAGAAATAAATGATCACTTCTCACTTCCAGGTGGAAAGAGTTGGAATTGTGAAGGGGTGTATGAGGCAGGGGTTGCTGGGGTGCTGGAAATGTACATTTCCTTCCACTCTTCGGTGGTTACATAGATGTTTGCTTTGTAATCATTATTAAATGGTACCTAAATGTTTCATATACTCTTCTCTGTTGTTCATATCTCATAATTTTTAAAATGACAATAAATTGCCTGATCTTGTAGAATATTCCTTTCATTTGGAACTTCTTAATATTCTAGACCTTGTGGCAAACAGTCTTGAAAGAATATTCCTCTTTTTGATTTGGATCTTTTAAAAATTATTTTATGTATGTATTTATTTATTTAGAGACATGTCTTGTTCTGCCACCCAGGCTGGAGTACAGTGGCGCAATAATAGCTCACTGCTATCTCGGACTCCTGGACTCAAGTGATCCACCCACCGCAGCCTCCAGGGTAGCTGGTACTACAGGTGCACAGTACCACACCCAGATAACTTTTTTTTTTTGGTAGAGATAAGATCCTGCTATGTTTCTCAGGCTGGTCTCAGAATTCCTGGTCTTAAGCAATTCTCCTGCCTTAGCTTCCCAGAGTGCGGGGATCATAGGCATGAGACACTGTGCCAGCCCGGATTTCAATCTTTTTCATTGGATAAGAATATAATACGATCAATTCCACAGTCCTTACATTGCAATTTACAAGAGATATTTCATAAGTAGGTAATGAAGAGAAAGGGAAAAAATTAAGTCAACTAAAGGCTTCGCTTTTGGGGTAGGCTCAGTGTGTGAAGTGTGCTAGGCACTCAGTGGGAGTGCGCTGCTGTCAAAACACGCCCTGGCTACTGCTGCTGGGGCTGACTCAGAGAGGGAAGGTTTCTCCATCTTCTGTCTTGGGAAGAATAATTTATTGTAGGCCACCTGGTAGATAAGATGCAGGATGCTGTGAAATTTAGAGTTCCAAGATGTTTTTCAGCCAGAGACATTTGAGTATTTGGCAAATTCTATTTTCAGATACTCCCCTCAGGACTTACTTCTTTAGTCAGTTCATTGAGCATTGATATTTCTAGCCATGGCTTTGGATAAAGCAAGGAGGCCATTCTTAATCTTATGCCTTGCAAGTTTATTATCTTGCCAGTACTCAGTAAAATGTAGAATCATCTCTTACAACAATGTGGTTGTTTTCCAGCAGATATTAATAGCAGATTCTGCATCTGAATCTCTTTAAAGGTTAAGGGCTCAGGACAGCATAAAGCTGGGGGTGATGATGAAGAATCATTTGGTAAACAAGCAAATAAATACATACTGAGTTTGGAATTGTTTCTTTAGCCCATGATGCAGCCTGTTTGGGCCAGGCCCAGACGAGTGGTGACTTCTGCCAAATAGCAATGACCTTGTTCCCACGAAGAAATAACTTACTGTGTCTCAGTCTCATCATGTTTATTCAAAGTGGTCTTTGCTATTAGTAGTTGCTGAGTTTCAAGATAAAATGTCAAATATTGAAGGTCACTAAGGATATCTGTATCTCTTCTGTCCACAAAGGCACATGGGCTAGGAAGGGAAAAATCTGACCCAGTAATAAAAACAGCCAGTAGCCACATTAAATTACATCATCTGGGGAGCATCCGTACCCTACCTTTGGTTTTGCCTTTATTGACATGTAACTTTGGATTAATAATGTAACCTCTTTAACTTTCGATTCATTGTTTGTAAATTTGAGTGAGGTGTTTCATGGGTATCCTGGAAACTTGTGAAAATGAAATGAAATGAAAGATGCAAAACTGCTTTGTTGACTGTAAAACTCTACACCAGGGTAACGTTACTTTTTAAAATTTTCTAATTATACATTTAATATTTGTTATTCATTACAACAACCTCAAAGATCAAAAGTGCATGAAATTAAAAAAATTCCTGCACCAATCTTAGTCTTCAGAAGGGACCACATTTGACAATTTAGTGCTTACCTTTCTACACTTTATGAATGTGTGTGCATGTGTGTGGGGGCTGGTGGGTGGGGTTAACAAAAAAGGGATAATATCCTACTAACCAGTAAAATACTATGTAGCAATATTTTTTTTTTTTTTTTTTTTTTTTTTGAGACGGAGTCTCGCTCTGTCACCCAGGCTGGAGTGCAGTGGCACGATCTCGGCTCACTGCAAGCTCCACCTCCCGGCTTCACACCATTCTCCTGCCTCAGTCTCCTGAGTAGCTGGGACTACAGGCGCCCACCACCATGCCCGGCTAATTTTTTGTATTTTTAGTAGAGACGGGGTTTCACCATGTTAGTCAGGATGGTCTCGATCTCCTGACCTCGTGATCCGCCCGCCTTGGCCTCCCAAAGTGCTGGGATTACAGGCGTGCAATTTTTTTTAATGAGGTAAATTGTCACATGATGACATGGAATAATGATATTTTATGTGTAAAAGTTACAGAACAACATTTATGATAGTGTTTATGCAGACACAGAGTTCATACATGGCTACTTCTGAGAAGAATATATTGCAAAGGAATGAGGTAATTTTATTTTACTTCTCACCATTCTCTACCATTACAATTTTTTTCTTAAGTATATATATTTTCACAATAATTATGAAAGACTGTGCAAGAGGAGGTGGAACATGAATCAACAAAATGGAGACAATATGTTACTACTGAAGATGCAAGTATAAGTTACACAACATAAAAAAATGTTTTGAAAGGGACGAATGTACAAAAAGATACTGGAGGCTGGGCGCAGTGGCTCGCATCTGTAATCCCAGCACTTTGAGAGGCTGAAGTGAGCAGATTACTTGAGCCCAGGAGTTCGAGACCAATCTGGGCAACATGGCAAAACCCCATTTCTATGAAAAATACAAAAATTAGCTGGGCATGGTGGCACATGCCTGTGGTCCCAGCTACTCAGGAGGCTGAGGTGGGAGGATCACCTGAGCCAGGGAGGCAGGGTTTGCAGTGAGCCAAGATCTTGCCTTTACACTCCAGCCTGGGTGAGA
The DNA here is from genome assembly GCF_009764315.1 of Trachypithecus francoisi. NCBI lineage: Eukaryota > Metazoa > Chordata > Mammalia > Primates > Cercopithecidae > Trachypithecus > Trachypithecus francoisi. Next base: position 16,139,610 of record NW_022681460.1, on the reverse strand, counting down.
GTGAGATCCTGTCTCAGAAGAAAAAGGAAGAAGAAATTGGAAAATGAAATAAAGGAAGTAAAAATGAAAATAGGCAGGATATGATTTTCAAAAGCATTCTTTTAGGGAATAAAAAAAAAAACTGATCATGCTGTTTCTGCTGCCAACTTTCTTGTTACACATGACTCTCAACAACAAGATATTCCGCCCTGAAGCTTAGTTCTCTTCAACGGCCTAATGCAGGCAAGGTAAACAGAAACCAGCATAAGCGTTTGCCAAAAGAGGAAAAAGGGCTAAATAAGACCAGTGCTCAATTATTTTATAAAGTTTTTGTAGGTCATTTTTTAAAATTCAGAAAACAGCCATAAATTTGGGGAATGGACAGGAGTGACGAGCTAATGGAAGAAAGGATCACTGAAAAGTCCTGGCATTATAAAGTTACAGAATTTTATCTGTAGATATAATTGCTCTCACCAAATCTTTAGAGCCTTTCTATCAACAAATCCTGCCACATCTATGTACAAAGTCTACCTTGAATCGATCTACTTTTTCCATTTTAGTCCCCATCCACTCAGTTCAAGTTCACTCCTACCTAGTTCCACTGCAATAGCCTCCCAATTAGTCTCTCTACTTCTACACTGGCTCTCCTGCTTCCCGTGTCATTCCTTTTCTCTCAAGAAAAGCAAACCGTCTTCCTAAAATGCTCATATGATGAAAACCAAAATCCTTCTCATGGTTTCCAGGCACTGCACACTCAGTCCCTTGCTCATTTTTTTCAGTCGCCTTTCAGGTTTCCAACTCTGCTAACATCTTTTTCACCCTAGTCTTCGCACGTACTGTTCCTTCAGTATGACTGAAATACTCCTTCTTGCTACCCTACAGGATTCAGTTTTTAAAAAGCTTCCCCAAATCACTTCTCCCCTAATCTAAATCAGGTCACAATTTGCATTTGTTTGTATGGTATTGGTTTTACCTGTATGACTGAAATGCTCAGTATGACTTTCAGGATGACTGAAATGCTCCTTCTTGCTACCTTACAGGATTCAGTTTTTAAAAAGCTTCCCCAAATCCCTTCTCTCCTAATCTAAATCAGGTCACAATTTGCAATTATTTGTATGGTATTGGTTTTTATCTGACTTCCCAACTCTGTTGAAGCTACATAACAACACTTCGAGGCTCATAAAACTATCCTCTCTACTTTTGTGTTTATTTTAAATTTACTATAACATATAAGCTTTAATACTTTTCCTCTGATCCTATAAACTAAAAACAACAGTTGTTGCCTGCAATTCTCTTAACTACTTTTTCAAATTCCATATTTTAAAAAGTTTATTTTCCTTTTCATGATTGATTTATTATTGTAACCCTATTAGAGTCACAAAATGCTCTAATTTTTGAATGCCCACAGCAGGTTCAGCTAGAAGCCCAATGTGCCCTCCATTGTGCTATAGAACCAGTTAGAATGCCATAATCTTAAAGTTCTTAACAAGATGTTGTAGGCAAGAAAATGAACTTGAAATTAACATCAGATAACCTAACAGAAATGTCTGAAGTTCAATTGTTCTGTCACTGTTTTTGCTCCAAAAGTCTTTTATTTGAAAAGGACTCTAGAACAAGGATATAAGACTTCTTTTAGTTCTAGTTTTTACTTTGGATGAATCATTTTCTTTGTTTGTTTGTTTTAAATAATATTATAAAGAGGTTAAGCTCTATATTTTAATTTCAGATATAAAATTCCACAATTTGGAAGAAAAAAAGCAGTTCTAAAAATACCAATGTTTATTTTTTCATAAAGCAATAATTCAAAATAACTTTTTTTTTCTATTCATTCAGAAGGTCATAACCCAAGAGTGCTGTTTATACCAGATGAATCTACAAAGCCAAGAACAGGAATCACTGTATCTCCTTCAGTAGACCTGATACTGTGAGTCTTCTCTTTTCTGTTAACATATTTGTGCAACATGCTGTAGTACTGGTCCTTCTGATTGAAAGTATACAGTGATGAAATTTGCTGCCACTCTTTAACACTCGGAGTGTTACATTCTTTTGGATGGGAGCCCTCAAAGAAACATTTAACATTCTCTTTTGCCAATTCAGTTGCATGCTCTGTGGCTTTACTTTTAAGGATCTGCTGCTCCTGTTCCAAATAGATTTTCCAGAACTTCAGCTGCAGAAAACTAACTGGAGACAGGCATCGGCTGACACATGTACAAATCAGAAGGATGATGATAACAGCTGCTATCAAGATCCAGCCCAACACCTTAAGAAAACACAAAATAGTAATTTAGTTACTTTTTTTTTTACAAGAAATTTTAAAATCCTCAGATAAAGATTCAACTATTCGCCAGTTATGATGATGAACAAGCAACAGTTTTAGGTCTTAATTCCTTAAGAGTAAGGTGTCGCAGTAACCTCCCTCGCCCCCCAGTACAACTGCTTGCTTGGAAGGTCAACTGTAGTCCAAGTTATGCACGGTGATTCTGCCCAGGGAGCAGCCCATACCTCTCCCTTAGAACTCAAAACGTGGAACTTCTGCAAATCCTGGGAAAGAAGTGTTCATTTTAAAGAACTTCTGAGCTTTCTAAGTCCAGATGCAATGTGGGGTGGTGGCTTTACAGTCAGACAGACCCATTTTATTGTATAGATCCCTTTAATTGTAACAATTCTTCTGCTTTCTACTGACTGGGCAAACTACTTAGACTCAGTGAAGTCGCTAAATAGTGGAGATATGAAACTGTTACTCTTAATGGCAAAATCGCAATTTTGCACCCAACAGAGCTGTTGTGAGACGTAAAAATAATGCAGGCGGTCAAGGGCCTAGCGCAGTATCTGGCACAGAGTAGGTGTGCCCACTCTCACTCCCACTTTCCACGATTCATGTACAGTGGCAGATACTACAGGAAGACATTCGCTTGACGGCAAATTAGATGCAAGGAGCCATTCTAGATTTTCTTAGGCATTGTATATCTGGAGAAAAGTCACCGATTTTTCCCTCACCCCAAAGGCCCAACGAAATCTCGGCCCCTCAGCTCTCCCCAGACGCCCCCAGCGCCAGCGGCAGACCTGCGACTGAGCCTTCAGATCCTTCAGGAGGTCCTGCACGTCCGACGCCTTGGCCTCGTGGCAGGGCACCAGCGGCAGCTCCGCGGCGCATTTGTGGTCGCGGTCGCGGCACAGGCGCTGCGCTAAGACCGCACTGCCGCTGGCCGCGCACTCGTAAAAGGCGCCCCCGAGCAGCGCCACGGCCACCCAAGTGAGGGGCGCGAGCGCGGCGGCCGCGCTGAGCTGCGCGCACACCAGGGAGCCGCGGAGCCCAGATCCGCAACTCGCGCGGGCTCTGCAGCCGCAGCCGGTGATCAGGCGCCACGTGCGTGCGCTCAGCACAAAGCCCAGGAGGAAGAGCGCGAGCGCCGGCACCAGCAAGAAGACCAGGCCGTAGAGCAGGTTCCAGGCGGCGCTGCACGGGCACTGGAACACCACGGCGGAGAAGATGCGCTCCCCGCCCGCCGTCAGCAGGGTCACCAGGCCGTAGCCCAGGGCACTGTGGTGCTTGAGGTGGAGGTCCAGCACTGCCTGAAACTTCTCCATGAGCTTCGTCCGCCGGGGCGTCGCGGAGAGGCCCAAATCCTTCTGCCTCTTCGCTGTCCTGCTTGTCAAATGGTTTTGGTGGACTGGGGACCGGGGCTTTCCACTCTGCGAGAAGCAGCTGTTTTAAAAGGCAAGAGGGCTTCTCAGACCTTCCTCAAGTTTCACTTTCTCATTTCAGCCACACCAGCTCTGGTTAACGAAGAGAACCAGGCAAACAAACACCTCCTGGACCCTTGACCTCTCTAGCACCCACCCCATTCCAAAGGCAGAGGCACCAATTATCTTCCTCCCCCAATTCAGGAACTCTGACAGAAGATTGACCTTGTTCCTTTGTTACCACCAATCTGACAACGAACCAGGAAACTACAAGTCCTTCTTGACCCATGGCCACCAGTTGGGAAAACTGGGAAATACCAGATTTTCCTCTATTGCAGCCACCCTAGTCACTAAGCCAGATCACAGTAAAACCAAATAATTATCGAAAAACTGACTACTTACGGGAAACATTATTCAAGGACAAATTTCTGGTTCCTCTTTCATAAGCTAAATCATAGCAAAGTGCAGCTCAAGTTCTGGAGTCTCGCTCAGTCGCCCAGGCTGGAGTGCAGTGGCGCGATCTCGGCTCACTGCAAGCTGCGCCCCCTGGGTTCACACCATTCTCCTGCCTCAGCCTCCCGTGTAGCTGGGACTGCAGACGCCCGCCACTACGCCCGGCTATTTTTTTTTTTTTTTTTTTTTTGTATTTTTAGTAGAGACGTGGTTTCACCGTGTTAGCCAGGATGGTCTCGATCTCCTGACCTCGTGATCCGCCCGTCTCGGCCTCCCAAAGTGCTGGGGTTAAAGGCGTAAGCCACCGCGACCGGCCACGTTCTGGTACTTCTATGATGTGCGGCACCCTTTCTGTCTCCCCCCTGGACAGAACCACCAGCCTAGTTCACACTGACTCCTCTCCTCTACCTGATCTCCTTCAGGACATCAGACCAAATATACTATATTGATTTACTCATCAATACAATGTATTTTCTTTCAGGTATGTCATAACACTGTCAGTGTTATAGGAGGGTAAAATTCTGACTCTGGCTACCAAGCTAATCAGCACAGAAGGGGATACATGATTGTTCAAAGAATACTAGTTGAACCCAAAATTGCAAACTGCAGCTACATCTATCTAATGTTGTTGTTTCCTCCACCTTCAGTTTTTCAAGGCAGCATTGTTCTGACACAAACACTGTAACCACTTTTGTGATACTGAGTCTTACTCTGTGTGACTCCAGAGTAGGTCACAGTGAGCTGAGGTGTGCTTGAAAGAACATGGACTTTGAAGTCAAGTGCATCGTGTCTGTGGTATATTTAACAATATGCCCCTCTGAGACACAGCATCCTTCTTTGTAAAAGAAGGATAATGGTGCCCACTTTTCAAGATTATTGATATTAGTAGATTGAGTAGCATATGGAAAGTGTCTTTACCTATAGGGTATGTCTATTAAATGCATGCTCAGTGTGAGAGTTTACCCCTTACAATGCAATTTGGGGAACAGACAACAAATAATTACATTGTACATAACTTCGGAATCTTGATGAATACTGAATTTTGAATTTTAAACCCAGGATTAATTCAGTGGATAGTATTAAGTGACTCAATGACTCTGCTACCTTCGAAGAATTGGTGTACACCTTAGCTGTCTGCTTCACCACAAGGAGAGAATCTGGATATGGAGCTTGGGCGGGCAGTTCACAATGAAATGGTTCTTATTGGTGCCCATCCACTAGGCTTGCCTTATTTTATCCGGGAAGAATAGGTGGAACCAAATGAATTGTTAGAGAAGGGACAAGCAATTTATTATTATTTTCTTAGTCCAACTTGCCTTCTTAACTACTCCCTCTCCAACACCACCAGCAGGGTGCCTAGCATAGTGCCAAAAGCTGTCATTCCATAGTGGTGTGGGAAATAGATATCTTTTTTCTGTGTGTTTAGAGGCTAACCCCAGATGAGGGTCTTCATGGTCATGCAGGAAAGTTGGAGCTCCCTTCTCTGAGTTTAGACCAGATACTGCCAGGCTTCCTGTCAACTTGCAGCAAAGTTGCATGTTTGAAGCAAATCACTTCTGCTATGACCATTATCTTTGTAATTTTTCATCTCCCAAGATAAATTTCTTCCCTTGTGCCTTGAGTAACTCTCCTCCTACTGCTGCACTCTTCTTCACCTCTACCATAATACTCTAAGATGTGTCCTCTCTCCTCTACCCTTCCCATATTCCATCATGCACAAACATCAGTATATCCACAACCTTTGTGCAGATGGCTTTATCCAAATCTCCTCTAACTGAAACCTAATAAAAAGGCACCCTTCTGTCTTCTTGAGTGAGATTAATTTATTCTCCCACATCTCTCAAACCAAGAGGGATGGCTGGCATTTTCCTGGTTACCTACTGATAGCCGTCCCAGGGTTTTACCACTGTGCTGTAATGGTTTATCATCCACTAAGGCTCAATCTAATCAGCACCATCTCCTCCTTCACCTCATTCCTATGGTCTGGTTTTGTTCCCTTCATTTATTAAGACTCTAAAGAAGTCCATCACCTTCTCTTCTCCAGCTTCTGTTATTTAGTCAATGATTTGTTTGAAATATGTTTACTTACAGAAACTTTAATCTATCAGCCCCCTCCCCCAACTAGATTAATTCATTTGTTAACCAGTTATTAATTAGTTCATTTATTCATTCAGTCATTCATTTAAATGTTTAATAAACACTCAGAATATGTCAGGTGTCTATCAAAAGTACTTGGAATTGCTGGATACAACAAGGAAGAAGACACAGGTATCCAGCCATCTTTGAACTTATAGTAGAGATGGTATAGGAAATGGAGAGGAGGGGTCCTGAAGATTATGCACAGGATAAATTGGAGTTAGAGAGTGTCCTGAAAGAGCCTCTATGAGAAAATGACATTTAATCTGAATGAGTCTGGGGTACAAAGGAGCTTGGTTGGAAAGAAGGCCAGAGTAATGGGAGCATTGAGAATGACAGGCAAGTTGGCACATCATGAGGCCAAAGCTGCAAGTTGGAAGGTCAGGTTTAGGTGCTTCATAGACCAGAATATGTAGTCTGCAATTCTGCCTCTGAAACATCACAGACCGAGCTGCATCCTGACGTATTGTCTTGTCAGCTTCTGTCTCTAAACACCCCTTCCTGGGTTTGCTGTTTTTGTACTCTCCCAAACACAAATCTCCCAGACGCAATGATCATTCAGAACTTAGTACAAGTTTCTATAATTGGGAGTCCAGGTTTTGCCTGCCAGCCTGAATGTTTCCCCAGCATCTGGCTTTGAGTCTAGTACCTCGCCATCCACTCCCACCACCACTGGATTGACTGGTTCTAGCTCTTGGTCTATTGAAGATTCCCAGCCCTCCATACCCAGCTCTGTTCTGAGAAGATATTGCTCAGAAGTTCAGCCCTTAGTGGAAATTGACTAACACCCTAATGGTGTGGAGAGGTAGACTAAATAATATTTTAAACATCTTTACACTTTTGAAAACCTGTGATTTGCTTTAGCTGTTAAGAAATGAGTAGTAGAGGCCGGGCGCGTGGCTCAAGCCTGTAATCCCAGCACTTTGGGAGGCCAAGACGGGCGGATCACGAGGTCAGGAGATCGAGACCATCCTGGCTAACACGGTGAAACCCCGTCTCTACTAAAAATACAAAAACCAGCCGGGCGAGGTGGCGGGCGCCTGTAGTCCCAGCTACTCGGGAGGCTGAGGCAGGAGAATGGCGTAAATCCGGGAGGCGGAGCTAGCAGTGAGCTGAGATCCGGCCACTGCACTCCAGCCCGGGCGACAGAGCGAGACTCCGCCTCAAAAAAAAAAAAAAAAAAAAAAAAAAGAAATGAGTAGTAGAACGTCGTCAGCAAAGCCTGAGTCCTGTCCTCTTGCTCTCCTCCCTGGACAACATGAGCTTCACCACTTGCTCCACCTTCTCCACCAACTACTGTTCCCTGGGTTCTGTCCAGGCACTCAGCTTCATCTTCCAGCTGCTGAGCAGTGTGGCCGGTGTCTATGCAGGCACCAGGGGCTCTGGTTCCCGGATCTCTGTGTCCCATTCCACCAGCTTCTGGGGCGGCATGGGATCTGGGGGCCTGACCGTGGGGATGGCCAGGGATGTGGCAGGAATAGGAGGCATCCAGAATGAGAAGGAGACCATGCAAAGCCTGAATGACTGTCTGGCCTCCTACCTGGACAGAGTGAGGAGCCTGGAGACTGAGAACTGGAAGCTGGAGAGTAAAATCCAGGAGCACCTGGAGAAGAAGGGACCCCAGACTACAGACTGGAGCCATTACTTCACGACCATCAGGACCTGAGGGCTCAAATCTTCGCAAATACTGTGGACAATGCCCGCATCGTTCTGCAGATCAGCAGTGCCTGTCTTGCTGCTGATGACTTCAGTGTCAAGTATGAGACAGAGCTGGCCATGTGCCAGTCTGTGGAGAACGACATCCATGGGGTCCACAAGGTCACTGATGACACCAATGTCACTCAACTGCAGCTGGAGACAGAGATCGAAGCTCTCAAAAAGGAGCTGCTCTTCATGAAGAACCAACCGCGAAGAGGAATTAAAAGGCCTACAAGCCGAGACTGCCAGCTCTGGGCTGACTGTGGAGGTAGATGCCCCCAAATCTCAGGATCTTGCCAAGATTATGGCAGACATCCGGGCCCAATATGACAAGCTGTCTGGGAAGAACTGAGAGAAGCTGGACAAGTACTGGTCTCAGCAGATTGAAAAGAGCACCACTGTGCTCACCACTGTGAGACCATGCAGTCCACCGAGATTGGAGCTGCTGAGATGACGCTCACAGAACTGAGACATACAGTCCAGTCCTTGGAGATCGACCTAGACTCCATGAGAAATCTGAAGGCCAGCTTGGAGAGCAGCCTGAGGGAGGTGGAGGCCTGCTATGCCCTGCAGATGGAGCAGCTCAATGGGATCCTGATGCACCTGGAGTCAGAGCTGGCACAGACCCAGGCAAGGGGACAGCGCTAGGCACAGGAGTACAAGGCTCTGCTGGACATCAAGGTCAAGCTGGAGGCTGAGATCGCCACCTGCCAATGCCTGCTGGAAGATGGTGAGGACTTCAATCTTGGTGATGCCCTGGACAGCAGCAACTCCATGCAAACCATCCAAAAGACCACCATCTGCCGGATAGTGGTTGGCAAAGTGGTGTCTGAGACCAATGACATCAAAGTTCTGAGACGTTAAGCCAGCAGAAGTAGGGGACCCTTTGGGGAGCAGGAGGCCAATACAAAGTTCAGAGGTCAAAGTAAATAAATAAATAAATGAGTAGTTGAGTCTCACATTAAGCACACTGTAAAGCCAATGGTTATGGGTTCTCTTTGGTTTCCTTTAAGTGTAGTACTTTGTTTTTCAGCGCTATCATTTTCAATGTCAGGAATGGGTTTCAGAAACCACAGAGCATTTCTTGGAAAAGAAACTTCTTGAAAGGAAATGCACATACACACTGTGAATCTGAAAGTGTCTTGCATTTGTCTTCATGTGTGCTAGTTCTCAAACATTGTTCTCTGCAGCTCTCATAAGAATGCAGACTAATGGCATGACCCTGCTTGGAATATGACTGCTAGATTCTAATACAACATTAGTCTTGGCCCCAAGACCCTCCAAAAGGAGTAAAATCAAATTAGGATTCAAATATCGTAGGTAACATGTGCAAGAAGAAATGCCAGATGCCAAATTAACAAGTTAGTTTACAAAATCTGACACTCCTACTCTTAAGGGGAATATCTTTCTAAATGTTAAAATTTGTGGATGTATTGCTCATGTTAGATAACATATTTGAAAATCTGGAACATGCTATTATCTTGAGATATTTTAAATGTTTATAAAAGTTTTTCCAACGGAAGTGTAAAGCAGAAGGAGGGAAAGATCAGACTCTTTCCTTGGCACAGAGCTGTCATTTGTTAAATGGCAATCCCATGACATTCCCAAAAAATCTCTTTAAAGATTTTTATTCCTCTCTTAGCATGAATTTCCTAAGCCTATCACAAAAGTTTAAGTATTTAGTGATTAACACACTAGTTTTTTTCTTGCAGCAGATAGTTATTTTAACTCTGCTAAAAGAAAAACCATGGCCACATTAAATTTAACAGAGTTTAACTGAGCAAAGAATGATTCATGAATCTGGCAGCCTCTTGAGCCAGAGTAGGCTCAGAGAGAATCCCGTGGAAAACTTATAGACAGAAAAAGGAAAGTGATGTACGAAAAACGGAAGTGAGGTATGGAAACAGCGTGGTTGATTACAGCTTGGCATTTACCTTGTTTGAATACAGTTTGAACAGTTGACCCCCTTTGATTGGCCAAAACTTGTTGACTGGCACAACAGTAGGTTACAGTCTGCTTACATTGCAGAGAAACCTTTAGGCTGAACATAAAATATGTAAGGAGGCAGCTTTAGGCTAAACTTGATTTAACAACTTAGAGAACCTAGATCTGGCCAAGTCTCTGTTGACATCATCATTGCTACTATTGTTGTTGTCACCGCCATCATCAACATCATCTGATACTCGGAGGCTATTAAAGGTCCTAGTTAGTTTTCCTTCTGTGCTTTTTACGACCTATGTCTATTAGCAATTTTGGCAAAACTGTGTTTGCTCATTGTCTTAATGTTCCAGTCTGCTATAACAAAATACTTTAGACTGCGTAATTTATAAACAAAAACTTACTTCTCACAGTACCGAAGGCTGAGAAGTCCATGATCAAGATGCTAGCGGATTTGGTGTCTGGTAAAAGCCTATTCCTCATAAATGGCAACTTTCCTGTGTCTTCACATGGTGGAAGAGACAAGGCACCTCCCTTCAATCACTTTTGTAAGGGCACTAATCCCATTCATGAGAGTGAAGCCCTCATGATTTAATCACTTCTCAGCAGGCCTCACCTCTTAATACTATCATATTGGATATTAAGTTCCAACATAGGATTTTTGGGGGGACACCAACATTCGGACCATAGCACCCATCAAATCAAATTGTTATTTCAAAGGTGAGAGAGAGAGACACAGAGAGAGACAAAGAGAGAGATAGCCACAATATATATCCACAAATTTATACATCCACAATATATATCCAGAATATATCCACAAATTTTAACATTCAGAAATATATTCCTTTTGGGATTAGGAATATCAGATTTTGTAAATTAACTTGTTAATTTTGGCATCTAGCATTGCATCTTGCCCATGATACCTAAGATATTTGAATCTTAACTTGATTTTACTCTCTTTGGAGGGTCTTGGGGCCAAGATTAATGTTGTATTATAATCTAACAGTCATATTTCAAGCAGAGTCATGTCGTTAGTCTGCATTATTATGAGAGCTGCAGAGCACAACGTGTGATAATGTGTGATACAGCATTTATCATCACAAGCCCAGCTCTCTTGAACTCAAATTTCCTTTACTAATTTATGACATATGATCAGAGATATGAATTTCCAAAGAAAATAATCATAAATAACAAACAAGATTAAAGAATAAGAATGAAGAAAATTAAAATAATTTAATAAAACAAAATTTTTAGTTCTTCAAATATAGATGACACTATTATAAAATCTCAGAAATTTAAATGAACTCTATGGACAGCATAAACTGTCATGGAAGAGCTTCCCAAAAAGAATGCATCACTTGAAACTTGCTAAATTGTCAAGTTGTAGGGTACTATTTAAATAAATTATGTAGTATTTATGCATAGAATACAAAGTAGATCCATACCATTGAGGTAGATCTGTATGTGCTGGTATGGATGAAAAGACATGGAAGACATACTAATTGGAAAAGATAAGCAAGAACATTTCAAGCAATTCATTTGTATATGAAAGAAAATTTACTTTGCAAGAAAGCAGAAGAATGGAATCATGTCTTGAAAAGTACTGTGGCTATTGACCAATATAGCTTGGAACTGTGGCTGTTGACAAATACAGCTTGCTGCAATCAAAGAGATAAGAAGCTTACTAAAATTTGAGAGAGATTTATAGTCAAAGGAATCACAAGCCCAAGTAGACCTATGGTCTTCTGACATTACGTAAGTAGGACATGCACTAAGAGAATTACACAGTTCCCAAGACGAATACATACCCATTAGTACATGGCAAAGGAAGATAACAGAAAACCCTCCAGAGGGTGGAGTCCTGAAAATCAAGGAACATTTCTATATACTCAAGGTAGGGACTTTTATGGCTTTTGCCAAGTGGTAATTTAGTAAGCTTCTTATTTCTTTGATTCCAGTAAACCGTATTTGCCAATATCCACCATTCTTTCCAAGACATGGTTCTCAGACATACTCTGTCATTTTACTTTCTTGCCCCATCCTCCGTCTCTCACTCTCTCTCTCTCTGTCTCTCTCTCTCTGTCCCTCTTTCCCTGGTCCTCCCATCCACCCTACCTTCCTTTGTCTCTTCCTCCCTCTCTATCTAGATCTCCATGTCTCTCTATCTTTATCTCTCTCTTGCCATTACTGATACCCTGAATATATATGAGTCTATGATTTCCTGTGGAAAAGCCACAACTTTAATTTGATCTTTGCCCTGTATATTTATCCAATTGAATACCTTAATTTTATCTGCCCTGAAATTCCTTAATCTATTGAAAGACATTATCAATAGGTGGAGACACCATACTTTTAATTTTACCTTTCCACAGGTTATTTTAATGGGCTTCATCTTTCAAGGCTTTCTCAATTTCTGACTTGGTATTTGGAGTTTAAAGCCTGTTAGGATTTCCAATTTTGCAAGGCCCCAATTTTCTGAAATATCTCCTTTCTTTCTCATATTTGTTAACAAATCAACCAATTCTTTTTTTTTTTGAGTTTATAAAGCCTTGCCAAAAAAATAGCTAGTAGTTGCCAACACATAGTAGACACATTATTTTCCAATCCTTTCCCCTAGAGTCATATTTTCTTTAGCTACATAATCTTCCTCCAAGTTATATAGAAGTTGGCTTTGCCAACCACCACATAACAAAAATTGTCATCTATCTAGCCTCCATTATCAATTTATATGCTGTCCACCACTGAACTGCCAAGGCCATGCCACATATTTTAGGGGTTTTTAATTAAGGAAGTACCCTGCTTCAAATACCAATATCTGTTCAGAACTAGCCACAAGGTTTCACCTAACTGCAATGGAAACAGGAAGTATGGTTCTTTCCCATGCCTTAAAGGCAGAGAACCTGACATGGACAAGTACAGGAAGTCTCCACTACATCTTCTATGACCAGTCTTTCTAAATAGTTCCCCATCCACCCCTTCACTTTTCTTAGCTGCATTTTTTCCTTATTACATGTAGCAGTTTGATCTTTCATTTGTTGCTTGTTAATTTTTGTTCATCTCCACTAGATTATACATTCCAAGAGGGCATGGGTAACACCTGACTTAGTCCTCTTTTAGTTACACAGGTCTTGGCATAGTGCCCAGGACATTGTAGGTGTTCAGTACATATTTGTGGGAACAATGAGTGAATCGACGAATAAATGAATGGGAAGCAGGCTTAGATTTTCTCTTCTCTTACTGCAGAGCGAGCACCATGCCTATTTTATTCAGCTCAGAATGTGAGTGCTTCTGCACAGGCCATGCCGGTCTGAGCACATCGCACAGCTCAGAATAACATAAGGAATCTTGAATTGCCAACCCTGTGAAAAACAGTAGGCAGCCTATCCGTGGAGGAACAAGGCAACACCAGGAAGAAACAGGGTCATGGGTTAGGTTCCAGGTGCAGCTGAGGGGCCACCTGGACACCTACTCCCACCCACTTTGTAATCAGAGTTACCAAGCCACATTGCGGGATGGTGGAGGTGCAGGCCTGGGCAGAGCAGGGACTGTCCCAGACTTCTTCCTGTTCGCCTTCCTATTCAGCTCAACTGCTTTTGTCTTGTTTACTCGGTAGAGTTCTCTTCCCCACTAATCCGACTCCCCATTGTCCACCATCTTTCCATACCCACACATAACTAAATTATTTATGGGAGGCATTTTTCTTTTAACTTTAGCTGAGGGAGCAACCCCGGGGCAAGAAATATTTTTCTGTATTTTACTTTTAGATTTCTTTAAAAAGTTAAAAAAAAAAGTTCGCCTCCTTTCTTGAAAGCAATGAACCAATCTTGAATAAGTTTCATTCACAGGTAGATTCAGAGCTTGACTATCTGTGCCTGTTCTTTGGCATGCTACCTGACCTCCTCTGGTAGTGCCAGGCACCTGCGGTACTTACCTTATGAAAGTAATTTAAGTTTAACTGCTAATAACACTCTCTGGCTCTCCTCCAGACTCCATGACTATTCATCCAAGTCTCCTTCATAGGCTCTCCCTCCTCCTCCCAACCATTAATATTGGTACTCACTAAAATTCAGTACTTTCCACATACACACTCTGAATAATCTCCTCTTGGCACCACCATCGATTAGACATGTGACCTTGAGCAAGCTAATAGATCTCTCTGTGCCTCAGTTATCTGTAAAATGAAAATAATATTACCTGCCTCATTGGGTTGTTGTGAAAATTAAGAGTTGAAGCATACAACATTCTTCTAATAGTGCCTGGCACATAGTAAACACTCAAAAGTGTTGGTAATGATCATTTTTCTCTTTTCCTATGGCTTCAACAGCCAACTCTGTGTTAACATTTCCAAATATTCATTTCCCTTTCCTAAGTTCTACATGGGCATTTCTAACTGCCTAGAAGATATCTTCACTTATTTGTCTAGCAATCTCTTCAAACCTAAAATAGAACTTAGCTTATGTTACAGCTTATTTTTCCTGAATTTTGATGTCAGATAAGGATACCAATCTTTCAAGCTAGGAAACTCAGGGTCACTGGTGATGCCACTCCATTTCTTGTGCAGCTTAAGTGTGCTTCAGGTCCACCCCTCAGTGTGGACCTCTCCTCTCCAGCCTCACTGAATGTGGTCCACATTCTCATTACATCACCTCACTGCAGTATATGCCACTCAGTCCTGTCAGAATTAACTTCCTGAAAAATGAATTTGTCATTTGTTGTTGGTGGGGATGCAAAATGGTGCAGCCACTTTGGAAGACAGTTTGGCAGTTTCTTACAACACTGAAATACTCTTAGGATATGATCCAGCAATCATGCTCCTTGGTATCTATCCAAAGGAATTGAAAACTTGTGCCTACACAAAAACTTGCAAATGGATATTTATAGCAGCTTTACTCGTAATTGCCAAAAGTTAGAAACAACCAAGATGTCCATCAGTAGGTGAATGGATAAATGGTAAATAAACTATCATATATCCAGACAATGGAATATTATTGAATACTAAAGAGAAATGAGCTATCAAGCCATAAAGAGACATGAAAGAAACAAATGCATATTACTAAGTGAAAGAAGCCAATCTGAAAAGGCTACATACTGTATAATTACAACTATTCTGGAAAAGGCAAAACTCTAAAGACAGTGAAATAATCAGTGGTTGCCAGAAGTTGTGGGGCAAGAGGAATCAGCAGGCAGAACATAGAGGATTTTCAGGGCAATGAAACTAATCTGGATACTCTAATGGTGGACAAAGGTCATTACACATCTGTCCAAATATATAGAATGTACATAAGAGTAAACCCTAATATAAACTGTGGACTTTGGGTGATCATCATGTGTCAATGTAGGTTTGTCAGTTGCAACAAACATATCACTCTGGCGGAGTGTGTTGATATTGGCGGAGGATATGCATGTGTGGGAGCAGGACGTATGTGGGAAATCGCTATACCCTTCTCTGAATTTTGCTATAAACCTAAAACTGCTCATAGAAAAATAAAATCTTTTTAAATGTGAATTTGAGTATGCCCTAGAGACTGTTATGCACCATGTGAATGGGATGCAGAGTACAAAAGCTCATATTGTTCATAATTGCTATTTTTAAAAAGCTGGTATAAAAGAACTGTTAATAAACATAAAAACTGATCAAATAAACATAAGAACTAATTTTAAAAACTGAAGAAAAATTATACAACAGCAGACAAGATAAACTGTGAAATAGTCAAACAAGAAAATACTACATAGCAATGTAAATAAATATTGTTACAGGAACAATCAACAAGGGTGAATCTTTAAAACAGAACATTGAGGAATAAAACTTAAACACGGAGAAGATGTTCGGTATGATTTCATTTATAAAAAGTTCAGAAATAGTCTAAATAGACTATCTTTTCTGAGTATGTATACATAAGTGAAAAAACTAAGGAACAAAAAATAAGTGATTAAGAATCAGGACAGTGGTTATTATTTTGGGGGCTTCCATGATGTATGACTGGGGAGGAGATGAAGGGTTTCCCAATGTTATATGTTACAGAGGTGTTTATAATTATGCTTTATACACTATATCTGTTTTAATGTTTTAGTATTTTTTTCTCATTAAGGATTATATTTCTTAATTTTTATGGCAGGAGAAAGAAAGCAATCCAATTACATTATTTTCCAGTTGAAAACCTCAAATACTTCCACCTGTCCAGAGGACAACTTCTGTATCCCTACACTGGCAAAGAAGCTTGTCCCAGACTTGCTCCATCCCACTTCATCCCATGCACCCCGGTTTCCAGCACCACTGACCTCCTTACATTTCCTGTGCATACACATCACAGTCTTCCTCAATACCACGCCTTCTCACTTCTTTTTCTGACTTTCTTGAATGACATTTCTGTTTTTCACCTGGCAAACTACTCTCTTCTTTTAATACTCAGTCTGATGTAACTTCTTCGTTGAAGTTATCTTCAAAACCCCCAGAGTTAGCATTTCTTTTTTTTTTTTTTTCTCTCACACCATTTAAAAAGAAATAACTGTACAATAGTTCTTGACATGCCTATTGCAACATTCCTTTCCAGGGATCTGTCTCTCCTACTATGGTGGGAGCTCCCAGGGATCCAGGGTCTCTTCTCATTCATCATTGCTTGCCTCGGTAGAGTCAGCTGCTCTCTGCCCACAACTCTCTTCCCACACACGAAGCAGCCCTCACTACACTGCATATTATCTTTATCTACTTACAGAGCTGTCTCAAGTTATGTTGCACAGCTTTATGAGAATTAAAAATGAGATAGTATGTGTTTAGAATAGTGTTCTAATAATTTAGAATAGCACAGTGTTTAGAATATTTTAGTTTCAGTTACATTGTTGTCAAGGTTTTTTTTTTTAAAAGTAGTGACTCAGAAATGTGCTAGAGGGCGCTGATTCACTGTTTTGTAATAGACTATTGTACTCAGGTTGTTAACATTTGACTTGCTTATCTAACCAGGTGCCAAAGAAAGAATCAGATTTTTAATAAGCAAAATATCAGCCATTTTAATTTAATACATAAATTAATACAATTCAAGTTTATGTCTATAGTTGACTTGAAATTATTTTGGGGAAGAATAACACAACCACCAGATTGATGGCTGATGGCATAATGTTGCTTGTTTTAGTCCCTGTTTGTCTGTATCCCCCAACCTAGGGTTTGACTGTCAAGCTGTGAAAAGTCAAAGCAGGCAGTGTTGATTTTGGCAGTGCCCCAACTTTCCCTAAACTAAAAAAATGCCAAACAAGGTGTTTCCTCAACTGTCAAATGGGAAGGGGGAACTAGATCATCTTTGGGGACCCTTTCAATTCTAACATTCTGTAATATACACTTCTAGATCATTAAAGAAACAGGCATGACCTCTTTAAAAACACACACATACATAATTCGACCAAGAACTGACAAAATTCAATGAAAAGTAAACAACAAAAAATTAAGATCTGCCTTAACAGAAAAAAAAAAAAAAAAAAAAAAGAAGCAGCAGCAGCAGCAAAACCAAACTGGAGTTCCATTTATTCCTTCCATGTGATGCTGGGTTTGAAAAAGCAATATAAGTGACAAATGATTGAAAGATGTATTGATTGTGAAATATTTTCTAGTTTCTTCTATATCTCCAAATCTTCTGTTAATAATTATTCTAGCTAAATCTTCTCTTCTTTAGGAGAGGATGATAAAGTAGGTTTATGTTATATAAAGCATTCATCAGCTGATTGAAAGCGTTTTACAATGACTCCATTCACTTCAACCACCTGAAAAACCACAAACATTTATGACAAAGAGTCTTAAAAGTCCAGGAAACAATACTAAATTAAGAGATGGAGACTGTAGATAAATATATTAGTAAATGATTTGCTTTTATGTTTATGAAGCTCAATCGAAGTGACTCACAATTTGGGTGCAAGATGAGAGTAGACACAAAAAGCGGAAGTCTGGTTTTGCAACTGATTATCTTATGATGTCTGTAGGCTGTGCCGCAGGATCCTAAACTATGACAAATAGTTGTAGTATTTTCTAAAACGTGAGGATGCTCAGTAGTCTATTTTTTTTTTTTTTTTTTTTTTTTTTTGATACAGGATCTGACTCTGTTGCCCAGGCTGGAGTGCAGAGGCCTGATCTTGGCTCACTGCAACCTCTGCCTCCTGGGGCTCAAGCAATCTTCCTACCTCAGCCTCCACAGTAGCTGGCACTACAGGCGTGCACCACCACACCCAGCTAATTTTTGTATTTTTAGAAGAGACAGGGTTTCACCATGTTGCCCAGGCTGGTCTCACACTCCTGGGCTTAAGCTATCTGCCACCTCAGCCCCACAAAGTATGGGATTACAGGCGAGAGGTACCTCTCCTGGTCCAGTAGTCTACCTTTAACAAAGATGATCTACTTTAACAATTTTTTTGCTTGTTCATTTAAGTTTCATGAGATTAAAGGTAAACAATTATGGTGAAAGTTTAATAGTTTTGATGTAGCTATGCTTATAACTCAATATTTTTAATGATTATAATGTAGCATTTTGAGTACTTTAAATACTTAAAATTCAAGTTTAGAACATTGTTTTATTTTGAGCTTTATGCTGTAATCCATAATTACTGTTGGCTGTGTGTCTCTTACAGTTCTTAGCCTATCTGAACCTAGCTTCCTAATTTATAAGATGGGGCTGTAGCTATTATCTTCTTTACAGTATGCAGATGTGTACAAATTTCTTCAAACTTTGCTAGGCTTCAGTAAGGCCGCTATTATCATTGCTCTCCAGTAAGCTTTAGCATAATAATGGTGTAAACTTGGACTAGGCAATGTTTTTATGAATTTTAGCACATTTTACAAAATAAGCCTTCATGTGGGTTCATTACATACCATTTAAGAAACAAAACTTCTTTTACAGAATTATAAAATATTCTTTCATTCCCTACTTCTTCCTCTGACATCCAAATTTTTTTTTTTAATTAAAAATGACCTCTCTTCAGTAGTGAATTCACAAAGGTCCTCTCATCATCCATAAGACTCTTAAAACATGCACTAGGCAACACAGAAACCCTATTTAGAAGTAGAGAAAACATGCAGTAAGTTATAGAAGATATTCTCCCTGCCAGGGTCTTTTTCAGGAGATCCAGTGTACTCTGAGGTGCCATGGTTGACTCTCCACGTGTGCAGGTGTGGCAGAAAAGCCAGCTGAATAACCAACCCTCCCAAGCACACTGCTTGCCCACACCCTTTACACCCGCACCACATTGTCCTATGTTCTCTAGGAAGTCTGCTTTGCTGGCATGGCCATGCTTTCTGGATTGCACAGTATCATGAACTCAGAAGGCATTCTTATGGGCAACGGCTGAAGTTTAGCAACAGTCTGTTGATTACTGGTGGTTTACAACATCCCACACAAATGGTGTGTTATTTTAAGTTGTGCTTTGGAAACTGGGCTCTCTATCCCACTTGGGAACACCCTGTGTTTAGCAGTCATACAAGCCGCTGCTTGCTTACCTTGTTAACATCTGTCTTTCACATGTACTCTGTCCTGGAGATTGAATTTTAGGGCCTCCCCATAGCTCAGAGGTGACAGTGTTGAAACAGCTCCAGGATCCAGTTGGAACATCTCTCAGGGCCACAGTTCACAGCTAACTGAGAGGTTAGTGATGTTAGCTCATTATAAGAACTATGTTCTTTCTTATCTCATTCAGGCTGCTATAACAAAAACACCATAGACTAGGTGGCTTACAAACAGAAATTTATTTACCACAGTTCTGGGGACAGGGAAATCCAAGATCAAAGCACAGCAGATGTGGTACCTGGTGAGGGCTCACTTTCTGGTTCACAGATGGCCATCTTTTCACTGTAGCCTCACATGTTGGAAGGACAAGGGACCTCTCTGGGGTATCTTTTATAAGGGTACTACTCCCATTCCCGAGGGCTCTACCTTCATAACCTAATCACCTTCCAAAGACCCCACATCCTAATACCATCACATTAACGATTAGGTTTCAACATATTAATTTTGAGAGGAGGCAAACATTCAGTCTGCAGTAAACTCAATGTTAAGGTCTTCTGGGACCAGAGTCTTCTGTACTCCATTCAGTCATTAATCCACCAATTTATTTATTCATTCAGGCAGTCAGTCAGTCAATTCATCAAGCATTTTTTGAATACCAAATTTTTTTGAATGCATTTTTTGAATGCCAGGCACTGTGTAAGAACCATATATATACAACAAGCAAGAGACACAATCCCCGCCCTAAAGGACGGTAGTCCAATGACTTTGTGTCTTCTAAGAGTGAGCCACCTAAGGGCAGTGTTCAGTAATAGCAATCAGTTTTAAGTTGTTATTGCAATTGATATTTCAACTGTGATAAAAAAATTCTGTGAATTAATCTTTCAAAAGAATCACGACTTCCTTAGTCCTTTTTGTATCAAAAAATACGGAGGTTTCAATATATAGAGTGCTCTAAGAATTCTCCTCAGAACTCCATTAAATGGCTTGGATTCATTCTTTTGTCAGTAAAACAAATTCCTTCAAGAGAGGAGTAAAGGAGTTTAGAAATCAAGATTATTAAGGAGACAATAAATAGAAATTCCTTTTATTTTACTGGAGGTCTCTGATCCTGGAGAAAAGTGGTAAACAGTAGACACTGAAAAGTACAAAGTGAGGAAAACTGACAAGATTTTGCTTCACACAGAAAGGTACTTCTAGTGCTTCTAGTGTCCTGTTATTACCATGTCTTTGGAAGAAAAAGGAAGTGCCTAGACCATTGAAAACGTTTTTTTGTTCAGAAAAGAACTCCTAAATAAATACTAAAAACACTTCTCATTATTTAATTTGGAATGTGCTGGGCTGACTGTTTTTAGAAGCTCCTTTCTTCAGAAATTCTACTGAAATCATACGAACATTCTTTGATAAAGACTTCCCCATAACAAATTTCTAGAGATATGTTGAAGGAGCAGCACTTTCACTTTTCCGATTTAGAAAGTACTCCAACTGTCTGCATTAATCACAATGCTTATATAATTGGAACTATTTCTTTTTTAAATTAAATGGAGCGAGGAAAAGAGACCCTCCCGCCCTGGAGCCTGGTCTACTTTTCCAGTCTCATTTTCTATCCCCCGCCACTACATACACACCCTGTACTCCAGCTATACCATTCCAGGTGAAGTCCCTGAACAAGGCAAGCTGAAAATACAAATGGCAGAAATATTTGAACAATTTCCTGGGCTTATTAAGGGATAGCCAAGATGACTGGAGCAGAGCCATGGCAGGCAAACATGCTCTTCTTATAATAAATAAGACTCAGACACATATACCATTAGGGATCCTTGACTCATTATCTTTCTGAGCAATACTTTCACAAAATATGCATTCCTTTGGCCACACATTTTGCCTGTGGGCTAGGAGTTAAACATTCCCTCTCCAGACTCATTCAAGGAGCTAATTGTCTTCTACCCAGACTATGGAAATGGCCTCCTAACCTCTTCTTCATTGGGTCCACCCTCTACACTGAAGCTAAAATTGCCTTTCTAAAATGCAAATCTGATTATTTAAAAAGAAAATTCTTTAATGGCTTGCCATTGCTTGCAGCGATTTCTAAGTAGAGGGTACCCCCTCCCTGTCCGACCTCACCCCAGGGAGTAAACATATGGAATATAGAGGGCATATCAGAACCATCTCAGGGATTTTTCAAAGCTTCACACACACAGGTACGTGTGGCATCATCACCACCCCTCACCCATGTCCCTTTTGCTCCCATACACATTTCCCATTCCAAGAAAATTGCTGCCATGCTTGCTGAGTGATGGGTGTTATGTTGTAGCCCTCAGTTATGCTGAGGCATAAAAATGGTTGAGCAGCCATCATGGCAGAATAAAGTCCAGATTCCTTTGCGTGTCCTACAAAGTCCTGCACAATAGCCTCCCTGCTTGCCTCTTCAGTTTCATCTTCACCCATTCGCCATCACATACCCTGTGGGCCAACACCACCAGTCTGGAGAATTCCTGAACCAGGTTTGCTTTTCCGTACTTGTTTCTTTATTTTATTCCATTTACCCAGAATGCACTTTCCTCTCACAGCTAGTAAATTTCTGTTTAACCTTTAAGAAGGCATCAACAATTGTATCTTCAGCCAAAGCTTGCCCCTGGATTCCAGGCTTGTACATCTCCACTTGGATTTTTAGAAAGTATCTTAAACTTAACATGGCTAAAACAACCTCCTGGACCCACTTCCCACTACTTATTGCTCCTGCAGTCAGTCACATCTCAGTTCATTGCAACTGACTCCCCAACTCATAATCCAAGTCTTTGCTGCAGTCTGTTTGAGGGCATGTATGATCTGATCCTATTCCTATCACCCTCCCCTCACCCACTCTGCTCTAGCCACATTGGTTTCCTAGTCCTGAACACACCAAACACATACTGAGCTCAGGGCCTTCGAACTGCCGTTCTATCTGGAATGCTCCTCTCTCTTAGATGTCTCTGTGATTCATTCCCTTATTTCTTTCAAGTGTCTGATCATAAGTAATCACATCAGAAACCACTGTTTATGGGACAGTATCAATTCACCATCACCTTACATCCTCTCCCCTTGCTTTATTCTCCACGGTACTTACCACTACTTGACATCCTGCACTATTACTGTTATTATTTGCTCCCAATAAAACATAAACTATATGAGGGTCAGCTTTTATTATTCCTATTCTCTACCATATCTTCAGTTCCTAAAACAATACTTGGCATATAGTAGATGCTCTGTAAACATGTTACTGTCGTTATTTGTTAACTCAACTGAAAAGTGATGTGGGACTTCCATTTAAACATACTGCACTCAATATATAAATTTCCTTCAGTTCCTTTCCAAAACCCCATTAAATTAACAGCAAATAGATTTTCAAAATGACACACAGAATGGAAGTGGAGACATCAATAAAGGCTAGCCTGATCACATTTAAAATTACGGCCTCCTCTTCCCAGTCTCCTTACCCTGCCTTTTCCCTCTATAGCACCTATTATCTTCCAATAAGTATAAAGAAAGAGGGGAATGGATAAGAGAGCTAAATCTTCATTAGTAGGTAGTTTTAGACCTCACTGTAAACAAGTACACAATAGATGTAACAGCCAAAATAATTAGAAATTGGTTACTTCTGGGAAGTACAAACTAAGAATAAGAAGGGAAGGGAGAGAGAATTTATTGTTTTGTTTTTTAAATAAGCCATCTAGTACTGTTTTACTTTTTCAATCATGTATGTTTATAATTTATGCCAAATAAAAATTCAATTAACAAAATCCCAAAACCAAGAGGGAAACTGTATATCCATGAAGAAAAGTCATACTACAACTTTGTCTATTTTCATTCTTCACATAGTGACTACATGTCTTGTTGAACAGAATTTCAACATATTAAAATAGATGACCAAAAACTAAATATTTAGACTATGTAGTGGAACGTATGATTTATCTCAGTCATTTCTTCAAAACTTACGAGTACTTCATTGACATTACATGCATAAAGCAAATACCTAGCTGAAACATTGCTGAAAAAAAATACGTCATTTGGTCAGTAAATTAAATAAACTGCAGAAAGAAACTATTTCTTAACATGAAGCTAAAGAGAATCAAGCCAGTGGGCTTTGCCACAGACAGGGAATACACAGGGAACAGAGAAAGGATCAGGCCCCCCTTGCTTGAGTCTTGCTTTCCTCATCTGTAGATTTAGGGGCCTCAATCAGGTCATCTCAAGTTCCTTAAACTTGCTTAAAAAGCACCAAACTTTGAGTTAGACCTTCACAGACTTCCTTAACTCCTTTTTTCCAAATTAAGCTATGACAAAGATGACCGTATGTCCCAGTTGACCTAGTATAATCTCGGTTTATATCTGTTGTCCTGGAATAACAATTAATTGCTCTTCCTTTAACTCTCAAATGTGTCTCCACTTGGAAGATAAATTACATGCTCCTCATACCCATGACTATATTCATTTTAATCTTGTTTTATATTTGTAAGAAATCACATGAATTTACTTTTAAGCGTGCACATATAGCATTTCACAGCTTGCTTTCTCTTAATACTTGGAGAAATTTCAGATTCTTTTGTGAGTGGTTTGTGAACTATCTAAAGTTTTTTTTTAACTTGGCTGGGTGTTATGACTTATGCCTCTAATCCCAGCACTTTGGAAGGCTGAGGCAGAAGAATCGCTTGAGATGGGAAGTTTGCGGCTGCAGTGTGCTATGATCGCGCCACTACACTTCAGCCTGGGTGATGGAGACCGACCCTGTCTCTAGAAATAAAAATAATTTTTTAAAAACTGAGTAAGTCAAATGTAAATTTTCCTTTTCAAAAACAAATTATTCAGTACGCAAAACATTCTGTTAAGACATATTTTCTGATAACCTTAGAATATGTAGTACTAAAAACTATGACTAAAATATTTGCGGAAGAATTCATTATCTTAGGTGATACATTTTAATAATTAAAATAGTTCCAGAACACGGCCTCCTACCTGACTTTGACAATAAAAACAATGTTCTCAAAATAATGTTCTCTCTGAAGATTCTGGGTCTCATCCACCATCACAGGTCTCATCTACCATCAACTGAAATAAGCTAATCAGTTACAAACAAGGAAATATACTTAAAAAAAAAAAAAAAAAAAAAAAAGACAGGTTCTCACTCTGTCTCCAAGGCTAGAGTGCAGTGGCACAGTCATGGTTCACTGCAGCATAGAACTCCTAGGCTCAGGCAATATTCCCACCTCAGCTTCCCAGGAATATACCACTTTTACTGCACTGACAAGCTCTGTATGCTAGTGATTCTCAAATTTTCTTTAAGGCTAGGACCAAGAGTCCTGCCAATCCCCTGAACAACAGCTCATACATTATCCAATGAACTTGAAACACTCCTGTCATAGTGAGCAGCACTGAAACAGATTCCGTAACTGATTACTCAGTTTCAAGGCAGATTCAACATTGCTTGGTTTTCAAGTTACAAAAAGTTGCCTAGTTTTACAAATATGCACTATCCCTGATAAAAAACATGTTTCATTATGAAGAGCTGTGATTTATTTCAGCATTTTTTCCCCACTTAACCACTTAAGTCACTGTCTGAGGAAATTTCTCTTTAAGGAAATAAATACCAGGTTCATTAGAAGAAAAAAAAACCACATAATTTTAATTCATTTTGTTTTAAAGATGCATACCTTTAGAAAACTACTTTAAAATGAACTAATATGTTAGACTGGATCATGCTGTGGTGACTAATGTATTGTCTAGCCTTAACCTAATGAAAACAAAAGAAAAGCGAGTTTGGCACTCACTTGCACTTTTCATCTCTGTTAGAAAGTATGTCTCAGTTTGGATCTGAGATCAGGTTTGCTTGGTAACCTCAAAGAGTAATTTTCCTTTTTTTGTTTCTTTCAAAATTTCCTTTTGATCATTTCAGACAGTTCATCCTTTTGAGTGAGAAAGAGTAAAAGAGAGGAATGTTGAGTGAGGTTAAGTAAACGGAGAATCTGTCACATAAAGCAAGTTTAAATCCTAGTAAGAGCATCCATGCAGGACAAACGGAAGCATTACTCTTTTGAAAACATTATTCTTTTAAACAGTGTGTAATGACATCCTCCCTAGAGATTTTCCATGAGGGGGGAAAGAAATTACTTCCTCAGAAGTCGTTTTCTGGATTCCAAGCATAATAAGTGAAGCACAGTTAAAAGTCAAACTTGTGTTTTCTTTATGCAAGAAGGTTCAAAATTAGAACTGCAGAAAGGTACTTATAAGTTTCTCCAACTTGTCTTTTGGTTACATACTGGTATTGCTGTGAACTAAAAGAGCAAATAAGAGGAAAGGTTACTGTTGTTACTTTACACCTATAAATCAGTGAGTGTGTCCCTACTGTAAAATTTGAGCTGAACATATTTTCTGTTTCAAAGGAGAAATATATGACTCAAATATGCTGAATATATAATTTATTAAGTTCCTTTTAAGTATATCATTTTCTTATTATGCTCAAGTAGAAACTATGGATTATTTTTCTAGTATTGTATGCTGCTGTTACCTTCTGAGGAGCTGATTGAAAATTTTGTGCTTTTGAAAGTTGGGTGCTACTTAATATCAGAAGTTGGCTATTGTTTTAAATATTTAAAATGTGTTTAAACAACAATTAAGGTTAATAAGCAGAGAAAATACTTCTTTTGATTCAAATACTATTTTATACATTTAATGAATACACATCCAAATAAAGATCTCTCTTCAAAATTTTTGGAAAATGTTACTGCATTTTGAATATAATGGAACAGAGAAGAAAAACACTGGAGAAAATTCACAATTACGATGTTTATTTAGCAAAATAAACTTGAAAAAGTTTTCCTATTAAAAAAACATAAGAATCATATCCAAATTTTAGATTCTCCATCTTCTTTGGTATGAAAATCAACAGTCATAATAGAAAATATTTTCTTTTGAAAGGTTTAGTCATTGGGTCTACAACAGTTTTCCATATAAGGAAAATACAGTATTAAATTATCTGTAATCATCTTACTTATTGAACCACCAATGAATGCATACAAGTAACCAATTCTATGTGTGCAGAGACCAGCATCAAGGAAATATTCATTCAGATAAATGTTTTCTAATAAAATATATTTTAAGTTTTTAATGATCTTCTGCTATAATTTTTTGCTCTATTATCTGAATAGCCATCGAGAACTGTAGTAAAAGATCCTGTTAGTTACATAACTCAAGAAGTTTCCCAAGGAAGCGGTACCCTCACACCAGGACTTAGCAACATTTATCTTTCAACAGGACTGTACCATTACAATTTTGTTGTATTTCTCAGAATTGTATTCTTCAGTCTTTTCCATAATATAAGGAAATTGCTAATAGTATTACATTAATATTAATAAAACCCAATTCTATCTCAACCTTTTTCTCATAAGAAAAAACATTACTTTAAAAAACAGACTTTTTGCTTCTTCTAAAAGTAGTACTACATGGACTGCTCAATTAGCAATGCCAAATACTTCCAGAAACACCATAGGACCACCAAGCTGTTTCTACTGCTTTGATAAATTCTTTGCCTGCTCCAATTTCTCCATGTTCCTGCTTTTTTGTGTCAAAATATCTTCCCTTAATTTGTTAAAATGAATCTGAGGGGAAAAAAATCTGATAATCTGGGGTAAAGAAATTTTTTTTTGTATAGTCTCTTGTGATCACAAAATGACCAGGTAATTTATATCTTCAGTGCTAACACTGTGATTGGGAACAAGAAGAGTACAACCACAATAAAATACAGCTATCTATTAGAAGAACTGCATAAAGACATCTTTGGCCATGTAGGCTCTGGGCCCTCTGGAAATAAGTCAGTTGCATTGCCAACATGACAAAGAAAATAGCAATGTTCAGGATCAAGAACAATCTGGTATAGGAAGCAGACAGTGATGGGGCCCTGCTGTGAGTAGTTGTCATCATCCGAGCCTGTCCAAACCGGCCTTTCATCAAGCCCCCATTTTTATGTTTTTCATATGTTACATCTGCAAAATCTAAAAGGTCTTTCATTTCTTCATCTTCATCTATGGGTAGTTCTTTCTGTGCCAAAATCTGAGCTTTCTGTCTAATCTTTTTCTCATTGACTTCAATCTGTGCAAAAATATCAGGGACAGCATCCACAAATTTATAGCGCTTGCCTGCCCTTCGGTTTTTCTTTGACTTGCTTTGCTGCTGCTGTTGCTGTGATATGGCAAAAATCCTGTCAATGGCCTCCTCAGTCTGTCTCTTATCTGAAAATCTCAGCAGGCGCTCAGCAGTCTTCCTAAAGCTAGCTGTGTTCCGGACTCGGGACAGTATCTGCTTCTCCAGCAGCTGGAACACTGGCTTAAAATGCTGCAGGTTCTGTTCCACAATAGCAGCATAGTCCTTCACCTCAGGGACAATGCTGCTCTTGATGGCTGAATTCCGGTCAAACAGAATTTTGTGACGATCAGCAATGACCTGTGCAAAGGCAGACTGTCCTGTGGCCTCACCTGTCCACAGGTACGTTGCATAGGCATGTTTGCTGGTGGCTATGAACACATCCAGTTGCTGAGAGTCTCCGTGGATAGTGAAGCTCTGAACATCTATAGATGGCCCTATGAAGAGGTAAGCTGCCCTGGTGATGGGACTTCGGAGGTGCATGGTGACATTCACATAGTTTGTCCCATTGTAGGGATAGCCCCGAGGATATGTCACTGAGGCAAAGGTTGCTTTCTCGCTGTAGCCAGTATCGTCCATCCAGTACATTTTATAGAGACCATCTCTCTGCCTGATGAAAGCCCCATGGACACCATCTACCACAGTCTCCTCAAAAGGAACATCCACATTGTGGAAGAAGCTTGCTGCTGTCTCCAGGGGACTCTCCTCTCCCAGGTGTATTTGGTCTACAAGGAGAAGCAGCTGTGGATGTAGGAGGATGAGATTCCTCTGAACATTCTTCAGGTTGAGCTGGGGGTTGTAAGCTCCCACACCTTCTCCTCGGATGAAAACCACCCCATTTTTCTCCTCTGCTGCAACCACTCTCCCCTGACAACTAGCTGCCAGGTCATGCTTGTATTTAGACCATTTTGATGAGCAGTCTTCTGTGACCTGACCCTCCCAGGGAGAAAAGCAGCTCTTTGACACAGCGGGGGAAAACATCAAAACATTGTTGAAGAAGGTGTACTTTGGCCCGTACAGAGCCTCAGTAATGAAAGGCACACCATTGGGAGCAAAAGTAAATGAGTTTTGATCAGGATGTTCATGCCCTGCATTAAAATTTCTCCATCCTTTGATCCAATCTTTGTATTTGTTTCTGTGGACAATGTCATATATTGCACGTCCCCCCAGTTTTCCAGACTTGAAGGAAAGGAAAGATCTATTGATTTCTGCAGGTAGTGCACTTCCATAAGTCACGACACCCCAGTCTTCAAAATAATGCAGTGTAGGGGTGCCAAAGTCTGGAGGAGGAACCGATTTCAAGCTGGCATCATACCTGAAATTAATTTTAAAAAATGAAATGGTTTTCTGATGGAAGTGAAAATAACACGTAACATGGTAATGTGGAAGATGCGACACACAAATGCTACCCAGAACACTGGCAGCATGGACTGGATTAGGGACATTTCTGAAAATATCCAAGGACAATCAGTATGCACAAAGGGAAACCCTTGGTGACTGCAAGAGGAATATTTCTTTATCATTTGTGATCCTTGGATTTGGGCCCAAAATGATTTCTGCTGTAATCTCTACATGGACCATCTTCATTTGATGATGTCACAGTGACCATCCAATCTACTGGGCCTCGTGGATTTAGGCACTTCATCCAAATTTCTGGCTGAGGGGCTCCTCTTCTAGAAATGCCATGTTAGAATCTGGACTCTAACAAGCCTTGAGCTGTAATGAAGTATAGTTCTGCAGTAACTGATATTACTGAATGTTTGGCACTGAAAGCAGTTCTCCCTCAAGATTTTTTTCCTTGAAAAAATAAACTGAAATAGAGGAGGACTTCACATATTAGATAAAATGTATCACCAACACCACATCTCAGAATATAAACGAATGAAGCTTCAGCCAACTGTCTTATACTGGGGGATTTATAATTGTGCCTACCACTGACTAGCCAGGACCAAAGGTTTGGTGTTGTTTTAATCTGCAGATGACACCATGCTTCTTGGACAATAAATTACTTCTTATTTTTATTTATGATAAATGTTTATTATTAGTACAATGTACTTTTTCCCTAAAGTGAATCAATCACCTGTAGTAGAGTTAATCTCATTGTGTTTGATTTTGACTGCTTCATCTGTTGTTCTAGAGTCTCAGTTTCAAGACATCAGAAATTATCTCTCTACTTAGGTCTAGTATAATGATGGCTTAATTAATGTGATTTCACAGGTGTAGATGTAAGCTGAATGGGCCATCTTACTCTCAGTTTTTGGTTAGTTTGCATATTGCCATAAAGGCAGATTTTTAAGTTAGACTTAGCATTCATCTGACCTATTATATTAATCCTGTAGTTAGCGTTATAGAACTCTCTTGGTTGGATATTTATGGGTAACTTATTTACGGGTCACCCTATTAAGTAATTACATCAGACTCCTGAGAGAACTCAAGGATGGTTGCATCTTAATATATTTAGTTTATCTATGAAAATAATCTTAAATTGTTGGTTACACTATAGCCAGTTACCATTTTACTAATATTTTTTCCTCCTTAATTTTTTATATTTTGAAAAAAAAGAATAAAGAGAAGCAAACCACAAGAAAGCTCGTTTTGGAGTTGAATGTAAATTTCAACAGCTTGAAAAGACATCAGGGATTAATGACTAATCAGTTCCCTCGAATTTTGATTTTAACTTATTGGATGCCAACAACATATTTGGCAATACTTGAAAAAGGAGACCCAAGCTTCTCTTTCTGGGCTTAAAAGATTAAGGCAAAAAAATTTACACGGTCCTTTTATTATCAAAGTGAAGCTGTCAAATACTGTCAAACACTTTTAAACACTGTTGAAAATTTAGCAACAGCTTTGCTATTAGAAGATTATAATGCTCCATTTACCAAAACAAAATATTTTACTACCTTTTTTTGGTGTGATTATCAGAATAACCTAGTTTACATTTTTGTTTTGTTTTATATGATTTCAAAAAATGATGTAAAATCAAAACATGTTTATTTATGAAATAATGCAAGTGTAGGACATTTCTAATACGAGAACCAAAAACTGAAAACAGTAATTAGATGTTAAACATAAAGAAATGTTTCTAACACTACCTATTAGGTACTATGCTCACTACCTGGGTATATAGTGCACACGTACCCCTGTATCTAAAATAAAAGTTGACATTTTTTTTTAAAAAAGAAAAGTTTCTAAGAGTTTCAAAAACTGTGATATGAGCTGAATTGAAACTTCATATACTCAGGTGGCATGGAGAAAATATTTAAAAAGTGTTTTAGTTTTTCTTTTTAAATGCAAAAAAACAAGTGCATAGCACAAATAGTATCCTTGGGTACCATTTCTCTTTAAAGCTAGCCCAATGTGTCATACCAGAGAAATTCCGTGTGCAGAGTGCACCAGCGCTGCCCTTTGGACGGTGTTCCTGGACCTTCCACCGCACGGTTCCTTCTGATTTGGTCAGCTAGCCAGTTACCACTGCCATTACGCATGACAAATTTATCAAGGAACACTAACTGGCTTTCTGGACCATAAAACCAGTTGTAATTTGAGTCCGCAATAGCCACAGTCCTTTGAAACCCTAGGGAAATAAGTTGGAAAGAATTAAGATACTTTGAAAACTTCATACTCCTATTTAGGTCTAAACAATGATTTTTCAAATCTAGTTGCAAATTAGAATTGTGTAATTGAGGGGATAAAATAAAAGAAAAATCACAATCCTCAGATTTTATTCTAGACCAGTTAATTAGAATCCCTCAAAAGGACTTCAAAATATGTTGTGTGTAAGCTTGTATTTGTTATGTGGTAACCTGTCATTGGTAACAGAAGTACTACACCTATTGCTTGCCTTCCTCATTTTCCAGTGTTCATGCTATACATGATTATATTTGCATATATATATGGGATATCCTCTTGTGCAGTTTGGGTTCCTGAACCTGGAATGAACACTGGCTCTCCCACAACTCAACATGCATTCTAGGCTAAGATAATAAAATAACATGCTTTTAATTTGGCTTCAATAAAGCCTAAGTTATACTATATACAAAGTTCAGGGGAGAGACTGAGTTTCAACAGGAAGAGAATTTAATTCCCAGAGTAGCTCTGCCAGTATGTACTGCTGGAAGTTAAAGGAGAGAAAATGCAAGGATCATAAAGCCATATATCATTTTTGGAGTAGGGAAGAAAAATAAAAGCAGGTAAGACTGGATATGCTCCATGTGTTCATGAAAAAAGCAGCAGCATGGGAGAAAACTCAGCCAGACAAAAAAAATGCTACTAGAGTATCAACTGTAGAAAAAAAAAAAAGAGAGAAATGTAGTTGAAACAGATTGCTTTAACATAGAACCTCTTCTAAAATGTTACCATGATTATATTTATGCAATTTACAGCTAACGTTTTTGTTCCTAATAATGTAGTAAGTGACCTTGTAAGTATACCTTATTTTAAAATGATATTTTCTGAATCTTCTACTAGTCTGTGAATTCCTTGAAAGCAGGAGATGTGTTTTATTCCTCTTTGAATTCTCTGCCTAGTACAGTGCCTGGCATACAGATGTTCAATAAAAGTTTGTTTAATTAACACAAACATATAAATGCTGCTTTTAGACATGTTCATACTGTCTTTTCCCCTTTAGGAAGTAGCCACAGACACAGCTCACAGCGAACACAATTTCTGATGTTGTTAGCCTTTAGATCTCAGCTTAAATTACAAAGCACTGAAACCTCTGAAAGGCCCCTTGCTTTAGGTAGCCTTTGTTTACTAAGATGAATTGCAAAACAGGCCTCTCCTGTATGTCTAAGAAAAAACAACAAAGCAAATTTTTTTTGAACGTAAGTCTAAACTAAATCTTAAAATGGTTATTATGCTTTGCAGTATTTTTGGCACTAGTCCAAAAAATAGAATAATGGAGATTCTATTAATCTGTATGTTTACTACCAGAGCCAAAGGATTTAAATACTGAATTCTTTGTTGTAGGTCTAGAATCACCATTTAAAAATTGCATTTCCTTGGGGAAGAAGGAGGAAGGGGGGGATATCTATCCTGATAAAATTTTCCTTTATAACTTGTTCTAACATCTTGGTCCTGTTTTAGAAATAAAAAAAGGTTACAAAGTTCTCTAGAAATGAATACATTATTAAATCATGTATATCTTTTTTTTTAGAGCTAGTTTTCTTAGAAGGCTAAATGTCACAGCAATAAGACATTACAAGTTTTACAGTATTTTTTCTACTTTTCTATACTATTTACTTCAATAAAATATTAAAATACTAAAGCTCCAACTTAAATGTGTAGGTGTAATCTTTCATTTTGAATTGTGTCTGTGTAGTTTGAAAGAAACAACTGAAAACCAAAAATTAAAAATAGGATTGATCAGGGATCACATATAAAGGAAAACTGACAGGTAATCACAAATGTTTATATTTTGCTTTCAATGATGAAGATGAATCTGTATATGTACTCAAGTTTGGATATATATATATATATATATATATATATATATATATATATAAAAGTATTGAGGGGCCTAGACATTGTATTTAATCCATAACCCTCCAAGCTTTATAATACCTAAATCATAAATACATTAGCCTCCAAAATGTTCTGGCTATAGGCAACTCTTGAATTCAATTTTTCTTTGATTAAAAAAAAACTATTTAATTTCAATATGACAAACTCTAAGGACCTAATTTCTCTGCTTAGTCTAGCTCATTTTCATAATCAGAAAAAATTACAATAGTTTAATGTTTTTGCACTTCTGACTCCTCACTGTACCTGGCAGGATGGTTCTATACATAAATGCAAAGTGTTGTTTAAGCCACGGATGGCCAAAGTGGTTGATGTTGAAGTGCCTCTGGACAAGAAACATGTATTGGAAGAGTGATCTAGTGGTGTAGCTGCCATATGCAACTCCTTCATAGAGGGAGCCATCCGTCACCTCCCTGAGCAAGATCAGAGATTTCTCCATGATGGTCAGAACTTGTTTGGTCCATAAGTAGGCTTCTTGAAGATATCCTGAAGGATGAAAACACATGGAAGCAATGACTAAAGGCTGTGACAAAGCATAAACAACAATATGGCCAAATAAAACCCTCTGAGTTATCTAACTCGTTTCTATTACAAATCGCATTTTGTAAAACTCTAACTTGTCAGTGTATAAATAACATCCTGTAATCTAGGTTTGTGATGGTCCCTGGTATAAGTTAAGAAGTTCTTCCTGGCTAATATGGTGAAACACTGTCTCCACTAAAATTACAAAAAATTATCTGGGCGTGTTGGCAGGCGCCTGTAGTCCTAGCTACTTGGGAGGCTGAGGCAGGAGAATGGTGTGAACCCAGGAGGCGGAGCTTGCAGTGAGTGGAGATTGCGCCACTGCACTCCAGCCTGAGTGACAGAGTGAGACTCCGTCTCAAAAAAAAAAAAAAAAAAGAAGTTCTTGACTCTATAAATGAAGATAAACCCTTAAATGAGTATCAGTCACTTTCTGATCTTAATAAACTCTATCACATGTAAGATCACAAATGCATATAACTTTATGTTGGCAAGAGAGGATTTGTATATTAAGATTTTAATCAGTGTTCCTAAAAAACAATACTTGAAAATATTTTTAAAAGTTTATCTCTTCACAAAACTTGCATCATTATTTTATAGAATTTGTAATAGGTTGCACATACTACAAATGCTAAACAGACAGTCTTCAATTCATATTGTCATTAGACAGCAACCTCTCATCCTTTATGTGCTTTAGATCCCACAGGATCTGAAAAGGCAGCAAAGTGGGCCTGAGAAACCACTGGAAAGGCAAATTAATAATGAAAAAATCAACTAGGAAGCCTGAAACCACCAAAAAATGAGCTACATGATTTTGTCCAAGCAATTCTTCCATCTGTCACATTTTAATCTCCCCACTGAAAATTAAGTCTATAAAAATTTATAAAAACTTTTAACTCAGAAATACTCGCTTTCTAGAATTGTTGCACTTAGTTGACAATAACAACTCCTCACATTTCTGTAACACTTATAATTTATATAGCACTGAGCAGAATCTTAGTTAATCCTTTTAACAACCCAATTATGTATTATTGCCCCAAAACAGAAAGGCTGACTTGTTCAAGATCTCTGGCACATGACTAAAAATGAATACAACTTTAATCTCAACCTAGGTCTTTAGATTTAAGGGTTTGCTTAAAAACACGCAACCCTTGAGAATAAAATTAAGCCCAATGCTTCCTGGTGTGGATATAGCCATATTGCTTTACTGCAATTTGGTCCAACCAGCTCTGGGCCTAAATATAGGTCACAGGCTAAGACTTGGCTCCTGACTAATGGGGGCAACTCAGCTCTCAACTCTGCTTGGGTAAGCAGAGGTAACTGTTCATCTTACCCTGGCCTCTTCTGCCACCCATAGCTGACATGTCAATATTCTGGATAGTTTTCAATTTCCATTCTCTACCATTCTAGTTTAAAATTCTAATTATCTTCATTCTTTTCCTCTGTGTCTTCCATCTCCCACCAGATACCAATGTGACTGATGCCTAAAATCAGGCCACTGTCCCCAGGATACCACATTACCTAATTTTCCTTATTTGTTCCTTACAACAACCCTTTTCAGAAGATACGAGGCAATGTCTACCAAAATACTTTGTAAACTGCAAATCTCTCTCAATACAAGGTACTGATATTGTTGTTAACTGAAGCTGTGCCTTGTATTTTTTTTCTGCCACCCGTATACCTTGCCTGGAATGTTCTTTAACTTCCCCTTAAGTTCTCCTATCTATCTTCAAAATTACAGGAAGCAAATTATTGAAAGAACACTGCTCTCTTGAATTCCAAGTTAATATACTCATTTTATATTTAACCATAAGGCTTTTCATGGTATCTTTCATTTTACTCTCTGGGGTTATTGTAACTATGGTGTAATCATTTAAACATTTCACATCTGTCTTCTTTCCAACTGATTTCTACCTCCTTCTGTCCTGTCTTGTCACAAATGTGTGTACTTATGTGGGGGCTCTGGACGAGTGTCTGCCAGGGCCACCATAACTTTAGTCAGAAAATAAATGCACAGGAAAATTCCTGCCAGGGCAAAATGACATATTTTGATTCAATCTAAACCAGCATTATTTGGGTCACTGTTTATTATTTGGAATAATGTTATTTAGAAAGACTGAAGAAAGAAACTCTACTCCTCCCGTTAAATAAATAAAAATTTATTTAAGGAAATAAAACTATAGTAGATTAAATTTAAGACCTGAGGCAGAAATTTGGCTCACCCAAGGGATCCTTTCACCATTTCATGATGGTGTCGTTTCACAGGCCTGGGGTTGATAAATGGTTTGTTAGTGGATTAACACATTGTTTGCATTTTGACATTTTACCTTTCTTTTCCTTTCTATTTATTTATTTATTTACTTACTTACTTACTTAAGACTGAGCCTCACTTTGTTGCCGAGGCTGGAGTGCAGTGGTGGGATCTCGGCTCACTGCAACCTCTGCCTCCCGAGTTCAAGTGATTCTCCTGCCTCAGCCTCCTCAGTAGCTGGGATTATAGGCATGCGCCACCATGCCCAGCTAATTTTTGTATTTTCAGTAGAGATGGGATTTCCCCATGTTGGCCAGGCTGGTCTCACCACTCCTGTCCTCAAGTGATCTGCCTGCCTTAGCCTTCCAAAGTGCTGGGATTAGGGGCGTGAGCCACCGTGCCTGACCTGATGTTTTAATTTTCTTTATGTTTTTGTGAGAGTAGGGGAAAAGGGGAGGTAGCATGAAAATTCACTCTCATAATTAAATTTTGCTTAAGTTATTATAAATGGAATTTCCCTTCTGAGAGAGACAACAAAATACAGTAGAAAGAGATTGAACTTTATGGATGGCCAGAAGTGGGTCCAAATCCCAGCTGCCTTATATGGTTGATGTGAAGATTGAATAAAATATGGAAAAAGACTAGCACATGTCACATGCTCAGTTAATGTTAGTTTCTTTTCCTCTAAGACCCAATTAAAAGTGAAGGTTGGTTGATGTGACAAGGGAGAAAGCTAGATTTGGGTAAAATCTGATGTTGGATAATCAACAAAATGCTTAATAATTCTTATGGGAATATAATCGAGTTAAATTCTGTTAGATTTCCAAGCTCCAATTATATATTTCATATTCTGATAATTCCCTGTGATCTTAGAGCTGCTTTTCTTAAACACAATCTTAATCATTTATAGATTTCTACAGAAGTTGTAATTTAGAGTCAAAAGAACAAAGAAAATGTATTATTGGCAATTATGCAATATGTTAAAGCAAAGTAGCTACACAATCCACAAAAGTTGCTTCCAATTTGGATGTAAATAATCCAGATTGGTTGTTTTAAATATTAAGAGGAAAAAATAGTAGTGGTGTTATGATTCCCATCTGTGTGCTGGAAATCTTCATTTCAAATAACAAACCATCTGTTTAGCTTTTTAAAATTTCATTTATTCCAGGAGGGCTGTCTTCACTGTCAAAATTCTCTGGAAAAATGAATATTCATCACTGACCCTGAGTTGTGAAGATGTGTTCTGGGATAATCATAAGCCATAATTAGATAACGTGCCGGCTAATATACTAGCAGAAAATAAGGAGGAGACGTCCCTCAATTAACTAAGATACACTGTAGGGACTACTTCATCTCATGGGTTTAGTTAGGATCCAAGTATGAACACGTACTAAGAATGGTTATAAAAATGCTTTGCTCACAACATGGCAACTACGACTTCTGTCAGCTCAGGCATCACCTCGGCTATGTGCACACACACCTTGATTCATCAGGACTAGGCTTCCTGTGAGCAAAGCCATGCAGTTGGTGGGCTGATGATTGTGCAGGTATTGAAATCCCCATCCTCTCCTGTATGAAGTTTCATACATATACCCTGAGGCATTGGCAATCACTTCAAGAAACTTCTCCTGTTGTGTCTTGCTCAGGTAGTTGTACAAGAAGTCATAAGCAGTGGCAAAACCAACCAGGGAGTGAGCAAGCGGGACCTCATCCCAAGGAGCATCTTTCACCAACCTGTAAAGGAAAATAAATCATGGAAATGAGTTCATCAGATTCACAGCTTTCATCACACTTCTAAAGTGTCTATTTCTCAGAACTAAAGGGCACAACTGAAGATATAATCCAAGGGCTTAATGACACACAACTGATTTCCCTCCACATTATAATGAAACATATAGCATAGCTTGTCTAAAATGTGAAAATTATACAGTTAACAGTTTTCTCTCTCAGGATTCTGGCAACATCAAGATGTTGAGAATTTTTACTTTTGATTTTTTATTCATGACAAGAAGTAGTGGAATATATTCAAAGAGATCTAAAGCATAGAACATGTGTTGGCAGGGCAAAATTCTCTGGAGTACAAATTTAACCAGTGCTCACCCCATTCCTCCTTTTCGCTTAAATAAGACACTCTCAGTTCTATGCTTATGGCCACCTTGCTAAGACAGTTGAACATATGTATTTCCTCTTATTTGCCATAGCTGGTCAATGCGAAGGTATCGTGTTCCATAATCCATGACCTCTCAATCTGCACAGACCCACTTGGTCATCACCATGGCGGGAAGCATGACTAACGTGAGTGGGAGCTGATTCTAAAACAGAATTTCTATATCCCTCTTTCCCATAAACTGAACTGCACTGCCTTAAAGGTCTTTCAAATATCTTTCTAAGAAATCTAAAAGTTGATCTTTTGTTAAGAATTACATTGTCATTTTCCAGGAAGTCAAATTTCTGACTAGTTATATTATTCTGCAAATTAGTGTGTGGCTTGCCTTAAGCAGGAAGCAAAAAAGAGGATCTTTCACATTCAGAGTTCTAAGGAATTATCCAGAAAACCCTTCCCATCTGTTCAGGATGTATTTGAGTAATCTCCAAGTGAGGGAAACAAATCAAAAGTGTGCTGTACCTGTGGGAGGCAGAAGCAGCACTTAATTAGGGATGAAGCTAAAGCTTAACATTTTGTATGCCACGAACCTCTTTTGGCAATCTAGCGAAGCCTTGACCTCTTTCTCAAAATGTTTTAAAATTCATAAGACATAATTAAGGATACATGGAAATCTATTATTTTGAAATATAATTATCAATACACATATTTAAAAAATAATAATACAGGTAGCTTTGTTATTAAGGCATGAAATACCAACATTTAATAGCAGGGATAATAACTACCATAATTTATAAGTGGTAATAAACATACATTTTGAGATGTCTGTAACAACTGTAATGTGGTATGAAAGTATCTGTGATACCTGTCTGTAACTTTGTTCCAGATTCTCCCAATACCATCACAATTGGTTATCTCTACTCATGATTGGAAGAAATGTTGGATTTCAGTTAAAGTTAGTAAAAATTAAGATGTATTAGTTCTCTCAAACAAACCTTATAGACCTCCGTTTAAAAACACTTTAAAATGTTCTGAGAGACTACCTCTTCCAGATTATGTTTCTCCTTTAGAAGTTTATGCTAAAGAAATGGCCTAGGTGAGGGCTTCTCTGGTCATCCTATCAGAATTCCATCATCCTCCCAAAATAATATTAATTCCCCCTTTTTTTCCCTTTAGCAAATATATGTATGAATATGTCTATGTCTATGTATCCCCTCCTAGAATTTAAGTTCTACAAGGGCAGGACTTTTTTCTTCACTATTGTATTCACAATTGGATCCTCAATCATAGAACAGTGTGGCACATGGCAGATGCTCAACAAAGGTTTTGAGAAAGAAGGAAAAAGTGGAGGAACAAACCTCTAACTCACTGTCAGCCACACTGCTGGCAGTGATTATGTGATCATTACAAAATCAGGAATTTGGAGAGATCCTTTTATATTTAGTAATAATTTCAGCATTTGGTTACCATTCAGTGTTTGGTGCTAAAAAAGACTGAGGAGTTTCTTAGCAATTTAGTAACAAACAAAGCTGCCTTGCTCTAGCCAGTCAGCTTGCCGGTGTGTGTACTATTTGTAAACAGACGATGAGCATGTGAATGAATTCCCTACTTCTAGGAAAAAAACAATTTATACTGCACACGCATTGCCAGGGAGTTGGGAATACCATCTTCACTGACTCATGGTGACTGGTGGGCCCGGCAGGGAAGTCAGGTCATTTGTTTCCCAACTTGTGTCATTGTACCATGTCATGATGCATCTATAAATGGCAGTATATACACCGACTCATGATAAAGCTGATGTCAATGAATCGCTACCAGCCATCAAACCCTCACATGTGTGATTAACCAGTAAGTTTTTTTTTTTTTATTTTTTTATTTTTTTGAGACGGAGTCTCGCAGTCGCCCAGGCTGGAGTGCAGTGGCCGGATCTCAGCTCACTGCAAGCTCCGCCTCCCGGGTTTACGCCATTCTCCTGCCTCAGCCTCCCGAGTAGCTAGGACTACAGGCGCCCGCCACCTCGCCCGGCTAGTTTTTTCTATTTTTTAGTAGAGACGGGGTTTCGCCATGTTAGCCAGGATGGTCTCGATCTCCTGACCTCGCGATCCACCCGTCTCGGCCTCCCAAAGTGCTGGGATTACAGAGTAAGTTTATTTTTATAGATAAGCGAACATTTGATATAATTCTCATCCTTCATGAAATGTCATGCAAATTTCTGTGAAAATGTCTAAGCCCCAACATGAGTTTGTTTATTTCAAACAGTTTCAAATTCAATGAAACATTGGCACCCCAAAAGAAAAAAGTTTATGGCACCTTCAGGTCCGTCCCTCTATCATTAGAAAAGCTGACCTGTAATCGTTGTATTTCTAAAAAGTTATCTAAATCTTTTACCAACACGGTCTTACCCAGCCTTAGATACAAAGTGAAATAATGGAAGAGACTATATTTTATAGTCACAAAAACCAATGGAAATTGGCTCTTAGTTCATAGATGGCAGCTGAGAAACTATCTTATTCAATGTGATCCTGACCAGTAATAAATCAGTTCACTGTAAAAGGTGGTTAAGTGGGAAATTATTTTTTTAAAAAACCAGACAGACATTAATTTATGAATTGTATTTCAACTTAAAATATATCCATGTGTACACACATTCACCAATCTTTTGAAGGTGAGCCAAAACCTATTCTCTGAATAGAGGTCTACAGATGGAGTTTCATTGTTCTTTCCTGCAAAGAACACACATGACACATCATCACAATTTCCAGCTTTGGTTTCTTTATAATATAGGAAGAAATTAAAGATACCTGTGAGGGAAGGCAGAAGCCTTCTAGATT
Organism: Trachypithecus francoisi; assembly: GCF_009764315.1. Lineage (NCBI taxonomy): Eukaryota > Metazoa > Chordata > Mammalia > Primates > Cercopithecidae > Trachypithecus > Trachypithecus francoisi. Next base: position 16,098,843 of record NW_022681460.1, on the reverse strand, counting down.
TTTATGAGTTTTTCCCTAATCTACAAATCTCATTCACACTATATCACGACAGCAATTTTTTACAGTAAGTTATTCCAAAGCTTTTAAGTTGGTTCTAGAAATATTAGCTTTTTCTTTTTGAACTCACACTTTATCTATTTATATTATTAAAACTGTCTCATTACAGGTATTAGGGAAACTGTGTTACCTGGTTTGAGAACAAATACAGCTGACACTTGCTCAGCAGGTAACTGTACTGGGGGAACAGAAATAAATGTAAAGGGCAAACTACAAGTCCTGACATTCAGCTACCATGTTACACAAGGAATGGAAGTTAGGTTCACTGGCAAGTTAGTTAAGGGAGGTTAAGGAAATATTTACACTATTCCTCTTTTGTAAACTACACTTTCACCCCTTAGAGCAGCTGTTCTCAAAGTAAGGCCCAGGGAGGGGCTTCTGAGACTACTACATTTTGGAGAATTCACAAATAAGAATTATTTTCATAATAACGTAAAGAAGTTATATGTTGATATTTGCACTGATGGCACAAAAGCAGTATTAAGTAAAACTGCTGTAACCTTAGCAGGAATCCAAGCAGGGGCACTAAACTGCCCTAGTAGTCCTTGTATGATTTTGCACTGCCATGCACTCACGTTTTTGTTGTTGTTGAATTTTTAAAGCCAATTTTATTGAAAAATGTCCTTGATGAAGTAGTAAAAATGATTAATTTTTATAAAATCTCAACTCTTTGAGTATACATCTTTCTAATATCCTATGTGATTAAATGCAGTACCAAATTATAAGAATGTCACAAATAAAAGAAGTCATGCACTGAGTTGAGAGCTGAGCTAGCTGGATTTTTTCATGAAAGATCATTTTTACGTGACAGAATGATCAACTAACAAATTATAGTTATTTTGATTTGGGTGTTAGAATAGAAATTTTCTTGAAAATAAACAAGGAAGGCCTGCCAGTTCAAGGAAAGCTGAAAGCCTTTGTTGCCAGTGACAAACTTGGAGCTTTCAACCGGAAATAAGAATTTTGGAAAATTTGTATCCATTACCAAGAGCTTAAGAGCTTACCAATACTTAAAGATTTTTCTGATGAAATCAGTGAGAACATCAACAAAAATGATTTTTATATTGTATATAAATAAATGTGTCAACATTCGGTAGACTGAAATAACTCAGTGAACAAACATGCAAAATAACAAAGGCATGATGTTATAAAACCATGCATGGGTAAGACAGCCACTCCTAAGTGTAAAATACGCCAATGGATTTTAATGTAAAAGAGTATGAAGAGTTCATTAACATGGCTTCAGATTCTATACTGCAATTAATTTTTATGGAACCACTACCGGTCAAGTTTTAGTGTAGTGTCAAAGAAGAACATTCACAATTATTTGAAAAGATTATTAAAATACTCCTCCCTCGTCAATCACATATTCTTGTGAGGCTGGATTTTCTTCATATACTTCAACCAAAAAAACACATAGCAACAAACCAAATGCAGAAGCAGACACATAAGATTTGCAAAAATGTAAAACAACACCTTCCTTCTATTTTTTGTTTTAAACAACATAGCTTGGCTGGGTACAGTGGCTTATGCCTGTAATCCTAGTGCTTTAGGAAGCCAAGGCAGGAGGATTGCTTGAGCCCAGGAGTTCCACATAGCAAAACTGTCTCTACACAAAATAACTTTTTAAAAACTAGCTGGGTATGGTGGCATGCACCTGAAGTCCCAGCTTAGGAGGCTGAGGCAGGAGGATTGCTGGAGCCCAGGAGTTCAAAGCTGCAGTGAGCTATGACTGCACCACTGCACTCCAGCCTGGGTGACACAGTGAGACCCTGTACCTTAAAAAAAAAAAAAAAAAAAAAAATATATATATATAGTTATTTTTTCCTAAAAATGTTTATGTTAATATGAAATGAGCTTTAAAAATATATAAATATGAGTAAATGAACACATAAATGTTTCTAACTTCTCAGTTTTAATTTCTAATATAGTAAACTTTGATAGACACAGCCCGAATAAACAAAGCTGTTTGAAGGCCTTGTTAATTTTTAAGAGTACAAAGTATTTCCAAGTCCAAAAAGTTTAAAAAATGATGCTTTGAATATTTTCAAAGGTGAATTTATGTGAAATAAATTAATGTGAATACAGGAAAGAGCTACTGATTTTCTGAGGGTAAGGGTGGAATGTTGGTGTGGAAAGGCATAGAGTTGGTCATGATATACTGTGTCTATGAATTAAGTTGTGACTCTGAAAGGAAGAATGAGCCATAACTATTTTTCCAAAGTTGAGCAGTGTCATTAATCCAAATTTCTGTACCAATTTTAAATGGATAGTCTGCTTCTATTATCATAAATGTTTTTTAAACTATTATGTAAGGAGTATAATAGTAGGCAATCTAATAAGTCTGTATCACTAAAAATGTGACTGTTTATTTGATTAAATAACCATTAAAAGGAACTCTAAAAACAAAGTTGGTATCTATTTTTATTGGTATAGATTTGAACTACAAGTGATTAAATGCTTCTATTTTTAAAATTTTCATATGGTTTTGATATAGACAGTCTATAGAAATTACCTGTGAAAAGATTAAAATTTAGTATTACAAGTTCACAGAATATTATTTAAATTTGTATACTGTTGTCTTAGCCCAGGCTACCATAACAAAATGCCATAGCCTGGGTAGCTTAAACAACAGAAATTTATTTTTTACAAGTTCTGGAAGCTGGACATCTGATATCAGGGTGCCAGCATGGTCAGGTTTTGGTGAGAGCTCTGTTCCTGGCTTTTAGAAGGCCACCATATTTCTGTGTGCTCACCTGGCCTTCCTAGGTGTATGGTGTGGGGATAGGGCAAGTGTGAGAGAGACTGCACAGGAGTATAAGCTCTCTGGCACCTCCTCTTATCAGGGCACTTATCCTGTCATGAGAGCCCTGCATTTAGGACCTTCATCTAAATCTAATTCTCTCCTTTAGGCCCTATTCTCTAAATATTTCCACACAAGGGGTTAGGGCTTCAATATGAATTTTGAGGAGGGTCCCATTCAGTCCATATCAACTGTCTATTTCATTTACACAAATATTGCTAAAATAAACACTTGGAATAAAAAGAAATTAGGTCTTTGAAACCAAAGATGTGCCAAGAGATCACTCATACTTATTTAAATTAATCAACAGTATACGAGAAGCAAATAACTAGGAACAATAGCAGAACTCATAATTCCCCTTATAATTAATCCTATTTCCTAGTACTTTTCAGAACCTAACAATTTTATAGCAGGTTTTTCCATATGTAGCTATGTTCCAAAGGTCACGATTTGATCCACAGTATAGGCAAATCTACATATTTTTTGAAAGTGTATTTAAATGAGAATTTATGATTTGTCAGACCTTTCCAACAAAGGAGGAGAACTCCATTAAAATGATCCATGTTCTTTTTCTCATTTTCAGAATAACTATAGTTTTACCAACCTATAAGATATTTACTTAGTAAATTCATAAAGTAGAAGATTTACACTTAAAATCTGATTTTATACAGTAGATAGTTATGGAACTACAAATTTAAGTTAAAATGAAACAAGCTTTACAAAAATTATAAATTTACATTCAGAACACAATGGTGAACTCCTTAGAAATTGTGAACTCTAAAAGTACCAGGGTAGTGCACCATCAGCTTCCCATTTGCCAGCTTTGCTGCAGCTGTGTCTGCTGTACATATGCCACATCTCTGTCCACGTGCACTTGGCCACACCGTCAAAAGAGGCCAGAATTAGGTCAACTCTATTTAAAAAATGTAAATTAGTCTATTTATTCTAAAAGTCTCCTGAACACAGTAACTTGATATAAACCATTTAACGTTCAACCAAACGCCTTTGTGTGTTTGGAAACAACCTCCAGTAAGTTAAGACAGTCATGTATTACCTACCACTCCTTTTAAAAACATGACTAATGAGGCAGTGATTCATCTTTTTCCCTCCATTTTAAATGCGAAAACTAACCATGAATGTTAAATGTTAGTAACATATTAAATTTGGTATGGAATTCCTATAAAATGTAGCTAAAGGGAAGTGGATTTCTCACCTCTGTGGCCTCATCTGTAAAGCACACTGGGCCTTGGCAGACATTTGTCAAAAGGACCAGAGTAAGCCTAGAAGATAGAGACTTGATCTAGGAGGCTCCGAGTAGGTAGTCAGCAATCTAAGGGGAATGTTCAGCTAATCTCTGGCCTGGCTTGGCGTCCATATTCCAAGTGTTTGATCAGGTGGCTAAAGGTTAGCACTGGCATTGTGAAACAAAATGCACAGGGAGGGAAAGGAGAGGACGGTGTACTTCATATTAATTAAGCACATATTATGTGCCCAAGCCTCTACATACATTATGTCATTTCATCTTCTCAACTCAACATTAGGTATTCCATACCCATTTTATAGATTGTGAAAAGGCAATTTGGGTAGGAGATTACTTGTTCAAGGCCACACAGTTAAAACGGTGAAGCTGAGAATAGAATCCAGAATTATCTGAATCTAGAACGGGTTTTACTTCTTAGTGAGGGGGAAGAACGGTGCTTTCAAAGAAACTCACCAAGTTTGCAATAAGAACTGGGTCAGAACATGCCAGAGTCAGTGGCTCTACCAACAGCTAGGCAGAAGGGTCTATATGCTGAAACACAACCCAGGGTTCTAAGCCTTGCCATTTTCATGATACCAAGACAGAACAAGACATGAGATCTGAGAAAAGGGGCACACAGTGGAAGAAAAGATACTGCAATGCTGTGCTCATGTGGTTGCTCAGGGCCCACTCAAGGAACATGAGACACTAATCATGTAGAATTTCTGAGAAACGTTTCTCTCCCTCATGAGCCTGCGCACCTAATGCACTACTCTAAGGTAGAGTTGGTCCAGGGGATGGTGCTTCTAGTTTGCATATTCAGAACCTTGGGCCCCTTAAGGTAGTAACAAACACTCTCTTCTTGATCAAACCCTTGCCAGGCTCCTCTGTGCCTTCTTCTTGGCTAGGCCTCAACCTCGTTCTATGAAGAGTAAACACTAACATGTTTCTAATAGCTCAAGTTCATATCCCTGAGATGACCCTCTCCCTGTTGAAAGTGTCTGCCTAAGAAACTCAAGGCTTCCAAAAAATTTTTTGTTCCAGCCAACATTTGAGGATAGGGTCTCTGTCTCCCAGTCTCTGTGGGCGGATAGAATTCTACCTTCGATAACTGCCACTTAGCAGACATGTGATTAGTTAGCCTAATCACATGTACATTGACTACCCTTTGTAATTTTTCTCTTTCCTGGCTCTACTAAGCCCCTGCTTGCCCTCCTCCCTTTAAAATGCCTATTCACCTCTGTACAGATTGAAGTTCAGTTCAGTTTATGCTGAACTCTTTCCCTTATTGAAATAGTTACTACTGATTAAAACTTATCCTTGCCACTTTAGTGTCTGGTATTGTTTACCTTTGACATTGGCCAGGGCTAGAGTACACAGAAATGGACAATGAGCTTTCCTTTTTCAATATCTACTTTGGGAACAAAACTACTTTCCGTTTCTGGAAACAATTGCTAGAAGGGTGAACAGTATGACAGAATGGGAACTCATTGTGTGTTAAGACATTTTCAGGGAAAATAACTTAGGAGCCCTGAAACGTAAAAAACCATTTCCTCTCACAGTCTATATTTCTATATTAATTAAATCACTGGATTTAATATAGCAGCATATTACTACTTAATTTCATTTTAATGCTATTAATTCAATATCCCAAATGTTAAATTCTAAAATATAAAATTTAAGTCAACTTGGCCCCACTCAAGCAGAATACTGAGGAGTCAATTATGCCAGAGCAGAAACTAAAAGAAACACATTTTACTCAAATGAAAAGTATTCTAGATGATTTGTAAATAAAAAGAATCGAAATGTTGGAATATACCAAGTTAATGAAAATAAAATGTAGAGTAGTGCTGTTAAATGGCAAAAGGCATTTCCATGTCATTATCTCAACGTTTACTTCGACGACATGAAGTATTATTACCCAAATATCCAAGCATGCCACCCAAACATAATATATTTAAATGGAATCAAACAGCATTTATAATTGTAACCCCTTTTAACTGAATAAGTATGCTTCGCCCTAATATTCAACCTACAAGAGGTGAGAGGAAGAAACATGATAAGTAAAAATTATTCAAATTTAGGAACAAGACCTCTATTTTGGTAGAATGGCAGAGCTCAAAGGACTACAGTTAGAAATACACTTACATATCAAATTCTAATGACAAATTCTGAAAGAATCTATTATAATGGAGAAATTTTAAAACCTGGAAAGGCAATAGGAGGGAATAACCAGGTCTGCCTATATTGTTCACGAAAAGTATGATTTAATGATCTTTACCCATTTTAAAAAGGAGCTTGATATTTTAAATGTCTAATGTGTTTTACAACTATATGCGTAAAATATGTTTCAAAAAGTTCAGTTGGACAACTTATTGATGTCATCACTCAGTCAATGTCTATGTAAGCAACCAGTGATCATGTGAGAAGCCATACAGACAATTGCCAGTTAACAACTGACAGTAGTCAGTATGATTTTAAGAAAAAAAAATAAACATGCAAGAACAGCCAGGATGATGGACAGTGGCCAGCCCTGTCAGAGAAGAAAAAATAATATATAAATGTTGGCTTGGGCAAGAACTGAGCAGTTATAATAACTGTATGTAGTTGACACATTTATTTACCTTATAAAAGTTTAATATAAATTTTATAAGACACAACATCAAAAATATGCCATCTATTTTAAATATAACATGACTCCGAAGGGCAAGAAGTCTATAATGAAGAATAAAAATCTAAAGATTCTGAACACCAAGTATTTCCCAATGAAAAAGATTTAATCAAACTATCAATCTTACAGTGCAGTCAAAAAGCTCCTCTCTCACACACACACACACACACACACACACACACACACACACACAGTGACCAATCAGCTATTTAGAACCTGTGACAGGCAAAATAACAGTCCCCCAAGAATCTATGCACATATTACCTTCCACTGGGGCAAAGGGACTTTTGTAGATATGATTAAAAACCTTGTGATGGGAGATTATTCTAGATTACCCAGGTGGTCCCAATCTAGTCACATGGGTCCTTAAAAGCAAAGAACCTTTCTTGGCCGTGGTCGGAGAGAGATGTGACCATGGAGGAAGAATCAAAGAGATGCAAGGTTGCTAGCTTTGAAGGTGGAGGCAGGGAGCCACAAACAAAGGAATATATGTGAACTCCAAAAGCTAGAAAAAGGCAAAGAAAAGTATTCTGCCCTAGAGCTTCCAGAATAAAATGTAGCCCTGCTAACAGCTTGATTTTAGCCCTGTGTTATACTTCCACAACACTGTAAGATCAATCTGTGCTGTTTTAAGCCACGGAGTACATGGTAATTTGTTACAGCCTTTGTATGCATTTTTAGGCAGTCAAGGACTACCAGAGACTTGAGGAAATCCCATAATAGGACAAAAGAGACCCAAACAAACAAAGTGATTAATGCAGCTTGGGAGAAATTAAATCATGCAGGTAGAAAGAAATTTCAAGACAAAAGAAGTTCTTGAAATGGAAAACAAAATAGCAGGAAGGTAAGTGCAATAAAAGGGCTGGGGCAAAAGTTGAAGAAACCTTGAAAATGCAAAAAAAAGTAAGAAAATGAAATAGAAAACAGGAGAGGGGGGAAAAAAAGAGGACTGGCCCAAGAGGTTAAACATGTGAAAAAGAGAGGGAAAAAAAAAGAAAAAAAGGAAAGAAAAAGAGATCCAAATATATCAAGGAAAGTCACTAGAACTAAAGGGCATGAGTTTCCATATTGAAAGAATCCATGAAGTGCACAGTACATGGATGAACACAGACTCATCTCAAAACAAGATACATCATCCCGTAATTTTAAAATACTGGTAACATAAAAAGATCCTAAATGCTTCAGAGTGGAATATCAGGTTTCATTCAAAGCATCAGGAAGAGTGGGGTCAGACATCTCAATAGCAACACTAGACACCAGTATACAATAAAACGATGACTCGAAAACTCGGAGAGACAATTTCCAGACTATAATTTCATATCCAGCCAAGCTACCCTTTAAACATGAGGGAAGAAAAAACACACACAGACATCCAAGGTCTCAAAATTTACCTCTCATAAATGCTTTCTCTGGAAGCCAGTGGAAAATATCTCCACCTAAATTAGGATGTATATCAAAAAGAAGACATGGCACAAGGAATCCAATACAAGAGAAAAAAGAACAAAGATGGACGTACAGCGGACCTGGCTGCAAGCAATCTGCATCCTAGCAAGTCAAAAAGCTGCTGCATTACTTCTTCAAAAAGATGAATTATTTTTTAAAAATGTCTTTTTAAGAATGTCTTGTTTGAATAGATAGAAAACTTACACAACTGGCTGAGAGTCTGGCTAGTCATTAGAGATAAGCAAATAAAACAAAAAGCTATTATGAATCCAAGAGAAAACAAAGAGTTGTACACACTTTGAAAGGTCATTACAGTATACAATATAGTTCAGTTATCAATACCTTTTGCCTTGTTAAAATATGCAAACAGGCCGGGCGCGGTGGCTCATGCCTATAATCCCAGCACTTTGGGAGGCCAAGGTGGGCGGATCACCTGAGGTCGGGAGTTCGAGACCAGCCTGACCAACATGCAGAAATCCCATCTCTACTAAAAATACAAAATTAGCTGGGCATGGTGGCACATGCCTGTAATCCCAGCTACTCGGGAGGCTGAGGCAGGAGAATCGCTTGAACCCAGCAGGTGGAGGTTGCACTGAGCCGAGATCGTGCCATTGCACTCCATCCTGGGCAACAAGAGTGAAACGCTGTCTAAAAAAAATATATATACACACACACACACACATATATACACACACATATAAACATATATACACATATACATATATACACACATATACATACATATATACTTATATACATACACATATATACATATATATGCAAACATTTGATATTCCTCTCATTAAAATTATGGCATATTTATAAAATGTGACAGATCTATATTATAATGAAAATAACTTATCTGTGTCAGAGTGAGAGGGAGAGATGATGCATCTGCAAGCCAAGAACACCGAAGATTGCCTACAACCACCAGAAGCTAGGAGAGCAGCTTGGGATAGTCTCTCCTTCAGAGAGCCTCCAGAAGGAATGAAGCCTATTGATATCTTGCTTTCAGACTTCCAGCCTCCAGAACTGAGAGAGAATAAATTTCTGTTGGTTTAAGCTACCTAGTCTATGGTATTTTGTTACAGCAGCCCTAGCAACAAATACACCGACACTAAAAAACCTGATTGGCCACTGCTGCCATCTCGTACCCTCCCCATCATCTTCCTGCTGCCGCTCACTCAGTTACTCCTATTTACTTGAAAGAGCACTTGCCTAACATTCTGAGAACATGACACACAAAAGGGCAAAGAATTACTTGAGGAATGAAGTTTCAAAATATGAGGGACACTTTTTCACAATGGCAAAAACTGTAGTCAAACTGCCAACTTTTGCTGCCCTCGTGGTGGGAAAATGTCAAATCCAAAGTGAGGTAGGCCGGGAGGACTAGCATATGTGAAATGATATTTTGCCATCTCTTAGAGTAAGGATGATATATTTACCCACTATTCCTGCTTTTAATGTTTTATCAAAATTTTTCTTTGATAATTTGGTTTTTAAAGGTTTTGCTGAAATTATGCAGAGCTTCATAAAATCCAGAGGCCTTTTTAAAACAGTGAATGAACTGTGGCTGATTTTACTCTGGGTGCAGTAGGAAATAATGCTCTGCACAGTTTATTCCATTCAGCCTTGGAAACCTAACATGTAATCATTAATCACAGGCCTGTACTGTTTCTTAATGAAATAAAGATGCTTCCCAATATATTTTGAGAATAAGCATTCTGAACACTAGAATTATAGAATAAAGAGCCCATCTCAAAGAGTGGAACGGTCTCCTCAGTGGAGATATCCAAGAAAGGATATTGAGAAGGGATTCTCTGGAAAAAAAATTTGTATTTATCAGAATGTTAGGCAGGGCTTTCAAACTATAAATATACTGTGAAATGAATATAATGGGTTGTAATCAGTGTATTTTTAATGGAATGAAATAAGAAAATAGAGGTCAAGGCATAAGTTAAATGCAAGGGCTATTTCATGAAACATTTATTTATATACTTATATATGTAAAGTTGAAGTTACGTGTGCATCAGCTTGTGTGTCCACTGTACTACTGTTTACAACAGCAGAAACACAGAATCAACCTAGGTGCCCATCAATGGTGGATAAAGAAAATGTGGGGCCGGGAGCAGTGGCTCACGCCTGTAATCCCAGCACTTTGGGAGGCTGAGATGGGCGGACCACGAGGTCAGGAGATCGAGACCACCCTGGCTAACACGGTGAAACCCCATCTCTACTAAAAATACAAAAATTAGCCAGGCGTGGTGGTGGGCGCCTGTAGTCCCAGCTACTCGGGAGGCTGAGGCATGAGAATGGCGTGAACCCGGGAGGCAGAGCTTGCAGTGAGTGGATATCGCGCCACTGTACTCCAGCCTGGGCGACAGAGCGAGACTCCGTCTCAAAAAAAAAAAAAAAAGAAAGAAAATGTGGTACATATACATTATGAAATACTAAGCAGGCATAGAAAAGAATGAAATCACATCCTTTGCAGCAACATGGAGCTAGAGACCATTATCCTGAGCAAAGTAATGCAGAAACAGAAAACCAAATACCACAATACCACACGTTCTCACTAGTAAGTGGGAGCTAAACATTGGGTACACATGGACATACAGGAACAAAAGACCGTGGGGACTACTACATGGGAGAGGGAGGGAGGGGAACAAGGGTTGAGAAACTTCCAGTTGAGTACTATGCTTACTACCTGGGTGTCAGGATCAACTGAACCCCAAATCGCAGCATCACGCAACATACATACTATGTAACTGCACATATACCCACTAAATCTAAAAGATGAAATAAAAATAAATAATAAAATTAGAAAGAAAAATAAAATTAAAAACTAGAAACAAATAAACTAAAAAAGTTATGTCTGTATTGGGTTGTTTCTTACTGTAGGTCACAGTGAAAAAGTTTCAAAGCCACTGTCTTAGAGGGTAAATGTGATCCAAAATAAGCCACCCATCAGAGGCATACTGCTGGCATGGAGGGCTGCTTCAGTGGGAGGAACTGTGTTGAAATCCAGGCTGCCCAGGCACTTCCCAGCAGAGGGTAGGGAGCCAGGACTAAGACAAAATTCTCACCGTGAGATCATCAGGAAGGAACCCAGGAGACCAGAGAAGTTCAGAATGTTCAAAGTAGAGGGCAAATGGTGCTCTATGAAGGGAGCAGGCATGGAGACACTAAACGGGCTCACTCAATTCAGGAAGGAAAACATAATTTGTCATGGTGTGGAAAAAAAAAAAAAAACAAGAAAAACATCCCTTGCCCTCCAAAACAATTTTGTTTGGCTTTGAAGCCATTTACATTCAAGAGAAATAATGAAATAATGCCTGTGACAACACCCTGAACCCATAATATTTATTTTTTTGTCCTGGGAATACAGTTTCAAAGAATATGTCTTTAAAAAGTAATTGGGCAGTAGAGTGGACAAAAGTCAATTTAGAACTTTTCTTTGTGAATTGTAAAAATTGTTCTGGGGTATAGTTATCTCCTATGTTGCCAAAAAACAGAATAAATAAATTTAAAATATGAGCCAAACTTGTGAGCTGTCTTCAATATGCCCCAGACATTAAACACATTCCCCAGTTTTAGATCTAGAGTTACTGCCATACTGAAAATAAAAGTTGACCCCAAATGCTGAATGTAATCATATTGTCCCAACTTCTCTGACCGAGTGACAGGTTATAGTAGCAAAGCAGAGGGCAAAAGACTCAAACTGGATTCAGTAATACTTCAAAATATTTCTCATATCAACAGGCTCTTGGAAGAAGGTAAAACAGTAAACTTCATGTGGTTTCTAGAAATTATGATTTAGAATGGGAAGATGCTGAAGTTAATGTGAAATATTAGCAATACATACATATTTTATTTATTATCTCATTTCCCAATTTTTTCTTTTAATAGTAAATTCACTGTAAATGAATCACAGATATGAACTAAAAATTGCTCACTAAGTTGTTACAAGCCCTAATAGCGATCTACATTTCATCAGGAACCTTTTTTCTTTTTCAGCTTGAGAAGCAGCAGCACGACTCACTCAAGCTGATGCCCTCCTCCCAGAGTGCAGCCTGCACAATGTTTCTTTGGTTTCAGCTCCAGAAAGTGATTTGAGGACACCCACGTGACTTCAGTGCTGTATCAGCACCTCGACTTCTCATTCTTCCAGTTATTCTTCAGTTATTTATTGTAGTAGGACAACCTGAACTAAATATGATCTTCTTTGGATTTTCTTTCTACATTTTTCTATCATCAACAGAAAGGATACATATTGTACCTGAAAGCATATTTCATATTGGATACATTTTTTTCCTTATGACTGAGACACAGGCACACACAACACACACACACTCTTAAGTTACAATGTACCACTGGCAAACAGGAAGCAGCTAAAAATAAAGCTTGAGAGATATAAATTGGACATCTCCGCTTGGGCCCCAAGGCACTTCAATTCTGTATCTCCAAATCCAAACCTTTATTAGCATTCCTCAATAGCTCCAAGTGTTAGAAGCCCACTGAGAGATCCCACCATCCCATAAAGAAAATTCTTTGTCTCCTTTGGCCCTCAAATATAATTGTCAAGTCTTATGAATGCTAATTATTTATCACTGGAACCTATCAATTATTTCCAATTCTAGGCTTTCATTTAGATAAACACAAAAGGCCTACTTGACTTCCCGGTTTCATATTGGCAATCCACTCCCACAATGAGATTCTGCTTCCCTTTTTTTTTTTTTTTTTTTTTGAGATGGAGTCATGCTCTGTCACCCAGGCTGGAGTGCAGCAGAGCGATCTCGGCTCACTGCAAGCTCTGTTTTCTGGGTTCACGCCATTCTCCTGCCTCAGACTCCCCAGTAGCTGGGACTACAGGTGCACGCCACCAAGCCTGGCTATTTTTTTTGTATTTTTAGCAGAGACGGGGTTTCACCGTATTAGCCAGGATGGTCTCGATCTCCTGACCTCGTGATCAGCCTGCCTCTGCCTCCCAAAGTGCTGGGATTACAGGCGTGAGTCACCGTGCCCGGCCTGCAGATTTTTTAAAAAACCTTAAAAGACTTTTAAAAAATGAGCAAGATTAAATGATGATGCTGAGAGATGCACACTTGGACGAACTATAAGGGAACACAAGGACACAACGACTGTAGTTATCGGGGCATCAGGGTTGTCTTTGTGGGAAGGGAGGGAACTGGGACTGGGATGGGGCCCATGAAGGGGCTTTCAGGAGTGACTGGCAAAATTTTATTTCTTGACCTGTGTTGTACTTACCAGGGTGTTTGCTTTAAAATACTTTATTAAGCTACACATTTATTTATATAATATTCTACTTTTATTTTTCAATGAAAAGATTAACATACATACATAAATCTGATCACATCACTGCCCTGTTACACCCTTCAGTGGTTTCACAGTACTTGTTAAAAAAAAGGTCCAATTTCCTTTAAATGGTAGACAAGGCCTGGCAGCATCTGGCTCTCTACCCGAAGCCTCAACACTTGCTAGTTTCCTCCCTACACTGAATTTTCAGTTCCTCAAAAGCACTCTGCTTTCTTTTATCTCCAGGCCTTTGCGCAGCTACTTGTGCTTGAACAGTCAAGTACAGCTCCTTTTTCCCCTCGACGTGGCTGGTTCCTACCCGTCCTTCAGGCCTTAGCAGGAAAGCCTTCCCTGATGCTCCTATGTTGGGCAAAGTACTACTATATTTTCCCACTACACACTGTACTTTCCTAGTCGTAGCATTTATCCCACTACTAGTATTAATATGCTAACAGTTCTAGTATTTATATCTTCCATAGACCGACAACTCTAGGCAAAACAGATACATAACATGTCTTGAAATCCTTGTATCTCCAGTGCCTAATAAAATACCAAGAACAGAATAAGCATACAATAAACTTACATAAAGTGAATATGTGCACACATTTATCGATAAGTGAAAATTGCCTTTGGCATCAAATTATAAGAACACAAAATATAAGCAAAGTAATAAAGATAACAATAATAGTTAACACATTATGCTACGTACTGTTTCATTAACCAATCCTCTATAGTATGAAGTATGTATCATATATATCCCCAAGTTACAGATGAGGAAACTGAACCACAGAGAAGCTAAGTAACATTCTCAAGGTCACACAGCTCTTAAATGTGACTGGCACACTGGCAGACTGGCTCCAGAGTCCTTGCTCTACAAACTATCACCTCCCCTTGCTTAACAGCACCACCATTCATTTCAAACACTGAAGCAGGTGGCTTTAAAGTGAATAAAAACAAAACTCTGTTGTAGTTACCTGAGAAGGAGCACACATGGACATTACATGCATGTAAGAAGATGAACATTAAAATTCAGGGGATCAGGGAGGAGAGACGGCCAGGTGCAGGAGGAATACTTCAAAGACCAGGTAATCTGAGAGTCTCTGCTGAGCTATGCACCAAGATGTCAAATCCTGACATTCTTCCTACTGGCCTCCAAGTAGGTCAAAGGCAAAGTGTCTCTGTGATTACAGGCCGACAGACAAACGGCTGATGACAGGCGGGTCTTCAGAGTGAAAGTGAGACCAGATAAATAGGAGCAGCCACAGCATACAGGGTACCAAATCAATTTCAAAGTTGTATACAGATCCAGGATTTCTGCTCTCAGGAAGCTTAGACTCTCAATAAAAATAAGACGGATCATTCATTCATTCATCCATCCATTCAATAGAATTAATGAGCGTCTTTGTGGCAGGTATATCATATGTGGCTCCTAGAACCACCAAAAATGCTGGGGCTACCCTCAATAAGCTCATGTGCCAGTCAGGAAGACAAATAAACCAAGAATTGTAGTGCAGGCAAAACAACCTATAACAGTTTTGTGTGGGTTCCTTGGAATGTATGAATCATACTGGAGGGCAGGTATAGAACATGGAGTCTGGAAGGTTTCTAGAAAGAAGGTTCTTTGGAGCTGAATCTACAAGATGTACACTCCTGGTCAGAAAACCAGACAACCCAGTTATGACTGCAAACCAATGAATTAAATAAAAAGTAACTATAGGAATTGAGATGGATGAGGGGCTAGAGAACATGCAATGGTGGAAGAAGTTGAGGTGGATCACGCTGTCTGGATAGAGTTGGAGAGGAAGGTGGAAGACAAGGTATAAATGAGTCTGGCATACTTTTAGGCAGAAAGGCCAGATCAGGGCTGGTCTGTAAACTCATTACTGCCCAAACTCAAGGCAGAGTTGAAAATACCAGTGCCACATGGTCCCCTGGACCACTGGGAAGACCACACATATACCTATCAGTTAAAAGCTTTAAAACAATAAAAATCACAAAATTCTAGGAAAAAAAGTAAAACATCTCTAAGCTCTGGATGGGTGACAATAGACTGATCTTTTTTGTTTATCAAAGGTACTTTTTTCTGAAGAGTTCACTTACATTCAAAAATAACAGAATCACCAACAGCAAAATGCATTCATAGAGTAGCAAGAGTGAAGAACAGAGCAAGGGGAGGGAAGAGAAAAATGACTACGGGTAAATAACGAGCATAGTAGCAGCAGTGCAGAAGCCACAGAACAAGCAGAAGTGGAAGATGGTGAATTTGTAAGAATGAGCAGACATGGCCAGGAGGTCCTAAAAGTTACAGTAATAACTATACACCAAGATACCTGCTAAGGGTATCTATAAGCCCTTGCAATGTAATAGGGACAGAGAACTTTGAAAGTCATCTGTCCACACAGTTGGTAATATCAACAAAGTGAGACAAATAAGGTAGATAGAAGAAATAGAGTGACACAAAAAGACATGTAAAAAAGTGAACCATCTTTTCCCTCCCACAAACCACTCTCTCCTCCCCATATTCTCCATCTCATTTGGGTATCAAGATGCAACCAGTCACCCAGGGCCATCATTATGCCTCCCTCTCCCTTACAATTTAAGTTTTAGTACATCTAAGAATCATTTGGGGGACTTGCTAAAAATACAGGTTCTGTGGCCTACTCCAAGAAGACACGATTCAGTGAGTCTGGGCGAAACTCAAGAATCTGTCTTTTTAAGGATACCCAATATGCTGAAAGCCTCACACTTTGAGAAAGAGTGTCCTATACCTAATCAATCTCTTTGTAGATTTTCAGTCTTACATGTCTCTTAAATTTATGCTTTCTTCTCCCCACTCTCACTGTTTTAACTGTGGTCTTCATTTCCCTCCTACACTAATATTATAAGCTTCTAACCAGTTTCTTTTTTCCTGAGTCATCCCTTCCAAGTCATCCTAAACACAAAGCTTTCTAAACCACAGGCTTATGTGGGATAAGCAATGATCTGGCCCCGACTATGGTATCTCCTCCAGAACTAGCATGTTAACACTGGAAAGGAAAAGGAAAGATGGATGAGAGAGACTGTGGTAAGCGTGGCTGAAATGTGTTTCCTTAATGGACATGGCAGAAGGAGACGAAGAAGTAAAAAAGCCATTCTTAAGATACCTAAGGTAAAAGGAACTCCCCGGCTTTATAAAGGGCTGCATGAGCGTATATGTGTCATTATTACTCTCAAGTTATTATATATCTATAGAGCATTAGCAAGAAGTTAATGTCAGCAAGACCCCACATCTTAAGGGGTGTTAGGCATGAATATTTTATCCAAAAGATAAAGCCAACTTTTAAAAAGTGATTATGAAGTATCAATGAAGAATACAGACATACATGCGGTACTTGCCAACTAACATTTTCCCTTATGATATGAGGCAAGACATGCACAAAATTCAAACATCATGCTTGCCAGATTTTTATATTAGAAAAATTTAAGACCAGATTGTAAAGACTACATGGAACTTAATATATTCATGTTGCCTTTGTTCATATGGGATGAGGGACACTGATTTACACCCCAATTAAAGAGGGATGAGAACTCCTCTGGCCTTGAGCACAGTTCCCTCTGACAAGTCTGAAAGCCTGCCCATGTTCCATTTAAAAAGGTATCAAATGACACTGAAAGGGTGGGAGGTAGGCGAGCAAGTGAGTCACTCATCACAGAGATGACTTGAGGGTCATACCAATACTGAATCTTAGAGTCAATAAACAAATCCTATAAAGAAAATTAAATTCGGATTTCCTTTCAATCATGTATGATTTATAACTGTCATAACATTTTTAAAGTTATTGTTAGAGAGAAGCATTATTAGAATAACTTTATCTTCACCTGCATTTGAAATAGATGGGGAAGAGTCTAAATTAGTTAAGCGCTGACAGTTTAGGTGAGCAGAACATCCTATTTAGGGTGTGACTGTGCACCACACAACTGTCCAATGGTACTCTAACCGGGCTGCTCAGCTAATCTGCACACCTGCCTATGCCTCTCCCTCGGCTCCTCTTCATCTGCTTCCTCCCACCACAGAGCACCTGACCTTGATTCCTGCCCAAGAATCCATTTATAACAATGATGGCAACAACCTGTTTAACAAACGGCATTCAAGAAGTGAATTCCCAATGGCTGTGTGTTTCTGTAAATTTTAAAGAATCTGATTGTTGTAAAAAGCCTCATAAGTTATTTTACCCTTTTATAATATTTTTAAGTCTCTGCAGCAGGATAAAAGGGAATAGCTTCCCTTACGTCACAGAATGAAAAGAACAGAGAAAAAGAGAGGCAGAAAGAGTGAGGGGGAAGGGTAAGAGAAAGGAAAAAACATGAATGAGAAAAAGCCAGGGGAATTAGGGGCTGGGTTTTCTGACAGCCCAGCATTTGTCTCCACGAGTCCACTTTAATGGGTTCCAGGTGCGTTCTGGGCTAAGCCGGCCAGCCTTCCTCACTGTAAGGTCATGAGAAGAAAACCTGATCTTTTTACTCACAGGGCTGTGGCTCCACATGTTGAGGCCCAGCTACATCCTCCCGGCTTTTGATTCTCAGTCTTAAATTGCAATTTTGAGAAGTAAAAAACCCGAGAAACAGCTGCAGAGAACTGCATTTGAAGCCCAGCAGGCAACGCTGAGCAAGGCAGGCACACTCCTCATTTTCATACGTACAGCAATGAAACTGGTTAATTTCAATATGCTGGAGATTTTTCTTTTTTCCTCTCTTTATATTTTATAATTATATTTTATTTTTGCAAATGCACCCTCAGATGACACCATCCAGAAGTTTGCAATCACAGGCAAGAATTTAATACTCAGTAAAAACACAATTACTTCTCTGTCCAAAAGTTCAACTTTCTTTGTTTCCCTCACCAGTTCTCCTGATTTCCTGTAGCTAACTGGCTCCAATGCAAGAGTGAAGTAATTTCTTTCCTCTGTGATTTATTTTCTGTCTGATGATAAGTAAGGAAAAATACTATAAAGAAAGAGAGAACTAATGAGTCACAACAAATACTTTTCAAAAACACAACTCCAGAGTGACAACATAGGTAAAATGGAGTCCTGTGTGCCAAGAAACTTAGCAAGAATAAAGTTATATATTCGTACCTATTTCTGTGTAATAATAACAAACTTTTTAGTAAAACTATGTGCCAGGCACATAATGCTATGAGCTTTATATGCATTACTTCATTCAATCCTTGGGATGACCTTGTGTGGGAAGAATAATTCATATTTTACAGATGAAGAACCAAGTTTACAGAGTGTAAGGAACCTGTCAAAGGACATGTGGCTAACACAATGGCAGAGCCAAGATGCAAGGACAGATCCAAAGACCACTGGGGCAGACCTGTTCCTCAGGGTTTACAAATTAAAACAAGGAGCCGCAAAAAGCCTGCTGCTTGGAAATGGATGCTGGATAATTCTATGTTATTAACGAGGGCTTGAACAGTAAGTGCTTCAGTTACAATCCTATCCTAAATCTCTTTTAAATGCATTCATCTTCCCATATTATTAAGTGAAATATGGTAAACCTAACTGCACCTTTCTTAAGTGATTCAGGATCTGTAGTGTTTTCCGATAATTATTTGAGTACATTTTGTTTGTTTTGTTTTTAGCTCTGGAAAATCACTATGAATTTGCTGAGGAGTATAATGTTAAGCTCATAGCAACCCATCTACCAAGAGCTTGGCTAAGACAATGTACAGGGATGCTGCCTGGTGGACATGCAGCCATTTCATTTTTCTACACATGCAAAATCTACCAAAGGATTAAGCTAGATTAGGAAAAAAGTGGCGTGGACTAACCCATATATCCATCCTTTTCACCACCCCCACTCCCTCGCTGATCAAGGTTTTAGTAAACTTTGCTTTGGAGATCCTCTATCGAGGGATACACACATGAGCAAAAGAGGCATGGTTCCACTCTCAGGTCAGTCTGGTGTAAAGAAATAACACTGTGCAATTCATCATACATGCACTGCAAGGATGAGAAGGCTGCGAGGGTTCTTCATAAAAGCCCTATGGGAAACTTCCTTCTGATCCTTGGGCCAAGAGTAGTCAGTTCTACAAAGTAACTGATCCCATGGTCACTGTAAACTTCAAAACTGACTAAGCCTACTTTCTTTGCTGCTAAAACCAACCAACCAACCAACAAACAAAACCTCTCAGTGTCCACTTGTGGCCCATTCATGGTGCATTTCAGATGCCTTTTAGCAATTGTTGCATTCCTTGTCTAGTCAATGTCTCCAGTCTTTCCCCCCTCTTTTCTTTCTCAGCTACTTCTAATTTGAAGCATAGTATTTTATGCTTCCTTAATCTTCTAAGGGAAAAGTTATAGTAGAAATAAGTAATGAAAATTTTAGAAAAGCAGAATAATATGTGCTGACCCCCCAAAATCCTGAAAACTGATTTTTAAAAAATCCGTTTTAAATCTCTACTAAGCACTGTTTTTATTATTTTCCTACCTTATCATTTAGGCTCTTGAGAAAAGAAAAACTGAAGGATGATTTTCAGTTATTTAGAATTCTGCTTTTTTTTTTTTTTTTCAACTATCTAAGGATTGAATGCAGAAAGCAACCATTAATAATGAGGATAGCCCCCTATGCCAATTGGCATATACAGAACTTGTACGTTTTATACCTAGGTGATACTATTTCAAAAATAGCGAACTCACTTTAAGTATGAGAAAATATTTCCATTGTTTCCAGCCCTAGATTTATGATCTTAGTTCATTAAAGCTTTCTAAAAGTAGTGCATGTTAATTTCTAATAAAGCTTTTATATAACACTGAGCCAACTGCAACTTAAATTCTAGCTTTCATTTGGAAGGCAAGATTTATAGAGGGAAAAAGACTTAATTAAAAGCGTAAAAACAAAGACATTATTGGTGATATCTTTGGCATTGTAATTTTTTAATTAATAATATTTTGCCATTATATATTGGATTAAAATAATGTATTTTTATATTTTATTTTTAAAACTAAGTTCAGCACAAGCTTAAATTACTCTGTTACTTTTACTGTAATGAAGAATGTGTGTTCCCTAGCAAAAGGGAGAGAAACGGGGCAGGGCTTCTGAGAGAGGATGCAAGCACCTCTGAAAAAGCAGATAGAGCACATAGATTAGTCTCATCATTCTGCGGTGCCCAACTGTCTGGACACTCAGAGACACACACAATAAAAATGCATGCTGCTATTTTTCAACCACCAGTATCATTATAAATCTATGAGATTCCTGTTCTACTTTGTAGGATATTAGACGGACAGAGTACAATTGAATATTTTCCATTTAACCTTTCTTCTTCAGGATGCTTAAGTGCATCTATAGATGTGAACTTTAACCTCTTTATTTACTAGATATTCAAATAAAATGAACCCCATTAATAAATCTGTATGCATGTATATCTCACAGGTACTTCTTTTTAATACCAGACAAATGACATATCATTGTTACTTTCCTCTAAACCTTCCTCATTGGTGTTAACATTAGATTCTTGTATACATTTTAAAAAGGGCCCAGGGGAGCATCAATGAAAGTTTTAATGGAACAAAGCCAAGGGGAAAATTTTATGAGTTAAACAGATGTTCTAGTTTTGAGAGCAATTAAGATTAGTAAAATCCCAAATGGATACTATTTCCTTGGAGTCTACATATACCAAATTACAAACCAAACAGGGGCTAAGTACTAGGTAGATAAAATAACAGCATCAATAATTACCATTATCGTCATTATTCTCATTTACTGAGGGCTTACTATGTGACAAGAACTGTGCTAAGTACTTTACATTGATTATTGCGCTTAATCCTCCTAGCAACCCTATAAGGTAGATAGGGTTGTTACTGCCACATTATACATCAGGACACTAATGCTCACGCAAATTAAGAAAATTAATCTGAAAAGTTAATTAATTAAGAGAATTAACACAGCTGAAGAGTGAGGGAGCTGGGATTCAAAGGCAGTGTGACTCCAGAGTTGGTGCTTTTCTACCACATTAGAGTGCAGCATGATACAAATGTTTAAGTCATGAATGAAAACTAAGGAAACTCCTTAGTGTGTGGAAATGATCCACACACTCAATTCTAAGCAGAGAAAATACTCCTAGCTTAGGCTTTAAGAACCCAATGTTTGCAACCTTTGCCCTAGGTAAACATTATAAAATTACTGGGCTATTTCTTCATCTTTGAATCCCCAGCACCCTAGCACAGTGCTTGATACACAGTAGATGCTCAATAAATGTTTGTTGATCAAATGAATCAGTGAATGAACATAATTTAGTAACTGGCTTTCAAAAGAGTAGAAATGCTCTTCAAAGAAAATGGCAAATGCATTCAGCCTGATGAAGCTATTGTAGAAAGTTTTTTTTTTTTTTAACTTTCATAATATTAATTATTGATCTCTTCTGTAAATAACAGCTAGTTTTCTGGTTTTTTTCTGAAATCAAATATAGGTGAACTACATCCTAAGATAATGACAATACTCATTGTATACTTCTTGGTACGTACTGAGGACATGATTTAATGGCGCAACTAAAACAGAGGTAGTTGAACTATAAAATCACTGAACATTGTGTTAAATTATTACAACACATAATTGTGTTGTAATTGTGCTCAACCACAAATCTCAATGAAAGTTTAAAAGTCTAAGGGTTGGGTGTGGTAGTTTTTAAGAAGTTAAAATTTCTGTGAAGTCATTAAACAATACAACTTAATAATAGTACCTGCCAAAACAAAATGCTCCAGTAGTTCAACTTTCTAATTCAAGATCACTTTTGGAACTAGAAACCAGATGTAAGCGTAAATTCTCAAGATTTTACCTTGAAGGTCAAGAGAAAGAAGTCAACTGTTCAGCTCTATTAAGTCAAAAATTGGCTTTTAGTTTACTAGATAATGGCCTAGAGTTATACCTATTTCTATCAATATTGCCATGAATAAAGTGCTAGACTCCTAGTAAATTTCTATATACCTCCAGGGATCAATAAATCTGGACTTGTGGAAACTATGTAAAAATTATAATATTTCTTTTAAGTTATTTATTTCTCTTATTATAGAAGGAGTCTCATCCTGATAGCAGCATTCATTCGTTGGTATTTATATATCCGAATATTTTACATTATAATGAGAAAATTATACTAGTCTTGTACAATTCTCATAATATTACTGTATTGTGCTAAACAATCTCCATCAAAAATGGAATTTCACCATCCATTACTTTCTTGTGAGATTAAATACATGGTTCTCTATAGGCACTATCTCTGGAATATTTACATCGATTTCTTAATTTGCCAAAATCCACTTAATCTAAAACAAAAAAGACTTTAAAGAGAAAGTACCCTTCTAGATGACAAAGGTTTCTTTCTAAATAATGTCAATATGGTTGCCATTTTAAACTAAGTAATTGAACAAATCAATTAGTGGGTTACTGTAGCACTTGATAATGTAATCTGGTAATTCAAATATCAGAAAAGTTTTCATACATCTTTTCTTTCTTGGTGTCAAGAATAGAATAAGATCAGTTAATGTCAAAGTCAGAAACAACTACATACATGGCTAAGCTTTTAAATAAATCAAATAAAAATTTCTTTTCAACCTACAATATTGTAAACTTCAAAATGACTACATATACTTAGCAACAGGCCTAAAATATCAGCTCCGATATGGATCTAATGCCAACTCTTGCATAATACTTTTCATTACAAAATTCCAGAAATTTATCGGAAAGCTTGCAAACCACCATCCTTCACCCCGTGATATGTTAAGATGTAATTCATCATAGCATTAGGTGCATTCACAGATTTTTCTAAGCATTTAAAATGAACTCTCTCTAGTCCTATGACAAGAGGCAGCTTACGTAATTTTTAAAAAAAATTTCATACAATCTATAAATTCTTTTATTGCAACGGAACCATAAATATATCATTAAAAACTGCATGAGTAAAAACATCTGTAGAATCCCTTGTTTAATCAACTTATCACATATCTGTTTGGAAGCATATGAAGCATTAATTATAAATTAATAAAATAAAATTAAGCTAATCAAAAAGACAGGAATTTGTTCTCAAATCTTAAACTTCTGAAACTAAATTATCATGTAATTAGAATTCCTCACACAATTACACAATAATGTTGGTTTTCCTACAGGTCTCAGAAATCTGCTGGTTATTGGAGGGGATGTGTTTATAAATTGCCAGTCAGTCCCATCCCATTCACCTTTAGTTCCTTACAATCATAAAATGCAACTAAGTCTTAATTACTAGAAATGTCTTGCTGAAAAAAGTTTTAACCACTTGGGGTCAATCAAACCTAACACCAGATGATAGTAATATATGCATGTTGAATATGGAGGAAAGAATTCTCAACAATCAAAATGATACTCTTTAATCAATTCCACAAATTAGTTTTTCTTTAGATTAGGCTGCATCTAAATATTTTCCCTCTAACTTTAAACATGGAAGTTACTACATCTTTTGAAACTAAGGGCCATTCATAAGACTGGCAACACAAATAACACCTCCCCCCACACACATACACAAAGAGGTATATGAAGATCTGGCCTCTGAGATTTCATATGGATTTGTTTCTTTCTAATGCAGAGTTACTACAGTAAGAAGAAAAGACAAAAATCTACCAACTAGGCTGCGCTGCCATCCTCTCCATGTAGTCTTTGGCCATGTCTCGGGCTTCAATGTTCTCAGGATACAGCACACAAAACATTGCCAAGGCACCTAAGTTGTTTCCATAAATTTCATTCCAGCGGGCACTGTAGTCCTTGGGATCCCAGGGAGGGAGGTATTCCAAGGGGCTGGACAGCATTGTGTGCACAGCCTCCGTGAGGCGGGCTGCAATGTGCTCGTGCGAGCTGGCAGCCCTGCGCTGCAGCTCTGCCACTTCTGTCCTGGAGAAGTACAGCATGGGATGGCTGTCATAGTTGGCATTGGTGAAGGGAATCATGACTTCTGGGTTCTCGTCGGTGATGTAGGCTGACACAAAGCAAAGCAAATATATGAAAAACACACTGGGAGCCCCCCGTGTGTGAGTCCTCATCGTGGCATCAGATCTCCAAATCTCCAAGGCAGCCAAACCATCTTCGAAAGATCCTACACGAGATAAAAAGGAAAAAAGCATCTGTCAGCCAAGGGAACATGGCACAAGTGTGGAAACATATGAGAGGTAGAAACCATATTTGAAAATAAAGCTTATGAATTTAGATTTTTAAAAATACAACAAAAAAATGTAATTAGGAAGAAAATAACTAAAACAAGTTCTGATTTTATAGAGTTAAACATACTACATCAGAATTGTGTTCATCATGGAAAACAGAATTTTGGACTTAGGGAAAATGTATAATATTTGTTCGAGTAAGGAAAAAAATATTCTTGGTATTCTTCGCACATAGTATCACGAAAAAAAATTAGACTGTATTTTTTTAAGACATTAATACATAAACCACAATAACCAAAAGCTGGTAATGAACAATCATCCGGGAATCTGAGTAGACATTACAAAAAACCAGAAAATCCTGTATTTCTTACTACAGCCTCTTTCACTGTAACTTATCTCCTTTTCCTAACATTTCTGAACCAGGGATTAGGATCAATACATCTGTAAAACTGCAAGCAGACAAAATATTATGAAAAAGGTTAAATATCCTCTTTATGTGAGCAGAAGGTAGAAAGAGAGAAGACAAAGGCCACGTAACCATCTACCAAGACCCTGTATTTCCTCAGCTGACATCAGCAAGCACGTATGAAAGACCAAACACAGCGCCACTGGGACCAGAAACTGACATGCCTTCATTCAGAGAATAAAATCCCAGAATTAAAAGGCTGAAATAATATGGGTGTATTTTCCCCTTATTATCTGAAACTACTGTCTACTTTTTCATTTGGCATATGGGATTTTGGTGTCATTCAATAAGTGAGAAATGTAAACAAAGTTCACATATTTTCTTAACTACTTGATTTTTCTTCAAAGCCCCTTTTTTCAGTGGCAGATTTGTGCACTGGTTAAAAGAACGTCTTTCAAATGTAGAAACACTAAAAAAAAAAAAAAAAAATTCCCCAAAACCTCAGCCTAGTCAATGTCCCACATCTGGGATAAAGCAGGCAGAAAATCCCCCAGAGGAAAGTCAGGGAATTCTTAAAATTCTTAAGAGGGGAAAGGTTATAGAAAGCAGACCAGAAAAAGACAGTTTTATGTAAATAATGAACAGTGGTTTTCAATTATTAAAGGGAGAAACTGATGGTGGAAAATCAACCTCCCAAGCTGAACACAAACTGTTTTCCCAAGGAAAAACTGCCTCATCATATTCAGAAGGAGAAAAACTAATAATTTCACAGATACGGAAGATCAATCTACATTTTCAACTTGCTGTGTGTGTTTCCACGAAAAAGGCAATGAGGCATCATTTGAGGGTGCTACCTTATTCTGGAGTTTTTTATATTTCTACATATATGTGAAACTCAGTGGCAGTGGTTTTGTAAAACGTTTTACATTTATTTCAAGAGCAGAACTTCTGATAAATAAAAAATTAATATAGCCGTACTAAATAAAACATATGAAATAGAAATAACTCTTGGACTCTGCCAGTATTATGTCTAGCACCCAAAGTCTCAAGGCGGCTGGCAGGCTGGATCCTTCAAGGTCAGAGACCCAGCCAAAAGAAATAGTCCTCTGTGGTTATGCCTGAGGAGGGGTGTGGTCTCTGGCAGCACAGAGAAATGGCTGGGTCTGAGGTAATGCTCAGTCCCCCCAGGGGTTTATTCCTTGCTCCATTTAGAGAACAATATACCGGAGAGGCACGGTGGCTCATGTCTGTAATCCCAGGACTTTGGGAGGCAGAGGCGGGCAGATCACTTGAGGTCAGGAGTTGAAGACCATCCTGGCCAACATGGCGAAACCCCGTCTCTACTAAAAATACAAAAATTAGCCGGGCGTGGTGGGGGGTGCCTGTAATCCCAGCTACTCTGGAGGTTGATGCAGGAATCACTTGAACCCGGGAGGCGGAGGTTGCAGTGAGCCGAGATCCGCCACTGCACTCCAGCCTGGGCGACAGAGCGAGACTCTGTCTCAAAAAAAAGAAAGAGAATAATATACTGCTAACGATTAAAAAAAAAAAAATCCTGTATATATTAAGTCCCTAAAAGTCTAAGTCTGAATGCTCTCATCAATGCAATCAGCACTGTGGGGGTTTTTTAGACACTTTCTGCTTTAATTGAACCCCCCCACACCCAACATATATGCAATGAAAGATCCCTCAACTACGGCTTTTGAATGTGTGGGAGCTCAGGTGGATAGGGGAGTGGCTCCGGCTATGAGCATATGGGTAAGAAGGTATTAATACATGGAAACTAGAAATTTTCCATCTCACATTCTGTACAAACTTCCTCAAACGTGGGTAAGGTTAATTCATCATGTTCTTTCTCCTCCCCTGTGCAACCACACTCCCACCCAGGCACAGAATCACTGTATATTCAGGACTGCTCCAAAGAGTCCCTCACACTGCGGGGCCTACATGCCTAACTCAGCAAAACTCACAATATGACCCCTGCCACTTCTGCCACAGTGCTTCCAGTTACGTAGGATATGCCTGAATATATTTAAACCAGAAAAGCTGATTCTGAAGCACAGAACCTCATTAAGATGTTGTTTTGGGAAGGATGCCATCTCAACATGCCAACTGTTATTGAAGGTTCTGTAGTTATTACTTCGAACTCGTGCAAGGGAGTCAGAGCAGCAAAGTTGTGCATTATTGTACATTTAAAATATTAATTTCAGTCAGAATACCACGTTAGCCAATGCAGAACCCACAGAGATCCTGCAGAACAATCATCTGTGAAGACTGAGGAGAAAGAACTGTGGCATTCTCAATACCACAAATGGTGTACTACCTTCCCCATGCCCCACTCAGTGTGCCCAGCCCCCAATGCTCTCCCAGCTATTAAGGCTTTTGTTGATTCACCCAAAGAGTTGATCTCTCCTGTATCTGACACGTACCTATATCACACTGGACTATTTCGGTTGTTTACATGGAATGCCTCACAGAAGGTGGGAACCTTCTTCCTCTATGTATCATGGAGCTTAGCACTGAATCTGGCATGTAAAAGGCAGCATGCGGCCGGGTGCGGTGGCTCAAGCCTGTAATCCCAGCACTTTGAGAGGCCGAGATGGGCGGATCACGAGGTCAGGAGATAGAGACCATCCTGGCTAACACGGTGAAACCCCGTCTCTACTAAAAAAAAAAAAAAACAAAAAACTAGCCGGGCGAGGTGGTGGGCGCCTGTAGTTCCAGCTACTCGGGAGGCTGAGGCAGGAGAATGGCGTAAACCCGGGAGGCGGAGTTTGCAGTGAGCTGAGATCCGGCCACTGCACTCCAGCCTGGGTGACAGAGCTAGACTCCGTCTCAAAAAAACAATACTAAACTAAACTAAACTAAACTAAAAGGCAGCATGCTGGCTGTGCTGAACTAAACCCCTGGGCTTAGGAGTTGGTAGAGCAGACCTCATCACTAAAATAAGCATGGAGAAACTTTGTTCCCCCTTATTTAAAGCCAAGGCAAGTTTAGAACTTTCCAGAAAAAAAGTCCCTCTAGGAAACTAATGGGAGAAAACACGTATGAAGTCTAGAAACTTATGTAGCCTAAAAACTATCCACTAGTTTAAAAAGAAAAGAAATTAAACCTAACTAAACTCTAACCCAAACTTGTTTTAGGCTGGTAACCTAAAAGAGGAAGTAATACTCATCCATCATTTTAAATCTCTCTAGAAAATTTCACTGAAAAATCTCTATTTCCAGTCATTGAGTTTTCTCTTTGACTTTCCACTCTAGACATTGTGTGTGCTCACTGTACAAAGAGCCAAAATTAAATGAAAGGGGTATTTCAAAATAATTTTAGATGGACCAAAAATGGACAGGCTTTGTTAATTTTATGTACTTATTTTAATGTACATTATGAAAAACTATACCATATCAAACCTGAGATTTCAACAGATATGCAAAACTCCTGTTTAAAATATATTTAAACTTAAAAGTTAAAAAAAAGCAAATGAGGCCGGGCGCGGTGGCTCAAGCCTGTAATCCCAGCACTTTGGGAGGCCAAGACGGGTGGATCACGAGGTCAGGAGATCGAGACCATCCTGGCTAACACAGTGGAACCCCGTCTCTACTAAAAAATACAAAAATCTAGCCGGGCGAGCTGGTGGGCGCCTGTAGTCCCAGCTACTCGGGAGGCTGAGGCAGGAGAATGGCGTAAACCCAGGAGGCAGAGCTTGCAGTGAGCTGAGATCCGGCCACTGCACTCCCGCCCGGGCGACAGAGAGAGACTCCATCTCAAAAAAAAAAAAGCAAATGAATATGGCAAAAATTGTTGAAGGTGGTACCCAAACAACTATAGTTTGAGAGATGTCAAAAATGCTTACTGAAACAAAGGGCATTAAAGGCTAATGAGTTTACAGAAATGATCAGCCTCAACTCTCCCACTTTCAACACTATGAAACAAATACAAACACAAACACACACACTATCTTGAAATGTGCCTTCTGTCCTGGAGAAATAAGTCTGAACTTTGA
The DNA here is from genome assembly GCF_009764315.1 of Trachypithecus francoisi. NCBI lineage: Eukaryota > Metazoa > Chordata > Mammalia > Primates > Cercopithecidae > Trachypithecus > Trachypithecus francoisi. The sequence goes on along the minus strand of NW_022681460.1, from coordinate 16,069,748 downwards.
GATGTTTGTGGATGATCTCTCAAGCTATTCACCCTCTATTTCATTGTGTTTCAGAGACAGCAGAACACTTCCAGCCCCTTTAAATCTTTAAGTTTCACTTGGCCCAGTTCAAGGGCATAGCATTTTCAACATGGCAAAATTACCAGCGACTCTCAGCAGCTGATGCTACTAATAAGTAGCTTATCTACAATTCAATTCTCAGGCTGTTTCTGAATGATTCTATTGAGCATCATGTCCCCTGAAATTCTCTTTTTCCTCTTCTAAGTCTACAACTTTCATGATCCACCTTTTCTTCCCATTCATTTGTCTTATGTCACACAACTTGGATAGTAAAACATTCCTAAATCTATGAGGTAGGAGGATCAGCTGAGGTCAGGAGTTTGAGACCAGCCTGGTCAACATAGTGAGACTCCATATCCACAAAAATAAAATAAAATAATAAAAAAAATTAGCCAGATGTGGTGGCGTGTGCCTGTAGTTCCAGCTACTTGGGAGGCTGAAGCAGGAGGATTGCTTGAGCCCAGGAGTTCGAGGCTGCAGTGAGCTATAATTGTGCCACTGCACTTCAGCCTGGGTGACACAGTGAGACCTTGTCTTTAAAAAAAAAAAAAAAATCATGCTGTTACTGCTGTAATTCAGTTAGCAATTTGATCATCTCTCTGCCTATATATATTCAGCAATCCAAGTTTAGCATTACGTGTAGGCCAAGCCACATGAATTATGAATCATAATTACCTTAAGCAGATCTTCGTAAAGCAACAATAGGCCCCAAATTATTTTGCTTTAATTCTGGTTCCAATAATCCACTGCAGCTATTATGATTCAGCAGTCACACAGAAAAACTTTGTTTCTGTGATCCTAAATGCTTTTCACATATTTGATCTTTTACTCTTCAATAACTTAATATAGCAAAATACTATTATTTGTTCCACAGTAAATTTCAGAGAAAGAACTAGAACTTGCACCTCCTAAATCCTAAGCCAAGATTCTTTCCTTTAACCAAGCTAATTTGTGAGAATGTTCAATAACATTAAAAGTTCCATTTTTTTTTTGCCATCTTCACACAAAGAAAGCACAGAAGAGTATGCTGAGAAGAAAAAACTGAACACTAAACTAGTACATCGAGTTTCAAAAAAGATGTGGGTTTCAAATGATCTGGGACTGTTTATAGAATGAAACAAATGGTAGTACAAAAGTTCTTTCAATTCCACAGGTTTTAGAAAACAGAGAAAGTATAAGGATGGAAGAAAGAAATCACCCCATAGAAAGTAAAACATGCTCCAAATCAAGAGGGATTAAAAAACCCTCTTATAATATGTGCCAAATCTGAGGAATACAACATAATGATTAACAGTATGGGGCATGGAGTTGGGCAGACAAGAGCATAAATCTCAACTCTGCTGCCTCCTAGCTTTGATCAACTGACATCCACTCTCAACACCTCCCTTCTGTCATCCATAAAATGAAATATGCTTCATGGGGTGATCAGATATGTGTGATGCACTTAGCCTAGAACCTGACATGAAGAGCTCAATAATATTTTAAAAAGGAAAACGTTTCAGACCTGCAAGATTATATTAACCTATTGATAAAATATTTTATTTGAAAGAAACTAAATCTTCACACTTTACAGGCAAAACTATAAGAACCACAGATGTTAACTGACTAGGGCCAGATCATACTGCTTATTAGAGACTTAGCTGAAATTGGAACACAATGCTTCTGACTCTTCAACACATCACTCATAGCTCATCACTCACAGGAAAGGAAAGTATATGACCCTTTAAATTTTTCAAGTATTTGTTAGAGGTTTTGCCCCAAAGAAAATAATAATAGATTAAATGAGCTACTATCTAAATTTTCTTCCCAAGGTCAGTAATTTAATTCTTCATATACAAAAGGCGACCACTTGACCACTTCTTACTATATTCTGTCAAGAGAAAGGCCTGCTGATCTAACAGTGGCTGGGAAACACAGTCTCTGGCTGGAAAGCTGTTTCTTAGTAACACATTTATATTATGAAAGGAGTACATGAAAATTTAGGGACACCTGCTGCCACTGCAAGGCGGATGGGTTAACCTCTGTCCAGGATCTGTTCTTGGCTCCATCACTGCCATCAGTATCTCAGCTGATCATCATGGAGATGAGATGCTACTTAATGTTAAGCTTCCCCACCTCTCACATACGTAAAACCAGAATGTCAGCATATTCGTTTACCATCAAGCGGATTGGGAAATATTTTCTGGCTTCACAGGAAACCAACACAGGAAGTGAATTATTAGATAATTGCCTGAACAAGCAAAGAATCAGAACAAAGGCGATGGGAAAGGCCCTGAGCTTGGGGCAAGTCGACCAGTTAAGATCGCTACCATAACTTCATTTGAAGGAGGCTGTTGAAATTGCCAGCAGCTGTCACAGATGTCCTTGGGATATCATTAAAGACAAAATTTTAAAAACTGAATTGTAGGCCGGGCGCGGTGGCTCAAGCCTGTAATCCCAGCACTTTGGGAGGCCGAGACGGGCGGATCACGAGGTCAGGAGATCGAGACCATCCTGGCTAATACGGTGAAACCCCGTCTCTACTAAAAAATATAAAAAATTAGCCGGGCGAGGTGGCGGGCGCCTGTAGTCCCAGCTACTCAGGAGGCTGAGGCAGGAGAATGGCGTGAACCCGGGAGGCGGAGCTTGCAGTGAGCTGAGATCCGGCCACAGCACTCCAGCCTGGGCGACAGAGCGAGACTCCGTCTCAAAAAAAAAAAAAAAAAAAAAAAAACTGAACTGTAATCATATTTAGAAAACAAGAGTGAAATGTACATCCCCTATAACTCCTGCCACCACACCTGCCAAGCTCAGCCTAAGAGCAGCTGCTCCAGTTTGCTCAACTTAATGGATGGGCCTCATAGTTAGTTACATGATTAGGAATAACCCCTACACTAGAACCAGTGTGCCCATATCTATGGCAGGATTGAACAGGCAGACCCAACAAATGAATGTTCCTGATGTTGCACCCTCTCCTGTGGAAAACAGGCAGATGTTGCCGAGGTTGGGCACTGTGACTCGCTTGCTCATGCTTCCATTTAAGTCCAAGTTCCCTCCTCCTTCAGGCATCCAGTGAAGTTTTAGGAAAACCCTGATTGCCTGAGAATATTAGGATATACTAGACAGGGCTGCATTGCCTTCTCTGATCCATTTTAGTATTTAACTCTCAGAGAAACTTATTTCCAAGTGCCTTGGGAAACATCTTGCTGTGGTCTCATGTACTACTTCACCGTTGCCACATATTTTAACTATGGTAATAAAATGCATATATTTTAAAAGGTCTCCTTACTTTTCTATTTCAGTTTTATTAAATGCATAATTAAAATAATTTTTTGAAGAATGTTTCCTCAATACCAAAATAAAATCTTACATGTCCTTGGTAAATTTCTGTAGTGAAATAAATCTAACCTTATTCTTAAATATGTCAAATCCTAAGAAAACCTATGGCTTTGGTACTGCACAATCATTCCCTAAAATTATACTCCCTGATGTGTAAAGCCTGTGGACTCAGACAAAAAGGAAAAAATCTTAAAACCGAGAGCTCTGTTTTTTTTTTTGATACGGAGTCTCGCTCTGTCGCCTGGGCTGGAGTGCAGTGGAGCAATCTCAGCTCACTGCAAGCTCCGCCTCCCGGGTTCAGGCCATTCTCCTGCCTCAGCCTCCTGAGTAGTTGGGACTACAGGCGCCGCCACCATGTCCGGCAAATTTTTTGTATTTTTAGTAGAGATGGGGTTTCACTGTGTTAGCCAGGATGGCCTTGATCTCCTGACCTCGTGATCCACCCACGTCAGCCTCCCAAAGTGCTAGGATTACAGGCTTGAGCCACCGCGCCCAGCCAAAACCAAAGGCTCTTAATCAAAATCAAGAATACTTTTGCTCCCTAAAAGGTAATGTCCAAACAAAAATTCACAATATGAAATGATAGTATATGGACCCTCCAAGAATTTGCACACGCTGCTGAAGGAGTAATTAGAAACCTGAGGCCACACAGCAAAACTACACCATGTATAATAATGGTGTTCATTGCCTTCAAATACAACATTAAAAAAAACTTTAGGTCAGGCTTTTATTAACTTCAGCTCTGTACAGTCAAGGAACATTTCTATCATTGTCCCCTGAAAGGCTTTCATGAAGATACTACATTTTTTCATTAATGTGAAGCCCACTTTATTTGTTATACCAGTGGATGATAATTGTATAACTTCCTTATATTAGAATAATTCATGTAAAATATGTTTAAAATGCTCACAAACATTTTCTGATGTCAAGTCTGAAGGCTTCTCCCCCATCCACCAGAGACCACCTGAGTGAGAAATGTAGTGGCTATCAAACTAAATTCATAATTTAGCGGTAGAGGTTAGCCTGGTGCATGTTACTACTAAACTGCAAACCATTAGTATCTAGCGTTTCAGAGCGTGGCTATCATTTCATATGTAGAAAAAAAGTAAAATCTGTATTATTTTCATGGAGAAAAGGGAAACTAAGGTAGAGATACGAGTGTACAAAAGTCACTTATGAGACTACTGGGGCATCCAATTTTGCTTACAGAAAGGCCAAAAGAGATAATGAAATGGTTATACTTTCTAAGATAAGCTATAAATAAATTCTAGTTTATCTAGCAGTCTAACAATTAAAAATCTTCTGATTAATATTCCTTTATTACAATTTTAGTTGATTTTAATGATGGTTTTAGAATACACTATCAAAGTATTTTCAGAATTTTTTATTTTGATATTATTTTAATAAGTTAATATTGAGCATAATTAAGTGTATTTTTTTATGCTGAATCACTTAAAAAATAGTAATTTTTGCCTGTTATGCTTTGCAGTGCATTGTGATCCAGTATTAGAATATCAGTTCCTTACCCAAGTTGGGGATAAGAATTTCTTAGAAATACCAATCAATTCTACTATGTATTGAAAAGCTATTAAATCCAGGAATTATGGGCCAGGCACAGCGACTCATGCCTGTTATCCCAGCAGTTGGGAGGCTGAGGCAACTGGAGTGCTTGAGCCCAGGAGTTAGAGACCAGCCTGGGCAACATGGTTAAACCCTGTCTCTACAAAAAAATACAAAAATTATTTGGGCATTTTGGCGTATACCTGAGGTCCCAGCTACTTGGGAGGCTGAGGTGAGAGGATAGCTCGAGGCTGGGAGGCGGAAGTTGCAGTGAGCCGAGATCGCCCCACTGCACTCCAGTCTGGGTGACAGGGTTAGACCCTGTCTCAAAAAAAAAAAAAAAAATTAAATCCCAGAACTATGTTAGGCATTGAACATACAAAGTGGGCAAGAAAATCTATGCCTTCCCTAAATAACTATAGAATAAAAATATAAGAAAATGATGTCTCTGAGGTATTTTTTTTTTTTTTAAACTGTAGTACTGTATTACTCTGCCTGAAAATAAACATGAATAGTCAGTCTCCTTAGTCCAAAGGAATTTATTTAACCTACTGAACTTGGCCACTAAAGAAAATTTGCAATGTTTTTTTAAAAAGTTTCTCTGAAGAGTAAAAGATTTTCTGTAAGAGTCTGAAGGACAAGCTATGGCTCTCTCGGCGATAGCTTTAACCATGAAAACTTTTGTGGCATTACTGACTAAAAAAATAAAGTATAGAAAAGAGGATGAATAAAAATAATGAAGCCAACAGCTATACAGTTTCAAATAATAGTTAAACTAAACCACAAAATGCTCCTGAAAACCAAAGTAAAATTTTTCTTCCTGCAGTAGATTCCTGAAGGCAGACTGGTGAGATGGTTAAGAGGGCTGGCATGAGGTCACAGTTGTTTGTCACTGTATGACTTTGGACAAGCTATCTAAACCTATTTCTTCATTTAAAATAAAATGCTATTTGTCTCACTGACTGGTTGGGAGATTAAATGAGGTAGCACCTATAAAGCCCTCACCACTTCATAATAAGTGTTAAAAAAAAAAAAAAAAGCTAGTTATCATTCATCTCAAAACACTATCAGTGGTTGAGGGTGCAAACTGAAGCCAGACTTCCTGGGTTTGAATCCTAGCATCATCACATCCTTACCTACGTTCCTGTTTCCTCCTCTGTAAAATGGATAAAATAATAGTACCTCCCTCATAGGGTTTCTGTGAAGCTTAAATTAGCTGATATACGTAAAGCATTAAAATGGTGCCTAGGATTTAGAAAGTGCTCAATAAATAGTAGCAGCCATCATCATCTTCTCAATGAGAACATCGAGGTCAGTCCAACTGAGAGGAAGTGCACCATGACCCCAGGAGGAAACGCTCACAAAACTATCACTCAGAGAATGCTATTTTAAAAATATGTACAATGCATTGTTTATTCTCAACCTTGCAGTCTCTTCAGGAGACTATAAATATCAAATACTTTGAGAAATATAGAGTATTTGATGCCAAAAGGTTTCTTCTTCTTCCTGCTCAACTGCACATTTGTAACTTTCAGGCTAAATATTCCAAGTAACCAAACAGATCTGAGGAAAAAAGCAATTACCAATCTACTTCTTCATCAACCAAAGTCTATGTATAGATAAAGCTAACTGATTCACCATACTGATAAAAACATGTTTACACAGCCATGAAAGAGTCTAAATGCAGAAATATAAGTACTGATGAAATGCAACAGATGAAAAAAATTACTTATAAAACTTAAATATAAGTTTTTAAAATTTTGATGTTTAATCAAAATACATTTTCCACTTTCCACAAATCCCAATGTGTATTATCTTTCAACTGGCAATGTAACTCCTTGAATCTGTAGACTAAATATCTTTAATTCTGTATGACCCATTCTCCCCCTTTGATTTGTACATATGTGACTTATTTTCTTACCAGTTGTGACGGTTAATTTTACGTGTCAACCTGACAGAATCATAGGGTACACAAATAGTTGGTCAAACATCATGTCTGGATGTGTCTATGAGGCTGTTTCCAGAGGAGACTCAACTGAGTAGAGCAGACTGCCCTCCCAATGTGGGTGAGCCCAAATAGAACAAAAAGAGAGGGAAAAATTTCTGTCTGCCTAACTGCTGGGGCTGGAACATTGGTCTTCTCCTGTCCTTTGGCTGGGATTTACACCAACAGTGTTCCTAGTTCTCAGGCCTTCACATTCGGGCTGGACCGATTCCACCTGCTTTCTTGGATCTCCAGACTGCAGATGGCAGATGGTGGGACCTCTCAGCCTCCATAATTGCATGAGCCAATTCCCATAATGGCCAATTCCCATAATCTAGCCAATTCTACATATAGATAGATAAATAGATGTAGGTGTAGACATGAATCTACTGGTTCTGTTTCTCTGCAGAACCCCAATACACTAATTAAAGCTGCTCAGGCCAAGCCCTTTTTCAAATTCCCGTTAGAAAAACCCAGTATCCCTTTCCTAGTGCTCACTCTCCAGAATCTCACCACCTAGGATAATACACCACACTCTTCCTCTTCCCTGACACTTTGGGAAGTTAGTTTCTGGGATACCATATTCTCCTGCTTCTCTTAATACCTCTGTGGAAAATCCTTCTTATGCTTTCTTCCCAGAAAATTTTTACTGCTTTTACTGTACAAAGAATGTGTATTTCACTATCATATTTAATCTTCAAAATTATTTTATGGGTAATTTTGTTGGAAATAGATGAGGAAACTGAGATTTAGAACGGTGAAATAACTTACCAAGCATTGTTCAATGAGTGGTCAGGTTTATTTTTGACTTCAGGTGTGTCTGAATCAGTCCAGATTTTAGCCATTATGCTTCACTTCCTTTCTCCCTGGGAGCTGCCCTGCAGTGTCTCAATCCTGGGACTTCCCGCAAGAATATGGCTGCATGGCCACACCTGGTCGTTTGCTCACTCCCACCTCTTTCCTCGTAACCTGCTAAGGTGCTCATTTATACATCTAAAACTAAATTCTTCCAATCAGAACTTTCTTAACTTCTTCACTACATATCCTCAAACCAATTATTTGGAAGTCATCTTCATTTCTTCCCTGTCCTTTTCCTTCCACTTCCAATTTTCTCACCAAAGTCATGCTTTTTTTCCTAAGTACTGTTTCATTACTCTGCAGTTTTTCAACAGATTCCTGAGACTGTTCCAGAATTCAACATCAACCTCCAGGGTAACTTTCCTCCCTTTGACTTCTTTCCTGAATCCAATAAATATCACATACACTTTGGGGTTAGTTTCTCCATTCCTCTAGCCCTTTGTCTGCAAACTCCTATGGATAAGTCATGACATTGATGATAGATTTTTAGGGGAAGTGCCCCACAAAAAAAGTACTACTAACCTCACTTATGTAATCTAATCTGGTTCACTCATTTATGAATTTAGCTAAACCCTTTTTGACATTATTGTATTTTTCGTATGTCCTTATATCATATCTTCTAGGATAAGGTACTATAAGTGTACTCTCTAATAGTAATAATGCTTCTAAGAAGCACTAATACAATGTTCAAGGATCTACTATGTTATATGGGAAAGGGTTATATTAGCAGACCTGAGTTGCTCAAATCATACACATTCCCAAGAGAAGTCTTCAGGACTGGCCCTTTACCAGCTCATGAGAGACAAGCCCTTGGAATATTCTGCCTGATAAAGAGTTTTTTATACACTCGAGGCCTTGGGTTACTTGGCAGTAACAGTTTAGTTACCTAGGTGATTTATGATAAACTCCTATCTTTGCTCTGGAGAGGCTAGAGTCTGAGTAGCTGAAGTCAGTCACACAACTGAACTACAATACAAGCCCAGGACACCAAGGCTCAGGTGAGCTTCCCTGGCTAGCAATGCTTTGCATGTGTTGGCACACATTGTTGCTGTGAGTACAACTCCAGTAGGAGTGGACACCTGGAAGCTTATGCCTGTTTTCTCCTGAGCTTTGTCCCATGTACCTTTGCCCTTCGGTAAGTTTAATCTGTATCCTTTGGCTGTGTTAAAGCATAACCAGATGGTAACAAATGCTGTAAGTCCTTCTAGTGAACTGCCAAGACTGATAATGGTCTTGGGGACTGCTTCCCCATCCATATGCCCTTTTCCTTCTTTTTAGTTAAATCATCTGAGTTCCTGTTAGAATGATGAGTGGCTTGCCATAATACTTTGTCCCATTATAAAAGAAAATGTGATACTTTCACCACATCTTTCTCTTTAGTCAACTTTTGCTATTTTTCTCTGACTTACACCCAGAAAAATGACTAAGAATGTTGCTGTTGAAGCAAAGGACAAGGTAGAATATACTGGACTGACACATTTTTTTAAAGGCTTTGGGAATATTCCAAAAATGAAATATATGGATGGTAAGCAAAGGGCTAAAAGGAAGTTCATGGGAAAGTAATGTATGGGCATTAAACCTGTAACTGCAGTATATTTGATTAAAATAAAAATTGCATATATTGGATAAGTATATATGGAGTGGTGCTTTTCTTACTACGCATGAAGTTCTTTTACATTCTTTACTTATATACAAGCATTTCTCATTTTTCCAGACTTCAACTATTCATCAGTGATAAAATTTATTTATTTATTTTTTTGCTGTCTTTAACATTTCCAAACATTTTTATATGTACTTATTTTGATTCTCACTTTTGTCTCACGATGAAAACCTGTGAGTTATTTGTCATTAAAATTCCGGCATACTTTTCAAATGTCCTCCTATGAATCATAACTCAGAATACCACAGACTTGGTTTGTAAAACAATGATACACAGATACAGTGAACCCAAAGACGTAGGCACTGCCTTCTTAGACTTCCCCATCTCAGTTACTGGCAACCAATCCTGCCAGTAACTGGGACTCAACCCCACCCCCTCCTTTTCTCCCTTCCCTATTTCACTCTCCATATCCAAACTATCAGCATATTATGTTGGCTGTACTCCAAATCCGTCCAGAATCCAGCCACTTTCACCACCACCATACAGCCACAACATGTCTTCCCTGCAACAGTCTCCAAATTTGTCTACCTGCCTTCACTCTTACCTCCCTAAAGTAATTCTCCACATAGGAGCCAGAGGGATCCTGTTCAATCCTAATTCAGAGTATGTCACTGCTCTATTTAAAACACTCTAATGGCTTCCCACCTCATTCAGATAAGCATCAAAGTCCTAAGCATTGCTCTCAAGGCACTAAGCAGTCTGGCCATACTGCCTCTCTGCTTTCACATCTGACTGTCCAGTCTCTCTCTCTGCTCCAGTCACACTGGCCTCTTTATTATTCCTGTACACACGAGGTGTGCTCCCTCCCCAGCGCCTGTATATCTGTTCCCTCTGCCTTGAATGCTTACCCTAGGATATCCATGTGGCTTGCTCCCTCACCCGCCTTAGGTTTTTGCTCAAATATCACTTTCTCAGTGAGGTCTGCAATGACTACCTTATTTAAATGACATCATTACCACGTCCAACCATCACCATTTTCTAATTCCCTCCTGGGTTTTATTTTTCTTCATGGCACTTATGATCTTCTAATCTACTATATAATTTACTTATTTATTTTGTGTGCTTGGCTCTCCCATCTAGAATGTAAGCTTCAGGAAGGCACTTTGCTTTCTGCTAGATCTCCAGCACGTGAAAGTGTACCTTGCATTTAGTAAACACTTAAAAAATATATATTAATTGGATAAATTTAACTGTGTCAAGATGTAAACTTTTAAATCCTCAGAGATAACTAAACATATAGTTTTACAGCTACATAAATATAATTACATGAAAAGAAACAATAAAAATTTGTGTAGGAAGACAAATCATATGGAGATAAATATATTACAATGTTTAAACTCTGAAAGTTACTCTGAGTGATTATCACAGAGTTTACTGAGAGCTGTGATCATGGCCAGTGCCTTCCCAGCCTCCCCCAAGGTACAAAGCTCCCATTAAGTCCTCAGGCTGCTAGGTGGCTTGCTTTACCCCCAACTTTCTTGCCATCCCATTATTAGCATGCCTAATTAACATGCCTCTAATCGCAGTCCACTGCCTGAATGTCTCTTGTTATTTCCTGACATTCCAAGGATAGTTTTCATGAGTCCTCTCTGGGTCTTTTTCTAAATGCCACCTCAAAATTTTCGGCCCATCTTGCATGGGATTAGGCACCTAGTCTATCCATGTCCAGACCAGCCAAACCTTCCTTTCTGCTGAATGATGGTTTCTGTGCTGACTTTTATTTAGGTTGCCCTGTTTTGAAATTTAAAGTGATTCCCTCATGTCCCCATATCTAATCACATTCCCAAGGATTGTAATTATTATTTAATGGTTTGGTATAAGGACTTGATTAGTGTTACTGTTTGCAAATTTAAAAAATCTTTCTGTACTATTAACTTTTATCTAGATAATTCAAAAGAATACTCTCTATAATTTCTTCTACATCTATACCATTACTATTAATTTTTCCTAAAAAAAAAATTACTATGGTGTATATTTAAGTCTATGAAATGTTACTAGTCAGGAAATAATTTCTGAGGAAAAGCAAAGCTCTAGTAGACTGCTGGAGACTACATATACTATGTAGAGCAAGATAATCATTTCTGAATTGATGGCCATGGATACACAGGACAAATAACATGCTCCTGCAGAAATATTCCAACTCAGTTCCACATCTGTAAATTGGGGATAGAAATATCTATGTCCCAGGACTGTAAGAAAGATGAATGATGATATGAGCAAGGTGCCCGGAGCAATGACTGTCATATGAAAGGTGCTTAATAGGTATGATTATTTAAAAAAATTAAAAACTCCAACTGAGGGCCTGAAATATGGCCAGGTATTTAATGCCCATGTCTGTGTGCACGTACAAGTTCATGAACGTTTAATGTGGAGTCTATATCCTCATCTGGGTGAATAAGTTATCCTTATTTCATTCTGTCTTAGCATCCTGCTCTGAGAGTGTTTGCCTCATTCTTGGCATCTCCTAATCTAGGCACATACTTCTCTTTCGCTTGCATACTTCTCTACCCAAACTTTCATACCCACCCTACCCATGTTTACTCCATATCTATTCACAGCCAGATTCCCCCTAGCCACTTCTCTTCTGATCAAACCTAATGGAATTCCTCTTTGTCCATGCTGGAAAAAAAATCTCCCTTTTGTACTAAGCTTATTTTTCAAACTCTCTTCTTCTGCCTAGCCCTAAATGGATGTGGAAACTAGATGATCACCTGTCAGGTGATTCAGAATTTAAATAGGGTGGGGTTGGGGAACACTTAAGATCCTTCCAAATGACAGATTTTATGAAATAACTGAGTCTTTCAACAACTTGTCTCCAGTTGTGCTCTCTCCCATGCAGGCCACCTCACATCCTACCTATTCACAAGCAACACGGAGACAGTCTCTTCAATTCCTGAGACAGCCTAGTTCTCCAAATGACTCGAGGTGTGACTCTCCCAGCACGTTTATCATTTGAAATCACCATTTGTCCATGCACTCTTTTAAACCTTCACTGGTAATTTCTATTGCTCTGGGGACATTTCTAACTTTCTCAGTGACTTAAGGAACCTTGATCTTATTTGTTCACTTACCTTAATTCCTACCATAAGCCTGGGGGTAGCGGGGGCATCAATTTCTCTCTTGCCACACAGCTGCATACCTACTCACTTATCATCTGCAACTGATTCCTCAGTAAAATCCTTACCATTGATACTTCAAGAGTTTTGCCCCTTTCCACAAGCATTCAGTTCTTCCTTTGTCACCTATACATTTGGACAGTGACATATCCAAATTTAGAGAGAAGACAGAAAGCATATGGTATAATGTCTCATTTATCTTAATATCCTTATCCCTATTCCTAGACAGAAATAAGTCACAGGGAATGTCATGCTGGAAAGAAGGAATAAAACAAAATATCCTTTCAGGAAACAGGGGGCACAGCAAAATCCCAGAGCCCTTTATGGCATGTCCATTAATGTGGCTACGTAGGGAATGTGTAAGCCCAGGCAGAAAGGAGACAGAAGAGAAAACAAGCTCATTAACTGATTATCATACAAACCTACAGATTCCTCCTCTTTTCTACAATCCTTTTGGCATACCATGGCCACGTTATGGTAGGCTTGAGAGATCTGACTTACATTCTGTTATAGGTTAAATTTTGTTCCACAAAAATTCGTATGTTGAAGTCCTAACCCCCAAACCTCTAAATGGGACCTTATTTGGAAAGAGGGTCACGCAGATTTAATTAGTTAAGATAAGGTCATATTGGAATAGGGCAGACCAATATGACCAGTGTCTTTAAAAAGAGTGGAAATTTGGAGACACACACACACACACACACACACACACACAGAATGCCATGTGAAGATGAAAATAGAGATTGGAGTGAAGCATCTACAAGATGAGCATGCCAAAGATTGTGAGATGTCACCAGAAACTTGGTAAAAGGCTTAGTGCAGGTTCTCCTTCATAGCCTCAGAAGGAAACAGTCTGCTGACAGATTTTAGATTTTAGATTTCTAGCCTCCACCACTGTGAGACAATAAACTCTTATTGTTTAAGCCACCTTGTTTGCAGTACTTTGTTATAGCAGATAACTAATAGAGTCCTAGCTCTAGAATTTTCTGATTTCTAAAGCACTGTAATTCTTATAGTATCTATACCAATGAACAATACAGTGCCTTTATTGTGCTTGCCAAATGCCAAGAACTATGCTACATATTTCATGTAGATTGACTAATTTAATCCTTACCACAGCCCCATAATGCAGTTACTTGTATAATTTGTATCTTCACCTTTTGAGGTGATGGAACCTGAGGCACAGAATAATTAAACTACCCAAGGTCCCATAGATGTGAAGAAGCCAAGACATAAATGCAGGCAGTCTGATCAAATTACCCAGGAAATAACTATCTTTACAAATCATAAAGTCACCATTGTCATATCATTTCCCTACTCAGGAGCCTGTATTTCCCTCAGCAAAATGAGCAACACTCTTGTTCAAGAGCTTTCACGATCTAGCTCTGGCCTATCTTCTCAATCTCATCCCTCATTTCCTCTCTACATAAACTCCCCCTTCAGACTTACCTGCACATCTTTGCTTGAGCATCACTCAGATTTCATTCCTTTATTCCCTATGTTACTTTCTCTTATCTGCTTCACACCCAACGTGGTACTTTTCTCATTCAAAGAACACAATACTCTTTAATGAAGCCTTCTTGGCAACTCCATCCATAAGCAATCTCCCCAGGGAACCCATGTATGCACTGTTCAATATTCTTTTGAGAATTCAGGGACGGTGCCAGCCATGAAGGTGCTTATATCATCTTATAAAGTGATAGAAGAAATATTTATACAAACACTAAAATAAAATGAAATTTGCATAAGAATGACAAAGTACACTTGAAATTTACAGAAGAGCTAACACTTCTGGCAGAGGTGAAGAAGGAAGGATGCACTGAGGAGGTAGTATCTGAATTGGGCATTAAAAAGGGGTCGGTAAAAATGTGTACAGATTTCACTGTCTCTACTATACACTTAGTACTAACTATGTGCATACTGAGTTACGTGAATATACACATTATCTTCCTGTCTCACATCTATTGTTTCAGTCCTCTCTGGATCCAAAAAGGATTTGATTACCAACTCAGATACAAGCTGCTGGGAGGCAGCGTCTGAGACTTGCTCTTTCTTGTAGTGTCAAACACGCTTGTGGAATATAATAAAGAATATACAAAGAAAAGAAGGAGAAAAAGAGAATGTCATCGGCGGAGATATGTGAATTCCCATGACTTTTCCCTGAAGTTCTCCTTGACCTGGCAGCCGCTCCATATCTGCTTGCTCGTCTTCTTGTGCCTTTGCTCTGCTGGCTGATCTGCTTGTAGCGCTTTCTCCTTTCCTCTTTTTTGTATAAAATCCTCGGGGACCCAATTCATTCCCCCTCTTCCGCCCTGGGAACCTCTTCCTTCCTGCAACCCTACTGCATCTTTGTCCATTCGGCACCTAATTGTTCTCACAAAGTTTCATATTCAGTTATTCTTCTCCAACCAGATTTTACAGCTCCTCAAGGCTGGAAACTACGTTATATTTATTTTGCATGCCTTCCCCTCTTCCCTCCACCTAGACATCCCCTCAAACACAGAAGTACCTGGCAAAGAATTACTCAATGACTAAATCCTTTCGGTATTTCTATCACTAAAGTAAAATGTCCTTTTATCTGACTCTCCAAGTTCAAAAGTACATTGGGAAAAGTTATATATCAAAGCATTCATTCTCAAGTAACACAGACTTATCTTTTCTAAAACCTGCAATCACTGAACCAAACATCAGTGGCTTCACCAACAAGAAAAAAAGGTGTAAGCACACAAAGAAGGATCTGTAATATAAACACCCTAACACCACTAACTCCACTTCCTCATGTGCAGGGTTTATCATTTTATGGCAATTTGTAGTCTAAATACTGCCATATATAACCTTTCTTAAGAAAGAGATATTGGAAGTGGTCCAACAATCTGAAATGTGCAGATGAAATTTAACAAGTTGAGGTGAAATTCACCTTTTAAAGTTACCATAGCAGACACTCAAATGACATTTCTTAATTTAAATTTTATACAGAATAATTCTATGCAAGCCACATGAAATCTAAAAATTTCAATGGTGAATATCTTGGGACTGGAACAAAGCACACAGATAATGGGATGAATCCACCCTGAACAATCCTTGTTTCCTTAGAAAAAAAGGTGGATCTTAAATTTTCACGCAATAGTTTAAGAAGGAATAAACTGAACTTACACAAAAGCAATAGATCAATTCCTATTTTGCTCCCTATTTCTCCCGGGTTCTCATTAAAACCAAAAGCTCTAACTTACGGAAGAATTAAGGTGAAGATAGAGGAGGAAGAGAACAAGAAGTAATCTGGAAACTAAATGGGCCTGCAAAAGACATTCTTACCTAAGATAACTTTGGAGGTTTTCAGTGCTCCCAAGAATCAGTTTCTTTTGAGAAAGGTAATTTTGAAAAGTATTTTGAAATTACTTTAAAACTACAGTCTATAAGACTAATCTGAAACAGAACTCCAAATGCCTAAGACATTAACTTTGCTGAGCTACATTTCTTGGCATCCCCCAAGCCACTGACCCATTATCAGCTTAGAGTGCATTTTCCAACACCTTATGCTGTATCAATATTAACTTGCTTTTAAGATACTTCTATCTTAATTTCAATAAGCCTAATTTTAATATTGAGAAAAAAATAGAACCACAGGCCTAAAACCATGGGATCAATTCTGCTGGAGATTGCATCTTCCTAACAAAATAAAATAAAGTTAGCATTATATTTATAAAAACACCATTATTGTTTTTAACCATAAACACTGCAACAAGAAGCATGGTATGACAGAAGTTTCCAGGTTCTTTCTGACATGGGCAACATCCATATTTTAATCACATGACTGATGAATTCCCCCTACATTCATGCAACCACTGAGATCCTTTCCCTCTCACTACCAGTCTGGTTTCAACCACAGAAAATGCTGTAGAGAAAGGTAAAAGACAAGACTTAAAAAAACAAGATTATCTAGAATAAAAAAGAAATGTGGATGGGGACTTAAGGTACAGTAAGGTGGTGATGGATGTGTTAATTAATTTGATTGTGACAATCATTACATTATGCATATGAATATCAACTAATCAGGTTGTATACCTGGAATGTAGATAATGTTTATTGTTAATTGTTTCTTTAAAAAATTTAAAAATAAAAAAGAGAAATATGGAGGAAAAATGACCTGTTTGGGAGAAAACAGATTAAGCAGGGAATGGAGGAGTTTTGCAATGTTTACCTGAATGAAAGATTGATCTTATATATGATCAATATTTAACCATTCAATAAATACTTTGTTCCTATAAAAATACCAAGTAGAAAATGTAAAGGCATCTTTTATGTAAAGCATTAAAATCTTTTCTTCTATATTCACATATTTAAATCATTTCTAATTGCTAAGATTTTCAACTTCAAATGAGTAGAAATCATAAATTAGAACCCCATAAGATAAATTTAACATCCCTTCAAGACAACCCCATTTAAACTTTTCTAAACACAGAAGAATTCAAAGGTCTTCTTCAGAAATCCATCCTAAAGGATAAAAGCATTCAGAAAAACTTCTCTGTATTTACCATAAATCCTTCTTGATGCTTGCCTTAAGTTAATTTCCCCTCCTTTTCTTCAGGGAAGATGGAAAACAGCTGTTCAACATTCCCTTTCAGGCTACTTTTTTCCTTCCTGACAGGTCCCTACCCTCCTTGGGAGAAATGTAAACACTGCAGGTGATTCCAAAATCCAGCTGGCCCAAGCCTAATTATCCATGGGGTTGGTGAGCCTGCCCCCATTCATACCACCTGGAATGATATCATCAAACTGCAAAGGCCCCAAGAGAAGATTTTCCCCCAGAATTTGTGAAATTCTAGAAATCCATTGGATATAGTCTGTCCTGAAATGTATTAAAATGACAAAAATAGCACAGCTTCAAGAATAAAAGTTTAGTCAGACTGTCTAGAAGGTAAAAAAGGTTGTATTGCAGCTGGGTACCTTGGTCTTCACTACTGCTCTACACCGTGTCGGATATTGAGTGCACCTTGGCATCAAGTATTTTTAAATGACTTACTGATTTCTATCATGAAATTCCTGAGTATTTGTCACTGAGGCAATTTTCTCACTGACAGAAACTGTCATTTCTCATTTCTAAAACTGAAAAATTCTAGAAATCCCTTTCACTACCCCAGTCTAAAGGACTAATCTGTAAACAAGTGTCCATTTCTAGTCAGTTATTTCTTTAAATGAGCAACGTATATGGATTCATGACTTCATCTGCAGATTACCACATTTTACAAAAAAAAAAACTTACACAACACTAATGTTGCTACCTACTTCAGGAATTGCTAACAAACATCATTTGTCTTGCAACAGCCATTTGACAGCAACAATAAGGCTGATATACTGCCTTCGTACTTCATCAAGAAAAACATTACAGACCCACAAGCTTGGTGAGCCTATTTCCTTTACAAATTCCTTTTTAAGAGTTAGGAAATGCTGATTCAACTTTGTTGCCGTATAATGTTTGCATGCATTAAATGCCTATTATTTAGTAGCTAAGTTTGGTATTACACATGAGAAAAAATGCAAAAGCCCTGATTTAAGCAACAAACACAACTTTACAACTCTATTAATATTTCAAATGGAAAGATTTAAAGGACAGCTTCTTAAACTGACTGTATACCTTTTCAATTTCTACTAAAAGAGCATGAATGCTAATTTAAACACACACTGTGGATTTCGATATGATTATTCTGCTATTGTTCACACTAACAAGAGAGGAGAGAAACTATTAAGTCTAGAAATAAAACTCAAAAGGTGGGGGTTGGCATGCAGACACACATATTCAGTTGCAAACTCTTTCTGACTCTGTCTTGGACAAAGCAGATGAGCATAAATAACCTACAATGGATATGTTACATATATGTAATTGAAAACCAACTGCCTATATGTCTTTTGTTACATTTTCTCTAACAAAACTACACTTACCTAATAGGTATAACTATTCCCAAATATAAAATGCCAAAGCAAATTATGCTTATTTGTCAGTATTGTTCATAGCTTCTACATATTACTGAAAGGCAAATTTTGTTCTTTCAGGACTTGTTTACTAACATTTGATGACAATGCTACCAAAATCATGTTTACGAAATATTCCAAGGGAGTTGGAGAAGGAAATCCAGTGGTAATCAATACACATTAAAATTCATATGTTATTCTGAATTAAAGACTGAACTACTCCATTCAAGAAATAAACAGCCTCAATAATCTTTTCTTTTCTTTCCAAATTAAAATCATTCCCTTCTTCTTTGTAATCTCTAACAGGCTCTCTGAACACTTTTCCTCCAGCAGGTTTCTACTCTTCTGGGCATCTGAAAGAGGATCTGGAATCCACACCCTCAACAGGCTGGAGCTTGCCTACACATGGCAGAAGTAAGCAACACAATCGGTAAAGGTAAAAATCCTGAAGCCAGCTAATGAGAACTGAGCAATCAGCCCAGGGCTCTGCAGGAATTAGAAGTGGCCCCACAGTGGAATCCTTAGAAGGCATGAGAAGAGATAGAGAGAAGTGGAAGAGGAGGGGGCTGCAGAAAGGGGCTCTGTAAATAGCCAGTGACATTAGTCTAGGAAGCACATAAGCATTTTAGGGAGCTGATGGTTCATGGGAAGT
The DNA here is from genome assembly GCF_009764315.1 of Trachypithecus francoisi. Taxonomy (NCBI): domain Eukaryota; kingdom Metazoa; phylum Chordata; class Mammalia; order Primates; family Cercopithecidae; genus Trachypithecus; species Trachypithecus francoisi. The sequence goes on along the minus strand of NW_022681460.1, from coordinate 16,050,573 downwards.
AGTGAGTAGTAAAAGGGATAATAAAGTAGACAATAGGAAAATAAAATGTTAGAGTCTTTAATAATATGAATTTGAAGTCACAAAGGATAAAAGTAGAATTAAATGTGTAATTTAAGTTAATCTTCTATTTAAGGTATACCACTAATGATCTGAAAATGAAAGACAAGTCTTTTACCTTTAGTATTTCCATTTCCACACCCCTAAAGTGAGGGTAAGACACTAGCTCTATATCACTGTCCATTTCTACTAGGCTAAAATATTAAAATATTTGAATTCTTTGAAAAAAAAGTTAAAAGTACTAGGCAATTTCAAAATGCAAGTATTTATGTAGCTGTATGTTGAGGGATTTTCCTTTACCGCAATTATCTAAATGCATATGAATTTATAAGCAAGAGTTTATTAACAGTAATGGTCACTCTATCCTATGCACAATACTTTCTATTTCTCATTCTAATTTGATTCTATTCTGCAAGACTTCACCATCAACTAATCAAGCCACTCTTCTATACATAACTAGAAGTTGTGAAACACTAAAGTGAGATGATAGGAATTTGGGATACATTTACTTACCATACACATAAAAAAGACTGAGGCAGGATCTTGCTCGTTGCCCAGGCTGGAGTGCAGTGGTGTGACCATAGCTCACTGCAGCCTCAAACTCCTGGGCTCAAGTGATCCTCCCATCTCAGACTCCCAAGTAGATAGGAAGAAAGATTTCTCTTTGAAGAGAAATTATTTCAATTAAAAATATTATCCACTTAATGAACAGTTTAAATTTTAAAAGCACATTTCCTATTAGAATGGGGCATTCGAGTTGAGAAGACTTTGTGAAACATACATTCTTAATTACTGTTATCATCAAATGGTAGCATCAATCAGTACACTTCAAGAGTTTGGGATTTTAATCTCTACTTCCCATTCTAATTCACCCTATGAATTTCATAGGAAAATAATCTTTCTTTTCAGTACTCTGGGCTTATATATAACTTGCCTTATTGCCATGTGGGCACCAACTTGAGGTATAAAGAATTTTGCTGTGTCACTCAAACATTTGCTGGTAATTTGGTGCTCCTAGAGAGTTTTATTCTAGCAATCACTATAGGGGAAGATAACATAATCCCATGAGAAAACTTTAATATATTTGCTGTGGTTTGCATAATTGCCACCTCTAAAACTCATGTTAAAACTTCACCTCCAATGTGGATGTGGCAGTACTGAAAGGTAGGACCTAGAGGCGACTGGGTCATGAGCCTCTGTCCTCATGATTAACCCATTCATGGATTAATAGGTTAATGGATTCATGGGTAATCACGGGAATGAGACTGATAGTTTCACAGGAAGAGAAACCTGAGCTAGCATGAACAACCCTCTCACCATGTGATGCCCTGCATCACCTCGGAACTCTATATAGAGTCCCCACCAGCAAGAAAGCTCTCCCCAGATGCAGCCCCTCAACCTTGGACTTAGGCTCCATAACTGTAAGAAATAAATTCCTTTTCTTTATAAGCTATCCAGATTCAAGAATTCTGTTATAAACAATAGAAAATGGAGTAAGCATTTAAGAACTGTCCTATCCTCTTCTCAGACACATTCTTTTAGTAGGGTTATGTCACTGAATCTCTTCAGGTACCCTACCCACTCCTTGAGAATAGTAAAGATCCAGCCCCACTCAGAAAACAGAATAATAATATCCACTATAATGAAGTTCCCTCTACCATAGATTCTGGCTCTCCTCAAAGGCCTGCCACAAACACATCCCAGTCAATAACAGTATTTCTCTTTTTTTATTTCGGGAAGGGGCAGTGGGTGGTGAAAAAGGATAATTATTTACTATATTTAGGATTCCAGTATGATAATGGTTGCATAATATTTAATATATGCTACAAACATAAAATGCTAGTCTTTTGGGAGTTTCTTCTGAAAGAGGATCTGGAATCCACACCCTCAACAGGCTGGAGCTTGCCTACACATGGCAGAAGTAAGCAACACAATCAGTAAACGTAAAAATCCTTTGAAAGTTTCAGGTTTTGTAATATTTAATATATGCTACAACCACAAAATGCTAGTCTTTTGGGAGTTCCTTTTTGAAAACAAAGATTACCAATATACTAAGACCCAAATTTAAATATTTTTTCTTTTTTTCTCTACAATTATTTATTGAAATCATACTATTGAGTGAAAATCATGCAACACAGTGTGATCCAAGGCAAGTATAAATAAATACCAAAATATTCTATCACAAATAACATTAAGAAATGTATAAATATTTTATTAATTGCAAAATGTACTTTCATCAATGATCTTAAAGCACTTTTTCAGAAATTAAAAAGAGACTCTTTACAACGAGGCACTGGGAAGCATCTGTGAAGTTAAGAGCTTCATTTCGTGGATGACCACCGGGTCCTCTCAGGGCAATTCTGCCAGATATTGAACCGGAGAGCGCATAAAATCTCATTGAAAGGAACTGTATTAGGTTGTTTCCGAACTAATTTCGTAAATCCTAAAGCAGATGTACACACAAACATTAGTCACTAAGATGGTCCTGATTTCATATAGCAAATCTAGCTGATGTCTCACCCAGTGCTTTTTCAATAGGTCCCCAAGATCAGAAGGAGGGCCAGCCTCTATCTAGCACGATGGAGAATGGAACCTAATAAACCCATCATGGCAACTGCCTATACTGTTATCAAAGTATCTCTTGGTCAAAGTTTCTTTTCTTTTGTTTTCATTCATTCATGCATTTTTTTTTTTTTTTGAGACAGAGTCTCGTTCTGTCGCTCAGGCTGGAGAGAAGTGGCTCACTGCAACCTCTGCCTCCCGGGTTCAAAAGATTCTTCCGCCTCAGCCTCCCAAGTAACTGGTACTACAGGCGTGCACCACGATGCCAAGTTTTTTTTGGTTTTTTTTGTTTTTTTGTATTTTTAGTAGAGACAGGTTTCCCCATATGGGCCAGGCTGGTCTCTAACTCCTGACCTCCTGATCCGCCCTAGGCCTCCCAAAGCGCTGGGATTACAGGTGTGAGCCACCGAGCCAGCCTTTTTTTTTTTTTTTTAGAATTCCCCTTTACTTGGTGACTGTACTTTCAGTATTTTTTAATTTGTCAAAACGTACTTTGTAGGCCAGTGTTTTTATTTAACAAAAACTTCATAAAAACTGATACTGACATCATATACATGTCAATGAAAACTAACTCTTCCCAAGTTCAAACTTGGGAAGTGCTGCTAATTGATGTTTCTCAGGTTCTGCATTAGTAGCTCGAAGAGAGCTAAGGCTGATCTCATATACCTCTGTATGTAATATAGGTAACCAGCACTATCTTGTACTTTTTGCTGAACCCAGAGGGGTCACTAGGTGATGGAGACATCAAATTCAATCTGTTATCTTCTCCATTTTTACTAGAACAGTCCTTACCAACATACTTCAAAAAAGAACTTGTATCTGTATCGTGACCGTCAAAGGAAGAGGTCACAATACAGAAATCTAAGTATTTGCATGAAACAAATACTCAGATAATCCTATATTTTCTTCCATGCACATGAGGTTTTTTGTGATCCCATTTAGCAATATAGTTAGAATACGCTACACAATATTGTATATCACTTTCACATAGAGATTATCATTGAGAAATTTTTTAAAAACTTGAGAGAATTACTGAAAGTTTAAATTCCATAATGTGAAAAATACTGAAAATACGTATAAGTGAGAAGATCTTTCACACATTTAACAATGCTAAACCATGACTTTCTAAACCATGACCAACGAAAACTTTTTTTAAAAAAAACTTTATTACACGAAGATTCCTAGAACTAAACGCGTCATTGCCTGACCTAAAGAATTTCAGGTAAGTGAGGTTCACCATCCTGATTTTAATCAAAGGCTTCGGTTTCCATCTGAATGCCAGCCAGCTTAAGAGGAGGCTGCTGCCTTAAAGGAGCGATGAAAACGAAGAAGTTCTCAGGTCACAAACTTAGCTCAGATTCCAGCCCCGACAGATCTTGAGCCAATGTGGCATCACTTTCAGAGCTTCCCAGTCCGTGAGTCAAGCCCCCGCCCCCTCCTCTCCCCGGGACTGCCTCGGGGATGAGGTTTACTAACAATTTCTCCGAGTGCCGGCGGAGCCAAGGAACGCTGGAATCCAGCGTCTGGGAGAGGCTTGGGAAGCTCTTCCCCGGCTTCCGCAGCCGCAAAGTAGGGCTGCCAGCGCCAGGATCGGCACACACGCCACCGCCACCTCCCCAACCCCCAAATGGCTGGGGTACGGAGGGAAAGGAGGACGCGAGGGTGTGCCACCCAACCCCGCAGAGTGAAGTCGAGGCCCCGTGGACCGTCGAGGAAATCGCGGCTGGGCCGGCCTGATCCGACGCACGGAATGCGATCTCCAGGTTCTCATCGCGTTCCCGGCTCAGTGCTCGGCGTTCAAGGGGGTGGGGAGGGGCAAAAAGCTGCCCCTCGAGGCTGCTCAGCCGCTGGAGAAGTCCGTGGCTCAGTCTTCACGCGTCAGGCGCTCTCTCGGAGCCCAGCCGAGCCGGGCCCGGGCGCGCAGCCCGCGGCGCTTCACTCTCAGCCGGGGACGTGGCTCTCCGTCTCCGGCCCGTGCCGGGCCAGCCCCGCAGGCTACCCGCCCCAAACTCCAGAAGAAAGTTGCGCCGCGCGCCCCAGCTCGCCCCTTGCGCGCCCCTCCGCTTACCGCTCCCCGCCGAGGCTTCGTTCTTTCCGGCGTCGCCTCCGCAGCCTCCAGAGCCAGCTCCCGGCCCTCCTCACACCAGGGCGCCCGGGCTCCCGGCCCTTTCCGAACCGAGCCCTCCGCGCCACCGCCGCGCCATGGGTGCTGGTGGGCGCCGCGCCCCGGGATGCGCTGCTGCAGCCTCGGGCGGCGCTACTGAGAGCCGGGCCGGCGCGGGCGGGTAGGTGTGGGCGAAAGGGGCGGAGGGAGGGACGCGGCGGGCGCTGAGGCTCCGCTGGAGGGGGGAGGAAACCGCAACGTCACCAGAGCCCGAGGAGGCGAGGATGAGGAGGGGGAAACGGGGACCCCCTCCCCCGGCCGAACCCCGACCGCAGGCCCGCCCCGCTTTCTCCCGCTCCTCCTCTCCCGGGACTCGCCGCTCGCAGCTGTGCTCGGCCTTCCACGCCACCCGGCCCGGACTCCACCCGCACCCCTGCCCGCCAGGCCTCTTTGGCTCTAACTTGTTCTAGTTTCTTAGGACTCAAACGCTTCAGGTTCGAGAATCACACCCAAAAGAAAGGTAACTTTTGGAGGCCCAGGGGGAGGAGCTGATGCTTACACACAACTCTGGGAGAGGAAAGCGAGGAAGACGTTAAGAATCTTACTACCCGGGCTGGTGCCCACTGCAGTCTGCTCCTCCCGAATAGTTAGTTACTGCCTCTTTTCTCTCGAATTCGGTTTTACTCTCTTCTCAAAGATAAGTTAGTTGGGGGGGTGGGGGGGCGGGGTTTGGAGGGGGATCGCCTATAGAGAAGCAGTTCTCTTTTTTACTTTACCAACAAAATGCACTAAATCCAAGTGCACCGAACCCTGCAAACGGAACAGATTTTAATCATAGAAGGTCAGGACCAAAGCATTTAATGTAGGCAGCTTACAAACGGAAATTTATCTTACGCAGTGGTGTGTGTGTGTGAGAGAGGGGTCGAGAGAGATCGCTCACGCACCCAAGTTCAGGTGGAGCATTTGCAACCTTGGTAGTCACAGCCTCTTGGAGAAGAGTCTTCCTGTTTTCCAAAAATCAGCCACTGGGCTCAAACACACTCAGCCAGGTCCAACCTGGCCCCAAGGAGATGACAGGTATGATCAGGGCCATTACCTCAGGAATACTTCCCCCACCCTCCAACTCCACCCAGTGTGTTCATGTAACCTACCAGATCTAGACTGTACCGAAGTGAAAGATTTGTAGGATATTTACCTATTCATTAGAATGGGAGATACTTTCCTGGGAGCAGTGCTTTCCTCCATGAGTTCTGAAGGGTACCTCCATCCAATTCCCCTGACCTCAGAGTTTCTCACTTCTATTTGGCCAAATAAGGAAAAAATGGGGATGTCTCAGTTTATGCTTCTCTTTTTCAGAAATTGTATTTAAGAGGAACCCCTTACAAACAGGCCAAGAGGAAGTGGTACTATTAAATTTTTTAAATGTTCGCTCAGGTAAATCACTAATTTGCATAAACTTGATACTTTAGGGAAGGCCTGTGGAGGAGAGAAGAGGACTCTGGAAACTGGAATTAATTTTTGGTTCAAATCCAAACTTTGCTTTTACTACTGTGGGCCTTGGAAAACTAACATCAGAGCCTCAGTTTCCTCATCTGTAGTGTAACGATATAATACCTCGTTTGAACAGTTATGGAGAGGATACAATAAAAATAGCTAATGTTTTTTGAGAGTTTACTACACCATATCAGACGGTCACTGTGCTAAGAGATTTACGTATACTAATGAAATTATTAGAATAAATTGTGAAAGTGTCTAGCTGTACTATGTAATCTGTGTTAATTTCCATTTATCTTCTCAAATTTGAAAGAGACTTTAGAAAAAACATCTGGTTTAATTTACTTAACCTCTCAGCTAGTAGTAGTCTAGTTCAGTGATTCTCCAACCTAGAACTTTAGAATCAGCAGGGGAGCTATAATAAATTCTTTCCAATGGGAACCCCCACCCAAGAACAACAAATCAGAATCTCTGAGGTTAGGGTCTAAGCATCAGAATCTGCATTTTAAAATCTCTTCCCAGATGATCACAGTGTACAAACAGGATTGAGAATTCTTCAAAGGAGGCAGTACTCACTGTCATTTTCTCCCCTTTACCCTCACACCCCCCACAATTTTGCTTTTGAGTGACCTGTGAATTGGCCTCTGGATGACATTCACTTTGTGCAAAGCACACCCCTCCCCCGCCCCGCCCACCCCATTACACTAAGTCTCAACAGATCTGCTATTCTGCTCTCTGGAATCTATAGGATACACCTAGCCTTGATTCCACGGGAGAATACTTCAATTTACCCGGGTACATATTAACTCCATCAGCTTTTCTTCATCCATTAAGAAAGCTCTCAGGAGGAGATTTACTTTGCCAACATCTCTCTCAAACCCTGATGCCAAGAATTGAATTCAAGGTTTCACCCAAGTGACAAACTAGAAAGATGTTTAATGGCTTTGTTGTAATTACTGTATTTCCCTAAGTATATCCTTGGAGCTTCTATGGCAGCAATATTACCCAGCTGACTCCATATTACAGTCTACCAAAGAAAACCTTAAAGTGTTAAAAGTTTAGAGACTCACTGAACTAGACAACTACACTCAGTGCAGTCAGTGTTCAGCACTTAACCTGTGAGTTTACTGAATTGTATTGTGTTAAATTAGGCCTCTTAGCTTGTTGAGCTTGTTGGCATGTTGGGTATCATTGATATAACTGAGTAATTCTACCTCTCAATTTCATGACCTCTGTAAATCCAGTCTGTGCCATGCCATCATTTAAGTTCTCATTCTCAGGTACCTTCCTCTGCCAACTGACACTGGATTTGAATGCTACTGATGAACATTCTTATCAGTTGAGGACCCAAATATTACCTTGTCCTGTTTTTGTCTGTTGTCCCAGGGTAGCAGCCTGTGTACATGGGTATATGGCACTTTTGTAGGAATTAGAAAAAGGTACCCCCACTCTCACCTTAGCTGAAGGATTAGGAAAAAGTGACCCCTTACTCCTAGATGCAGCCCCAAACAGACAGCAGATGAGCTTTGTCTATTGGATGTCTTTGCTCTACTGTAATATTGTCAAAAAACAAAGGAAATGACTACTTACTGAATTCTGGTTCATGCCTACAAAATTGTGTCTTCCTTTTCTAAATACCCAGATGTCATTCTAATAATAGGTTTATTTATTTTGTTCAGTATCTGTGAAAAGTTTCTTGCCTTGGTTTCAGACTAAGGCAAAAACTGGAACTCCATTTGTCCACCTCCAGTTTTTTAGTGTTCATCTCCCTCTATGCTGATTCTAGCTGAGAGTCCTTGTTGGTAAACTCTCCTTGCTGAGATGGTAATTTACTAAGCAAGAAGAAGTTAAGCGTTAGACAGCTAGGACATATTTTCCTACAAGCTTCTTCACCTCTCTTTTCAGTTAACTCTTTGAAAGTTTATTTTATCCCTTACATTTAATGGTTTATTTTTACATAATAGAGAAGACAAAAAAAGGGAATTAGTTTTGTTTAGTCATCCATTTTATCTCAAACAGAGGCATCCCTTCCATGTTCTTGTCTAAACAAAACAAAATGTATTTTTTGTTGTTGTCGTCCTTAGTTTATTCTTGGCTTTAGCCTAAAATAACAGAGTAACAGTATTACAGGGCTGTTACAGGTATGCAGCTGCTGTTCTCCTGTTGAGTTTAGTTCATTAAACTAAATTTTAATCTGCCTTTTATGTTTTACTAACCAGTCTGTCCAAGACTATACATCTGCTTCCATTCTTGAAATGCTTTTCCTTTTCCTTCCTCAGGTCAAAATTATTCCATTTGTAAAACTGCCTTAACCTGCACCTATAGATTCCCTCATCTTCAGATCACAGAAGAAGATCATTTTGGTTTGCTCAAGCCATACTGCCCTCTACTTGTACTTACTGATTCAGTGATACTCTCCTGAGCTTTCCCTTCCATTTCTGAGCATTCAGCCCTGGCCAGGCATCCTCCAGAGGCTTCTCCAACCTTCCTTGCTCAGGCCTCCCTCCTTGCCTTTCTCGCGCTGACATGCTCTTCTCCGTTACCAAGAATACTCTGCTGCGACTGCTTCATCTCCACATGACTCTAGCTTCCTGGGCTTAGTTTTCATCTTTAAAGCAAAATGAAACATTTACCTACATTCTCAATCAGAATTGAGAACTACCTCTACTGCAAGTAACAATTTGAGATTTTTGCAGGTACATACTTCCTGGCCTCACAATCTTCTAATAGGTCATGAAGTGTACCAGGCACATCCATATGTGTCTCCTTTTATCCTCACAGGCACTGACTGATGAGGAAACAGAGGCTCTGAAAGTTAAAGTGAATTTCCCAAGCCATATATAGTTCAGACCACATATGATTATGTTTTCTGATATAAAATCTAGAATCCTTCCACTAAACCACTTGGCCTAGACTAACTTTGTATGTCTAAAGCCTCATTTACAGTTTGAGTATCCTGGCCTCAGTTGAAAGCTATTCTGCATTCATTGACAATTGACTTGAAATGGATGATTTTATATCACCTCTTATAAACTACCCAAGGTGTCCCAAACACCTTCCAAATTATAATATTGTTCTCTGAAATTTTTTTTTTTTTTTTTTTGAGACGGAGTCTCACTCTGTCGCCCGGGCTGGAGTGCAGTGGCCGGATCTCAGCTCATTGCAAGCTCCGCCTCCCGGGTTCACGCCATTCTCCTGCCTCAGCCTCCCGAGTAGCTGGGACTACAGGTGCCCGCCACCTCACCCGGCTAGTTTTTTGTATTTTTTAGTAGAGACGGGGTTTCACCATGTTAGCCAGGATAGTCTCGATCTCCTGACCTCGTGATCCGCCCGTCTCGGCCTCCCAAAGTGCTGGGATTACAGGCTTGAGCCACCGCGCCCGGCCTGTTCTCTGAAATTACAAAAATTATTGATATTTGCTACATGAATGAATGAAATTAGATGTTTATTCTTTTCCTCAGACTTACTGAATAGACCAAAAGGAGTGTAACATTTAATATTATAAGCTCCTTCACAGTAGAGACTCTCTTCTTCATTTCTATAGCCATTCCTCATATTTCCTGGCAGAGGTCACGTTTATTAAATTAGAATTAGAATTCAATTTTCAGATTGTGGCTGTGTACCAGGCTAGATACAGTGGTGGATAATTTAATGTGTCCATCAAATAAGAGCATGGACTTTGAAGTTGAACAAAACTAGGCTGAAATCTAGACTGTCTGTCACTAACTGTGTGACCTTAGGCAGGCGAGCCATTTAACATCATTAAGTTCCACTTTCTCCTCAGCAGCATTTTTATATGCATACTTTTCTCATACAGTTTCTGGAAGGAGCAAACCAAACATTGTATATAAAATACCTGCCAAGGAATGAGAACTTAATAAACAGGTGTTTATTGTCATAACTTAGAATGGTTCTAGGGGCTATCAATGAGAGATACACCCTTTGTAATCAGTCTTGGGTGGACTGTAACATGCCTGGGCATTTTTCAGGTAGGATATGAACCAATTAAGGTGAGTGATACCCTGCCTGTCACAACCCTGCTAAAAGTAGTTGAGGTCATGCCAATTTTTGCAGTAGTTTGGAAATCAAGCCTTCTGTGCTCTTCAGGAGGAGATAAGGATTGTCCTGGCAATATTGTGTAATAGTAATTCTAACTCCTGGGTGCATATTAGCATCACTTGGGAGAACCAAAAACACACCAACGCCTAGTCACACTCTTAGAAATTCTGATTTAATTCCTTCTAGGATGAAGTCCAGATGTCCTATATGCTTTTAAAGGTACCAGATAGTTCTAATGTGTAGCCAGAGTCAGAACCAGTGCTACATAATGGTGCTTCCCAAATTTTGCTGCACAGTAGAACCATTTGGAGAGATTTAAGAACTTCTGATTCCCCAGTTATAGTCTGTACCAATCAAATTAGAAAGTTTGAGGTGTTTGAAACTCTGTGATTCCAATGTACCAAAAGTTTGGGAACCACTCACTATTAGAGTGTTACTAAATAAGCTGGGTGAGGTGGCTCATACCTGTAATCCTAGCACTTTTGGAGACCAAGGCAGGCAAAGTGCTTGACCCCAAGAGTTTGAGATCAGCCTGGGCAACATGGCAAAACTCCATCTCTACTAAAAACACACACAAAAAAATTAGCCGGGCGTGGTGGCGCACACCTGTAATCCCAGCTACTCAGGAGGCTAAGACACGAGAATCGCTTGAACCCAAGAGGCAGAGGTTGCAGTGAGCCAAGATCACACCACTGCACTCCAGCCTGGGCAACAAGAGTGAAACTCGGTGTCAAAAAAAAAAAAAAGCATGTTACTAAGCAGGTACTTGAACCAAATGAAGTAGACTTAGAGAATATATTTGTCACATTTGCTCTGGTTTATTATTACATAAAATATTGTGAAGATTCATTTTTATTAACCCAAGCTCACTAATGCATTTCTTTCTAAATACTTTTGTTGGATATGCAGTTTGGGAAAAATATTTGATGTCAATACTGGCTGAACTATTGAAGTTGACTTCATATTGCAGTTAATGTTTCACTTCAAGTTTCTGCTGCCTGAGTATTACACATAATGAATTCCAATAAAACATTTTAACAGCCAGGCCATTCAGACTTCTTCTGCTCAGGCTTTTTCTTCTGCTGATGAGATCACCTGTGTCAGGCAAAGAAAATCTGGGCTATTTTGCATTTATAGTATCTTTTAGGTGGGAAATAGTCAACAGTTTGCTGATATTAAACTAAAGTATGTAGTCCAGTGACATATTTCTATATCCTTTCTCACCAAACTCCAAAGAATACACAGTGGTTCTTTTTCCCTATTTTCTTTCATTTTTTGATTTTTTAATAGTGCCATTTTAAGTTTGCCATTTTTACTCATCTTGACTAAATGGAAAACACTTCCACTTTTTAAAAATGCTAACATAACAAAATTTTAAAACCCAGCAACAATTAAACAAATAAACAAAAAACACAGCATTCCTTAGAAGTATTTGTCATCTAAGTGAGAAAAGTAGGAGGAAACTTGGAATAATTACATTCTAACCATTTCATTTTATGAAGAAACTAAGGTTTTTTTTTTTAAATATCTATTCTTTTTTTTTATTATACTTTAAGTTCTAGGGTACATGTGCAGGTTTGTTATATATGTATACATGTGCCATGTTGGTATGCTGCACCCATTAACTCGTTATTTACATTATGTATATCTCCTAATGCTATCCCTCCCCACTACCCCCTCCCCACAATAGGCCCCGGTGTGTGATGTTCCGCTTCCTGTGTCCAAGTGATCTCATTGTTCAGTTCCCACCTATGAGTGAGAACATGCAGTATTTGGTTTTCTGTTCTTGCGATAGTTTGCTGAGAATGATGGTTTCCAGCTGCATCCATCTCCTACAAAGGACACGAACTCATCCTTTTTTATGGCTGCATAGTATTCCATGGTGTATATGTGCCACATTTTCTTAATCCAGTCTGTCACTGATGGACATTTGGGTTGATTCCAAGTCTTTGCTATTGTGAATAGTGCCGTAATAAACATACGTGTGCATGTGTCTGTATAGCAGCATGACTTATAATCCTTTGGGTATAATACCCAGTAATGGGATGGCTGGGCCAAATGATATTTCTAGGTCTAGATTTTTGAGGAATCGCCACACTGTTTTCTACAACGGTTGAACTAATTTACCGTCCCACCAACAGTGTAAAAGTGTTCCTATTTCTCCACATCCTCTCCAGCACCTGTTGTTTCCTGATTTTTTAATGATTGCCATTCTAACTGGTGTGAGATGGTATCTCATTGTGGTTTTGATTTGCATTTATCTGATGGCCAGTGATGATGAGCATTTTTTCATGTATCTGTTGGCTATATGAATGTCTTCTTTTGAGAAGTGTCTGTTCATATCCTTTGCCCACTTTTTGATGGGGTTGTTTGCTTTTTTCTTGTAAATTTGTTTGAGTTCTTTGTAGGTTCTGGATATTAGCCCTTTGTCAGATGAGTAGATTGCAAACATTTTCTCCCATTCTGTAGGTTGCCTGTTCACTCTGATGGTAGTTTCTTTTGCTGTGCAGAAGCTCTTTAATTAGATCCCGTTTGTCAATTTTGGCTTTTGTTGCCATTGCTTTTGGTGTTTTAGACATGAAGTCCTTGCCCATGCCTATGTCCTGAATGGTATTGCCTAGGTTTTCTTCTAGGGTTTTTATGGTTTTAGGTCTAACATTTAAGTCTCTAATCCATCTTGAATTAATTTTCGTATAAGGAGTAAGGAAAGGATCCAGTTTCAGCTTTCTACTTATGGCTAAGAAACTAAGGTTAACATAGATGTAGGACTGTTACCAGTTTTTGCTGCTATTAGTTAGAAGTGGAAGGAGAAGTCGAGCCTCCTGATTCCTAGCCAGATTTTCTTTTTCTCACTTCTCCTTGCTGAATCATTGGCCAAAAATGTACAACTAATTTCTCCTTTTGGGAAGCGCATATTTCATATTAACTCTGGCAATTTATGAAAAAATGTAGATTCATTTCCTCTATTAACAAAATGTCAGTGCCTAAGAAGAAATAAGGTTTATTTTTGGAGGAAATCAAGTGCCTACTCAGAATGTGCAGGGGATGGCACCTTTCATTTAGCAGCGTTAAGCTTAATGTGTTATGTTTTACTTATGATGTAATTTCTCCCCAGTATATGAACAATGTAAGTTCACATCACTACATATGTAAAATCGCTAACTAAATGCCTGTCTTTGAGGTGAAATCTTTAATAAACTTTCACCCATCTTGAGTTATTTTTCCTTTCATTATACCTGGGAATTAAGGTATTTAAAAATTCTAATAAATTTCCATCTTTTTATTGCATGAATCAATTTTCTGAATTTCCTGTCATTATACAAGATAGCGGTGCTTCTGTTCATGGTGGACAGATTAATGTTGTGGTGTGCAGATCAGCTAAGTATCATGTATGTATACACACACAAGCACACACATGTGTGTGTATATATATGTATATTTTAAAATCTCACTTTCTGATCAGTCATTAAACATGTGGCAAGTATCTATCATATATTCACACACACATAAGCACACACATATATGTATATATATGTGTGCATATATATATTTAAAAGTCTCACTTCTGATCAGTCATTAAACGTGGCAAAAAAAAAACAACTGTTACAAAGTAAAAATAGATATAGGCTACAACAATCTTGGATTGTAGTATAATGGAAAAGTTACTTTAAATGAATCTGCCTGAAATTGACAAATTTTAATGTTGTCTATGGGAAAATTAATGGGTTAATTCTGGAAACTGAAAGTTATAGGTTCTAGGACTAAATTGACCCTAGAAGAAATTCTTTCTGTTTTTACTTCCCCTATAAATTTGGAAAAATCAGCAGTAGCATAAACCATGATAACTTGGGCAAATCACAACTTCTTTTGAGTCTTAGTGTCCTTAGCTATAAATAGAAGAAACCATCCTACTTCGTTTGTTCTCGAGTATAGTTATACTTTAGGACCACCCAGGAAACTTTGGGGAAAAAATGATGCCCTGTACTACCTCCAGACAAATTAAAACGAAATTTCTGGGGGATGTGGCCTTGGCTAGAAGTGCTCAAAAATATGGTCCATGGACCCCTGCTATTAGCATCATTGATTCATTAGTCAGCCTGGGATGCCATGACAAAATACCATAGATTGGATGGCTAAAACTATAGAAATTTATTTCTCACAGTTCTGGAGGCTAGGAAGTTCAAGATCAAGGTGCTAGCCAATTCTGTTTCTGATGAGGGTTCTCTTTCTTGCTTGTAGACAGTAGCCTGTGTTCTCACGTGGCCTGCACATGGAGACAGAGTGATCTCTCTTTCTCCCTCTTCTTATAAGACATCATCCTGCCTGTAATCCCAGCACTTTGGGAGGCCGAGACGGGCGGATCATGAGGTCAGGAGATCGAGACCATCCTGGCTAACACGGTGAAACCCCGTCTCTACTAAAAATACAAAAACTAGCCGGGCGAGGTGGCGGGCGCCTGTAGTCCTAGCTACCCGGGAGGCTGAGGCAGGAGAATGGCGTAAACCCGGGAGGCGGAGCTTGCAGTGAGCTGAGATCTGGCCACTACACTCCAGTCTGGGCGACAGAGCGAGGCTCCACCTCAAAAAAAAAAAAAAAAAAAAAAAAGACATCATCCTTATGACCTCATTTTACCTTTCTTTAATCCTAAAAGCTCTATTTCCAAGTATGGTCACATTGGGGGTTGGGACTTCCGTATGAATTTTGGGGAACAAAATTCAGTCCATAGCACTTGAGATCTTGAAAATTTTCAGACCAATCCCAGATCTACTTAATTAGATTCTCTAGGGGTGAGGGCCAGGAATCCATGTTTTAACAAACTGCAGGTGATTCTTATGTACATTTGAGTTTGAAGACCACTGACCTAAGCCAATAGTTCTTAACTTAGACGGTATATTGGAATCACTTAGGGAATTTATAAACCTTTGGTACCTGGGGCCCTATCACAGAGATTCCAATTTACCTGTTGCAGGATGCATAGTCTAGACAAGTTTTACAGCTCCTGAAAGTGAATCCCGTCTGAGAACCACTGGTGTAGAATATCTCTGAAGATCTTTGCAGTCTAAAACGGTGTATATTTTAATATAATAATATATACAAAATACATATATAATACAATACATGGTCTATATAATTTTCATCAGAAGGAGGATGATAGAATAGCTCTCTCTGTTTTGTAGCTTCAGATATGACTCACATTTGTTGTCAGTCCCTTTTCATTAATCACTTGATGACATAATGCATTAAGCAGGAACTTTTTGCGAAGTACTGTTGTGATAGTACGTTTGCTAAACATAAGCTTCTTTATTTTTCAGTAAAAATCAAGGATTTATTTGATGGTTAATGTGTTTCTACTGGATAAGACTAAATAAGGGTTTGGAGAGCAGCCAGAGGCTTATGAGACACACACACACACATTTTTTTTTTTTTTTTTCCAGAGATGGGGTCTTGCTCTGTTGCCCACGCTGGAGTACAGTGGCAGGATTGTAGCTCACTACAACCTCAAACTCCTAGGCTCAGGTGATCCTCCCACCTCAGCCTCCTGAGTAGCTGGGACTGTAGATGTGCACCATCACACCCAGCTCTCTTGAGATATTTTAAAATAATCTTACAAATTGTGAGTCCAGGAATAATTCTGGAAAACAATCTAATTATTTTGTAAATCTCAAAAAAGTTCATTAAGCCATATAAACTAAGAAGTTATGGGTATTTCTTGATGTTAAAACTTATATTCAGCCAGGTGCAGTGGCCCACACCTGTAATCCCAGCACTTTGGAAGGCCGAGGCAGGCAGATCACAAGGTCAGAGTTTGACACCAGCCTGCCCAACGTGGTGAAAGCCCACCTCTACTAAAAGTAGAAAAATTAGCCAGGTGTGGTGGCGCATACCTGTAATCCCAGCTACTGGGGAGGCTAAGGCAGGAGAATCGCTTGAACCCAGGAAGTGGAGGTTGTGGTAAGTCGAGATCATGCCACTGCACTCTAGCCTGGGCAACAGAATGAGACTGCATCTCAAAAAAAAAACAAAACCAAAACAATAAAAAATCAGTTATATAATTTTAAAATCTCTTTTGATATTAGAATATAAATGGCTTTATGATAAAAATTATAGATGTCATTTTCCTCAAATTTTACAATAATAGTTGTAAAAAATGTCATCTTAAAAAATGTATCCCAAATCATCAGAACTCTGACCAGTGAATTTAATTGTGATGCAGTCAGCACAAATATTAGCACATAAAAGCAGAAAACTCAACTCATTCATAGTTTTTCTTTTCTCCCGAAGGCACACAAGCCATTAAAAAAATTTTTTTTAAATGTCAAATTCATCACAGGAATAAGTAACTAAAGAATCAAAATTAACTATCATCTTTAAAGTGCTGGGGCTTAATAGGAAAGTTATTAAAAGTGGTATTTGAGCATTCGACTTCATTAGAATTCTTTTATGGGCCGGGCGCGGTGGCTCAAGCCTGTAATCCCAGCACTTTGGGAGGCCGAGACGGGCGGATCACGAGGTCAGGAGATCGAGACCATCCTGGCTAACACGGTGAAACCCCGTCTCTACTAAAAAAATACAAAAAAATTAGCCGGGCGAGGTGGCGGGCGCCTGTAGTCCCAGCTGCTCGGGAGGCTGAGACAGGAGAATGGCGTAAACCCGGGAGACGGAGCTTGCAGTGAGCTGAGATCCGGCCACAGCACTCCAGCCTGGGCGGCAGAGCGAGACTCCGTCTTAAAAAAAAAAAAAAAGGCCGGGCGCGGTGGCTCAAGCCTGTAATCCCAGCACTTTGGGAGGCCGAGACGGGCGGATCACGAGGTCAGGAGATCGAGACCATCCTGGCTAATACGGTGAAACCCCGTCTCTACTAAAAATACAAAAACTAGCCGGGCGAGGTGGCGGGCGCCTGTAGTCCCAGCTACTCAGGAGGCTGAGGCAGGAGAATGGCGTAAACCTGGGAGACGGAGCTTGCAGTGAGCTGAGATCCGGCCACTGCACTCCAGTCCGGGCGACAGAGCGAGACTCCGCCTCAAAAAAAAAAAAAAAAAAAAAAAAAAAAAAAAAAAAAAAAGAATTCTTTTATGATGCGGCCAAGGTGGCAACCTTGTCCATACTAATGTCACAAAGGGACTGAGAGAGTTAACACTAAATTGTTACATTCACTCAAATATTCATGCTCTATTTAAAGAGAGATAATGGTGTCACCTTTATTTTCAAATCTTTCAAAAACTAGCTTTTGAATAGTTTCCCCATGTTTCAATAAGTAAAATTACCAGGAAATTACAAACGAAATATTCAAGATATGACTTTTTTTTTTCCAGATGCAGATGCAGAGAAATATTCCTTCCCTTTAAATTTTTTTTTAATTTTAAGTTCCAGGGTACACATGCAGGATGTGTTTTGTGACATAGGTAAACATGTGCCATGGTGGTTTGCTGCACCTATCAACCCATCACCTAGGTATTGAGCCCAGCATGCATTAGCTGTTTTTCCTGATGCTCTCCCTGCCCTGTCACCCACAGGCCCCAGTGTGTGTTGTTCTCCTCCCTGTGTTCTTATCATTCAGCTCCCACTTATAAGTGAGAACATGCGGTGTTTGGTTTTCTGTTCCTGCGTTAGTTTGCTGAGGATAATAACTCCATCCATGTCTCTGCAAAGGACATGATCTCGTTCCTTTTTATGGCTGCATAGTATTCCATGGTGTAATATTCCTTCTCTTAAAGCAAGTTTTTAAGGAAAACATAATTTTGTGGGGAATCATTTGAAAAGAATGTTGCCATATGAACTGTGCTTTCTTTGGATGCTACTAAGAATGACTATGGATGAAGCTAACCTAAGAGATCTTGCCTCACAAGTCAACAGATGCCATTTTGTGAGTAAAATGAGCTATATCAACACTTAGAACAACAGATGAGCTAACATGTGCTTGAAAAGTAAAGGAAGTATTATAGATTCCCAGTTTGTAATAATAATGCAAAGCCTATCTGTTTCCACTTAACCACATCACCTGTCCTATACACTGTACTGAAATTAATGATCTCGATTACAGTTTTCTGAGTGTGAAAGAATAATACTAACTTTTCTTTGTCCCTGATCTATCAGCTGTCGTTCTCTGAAATTTAAACCTAGACAAGAAGCTTCTAAATTTTACTAATATTAAAACAGTATTTGCCATATACAGGAAACAAAAGTTATATAACTACAGTAACTGAACTAAAATTATAAATAGGAAGAAAAGTATATATAAATTTGATCATAGATGGTTGACAATTACTAAAATCCTTAAGACTTATGATGACTCCCTTTTCTAATCTCTCTACAGTTAAAAAATAATAATATGGAGATTTAGAAGGAGGATGTTGTGAAAGATATCATATATGCAAACCTACAAATGCTTGTATAGTAAGTGTTCCCTATTTAGTGTAGCATGAAATCATAAGAATTGTCATGTACTCTAATAATCTATTTCTGATAGTTCCCTTAAGGCAGATTTTCTTCAAACCTTTTCTTTAAACTAAAACTAATATGGATAGGCAGATGATAAATAGAAAGCTAGATGATAAAGATATAGAAATATGAAAGTTTCACA
Organism: Trachypithecus francoisi; assembly: GCF_009764315.1. Lineage (NCBI taxonomy): Eukaryota > Metazoa > Chordata > Mammalia > Primates > Cercopithecidae > Trachypithecus > Trachypithecus francoisi. Next base: position 16,031,716 of record NW_022681460.1, on the reverse strand, counting down.
AATCAGTGTTTCTATTTTTTATTTTAGTCTATTTCATTAAAAAAGAAAGAATTTGATCAACTAAATAGATTTCAAGACCCACTAATAGATTGCTACTTGAAACTTAAAAACATTGCAGTGAAGTTACTGTGTATGTGTAGAGAGATACTGTTCATGTTTACTTTCAGAGTTTAAGGGTATAGACCTCTAAGAACTATGAAACTGAAATAATGACTTCTGAATGCTTTCTACATAGTCTGACTGATAAACACAATAAAGCATCAAGAAGATGGCTTGATGCTTTAGCCAAACAAAAGGCAAAAGTAGAGCCAACTTAGGCTGGGCGGGTGGCTCAAGCCTGTAATCCCAGCACTCTGGGAGGCGGAGATGGGCGGATCATGAAGTCAGGAGATGGAGACCATCCTGGCTAACACGGTGAAACCCCGTCTCTACTAAAAAATACAAAAATCTAGCTGGGCGAGGTAGCGGGCGCCTGTACTCCCAGCTACTTGGGAAGCTGAGGCAGGAGAATGGCTTAAACCTGGGAGGCGGAGCTTGCAGTGAGCTGAGATCCGGCCACTGCACTCCAGCCCGGGCGACAGAGCGAGACTCCGTCTCAAAAAAAAAAAAAAAAAAAGAAGTAGAGCCAACTTTGATTAAATTGAAAAACCTTGTGGCATTTAGAAGCATGCTCATATTGGCAGGAGAAGGAAACTGTAGCAAGTAGATAAGGTTTAAAGCAATACACTATCTTTGTTTGTCCAAGGACCAAGTAGCTCTTCCAATAGGAAGATCATATGTTTATGAGGCACAACAAGAAATTTTGCAGTAGTTAACAGTTGTAAGACACCAGAGGCTCCCCACAGCCTAGAAGCTATCAGCTCATCAATGAAAAGGTCCACCTGGTTGATCCGGAGTCTTCAGTTCCTGTCACTGGGAAGGATACTTCCAAGAACTGCATTTTCTATCGTACACCCGGCATATTCTGTCACCACCTTGTCTTAGATTTTTATTAATTAAAGCATAACTCTTCCCCTCAACAAGGCTCCATTTATAAATAATTGTATGGCACTAGTATTTATGCCAATGTAGGCTGCAGTCTGCTATTACAGATGGTACTGATATTACATCTCCAAACATGACATTTTCATTTATTACTATTCACAAAGTGAATGTCATTGCCCTAGATCTCTATAATCAGAAATAGTCAATAGCAGAAAGAAACAAAAAACAAACAAACAAAAAATCACCTACAAGTGATGTAGGAAAAAGAGTCATGATCAGGAATTTTTGCTGCATTGGATACTGGGCTTTGAGGAAAGGCAAAGAAGACTTGCCTGCCTTCTTCCAGCAGCAAGGATTCAGCTAGACAGTAAAGGACTGAAATTAGAAAGTATTTTTGTGACCTGTTCTAAGAAATCATTACAAAATCAGATTTATTCACATAGTCTTATTTGCCTGGGGACATTTTAATTTATCAGTGACTTGGGTTAATTACTCCCTCTAAATTCTACACTTGACAGCTCAGCTTAAACCTGAGGCATTCAGAAGGAAATACATCAAAATGCAATACACACGGGCCGAGCATTTCTATGCATCTGCACTGACTTTGAACAACACACACACACGTGCCCATGGATTTTAAAACATTTTGGGACATACATGCATGAATCTCAACAGGCTGGGAATCATTGGGGAAAGTAGATCCTTTGAATGCACCCTTCAGAGCAGCAAATATTTCTGTGGCAGGGGAAGTAGTTTCTAAATATTTTGGATGCTTACCAATAACACTATTAAAGTTCTCACATATTTTATTAAAAGATGAGAAAGAAGAAAAACTATTTTTGGCTTAAAAAAACGGTTATATAAGCAAGGCTCTGCTGATGGCATCCAAAAAGATAACTTGTTTTTATGGCTAAAGGGCAGGAGCCAGGGAGGGGCTCATCACCCATCAGCACTTGATCCTTCTAACTAGTACTGGAGAAGAAGAAACATTGTTCCCTGGAGGCAGAGAAAACCAGAATGTTAGTAAACGTGGAGGTGGGAGAAATATTACTAGTGAGTGTCACACCACTCAAATAAGTAGAATTTATTTTTTGGAAACATGTTAGAAAGATACTAAGGCCTCACTAAAACCATAGCTCCATGTGGTTTAGGCAAAATTAATAATATGAGATGGTGAAAAGAGGAGGCATCTGCTTAAGGGCATGACTATGGTTCTGTAGTAATGAATTTGGATGCCTTAGTTATGCAGACAGAATCTGGTGAGCAGAGACTACAGCAGGGGCTATGAGTGGTGAGGCTTTCTATGCCTCAGAATTGTAGGAATCCTAAAACACTCGGTGTGGCTGCTGTTGCCCAAGATGAGCAGCATGGGAGGGAGAAGCTAGCATTGGATGGAAATCTAGAGTTGTGGGATTCGGGAACATCCTGGCTCTACCAACAACTCAGGTTACCAGAATAAGTCACTTTACCAATGGGGTGCCTGTTTCCTCATTCTCAAAGTGAGAGAACTGTTTCATCTACAAGATTCCTTTAACTTTAAAATTTAATGACTCGGCCGGGCGCAGTGGCTCAAGCCTGTAATCCCAGCACTTTGGGAGGCCAAGACGGGCGGATCACGAGGTCAGGAGTTCGAGACCATCCTGGCTAACATGGTGAAACCCCGTCTCTACTAAAAAATACAAAAAGCTAGCCAGGCGAGGTGGCTGGTGCCTGTAGTCCCAGCTACTCAGGAGGCTGAGGCAGGAGAATGGCGTAAACCCGGGAGGCGGAGCTTGCAGTGAGCTGAGATCCGGCCACTGCACTCCAGCCTGGGTGACAGAGCGAGACTCTGTCTCAAAAATAAAATAAAATAAAATTTTATGACTCAAAGTTCCTGAGCTATGGAACTATGCCTTCTAGATCAAAGTTGTCCAGTAGAAATATAATGTAAGCCATTTATGTAACTTAAAATGCTTTATTGCCACATTCAAATATGTTTTAAAAAGGTGAAATTAGGTCTTACAATACTTTTATGTAACCCCCTATGTCCAAAACATTATCATTTTAATGTAAGTTTTTGAAATCTTGACTAGCTATGCATACTTCAAGTGGCCAATAGCCACATGTGCCTAGTGGCTCTATCTACCATATTAGATAACATAGCTCTAGGCAGTTATGTAAAGTTCACAGGATGGGAGCAGGAGCTACATTTCTCTTTGATACTCTGAGCCATAGTTCCAAAGACTAGAACTATTCACCAAAATTACTAGAGGAATTTAAAAATGTCTGAGACCCTCCCCACCCTGATTCCTTGGCCATGGATCATGTCTTATATCTCTCTAGACAAATCTGAAGTGCAGCCTGTCCATGCCAGTCTACAGGACAGTGTTTCAAAGCCTCTTCACTGAGCTAACAGCCTTCATGCCATTCAGGGGTGGGTTGAATCAGGGAAGCAATAGTCATGTGGTTAGCATCCTCTTCAGGGATCCTCCAGATAGTTATTGGAAGAACTAGGTTTTGTCTAGTATGTGAGCTGGAAGATTTCAGCACTAATTCTATGACACCATAATTGTCTTGTTATTGAAGGCTATTTAACTTTTTCAAGTTAAAATGTATTAAAGAACAATGAGCTAATGTAAAACAAAGGAGGTCAGATTGCACTTTGCCAGGATGTGTCCACTTGTTGCCTTGATGGAGCTGCAGCTGTAGTTACAGATCTACTTTTGAGCCTGCTTAATATTTGCATTGTAGACTGGTTGTGCATAATCTTCCTAGGACTGATTCTCACCTTTGAGTGTCTGCAGTTTAGTATTAACAGACTAGTTGAGATCACATATCAAATTGAGGAGTCCTATAATGCTTTTATTTTACTGACATGAAAGAAGCGGGTATATGTATTGGAAAATTCCCTTTTAGATTTCTGAAATCGTTTAAGCATGGACAAAGGAGGCTATTGTACTAGGGCAGAAAACAGAAATTAGGCTAAATGAGCCATAGCCAGCATTATCCTAAAAGGAAAGGAAATAGGAGTCTGTGGCCCAACTGGAGCAGAACCTTAAAAGTATCAGCTGAAAAACAATTGGTAAATAAGTAGTAACCTGAGGCTCTACAGTCTGGTCATACCTAAAGTGTTCAAATTAGAAAAATGTGAAGGTTTGAGGAAGGTACACAGAAATAGTCTCATACAATGCTGGTGGAAGTATAAATTGGTACATTCCTTTGAGAGAGGATTTGGAGGACAAATACAGGATTTGGAGTAACAAATCTTTAAAAGGTACGTAAATTTGCATCCAGCAATTCCACTTCTTAGAATATATGCACATACGTGTGAAACTGTATGTATGCAAAGTTGTTCAACATGGTGTTGTTTAAATTAGCAAAATACTGAAAACAACTCAAGTGTCCAATAATAAACATGCTTAAATGAATTATGCGTTAAGTATGTGTGCCTTTATATATGTATGTGTATATGTGAAAATGTGTAGTGTGTATTCTATATGTGAATGAGCACAATGGAATTGACACCAGTGTCAAGTTTGGAGTATTTCCATGGAAAGCACATTTCATTAAAAAGCCAATTACAGATTATTATGTAAAACCTGTCACTATTTTATTATAAAAGGTAATGTAACCAAAAAATATAACTACAGCAAAAATTGTGGGAAAATAAACAGAAAATTATAATTTTTATATAGATGGTATAACAATGCAAGTAATTTTCATTTCATTTACATAATTATGAACATAGATTTCATGTTTCTGCCCAGTGGGGTCTGTTTTCAGATTAGACCCATTCTGAAGATAAATCATCTCACCAAAAGCTGAAAAATACCATCCTTTCCTTAGATGGGAAGAGCAAGTTTCTTGAGCCCCTTCCCATTTTGACAGAGTTGTAACTGAAGTGCTTGTAAGGCCAGATTGTATGACAATTCCATGAGCTTCCTGGTTCCCTTACTGTACAAACCCTCCACCCACTCTCCCTTAAAATAACTCATGCCTTTTGAGACAGCATGAGGGGGCAACTCTGTTTCTTATACCAGAAAAAAAAGCCTGACTCAAGAACAATGACTGGCCTCCAGAGCAGTTGTAACGTCCACGTGAGGTTATGTTGTCTAAGCTCCTAGTAGCACATAACATACAACAGGCTTTCAATAAATATTATTTACTGTTCTCCAATCTCCTTAAAAATTTTTAAAGGGATTTTCATCATTAGATTTATATAGTCTGGGTCAACATTTACTTAACAAATCTCTAATCCTTGCCTCATATCTCAAGGACCTGAACTAATATTATTATTTTTTTCTTTAAGAGAAAGACTGTATTTCAGGAAATATTATATCCAAGTATTGCTCTAGATATAGGTGTACTTTTGCAAGCCATCTGAAGTCTAAATTCTTGAAAGTGTCATATCACTCTTTAAAAGTGGATGGCATTATAATTCAGTATCTGAAGACTGCTAACCTCTACTCTAAAATATTTTCTAAGAGTCTCAGTATATGACATAGGAGTATGTTTAGATTGATTATAAGGTTTTTTAAATTAAAAATAATTACCAAATTGTTTTACATCAGCCATTAAAGCTCACAAAAACCAAATATCTTTATAGACAATCTCTCACCAAATGAGAACAGTTATAAAATAAGCTAGATATCTGTCTGAATCCCCTTATGTGACAACGGATAAGTGTCCAGTGGTTGGAGCCAGTCAGATCTATGATCAATAACAGCTGTACAATGTATTTGTTCTAGAACCTTAGGCAAATTTACTTAGCCTCCCCAAATCTCAGTTTTCTGGGAATATCAATGCCCCGTCTTTTGAGAATATAAGGATGAAAGACAAAGAATGCAAAGTGTTGAACCCAATGCCAGGAACTGTAAATGCTCAATGGTGGCTAGTATTATTATGATTGAAACAAAGTTTATTTAAAGAACCTTACTGACAAACATTTATAAGATTTTCTGGAAATTAAGAGGACATTCATGAAGAAAGATATTTATTCCAAGTAACTATCTATGACATAAACAGATTTATTTGGAATACTACAAAGGAAAATATCCCTTAATTTTCCACCCAATATTACCTAACACACACATGCACAATTCCATCATGACTACTCCCCCTTAGCAGTTGTTTCATTTTTCCAGAGCAAAAGTAGGACATAAAGTTCCTTCTCCTGAACCACAAGTTGGAGGTCATCATCAGTTCATTTGGAAAAATAGCCCTCAGTGTTTACACACACACAGACCCACACACACAAACACACACTCGTATGGATATTTGAACTATAAATTAGTAAAGACCTAGATTTTAATAGTTAGCTAACATAAATGAATGAGGTAGTGGGGAAGCCCAACCACTTACGATGACCACAAGACTCATATCTCTCTCTTACCCTGTTATGGGACTATTAAGTCCCTGATGGACTTGTCTGACAAACACATTACACAGTCATACAAATCATTCATTCTGGAAGAGAGAAAGAGAGAGAGGGAGGAGGAGGGGAGAAGGGGAAAGAAAGGAAAGAAGGGAAGACTTCATGTGTGGGGCATGTACGTGGGGTGGGCTGGAAAGCTAGGTGAGTTTTGGAAAGCCTATTTTTTGCCCACCCAGAGCTTGCCCAGACTTGCCCTAAGGCTGTGTTGCAAAATGGGTAATGATTTCTCTGCCAGGTCTGTTATTGGAATGAGTAAAGTCTCAGACCTAACATTTTTTTTTTTCTTGGCCATCTTACTCCTTCAACACAAACATCTGAGGCTGTGGTGGTTTTAAGTATGCTCCTCAAAGCATCCCAAAGTTCCTGTTTCTTATTTCTCAATTTCTTGATGTTTACTATCCAGTTCAAGAGCTACTGACCTCTGCCTCACCCAGCACTAACCCTGTGGATTTTAAGTCCTTATGCATTTGAGAACCACTATTCCAAGCACAATTAACCTCCATTCAGAGTCTAGAAATTAGGATCAATAACCTATGCAAATTCAGCACCATATTGAGAGATTCTTCTGGAGCAGGTATTTTATCATTTGAGGAAGCTTGGTGTTCGGAGAACCCTTGTAATCAAGAGAAAAAATGATTCTGACCAGCCATTTCAGTTGAATTGATTCTTGGACACAGGAACACGGTAAGTTAAGGTCTGAAAGGATTGGTTGTACCAAGGAGGCCATGAGTAGATATATAGAGAATAGTTGATTAGCTCACACAAATATATGGAGAGTGGTGATTCTAAAAAAGTATAAACACTTCAAATCAAGAAATGTTATAGCTAGGCATCTAATTGGTTCCTTTCATTTTATATATTTACAGGCAGAACTGAGTTTCAGAGATATTAACTAACTTTTCCAAGGATTTGAGCAGAGACTGAAATGAGCTTTGTTTACAGGCCAGTGTAACCAAGGAGGTTACAGAAATTAATAAGGATTTAATATCAGGACTTAAATTTCCCATAAACTAAAGAGAACCACTGTGGGATAGAAGAACTGCAGTTACTAGAAAGGTACATGATAAAACGTAAAAGACAACTCCCCAGGTTCTACCAAAGTTGGGATAAATCTTCCTTAAAGCCTTTGTCACTATTCATAGTTCACCAGGGTGCTTTCTGATTACAAACTGAAATTCCTAAATTCTCTGAGTTTAGAATTGGAATACTCTGATGACAGAAAAGACTATTTTAATCAACAGAGACTGCTTATTTGAACTAAGTTGATTGAGTTTCTAAAATCACTTGCTGAGGACTCCGAATTCATGAAAAACAATCCAAGATGGTCAATATCCCTTATGCTTTTTTTCCTCTTTGCAGAACATTATTAAACATTTCATTATTATGTAGCTATTTTATACTGAGGTACAAATAATAAAGTTATTTATAAATAACAAACATCACTATAACAGAGTGGAATAGAATGTAGTTGTGATATATTTCACCAATAAAAATATAATCAACTATAAAGATGGTTCCTAGGAATTTAAATGTTAATGTTACAACTTAGCATATTTCTTAAATAAAAAAATGTTTTAAGATGTGAAGAAGTATCAAGTTCATTTTTTATCTTCTGCTGTACTCAAAGCAGACCCTTTGTTTTCTCTCACAGGTACCAGCAAGGGTTACTCTGTTGCTGCCAAGAGATTTTGGTAAGAGACAGCCAAACCGAGTCAGATGACTGTTCTGTTAAAATAAGAGTTTCAAGACTGTAGACTCATGAGATGGGGATTCAGCGAAGGAAAACATTCCCATCTCTGTTAGAGGAAAGTTATAATGGCATTGAACTATTTGGAAGAAAAGAGAAAAGGAGACAAAGAAGCAATCTTGCTTAATCACAACAAATGTTCTATTAAACACTATGTAAAAACAAACTATAATAGCAATAATATTAGTCAATTTGGGAGCTTTTAAACAAAACATTCTTTTTTAAGACTGTAAGTTCTACGTAAAATAATATAGTGCAGAACAGAGACTAGAATATTTCATAAAACAGAAGAACTTTCAGGACTTTTTTCCAAAAGGAAGATATGCCAGGAAAATCTTTATACAATTAAATAGTCTATGTTCGTCATGTCTAAAGGCATGGAAAACACCCAAAAGCTATTTTTTTGTTACTTGGAGTCAGATTATTTGGTACCATACACGTTTAGTGAATATACTTGCATGGAACATAACTCATCTTTGAGAATATCATCATAGCAGTCCAGACTTGCCTGACCTTTAGAGAGCCAGATACTTTTCTGTCTCAGGAATAGTCTTGAATATCAGAATTACTAAATGAGTACAAAACAATGCCTGCCTGACTCGGTTTTTTGCTACCTCAAAGAATAGACAGTTGTGTCAGTTGGCCTTTTTTTATGATTAATGGGGTAATGATGCTCCTGTTTAATACCTTTTCCTGAGATAATCTGGGTAGAAGCTCATGACCCTGCAAATTCTAAATTTAATTCTCAGTTTGCGTTACTCAGAATTCACTAGAGTAAGCTTTTGTGATATGAAAAGAAGAGATTCAAGTTCTTTTCTCTGAAGAGTTCTCATGTAATCATGCTTTAAAAAAAAGAATTTATTGCCACAGAAGTTAGAAGTAGAAGATTTCCACTCTATGGGGAAATAAGTCAGTCCTAGAATGATGTAGACCCATGCACATTGATCTTCGTACTCTTCCTCAATCATATCATCTTGAGCAGTTTTTATGAAGGCATAAGAAATGGCCTGATCACTTTTCAGTTTTCTTACTATCCTCTTATGAGATAAATCATTTTGACATAGGAAAAAAGCAAGATATAAAATTTAAAAATGAAACTAGATTTGAGCTAATTAGTCTCTTAAAATTACAAGGTCAGATTCCTAAACACTATAAAAGGGAGTAGTATATTTAGATATTTTTAAAAAAATATCTTGCATGTAAACATGAAACAGAATTAATATATAAGTGATTTTTTTTTTTTTTTTTTTTTGAGACGGAGTCTCGCTCTGTCGCCCAGGCTGGAGTGCAGTGGCCGGATCTCAGCTCACTGCAAGCTCCGCCTCCCGGGTTTACGCCATTCTCCTGCCTCAGCCTCCCGAGTAGCTGGGACTACAGGTGCCACCACCTCGCCCGGCTAGTTTTTTGTAATTTTTTGTAGAGACGGGGTTTCACCGTGTTAGCCAGGATGGTCTCGATCTCCTGACCTCGTGATCCGCCCGTCTCGGCCTCCCAAAGTGCTGGGATTACAGGCTTGAGCCACCGCGCCCGGCCATAAGTGATTCTTTTAAAGATAGTAAGTGGTGAGCTTTTGGTTATGGCCAAGTGAGGAGACAAATTCTCTCTGTAAAAAGCAACTATAAAGCTGGATAAAATTGACAAAAACAATCATTTTGGCACTCTGAAAATCAACCAAAGGCATACAACAACCTGAGAAGCATTTAGGCTTGAAAAACTGCTGAATGTAAGAATAATGAGAATCTGTGGCATTCTAGCCTGAAGCTACTTGCATATCCTCCCTCCCCTTACTCCTCACTTCAGTAAGGACAGAGGATTTGTAAAGCTGGCCAACCCACGAGGACGGGCCGCTTCTCTTTTCTGATCAATGAGAGCTCACTCAATCTGGAGTGATGAGAAACGACCACTCCCAGCAGCATATCTGATAAAAGTGCTGATCTCTGAGGTGGGTAAACAGGGAAAGCCAATGGCTCTACTAGTCTGAGGCTGTAGTCACAGTTGGAGAATATTACCCTGGCTTTGTATGTTTCCTGGAGAAGGCCCGAGCTAGTCACTCAGTCCTGGCTGCCCCTGAATTTGTTTGCATAAAAGAGAGGATAAGAAAAGATCCAGTGGTAAGTAAAAGCTGGAGCTTGAGTGGGCCTGAGAGCACCTGAACTCTTGAGTGAGTTCCCTTACCACATAGAGATCCTTTGGCAAAAGACAAAAACTTCATTGGCTCAGGGATTTCAGCACAACCTCTATCCAATCACTAAGCCATACTGGCATGGGAAAACCTTTAGGAATCCAGGTTTAGAGATGTGTATGTATGTATATGGAAGTGTGTGTGTGTAGATATACTGTAGATATACAAATATATGTATACATATCCATTATATATTAGTGTATATAAATATTGATACATATGTATATGTATGAGCGTGTATATGTATATGTTTTATTATACTTTAAGTTCTAGGGTACATGAGCACAACGTGCAGGTTTGTTACATATGTATACATGTGCCACGTTGCTGTGCTGCACCCGTGAACTCGTCATTTATATTAGGTATATCTCCTAATGCTATCCCTCCCCCCTCTCCCCACCCCACGACAGGCCCTCGTGTGTGATGTTCCCCACCCTGTGTCCAAGTGTTATCATTGTTCGGTTCCCACCTATGAGTGAGAATATGTGGTGTTTGGTTTTCTGTCCTTGCAATAGTTTGCTCAGAATGATGGTTTCCAGCTGCATCCATGTCCCTACAAAGGACATGAACTCATCCTTCTTTATGGCTGCATAGTATTCCATGGTGTATATGTGCTGCATTTTCTTAATACAGTCTGTCATTGATGGACATTTGGGTTGATTCCAAGTCTGTGCTATTGTGAATAGTACCATGATAAACACATGTGTGCATGTGTCTTTATAGCAACATGATTTATAATCCTTTGGGTATATACCCAGTAATGGGATGGCTGGGTCATATGGTATTTCTAGTTCTAGATCCTTGAGGAATTGTCACATTGTCTTCTACAAATAGTTTACAGTCCCACCAACAGTGTAAAAGTGTTCCTATTTCTCCACATCCTCTCCAGCACCTGTTGTTTCCTGACTTTTTAATGATCACCATTCTAACTGGTTTGAGATGGTATCTCATTGTGGTTTTGATTTGCATTTCTCTGATGGCCAGTGATGATGAGCATTTTCTCATGTGTCTGTTGGCTGCATAAATGTCTTCTTTTGAGAAGTGGCTGTTCATATCCTTTGCCATTTTTGATGGGGTTGTTTGATTTTTTTCTTGTAAATTTATCTAAGTTCTTTGTAGATTCTGGATATTAGCCCTTTGTCACATGGGTAGATTGTAAAAATTTTCTCCCATTCTGTAGGTTGCCTTTTCACTCTGATGGTAGTTTCTTTTGCTGTGCAGAAGCTCTTTAGTTTAATTAGATCCCATTTGTCAATTTTAGCTTTGGTGGCCATTGCTTTTGGTGTTTTAGTCATAAAGTCCTTGCCCATGCCTACGTCCTGAATGGTATTGCCTAGGTTTTCTTCTAGGATTTTTATGGTTTTAGGTTTAACATTTAAGTCTTTAATCCATCTTGAATTAATTTTTATATAAGGTGTAAGGAAGGGATTCAGTTTCAGCTTTCTACTTATGACTAGCCACTTGTCCCAGCACTGTTTATTAAACAGAGAATCCTTTCCCCATTTCTTGTTTTTGTCAGGTTTGTCAAAGATGAGATGGTTGCAGATGATTGGTACTATTTCTGAGGGCTCTGTTCTGTTCCATTAGTCTATATCTCTGTTTTGGTACCAGTACCATGCTGTTTTGGTTACTGTAGCCTTGTAGTATAGTTTGAAGTCAGATAGCATGATGCCTCGAGCGTTGTTCTTTTTGCTTAGGATTGTCTTGGCAATGTGGGCTCTTTTTTGGTTCCATATGAATTTTAAAGCAGTTTTTTCCAATTCTGTGAAGAAACTAATTGGTAGTTTGATGGGGATGGCATTGAATCTATCAGTTACCTTGGGCAGTATGGCCATTTTCATGATATTGATTCTTCCTATCCATGAGCATGGAATGTTCTTCCATTTGTTTGTGTCCTCTTTTATTTCACTGAGCAGTGGTTTGTAGTTCTCCTTGAAGAGCTCCTTTACATCCCTTGTAAGTTGGATTCCTAGGTATTTTATTCTCTTTGAAGCAATTGTGAATGGAAGTTCATTCCTGATTTGGCTCTCTGTTTGTCTGTTACTGATGTATAAGAATGCTTGTGATTTTTGCACATCAATTTTGTATCCTGAGACTTTGCTGAAGTTGCTTATCAGCTTAAGGAGATTTTGGGCTGAGACGATGGGGTTTTCTAAATATACAATCATGTCATCTGCAAACAGGGACAATTTGACTTCTTCTTTTCCTAACTGAATACCCTTTATTTCTTTCTCTTGCCTGATTGCCCTAGCCAGAACTTCCAACACTGTATTGAATAGGAATAGTGAGAGAGGGCATCCCTGTCTTGTGCCAGTTTTCAAAGGGAATTTTTCCAGTTTTTGCCCATTCAGTATGATATTGGCTGTGGGTTTGTCATAAATAGCTCTTATTATTTTGAGATATGTTCCATCAATACCGAATTTATTGAGAGTTTTTAGCATGAAGGGCTGTTGAATTGTGTCAAAGGCCTTTTCTGCATCTACTAAGATAATCATGTGGTTTTTGTCTTTGGTTCTGTTTATATGCTGGATTACGTTTATTGATTTGCGAATGTTGAACCAGCCTTGCATCCCAGGGATGAAGCCCACTTGATCATGGTGGATAAGCTTTTTGATGTGCTGCTGGATTCGGTTTGCCACTATTTTATTGAGGATTTTTGCATCGATGTTCATCAGGGATATTGGTCTAAACTCTTTTTTTGTTGTGTGTCTGCCAGGCTTTGGTATCAGGATGATGTTGGCCTCATAAAATGAGTTAGGGAGGATTCCCTCTTTTTCTATTGATTGCAATAGTTTCAGAAGGAATGGTACCAGCTCTTCCTTATACCTCTGGTAGAATTCAGCTGTGAATCCATCTGGTCCTGGACTTTTTTTGGTTGGTAGGCTATTAATTATTGCCTCAATTTCAGAGCCTGCTCTTGGTCTATTCAGGGATTCAACTTCTTCCTGGTTAGTCTTGGGAGAGTGTAAGTGTCCAGGAAATTATCCATTTCTTCTAGATTTTCTAGTTGATTTGCGTAGAGGTGTTTATAGTATTCTCTGATGGTAGTTTGTATTTCTGTGGGGTTGGTGGTGATATCCCCTTTATCATTTTTTTATTGCATCTATTTGATTCTTCTCTCTTTTCTTCTTTATTAGTCTTGCTAGTGGTCTATCAATTTTGTTGATCTTTTCAAAAAACCAGCTCCTGGATTCATTGATTTTTTGAAGGGTTTTTGTGTCTCTATCTCCTTCAGTTCTGCTCTGATCTTCGTTATTTCTTGCCTTCTGCTAGCTTTTCAATGTGTTTGCTCTTGCTTCTCTAGTTCTTTTTGTGATGTTAGGGTGTCAATTTTAGATCTTTCCTGCTTAATGTTGTGGGCATTTAGTGCTATAAATTTCCCTCTACACACTGCTTTAAATGTGATATGTTGTGTCTTTGTTCTCATTGGTTTCAAAGAACATCTTTATTTCTGCCTTCATTTCGTTATGTACCCAGTAGTCATTCAGGAGCAGGTTATTCAGTTTCCATGTAGTTGAGCGGTTTTGATTGAGTTTCTTAGTCCTGGTTCTAGTTTGATTGCACTGTGGTCTGAGAGACAGTTTGTTATAATTTCTGTTCTTTTACATTTGCTGAAGAGTGCTTTACTTCCAACTATGTGGTCAATTTTGGAATAAGTGCGATGTGGTGCTGAGAAGAATGTATATTCTGTCGGTTTGGGGTGGAGAGTTCTATAGATGTCTATTAGGTCTGCTTGGTGCAGAGTTGAGTTCAATTCCTGCATATCTTTGTTAACTTTCTGTCTCATTGATCTGTCTAATGTAGACAGTGGGGTGTTAAAGTTTCCCATTATTATTGTATGGAAGTCTAAGTCTCTTTGTAGGTCTCTAAGGGCTTCCTTTATGAATCTGGGTGGTCTTGTATTAGATGCATATATATTTAGGATAGTTAGCTCTTCTTCTTGAATTGATCCCTTTACCATTATGTGATAGCCTTCTTTGTCTCTTTTGATCTTTGTTGGTTTAAAGTCTGTTTTAGGCTGGGCGCGGTGGCTCAAGCCTGTAATCCCAGCACTTTGGGAGGCCGAGATGGGTGGATCACGAGGTCAGGAGATCGAGACCATCCTGGCTAACACCGTGAAACCCCGTCTCTACTAAAAAATACATAAAACTAGCCGGGCGAGGTGGCAGGCGCCTGTAGTCCCAGCTACTCGGGAGGCTGAGGCAGGAGAATGGCCTAAACCCGGGAGGCGGAGCTTGCAGTGAGCTGAGATCCGTCACTGCACTCCAGCCTGGGCGATAGAGTGAGACTCCGTCTCAAAAAAAAAAAAAAAAAAAAAAAAAAAATTAAGTCTGTTTTATCAGAGACTATGATTGCAACCCCTGCTTTTTTTTGTTGTCCATTTGCTTGGTAGATCTTTCTCCATCCCTTTATTTTGAGCCTATGTGTGTCTCTGAACGTGAGATGGGTCTCCTGAATACAGCACACTAATGGGTCCTGACTCTTTATCCAATTTGCCAGTCTGTGTCTTTTAATTGGAGCATTTAGCCCATTTACATTTAAGGTTAATATTGTTATGTGTGAATTTGATGCTGTCATTATGATGTTAGCTGGTTATTTTGCTCATTAGTTGATGCAGTTTCCTCCTAGCGTCGATGGTCTTTACAATTTGGCATGTCTTGCATTGGCTGATACCGGTTGTTCCTTTCCATGTTTAGTGCTTCCTTCATGACCTCTTGTAAGGCAAGCCTGGTGGTGACAAAATCTCTCAGCATTTGTTTGTCTGAAAAGGATTTCATTTCTCCTTCACTCATGAAGCTTTGTTTGGCTGGATATGAAATTCTGGGTTGAAAATTCCTTTCTTTAAGACTGTTGAATATTGGCCCCCACTCTCTTCTTGCTTGTAGAGTTTCTGCCAAGAGATCCACTGTTAGCCTGATGGGCTTCCCTTTGTGGGTAACCCGACCTTTCTGTCTGGCTCCCCTTACCATTTTTTTCTTCATTTAAACTTTGGTGAATCTGACAATTATGTGTCTTGGGGTTCCTCTTCTCAAGGAGTATCTTTGTGGCGTTCTCTGTATTTCCTGAATTTGAATGTTGGCCTGCCTTGCTAAGTTGGGGATGTTCTCCTGGATAATATCCTGAAGAGTGTTTTCCAGCTTGGTTCCCTGTCACTTTCAGGTACACCAATCAGACATAGATTTGGTCTTTTCACATAGTCCCATATTTCTTGGAGGTTTTGTTCATTTCTTTTTACTCTTTTTTCTCTAAACTTCTCTTCTCACTTCATTTCAATCATTTGATCTTCAATCACTGATACCCTTTCTTCCACTTGATCAAATTGGCTACTGAAGCTTGTGCATGCGTCACATAGTTCTCGTGCAATGGTTTTCAGCTCCATCAGGTCATTTAAAGTCTTCCCTACACTGTTTATTCTAGTTAGCCATTTGTCTAATCTTTTTCCAGGTTTTTTAGCTTCTTTACGATGGGTTCGAACATCCTTCTTTAGCTCAGAGAAGTTTGTTATTACCGATCATCCGAAGCCTTCTTCTCAACTTGTGAAAGTCATTCTCTGTCCAGTTTTGTTCTGCTGCTGGTGAGGAGCTGCTTTCCTTTGGAGGAGAAGAGGCCCTCTGACTTTTAGAATTTTCAGCTTTTCTGCTCTGGTTTCTCCCCATCTTTGTGGTTTTATCTACCTTTGGTCTTTGATGATGGTGACGTACAGATGGGGTTTTGGTGTGGATGTCCTTTCTGTTTGTTAATTTTCCTTCTAACAGTCAGGACCCTCAGCTGCAGGTCTGTTGGAGTTTGCTCGAGGTCCACTCCAGACCCTGTTTGCCTGTGTATCACCAGCGAAGGCTGCAGAACAGCAAATATTGCAGAACCGCAAATGTTGCTGCCTGATCCTTCCTCTGGAAGCTTTGTCTTAGAGGGGCACCCAGCTGTATGAGGTGTCAGTCGGCCAGGTGTCTCCCAGTTAGGCTACTCAGGGGTCAGGAACCCACTTGAGGAGGCAGTCTGTCCATTCTCAGATCTCAAACCCTTGCTGGGAGAACCACTACTCTCTTCAAAGCTTTCAGACAGGGATGTTTAAGTCTGCAGAAGTTTCTGCTACCTTTTGTTCAGCTATGCCCTGTCCCCAGAGGTGGAGTCTACAGAGGCAGGTAGGCCTCCTTGACCTTGGTTCGAGCTTCCTGGAGGCTTTGTTTACCTACTCAAGCCTCAGCAATGGTGGACGCCCCACCCCTAGCCTCACTGCCACCTTGCAGTTACATTTCAGACTGCTGTTCTAGCAGTGAGTGAGGCTCCGTGGGCATGGGACCCTCCGAGCCAGGTACGGGATATAATCTACTGCTGTGTGGTTTGCCAAGACCACTGGAAAAGTGCAGTATTAGGGTGGGAGTGTCCTGATTTTCCAGGTACCATCTGTCATGGCTTCCCTTGGCTAGGAAAGGGAATTCCCTGACCCCTTGTGCTTCCTGGGTGAGGTGATGCCCCGCCTGCTCCATGGGCTGCACCCACTATCCGACAAGCTCCAGTGAGATGAACCTGGTACCTCAATGGGAAATTCAGAAATCACCCATCTTCTGCATCACTCACGCTAGGAGCTATAGACTGGAGCTGTTCCTATTTGGCCATCTTGGAACCTCTCCTGTATGTGTATATTTTAACTGAGCAGAAATATCAGCATGTGCAAATGGTAGAGGAAAGACTTTTTACAAATTTTGCCCAGGCAAGTCACTTAAAGAAACAAAAAATAGGCCAGGTGTGGTGACTCACACCTGTAATCCCAGCACTTTGGGAGGCTGAGGCAGGCAGATCATGAGGTCAGGGGTTTGAGACCAGCATGGCCAACATAGTGAAACCCCGTCTCTACTAAAAATACAAAAAGTAGCCAGGCGTGGTGGTATGTACCTGTAATACCAGCTACTCAGGAGGCTGAGGCAGGAGAATTGCCTGAACGTGGGAGGCGGAGGTTGCAGTGACCCGAGATTGCACCATTGCACTCCAGCTCTGGGCAACAGAGCAAGACTGCATCTTGAAAAAAAGAAAAAAATAGCAATAATAATAGCTTTCATAAAGTTTAAAAAAATTAGAATCCAAACTTACTACAACATGTTATCTAATATGTCCACTTTCCAACAAAATAATTATAACGTGCTAAAACCAAGATTATGTTACCCATATTCAGGAGAAAAAAATAATTGAACAGAAATAGTCTCTGGTTATCCCCAAATGCTAAATTTGCAGACAAAAAGATATTAAGTAGCTATTTTTCAAAGCAGCTATTTCATTCAAATAACTAAAATAAACCATGTTTAAAAAATTAACATATTGGAACCAAAAAAGAGCCCGCATTGCCAAGACAATCCTAAGCAAAAAGAACAAAGCTGGAGGCATCACGCTACCTGACTTCAAACTATACTACAAGGCTACAGTAACCAAAACAGCATGGTACTGGTACCAAAACAGATATATAGACCAATGGAACAGGACAGAGGCCTCAGAAATAACACCACACATCTACAACCATCTGATCTTTGACAAACATGACAAAAATAAGAAATGGGGAAAGGATTCCTTATTGAATAAATGATGCTGGGAAAACTGGCTAGCCAAATGTAGAACACTGAAAGTGGATCCCTTCCTTACACCTTATACAAAAATTAACTCAAGATGGATTAAAGACTTAAATGTTAGACCTAAAACCATAAAATCCCTAGAAGAAAACCTAGGCAATATCATTCAAGACATAGGCATGGGCAAGGACTTTATGACTAAAACACTGAAAGCAATGGCCACAAAAGCCAAAATT
This sequence comes from Trachypithecus francoisi, assembly GCF_009764315.1. NCBI lineage: Eukaryota > Metazoa > Chordata > Mammalia > Primates > Cercopithecidae > Trachypithecus > Trachypithecus francoisi. Next base: position 16,013,595 of record NW_022681460.1, on the reverse strand, counting down.
GACAAATGGGATCTAATTTTTTTTTACAAGAAAAATAAATCCTATCAAAAAGTGGGCAAAGGATATGAACAGACACTTCTCAAAAGAAGATATTTATGCAGCTAACAGACACATGAAAAAATGCTCTTCACTGGCCATCAGAGAAATGCAAATCAAAACCACAATGAGATTATCATCTCATGTCAGTTAGAATGGCAATCATTAAAAAGTTAGGAAACAACAGATGCTGGAGAGGATGTGGAGAAATAGGAACACTTTTACACTGTTGGTGGGACTGTAAACTAGTTCAACCATTGTGGAAGACAGTGTGGCAATTCCTCAAGGATCTAGAACTAGAAATGTCATTTGAACCAGCAATCCCATTACTGGGTATATACCCACAAGATTATAAATCATGCTACTATAGAGACACATGCACACGTATGTTTGTTGCAGCACTATTCACAATAGCAAAGACTTGGAACCAACACAAATGTCCATCAGTGATAGACTGGATAAAGAAAATGTGGCACATATACACCATGGAATACTATGCATCATTCTGAGCAAACTATCACCAGGACAGAAAGCCAAACACCACATGTTCTCACTCAAAGGTGGGAATTGAACAATGAGAACCCTTGGACACAGGGCCGGGAACATCACACACCAGTGCCTGTTGGGGGGTGGGGGGCTGTGGGAGGGATAGCATTAGGAGAAATACCTAATATAAGTGACGAGTTGATGGGTGCAGCAAACCAACATGGCACATGTATACCTATGTATCAAACCTGCATGTTGTGCTCAGGTACCCTGGAACTTAAAGTATAATAATAATAATAATAAAATGACAGCAATGAATCAACAAATAGAAACTCTCAGGTGATAGAAAAAGGAACCAAATACATATTCTGTATTGGAAAACTGAAGTTAATAATTCACTAGAAGCACACAATAGCAGATTCAAAATAGCAGAAGAAAGAATCAATGAACTTGACAGATCAGCAGAAATTATCCCAGCTGAAGAAAAGAGACCTGTGGGACATCAAGTATACCAATATTATATACATATAATGGGAGTTCCAGCAGGAAACAAGAGAGAGAAAGGGACAGAAAAATATTTTTAAAAAGAATGACTGAAAACATACTAAATTTGACTAAAAACATTAATCTGCAGATTTAAGAAGCTCAACAAACCACAAGCAGATAAACCTTCTGCCTGAAACTCTTCTCCCTGGCTTTCTGTGATTCTGTACTCTCATAAGTCCCCTCACACTACTTGACTGTTTCTTTACTTTGTTGCTTCGTTGATCCTTTTTTCTCAGTGACTTTTAAAATCTCATACAATTCATATATTTGTATACTCCACACTCGCACACAGAAATTCCATCTATTTTCATAATCCATCAGTAAAGAGATATTCGAAACTTATAATAGGGTTTCTATATTTCTATTGCCTGGTTAATAACGTCTTTGTGGATGTTTCACTAGCATCCTAAATGCAGAATGGAGATTCTTCTTCTGTTCCATATTTCTATAATTTTATTAGCACTAGGAATGGGCAACAGACATCTCAAAACCTGTTACCTTTAACATTTCCTTTTTCCTCAACTATGTATTCAGTTGCCAAGTCATATGAATTCCACTGACCATTATCTCCCTCTTCTTCATTCACACTGCTGCTTCACTAGTTCAGGATTTCATTACTTGCTCACCCAGATTGATCCTACAGCAGTAACTGGATTTCATGACTCTGTTTTCTCCTTTTTTAAATTCATTCAAAACATAGTAGTCAGATTAATATTCCTAAAGCACAGCTCTGATCATTTCACATTAAAACAACAACAAAAAGATATGATGGTTTTCCTTGGCTCATAAAATCTGAATTTCTTAGCAGAACATTCCTTTCCAAACTGTATTTACCACTTCCCTTCACCAAGCCCCAATTCCAATTGTGGAAAAAATTGGCTACTTTTTTCAATTCCACTGAAATAAACCATAAGGTTTTTTTAAAAAAAAAAAAAAGAAAGAAAAGTGGGGGGAATGTTATTACTTTTGGGTGGGTACATGTTCCCTGACAACTTGTAAATGTTCTAAGATTTAATATTATGTAAGTTTTTGGAAGCATAGAGCAGCCACATCAGCTATGGGAGATGAAAAGATCAGGACACGTGGTCATGGAATATGATGAACAGATGGACAGGACTGGGTGGAGGAGATCTCACCCTGCACGTTTTCAGCCTGTTACAGACAAGAAGACAAACTCATTTATCTGCTGAACAGGAGCATGTTACCAGTAAATGGATACAGATGAACAGAGCTCCTAGCACAGGGTGCATGAGACAAATAAGACAAAGATTGGAGCAAACATTTCTGGGACACTGTTTGGCTATTTGGAGGCATAGAGGAACTTGTAGTTCCACATGGACCTGGGCAAAAATGCCTGGGCAAGCCCTCAGAGGTCCAGAGACTCTTGACAATGGGAAGCTGGAGAATCTTGATTAACTGTCATGAAGTTGCTTCGTTTTCATAAACATGCTGCTGACACCCTGTACAACACTTGGTTGGAAAATGGAAAAAGCTTTCTATCACTTTACAACTTTGTAAATAGAATAAGCTGTGTGGATTTTGCACATTAGGTAACAAAAACAGCAGTTGCTGGTTGGGTGTGGGTCAAATTGCTTAGCTGAGCCTGCCACTCTCTCTCTGCCTAAGCCAAAGGTAATCTTTGGTTCTGTCTGTGAATTATAATGAATTCTAAATTCACGAGATCCACATTTAAAAAATTTAACTGTGAAAGGATGCATAGTAGGCTGGGCGTGATGGCTTACACCTGTAATCCCAGCACTTTGGGAGGCTGAGATGGGTGGATCGCCTGATGTCAGGAGTTTGAGACCAGCCTAGCCAACATAGTGAAACCCCATCTCTACTAAAAATACAAAAAAGTAGCTGGGCGTGGTGGCAGGCACCTGTAATCACAGCTACTAGAGAGGCTGAGGCAGGAGAATTGCTTGAACCCAGGAGGCAGAGGTTGTAGTGAGCCGAGATTGCGCCACTGCACTCCAGCCTGGGCAGCAAGAGCAAAACTCCGTCAAAACAAAAAAGAAGAAAGAGAAAGAAAAGGAAAGAGAAGAAAAGAAAAAGAAAGAAAGAGAGAAAGAAAAAGAAAGAGAGAAAGAAAAGGAGGGAGGGAGGAAGGAAAATTAAGGTTATTCAGAACATCAAACATAGACATGAAGAGTAACAAAGCACCTGTTAGAGCAAAGAACTGATGAAGTTTATTCTCTGTGGTTGTTGTTCTTTGGCTTACCTGACGAAATCAAGGTAACTGCAAATCTCTTCTAGTTTCTGAAGTTATAGTCTTCATAATCATATCAAATTTCATAATGCCCCTCAAAACTGCTAAGAGTGTTACTGAATGCAGGAATACAAAGTCTAAATAAATTAGAATAGACTGAACTTACAGTCAATGTCATCAGTGCCATTTTTTAAAAACAAAATTACACATTTTTGCTTACTACTAATGGTCATAAGAAGTATGTAAAACTATTAGCCGGGCGCGGTGGCTCAAGCCTGTAATCCCAGCACTTTGGGAGGCTGAGACGGGCGGATCACGAGGTCAGGAGATCGAGACCATCCTGGCTAACACGGTGAAACCCCGTCTCTACTAAAAATACAAAAAACTAGCCGGGCGAGGTGGCGGGCGCCTGTAGTCCCAGCTACTCCGGAGGCTGAGGCAGGAGAATGGCATAAACCCGGGAGGCGGAGCTTGCAGTGAGCTGAGATCCAGCCACTGCACTCCAGCCCGGGTGACAGAGCAAGACTCCGTCTCAAAAAAAAAAAAAAAAAACTATTTTACTGTAACATATCTGAACTCTGTCTTCATCAAAACATTTTTTCTAAATCTTTTATTTAACCTCAAGCCTCCTTGTAATCATCAGTAATATCAACGCTTTTCAATTTATCTGGATGAATTCTGAAATTAGAGTGTTTCTAGTTTTAGTTTATTTATTTATTTATTTATTTATTGAGACGGAGTCTTGCTCTGTCACCCAGGTTGGAGTGCAATGGCGCGATCTCGGCTCACTGCAAATTCTGCCTCCCCGGTTAAAGCGACTCTCCTGCCACAGTCTCCTGAGTAGCTGGGATTGCAGGCATCCACCACCATGCCCGGCTAATTTTTGTAGTTTTAGTAGAGACGGTGTTTCACCATGTTGGTCAGGCTGGTCTCGAACTCCTGACCTTGTGATCCACCCACCTTGGCCTCCCAAAGTGCTGGGATTATAGACGTGAGCCACCACGCCTGGCTATTTCTAATTTTAAATGATAAATAATGATACTGTAGTAAAATTTGCTACAGTAAGATTTGCTAAAGCAAATCTCACACAAAGCAACTTTTCTTGTATATATTTTCCTCATATATATGAGGTACTGTAGTATGGCAGTGAGGAGCCAGGGTTGTGGAGTCAGCTCTATATACCAGTTCTAGCACTTATAAACAATGTGATATTCAGCTAATATTCAATACTCTCTGTGCTTCAAGTTCCTTATGTGTAAAACAGGGATAACGATAGTACACTCTACTTACAGCACATGGGATTATTACATTAAAAGAGGTAAAATGTAAACACTGGCATTAATAAATCACTATGATTAGCTATTCTCATTATAGTCGTGCTGTTTTATTGAATCTATAGTCATGAAATGTAGCCTTACATATAATGCTGACAATAAAATTATTATTTAATATGACTCTTGAAAGCTGAATTTAGTAAGATTAATTTTTTTACTACAAAGACTATGAACCTAGCCTAAAATACATAGTCAGATATTTTGAGCACAATATAATTGTAAAAATAGAATTTGATGTTACCTTTTTTTTTTTTTGAGATGGAATTTTGGTCTTGTTGCCCGGGCTGGAGTCCAATGGCACAATCTCGGCTCACTGCAACCTCCACCTCCCAGGTTCAAGCAATTCTCCTGCCTCAGCCTCCCGAGTAGCTGGGACCACAGGCATGTGCCACCATGCCCAGCTAATTTTGTATTTTAGTAGAGACAGGGTTTCCGCATGTTGGTCAGGCTGGTCTCGAACTCCCAACCTGGGGTGATCCACCTGCCTCGGCCTCCCAAAGTGCTGGAATTACAGGCGTGAGCCGCTGCGCCCGGCCTACTTTTTTCTTTAAAATATGCAAGCAAATACATCAGACCATGTGTCACTCAGGTAGGTGGCATTATAGTACTAATTTTTAAATAATACTGCCTTATTTTTAACACGACTCTTAGAAATTATAACTGTTATATTCAGATGAGCAAGACTTTGGCTAAAATTAACTATATCACATTATCTAGCATTCTGTAGGCTTGCAGACTAAATGCTAGATAACTATTTAGATTCTGTCTAGGTCATCAAGAACTTTTTCAATAGGAGTGTATTTTCTGTACATATACTGCAAGATATATATTTTTAAATTCTTCTTCTATAAAACAGATTTACATTAAATATAGTCAAAATAAAATTCTTCCTGGATTCCAAAGGAGTTGATATCTGACTACAAATGGACATCAGGGACATTCACATGCTGAACATAATTCTGAGAAAGGTGTTTATGACTAAGTGCTGTTACAGTTTATGGGAATCCATTGTTTTGGACCAGCCTTCTGCACCCAGACTCCCACAGATCAAACCAAACCAAAATAGTGTCACTCATGCAAAGTGCCTCATAATCAAACTGAACTTTAAGGAAGCTGGTATAGCCCCAAACAGAGCAGTTTTTCCTGAAAACAGGAGATTCACAGCAACTAGTCAAAGAGCTCAATCTTCCTAAGTCAGCATAATCAAGAGGTCTTCTCTGTTTTAACTCTTACAAGAAAAGTGACTTGTAACTTATGTTAACCAATGCACTTTTATTTATCATTCTGTTGTCTTATTCCCACCTTACAAAAACCAACCATTCTATCATATCCAGTGGATCACTAATTCTGTTTTATAGAATGAAGTGTTGCCTGATTCTAGAATCACAAATAAAAGCCAATTAGATCTTCAAACTATATTTGTTGTATTTTGTCTTTAACAGTACAATCAAACAAAAGAGAATAAAACAATACCTTTTTAAAAAATCTAACTTTTAAGCTGAGGGGTACATGTACAGTTTTGTTACATAGGTAAACGTGTCATGGGGGTTCGTTGTACAGATTTCTTTGTCATCCAGCTATTAAGCCTAGTACTCATGAGTTATTTTTCTAACACTCTCTCTCTTCCCACCCTCCACCCTTGCATAGACCCCAATGTGTGTTGTTCCCCTCTTTGTGTCCATGTGCTTTCATCATTTAGCTCCCACTTACAAGTGAGACAATGTGGTATTCGGTTTTCTCTTTCTGTGTTAGTTTGCTAAGGATAATGGCCTCTAGCTCCATCCATGTCCCTGCAAAGGACTTGATCTTGTCCCTTTTTATGGCTGCATAGTATTCCATGGTGTATATGTACCACATTTTCTTTATCAAGTCTATCATTGATAGGCATTTAGGTTGATTCCATGTCTTTGCTATTGTGAATAGTGCTGCAGTGAACATACATGTGCATGTGTCTTTATAACAGAGTGATTTATATTCCTTTGAGTATATACCCAGTAATGAGATTGTTGGGTCAAATGGTATTTCTGTCTTTAGGACTTTGAGGACTCACCACACTGTCTTCCACAATGGTTGAACTAATTTACACTTCCACCAACAGTGGGAGATTCCTTCTCCACAACTTTGTCAGCATCTGTTATATTCTGACTTTTTAATAGCCATTCTGACTGGTATGAGATGGTATTTCACTGTGGTTTTGATTTGCATTTCTCTAATGATCACTGATGTTGAGCTTTTTTTCATCATTGTTGGCTGCACTCATGTCTTTTGGAAAGTTTGTTCATACCCTTTGCCAACTTTTTAATGGTTTTTTTTTCTTGTAAATTTGTTTAAGTTTCTCAAGATGGAGTAAAGACTTAAATGGAAAACCCAAAGCTATAAAAACTCTGGGAGATAACCTAGGTAATACCATTCTGGACAGAGGAATGGGCAAAGATTTCATGACGAAGATGCCAAAAGCAATAGCAACAAAGGTTAAAAAAAAAAAAAACTAAACAAACAAACAAACAAAAAAAACAAAACAAAAACCCAAAAAACAAAAGCAAAACAAAACAAAAAATGGGATCTAATTAAAGAGTTTCTGCACAGCAAAGGAAACTATTAAGAGTGAGCACACAACCTGCAGAATGGGAGAAAAGTTTTGAATGCAATATTTTTGGCAAAGAGAGCCTTATTCTCTGGATATAGTTTGTGAAGTGTGGGCTTTATGTGAATTAAGAGACCAACAGGAAGTAGAATTATTTGTGAATCACTTCAAATGGAAAAATGAGGTAGAATCCTTTATCTTTCAGAATATAATTTGACTTTAACTCTGCTAGAAGGTAGCAGAGTGCTTTCAAGCTTTCTTTAAAAGGGTTGAAATGGGGACTTGCCTACTCTGAGTAAAAGCCTTGAGAATAACATCTCATCTAGTCATTCAGTAGACAATTGTGTGATATGCTGAAGACACAGAGACACAAAGAACTTGTCCTCAAGAATATTATAATCTAATGGTGGGAAACAAATGTGTAAATAGATTAGTACAACAATGTTCACTAAGTACAATACATTAAAATAAAGCAGCTAGGATAGAGACTATAGCAAAGAGTCAAACTTCTTTCACATATTGCAGAATTTTGGAGGATTGTTTGTTTTTGAGAGGGGTTCTTGCTCTGTCACCCAGGCTGGAGTGGAGTGGTGCAATCATGGCTCACTGTAGCCTCGACCTTCTGGACTCAAGGATTGCAGTATTTTGTAAACTGCATTGTTTTACTTCTGAGTAGGGAGCAAAAGGCATCAAGTAATGTAATTAAAGTGACCTTCGTAAATATAAAGGGAAATTTATAAATGTATAAGGAAAAACAGGATATGTTTTTAAAGGATGCTTTTATAAACATGGTGAAAGTATATGTGGTTGAGAATGAGAGAGAGCTTGTTTAGGTGGTGGCTCTTCTACTTAGTAGATTCATGGATTTATTACAAATCTTTCTCTTTCTGAAGCCTCACTTTTCTCATCTGTAAACTAGATCTGTACATACCATAAAGATCAGTTGAGACATGCTATGGTTTGAAAATCCCCCCCAAAACTCATGTTGAAAATTAATTGCCAACATAACGGTATTGGGAGATGGGGACTCTACAAAGTGATTAAGGCATGGGGACAGTTTCTTCATGGATTGTCATATCACAGAAGTGAGTTATCTCAGGAGTTCGGCACCCTTTTTCTATCTGTCTCATGCTCTCACTCTCTCTCACATTATCTCATCATGTGACGCCTTCCATCATGTTATGATACAACAAGAATGCCTTCACCAAATATGGTCCCTCAGTCTTGGACTTTCCAGCCTCCGGAACCATAAGCCAAATAAATCTCTTTTCTTTATAAATCACCCAGTCTCTAGTACTCTGTTATAGCAGCAGAAAATGGACTAAGACAAGACACAAAATAGGTCAGTGCTTTCCACTGGGATGCATGAATTTATGTGAATATATGTAAATTCTCTTCTCTTTTCATTGAAAATTTTATCGTGAGGAACTACATTTACCAATTTTCACGTTAGCAGTGAATGAGAATTCCTGTTGCTCTACATTTTCTCCCACAGTTGGGATTATCAGTATTCTTAATTTTAGCTATTCTAAAAGAAGTCTGGTGGTATATAACCGTGGTTTTAATTTGCATTTCCCTGAAACAAAGAAATTTGATTTCTTTGACCTTTTCTTATACTTGTTGAAGAAATCAAAGACCTTTTCTTATACTTGTTGGCAATTGGGGTATCTTTTTGTGTGTGTGAAATGCCTGGTGAAGTCTTTTGTCCATTGTTCATTAGATTTTCTTACATATTGATTTAATTTGTAGATGTACTTTATATTGGGCACGAGATTTACATGTGTAATACATTGTACCATGTAGCTTGACTTTTTACCAATTAAAGGTGTCTTTTCATAAATTGAGGCTCTTAATTTTAACTCACTCTAAGTATCAGTCTTTTCCTTTATTGTAAGTACCTTTCTTTGTATCCTACTTAATATATAAACACTTGGGAGGGGCGGAGCAAGATGGCCGATTAGGAACAGCTCCAGTCTCCAACTCCCAGCGCGAGCGACACAGAAGACCGGTGATTTCTGCATTTTCAACTGAGGTACTGGGGTCATCTCACTGGGGAGTGCCAGAGAATCGGTGCTGCTCAGCTGCTACAGCCCGACCAGCGAGAGCTGAAGCAGGGCGAGGCATTGCCTCACCTGGGAAGCGCAAGGGGGAAGGGAATCCCTTTTCCTAGCCAGGGGAACTGAGACACACAACACCTGGAAAATCGGGTAATTCCCACCCCAATACTGCACTTTAAGCAAATGGGCACACCAGGAGATTATACCCACACCTGGCCAGGAGGGTCCCACGGCCACGGAGCCTCCCTTATTGCTAGCAGAGCAGTCTGCGATCTAACCGCAAGGCAGCAGCGAGGCTGGGGGAGGGGCGCCCGCCATTGCTGAGGCTTAAGTAGGTAAACAAAGCCGCTGGGAAGCTCGAACTGGGTGGAGCTCACAGCAGCTCAAGGAAACCTGCCTGTCTTTGTAGACTCCACCTCTGGGGACAGGGCACAGCTAAACAACAAAAGGGGAAGCAGCAGAGGCCTGTGCAGACGCGAACGACTCTGTCTGACAGCTTTGAAGAGAGCAGTGGATCTCCCAACACGGAGGTTGAGATCTGAGAACGGACAGACAGCCTGCTCAAGTGGGTCCCTGACCTCTGAGTAGCCTAACTGGGAGACATCCCCCACTAGGGGCAGTCTGACACCCCACACCTCACAGGGTGGAGTACACCCCTGAGAGGAAGCTTCCAAAGTAAGAATCAGACAGGTACACTCGCTGTTCAGCAATATTCTATCTTCTGCAACCTCTGCTGCTGATACCCAGGCAAACAGGGTCTGGAGTGGACCTCAAGCAATCTCCAACAGACCTACAGCTGAGGGTCCTGACTATTAGAAGGAAAACTATCAAACAGGTAGAACACCTATACCAAAACCCCATCAGTACGTCACCATCATCAAAGACCAGAGGCAGATAAAAACCACAAAGATGGGGAAGAAGCAGGGCAGAAAAGCTGGAAATTCAAAAAATAGGAGCGCATTTCCCCCTGCAGAGGAGCACAGCTCATCACCAGCAATGGATCAAAGCTGGTCAGAGAATGACTTTGACGAAATGAGAGAAGAAGGCTTCAGTCCATCAAACTTCTCAGAGCGAAAGGAGGAATTACGTACCCAGCACAAAGAAACTAAAAATCTTGAAAAAAGAGTGGAAGAATTGATAGCTAGAATAATTAATGCAGACAAGGTCATAACTGAAATGACAGAGATGAAAACCATGACACGAGAAATACGTGACAAATCCACAAGCTTCAGTAACCAACTCGATCAACTGGAAGAAAGAGTATCAGTGATTGAGGATCAAATGAATGAAATGAAGTGAGAAGAGAAACCAAAAGAAAAAAGAAGAAAAAGAAATGAACAAAGCCTGCAAGAAGTATGGAATTATGTAAAACGACAAAATCTACGTCTGATTGGGGTGCCTGAAAGTGAGGGGGAAAATGGAACCAAGTTGGAAAACACTCTTCAGGATATCATCCAGGAGAACTTCCCCAACCTAGTAGGGCAGGCCAACATTCAAATTCAGGAAATACAGAGAACACCACAAAGATACTCCTCGAGAAGAGCAACTCCAAGACACATAATTGCCAGATTCACCAAAGTTGAAATGAAGGAAAAAATCTTAAGGGCAGCCAGAGAGAAAGGTCGGGTTACCCACAAAGGGAAGCCCATCAGACTAACAGCAGACCTCTCAGCAGAAACTCTACAAGCCAGAAGAGAGTGGGGGCCAATATTCAACATTCTTAAGAAAAGAATTTTAAACCCAGAATTTCATATCCAGCCAAACTAAGTTTCATCAGTGAAGGAGAAATAAAATCCTTTACAGATAAGCAAATGCTTAGAGATTTTGTCACCACCAGGCCTGCCTTACAAGAGACCCTGAAGGAAGCCCTAAACATGGAAATTCCGGAACAACCAGTACCAGCCATTGCAAAAACATGCCAAAATGTAAAGACCATCAATGCTAGGAAGAAACTGCACCAACTAACGAGCAAAATAACCAGTTAATATCATAATGGCAGGATCAAGTTCACACATAATAATATTAACCTTAAATGTTAATGGACTAAATGCTCCAATTAAAAGACACAGACTGGGGCCGGGCGCGGTGGCTCAAGCCTGTAATCCCAGCACTTTGGGAGGCCAAGGCGGGCAGATCACAAGGTCAGGAGATTGAGACCATCCTGGCTAATACGGTGAAACCCCATCTCTACTAAAAAATACAAAAAAAACTAGCCGGGCGAGGTGGCGGGCGCCTGTAGTCCCACCTACTCAGGAGGCTGAGGCAGGAGAATGGCGTGAACCCGGGAGGCGGAGCTTGCAGTGAGCCGAGATCTGGCCACTGGACTCCAGCTTGGGCGACAGAGCGAGACTCTGTCTCAAAAAAAAATAAAAATAAAAAAAAATAAAAGACACAGACGGGCAAACAGGATAAAGAGTCAAGACCCATCAGTCTGCTGTATTCAGGAGACCCATCTCACATGCAGAGACATACATAGGCTCAAAATAAAGGGATGGAGGAAGATCTACCAAGCAAATGGAGAACAAAAAAAAGCAGGGGTTGCAATCCTAGTCTCTGATAAAATAGACTTTAAACCATCAAAGATCAAAAGAGACAAAGAAGGCCATTACATAATGGTAAAAAGATCAATTCAACAGGAAGAGCTAACTATCCTAAATATATATGCACCCAATACAGGAGCACCCAGATTCATAAAGCAAGTTCTTAGAGACCTACAAAGAGACTTAGACTCCCATACAATAATAATGGGAGACTTCAACACTCCACTGTCAACATTAGACAGATCAACGAGACAGAAAGTTAACAAGGATATCCAGGAATTGAACTCATCTCTGCACCAAGCGGACCTAATAGACATGTATAGAACTCTCCACCCCAAACCGACAGAATATACATTCTTCTCAGCACCACATCGCACTTATTCCAAAATTGACCACATAATTGGAAGTAAAGCACTCCTTAGCAAATGTAAAAGAACAGAAATTATAACAAACTGTCTCTCAGACCACAGTGCAATCAAACTAGAACTCAGGACTAAGAAACTCAATCAAAACCGCTCAACTACATGGAAACTGAACAACGTGCTCCTGAATGACTACTGGGTACATAACGAAATGAAGGCAGACATAAAGATGTTCTTTGAAACCAATGAGAACAAAGATACAACATACCAGAATCTCTGGGACACATTTAAAGCAGTGTGTAGAGGGAAATTTATAGCACTAAATGCCCACAAGAGAAAGCTGGAAAGATCTAAAATTGACACTCTACATCACAATTAAAAGAACTGGAGAAGCAAGAGCAAACACATTCAAAAGCTAGCAGAAGGCAAGAAATAACGAAGATCAGAGCAGAACTGAAGGAGATAGAGACACAAAAAACCCTCCAAAAAATCAATGAATCCAGGAGTTGGTTTTTTGAAAAAATCAACAAAATTGACAGACCGCTAGCAAGACTAATAAAGAAGAAAAGAGATAAGAATCAAATAGACGCAATAAAAAATGATAAAGGGGATATCAACACGGACCCTATAGAAATACAAACTACCATCAGAGAATACTATAAACACCTCTACACAAACCAACTAGAAAATCTAGAAGAAATGGATAATTTCCTGGACACTTACACTCTTCCAAGACTAAAGCAGGAAGAAGTTGAATCCCTGAATAGACCAATAGCAGGCTCTGAAATTGAGGCAATAATTAATAGCCTACCAACCAAAAAAAGCCTAGGACCAGATGGACTCACAGCTGAATTCTACCAGAGGCACAAGGAGGAGCTGGTACCATTCCTTCTGAAACTATTCCAATCAATAGAAAAAGAGGGAATCCTCCCTAACTCATTTTATGAGGCCAACATCATCCTGATACCAAAGCCTGGCAGAGACACAACAAAAAAAGAGAATTTTAGACCAATATCCCTGATGAACATCGATGCAAAAACCCTCAATAAAATACTGGCAAACCGGATTCAGCAGCACATCAAAAAGCTTATCCACCATGATCAAGTGGGCTTCATCCCTGGGATGCAAGGCTGGTTCAACATTCGCAAATCAATAAACGTAATCCAGCATATAAGCAGAACCAAAGACAAGAACCACATGATTATCTCAATAGATGCAGAAAAGGCTTTTGACAGAATTCAACAGCCCTTCATGCTAAAAACGCTCAATAAATTCGGTATTGAGGGAACGTACCTCAAAATAATAAGAGCTATTTATGACAAACCCACAGCCAATATCATACTGAATGGGCAAAAACTGGAAGCATTCCCTTTGAAAACTGGCACAAGACAGGGATGCCCTCTCTCACCACTCCTATTCAATACAGTGTTGGAAGTTCTGGCTAGGGCAATCAGGCAAGAGAAAGAAATAAAGTGTATCCAGTTAGGAAAAGAAGAAGTCAAATTGTCCCTCTTTGCAGATGACATGATTGTATATTTAGAAAACCCCATCGTCTCAGCCCAAAATCTCCTTAAGCTGATAAGCAACTTCAGCAAAGTCTCAGGATACAAAATTAATGTGCAAAAATCACAAGCATTCTTATACACCAGTAACAGACAAACAGAGAGCCAAATCAGGAATGAACTTCCATTCACAATGCTTCAAAGAGAATAAAATACCTAGGAATCCAACTTACAAGGGATGTAAAGGACCTCTTCAAGGAGAACTACAAACCACTGCTCAGTGAAATAAAAGAGGACACTAACAAATGGAAGAACATACCATGCTCATGGATAGGAAGAATCAATATCATGAAAATGGCCATACTGCCCAAGGTTATTTATAGATTCAATGCCATCCCCATCAAGCTGCCAATGAGTTTCTTCACAGAATTGGAAAAAACGGCTTTAAAGTTCATATGGAACCAAAAAAGAGCCTGCATTGCCAAGACAATCCTAAGTCATAAGAACAAAGCTGGAGGCATCACGCTACCTGACTTCAAACTATACTACAAGGCTATAGTAACCAAAACAGCATGGTACTGGTACCAAAACAGAGATATAGACCAATGGAACAGAACAGAGTCCTCAGAAATAATACCACACATCTACAGCCATCTGACCTTTGACAAACCTGAGAGAAACAAGAAATGGGGAAAGGATTCCCTATTTAATAAATGGTGCTGGGAAAATTGGCTAGCCATAAGTAGAAAGCTGAAACTGGATCCTTTCCTTACTCCGTATACAAAAATTAATTCAAGATGGATTAGAGACTTAAATGTTAGACCTAATACCATAAAAACCTAGAAGAGGCCGGGCGCGGTGGCTCAAGCCTGTAATCCCAGCACTTTGGGAGGCCGAGACGGGCGGATCACAAGGTCAGGAGATCGAGACCATCCTGGCTAACACGGTGAAACCCCGTCTCTACTAAAAATACAAAAAGCTAGCCGGGCGAGGTGGCGGGCGCCTGTAGTCCCAGCTACTCTGGAGGCTGAGGCAGGAGAATGGTGTAAACCCGGGAGGCGGAGCTTGCAGTGAGCTGAGATCCGGCCACTGCACTCCAGCCTGGGAGACAGAGCCAGACTCCGTCTCAAAAAAAAAAAAAAAAAAAAAAAACCTAGAAGAAAACCTAGGTAGTACCATTCAGGACATAGGCATGGGCAAGGACTTCATGTCTAAAACACCAAAAGCAACGGCAGCAAAAGCCAAAATTGACAAATGGGATCTCATTAAACTAAAGAGCTTCTGCACAGCAAAAGAAACTACCATCAGAGTGAACAGGCAACCTACAGAATGGGAGAAAATTTTTGCAATCTACTCATCTGACAAAGGGCTACTATCCAGAATCTACAAAGAACTCAAACAAATTTACAAGAAAAAAACAAACAACCCCATCAAAAAGTCGGCAATGGATATGAACAGACATTTCTCAAAAGAAGACATTCATATAGCCAACAGACACATGCAAAAATGCTCATCATCACTGGCCATCAGAGAAATGCAAATCAAAACCACAATGAGATACCATCTCACACCAGTTAGAATGGCAATCATTAAAAAGTCAGGAAACAATAGGTGTTGGAGAGGATGTGGAGAAATAGGAACACTTTTACACTGTTGGTGGGATTGTAAACTAGTTCAACCATTATGGAAAACAGTATGGCGATTCCTCAAGGATCTAGAACTAGATATACCATATGACCCAGCCATCCCACTACTGGTTATATACCCAAAGGATTATAAATCATGCTGCTATAAAGACACATGCACACGTATGTTTATTGCGGCACTATTCACAATAGCAAAGACTTGGAATCAACCCAAATGTCCATCTGTGACAGACTGGATTAAGAAAATGTGGCACATATACACCATGGAATATTATGCAGCCATAAAAAAGGATGAGTTTGCGTCCTTTGTAGGGACATGGATGCAGCTGGAAACCATCATTCTTAGCAAACTATCACAAGAACAGGAAACCAAACACCGCATGTTCTCACTCATAGGTGGGAACTGAACAATGAGATCACTTGGACTCGGGAAGGGGAACATCACCCATTGGGGCCTATCATGGGGGTGGGAGGGGGGAGGGATTGCATTGGGAGTTATACCTGATATAAATGACGAATTGATGGGTGCTGACGAGTTGATGGGTGCAGCACACCAACATGGCACAAGTATACATATGTAACAAACCTGCACCTTCTGCACATGTACCCTAGAACTTAAAGTATAATAAAAAATAAATAAATAAATAATAATAATAAAAAAAAATATAAACACTTAATTTAGTTCAAATATGTGTCTTTTTCTAAACTCCAATTTGTTCCAATGATTTTTTGTCTATTCTTACTCCAATACTATACTATCCTAATTATCACAGACATAAGTATTAATATCCAGTGGAGCAACTCCTCTTACCTTTTCCCTCCTATTCAAGAGTGTCTTGTCTATACCTGTTTCTCTTAATTTTTGTTCATATTTTAAAGAATTGAGTTTCAAACTCCTTTTCTCCCTGTGTGTGTGTCTCTCTCTGTCTCACACACACACACACACACACGCACACCCCACCTGGGATTTTGATTTGAATTTCTTTGGATCTAAAGCTCAGTTTCAGGAAAATTAACACTTTAAAAATGCTGAGTCTTTCAATATATAAATGTAGTATAGGTATTCATTGATTTGTGTTCTTTAATGTCTCTTGGGAATGTTTTATGTTTCTTTTACAACTGCTAAAATATTTATTTTTAGGTTTTAAATATTTTTGATCCTATTATGATTATTTTCAGTTTTATTTTCTGTTGTTGCTTATCATAGAAACGAAATTTTTAAAATCTACAAGTCGAGATTAGGATTGAGTTTAACAAGGTTGCTGGGATACAATCTTATTAAACTCAATTCTAAGAACTATTGGTAGAGTCTTTGAGTTTTTTTACATATACAGTCATAGCAAATAATGACAGTTTTACTTGTTCTTTTACTTTTAGATGGAGTCTAACTCTGTTGCCAGGCTGGAGTGCAGTGATGCGACCTTGGCTCACTGCAACCTCCGACTCCCAGGTTCAAGCAATTCTACTGCCTCGGCCTCCCAAGTAGCTGGGACAACAGGAACGTGCCACCACGCTCAGCTAATTTTTGTATTTTTAGTAGAGACGGGGTTTCACCATGTTGGCCAGGGTGGTCTCGATTTCCTGACTTCGTGATCTGCCTGCCTCTGCCTCCCAAAGTGCTGGGAGTACAGGCATGAGCCACTGTGCCCAGCCTACTTGTTCTTTTCAATTCTTCTTCCTTACCACAATGATTAGGACTTTCAGTAGTAGGTAGCCTAGAAATGTTGATAACTATTGATATGGTTCTGGGTCCCCACCCAGAACCTCATCTTGAATTGTAATCCGAAGTGTAATCCCCACATATTGGGGGGTTACCTCGTGGGAGGTGATTAGATCATGGGGGCATTTCCCCCATGCTGTTCTCATGATAGTGAGTGAGTTCTCATGAGATCTGATGGTTTTATAAGGGGCTTTTCCCCACTTCGCAGTGCACTTCTCCTTGCTGTCGCCATGTGAAGAAGAATATGTTTGCTTTCCCCTCCACCATAATTGTAAGTTTCATGAGGCCTCCCCAGCCCTGCAGAACTGTGAGTCAATTAAACCTCTTTCCTTTATAAATTACCCAGTCTTGGGTATTTCATCATGGCAGCAAGAGAATGAACTAATAAAACTATTATCTTATTCCTGATCATAGCAAGAAAGCTTTCAGTATTTCCATGGTGTTTATTATTGGTGTTTTGTAGATACCCTGTATTTGATTAAAGAAGCTCTCTTCTATTCTTCGTTTGCCCAAAGATATATTTTAATCATAAATAGATGCTTACTTTAACCAACTGCTTTTCTGCATCTAGTACAATGATCATATACTTTTTTCCTTTATTCTGTTAATGTCATAAATTCTCAGTTTTCTAATGTTAAACTAAACTAACATTGCATAATTGCAACAAACTCAACTTGTGTCATTTCATATACACATGTTGTATGGTTATCTAATATTAAGAATTTAAGCATATCTGTTCATGATTGAGGTTGCCTGCAATTTTTTCCTCATTATTTAATGTTCATGTTCTCATATCAAAGTTGTGTTGACTTTATAAGCTAAGTTGGAGAACATCTTTGGTTTTCTGTTTTCTGAAAAGGCATATAATCAGGGTATTTGCTAGACTGGAATGTTTAAAATGAGTGATTCAGCTTTTTTGATTCATAAGGAGATTTTCATAATTTCTATTTCATCATGTTGAGATTTATGCAGTTGTATTTTTTGTATTTTTCTTATCCTACTAAGCTTATAATAAAATAATCAAAACATCAAATATATTTACTAGAAATACAGTTATTACCAAAATCGGTGGTAGTTGAGAATTGTATTTAAGGGTAGTTCTTTCTATTCTTGATTATTAAGAGTTTGCCTTATTAAAAATTGCTTTTTGGCATAATTGTCAAAAACATATGTAATACTAAAATGATTAAGAATGCATTTTGTTGGCTGGGCGTGGTGGCTCACGCCTATAATCTCAGCACTTTGGGAGGCCGAGGCGGGCAGATCACAAGGTCAGGAGATCGAGACCATCCTGGCTAACATGGTGAAAACCCATCTCTACTAAAAAAATACAAAAAAATTAGCCGGGTGTGGTGGCAGGCACCTGTAGTCCCAGCTACTCGGGAGGCTGAGGCAGGAGAATGGCGTGAACCTGGGAGGCGGAGCTTGCAGTGAGCCGAGGTCGCACCACTGCACTCCAGCCTGGGCGACAGAGTGAGACTCCGTCTCAAAAAAAAAAAAAAAGAATGCATTTTGTTTTGAGTTAAAATGAATAGATGCATGCAGTGGCATAGCTAGTGTACTTGATGCCTGAAAGGGATCATTTTTAATACCCCTTCCTCTGTATGATAAAAGTATTTTCAGTAATAATTTTGAAATGAAACAAATAATTATTATGTCCAGAAAAGAAATGCAGAGAGTGAAAGTTTTCATTTATTCAATTTTGAATATATAATCATGCTAATAATAAATTGATAAAGTGCATATTTTAGTTGAAAATGCAAAAAGTTAAGGTTTAATACTTTTTAAGTACATTAGTATGGGCCGGGTGCAGTGGCTCATGCCTGTAATCCCAGCACTTTGGGAGGCCGAGGTGGGTGAATCACCTAAGGTCAGGAGTTCGAGGCCAGCCTGGCCAATGTGATGAAACCCCATCTTTACTGAAAATACAGGCGCCTGTAATCCCAGCTACTCGGGAGGCTGAGGCAGGACAATCACTTGAATCTGGAAGGTGGAGGTTATAGTAATAGTGATCTGAGATCACGTCATTGCACTCCAGCCTGGGGGACAGAGCAAGACTCCGTCACAAAGAAAAGAAAAATATTTATACCTATATACTGGTTTGCCTCAGTGAAGAATAATCACTTTATGTTTTCTGACTTTGAGCATTAACTTTTGCAAATTTGTTAATGCTTTGTCAAATTAATCTTTATATAGTCATGGTCAGTAAAATCAATATGGTCAGATGTGTTGACTTATCTTCACTCATAGTTGATTGAAGAACATTTTTTATTTTAATTTCAAAAAGTTTCTTTTTCTTTTTCTTTTTTTTTTTTTGAGACGGAGTCTCGCTCTGTCGCCCAGGCTGGAGTGCAGTGGCCGGATCTCAGCTCACTGCAAGCTCCGCCTCCTGGGTTTAAGCCATTCTCCTGCCTCAGCTTCCCAAGTAGCTGGGACTACAGGTGCCCGACACCTCGCCCAGCTAGATTTTTGTATTTTTTAGTAGAGACAGGATTTCACCGTGTTAGCCAGGATGGTCTGGATCTGCTGACCTCGTGATCCGCCCGTCTCGGCCTCCCAAAGTGCTGGGATTACAGGCTTGAGCCACCGCGCCCGGCCTCAAAAAGTTTCTTTCAGGTGAAATAACAGATATGCAAATAGTGATGAAATCTTTAAGAATAAATGTATCAGATTCATACAAATCTGACTTCACAATACATTCCAGAAATTATAGTACTGCCCATATCCTTTTTCCCTTGGGATCATTTCCAGCTGTTTTCAAATATTTCTGCTGTTGATGACAAAGGGCTAATATCCAGAATCTACAAAGAACTCAAACAAATATACAAGAAAAAAACAAACAACCCCATCAAAAAGTGCACAAAGGATATGAACAGACATTTCTCAAAAGAAGACATTCATACAGCCAACAGACACATGAAAAAATGCTCGTCAGCACTGGCCATCAGAGAAATGCAAATCAAAACCACAATGAGATACCATCTCACACCAGTTAGAATGGCAATCATTAAGAAGTCAGGAAACAACAGGTGTTGGAGAGGATGTGGAGAAATAGGAACACTTTTACACTGTTGGTGGGATTGTAAACTAGTTCAACCATTATGGAAAACAGTATGGCAGTTCCTCAAGGATCTAGAACTACATGTACCATATGACCCAGCCATCCCACTACTGGGTATATACCCAAAGGATTATAAATTATTCTACTACAAAGACACATGCACACATATGTTTATTGTGGCACTATTCACAATAGCAAAGACTTGGAATCAACCCAAATGTCCATCTGTGACAGACTGGATTAAGAAAATGTGGCACATATACACCATGGAATACTATGCAGCCATCAAAAAGGATGAGTTTGCGTCCTTTGTAGGGACATGGATGCAGCTGGAAACCATCATTCTTAGCAAACTATCACAAGAACAGAAAACCAAACACCGCATGTTCTTACTCATAGGTGGGAACTGAACAATGAGATCACTTGGACTCGGGAAGGGGAACATCACACACTGGGGCCTATCATGGGGAGCGGGGAGGAGGGAGGGATTGCATTGGGGAGTTATACATGATATAAATGATGAATTGATGGGTGCTGACGAGTTGATGGGTGCAGCACACCAACATGGCATAAGTATACATATGTAACAAACCTGCACGTTATGCACATGTACCCTATAACTTAAAGTATAATAAATAAATAAATAAATAAATAAAACAAATATTTCTGCTGTTGAAAAATTTCCACTAAAATAACTTCACCAGAAAATTCATCATAAATTTCTATCATATTTGATAAAATTCTCCAAAGCTTGTAATGATTGTGAGTTATTTGAGCTTGCTTCAGGCTCAGGTCACATCTCCAGTCCCTATGGTACTATGTAAGCCTGTATTTAAACATAGACTAAAAATAAACAATTATAGCAGAGTGATTATAAAAATGAAACAGAACTTGACTGCTTATTCTTGAAATAAACCAGTATAGCTGAGTCCATGTGCATTTGAGAGTTAGAATTACTTCCACATAGAATGCAATGTTTATTAAATAATAAGTAATAATAAAAAAAGTGGTAATACTCAGCTTACATTTGTTTTGTTAAATTTCAGCAACTGCAGTAGCAGTTGTTTAGAACTTAGACCAACAAAAGCTTTTTTATTTTTCAAAGAAGAGTAGTATTGTTGATGTTGCTTGGAACTGCCAGGCATAGTGATAATAAAAAGCAGAACTGGCTTTTATTATTATTTTATTTTATTCCTTTTCAATTTTCTACACACAAAGCAGCCCTTATTGCCTGTACTAGGGGTGAACTACTCGCCCTATCCCATCCTTGGTATCCCATACCAGTGACTGGATGAGAAAAATAGTGAAGCAGGCTGAAAGGGAACACTCACTTCCTTTTAACCAGCAGGCCAAATAGTCTTCTGGAATTAAGAGATTCCAAGTAATTATAAGAAGAATAAAGTGGTTTGTTGATTTATTTCTGGAAACTTTCACAAAAATAGATATTACATTCCTTCTTGCTCCTTTACTGGGCTTGCTTGAATCATTACAATGTGTGTCATTTTTCATTATCTGCTGATACTGGCAGTGAAGTGCTAGAACTTTCTTTGATGTAATGGAATGGATATACCAAGATTTTAAATTTTGGTCAGTCTCTACAGTGCCATTTGAGGTATTTCCTGGCTGTATCTGAAACTCTTCACACCCTATCACAGACTGAAGGGAAGCAAAATTTTTCTGCTCAATATGTGCACAGTCTTCTTGGTCCAGAAAGGAAATGTATGAGAAATTTGATTAAAATCTAAGTGACTCATAATGTCAATCTCAAAAGAGTGCAGCCAATTTTAATTAGTTTTAAATTCCAACACCCTAAGAACTTATTGTATAAATTGTAGTAAGTGAAATAAACAGAAAAAAACAGCATTGAATCCTTTTACAATCAGACTTCCCCCTAACCAAAATGACTGTACCTTGTATGTTTTCTGTTTCATTGACAAATTTGGTTGAAGGAACTAAACTATGTCTTTGTAAACTACGTCTTTCTTAATAATGACAAAATAAACAGAAGAAATGCCCATTTGGTGCTTCCTGTTTGGTTCTGTTGATGGACTAATGTTCCCTCCTGCTGTAGCAATTGAGGATGTTTATATTCTTGACCCCTCTGCAGGGAAGCAGGAAAGAATCTGAACTCAGATGACTTGCTGTGCTTTTGGCTTTGATGTGCTCCTCTGGCCTCTGTGGCGGAAGCTCCATGTTAAGTAACAGACCTGAATTTACACTAAAAGTAGTGAAAATACTATGTCTCTAAATTTACTTGTGAGAACACAGTTTCTGTAGTAACACACATAATGGTTTCAACTGCCCTCAAAATTAGGCAGGTAAAATATATCATAAAACATTTTCTAGAAACTATATAGAATGGCCAGTGAGGTAGAAAGCATAAAATAATGGGCCCACCGATAACAAACAGAAATATTTACCAAGAGCAGTTTGGATTCAAGTATTATGGATAATACTTTAAAGTTTTGACCTCCAAATATCCTGTAATACCAGTGACTTCTATCTAACAACCCCTGGACTCCAGCTGTGTGGTTCTTTCAGCATATCATTTGCCCAAGATCTTGACAAGAAAATCCATCCTCCTCCAATTCCACCTTTTCTGAAATCCCAACATCATAGGTGGTGGAAAGGCAGTTGAGGGTTAAAGTTATGATTATCCAGGTCATATCTAGGAGCTCAGAAGTTTATCCTAACCCTGTGCCTTCAACTCTCCTTTTCCTTTACTTACTGTTCACCTTATGATGGAAGAGATGGAGAAATCAATGAGATTTTATTTTAATTTTCTGCTAGGAAATAATCTTGTAAAGTCTTTGGCTCACTTCTTTTCTGTACCCCAAGGGTCAATAGCTTAGTCTCTCTGATGTGCTGTGTAACTAAGTAACTGAAGAAAACAGGGTTTGTTCTGGAGGAGAATGGAGCTCTATAAGCTGGAGATTCCAATCCTCGACTTTTTCCTGTTTTTCCCTTTTTACTGTATGCACTGTAAATATCTTTAGACCCCTTAATTTCCCTCTAGGAGAAAGCCATCTATTTCCCCTTGAGTTAGAAGGCTTCTATAGAGGGCCTGAATATTTGAAGATCATACAAATGACCCCAACAACAGCCTAATGAGTGAAGGTTAATAAATGTGAAGCATCATGAAAATCTGCCTGCCTGCCTAATCATTTTGAAGAGTCGACTTACAGTTATATTTTTAACTTAGGCATTCCCTCTTTATAGATTGTTCTACTAGAATGAAGTAAGAAAAATATTTTACATTCTCATCTCTCTAGTAATTTTTCTGCTTCATTTTGCCCTTACGCACTATTTTGCCCATTTAGAGATTTTGATACATTTTGCCTTTCTTTCCATTAAGTCTTCACCTAAATTCATGCTTTGTACCTCAGCAGTTAAGTTTCAGGGAGTGCCTAATATCCTTACATTTGACAGATGAAGAGAGAACCTAACAGTTTCCTTGGCCAAGCAAAAGAGACATGGTGTAGGACTGTAGTGAGTCAGGATTTGGCTGCCTCAGTATCCATTCAGAAGACGCCAGTGGTGCTGCAACATGGAATAAATGCACAAAACAGTGAAAAGAGACAGATGGTCCAACAGCGTTATGTTGGCATCATTTAAATCTTATCAGCAAGATACCCTAAGGAGGTGAACTGGCACAAAGATCACAGTAACTGCCAAAAAATTTCATCACTCTTGGCATAAGCAGCTCCTAAGATATTTCAGAGTTTTTTTTGTGGGGGTGGGGGAGTTAAAGAAAAAGCTGAAAAGAACCCTTGCCTCAGATTTTTCTTTCATCTCTAAAGGCTATGACTCCTCAGGACTCCCGGCCTCCTCCCCTCTGAGCTCCTCTAGGATGAGGCCTGTCTTCTGGTTACTACAGTGATAGGCCAGGAAAATATCTGAATGCTTGCTGTAAGTCAGATAGCAAACTATACATGAGTTATGTATTTGAGAAGGCAGAGATGGTCCTTACGTGGAGGGCAGAAGAGAATTCCACAGCAATGCATTAATGTGGCAAACAGACGTTTTATAAACATCTTAACTTGGCAGGAGAACACCTACCTACTACTCCAGTTGCAACACAGGACATTAGATTTTACAACAAATGGTGAAAGTTACAAGAAATCTGGGGATGAAGGCAAGATAGAAGATAAAAACAAATCATTTTATACAATGTAATCCAAAAGGGAAAGAGCCCATGTGTTTACAATGATACCTACCTCAGGAACTAAAGAGCTGATGGGACCTTGGAGATTAGTATTATTATGCAGTACTCACCCTGGAGTGCACATCACAACTTGTGGTGGACATTTTTCAAAAATCAAGCATGGTTTCACCCCAGACATGGGGAAGAAACATCTGAAAGTGAGGTCTTGGGACTTACAAAGTTTAGGCAACCATGAGTCTCACTCGCCAGGGTTTTTCTTTGGCGGAAAATCCAACTTTTCCCAGTGACTTGTGGGTTTGGAGGCTTTGATGTCAGAAGGACTCCTATGATGCCACCAAACATGATTCGGGGCTAGTAGCCACGTGGTTCCAGCCTTTCCTAGAAGGATTATTTCCACCCTGGGTGAACCAGTTAAACTCTGCTGCTTCCAAAAACACACATAACCCCAGAGTGGTGTGTCTCTAGCTCATCTCCAATTGTCATGCAAATGAGTCATTAGCACTCCTTATTAGTGCCTCATAGTACAAATATAAAATGGGACAAATTGAGAGAAAACTTAAAAGCACAGACATAGGAGAGTGCACACAGGCAGAAATGAACTGCATGCATCCCCAAAAGGGTGAAACTCTCCCCCTATAAGATTGTACTCATTATAGGGAACAGAGAAGTGCAGTGAACATCGAGGCAATGGAAACAAGTAGTTGAAATGCAAGCCTGTTCTTTCCTTAAGCTAACTCAGGATCGTTGAGCTACCAATGAGAGGGGATAATGAACTTCTGGGTCACCTGGGTTGTTCTACCACTGCTGTTTAACAAAGCCAGCTCTCTTTGTATTTTACATATACCCCTGCATACAATCCTCAGAATCTCATGTAGGTTCCAAAGCTACATAAGCTGCAACTATCCTATTCTAAGGCAATTGTGCTTTCCCTGTTTTTTTGTGTTGATGAAGATCTAAAACTCATGGAGTCAATTCAAACAGCTACAAGGCGGGGGGTGGGGGAGGGGGGGTTGGAGTTGGGATTTCACCTGTGACTATTTGAGTTCCAAACTCACATTCTTGTCAATAATCTAAACTGCTGCCTCCCAGCAGGTTACTTGTCCTAAGCTATTAAAGCAAACTGGGAAAAATAGTCAAAATACCTTTGCATCCCTGGGTCTTGCCTGCTGTTGCATCTATCTTGGAGTCAGGCCAAAAACTGGGGAAAATCTGCCCACCTGCCAATGGCAAGCTGACGAAGTAAGATAGAAGTGAAGTCTAATAAAATGCTGGTGAAATTAGCAGGAAAGCCTACTAGCGGACATAGCTTTAGGACTTGTGTTTCCCACATGTTAATACGAAGAAAACCCCTTTGGAACCTGGGGTGAGGGGTAAGAGGGGGACCTACTAGCTGCTGAATTCAGATCCCACAGGTGGGCACTTCCTTTTCTCTTTTGTCCTCTTGCTTTGCCTCTGAGGGGTGTTAATGAGTTGTAGTTTGACTGTGTGGGGCAGGTTTGACTATGCGGCCCAGAAAAAAAGACAAGAGCTGGATAAATCAGTCATTAAAAACGTATCCTGGCTGAAGAAGGATGGTAGTTAGAGGTGGAGAGAAGATAAAGGAAGAGGGAATG
Source organism: Trachypithecus francoisi (assembly GCF_009764315.1). Lineage (NCBI taxonomy): Eukaryota > Metazoa > Chordata > Mammalia > Primates > Cercopithecidae > Trachypithecus > Trachypithecus francoisi. The sequence goes on along the minus strand of NW_022681460.1, from coordinate 15,987,734 downwards.
GGAAGAAACGTATCATGAAAGATGCACACGATCAAGCTAAGGACCTGTTTTTCCCTTATAGAAACCATGTACAAAATTAACTATAACTTATTGCCAACTTAATTTTTTCTCTCAGTATATATTTTATACCTGAAATGCTGTGCTATTAAACATGTTTCTTATTTTTATGTTAGATTTAAATTTCAAAACTTTCTTCAGAATATTCGAAAATCTTTGTGTTGTTCATAACAAATGAAATGACATGAAATTCCATTACCCTTAGAACTAAAATGAGTAAAATAGATCATAATAATATAAAGGCTTTTCCTGGACACACTTTTGGATAAGAACATTTAAAAGCACATTTGTAGACAAAGCACACTATAGCACCTGGCTGTTAAACTAATGTCCAAGAAATAATTATTATCTGCATTGCTGCCATTGAAATGTTTTTTATTTTTCTGGCAAGTCAAATGTGAATCTCACTACTCAATAAAAAATAGAAATCCAAATTAATTATTAGCTTAACAGTAGAAGAATCTAGTAAGATTAAGTACAGTCCTGAAGAAACACAGTGAAAGATGTTCAACTCTTATATTTCTCAGTTTAGGATTTCTTACACGGTAAATGACATGACATTGCTACAACTGAAAAAAATATATAGTTTAAAGAAATCTGTTTAAAAGCTGGCTTACAACTGATGTGTAATTTTCACTTTACAAGGGAACTGGGAGGGAAATGTTTTCACTGACATCTTAAAGAACAACATTAACAAAACCAGACTTCAAACAATTGTTGTAAATCTGGGATTCCATAATCACAGACCAGTAAAGTGCAAAATACTCTTCTGCTCCCTGCATGGATAAATTATTTTCTGCAGGTGGTTAGGGGAGGACTTCCCACAGCCAGGAAGCAAAAAAATGCCCTCTACACTAACACTCCAACTTGTACTACATGGAGTGCGGTGTCAAATCAGGGAAGTTAGCCTTCTGAAACATCTTTCTGCAGTCTCTTCTCCCCTGCCTCTTCTCTCTCTTCTCTCCATATTTAAACAGGAGGAAATCTTGGTTGAGAGTCATTTGTATGTGCATAAGGGCTGATTACATTTCAACAAATTGAAATCTCAGCTTCAATCACAGGTTTGCATTTAAATCTTTTATCACTGGTCGAGGAAAGAAATACTTTATCTTGTATTTACTTCAAGCGTCAATGAAATGATGTGTTTTAGGAAGAAGGCAATCAGAAACCTAAAAAATCACTCCAGGTTTATTCAACAGGCCCCAAAGGTAAATCTTATTTAATTGGGGTGGAAGGGCAGTAGTAATTTTGGGGATGGTGAGGAAGGAAAGGTTTGTCTAAAGACTCTATGGCAGAGGCTCTGCTCCCTCTGGGAGTCTGGCTGAGGCCTATAGACCCTTGGGAACATCCAGGACTTCATTTCTTTTATTTAACATCATATTCCACTTTTTCTATCATGTGAAAAAATTGTGGCACATTGATTGTCAGGTACTACACGTACAGTAGTGAACAAAAAAGACAAACTTCCTGCCCTTATGACACAGTATAGGGGAGAAGGCAGACACTACTTAAGGAACTGTAAATATTTGTTTGTTTTTTTTTTATTTATTTGAGATGGAGTCTTGCACTGTCACCTGGGCTGGAGTGCAGTGGTGCGATCACGGCTCACTGCAACCTCCACCTCCCGGGTTCAAGCGATTCTCCTGCCTCAGCCTCCTGAGTAGCTGGGATTACAGGCGCCCACCACCACGCCCAGCTAATTTTTTGTATTTTTAGTAGAGACGGGGTTTCACTATGTTTGCTGGGCTGGTCTCCAGTGCCTGACCTTGTGATCCACCTGTCTCGGCCTCCCAAAGTGCTGGGATTACAGGCGTGAGCCACTGTGCCTGGACAGGAACTGTAAATATAAAAAGGTTTTGTGGGCTGGGTGCAGTAGCTCATGCTTGTAATCTTGGTGCTTTGGGAGGCTGAGGCAAGAGGATTGCATGAGGCCAGGAGTTTCAGACCAGCCTGGCTAAGACAGCAAGACCCCCATCCCTAAAAAAAAAAATGAAAAATTAGCTACAAATGGTGGCACACAGGTTTAGTCACAGCTACTCAGGAGGAGAATCACACACCTTTAGTTCCAGCTACTCACAAGGAGAATCACACCCATGTAGCACACACCTTTAGTCCCAGCTACTCAAGAGGAGGATCACTTGAGTGCAGGAGTTCAAGACTGCAGTGAGCTATGCTTGCATGACTGCACTCCAGCCCGGGCAACAGGGTGAGACCTTGTCTCTAAAATAAATAAATAAGTAAATAAATAAATAAATAGATTATTTTAAAAATATGGATTTGAAAGTGTGACCTGGGGAGCAATACCAGGAGGATGGAACAGAGACAGGAGAGTTGCAGAACTGCTTTTCTAAGGAAGTCATGTTTCAGTGACCCATTCAGCAATCTCACATAGCACAAACCAGCCTGCCGACATGTGCAGCCTATCTCCACCTCTCCATCGCCTTTGCACACTCCTTCCTTGCCTTCTGTTATGAGCTTAGTTGTGTATTCCTTAAAATGCATATATTGAAATGCTGGGCCGGGCGCTGTGGCTCAAGCCTGTAATCCCAGCACTTTGGGAGGCCGAGACGGGCGGATCACGAGGTCAGGAGATCGAGACCATCCTGGCTAACACGGTGAAACCCCGTCTCTACTAAAAATACAAAAAACTAGCCGGGCGAGGTGGCGGCGCCTGTAGTCCCAGCTACTCGGGAGGCTGAGGCAGGAGAATGGCATGAACCGGGAGGCGGAGCTTGCAGTGAGCTGAGATCTGGCCACTGCACTCCAGCCTGGGTGACAGAGCGAGACTCCGTCTCAAAAAAAAAAAAAAAAAAAGAAATGCTAAGCCCTAGTACCTTAGAATGTTTCAGTATAGTTGGATATAGGCCTCTAAAGTGGTAATTAAGTTAACATTAGGTCATTAGGGTAGACTCTAATCCAATATCACTGGTGTCCTTATAAGAACAGAAAATTGGAACACAGGAAAGGGACACCAGGGATGTGAATGCACAGAGAAAAGGCCATGTGAAGAGGCAGCAATAGAGTGGCTCTCTCAAGCAAAGGAGAGGAAACCAGTACTGCTGGTACCTTGATCTTGACTTGCAGCTTTCAGATGTGAGAAAATAAATTTTTGCTATTTAATTCATTCAGTCTATGGTATTTTGTTATGGCAGTGCAAGCAAACTAATACACCTCCTTCCCCGAAGGAGGACCCCTTCACCTGCCCCAACCTGCACTGTTCTCTCCTTTGTTTGTTTTATTCTCCCCAAAGCATAGTTTATATTTTCTGACTTATCTAGTATCTAATAAGTTATTTATCTAGAAATACATCCTAGACTCTTGAAGGAGGATAAAAAAATTGACATATTCTTGCTAGGAAATCTCACTTTTACAAAAATAGAAAACAAGATTCAGAAAGTCCCACAAGTAGAACTAAGTGGGAACACATTCTGATGTTGAGAGTAACCTTTGCAATAAAATATATACCTAAGAGGCATCTGGCTATGCATCCTCTTATGTAAGCAATCCTGGTATCGGTCCCTTTCCTAACAGCTCTGCTGGTAAAGCTGTCTATTTCTGTGAAATCTGGTAATGTAATCTTTGGGCACTAATCCAAAACCCATATTTGGCCAACAAATATTTGAGTATTTGATTATGTGCTGGGTATTGTGCTGTGGGTGGTGAGTTAAACAGACACAGTTTATATCTGAGAAAATGCATCAGGTGCTATGAGAACACATAACAGGGGATCTTTTCCTAGAAAGTCAGGGACATTTACCAAGAGTAAGTCATGTTTAAACTGAGTTGTAAGGGTGGGGGTAGGATTCAGCTTATGGAATAGTGGGTAGACTGAATAGAAGTACAAAGATGTGTAAACAGGAGGGAGAAAAACATATTTATGAAAACAACATGTTGGATGAGTTGACCAACGTGATTGTGGTGACGAGTTGATGGGTGCTGACGAGTTGATAGGTGCAGCACACCAACATGGCACAAGTATACATATGTAACAAACCTGCACGTTATGCACATGTACCCTAGAACTTAAAGTATAATAATAATAAAATAATAATAATAAAAAGCGAAAAGGGAAGAATCAAAAGCTGAAGTTTTTTTTTTTGAGAGGGAGTCTCGCTCTGTCGCCCAGGCTGGAGTGCAGTGACTGGATCTCAGCTCACTGCAAGCTCCGCCTCCCGGGTTTACTCCATTCTCCTGCCTCAGCCTCCCGAGTAGCTGGAACTACAGGCGCCCGCCACCTCGCCCAGCTAGTTTTTTTGTATTTTTTAGTAGAGACGGGGTTTCACCATGTTCACCAGGATGGTCTCGATCTCTTGACCTCGTGATCCGCCCGTCTCGGCCTCCCAAAGTGCTGGGATTACAAGCTTGAGCCACCGCGCCCTGCCAAAAGCTGAAGTTTTGAAGGTGAGTGTCAGATAAACAGAGCCTCAAGGGCCATGTCAAAGATCATATTTACCCCAAGGGCCATTGTAAGGCACTATAGTATAGGATTTTAAGTAAGACCAGAATATGACCAGATTCTCATCTCACATTGTATTAGTTTTATGACATCCATTAGGGTTTTTCAACAAATACGTTCACTTCAGACCTCTTCTAAGTTGTACTTCCCTGCCTCTTCTTTCCATATGAGACGTGACTATGTGATTTGCTTTGTTCAATGGAATGTAAGCAGAGGCTTTAAGGGTAAGTGTTAGATTCACCGTATTTCCTCATTCCCTATAGTACAAGAACTGGTAAACTTGAATAGCTTGGCTGCTTGTTAGCATGGGTACCTGAATAACTACAAAAACAGAGTTCCCCTGCTTACAGTGAATATGTATAATTAGCTAAAAATACGCTTTGGTTGTCTTATATCACTGAGCATTAAGGGTTTGTTTGTTACTACAGCATAACCTATTTACTCCGACTAATACAAGGATATATGTTAACTAATCTGTGAGAAATCCTCTAAGTAATTAGCCATGTTTATTCATCTATCCCCTATAATATGTATTTTTCAATGAACATCTTGAGAATAAATGGATAGTACTATGTCAAAGTGCTTAGAAAAATTAAAGAATAAAGAACCTTAGAAGTGAAGGGAGTTTAGGGATGACCTAGCCTATTCCCCTCAATTTCTAGAAGACAGTACTGAAGCAGTTTTTTCAATGGTTTCATCCTAAACAGAAAAAGAGCATTTTGGGTATTCTGTCCTCTATTTTAGTTATCTTTAAATCACTATGTACACAGTTTTCTCAGACATTCCTGCTATGTGCTTTGTAGGATATGTTAGCATGATTAAAGCAAGTAGAGAAGAAGATGATTTAATTCATTTTACTCTTTGGTTATTTCCTTCCAAAAAATATTTTTAAATTTCTCATTTTCTATTTACTCTTAACCCTTCATTTCTAAATTAGCCAGGTAATTTGATGCTGAAATTTAATTTCCTTCATTTTTTAAAAGACACATATAGCTGAGAAACACAAACTGGAGCTTTGGTATCAGTCAGATAGTTGTAAAGTTCCTAGTTTTGCCACTTACTAGTTGAGAGCCATGGGGCAAGTTAGTTTTAGTTTTGCTTTTTCAGTCTCCTTCTCCACCTTTCTTTTTTTCTTTTCTTTTTTGGGACAGAGTCTCACTCTGTCACCCAGGCTGGAGTGCAGTGGCACAATCTCGGCTCACTGCAAGCTCGGCCTCCCGGCCTCGGCTCACTGCAAGCTCCACGCCATTCTCCTGCCTCAGCCTCCCGAGTAGCTGGGACTACAGGCACCCACCACCATGCCCAGTTCATTTTTGGTATTTTTAGTAGAGATGGGGTTTCACCGTGTTAGCCAGGATGGTCTCGATCTCCTGATCTCATGATCTGTCCGCCTCAGCCTCCCAAAGTGTTGGGATTACAGGCTTGAGCCACCACGCCTGGCCCCCACATTTCAAATGTACATAATGACACCTAGCCCACTGGCTTATTGTGAAGCATAATAATTATAATGCTACAAAAAAGGAAATCATGAATGTCAAATGCCTCAGCATGGCATACAGCAAGTGCTCAATATATATTTGTCCACCCCTTGTTTGATTAGAGAAAAACAATGAATAAAACTTGGTTTGATTATACTATTTGAGGTTTAAAAAACCCTCAAGTAGTTGTTCTGATGGTGTATAATTTCCAAGGAAATAATAAAAAACCAAATTGCCCAATAATAGTAAATGACAATTATTCTTGTTTTCCTGATATCTGCTACCAGTTTCTACCACCTCTGAGCTTTGAGTGAACAACTATTATTTCAAGAGGTAGAAATCAAAAAGGACCTATATTGAGGTAAAAGTCCAAGTGAGAAACTCACAACACTCATAAGCACAGAGTACACAAACCCAAACAACTGTACACTTTATTTAGATATGGCAATACAATTCCTTTCATGGTCTATAATAACCAGTTGAGTAAATTTATGTTACTCAACACCCAGTGTATGTGTGCATGTGTGTGTACATATACATGATACAAACACACACACACACAAACACACACACACACCCCTTTTGTTTAGCATTAAACTTTATGTAGAAGATTTGGAGACTAGCAGTGTGGATTTTATGTTTTGAAATTACTTAGCATCCTTACTAAAAATTATCCACATGGGTATTATCAGCACAAGACTAATAATAACCAGGTTAAAGAATGTGTAAAGAGAAATTATTCTGGAAAGGACACATCTTGGACACATAGCCAAGAGTAACTTCCCGGAATCTCTAGAACATAATGTCTAAATATGAGGATATTGGTTATAACAATATGCCTCCTAGATTTTGACTGCAGGGAGTAGAACTGACTGAAAGCCCCAGCTGCTCTACTCTGAAATCCACTGAGGTCCACATTTTCCCACAGGCTGCTCCTGACCAATGACTGTATACAACAGAAATACAAAGGCAGGCCCAATCCCATGAGACAAAGGACTCCTCTAATCGTTGGCTTTGGCTTGAGGATTCCCCAACAGCCTTGCTAGGTTTTCATGGAACTGAACAGCAGTCTGAAATGCTTACACCATTCTTCCCTTTCTCCTTCTATCTTTTCCTCAGGGTCAGACTTGCATTAAGAGCTCTTCTAGCCTCTCTGGGATCCCTTCACATTTTTTTCTCACAGGCATTTATTCTAATAAATTTCTTGCACATTTAATGCTGAATCAGCATCTGTTTCTTGGATAATCCATGCTAACATAAGCTCACAGAATTTGAGTTAAGGTACCTGCACAGCACATTAAAAGTAGTAGTAGTAGCAGTAATAATAATAGCAGTAGTAGTATTAGTAGTAGTAGTAGTAGTAGCAGTAGTAGTAGTAGTAGTAGCAGTAGTAGAAGAAGAAGAAATAAGGAAAAAGAAGAATAAGCTTAATCAATTTCCAAGGCATTTGTTAAATATCTTCCTTTCTGTAATTAGTTTCAGGATAAGGAAGTAATCTACAACACAACCAAATACCAATGTTTCTGGGCTAGCTGTCATTTCAGGTCATTCTGCACCAAGTCCCATTATTGCCCTAGTAAAGATTATTTCATGACTTGAGGGGATAATGCTTTGACAAAATTATTTAAATCTTATTCATCTAGTATAATGTGCTTCATTAATTGAAAACTGGAACTAGTTCCCAAGGTCCAGTCCCAGGGTAGGTTTAGACTATCCACCTGTTAAACACCAATGTCTGAAAGGGAAGTATACTCTTGAAATTACACTGTGGTTAAACAATTGATTTTAAATCATATAGATTATTATGAGTTTACTGCCAGTCTATAGTAAGGTCTGTAGATCTCAGTCACAGGCCAATCCTATTTAACATTTAGAATCAGCTGGAAAATCATTACAGAAAGATCCATGAACTCAACCATAAACCCAACCATGAATCAATGTCAGAAGGAAACTCTGCTCCTACTGTCTTCCATCTGCCCCTTTAAACAAAAGGTTCAATCTGAACTCCTTTTAGAATACATTTTAAAGATTTATAAAATTAAGGGTGTTATTGAGATAAACTTAAGCTATGTTTTTTAACTTTATCTCAGTTTAGGTGCAAACTAAGTTCACTTGGGAATTTTAGGACAAAATGTTGTGAGTCCAAACTCACTAAATTCCTTCAGAGTAGGTAATGGGGAAGAGTAGAGAGCAGCAGGCATTTGTAGTTGGTTTTCGTTTTTTGTTTCAGATGGAATCTCATTCTGTCACCCAGGCTGGAGTGCAGTGGCACGATCTTTGCTCACTGCAACCTCTGCCTCCTGGGTGCAAGCAATTCTACTGCCTCAGGTTCCTGAGTAGCTGGGATTACAGACATGCACCACCATGCCTAATTTTTGTATTTTTAGTAGAGATGGGGTTTCACCATGTTGGTCAGGCTGGTCTCGAACTCCTGACCTCGTGATCTGCCCACCTCAGCCTCCCAAAGTGCTGGGATTACAGGCATGAGCCACTGCGCCCGCCCCGCATTTGTAGCTTTTAAAACACCACATATAATTCTGATGTGAAACCAGCATGATGAACCATGGCTTGAAAGCCATTGGTTGCCTAATTTTAGTCAGTATAACATGGTGCTTTAGAGTATGGGATCTGGAGATAAACAACCTGGGACCAGTTCCCACCTCTGCCCCATTACTATCTTGGTGAACATTAATAAATTACTTAATCTCTGTACTTCATTCATTCAGCATTGATTTTATAATTATTGCTTGCCAGGCTCTGTTTTAGAGGTATACTAGTAAAGGAAACAAATGGAAATTCCTGCCCTTATGACATTTACATTCTAGAGCAAGGAGACTGACAAAACAACAAAAATATAATGCATATATATATCTCTCTCTCTCAGAAGGTGATGAGACAATAGGAGGGAAAAGCAGGATAGAGAGAATCGAGAGAGTACGTGTGTGTTGACTTTTCACCCTCACAGAGTTTTGAAGATTTAACAAATTTTACATGCAAAGTACTTGGAGCCGTGCCTGGCACATAATGTTCAGTAAGTGGTAGTGGCTATTCCCTCATTGTACTGATGAGGAAACTGACTTCTAGAGAACTGGAGGAAGCTGCCCAAACAACCCAAAGAGTTAGGAGGTGAATCAGGCCCAGGACTTCCCCCATCTCTCCCCACTCAACTTCCTCCTACAAGAATTTCACTATGGGGCTGGAAGACAGAAGGTAAAACAATGGGTCCAGAGCCCACCTCCAGACACAGATTCCTGTACCTGAATGTAACTCTTGCTGGTGCCATACATCAGAAGCAAATGCTGCCAAATGGAGCTTTTATTTAGCATCCCTGAGGGCATGGATAAGTTAAAAGGCTAAAGAAACTCACTTTGCTTGTAGCTCCAGCCAACTCCTTGAATACCTTTCCAGAATGTTCACATAATGGGTTATCTACTGGTCTCCACTTATATCATGAATAAGTAAGCAATGGCTAAGGAAAAATGTAAAAGAAACTATAAAATAAATCTTTGACATAATTTAATACGTAATAATTTCCCTCAAAATAACACTATCTGATGAATAAAGCAAATCTGACAATTTCCTCAAATATATTTAGTCCAGAGCATTATTTTAAAGCATTTTAGAGTCAGATGAAACTTAGAAAACTTACAGGAGACCAGAAGTCAGGAAAGCAAAAATGAAGGCATTTTCTTGAGAAAATGTATTAATGGAATAATTTATCTGAGCCAAAGTCCTATGAGATGTCCAAACTATTCTTCTAACTCTTTATCAGAATGACTAATGTTTGTTTGGGTTACAAGATAACTATAAAGGTTAAAACCCATATGATGTGACTAACCTCAAACTTGTTCCCATGACCCTCAAGTAGAAGAAAAAAGAAAAACTGAGTTAATTAAGAATTAAGTTTGAGACTGAGTAAAGGAATGGGGAGCAATCAATTTGAACATGTTGCAAACCATACTAGAAATGATTTTTAAAAATATGATTTTCTCTATTTATAGTCCTGCCATATGATAACAAAGCAAAATCTCTTATCCTTATTGTGAAAGCACATGGACCAGAAAAGAAAAAGACAAAACATTAGATATTGGTTTAAGAGACAGCACTGACAGAAAAAAAAAAAAAAAATAGGGGAAAGGAAACCATCAAGGCAGTGGCTGAGAGCTTTGAAAACAAAGATTGGCCGGGCGCGGTGGCTCAAGCCTGTAATCCCAGCACTTTGGGAGGCCGAGACGGGCGGATCACGAGGTCAGGAGATCGAGACCATCCTGGCTAATACGGTGAAACCCTGTCTCTACTTAAAAATACAAAAAACTAGCCGGGCGACGAGGCGGGCGCCTGTAGTCCCAGCTACTCGGGAGGCTGAGGCAGGAGAATGGCGTAAACCCAGGAGGCGGAGCTTGCAGTGAGCTGAGATCCGGCCACTGCACTCCAGCCTGGGTGGCAGAGCAAGACTCCGTCTCAAAAAAAAAAAAAAAAAAAAAAAAAAAAAAAAAAAAAAAAAGAAAACAAAGATTAGTAAAATGTAAACCTGATGTAAGTTGATTTTCTCTCTGTAAACAACAGAGAACAGCTATCTGCCTAGGTGGTTTAAGTTTACATATAATTCATTTCTCTATGAATTTTCTTTCTGATTCAGGACATAAGTTAGCAAGATTATTGGCACAGTGAGTCCTAAATCTCTTGTTACACTTAAATAGGCATAATAAATGACTATATGATAGGCATGTTCATGAACTTAAAACCAAAAAAGTTAAAAATCTGTTCTTTATTCTTATATGAACAGATTCACCCAATGATTGTTAATCATGTGATTAAAATTAAATATACATAGGAATGAATGCTTTCTCTAAAATCAGAGAAAAAGAATGCCTGTTGAAGACTGAGCTTTTAAGATACAAAAATGAAAACAAAAGATCTATGTGTGATTCTACTGGTGATTCACTCAGTTTGTGGCTTGAGTTACTCCAGCTATGCTTGCAATTAATTTACAAAGGACTTATGTACATAGAATTTAATGATGCTTGCATTTATAGGTATTATGTAACCAATCATTATTACTAAATCAACAAAAACATATACAAAGTTCTAATCAAATTTACCAAACGTTCCATAAACCCAGTTACAAAGCAAGTGATGGTTTTCTTCTGTTTGGCTTCATTTCAACATTGGGTTGTAAAAGCAGAGTTTCTGCATTAGTTTCCTAAGGTGCCGTAATAAAATACCATAAACTGCATGGCTTAAAATAACAGAAATTTATTGTCTCGCAGTTCTGGAAGCTAAAAGTTAGAATTCAAGCTATTGGCAGGGCCATACTCCCTCTGAAGCCTACAGGGGGGGTTCCTTCCTTGCCTCTTTCAGCTTCTGATAGACCCAGGCATTCCTTGGCTTAAGGAGCATAACTCCAATAGCAGCCTTCATCTTTACATGGCGTTCTTCCTGTTTAGCTCTGTCTTTACATGGGATCTTCTTATAAGGATACCAGTCACATTGGATTAGGGGCCCACCTCTCCAGTGTGACTTCATCTTAAGTAATTATATCTGCAATGACTTTACCACCAACTAAGATCACATTCTGAGGGACTAGAGAGGATATATATATACATATATATATATACATTTACACCCCTCACTCATTAATCTCTTGCCGTGCTCCATTTTTCTGCATAGTAGTAATCGCCATCCCAAATTGCATTAACTCATATGTAAATGTAAGGCAGGGACTTGGCAGTCTTATTTCCTGCTACATTCCCAGGGTCTACATATTTATATATAGAAATAAAAATATAAATATATATATATATTATGCAACGCAATCCATAACGATGTGTAATTACTGTTTCACTTACATTATCTGTCTATAGAGAAAATAATATCTTTAAAACAATACTTTTTAAGAAAGTAAGTCTTTCCATTATAGGCCCTAAGGATTATAGACTGATGTTCCAGTTCCTATTTCCAGAGCTAACTATATTATGGGTAACAATTAATTTCTTTTTTTTTCTTCTTTTTTTTTTTTTTCTGAGACGGAGTCTTGCTCTGCCGCCCAGGCTGGAGTGCAGTGGCCGGATCTCAGCTCACTGCAAGATCCGCCTCCTGGGTTTTACACCATTCTCCTGCCTCAGCCTCCCGAGTAGCTGGGACTACAGGCGCCCACCTCGACGCCCGGCTAGTTTTTTGTATTTTTTAGTAGAGACAGGGTTTCACCATATTAGCCAGGATGGTCTCGATCTCCTGACCTCGTGATCCGCCCGTCTCAGCCTCCCAAAGTGCTGGGATTACAGGCTTGAGCCACCGCGCCCGGCCAACAATTAATTTCTTGTTAAGCCCTTATAGGTTTCTCCTTCAAGGTCTCCCTCCTATACCTGGACCTCTCCCACCAACTGTTAACTGCTGCAATGCTTTCCTGAAATGCTCCTTATCCTTCCTCACCGTTAAATTCCTTCTGTTCTTCAAGGGCCAGCTGATGTCCTCCTTCAGGAAGCCTGCTCTGATTAATGACTGTATCCACAGTGACTCAAAAGTAACTTATCTTCCTCCAAACCCCTGAGTGCTTGTGCCTGAATTATTTAACTGGCTACCATCTCACTGATATTTTTCAAAATATATTTGTGGAGGTTATTTTTAAATTAAGTAGCACATTACATAACTCAAAGCTCAAAAAGCATAAAAAGTCATCCTGTCACCACTGACTTCCATATTCACTGGACCTTCACATATCACCTAACACCCTTCTCAATCTACTCTTTTGCAAAATCATGGCTTGGACTAGATGACCTCTAAGGTCCCTATCAGCCTAAAAACACAAAGGTCCTAACACTGAGTTTTTAAAGATGAGGGGTAGCACATGGTGGTAATTTACTCTCTTATCCAAAAGAACCTGATTGGAAAACCAGATATATCTCTCTCTTTTCACTTCTCATTGTTGTTCTCAACCTTACTCCAGGCACTGTTGTAGGCCCTGGGAATGCAGTGGCAAATAAGACTGTCAAGTCCCTGCCTTACATTTACATATGAGTGAATGTAATTTTGGATGGTGATCATGCAGAAGAATAGAGCAAGGCAAGAAATTAGTGAATGAAAGGGGTAGAAGATACTTTAAACAGGGGGTTGGAACATTCTCTGGGAGGTGCTATTTGAGAGAGACCTGAAAGATCTGGAGAAGAGCATTCCATCCACAAGGAATAGCAAGTGCAAAGGCCCAGAGCAGGAAAGCAGATGGTTGGAGCACAACGTTCTGCAACAGGCCTTTTCACTTTATTTTAGACCTAGTACATTTTGATCCTCTTCATTCGTTGTTATCGGTGCATTTTATTCTATTATATGTAGGCTTCATGATTTATTAATAGTCCTCTATTGAAGACATGTAGTTTGTTGCCAATTTTTTGTTGTTACAAACAAAACGTTACACACAATGAAGAGTCAGCATAGCCTGGTGGAATCAAACAGAATTAGAACTGGAAGCAACTCACTTTCTTTCTTTCCTTGTGTTATTCTTTATTTCTACTATATTTCACTGATTGTTTTCAGCACTAGAGATACAGAAGTGAACTAGATGGTTCATCTTCCTGTCCTCAGGATGCTTATATTCTGGTGGGAGAGACAGGCAATCTGAAAACGAACATGTATATTAAAAGATATAATTTTGCATAGTGACGAATGACGTAAAGAATACTAAAGAAGGACAAGGTCTTCCTAGGACCTTGGGCAGAGCTGTGGGTGCTGTTTTAGATATGTTGGTCAAAGACAGCGTTTGAGGAGGTGGCATTTGAGCAAAATATGAATGATGTGAGAGCAAGCTATATAAAAGTCTGAGGAAGTGCATTTCAGACAGAAGTGCAGCATGTGTGAAGAGCTGAGATGAGGAGTAACATGGAACATGGGAAACAAAGCAAGAAAGCAGAATGGTCAGAGCACACCTAGCCAGATATTAGGAAACGAGTTGAGGCTGGACGCACAGGCAAGACAGGGCCCAGAGACCTTGTGGCCATACAAGACATTCTGATTTATTTTAAGTGTAATGGGAAACCATTAGATAGGGCGTTTGAAAAAGAAAATTACATGTTCCGATTTTATGTTTAGAAAGCTTGCTCTGTCTGTATGCAGAGAGGAGACTATGAGGAGGATCAGTGGAACCAGGGATATGAGTCTTGCTCTAGTCCAGGTGAGATCTGATGGTGGCATATACTAGAGTGGACATGATAAATATGCTGAAAAGTGTGCAGATTTGGGATATATTTTGAAGGCAGAGCCAAAAGGAGTTGTTGGTAGACTGAACATAGAAAAAAAAAAAAAAGGAAAAAGAGGGAAATGAAGGATAACTCTAAGGTTTTTGTCCTGAACTGAATGAATGGTGGAGCCATGGATCAAGATGAGGAAAACTGGAGTAGGAGCACAGTGAGTGGTTATGGGAGAAGATGTCAAGAAGGACATAGTAAGAGTTGAAAATCTGTTAGGCATCTGGATGGAGATTATCGTGAATGGCTGGATAAGCAAAAGATACAACCAGCAATTGAATGAAAACAAATTATTTTGCCTACACATAATTTATCAGTATATTTAAAAACCAATTGATGAGGTTTAACAACCTAAGGAGGGAGCATACACAGAGAAAAGGAGAGGATCACAGTCACACCCTTCCACATGTAGAGACTGATAAAAAAAGGACTAAGTAAAAGAGATGAGAAATAGGTGGAACAAATAAAGAATGTAGGGTTCCAAAGTTACCTACAAGTCATAGGACCCAGACTTTGAGCTCTGGCTTCCTCAACTGTAAAACAGTACTTTCATGTAAGAATTTGTAGGGATTAAATAAGATTATATATGTGAGATGCCTATCAGAAAACCTGGCCACAATAAATATTCAATAAACTCTAATAGTTGGCAAAATTTTGAATGTTCATTATGTGCATGCATGCTATGGTTTAAATGCTTCTTTTTTTTTTCTTTCCAAAATTTATATGGAAACTTAATCCTCAATACAACAGTACTGAAAGATGAGGGCTTTGAGAAGTGATTGAGTCATGAGGACTTTACCCTCATGATTTGCATTAGGTGCCCTTTTAAAAGGGCTTGATAGAGGGAGTTTGCTCCCTTTTTGTCCTGCCTCCTGCCATATGAAGACACAGCATTCCTCCCTTCAGGAGAACACGGTGTTCAAGGCACCATCTTGAACCATCTTGCAGTTCAAGGCCACATCTTCACTGGATAATCAACCTGCTAGTGCCTTGATCTTGGACTTCCCAGCCTTCAGAACTGTAAAATAAGTATCTGCTCTTTATAAATTACCTAGTCTCAGATATTTTGTTATAGCAGCACAAACAGACAATAACTATTGTGTTATTTTTATATTTGGGTTAATATAAGCAAAGATGAATAATTCATGTATATCTAAAAACAGATATATCTACTAATATATAAATACTATCCTCATCCATGTATGAACAAAAGTTAATACCATCATAGTTAAACATGTAAAGGAGCAATAATAGAACCCATGCTAGACAAATAGATAATAGGTAATTGACCTTTTTCATTTTAGAGTGGTGTGTGTGTGTGTGTATGTATGTATGTGTATTCCAAATATATAACGACTAAGTTTAAAAAAATTATTTTCTAGACCATCTTGGAAGAAATCCACCTAAAAAGTAGACTTGTGTGTATCCAGGTTGAGGAAGAGGGAATAAAATGAGCACATTGCGTGCTTACTGTGTGTCATCTGGTACAACAGATGATTTTAATTTTATTTAATTTACTCTTCATAAAAACATCATGAGATAATATTAATAAGTTCAATTTACTAATGGCTGTTCTAAACAAAATAACATTTAGTAAAAGTAATAATCAATTAGAAAATTTAATTGATCTTATTTGTCCTCTTGATTTAAAAAATATTAACCATAAGAGCCACTATTTATTAGAATATCTATTATGAGTATCTATTATGCTCAAGGCACTGTAACTCATAATTTATATACCTTTTTTATTCATTTTCAAAAGAATGCAACAAGGCCAGGTGCGGTAGCTTATGCCCGTAATCCCAGCACTTTGGGAGGCTGAGGTGGGCGAATCATGAGGTCAGGAGATTGAGACCACCCTGGCTAATATGGTGAAACCCCATCTCTAGTAAAACTACAAAAAATTAGCTGGGCATGGTGGTGAGCGCCTGTTGTCTCAGCTACTCGGGAGGCTGAGGCAGGAGAATGGCGTGAACCCGGGAGGCAGAGCTTGCAGTGAGGTTGCGCCACTGCACTCCAGCCTGGGTGACAGAACGAGACTCTATCTCAAAAAAACAAAAACAAAAACAAACAAACAAAAAATGCAACAAAAAGACGGGTGTTATTATCACCCTTTTATGGAAGGTATACTTGAGGCTCAAGAGTTTATGTAAATTGCTTTAAAAATATAGCTAGTAAGTCGCAAAACAAGAATGTGGACCCTGATCTTTCTCATTAAAAAGCCCTCATTCTATCTATTATGCCAGGCCATCATCGTAATACTTTGACATTTAGTCTCCATGTTCAATATTCCTGATGTTTCCATTCATATTTATCAACAAATATTTTTGTCTAAACAGCTCATATCAAAATATATAAGGGTAAACAAGGTCACATCAGGTTCTATGTTACCTTATACATTTATGAGATTTACAAATCTCTTACAAGATTGAAGCCAAGCTTAAAACCAAAACAAAAACACTCCCAGAATTTCTGAGTCTAATGATTACCAGGAAACAACTTGCCTCCAACTCTTACAACATACAATATAACAGGCAGTGTTAGTTGAATAAATAGTAAGTGGAAGCAGCCAGGTTGTCTGATAGCCAACAGGAGAAATAAATCCACTCCATGACATAGTTAACACAGAGCTATAGTAATATGTGGTTCAGGACATTCAAAATCAGGCCAGCTGGTTATCCAAAGAACACAGGATGGTGATGGTAGATTCTGCAGTTACCATAAATTGTCACTGAATGGTCAAGGCCTTGTACAGAATGAAATAAAAAACAAACAAAAAAAACAAGCAAAAGCAATCTCTGAGTTGATAGAGATTGCTATTGAATGACTTGGAACTAAGGAATATATTCACTGTTCACACTTTTCCAGTAATTTCTCCTAATTTTACCTGAACTTGACTAAACAGTTCATATTTACATAACCCTCCAATTTTTAACTGGAAACATGTATTACCCTTTGGAATGATATTGTACACACTTCTTTCATTGTGCAGCATGGGCTGCACAGTGTTTTGCTTTGTTTTCAATAAAATATCTGCTGAAATGCCTCTGCTTGAGAGGGTAGAGAGGGGACTGCATAAGAAAAATATTTGTAATGAAAGATGAGCTGGAGTAAAGATAACAAACAGAGACCAAGATTCCTACCATTGTTTAACTTCATACTACCTCTAGAGAAAGAATTAATCATAATTTATAGTAACAGCATCTCATTTTTAAAAACTTCCCAATTATTATAAGCATACATTATTGTCTAGTTCATATCCATATAAAATGTATGAAGAAAAGTTTCTTTTCAGAATGTTTTCAACCAAATGCATTCAAAATTCTTATTAGGATATTCTCTTGAGGTCACTGAATCCATCACTGAAGATATAGGAACAGGCAAATAGGAGCATATACAATGCTTCTGCTTGACTAGAAACTAGCTATCTGTCAACTGCTGAAATTATCTTGTCACAAATTCAAACAAAGTAATGATCAATCCACACCCAACAGTAAGGTTAATGAATGATTGGAGTGGTCAGGTTCAGATTATGCCACATTCATTCAGCAAGCCTGGAATTAAGGTCTCCATGGGTCAGGCAGTGTGTTAGGGACAGAAAGATGAAACACATAGCTGCTGTCTTCAGGACTCACATGCCTGTGTGAGAGAAAGGTTCATCAACAACCCAATATAAGATAAAGTTCTAACTGCTATATTTTACCTCTGTGTAAATTATATGAATACACAGAGGAGGTATATTAATCTGCTCATGCTGCCCTAACTAACATAGACTGAATAGATTTAAAAAACAGAAATGTATTTTTTATTTTCTCAAAGTTCTGGATGCTGGGAAGTCCAAGATCAAGGTGCTAGTCGATTTGGCTCCTGGGGAGGGCTCCCCTTCTGTCTTGTAGATAGCAGACTTCTTGCTGTATCTTCCCAAGACAAAGAGAGCACTTAGGGCACAAATCCCATCATTAGGGTCCTGCCCCATAACTTAATCTAACCCTAATTCCTCCCAAAGGCCCCATCTCTAAAGAGTATCACATTGAGGGTTATGACTTCAACATACAAATTTTGGGGGAACACAACATTCAGTTCACAAAAAGAGGGAAGAGTTGTATCCGCCTAGTGCTGTAGAGAAGGGTACTATAGAAGCAACATTTGAGCTTGGTCTCAAAGCAGGCACAGGAGGTCACCAATGGAAAAGCTGGGAGGGGTTACCTTGTAGAGTGAACAACAAGAACAAAAACACAGAACGAGAAACAAACATAATCATTTCAGCATATATAGAGTAAGGAGTGCCTTAGAGAAAGGAAAAAGTGAGGCAGGAAATTAGGATGAGACCTGATTGTAGAAACTCCCTGAGCGTAATGTTTATGAGCTTAAAATTTCTTTATATGGGCAGTGGGGAGTTTATGAAATTGTATGTGTATGCACCTGTGTGTGTATGTATGTTATAATAAAGTTTGTTGTTTGGATAACAGATATAAGTTCAATATCTAAAAGTTGAGTTTTTAAAAGTTTCTATGTCGAAATAATTTTAAACCTTTCTTATAGAAAGGTTGCAAGAATAGTACAAATAACTTCTGTGTACTTTTTACCCAGATTTACCAATTATTACTCTCTTGCCATATTTATCATTCTCTTTTTACATATATATGCATATATTATTTATATAAATATATGGATGTGTATGTGTATCTATACACACATACACATACTCACATGTATATACATACATTTTTTTCTGAACTAGTTGAGAATGGGTTCAAACATGAATCCCTTTATCTCTTAATAATTCAGTGTGTACTTTACAGAAATAAAGATACTCTATGCTGGGCACAGTGGCTCACACTTGTAATCCCAGCACTTTGGGAGACTGAAGTGGGTGGATCACCTGAGGTCAGGAGTTCAAGACCAGCCTCACCAACATAGTGAAACCCCATCTCTACTAAAAATACAAAAATTAAATGGGCGTGGTGAAACATGCTACACTGTAATCCCAGCTACTCAGGAGGCTGAGGCAGGAGAATCACTTGAACCTGGGAGGCAGAGATTGCAGTGAGCCGAGGTTGCACCATTGCACTCCAGCCTGGGCAACAGGAGCAAAACTCCATCTCAAAAAAAAAGGATACTCTATAGCCATAGTATAATTATCAAACTCAGGACATTTAACACTGATATAATAATTTTATCTATTCCAATTTTATCAATTGCGTTAATAGTGACCTGTATACTAAGTCAATTGCTTTTCTTGTATAGGACCTAATCCAGGATCATGTATTGCATTTCACTTTCTTGTTTCTTTTGTCTCCCTCAATCTGGAACAGTTCCTCAGCCTTTTTTTATTTTTCAGGAAACTAACCTTTTTTTAATAGTGAGGACTTTTAAAGCAACAATATGTTTTAAAATCTTTATTACTGAAAAATAACTAAGGTCTTCAAGAAAGAAATGGATAGACAAGACAGTAATAAATATGGGGCAGGGAGGAGCCTTGGGAGATCAATCCAGCTAAGATGCTGTTGGGATGGGAGAGGAGGAAGGACACTTATATGGGAGACCCAACAGGATTCAGTGCAGGTTATATGCAAAAAGGAAAAAAAAGGAAAGTTTGATTCCAGTTTGGGCCATTTCGTGAATAGTGACAAGGATTATAGGATAAGCAGCAGATTTTGTTTTTGTTTGATTCTAGGTTGAAGGAGATGACCAGTTTTGATTTTGACTGTTAAGTGGATCTGTGTACTAGGCAGCTGGAAATAAGACATGGAGCTCAAGTGAGATATCTAGGATAGAGATGGATTACCTAAAGGAGGATAAACCTAAACAACCCAGCTTCTGCTTATCTCTCTATTTCCCAACTGAACTCTGAACACAGCAAATACTTAATAAAGATAGCAGAATGACAACCATTTCACAGTAGCCTAAGAAAAAGGCAAGGGGTGGCAGAGTTTCATTCTAGGCAGATGAGGGCTGAGGGGACTCTGGGGATTTCCCTGAATAATTGAGGAACCCCTGAGTCAGTCAACCAGGGCAGCTCCTCCCCTGTGCTGGGAATCAGTCAAACAAGAATTAACAGGGCACCAGAAGCACACAATGCTTTGTACCAGTGCCACAATCCCCCAACCAGAATTTCCAAACCCCAAAACCTCTTCTAAGCAAAAAGCATTCTGGTGTCTCATTTGGCAGCAAAACCTGACCTGAAATGATGTGAGGCTATTGATAGTTTACGTATCCCACACACTGTAAATATTCACGTTTCACTGCATGGCTACTAATGTGTTTCATAACAAATGCTGCCTCAGAACCCACTGGGGATGGTAGTTTATTCATGGTAAAAGTATTCTGGGTTGGCACTCTATCTCCTGTCTAAAATCCAAAAAAATCTGAATTTCGAATTCATGTGACGAAAAATTTCAGATATGGAGATGTATTTGAAAAGTGGGCTAAATACTTTGCAACCTAGACTGGTCCCTTTAAATGAATATTTTGCTCATGAAAATGTGAGTGGCGCTCAAAGAAGCTTCCCCAGTCTTTGACACTTCATATCTGGAACTACTAAGGAGACCTTCCTTTCACCTCCTCTGACCCACTTTTTTTTTTCTTTTGTTTTCTTTTGAAACGGAGTCTTGCTCTGTCACCCAGGCTGGAGTGCAGTGGCGCAACCTGGGTTCACTGCAAGCTCCACCTCCTGGGTTCACATCATTCTCCTGCCTCAGCCTCCTGAGTAGTTGGGACTGCAGGTGCTCGCCACCACGTCTGGCTAATATTTCGTATTTTTAGTAGAGACGGGGTTTCATCATTTTAGCCAGGATGGTCTCGATCTCCTGACCTCGTGATTCGCCCACGTCGGCCTCCCAAAGTGTCCGGATTACAGGCCTGAGCCATCGCGCAGGGCCCCCACTGTTTCTTATTGCAGGATATTTGGCTGTTTCTGTCCCTAGGCAATCATTGTAGGACTGGCTCACCATTCTGATCCAAAGTCTGCATTCTTCAGGATATGGTTTTTGCTATTTTATCTGTGACCCTTCTGAATTGTAACTACTTTTAAGAACAGGGCTTACCAGCCCCCTTCCTTGACCAGCCCCCCCTTACCCCTATGGTCACCTGTCTCTTGCTTTCCTGCCCTGAGTTGTTGGGGGAAGGGGGAGTGGATGGCCATTCAGCTATCCTGTTGGTCATTTGTTTGCTTCATTTATTCATTCAAGAAATATATATCGTCCCTATTGCCTGCTGCGCACCCGTACTATCGGCTCCCCTCGGCTTCCTCGCCATGGACGCGGACGACTCCCGGGCCCCCAAGGGCTCCTTGCGGAAGTTCCTGGAGCACCTCTCCGGGACAGGCAAGGCCATCGGCGTGCTGCCCAGCGGCGGGGATGCTCAAGAGAGTGTCACCACTGTATGTCAGCCACTGGGGGACAGGCTTCAGCTTACACCCACCTTCCAAATTCCAGCCTCTCACCTTGGCTATGAAGTTTTACCTCATCTGCCATATTCATCTGACCTCTCGCCAACCAACTACCACTTCTTTAAGCATCTTGACAACTTATTGCAGGGAAAACACTTACACAACCAGCAGGATGAAGAAAATGCTTTCCAAGAGTTCATCGAACCCTGAAAGCATGGAATAAACAAGTTTATTTCTCATTGGCAAAAAAAAAAAAAAAAAAAAAGAAATATATATCGATCATCTACAACATGCCAGATGCTGTAGATGTCTTTTCCTTAACTGCACTAGGTACTTGACATACAGTAATTAACAGACATATTTAGTGTCATCATTGAGCTTATAATCTGACAAGGGGAAAGGTTATTAAATATCTACAATTGTATTAAGTGCGGCAAATGGGGATGGCAGAGTGCAACAAGAGTGTGTAAGGGGGTAGAAGTGGCCTAACTTTGTGTAAAGATTCAAGAAGTCTTCCTGAAGGAAGTGACTTTTGCGTTGAAAAGAGAATGACGAGAAGGAGGTAGCCAGATAAAGAGGGTAAAGTTGAGGGGAAGGGTGCAGGTAAAGAGAAATTCAGGCAAAGCACATAGCATAAAAAGAAGCCAAGGCAGGAAGGAATTTGTACTAAAGGCAGAAAAGAAAAATGTAACTGTGGCCAGAGAAGAGAAAGAGAGAGCACACTGGATGAGATAAAAGAATGCTGATTTTGCATGGTACAGGTACCAAAACAAAACAGAGGCCTCAGAAATAATGCCACACATCTACATTCATCTGATCTTTGACAAACCTGACAAAAACAAGAAATGGGGAAGGGATTCCCTATCTAACAAATGGTATTGGGAAAACTGGCTAGCCATATGCAGAAAACTGCAACTGGACCCCTTCATTACACCTTATACAAAAATTAACTCAAGATGGATTAAAGACTTAAATGTAAGACCTAAAACCATAAAAACCCTAGAAGAAAACCAAGGCAATATCATTCAGGACATAGGCATGGGCAAAGACTTCATGACTAAAACACCAAAAGCAACTGTAACAAAAGTCAAAATAGACAAATGGGATCTAATTAAACTAAAAATTAAACTATGCACAGCCAAGGAAACTATCATCAGAGTGAACAGGCAACCTACAGAATGACAGAAAATTTTTGCAATCTATCCGTCTGACAAAGGGCTAATATCCAGAATCTACAAGGAATTTAAATTAAACAAATTTACAAGAAAAAAACAACCCCGGCCGGGCGCGGTGGCTCAAGCCTGTAATCCCAGCACTTTGGGAGGCCGAGGCGGGCGGATCACGAGGTCAGGAGATCGAGACCATCCTGGCTAACATGGTGAAACCTCGTCTCTACTAAAAAATACAAAAAACTAGCCGGGCGCGTTGGCAGGCGCCTGTAGTCCCAGCTACTTGGGAGGCTGAGGCAGGAGAATGGCGTGAACCCGGGAGGCGGAGCTTGCAGTGAGCTGAGATCCGGCCACTGCACTCCAGCCTGGGTGACAGAGCGAGACTCCGTCTCAAAAAAAAAAAAAAAAAAAAAAAAAGAAAAAAACAACCCCATCAAAAAGTGGGCAAAGGATATGAACAGACACTTCTCAAAAGAAGACATTTATGCAGCCAACAAACATGAAAAAAAGCTCATCATCACTGGTCATTAGAGAAATGCGAATCAAAACCATGCCAGTTAGAATGGCGATCATTAAAAAGTCAGTAAACAACAAATGCTGGAGAGGATGTGGAGAAATAGGAATGTTTTACACTGTTGGTGGGAGTGTAAATTAGTTCTATCATTGTTGTAGACAGTGTGGTGATTCCTCAAGGATCTAGAACCAGAAATACCATTTGACCCAGCAATCCCATTACTGGGTATATACCCAAAGGATTATAAATCATTCTACTATAAAGACACATGGACACATATGTTTATTGCAGCACTATTCTCAATAGCAAAGACTTGGAACCAACTCAAATGCCCTTCAATGATAGACTAGATTAAGAAAATGTGGCACATATACATCATGGAATACTATGCAGCCATAAAAAAGGATGACTTCATGTCCTTTGCAGGGACATGGATGAAGCTGGAAACCATCATTCTCTGCAAACTAACACAGGAAGAGAAAACCAAACACTGCATGTTCTCACTCATAAGTGGGAGTTCAACAATGAGAACACATGGACACAGGGAGGGGAACATCACACACTCGGGCCTGCGGGGGTTTGGGGAGCTAGGGGAGGGAGAGCATTAGGAGAAATACCTAATGCAGATGATGGGTTGATGGGTGCAACAAACCACCATAGCACGTGTATACCTATGTAACAAACCTACACATTCTGCACATGTACCCCAGAACTTAAAGTATTTTAAAAAATGCTGATTTTTATCCTAAGAGTACTGCTCAGCCATTGAGGCAGTTTCAGTAAGGATGTGACATAATCAGATACTACTCAGCAGATCACTCTGGCTGTAGTGTGGAGGAGGCATTGGAAGATGAAGACTGAATGTAGGAAGAATCAATAAAAGATAAAATGGTTTTTCCCTCTTAAGACATATACACATCTAATAGAAGAGAGAATACAGAAACATACCCAAGGAGAACGACTCTGAGCAGACATAACCTCCCTGCTCTAGGGAGGATCACACAGCCTAGTTGCACATGGGTAAGGCCAAGGCTTCCAGGAAGTCCCCGTCATCTCCAAGGAGGAAGAGAAACAAAACGGTCTCTCCAGATGGGTCCTCAGAACTGCCCTTCACCTCTGAAGGAGAAGCCCTGAGGGAGGTTGTACTCTTGCATGTGCATAAATGCCTATGTTTGTGTGCTTTCTGGCTCTCTCTCTGGCTCTGTCTGTCTCTTCCTCCTTCCCTCTCTCACTACTCTGCCCATAGAACCACTCTAGAATCTTTCAGGCTGACCACCTCAGAAGTCCACCCACTGTGCTACAACCAAAGAATTCTCTATCTCTTAGGACCTTCTTCCATGTTTTGTATATGAATAATATCTTATTGGGATAAAAAACACAGTAAGATGATTTCACCCCTAAGTTTGCTGTCTATAAATACTGATCATTTAAGCTCTTAAGATGGCCATGAAGTTTGCATTAAGAATCATAATCATATGTTATCATGTATAAATGACTTCACTCAAATTGAGAAGAATTTATTCTGGCTTACTTCCACACTCCAAGACCTTTATGCTGCCTGCTGGCATTGGGAACACTGCTGGAATTCATTCTTGAACAGAACTTTCCCTGAACTGAAACTTTACACTAAAAAGCAGTGAAGAGAACTTGTTACCATTCATTTATTTTGGACTCAGATTCAAAGGGTGAAAGAAAGGGGGGAAGGACAATAGTTCTTTGACACCAGCACTGGTAACTTAGCAAAAGGCCAAAAATGTCCCCATTAGACTTGATTGCCTGAGGCAGAAGTCAGGAAAATAGTTATGCAAAGTAGAGCTTGAGTAGAAGGAGAAAGATAACATATGTCATGAAGCACATCAAGCCATTACCAAATATTATGCATGGTCCCTGTGAATTCTAAAAATTCCCAGCTCTTCAATACTGTGGAATTTTATCAACAAGCAGGATAAAATGATATATTCAGAAATTTAAGGAACTTGTCCATTTGAAGCAAGGCTTTTCTTCTTTCATTTTTGCATTTGTATGAAAAAATACTCAAATATGGAAGGAAATGAGTATTGTACTCATCAGAACTATTTAGTATTCCAAGAAATAGTAACTATCACCTAAAATGTACTATTTGAAACTTACTATTTGGACATGACTCTGTTAGTTCCTATTATTCCTCTCATCGTGACTTTGGGTCCTAAAGAACTATGACAGACTCTGAAAGTACAAATTCAGTAGGTTGGGGCAAAATAAAATCTCTTTCTGGAAGATGTGAAGGCCTGTCTTTTCTTTATTCTCTTACTCCTATACACATCTTCCTAAGAAAAGTTGACACTTTTTTCTGGACTGAGATTTATTAATAACTGCCAGATTTAAAAATGGTTTGAATAAAAGCAAATTATTGGCAGACCAACAGTTTATTAAAATTCCACAACTATGTTTCCATCTAATGTTGCATGTTATCCTTGCCCACAGCCAGTCACTGCCAAAACACCAGCAACGTCAGAAAACAGTAAAATGTGTTAGGTAACATTCTTTTGGACCATATTGATTTTACTTTCTCAGTTTCAATTCACAGTACACTGTAGAATTAACTATTTCAACATTAATAACTGTTAAAGATGTGTCCTAAAAAGTCATCTTGGCCTCTTAGGTGACAAAATAAAAAGCTGTGAATAGTATTGTTCAAACATTAGAGATTCTATGTGGTACAAGTTGAGTGCAGAGGAATGTCCATCATCTATCTCTATCTCTTTATCTATACCTATACTTATACCTACCTACATACATACACATACATATATATTATATATAATATATAATCTATACCTATACCTATATATTTATATATAATATATAATCTATACCTATACTTATACCTACATACATACATATACACACATATATAATATATATAAAAATATCTTGAATTATATATATAATATATATATTTGAACCTGTAGGCATTGTGTGCATATCTATTATGATACTATATATATATATATATATATATGTAAAATTCAAGAAGCCTTTCAGGATGAGAATTTACTTACATTTCTAGTTCACCATACCTTTGGGGCACTTTCTTCCCTTATAACTTTCTAAACTCATAATTAACTATAGATAACTTCTAATTGGTTCAAATTATTCTTAAAACCATTTGACAGAGAGACTGCTCATTGTTCTTCAACATTCAGTTCTCCCTTTTTTTCCCCAGAATTTTAGGTAAGCACAAAACCATGTTAACTAGAGACAAATTTCCCTCTGTTTCTCTTGCAAACCAAGTTTTGCCAGTGGCATGAGAGTGGACAAAACTGTGCAGTTTCTAGGTCACATCAGAAAACTGCTTGCCTTCACTTTCTCTTTTCCCATACTTATTACTTAACAATATTTAATGTACATTGGCTACTTTATGCAAATTGATAACATCCTGAGAATAGAAAAGTGAGTAAAAATTGTTTCCATGTTCAACTTGTTTATAAACTAAGAGAGATAAGTAAACTCACAAATAGCTAGAAACAAAGTAAAACAAGTATGGTAATAGATATGCACACAATGCCTACCGGTTCAAAAGAACAAGATAATATATCTAGCCTGAGGTATCCAAAACAATTTTTTATTTAGGAGTTAATTATTAAGAAGTGTGTTAATGAATGACTTGCATAGGAGAGGATGGCTCCTTTTTTCATGTCCCACCTATCAGAACGCAGAAAAGACAAAGGCTTCCTGTGAGTTTCAACACTGGAGCTGAGTTAACTGACAGTATTACATGAACACTGTATGTCAGATAATGTGTTAATGCTTTATATGTTGAGTTTTCTATAGCCTCTGTAAAACATTATCACACATTTAGTGACTTTAAAGGGCACAAATTTATTATCTTACAGTTCTGGAAATGAGAAGTCTAAAATGTGTTTCATGGGGTTAAACTGAAGGTATCAGAGGGGCTACATTCCTTTCTGGAACCTCTAGGGGGATAATCCATTTTCTTGACCTTTCCAGCTTCTAGATGCTGCCCATATTGCTTGGCTAGTGGTTCCTTCCTCTGTCTTCAAAACTAACAGTGGCTGGTTGACATCTTCACACATTGTGTCACTCTGATCTCTTCTGCCTCCCTTTTTCACTTTCAAGAACGCTTGTGATTACATTGGGCCCGCTTGACTAATCTAGGACAATATCCCTATCTCAAGGTCAGCGGATGAGAAACCTTAATTCCACCTGCAACCTTAATTCTCCCTTGCTCTGTAACAGCATATTCACAGGTTACAAAGACTAGAACATGGACATCTTTGCTGGGGGGAGGGCATTATTCTGCCTACCACATATGGATAGCCTCATTTAATCTTCACAATAGATTTATAGATTTGGTACTAGCATTAACTCTACAGACAAGCAGTGAGGACATATAAATGTTAATCCATTTGACTATAATCACCAAGTCAATAAATGACAATTCAAGAATTAGAACTCAAATATTTCTTACCCCAGGGCCTAAACTCTGACAGGGTGACCAACAATCCTGGTTTGCTTGATACTGGCCAGTTTTAACACTGAATTTTGCAAGCCAGGAAAACACTAGCCCCAGGCAAACCATGATGGTTAGTCATTATGTCTGAACCTTTAACCCAAATCCTGGTAACAATAGTTTAACAAGATTTTATTTAGAGCCTAGTGATCATAGGTCACAACTAAATTCCAGAGAGCTCTATTGTCGTGGCAGACATTGCCTAACATGGCAAAGAGATGCTAGAGAAATGCCACCTCTTTCTACAAATCACTTTTTCCTGGTTTGACAAAAGTGAATTTGCTGAAAATGGTCAAGATAATTTATCCTCAGGAGATTCATAAGCAGAACCTTGGAAGTAGATAAAAGAATGAATTTGAAGTGGAAATGCAGTTTTGTCTTCTTGTAGTATGTCTAACAAATCAAATAATCCCAAACCATTACCTATTATAGGTCCTTATTATAGCCCCTGCTAATTAATTACTTAGAATTCACTAAAATTAGTGTTTCAGATTGCATTTCCCTAGAAGCTGATGTTGGGTCAGGAATTGGAGTGTAAGTTGCTTCTTTAGGAGGTGATCCTGGGAGGCACTCATGTGGAGGTAGGAAAAGGAGAAAGGAAGGAAGGGAACCAAGTACAAAGTGGGAGGATGAGCAGGTTACTGACGGGGGCCAGCTGGGACCTTTGAGAGATGGTGTAGAACATGTATTGGAGTTGTTCTCCCGCCAAGAGGAGAGGAAGCTGGAATGTTCCTCCTCCAACTCCCATCTGACTTTGGCTAAGGATGGCTCCTAGAGTTGACTTTGGCTAAGGACGGCTCCTAGGGTATCAATTCCCTAGCATTCTGGCCTGGCAGTAGGAAGCCTTCAGCACACATTGCAACAGTACATGCAAAGGGATATGGACAGAGCACCAACAGCTCTGCTATACTTTGCCTATCCAAATCATATCCTGAATCTTACCACTTCTCAGAGTGTCTACAGCTACAACCCTAGTTCAAGCCACTTTTCCTGGACTACTGCAGCGACTACTTCAGCAGTTTTCCTGCCTCAACTCTTCCTCCCTACCTAATCCCCACAAAACAGCACAAATTATTTTTCCAAAGCATGAATTCAATTACGTCGAATCCACCCTACCAAAAATTCAGATTCTCGCCCTACCAAAAACTCACCCTACCCTCACCCTTCCAAAAATCCAAACAGATCCTCATTGTAACTATAATAAAATCCAGCTTCCTTTTAGCTTTTAAAGCCTCACATGATCTGACCACCTTCATCTTTCTTTTTTTTTTTTTTTTGAGACGGAGTCTCGCTCTGTCGCCCGGGCTGGAGTGCAGTGGCCGGATCTCAGCTCACTGCAAGCTCCGCCTCCCGGGTTTACACCATTCTCCTGTCTCAGCCTCCCGAGTAGCTGGGACTACAGGCGCCCGCCACCTCGCCCAGCTAGTTTTTTGTATCTTTTAGTAGAGACGGGGTTTCACCGTGTTAGCCAGGATGGTCTCGATCTCCTGACCTCGTGATCCGCCCATCTCGGCCTCCCAAAGTGCTGGGATTACAGGCTTGAGCCACCGCGCCCGGCCCCCACTTTCATCTTTCTGACCTCATTTCCAAAATAAGGATGTTCGCTACTCAGCCACACTACTCTTCTTTTTTGTTAACTAAACCTGTCTCAGGGTCTTTGCTCCTTTGTTCATTCTGTTTATAACGCTATTCCTAGTGGATCTTTACATCTGACACCTTCTCACCACTCAGCTCTAACTTAAATATCACCTCCACACAAAAGCCCCTCCCACCACCTTAGCCCCAGTCACACTTTTAAATTACTTTCTTTAGAGCATTTCTTGGGTCCTTCAAATTATTTTTTTACATGTTTTCATATTTATTATCTTTCTCCCCACATCAAAATATAAACTCCTAATAGGCAGAGATTTAGCATGTCTTGTTCAACCCTACAGTCCACCCTTCATATCCAAGGGTTCTGCATCTGTGGATTTAACCAACCATGAATTGAAAATATTTCAAGAAAATATGCAACAGTAAAAAATAATACAAATTAAAAAAGAATACAGTATAACATTGTTTACATAGCATTTACATTGTATTAGATATGATGAATAATGTAGAGATGATTTGACGTATAGGGGAGGTATAGGGGAGGATGTGTGTATATTATACACAAATACTACATCATTTTCTATCAAGGACTTCAGCATCCATGGATTTTGGTATCTGAAGGGGTACTGGAACCAAACCCCCTGGATACCAAGAGACAACTATATATCCCCGGTACGTAGAATGCCAAGCACATTTTAGGTATTTCAGAAATATTGATTTAATGAAAAAACAGGTTTCCAAGATTGATGAGGTTGAATGAAAAGTGCCATCTTTCATATTGTAAATATAATTACAATATGTCTAGTTTATTATTGGTTTATGATAACCATAAAATGATGGTTTGCTAAGCAAAGGCAAAACTCATGAGATTATGGAAAAATTTTCCTCAGTGGAGTCCCAATTAATGAAGTTCTACTTTCATAGAGGTGTCTATGATAATGTTATACCTATTTTTGGAATGGAAGTAAAACAACACCTTGCAATTTTCTTTTTCCCCTTAAATAAACCTACTTAAACTATAAATTAAGACTGTTCTCTTCGAGGGTTTAGTGATGCCTTGAAAAATAACTGAAACTAACAGTGTCAAAAAACGTATCAGTCAGTTTCCAGGAGATAAATTATTGCTTTCTGAAAATCTAGACAGCTGCACTTTACATATTTAAATTAAGGCTGTTTTATTTTATTTTCTGTATTGTGATTTCTGCCTTGTCATTGCACATGTGGGCTAGTATAGTTGTTGGATCACATCTCATCTTACATAAAGACCTTGAAATTAAAAAATATTTGGGATGAAATATTTTAAATAGGAAATTTTAAATAGGAAAAAAATCAATAGATGTAGTCAGGGTTTAATAGGATGATCACAGCAGAACATAATACTCCACTGAAAGTCCTTCAAATATAAGCCTGAAAGTATGAGTCTGAAAGTCCTTCAAATATAAGCCAAGCCACATTCAAGCCTTCTTTCCTCATCTACTCTCCCCCTCTCTCCCCACACCCCTCCATACCTTTGCCTAGGCTGTTCCCTGAACCTATCTCCTCCCATCCTCTCTGCTCCCACCTTTCTTCTGCCTTCAAGTCCCAGTTCAAGTGTACATTCTCCTTCTAGGAAGCTCCTCCCACTGCCACAGCAATCAGTAGGTCTTTTGTTCTGCGTTCAGCTTGTACTTGGTAGAATATACCTAATATTCCTGTTTTCACAATGTGTGTGATTTATTTCCAAATCACCCTCCACCCCACTGTGAGCAGTCTCTCAAGGGCATGAACAGTGTCTTTTACCCTTAAATCCTCATCACTTATCATACTTACTATAGGAAGTGCTCAGTAAGGAGTTGTGAGCAGTCTACTCATTTAACCCCCTTTAGGGCTTTGAGATGGTGTGTTCTGCATATATCATTTTGCTTTCCACTGGTAATTGGTAATACAGATGGGGTGGGAGGAAATTGGCGGGAAGACTTGTTATTCACATCTCCTCTTTTTCCTTATGTTCTTTCTGGCTTCGGGATGGGACCAGAGACTAGATGGTGAAACTCTGGGCTGAGGTTCTCATATGCTAAACCACTGGTAATGCCACGATTCAGGTACCCACTTGCAGGACTTTCCTGACATCTTCTCACTTCCCTTTACAAATACCTCCCCTATCTATCCTTCATTCCACGCGTTCTTGTGCCCACAAGCTTCAAGAACCCTGTTTATAGCTTTCCTATCTTCCCTGACCCTTCTGTTAAACTGCCTTGACCTCAGAATTCAATCTAAGAAAGTTGGTTTACAGATTATTTAACTTACTTAAACTAATGTATGAATTTAGGAACATTTCTATTTTACAACGAATCTGTTACTGTCAATACAATTCTGATTACTAAACTACTTTTAACTTGAAAACTGTTTTTTGCTAATTCCAGCACCCTGCTTCTGAGTGTTCCATATCAAATCATTTTTGGCCAGGCACAGTGGTTCACTCCTGTAATCCCAACACTTTGGGAGGCTGAGCCTAAAGGATCCCTTGAGCCCAGGAGTTCAAGACCAGCCTGGGCAGCATAGCAAGACCTCATCTCTACAAAAAATTAAAAAATTAACTGGAATGGTGGCACATGCCTGTAGTCCTAGCTACTTGGGAAGCTGAGGTGGGAGGATTGCTTGAGCCCAGGAGGTCGAGGCTGCAGTGAACTGTGATTATGCCACTGCACTCTAGCCCGGGTCACAGAGTGAGAACCTGTCTCAAAAATAGACAATAAAATAATAAATTTTTCTAAAAATAGCCATTTATTAACTATTAGTTACTAACTAGTATATATTTTTTACAAACATACTTTAGACAAAAGAAATATTACCAGATAGATCACCAAGGTCACTCCTAGCTCTTTTTATTTCTTTTTGAGGCAAGGTCTCATTCTGTTACCCAGGCTGGAGTGCAGTGGCGTGATCATAGCTCACTGCAGCCTTAATCTCCCTGGCTCAGGTGATCC
This sequence comes from Trachypithecus francoisi, assembly GCF_009764315.1. Lineage (NCBI taxonomy): Eukaryota > Metazoa > Chordata > Mammalia > Primates > Cercopithecidae > Trachypithecus > Trachypithecus francoisi. Next base: position 15,955,361 of record NW_022681460.1, on the reverse strand, counting down.
TCCCAGCTCAGCCTCCAGACACCATCATGCCTAACTAATTTTTTTTTGTTAGTACAGTCAAAGTCTCACTATGTTTCCTAGGCTGATCTTCAACGCCTGAGCTCAAGCAATCTTGTTGCTGTGGTATCCGAAAGTGTTGAGATTATTGATGTGAGCTACCGTGCCTGGCCTCTAGCTCATTTAAAAAGCAACCAATACTTCATAATAAGGAAGTACAACCCAGTAAATTAAGTTTTTTTCTGAATTTCAGCTATTTTAAATCACTCTTCAAACAAATATTGGCCTCATCTTCCAGAATTAAGAAAAACAAACCTTCATGGTGAAACCCTGTCTCTACCAAAAGCACAAAAATTAGCTGGGCGTGGTGGTGCACGCCTGTAGTCCCAATTACTCCGGAGTTTGAGGCAGGAGAATAGCTTGAACCCGGGAGGCAGAGCTTGTAGTGAGCTGAGATCATGCCACTGCACTCCAGCCTGACGACAGAGCGAGATTCCATCTCAAAAAAAAAAAAAAGATAAAGAAAAGAAAAGAAAAAAAGAAAAACCTTTAATTCACCTTGAACTCAATATCACATCTGAGCAAATGTTTTTGCTTCAGCCTTTAAATACAAGCCCAGAAAGTTATTAAAGCAAATGTTTTCATTTATGTTATTTTCTTCTTTGAACTCTGTAGTTAATTATATAAAGTTAAATTATCTCATCATTGTACGACAGGGTTTTCTTTAGTTTGCCTGAAAAATATTTTAAATCCAAAGTGTAAAAGTCATTCCTGATGTCACCACCTCTCTTTAAAATTGTAAGAAGCAATAAGGTAAAGTCCCCTTCCCATCCTCATCCCCTGGAGATCACCACTGTTGGCAACTGGGTACACAGCCTTTCTTAACATTTCCTGCATTTATATAGCTACATGGGTGTCAGTTAACTTTATTAAAATATAATCAGCATATACTTATTGGTCTGCAATGTTCTTTTACATCTTTCTAATGAACATGGATGCTTTTCCAGGTCACTACTTTGGATCCAATGTATTCCTTTTAAAGGTTATGTAATATTCAGTTGTATAAACATGCCATAATTTATTCCACCTTTCTTCTACTTACTGACATTCCATTTGTCTTCTTTTTTTTTGTTTGTTTGCTTCCTCAACACTCCCAGTGTAATAACTGGATCCTTACTCTGCTCCCAACAATGCTGCTCCCTACAAACATTCTTCCCTTAACCCTGCATCTCCCTGAACTTGTCACCTGGTCTTTCCAAAAGAACTGGCCTCACACACTATCTATATATTCATTTATCAATCATTTTTCAACTCTGCAGTTTTTCTGTCTTGCCACTCTTCTGAAATTGCTCTCACTAAAGACATCCATGCTGTATAGCTGCTGCCCAATTCAGAAACTTTTCTTCCCAGTCTTCATCTCACTCAATATGACTGCGTCTCTTGAACCTTAGCTTCCTGAAGTCCATTCTTCCCTTGTATACTGAAACAACACTCTTCTGGTTCTTTCCCTACCTCTAATGGCTATTTCTCAGTTTCCTCTACTTGTGCCACCTCACCTGTTTCTTTCATGTCAGTGTTCCTCAGAGTTCTACTTTTGGCCTTCCTTTCTTCTTCCTCTGCATGTCTTCCTGGTGTTCTCATTCATTCTGATGATGTCAACTACCACCTAAACACTAAAGATTTCCAAGTCTAACTGTAAACCCCACTCCTCTCCTGCTCTACAAATACCCAAATCTATCTGATCTACAAATACCCAACATCTCCCTAGAGTCACATGAAACTCTCCTTGTCTGTAGCTGAACTGTTGATCTCTCCCCTCCCACTATAACCCAATCTTCTTCCTGTATTCCATAACTCAATCACATTTCCACCCATCCTTGTCACCCAAACTAAACAAATCAGTCTTCTTTAACTTCTTGCCTACTTTCATATCTAGTTTTTCAATTGGTTCTACAATTTATCTGAAAAATTCTGTTGTCACTTACCACATTCCTAAAGATATCCTCATTTACCCTTGCCTGCATTTTTATAATACTTCACAACTGATATCCCAGCCTTTAATCATATAACCTTCATATCATTTTCCATATGGCAATTAATATTATTTTCTGACACAGTCCATGTCAATCCCCTGTTTAAAAGCCTCCATTATCCTCTAATACCCATAGGATTAACAAATATTTATATATAATTATATTTAATATATCATAAACATATAATAATGTATAAGAAGAAGACTTTAACTATCAGATTCCATTTTACCTAACCATTACCCCCAACTAATCTCCCTATCTTTCAGCCATATCCCTATGCTGGCTGGACTTCCACTTGTATTTGAGTCTTTCTTCAGGGTATTTTAGTCAACCTGGAATTTTCACCCACTCACTCATTACAATTTTATTTTTCTTATTAGGACTCATCTCAAAATTATCACCTCTGAATTCTTACCCAGCTCTCTTACCAATTATAGGAATACATATTTCCTATTCTGTGCAGCCAAAGCCCTTTGTCCACATCTCTCTTGCTGGGACAACACTCTCCTAGTATTATGATTATTGGTATCATCTGGTATTATAATTGTTTCATCTGGTATTATCTGTTTCTGTGTCTATCTTCTCCACAACACTGTGGTACCTAATGAACAAAGTCCATGTCCTTCAGATTTTTGTATGTCATCACACAACTCTTGTGTCCTGCATATAATAAACACCAACAAATGTTTTGAATTTAGAGAGTTTGGAAAGAACAGACGAAGTGGTCTGGTCTCAGGTCTATGTCTCCAATCTTCTGTGCTACAGATGATGTTGCAGAGCACAGTGGTGGCTAGAAAATTGAGCAAACTTAGATGGGTGCTTTGTTTACTTTTTTACATTCATAATGAAGTTCTAGGATCAGCATTCAATCAACGATTTCACTGAGGCTGACTGGAAAAAGTTTCTCCCTTTGGGAGAGAAGTTAGCAGTTAAGAGGATTCCTTTCGGCTTTTGGAATTAGGGAAATATTTCCAATTATGAGAGACCACAAATGGGTAGATGATATACTAAGTGGGAAGGACACAGACTGTCTCTTCTCAGGATGAGTTTTAAGGAATTATTCCCAAATAGGACTTCATGTATTTCCTGATAACAAATCTTAATTTTCAATAATTGCTCCTGAGTGTAGAACAGTACAAATTAATAAAATATTTATTTGCTAGAGTTCTTATATCCTTGAATTAATCAACAAGCGAAATCTCTGAACCCCAAGTATGAGAATCTAGAAATACTGTTAATTTAGAAATATCAGCAGTAGCAGGATATATTATTTTTTAAATCTGCCCTACATTTAGTAAATGCCCCCCCTGAGGGCACTTATCTCCTAAAAATCATATGTCCTGTTTAGATTAACACATTATAATTAAAGTTTCCATGGCTGTTTAAGCTAGCCATCTGTGTGGAATCATTCAATCAATGCAGCCAACACTGCCTAAGAATCTTCTAGGTGCTAGGCACTAATGATACAGATCCAAGAAAATGAAGTTATTAGAAAATAGGTGGCAGTAACCCTTGAGTTTCCTGGTTACTATCAAAGATTTCAAGAAATCAGAAAAAGCAACATGGCATAGTAGAAAGAGCTTTGAAGCCAATAAACTGGGTTTATATCCCTATTCCATTACTTATTAGTCATGTAACTTTAGGCAAGTCACCTGATATCTCTGGGATTTCTTAATCTTCACAACAGGGTGAATACTACCTATGTCATGGAGGGGTGAGGCAATTAATATATGAAAAGCATTTAACACAGTATCTTTTACATAGTAAATACTCAATAAATATAAATATTTCTATTTATGATGATGAATGAATGATGGTATTTTTCAAATCAGCCTTTCACATTTTTAAAACAGATGCGCATAGAATGGCTTGCTTACAAACCAAGTGAAGTTATGATATAGTCTTAGAGCCAAAGAATTCACAAGGCAGAGTTCTCAGCTAACGGATGAAGTGTTATGACAACCAAAGTATTAAGTTGGATACCGTAATACGAACTTTTCATATTGAATTAATTTGTATGTGGAAAGCCGTAAATGACCTTGATGAAATTTTGTCTTAAAACAAGAGACCTGGTTTTCTTTATTTTTTATTTATTTTTTTATCATGAAGGTCTAGTGGTTCTGAAAAGGTTCTTTGACCCTAGGACTATATTTCCATTTAAAAAAGACATTTCTGGTATTTTTGTAAGATGATACATGAGCTCTGGAGTTTTAAATGAATGGCAACTAACAAAATGTTTAAAGAGTTTTAGCTGCAGATCTAAATATCATACTACCTAAAAAATACACAGAAATATTTCTTTTGTATGAAATTGCTTAATCTTAGGATACTGAGATGCTTTCACATATAACAGTCATGTTTATTAAATGGCTTGACTGTCAATTTTTGGTATAGTAACAAACAAATCACTATGATTCATAGTGACTTTTGAAAATCTATGCAAGCATTTTCATTGTTTCATGTACATTATTTTTAAATTTTCTTTTATATTATTATACCTTTGCCATTTTACCTTGCTAAAAATACAGTAGGGGTTTGTCCCACCAAGCACACACTTTATTGACTATTTAAATAACTAATTTAATTACACATATTTTTCAACTAACACTTCCTGAATTTGACCCATTTAGCTTCATTCCTCTCTCTCTCAGATGCTTTTGTAACTTATTTTAAATATGTAAGTTTTATAGTGAAGGAACATAATATTTGGATTAGCCTTTTTATGTTATGTGAGCCAGTGGATAAGTACTTCTACTTATTTACTCCCAATTATAAACACACAAAATTTTTGTTCAAAAAATGCTGCTAGCATGAATTTCAAAAAGCATTTTTTCCCCTTCAGACTCTTATAAAGTGCGTGCCTGCTACCTCTGTGGTATGGCATTTTAGTTCCAGCAACTACACCTTTTTCCACCGCTTGAAGATACTATATGTCTAGAATAATGTTGTCCAACAAACTTTTTGCCATGATGAAATGTTGCATGAGATCCAGTATAGCAGCCACTAGCCAGATGCTGCTAATAAGTACTTGAAATGTAATTAGTGTGACTAATAAACTGAATTCTTTACTTTACTTAATTTTAATTAATTTAAATCAAAATAGACATATATGGCTAGTGGCTATAGTATTGGACAGTGCATGTCTTGAATGCACGTTGAAATAGCTGGAGCAGTGGACAAGTGTGGATACTATGTCCTCACGCCCCACTTCTTTCTCAAGCTATTCAATGCTCACCCACAGCAGAATATAAATCAAGGCTCATTTCTACCACTGATCACTCTAATCCACAGGGATTATATTCTTCTCTGAAATTCTACATAGTTAGCTGTGTACAGGAAATTGAAAATTTAGTGCCAGATTATACCTTGCACAATAGTCTAATTTTCATATGCCTAAGTTTTAGCATGGCATAAATAATACTACCATCTTCTGTTCATTGAAAGCTTATAGTACTAAACACTTTATACACATCTTATTTCATTGTCATAATAGGCTTGTGAAGTATGTATTATAATCTCCATTTTTACCTATGAGGAAATTGTGGCTCAGAAAGATGAAGTGACTAGCTCCAGTCAAACAGCTAGTGAGTGGGAGAGCTGGAACTTGAAATCCGATTTATGACTGGGTAGCGACCTTGTAGGCAGGCTCCTATGAGATACGTAAACACAATTTGAGTATTGGAGCCATCATAATAAACCTAAACCTGTCTGAGAAAAATACATTGTAACAATTACAACTTAGTGGGAATAAAAGTTTGTGATTCAATTTAAATTAAAAAGTATATAATTTATAGTGAAAGATCATTCCATAGTTCTTCCATCACAGACTAGATACATCACTTTCTTAAAGACCAGTTGCTCCCTCTAGTGAGCATCAATAGGAATGACATGCCTAGCATGTATTTAAAAGTGACAATCTCAGCAGGAGCTGTACCTTCCTTAAGGATCTCTTGGCAGTTTGTAGACGCGAATTTTAGTAATCACAAAAAATGAGAGTTTCTCGTTTTATTAGGTGGGGTCATTGATGCCAGATATCATGCTATCCAAGGGAAGCCTCCCTCAACAAAAAATGTCCTCCTTCCCAGAGGGAAAACCTATTTATATTTATCTGGGCCTGGAATTTAACATCATTTTACATATAAACACTAAATATGTTTACACTGATTTAATGTGCAATAAGCTTTCCAGGAAGGAAATTATGGTATTTCATCTAATTTGAGACATCAATTGTAAAACATAGTATTATTTAAGTATCACCAAGAAAGGAAGACAAGGAGAAAAAACACTGCCAATTAAACTGTGACATGATGCATTCTTATACATAATTATTTTATGTTTTAAAAAAGAACTCTTTTAGGCTTAGACAGAAATAAAATATCATACTTGGAAATATATGGAAGGAAAGAGAAAAGCAAAATAAACTGTTAAGGTATTCTTAAAACTTCTTCATATTCAGAAAATTTACTGAAAGTTTGGCTCAGAGTTGTCAAATTCCATATTTTTTTCCAAACAATACTATCCTCTCTGCTATCAAGTGTTTTAATGATGCAATATTTCCTAAAACAGTGCTCAACTCTTCTGTCTAGAAGAGTTTTCATTCAAGCCACAAATTATGTGAGTTTTGATGTCAGTACTCTTTTGAGTCTTCCAAGGAGATTAATGGAAAGTTTTAAGACAACAAACAGTGCATATTCTTTCTTCAGATGGTCTTTAGTTTGTCCAGAAATGAAATTGGTAACAATAACCGGGTTCACACATGCTCAGGCAGTGATGATGGCAATGATGTAATGACTGACACATGGCTGACTGTGCTTGTAAGACATATCCTGATTTAAGAAATGTGAAATGTATCTCCTATAATGGAAGAAATACATTAACATGTGCCAAGGGGAGCTTTTCCTTTTTCTTTTACAGAACTTAACAAAGATTGGGTCACCATTTCAGAAAACCTCATCACCAAGGTATTTGAATCACAAGTAGAACATACCCATACTCCATCCATGGTGATTATATCAATGAGTATAACTTTCTAGTGACTTTGATATTTCTTACAGTGTAGGCAATGTTAATGTCCTTACATATCAAAATAGGCACTATTATAAATTGCTTTTATTTCTCTTTTATGATGTCATTATATTGATGTTTTTCTATTTACATGTGTAGGCGGGTTATATCGTCTATTAATTTCATTTCAGGAAAGTAAAGACTCTTTTAGAAGGTATCTGTTACAAAAAGATGGCATTCAGTCTGATAGAGTTAAGATAATACTGAATTTGGGGATCATTAATAACTGCCTCTCCTCTGAAAATAAAGAAAATATTTGGGTACTTTCCTTACAAATATTATATTAATATGCTTGTGGATAGGGGAAAGAGGGAAGAAAGAAGAAAATTGTGTATCAATTTAATATCAAGGATCGTTACTCATTTTAAGAAAGTGAGTTCACCTCCCATTCACAATTGCTTCAAAGAGAATAAAATACCTAGGGATCCAACTTACAAAGGATGTGAAGGACCTCTTCAAGGAGAACTACAAACCACTGCTCAGTGAAATAAAAGAGGACACAAACAAATGGAAGAACATTCCATGCTCATGGATAGGAAGAATCAATATCGTGAAAATGGCCATACTGCCCAAGGTTATTTATAGATTCAATGCCATCCCCATCAAAGTACCAATGACTTTCTTCACAGAATTGGAAAAAACTACTCTAAAGTTCATATGGAACCAAAAAAGAGCCTGCATTGCCAAGACAGTCCTAAGCCAAAAGAACAAAGCTGGAGGCATCACGCTACCTGACTTTAAACTATACTACAAGGGTACAGTAACCAAAACAGCATGGTACTGGTACCAAAACAGAGATATAGACCAATGGAACAGAACAGAGCCCTCAGGAATAATACCAATCATCTTCAACCATCTGATCTTTGACAAGCCTGACAAAAACAAGAAATGGGGAAAGGATACCCTATTTAATAAATGGTGCTGGGAAAACTGGCTAGCCATACGTAGAAAGCTGAACTAGATCCCTTCCTTACAACTTATACAAAAATTAATTCAAGATGCATTAAAGACTTAAATGTTAGACCTAAAACCATAAAAACCCTAGAAGAAAACCTAGGCAATACCATTCAGGACATAGGCATGGGTAAGGACTTCATGATTAAAATACCAAAAGCAATGGCCACAAAAGCCAAAATTGACAAATGGGATCTAATTAAACTAAAGAGCTTCTGCACAGCAAAAGAAACTACCATCAGAGTGAACAGGCAACCTATGAAATGTGAGAAAACTTTTATAATCTACCCATCTGACAATGGGCTAATATCCAGAATCTACAAAGAACTTAAACAAATTTACAAGAAAAAATCAAACAACCCCATCAAAAAGTGGGTGAGGGATATGAACAGACACTTCTCAAAAGAAGACATTTATGCAGCCAACAGACACATGAGAAAATGCTCATCATCACTGGCCATCAGATAAATGCAAATCAAAACCACAATGAGATAGCATCTCACACCAGTTAGAATGGTGATCATTAAAAAGTCAGGAAACAGCTGGGTGCGGTGGCTCAAGCCTGTAATCCCAGCACTTTGGGAGGCCGAGATGGGCGGATCACGAGGTCAGGAGATCGAGACCATCCTGGCTAACACAGTGAAACCCCGTCTCTACTAAAAAAATACAAAAAACTAGCCGGGCGAGGTGGCGGGCGCCTGTAGTCCCAGCTACTCGGGAGGCAGAGCCAGGAGAATGGCATAAACCTGGGAGGCGGAGCTTGCAGTGAGCTCAGATCCGGCCACTGCACTCCAGCCCGGGTGACAGAGCAAGACTCCGTCTCAAAAAAAAAAAAAAAAAAAAAAGTCAGGAAACAACAGGTGCTGGAGAGGATATGGAGAAATAGGAACACTTTTACACTGTTGGTGGGACTGTAAACAAGTTCACCTATTGTGGAAGACAGTGTGGCAATTCCTCAAGGATCTAGAGCTAGAAGGACCATTTGACCCAGACATCCCATTACTGGGTATATACCCAAAGGATTGTAAATCATGCTGCTATAAAGACACATGCACACGTATGTTTATTGCAGCAGTATTCACAATAGCAAAGACTTGGAACCAATCCAAATGTCCATCAATGATAGACTGGATTAAGAAAATGTGGCATATATACACCATGGAATACTACGCAGTCATAAAGAAGGATGAGTTCATTTCCTTTGTAGGGACATGGATGAAGCTGGAAACCATCATTCTCAGCAAACTATCACAAGGACAGAAAACCAAATACCGCATATTCTCACTCATAGGTGGGAATTGAACAATGAGATCACTTGGACACAGGGCGGGGAACATCACACACCAGGGCCTGTCATAGGGTGGGGGGAGGGGTAGGGATAGCATTAGGAGATACACCTAATGTAAATGACAAGTCTATGAGTTAACAGTTGCAGCACACCAACATGGCACATGTATACATATGTAACAAACCTGCACACTGAGCACATGTACCCTAGAACTTAAAGTATAATAATAATTTTTTAAAAAGTGAGTTCACACTTGTTCAGAGCGTACAGGCTTTTGAGACAAACTTTCTGGGTTTGAATGATGGATCTATTACTTTCTGTACCATTTTGGCCAAGTGACAGTCTCTCTTTGCCTCGGTCTCCTATTGAGTAAAATGAAGGTCATAAATGCATTACCTCATGGTGTACTTATGACAACTAAAAGATGTGACACACTGGATGTTGTTTATAAAAGTGGCTGGTACATCAGGAGCAGTAAATAAGTGAAAGCTATCATTAATTATAATGGTAAAATCTACCTTTCTGCAAAACAAAAATGTCTGAACTTCTGCTAAACTCCTTGCTACCCGAGAAATCATTCCCAAAGAATCTATGATCCCTTGATATTATAGAGAAAAACCTCAGGGCTTTTTGCAGATGTTTTCCCATAGAACCGTATTAGAAAAGATTCAACTATCTTTGGGGATAGTGAAGTTTCTTGTCAATTGCCACAGAAATGCTCTGTCATGGACCAATTTATCCTATATTTTAAAGTGCAAAAAGGTGTATATGAAGCATAGTCAAAATATATTTCCTCTGCAAATAAAATACAATGCCGGTACAGATACACTGTTAGTTTTTGTAAGATAATTTAAGGTTTATTTTATTCAAATCAACAAATATTGTTAAGAATCTACCCAAATCTATCCGAGTGTGGTGGCTCACATCTGTAATCCCAGCACTTTGGGAGGCTGAGGCAGGCGGATCACCTGAGGTCAGAAATTTGAGACCAGCCTGATCAACATGGTGAAACCCCATCTCTACTAAAAATACAAAATTTAGCCATGTGTGGTGGCCAGCATCTGTAGTCCCAGCTACATGGGAAGCTGAGGCAGGAGCATTGCTTGAAACTGGGAGGTGGAGGTTGCAGTGAGCCAAGATCGTGCCACTGCATTCCAGCCTGGGCGACAGAGCAAGACTCCATCTCAAAAAAAAAAAAAAAAAAAAAAAAAGAATCTACCCAAATCTGAGCCCCATGCTATGCTGAATAAAGGCAAAAGAAGCTGCAACTGTGCTCTCATCCCATGAGATGATGCTGGAATGCTGGGATGATGAGACTGACACATGCGAATCAACTAGTCACTAAGAGGAAAATCATAATTAAGTGCTAAATTGCATGGTGCAGCTCATAAAAGAGTTGCAGGAATTCAGGTGAGGAAGATCAAACAGCATAGGGTACTTAGGAAAGAGGCACCCAGGAGAAGGGAGAATTTATCAGTTACTGAATGTATGACTTGTTAGTTAGCCTCTCAGTGTTACTGTTTCCTCTTTTATGAAATTTGATAATTTAATGCATGTAAAATGCCTAGCACATTCTAAAGTAAGACAGGTTTTTGGTAAGCCTTAGAGAATGTGTAATATCTACCTAGAAAGAGAATTCTCAGATAGCAGGATAACCTGTGTCATGTAAAAGAAGCAGATATCCTTTTTAAGCCTTTTAGATACAAAAAGGTAAACAAAAAATCCACAAGTAATAGTCCTACTATAATAAGTACAATCTTCTGTGTTGAATAACAACCACAGCTTTGCCTGTATGGCAGAATAACTCCCTGAGCACGTGAGCCTTGGTGCATGCTGACATTCCTAGAGAGTTCCTCCTTCCAAGCAAAGATTCTTTCTTTAAAAAAAATAGGACATAAAGTATGCATATTTGCTTTCCCTCTAAAATTGTTGCCCTTTACTGACCCTTATCCTGAGCACTTGTCCAAAAGCAATCGTAACCTGAGCTTTCCATTACCTACAAGGAATAGTTTTAATCATAATCACTTCTCTAATGTGGTTTTCTTCTAGTATATAGAGAACATGAGATATATTACTTCTAATTTTATCTCACGTTCTCTGGATATTCAAATATTCCCTATCACAGCTTTACAAATGTTCTGACAAGAAGAGAAGGAAGAGTTTTTAAAGAGTCTCAATGCTATTTGGGGGAAATTACATTCAGCAGAGTCCTGATTATACTTACATGATCCTAATTAGAGTTTTCCTAGCATTATTGGTAAGAGTGTTAATTACACTAATTACATAATGGCTTCTTTGACAAAGTCATATACATTCCAGGATTGGTCCAAGCCTGACACTCTTTTCTGCTGAAAAAACTATAAGGCTTATTGGAATAATAAAAGTTTCCACTTTAGGCAGAATGAAATTATACCCGTTCAATATAGAAGATGATTTCACGGCAATTAGAAACAGGCTTTGTGAAAAGTTCCATTATTCCTTTTTATTTATATCAAAAGTAATTTCAGCCATGCATAACAGGCTCCATCACTTGTAGAGAAGAAAGCATTCTATATTTCTGTAGACAGAAAAGAAGTAAGGCCTGAAATGATTACCTTGACTTTTCCAGAAAGGAGAGAATTGGAAATACAGTATTGGTAGTCCAAGGTTTTGATATGTAAACTCACCTAAATATGCTGGTCTTTTCAGAGTTTGTTTGTCACACAGTGTGACTACAGACAAATTATTTGTAAAATAAAATTGTTTTCTCTGTGATTTTCTTATCCTTTTAGAGCCTTTGGAGCATATATAGAAATTTATTCTCCTGAGTAAGAATCTGTTACTACATACAGGAGAGCCGCCCTCTGGTTTGCCAGTGGCAGATAGGAAGGAGAGCAGGTGACGATCCATATGTCCCTTACTTCTCTTCTGCAAGCAGCAAGTTGTAAGCAAGAGAAACTGTTTTCTGCTCATTTGCTCCTTTATTTAACATTTTAATAATCTATGGGATACTGTGCAAGGTAGTGTGCTAGGCACTCGATAAACAGAGGGAAACAAAACCATGATCTTGTCCTCTTGCAGTTTACAGTCTCCTCAGATATCGTTTGTGGTATGTTTAGGCTTTCATTTTGTCTTTCTGTGTATTGCCTAGGTATATTTCTGGTCTTGATACTGAAAGACAGCTTCAAGCTGTAATACATCACAGCTGTTGGGCAGGAACTCATGGGAAGCAATGAGCAAGGTAGAAGGGGCAAATTAGAAACAATTTGAGGCACCCACAGATGCAACCAAACCTTAATGCAAGGTGTATTCATTTAATATTGCTTCTGTAACAAATTACCACAAATTTAATAGCTTAAAATACACAGATTTATTATCTTATAGTGCTGGAGGTTAGAGGTAATAACCTCAAGGTGTTGTCATTCCTTTGGAGGCTCTAGGATAGAATCTATTTCCTTACCTTTCAAGCTTCTAGAGGCTGCCTTTATTCCTACGATCCTGGCTCCTTCCTCCATCTTCAAAGCCAGCAACATAGCGATTTCCCTTTCCTCCCTCCCCCTCCTATTCTCCACCATTCTTTCCCTCTCTCTGTGCTTTCGTCCTCTCATCTTCTCTGACCCTCCTGCCTCCTTCTTATAAGAAATGTAATTCCAGGCCGGGCGCGGTGGCTCAAGCCTGTAATCCCAGCACTTTGGGAGGCCGAGACGGGCGGATCACGAGGTCAGGAGATCGAGACCATCCTGGCTAACACTGTGAAACCCCGTCTCTACTAAAAAAATACAAAAAATTAGCCGGGCGAGATGGCGGGCGCCTGTAGTCCCAGCTACTCGGGAGGCTGAGGCGAGAGAATGGCGTAAACCCGGGAGGCGGAGCTTGCAGTGAGCTGAGATCCGGCCACTGCACTCCAGCCTGGGCGACAGAGCGAGACTCCGTCTCAAAAAAAAAAAAAAAAAGAAATGTAATTCCATAGGGCCCATCTGTGTAATCCAGAATCATCTTCTCATCTCCAAACCTTTAACTTAATCATATCTGCGAAGTCCCTTTAGCCACATAACTAAGACTGGTACATCTTTGAGGGCCATCAGCTTACTACCACACAAAGCAAATTAAGTAGAAAATAACGTTTGCCTCTTTTACACCTTGAGTCAACCAGCTGCATGTTGCCCTTTGCAAGTTTGTTTTCAACTTCAAGGCCATCTTTGTTGTCCATTTTAACTAGCCTTTCCTCACAAAATGGTGGTATGTGGCTCCCCCTACTGATATTTCTCTGAGGCCTTGTAACTCTCTAAGATAGCACCAGTTTAACTCACAAGTCAAAAAACTGGAACACTTCAACCGGAGACATCGACATTCCCCTCTAAAGAACTTTTAGCTGATTGCTAAAGACAGATGCTTCATTAGAGCCAAACATTCCTATCTTACATAACTAAATATAACAAATTAAGTTCATGGGGCTGGAAATAGTTATTATTTCCTCTTTCTTGCAGTGAGGAGGCATGAAACAACATTTAGCAAACTGATCCTGGCTTAATTTCTACAGATATTATGCAGCATAAACTCGTATTTGATGCAGATTATACATAAAAAATTAGCAATGAATAATATGCATCGCTTTAGTGGTAAGAAGCTGAGTAGCTTTTTTTCCCCCAGTAATCGTAGAGGCTAGACTTGACATTTTTATGTCACTTTTACTAAGAAGGGGGGAAATATTAGTTACTCCACGTAACTAGGAGCAAAAGACTTCTTTTTAAGATTAATAGCCTCAAAAAAGTGAAGACCAGAAAAACATTTGTTTTCAGACACTGGAGAGCAGGCACTGTTATGGCTGTGATTTTACAACTGCCCCTACATGCTGGGGGCAGTCTCCAGATGCATCTCAAGGTGGGTCGTCAGTGCTTTCAGACTCAGCACAATCTACATTTATTTACGTAGTTAAAATTACTGTTGCTATGGGTAAATTCACATAAGTAAAGCCCAGAGAATCCGGTTGGCTGTCAGGGAGCGGCGGAACCAATCCCGGGCCCAGCAAGTTCTCGCGATACCGTGAGATCTGCATCCCTGACGACACCGCCGCGAAGATGTTAGCGAGACTGGAGGGTGGGCGGTGCGAGCGGCGGTTAGCTCCGAGTTCGGCTTCTCTGAGGAAAACGGGCGTTCACCTGCGGTTGGTCCGACTGTTACCAACATGAGCGGCGTGGATGGGGTCGAGAGGACCCCTCCCCTCCAAACCCACAGCTTCATTATTTCTGACCACGTCCCGAGCGACCCGGACGCACACCAGTGCCTGAAGCTCCGCGACCAAAGCGAGGCGACACAGGTGATGGCGGAGCCGGGTGAGGGAGGCTCGGAGACCATCGCGCTCCCGCCTCCACAGCCTTCAGAGGAGGGGGGCGTACCTCAGGATCCCGCGGGCCGTGGCAGTACTCCCCAGATCCGAGTTATTGGGGGTCGCGGTCATGTGGCGATCAAAGCCGGGCAGGAAGAGGGCCAGCCTCCCGCTGAGGGCCTTGTAGCCGCTTCTGTGGTGGTGGCAGTGGACCGCAGCTTGAAAAAGGGCGTTCAGGGTGGAGAGAAGGCCCTAGAAATCTGTGGCGCCGAGAGATCTGCGTCTGAGCTGCCGGCGGGGGCGGGGGCCGAGAACGACACCGAGGAGGTGAAGACAGGAAAGTGCGCCACTGTCTCAGCAGCCGTGGCTGAGGGGGAGAGCGCTGAGGTGGTGGTGAAGGAAGGCCTGGCGGAGAAGGAGGTAGTGGAGGAGCAGATGGAGGTAGAGGAGCAGCTGCCGGAAGGTGAAGAAATAGAAGTGGCGGAGGAAGATAGAGTGGAGGAGGAGGCGAGGGAGGAGGAAGGGCCCTGGCCTCTGCATGAGGCTCTCCGCATGGACCCTCTGGAGGCCATCCAGCTGGAACTGGACACTGTGAATGCTCAGGCCGACAGGGCCTTCCAACAGCTGGAGCACAAGTTTGGGCGGATGCGTCGACACTACCTGGAGCGGAGGAACTACATCATTCAGAATATCCCGGGCTTCTGGATGACAGCTTTTCGAAACCATCCCCAGTTGTCCGCCATGATTAGGGGCCAAGATGCAGAGATGTTAAGGTACATAACCAATTTAGAGGTGAAGGAACTCAGACACCCTAGAACCGGCTGCAAGTTCAAGTTCTTCTTTAGAAGAAACCCCTACTTCAGAAACAAGCTGATTGTCAAGGAGTATGAGGTGAGATCCTCCGGCCGAGTGGTGTCTCTTTCTACTCCAATTATATGGCGCAGGGGGCATGAACCCCAGTCCTTCATTCGCAGAAACCAAGACCTCATCTGCAGCTTCTTCACCTGGTTTTCAGACCACAGCCTTCCAGAGTCCGACAAAATTGCTGAGATTATTAAAGAGGATCTGTGGCCAAATCCACTGCAATACTACCTGTTGCGTGAAGGAGTCCGTAGAGCCAGACGTCGCCCACTAAGGGAGCCAGTAGAGATCCCGAGGCCCTTTGGGTTCCAGTCTGGTTAACATTTGCCCTTGGGAGTACTCCTGCACAAGGTCTCCTACCACCTTCTGCTGGACTTGTGCTTGGGCATCAGCAATGGGTATGCCTTCTACTATGTTTTGTTTTTGCTGACTTTTCTGCACCCTCTTTCCTTTGGATATTCAGTTCTCTCCACCTCAAGATTGAGACGGTGGTGGGTATGCTTCTACACTTGCATATAACCTTCATGCTGTTCTGGAATATCACATGCTACGAGGCCATCCTTCACGCTACTTGTAAGCCAAGCAAATGATACTGTAGATTGTACTGCCTTTATCTGCACTGCTTGGACCCTGTTTATTCCCAGGGCCTCTGAACTGGTTGCCATCACCTGGATTTCTAGCTTTGGGAGCCTATTCCACCTACTCAGCTCTGCATCCAGAAGTAAGGGCACATGCCCTGTGGACAGTTACTGGACGTTAACGAACTCAGAGGAGAAAAGCAGTGAGCCGCTTGTTCTGTGTGATTTATGCTACTTTATTGCTCATCCTTCACCTCTAGTCACTTTCTATTGCTACTTGCCCTGCATTGGCTCCTGCCAAGGTCCGTCTCTCCCTCTTTTCCTCTTTTTTTTTTTTTTGAGACAGTCTTGTTCTGTCGCTCAGGTTGAAGTGCAGTGGCGCCATCTCGGCTCACTGCAACCTTCAATTCCCGGGTTCAAGCGAGTCTCCTGCCTCAGCCTCCGGAGTAGTTGGGACTACGAGTGCGCACTGCCATGCTGGGCTAATTTTTGTATTTTTAGGAGAGATGGGGGGGTTTCACCATGCTGGCCAGGCTGGTCTCGAACCCCTGACCTCGTGATCTGCCCTCCTCAGCCTCCCAATCCTTTCTCTTAAAAAAGTATTATTAGCTCAGAAACATTTGTAAAAGCAAGCTTTTAATTTCATTTTGGCTTTGTCATTTTCAGAGACAAATTGTCCTGTAAAATAGAGTGCTAGAGATCTTATGCGCCCACCCCTTTCTTCCCAACTTCCTACTTCCTAGCCCTTTTATCAGCTCCTAGAATATTTAAAGGGAGACACATCTAGATGGGATGAAAGGTGAGAGCTAGTTTATAATGGGTGGAAGAACTAAAGAGATTGTGATGGGTGCCCTAAGCAGGGGAAACTGAACAAAAGGCTAGAGGCATGGGCCAGGTAAAAATTGGGCCTAGAATGAAGACTGTGCTGACCTTAAGAGCCTTCGAGGTAGGAGTACTTACTCCTCAATGGTGATGAATGGAGAAATTCTTTTCAGGATTGCTAAAGGAGAATTGAAGGGATTAAAGTGTTAAATATGTTGCCTAGACAAGGGTTCTTTAAAGAAACACAACGCAAGTTTGAATGCTTGCTTTCTTGTTTTGTGACCTGATTTATGTGGAAGATTGTTATTTCATTAGGATTTAGTAAAATCTTATTTTTTTTCTGTTTCTAAACGTACTGTGAAAATTGAGCTGTGCAGACATTCTTTTGATTTCAATTGGGAACATTTGGAAGAACAATAGTCTTTACTTTCCTGTACAATATAGAGACATATGAATATTCATAACAGTTTTCAACTTGTTCTTGTTTCTGTTAAACTATATTCCTAGAAACATAGTTTGAACAACTTGGTCTTTGTTAGGCTTGTCAAATTGCCTTCATGGAAAAATAATCTACAAAAGTGTGGTTTAATTGATTGTCTTACATGATAATTTTCCCTGGTAACAACCTAGTAAGTGATGTGTCTTTTTTCCTAAATTGCTTAAATACTTTGAAATTGCTCTGACAAATTGGAAGTGTACCATTGGCATATTTGTCTTCCTTTTTATGCATGATGGTAAAATAAAAGCATGTTGTTCTGCTAGATTTCTTATTTTTCACCTTACCCATAAATGTTATGCTTGAATGAAATTGTTTATGTTAATTAAAAAGTATGGAATCATTAAAGTCCTATAATCCATTAAAGACCTTAATGGACTGAAATCATTAAAGTCCTTAAATTCATGTTAATTAAAAATTATGGAATCTTTAAAGTCCTTAAATGGACGCAATAGACCTTATCCCAAAGAGAAGAAAACAGGGCATGGTACGTTTGGTATCTTCCAAAGTAGTTTGCTTTAAAATGTCAGCAGTTGCAACTGCTTACTCAATCACTTTTTTCCATATAGCTTATGCAGCACCACCTCCCCTTCAGTTGCTCAAATCCTCCATTTCTATCTCCATAAATTATATTCTCAGGTTATTCAGGCTCTTCTTTTTATTAACTTGTATGAAGGGAGTACCTATCATATGTGATGTATTCCTCTATTTTCATACTTTCTCATCTGTGAAAACTTCCGGTTTTTCTTCACACTTCCTCACCACTCTTCTATCAGATCCTTCAAGGCCTGCCCTTGGTAATTCCTCTGCCTTTTAGTCTTTATATTCCCCGTAGAGGAGATAAATGTTTCTTTATGCACTTAGTGTACTTTGCAGGGACCTCTGTTCTAGACAGTAACACATAATTATTCATTACAGTGAATTCCACAAATAGAGAAAAAGAGTAAGAAGATAAAGTCCATTCCCTTCATTGGGGAACTGGGGAAGGACTGATAAAGAATCAACAGAGTGATACAGTAAAATACAGAGATTATATTTTTATGTTTTTCACATGTTTACTCTTTTCCTCTCTTAGCAGTTTGGAAACTTTGTGAAAGTGGAGATGCAGTGTATTTTACATGGTTCATTGCATCTAGCATAATGTTTTTTTTTTGAGATGGAGTCTCACTCTTGCCCAGGCTGGAGTGCAGTGGCAGGATCTTGGCTCACTGCAACTTCCGCCTCCCGAGTTAAAGTAGTTCTCCAGCTGGGACGAGTAGCTGGGAGTAGCTGGGATGACAGGCGCGTGCCACCATGCCTTGCTAATTTTTTGTATTTTTAGTAGAGATGGGGTTTCACCATGTTAGCCAGGATGGTCTCCATCTCCTGACCTCGTGATCCTCCCGCCTCAGGCTCCCAAAGTGCTGGGATTACAGGCGTGAGCCACCATGCCTGGCCCATCTAGCATAATGTTTTGCACATAGTTGTCAGCAGATAAATATTGAATGACAAAATAACTCAGATGGGGAAAAAGAACAAAATAACCTAGTGCTCAGAAAGACTTAATGAGCAAATGGAAAAATGTCAAAAAGATTTGCAAAGCCATTCCTAAATAACAGTTTCCCCTTTTAGTCATTAGAAAAGGTCCAAACACTTTTAACATTTAATCTTTCACTTGCATTTTAACAGAGCACTACTTAATTTTGGGTCGTCTTTTATATACTTGGTACATTTTAAGTTGATTATACTGGAGATAGAAGGGGATTAGACTCTAGATGTGTGTTGTCCAATACAGTACCTTTAGCCACCAGTGGCTACTGAGCACTTGAAATGTGATTAGTTTGAATTGAGATCTATAAATATAAAATTCACACTGGATTTTGAAGACTTACTATGGAAAGAAAAATGTTAAAATATCTAAATTTTTTTCATATTGATTGCATGTTGAAATATTTTTGACATTGTTAAAATATATTGAAAAATTAATTATCCTCATTTTGCCATTGTTTAATGTGGCTACTAGTAAATCTAAAATTACATAGGACAGCATGACTCTTGACTTCCTGAGGAATAACTGAAAGCATTATAAAATATCTAAAAATTAAACATGTTAATACTTTCTCCTCCTTAAACTTCTTGTGACTAAGATAAGGGTTATCTTGCTAAAATTCAAGGCCAATGGGTAAAAAGGTGAGTAAAATTTCTTTAATGAACTGTTCTTGAGTTCTTCAGATGCATTGAATATTTTGCACAATGTACTGTGCAACACTTTCTTGATATAGGTAGGGTAGATTTGGATGCCAAATTGACACAGTTATATTGGTTTAATGTTTAGTAAAATTTAAGACCCATATATTCATATTTTCTAAAGTTAAATGCTCTTTTTTTTTTTGAGACAAAGTTTTGCTCTTGTTGCCCAGGCTGGAGTGCAATGGCATGTTCTCGGCACAAGGCGACCTTCCGGCTCACCGCAACCTCCACTTCCTGGGTTCAAGGGATTATCCTGCCTCAGCCTCCCCAGTAACTGGGATTATAGGCATGCGCCACTACGCCTGGCTAATTTTGTGTTTTTAGTGGAGATGGGGTTTCTCCATGTTGGTCAGGCTGGTCTCAAACTCCCGACCTCAGGTGATGCGCCTGCCTTGGCCTCCCAAAGTGCTGGGATTACAGGCGTGAGCCACCGTGCCTGACCAAATGCTCTATTTTTAGTTTACAAATGTACATGATGTTCAGAAAATATTTTCAGTTGTATTTTAACAGTTGGCTAGCGACAGAAAAGGAAAATATCTGAGTCTAGCTCTGCATTAAGTCAGTTCAATTAATGCGTACTACTTGAAGAAGCATACTTTTTGAAAATTAGTGGTCTGTAATTGTAATCTTGCAGTAGTTGTTTATTGAATACTAGCATAAGTAAGGATTGAATGGGATAGTAAAGGTTGTCTTTGCCCTTAAGGAACTCAGACTCATTGAGGGGGGTACCATTCCTTGAATGTTTCCTCTTTTTCTCCAGCAAATATACACATTCAAAACATCAACAAGCAAACTCAGAGAGGACCAGCCTGGCTGAGAGGAGTTGACCATCCCCCTCAGGACTGACTTCCTTTCCTTCAACATTATTATATAATTAAAGTCCTAGACTATATAGAAGTGACAGGTATGCTCTCTCTGCATTTATTATTATGGGAGGTGTTTTACTTGGAAGCAGTACTTCATGTTAAGTGCTTTGAGCTCTGAAGGGCCATCTTAATCCATTCCCTCTGACCTCAGAGGTTGTCAAGACCTATAGAAGAGTTTCTATCAAGCCACATTAGGAAAAATGTGGATGTCTACTTTTTGGCTTCACTTTTTTTAGGATTTGTATTTAAGGTAATTTCTTTGAGAACAGGTAAAAGGAAACGGTTTAATTAAAAAGGAAAGGGTCATTCAGGTAAGCTACTAATTTCTGTGAACACCTACATGTCTTATATATGACCTGATGGGCAGAGAAGGCATACTAGCTATAAATTAGGATTAAATCCCGGTTTTATGATTACCATGTATGGCGTTTGCCAAAATAAACTACTCTGAGTCTTGGTTTCCTTATCCATAATGTAGGGTTAATAAAACTTGCAGTATAAGCTAATGTTTTAGGATGCATTTGGAGACTGTATTATAAGGTTACAGAGAGGATAACAACAGAAACATCTGAGAGCTGACTTTGTGCCCGACACTGTGCTAAGAGATTTCAAGTATTAATATAATAAAGAGGTTAGACAAACAGCAAGCATCATGTCTAGCATATAATATGCAATCAATTAAAATTTCCATTTATCTTCCTCTCAATTTTAATTTCTCATTTAATTTACTTTCAGACAAATAGTCATGTAACTTCATGGTTCTCACACCTGGCTGATCATTTTATATATAGCTTTGAACTTTCAAAAAATACTGATGCCCAGACTGTACCCAAACCAATTAAATTACAGCCTAAGGTGCAGCTGGGTTTGAGAATCATGGATTACCTTTTCTTGAACTCCTTAAGTTAGGGAATACATACTGCCTTCCTAGTTTTGTCAGATTGACTCAAATTTGCCACCTTATAAGCATCCAGCTATTGCAAAGAGCCTGGTATAGCGTGGAGTTTCAGGATATCTACTTCATAGTTTTCCCCCTGTGGTCTTGCAGAATGGAATTAACCTGAATTCAACAAAAGAACTCTTTAAAATTCATAACAGCAGGTGTCATCTTTGAAATTCCCTTGTCAGAAAAGGAAATGATTTATTAGTGATATGCTTTACTTCTGTTGATCACTATTTGCTCTTTTAAAGTGTCCAAAGATGTTTTAATAGATAATTGGTATTTGTTGTTTTATTAAAGTATAATTTACATGTAGCACAAGAATGGTCATAGCAGTTTTATTCATAACAGCCCCAAACTAGCAACAGCCCAAATGTTCACCAACAAGCAAGTGAATGAACAAATTATGGTGTATTCATACAATGGAACACCACTCGACAATAAAGAGGAACAACCTACTGATCATCAATATGGATGAATCCCAGAGACATGTTAAGTGAAAGATGTCAAAGGAGTATATATTATATGATTCCATGCATATGAAGTTCACTAGCATAGAGAACTTTTCTGTGACGATAGAAATCCCAGGAATGGTAGCCTCAAGGTTGAGGGGAGTAATGGTAAATTTTGAGCACATTTGCAGGGGTAATAGTGCTCTATATCTTGAGTTGGGTGATAACACAGATGTATCCACTTTTCAAAACTTGACCAATTATACATTTTAAGATTTATGTATTTTAGTGTAAGTAAATTATACCTCAATAAATAGATTTTAAAATACCATTGAGAGTTTAAAAAATGGAACTTCATTTGCCCATCTCCAGTCTTTCGGCTTCTCTTCCTCTGTGGTAAAAATCACTGACTCTACTTGCAAGATCTTATTTGTAAGTTCTTACTGTTGCATGATTTTATTTATAATTCTAATGAAATTACTTTTTAAAAACTTATTTCCCTTTCAATTCCAGGCCAAAATTGACCTTTCTCAAGATTCTCTTAGTTTACAAACTGAGGTCTGTCATCCTCTGGTCATTGAAGTGAAGTCTGCTAAGGACATGTTGTCCTGTAAATAGGATTGACATTCCCTGGGGCCCTCTCAAGAATCTCTCTGAGCTTCCCTTTCCATTTATGACCATTTAGATGCTTACAAGATGCTTTTCTCTGACTTCTTCAGCTCCAACTGCTCCTTTCCATTACCCTAAAGCTGTGGATCACAAAGTGTTCTCCAGACCAGCAGTATATGCACCACCTGGATCTTGTTAGAAATGCAGGTTTTCGAACCCCACCCATGACCTACTGAAACAGAACTCTGAAGGTGAGGCCTAGAAACCAGGTTTTAACCAATATGTCAAGTGATTCTAATGCTTGCTATCAATCATTTGGGAACCATTGCCCTAAACTCAGTTGCTGCTTCTGCTTCATCTTCTGTTGATTCAATTTCCTGAATTGTTTCCATTATAAAAACAAAGCAAAACAAGACATTTACCTATATTATTAATCACAAGTTCCCTACCCTGTGGGGTCACAATTTGGGCTTTGGATATCTAATTCTGCATCAAGTACATATCTCTGTCTTCATGATCTCAACAAATTATTAGATATATCAGTAATTTCCATATATGCTCTCATTTTGTAGTTTCAGTGTCACTACTTCCATTTAATGGATAGGGAAATAGGGGATCAGGAAAGAGAAGTGTATTATCCAAGACAAAAGTAACATGGGCTGCATTCAATTAGGGTTTCTCATTTCCAGCTAAGACACCTCGCACCATAATAAAGCAGCCTGTAACTGAATTTGCCATAAAAATATATCTAAAATCTTAATTAAGTTTGAATAGCTTGGTCTTAGTTGAAAGTTATTCCTAATTAATTCACAAGTAGCTTTTAAAAGGGATATGTTTATGTTAAAAAATAGAAGGTCTCCAAATCCTATCAGATAACTATCCTGTCTTTAAAAATGTAATTTTTGACATCTACTGCCTGAATTAAATTGCTTAGTTTTACTTTCCCTCAGAGAAATAGAATGGACCAAAGCAGTTCAAATATTTTAATATTCCTCTGGAGTTTGGCTGCTGCGATGTAAAGAACTATTGATATCACTAATAAATAAATAGTGTATATTTATTGAGGTTTAGTCAATAGAGCGATTACTTATAAGAGGCACGTAGTACTTAATTATCATCTTCTTCACCAAACTCCAACTTAACTTTGGACAATACAATTAAGAGTTGTGTTCAGATGACTTTAAAAACAGGTGCATGGTACAACATGTTCTTGTTGTTAACTATTTTATTTAATGGCCAAACTTCTCTTGGGTCAGTTTTGATAACTCCTCTCCAATTTCATCAACAATGAGGGAAATGTAATTTCAAGGCAAGCATTGAGCACTAAGTATATTAGGCAAGAGTGGGCTTGTTTATTTAAGGCCTTACAGCTCCCAGAAATAGAATGTTTACAAGGTGTAATCACCTTATATTTCAGGACCCTGTTTTTTCCAGAATTGTTTTCTTTTCCCAGAAAATTTTTACTCTCTATTTATTTGTATTTAGCTGTTCTTTACTAAAGTATAGCTCTATCATAGCAGAAGATTGTGCCTTCTTCATCTCTGTATCTTACATTTCTTAGCATGGTAGATGTTCAATTGGAATGTGATTTCAGAGAGTGCCTGTGTTCCACTCTTGATCCAATATTGATGAACTTAATGTGTTAATCTATTATAAGCAAAGATTTTCAGGTCAAACTTGGTTTGAAATACAGACTGTATGTTCCTCACAGAAAATGTGACTTTGAACAACCAAGTCTGCTTAAAGTCAGCTATTAAAAGTATGTATTTGATGCAGCTAGTTTTTTCTTAAGATATTTTATAAAGTCTTTAAAGTGATATGTGGAAGAATGTAGTAAAGCACTTTAGTTAGAGCAAAAGGATTGTTTTCCCTATTAGCCCAAAATACCATATGCCTAGAATCATTAGGAATTAACTGTGACATAGTGGACAAACATTATTACTATGTGCCAGTGTTTCATGACTTCCTCAGATTATTCAAATGCTATCCTACTTGGTCCAATTCAACTCTTCTTTTCTTCCACAAACCTTTCACTTATTTTACATGGATGACTTTTGTTTCTGAACTTTTATACAATTACAGTTTCATAACAGAATTTGACATTGATTTTATACTGCCGACAATATTGTTTATTTAATGTAATTCTTAGCATAAAAATAATAAAAATGAGCAAGTCAGCTTCTATTTACTGAAAGCATACTGTGAAAAACACTTCATAGATACCTCATTTCACCTTCAAAATTCTGTTAAGTTGTTTTATTATATTCATTTTGTATAGGAGTAAATTGTGGCTTAGAGAGGTGAAGTGACTTGCCCAAATTAAACAGCTAGTAAGTAACAGAACTGGGACTTGAAGTCAGATCTGTTTGATTTCAAAGGGTGCATCTTTAACCAGCATACAAAGGTGTGGGGTCATTCAGGTCAGGGCCTTTGTCTCTGGTTTCTCTTAAGACTGGTGAAAGCAGGAGCATATGAGTTTTTTTTTTTTTTCTTTTCTTTTTTTTCAAAGTATTATCACAGGCAGTGATCACAACTAGATAATTAGCCTGAGAAAACATTAATTTTGTAACAGTGATAGCCTAAATAGAGATTGTGATTCCATTGTAATAATACACAGAGTACCAAATGTATGTTGAGAAACTATGCCACAGTTATTTTACTGAAATATGATCTACTTTTGCCAAGCTGATCTATATCAGCTTAAACTTGAAGGCAGACAAAACAGAATCATATTATCATCCTAAAGACTACTTCCTCCCTCTAGTGACCAGGAATGGGAATATCAGAGCTACAGGCATTTAGAAAACTTGATTCTCAATGTATATGCATACCTCCCTCTAGGGGGTATTTGGGAAATTTTCAGGAGTAATTTTGGTTATTACGATGAATAGGGCTGCAGCTGGTATTCATTAAGGGCATTAGGGATGCTAGACATCGTGAATGTGAGGAATAGTACCCTATATAAAATAATTTTCCAGCTCAAAACATTCATGTAGATGAAAAATTCATTATTTTTTAAGTCTAGAACATAGCAGTTCAGTCATGTTTCACTTAACAATGAGGATACATTCTGAGAAATGTGTCATTAGGCAATTTCGTCATTGTGTGAACATCATACAGTATACTTACACAAACCTAAATGCTATACCCTACTACACATGTAGGCTCTATGGTGTGGCCTATTGCTCCTAGGCTACAAGCCTGTGCAGCATGTTACTGTACTGAATTCTATAAGCAATAGGAACACAATGGCAAGTATTTGTGTAACTAAACATATCTAAACATAGAAAAACTACTGTAAAAAGATAGCATAAAAGATTTTAAAATGGTATACCTGTATAGGACACTTACCATGAATGCAGCCTGCAGGACTGGAAGTTCATCTGGGTGAGTCAGTGAGTAAGTGGTAAGCGCATGTGAAGGTCCAGGACATTAGTGTACACTACTTGATACGGTTTGGCTCTATATCCCCACCCAAATCTCATCTCAAATTGTAATCCTCATGTGTCAGAGGGGCCTGGTGGGAGGTGACTGAATCATGGGGGCAGACTTCCCCCTTACAGTTCTTTTGATAGTGAGTTCTCATGAGATCTGGGGGTTTAAAAGTGTGTGGCTTGCTCTCTCTCTCTCATTCTCTCTCTCATGCTTTGTCATGGTAAGATGTGCCTTGCTTCCCCTTCACCTTCTGTCATGATAGTAACTTTCCTGAGGGCTCCCCAAGCATGCGGAACTGTCAGTCAATTAAACCTCTTTTCTTTATAAATTACCCAGTCTCAGGTAGTTCTTTATAGCAGTGTGAAAATGGACTCATATGCTACTGTACATTTTATAAACATTGTACACTTTGGGACACTAAATTTATTAAAAAAATTTTCTTTCTCCAATAATAAATTAACCTTAGCTTACTGTAAATTTTTACTTTATAATGTTTTAACTTTTTAAAACTTTTTAACTCTTTTATAATACCATTTAGCTTAGAACACAAATATTGTACAGCTGTACAATAATTATATCTTTATAAGCTTTTTCTAATTTTTCTTTTTTTAAAATTTTTAATCTTTTTTGTTTAAAATGAAGACAAAAACACACACATTAGCCTAGGCACACCCAGACTCAGGATTATCAATATCACTGTCTTCTACCTCAACATCTTGTCCCAATAGAAGGTCTTCAGAGGCAATAACACACAGAGTTGTCATTTTCTGTGATAAAAATGCCTTATTCTGGAATACCGCCTGAAGGATCTGCCTAAGGCTATTTTACAGTTAAGTTTTCTTTTTAATAAGTAGAAAGAATATACTCTACAATAACATATAGTAAATACATAAGCCAGTAACATAGTCATTTATGTTTTATCAAGTATTATGTACTGTACCTAATTGTATGTGGTATACTTTTATATGATTAGCAGTGTAGTAGGTTTGTTTATAACGGCATTACTACCAATACACGAGTAATGGGTTATACTATGATGTTATGAGGGCTACAACATTACTTAGGCTATGATGACACTAAGCAATAGGAAATTTTCAGCTCCATCGTAATTTCACTGTTGGATATGTGGTCCATCATTTGCTGAAACATCATTATGTGGCACATGAATATTTCACATATGAAAACAAAAAATTTGCACTTTTTAGATATGTGCTGTATTTTTACAAGTGATTTATTTCATCTGCTCTAAAAGTATTCAATGTAAGATAAGCCATTAGTAAACACGAAGAAAGAGAAAGAAAAAGAAAGAAAAGAACTTTCAATTAAACTGTGACACAAAGCTTTCTAATTCTTAGGATTTTTATTGCATACATATTGAAAGACCTTTTGATTTTAAAAATGTAGTTTTAAAAATATGTCACTCATAGGTATATATACAAAGTAAATTATGAGTGAAATAAACTAGTTTCACTATTCTAATTATTTTCCCATTTATAATAGTAATCAATTTCTATTCAAAATTCTTGAATAATTTTGATGATGACAACATATCTTAGTAGAATGTTCTAGTACTAATAACAGTATGCTTCTGGGATATTTTCCCCCTAAGCCTCCAGTACTCATTCTGCAAGTTTTGGTGCTGGCACTTTCTTGATCTTACCAGAAGGTATCAATAGAATATTTTCAGGGAACAAATAAGACTGATTTTCCTTCCTCAAATGGCTCTTAAAGAGTTTACTGATTGAAACGTCAAGAGGTTGCAGTTGTCCAATCATTTCGGCAAGGCTAATAGCCAAGTTCACACCCCCTGGATGACTAGTATGCCATGACTGCTGTTCTGCTGGTAGCAGTTGTAAGATGCCATTGATTATATCATGGATAGTCATTTCAGAGATGTTAAAATGTGGAAGAAGAAACTGGGTTAAAAGGGGAGAAAGGTGGGAACCCTGCATGGGGCTACTGCATACCAGGACTCATTCCTGACTTCCACTGGCTCCAGGGGAATGGGTGAGTTGAACTGGCAAGGAGCAACCTACTGTCACGCAGCCTCTGGAACCCTGGCAGAAGGGAACCCCTCGACCACCATGGACACTCAAGTTGGCAGAGAGAGCTATTTAGAGACGGGTTAGGGGCAGCAAGTCGGCTGATGCAGAACCCAGAGGGTTTGGTTATCCCCTCTAGGCTCGACTTGCTCCCATAGGAAATGTTAACCCTAGAGGAACTGTCAGATCTGAACTCTGCAGAGTGGTCTTGCCTGTCAGACAGGGCAGGTCTGACCTGAGCACCCCTTGATTTGCTGACCTCTCCTGGGGCCCCAGCCTGGCCACTCCTGCTTGCAGGGTGGTCTTGGGTTCCCTGGGGGCCCACACCATACCTTCTGTGCTGGCGGACCATGCTTAACCAGCAGAGAGCTCCAGTGGGGTGGCCACTACAGCCATGTGCCAGCCTGCATGCTCTCTCCTCATACTGCAGCTTCCCCTGGGCTCACAGCAACTCCCCACATTGCTTTGCTAGTACGTCTATATGGGCAGATTTTGCTTTCATTGTCCCCCAAGCATGTGGGAGTGCTGTTTACTCTCCTCCCCCTGATGACTACCATTGTAGACAAAGCCTTGGTGGGCACAGAGTCATAACAAAAAATCTCTTGAACCACAGCAAAATCAAATTAGAAATCAAGACAAATAAATTCACTCAAAACCATACGATTACATGGAAATTGAAAAACCTGCTCCTGAATGACTTTTGAGTAAATAATGAAATTAAGGCAGAAATCAAGAAGTTCTTTGAAACTAATCAGAATAAAGATACAACATACCAGAATCTCTGGGACACAGCTAAGGCAGTGTTAAGAAGGAAATTCATAGCACTAAATTCCCACATCAAAAAGTTAGAAAGATTTTAAGTTAAAAACCTAATATCACAACTAAAAGAAACAGAGAACCAGGAGCAAACAAATCATAAGCATGCAAAAGACAAGAAATAACCAAAATCAGGGCTGAACTGAAGGAGATTTAGACCCAAAAACATTTCAAAGATCAACAAATCCAGGAGCTGGTTTTCTGAGAACATTAATAAAACAGACCATTAGCTAGACTAATAAAGACAAAAAGATAGAAGATTCAAATAAACACAATCAGAAGTGACAAGGAGGATATTACCACTGACCCTACAGAAATACAAACAACCATCAGAGAATATTATGAACACCTCTATGCTTATAAAGTAGAAAATCTAGAAGAAATGGATAAATTCCTGGATACATACAACCTCCTAAGACTTAACTAGGAAGAAATCGAATACAAGAACAGACCAATAGTGAGTTCTGAAATTTAATCAGTAATAAAAAGCCTACCAACCAAAAAAACCCAAAAAACAAAAAACCCCAGAACCAGAGAGATTTACAGCTGAATTCTACCAGATGTACAAAGAAGAACTAGTATCATTCCTACTGAAACTATTCCAAAAAAAAAATTAAAAGGAGGGAATCCTCCCTAACTTATTCTATGAGGCCAACATCATCCTGATACCAAAACCTGGCAGAGATACAACAAAAAAAGAAAATTTCAGGTCAATATCTTTGCTGAACATCAATGCAAAAGTTCTCCACAAACTACTAGCAAACCAAATCCAGCAGCACATCAAAAAGCTTATCCACCATGATCAAAACGGCTTTATCCTTGGGATGTAAGATTGGTTTAACAAACACAAATCAATGATGTGATTCATCACATAAACAGAACTAAAGACAAAAACCACATGATTATATCAATAGATGCAGAAAAGGCTTCAATAAAATTCAACACTCCTTTCATGTTAAAAACTCTCAATAAAGTAGGTATTGAAGGAACATACCTCAAAATAACAAGAGCCATCTATGACAAACCCACAGCCAACATCATAATGAATAGGCAAAAGCTGGACACATTCTTCCGGAAAAGCAGCACAACACAAGGATGCCCACTCTCTCCACTCCTATTCAACACAGTATTGGAAGTCCTGGCCAGGGCAATCAGGCAAGAGAAAGAAATAAAGTGCATCCAAATAGGAAGAGAGGAAGTCAAATGATCCTGCTTTGCAGACTACATGATCCTGCATCTAGAAAACCCCATAGTCTCAACCCAAAAGCTCCTTAAGCTGATAACATAAGCAAAGTCTCAGGATACAAAATCAATGTGTAAATATCACTAGCATTCCTACACACCAAAAACAGTCAAGCTGAGGGCCAAATCAGGAGGGCAATCCCATTCACAATAGCCACAAAAAAAAAATAAAGTACTTTGGGAGGCTGAGGCAGGAGAATGGCGTGAACCCGGGAGGCAGAGCTTGCAGTGAGCCGATATTGCGCCACTGCACTCCAGCCTGGGCACCAGAGCGAGACTCCATCTCTAAATAAATAAATAAATAAATAAACACCTAGGAATACACCTAACCACGGAGGTTCAAGTTCTCTACAAGGAGAATGACAAAACACTGCTCAAAGAAATCAGAGATGAAATAAAGGAAAAACATTACACACTCATGAGTAGGAAGAATCAATATTGTTATAATGGCCCTACTGCCCAAAGCAGTTTATAGATTCAATGCTATTCCTATTAAACTACCATTGGCATTCTTCACAGAACTACAAGAAACTATTTTAAAACTCAAATGGAAGTCAAAAGAGCCCAAATACCCAAGGAAATCCTAAACAAAAAGAACAAATCTCGAGGTATCACACTACCCAACTTCAAACAATAATACAGGGCTACAGTAACCAAAACAGCATGGGACTGATACAAACACAGACACATAGACCAATGGAACATAATACAGAACTCAGAAATAAAAGACTGCATACCTACAGGTATCTGATCTTCAACAAACCTGACAAAAACAAACAATGAGGAAAGGATTCCCTATTCAGTAGATGGTACTGGGATAATTGGCTAATCATATGCAAAAGATTGAAACTGGACCCCTTCCTTATACCATATACAAAAATTAAATCAAGATGAATTAAAGACTTAAATGTAAAACCCAAAACTATAAAAACCCTGGAAGACAACCTAGGCAATACCATTCTGGACATAGGAATGGACAAAGATTTCATGACAGAGACACCAAAAACAATTGCAACAAAAGCAAAAATTGACAAATGGTATCTAATTAAATGAAAGAGCTTCTGCCCAGCAAAGAAAACCATCAACAGAGTGAAAAGACAATCTACAGAATGGGAGAAAATGTTTTCAAACTATGCATGTGACAAAAGTCTAATATCCAGCATCTATAAAGAACTTAAATTCACAAGAAAAAACAACTCTATTAAAAAGTGGGCAAAGGACATGGACAGACACTTCTTAAAAAGACATACATGCAGCCAATATTCATATGAAAAAAAAACCTCAACATCACTGAATATTAGAGAAATGCAAAGTAAAACCACAATGAGATACTATCTCATACCAGTCAGAATGACTATTATTAAAAAGTAAAAAAATAACAGATGCTGGTGAGGTTGTGGAAAAAAAGGAATGCTTATACACTGTTGGTGGGAGTACAAATTAGTTCATTCATTGTGGAAGACAGTGTGGTGATTCTTCAGAGACCTCAAAACAGATATATTGTTTGGCCAAGCAATCCTATTAATAGGTATTTACTCAAAGGAATATAAGTCATTCTATCATAAAGACACATGCATGTCTATATTCACTGCACTGTTATTCACATAGCAAAGCCATGGAATCAACCTAAATGACCATCAATGATAGGCTAAAGAAAATGTGGTACATATACACCACAGAATACTATGCAGCCATACAAAAGAATGAGATCATGTCCTTTGCAGGAACATGGATGGAGCTGTAGACCATTATCCTTAGCAAACTAAACCTGGAACAGGAAACCAAGTATCACATATTCTCTTACAGGTGGGGGCTAAATGATGAGAACACATGGATGAACAACACACACTGGGGTTTATCTAAGGGTGGAGGGTTGGGAGAGGGAGAAGATAACGAAAAATAACTCATAGGTACTAGGTTTAATATCTGGGTGATGAAATAATCTGTACAACAAACCCCAATGACATGTTTACCTATATATCCTGCACATATACCCCTGAACTTAAAAGTTAAATAAAAAGAAATGTGGGGAAAAAAAGTGTGTCTTATAATCAAAGAGATATAAATATGAATTGAGGAAATTGTCCTTTTCCTCCAGAACTTTATCATAAACCTGCTCAAAATTTCAGAAAATCTATCTCAGAAAAGCATTGCTGCTTATGTCTTTAGTAACTTATACCTATATCAAGTTGCATCAGTAGTTTCATACACTAGTGAGTCTACAGGTATAACCATCTAACTAATTTATCATGCCATAAAGTGTTGGCATGTCAAAGCATTTATATTTTAAAATAGATATTTTAAAAATTACTTTCCTTTTATTTTTCCTTTAAATTACAGCTAAATTATTATAATGACTTTAAAAAATGTGCATGTTGATATACAATATGAATTTCAAGAAAGGAAAACATGTTATAAAAAGAAATGTTATATCTGGCCAGGCCCGGTGGCTCACACCTGTAATTCCAGCTCTTTGGGAGGCCAAGGCGGATCACCTGAGGTTGGGAGTTCGAGGCCAGCCTGGCCAATATGGTGAAATCCTGTCTCCACTGAAAAAAAAAAAAAAAAAGAAAACATTATCCAGGCATGGTGGTAGGCGCCTGTAATCCTAGCTACTTGGGAGACTGAGGTAGGAGAACTGCTTGAAACCAGGAGGTGGATGTTGCAGTGAGCCAAGATCTTGCCACTGCACTCGAGTCTGGCCATGACAGAGTGAGACTCCATCTAAAAATAAAATAAAATAAAAATAAAAGTAAAAAATAAATGTTATACCTGATGAGTTGAGAACTATTAAGGTATTGAAACAGAGAATCATGAATTCTTGTTTCTCTTTAGTAACTGGGCACTTCCTCAACAATTGTCACTAATTTTATGGATGGGGGCAGGCTATAGACTGAATGTCTTTGTCCTCCCCAAATTAATATATTGAAACCTAATCCCCAATGTGAGAGTATTTGGAGATAGGGTCCTCTGGGAGGCAATCAGTGCCCTATAAAAGAGACCTCTGGTTAGAGCCCTATGAGATTAGTGCCATTATAAAAGAAACCCAAGAGATCCCTCACTCCTTTTTCCATGTGAGGACACAGCAAAACAAAACAAAACAAAACACAAAACCCAACAAACTATAGTCTAAGAACCAGGATGCAGGCCCTCACCAGACACCAAATCTGCTGGTGCCTTGATTTGGAATTCCCAGCCTTCAGAACTGTGAGAAGTAAATTACTGTTTACAAGCCACCCACTCTATGGTATTTTGTTACAGCAGCCTGAATGGACAAAGACAGGTGAAGGAAAAGAAGATAAAGAAGAAAGTTCAACATTAAATTGGGATGGTCATGTGGTCTTATTTCTAAGAAGGTGGTTTTTCATGTTAGAGGTTGTGTAAGGTTGCAGAATAGTATGGTGAATGAGTGCACAGGCTCTCTAGTCAGATTACCTCATTCAAATTGTGGCTCCACAACTTGCTGTGTAATCTTCGATAAACCACTTTATTTCTCATTGCCTCAATTCCTTCTGAGGCATAGTGAAGTGGAGGTCATAATATCACCTCACAGGGTCCTTGTAAAAATTAAATGAGATACACATTTAAGCACAGAAAAGTATATGGTATATAGAAAACACTAAATAAACGTAAGCTATAATGAACCAGAAACTATATCATTCTGAAAAAGAAACTGCTGGCCAAAGATGTAACAATAGGGGATATTTCACAAATTTTCCAATCTTTACTGTATACTTTAGTAAAGTCATTCCTGTTTGACTGTATTAATTTATGTTTGAACTTCCATTAAATATCTTTCCTCCTTGTAAATAAAAACTACCTCATAGATTTTCATGGCATTTTCTATTGTTATTTTTCCATAGAATCATAAGTCACTGACGTAGGTTTTTCTGTGTAGTAAGGTTTACTGCCAATTTCCAGTAGAACAGACTTTACTATGTACAAAATATATATTACTCTAATATGCAAAATGTAAAATATAACTCATAGCTACTATTATATATCCACACACCTCAAAATAAAACACAAGGATAGTCACACTATTCATTTTGGTAAAATCAAAATTTGTATTTAAATTTAAATTTTCACTTAAATATCAAGATTCATTAAAACATTCTATGAGACAGTAACTGGGCTATACTATCGTAGATGCTACAGAAGCTGCTATGCAGTCATCATTATCTAGCTGGGATAAAATTGACCTTAATGAAACAACCAATAAAGTTAAAAAGTAGAGGATAAATAACTACGGTCATTTGCTGCATAACATTTTGGTCAAAGATGAACTGCATATACAAGTGTGGGACCATAAAATTATAATACTCTATTTTTACTGTATTGTTCTTATGTTAAGATACAAAAATACTTACCATTATGTTACAAGTGCCTACAGTATTCAGTTCAGCAACGTGTTGTTCAGGTTTGTAGCCTAGGAGCAATATGATATACTATTTAGCTTAGATGTGTAGTAGGCTATTGCAGTTAGGTTTGATAGATGTACTATATGATGTTCCCATAATGACAAAATCCCTGTCATTAAGTGAAACATAACTGTACTAAGTTGGATGGTAAAAGTCATAAGGGCTATACAGAAATCAGAAGACTGTCAAAATGGCAAGTAATTAAGGAAGGAGGTAAAGTAATTAAAGTGGGAGGAGGCAGTTTGCCAATTAATATATATGTGACCACGGGCATGTTAACTTCTCTGTGCTCACTGGGTCTTTGTTTATAAAATCTAACGTATTTAAACTGCCTAGTACAATCTACATGAACTGAGTGTTAAAGAATGGCCAGGTGGTTATGAGTGAAAAATGATTCAGGTGACAGAGCTAATAAAAGCTAGAGATGGGAATGCTTTGAGTAGTAGAGATATAAATCTTTAAAAAATTTTGGCACACACAGAAAGAAAAATAAGTTCACATGTAATTTTATACTTTTCTATAAATTTATATAATAGCAAACTTTTTTCCTCCTGCATGGAAAAGTAACTTTCATTCAGTATTCCCTGCTTCTCTTCAACTTGGCTCAGGTTATAATGGAAAAGAGTTACTCTTTCAACACTGCAAAGATTCTTTGGAAAAGAAACAGAGCAGTGTCAATTCAAAGTCACAAAGTCAATTATAACACACTGTTTACTTGTTTACAAAGATGATACCTCAATAGATTGATTTCACCACACAAATAAAAAAAGAGCGTTTATTAAGACAAAGAGGAAAGAGGGAGAGAAAAATAATTGCTCTCTGTTGTGTGAATCTTGTTTGCTATTTCTTATGGGATAACTGATTAGTTGGCAGGCAGTAAAGAGGTCATTCTGGACACATTGTCCTTGGTAGGCTGACTAGGCATACAAAAAACCCTGCAAGGCTGGCTGTTTCTCTGTATTATCTGCCAGTGACCTTTCATCAGTACCTTATCTTAGTTGAACCACAGCTACACTCCTTCCCTCGCTAGAAGTCTTGGTTTATATGCTGCATTCCTCTAAATCCTTTTTTTCTAAATCTGTACTTCTGAGTCTGTATTTGAAAGTGATCATAATCTAGGGTGCTCAAAATGGAGTTTCTTTGACAAAGAGTTATAATCATAACCGTTTATTCGAATATAAATGTAAGACATTAAACATAAATATGCAAAATTTAAATTTCCCTTTGGTCTTGCATTTTTCCAAGGATTAACACCATTATTCTCCAACAAACTAACATATTGTACTGGTAATCACTATCAAATGAATTGTAAGGGCTAACTGACTTGAAGAGACAATAACTAACCTTACTTTTAAAGTACATATTTTCAGAGACAATAGCATAGATGCCCCTGCACACAGCTGATTATTGCTCCTGTGCTGCAGTGAATTACCACATGAACACATTTTGGCAAAGATTTGTTAGCTTCATGTCTACAGGCATTATGAAGCAGGAATCGCTTTTAGATTAAGATTGTAACCTGAGGAAAAGAACATATGCGTCAGTTTAGAAATTAAAATCCCCTGAGGTATTTCTTTCAGTAACGCTTAAAAGCCTCAATTTGTGCTCCTGTGCCAGTTACCTCTACGTAAGGAAAAACATTTTGCTACTCTTTATTAGTTAAAAGTGAAGAGGAAATATTGTCCACTTGCTTTGTAGATGTTGGTCAAATTATATAAACCTTAAAATCTGTAAGACAAACTGAAATATTCCTTTATTATGTCTTGTTAGGATGAGAGAAGTTTGCCTTTCAGCTGCTCCTTAATTTTAAAAATAACACTAAACATAGTAACACTTCTCTTTACAAATCAAACTCTGCTCATCTAAATTCTTTGGTAATAGCCAAGAATCCATACCTTAAAGAAGGAAGGCCTGTGAGTTTGTGAATCCACTTTCCTACTCACGAGAAGCCCTATGAACTGACTTGAATAGACAGAAACTAACCTTATTTTAAGAAATAGCTTAGGTGCCTTAGAAATTCATTCAGAGGCTTATAAATCCACATTAACACAGTTCTCACATGTTTGAGTCTGGTCTACATCCATTTACGTAAGTAAAACTCCCCTTCCAGATCGATGAAATTCTTTTTGTGACAAGAAGACAAAGGAATACGACGGATTGATAAGCGTAGTCACCGGCGCAGAGTTCTCGCGCGATGTTAGGACGCTACCGCCGTGACATCACCGGTTGCCATGGTAGCACCACCGAGAGTAAAAGAAGGGTGGCGCTAGACGTTTCGGGCAGAGTGCGGCAGCTGCGGAGGACAAGGAGCTCTCCTTCTACCGCCAGTCTGACTTCTACCAAAATGAGCGGTCTGGATGGGGGCAACAAGCTCCCTCTCGCCCAAACCGGCGGCCTGGCTGCTCCCGACCATGCCCCAGGAGATCCGGACCTAGACCAGTGCCAAGGGCTCCATGAAGAAACCGAGGCGACACAGGTGATGGCGAACACAGGTGGGGGCAGCCTGGAGACCGCAGCTGAGGGAGGTGCATCCCGGGATCCTGTTGACTGTGGCCCCGCGCTCCGCGTCCCAGTTGCCGGGAGTCGCGGCTGTGTGGCGACCAAAGCCGGGCAGGAGGATGCTCCACTTTCTACGAAAGGTCTGGAAGCAGCCTCTGCCTCCGAGGCTGCTGATAACAGCCAGAAAAATGGCTGTCAGCTTGGAGAGCCCCGTGGCCCTGCTGGGCAGAAGGCTCTAGAAGCCTGTGGCGCAGGGGGGTTGGGGTCTCAGATGATAGCCGGGAAGAAGGCCAAGGAAGTGACGACTAAAAAGTGCGCCATGTCAGCAGCGGTGGAAAAGGAGGGAGAAGCAGGGGCGGTGATGGAGGAAAAGAAGGTAGTGCAGAAGGAAAAAAAAGTGGCAGGAGGGGTGAAAGAGGAGACACGGCCCAGGGCCCCGAAGATCAATAACTGCATGGACTCACTGGAGGCCATCGATCAAGAGTTGTCAAACGTAAATGCCCAGGCTGACAGGGCCTTCCTTCAGCTTGAGCGCAAGTTTGGCCGCATGCGAAGGCTCCACATGCAGCGCAGAAGTTTCATTATCCAAAATATCCCAGGTTTCTGGGTCACTGCCTTTCGAAACCACCCCCAGCTGTCACCTATGATCAGTGGCCAAGATGAAGACATGCTGAGGTACATGATCAATTTGGAGGTGGAAGAGCTTAAACACCCCAGAGCAGGCTGCAAATTCAAGTTCATCTTTCAGGGCAACCCCTACTTCCGAAATGAGGGGCTCGTCAAGGAATATGAGCGCAGATCCTCTGGGCGGGTGGTGTCTCTTTCCACGCCAATCCGCTGGCACCGAGGCCAAGATCCCCAGGCTCATATCCACAGGAACCGGGAAGGGAACACTATCCCTAGTTTCTTCAACTGGTTTTCAGACCACAGCCTTCTAGAATTCGACAGAATTGCAGAGATTATCAAAGGAGAACTGTGGCCCAATCCCCTACAATACTACCTGATGGGTGAAGGGCCCCGTAGAGGAATTCGAGGCCCACCAAGGCAGCCAGTGGAGAGCGCCAGATCCTTCAGGTTCCAGTCTGGCTAATCTCTGTCCTGTGAGAAGCTTCTGCACAAGTTTCCTTGCCACCTCCTCTTGGACCTATGCTTGGCCAACAGCATGCAGTCTTCTGTCTGCTTTCTCTTCATACTGCGGATTATCTTTTCCTTTGGTTCTTCTAAATCTTCAGTAATCAGTTGCAAGATTATTGGCTTACCTGCCTATGCCATTCTTCCTCTGGACCTTCATGCTTTTCTGCATTGTGTTAACATGTTTCAAGTGCATGGCCTTCTGCGGCTTCTATGCCAAACATATGATACTATAGATGTACTGTACCATACTTACCATACTGCCTTTCTTTGCATGGCTTGGACCCTGTCTGTGACCCTGGTCTTCTCCCAGTTTAAGTGGTTCTGTACCACAAAGAATCTTGATACATCTTCACAAATAACTGACTGGGCTTCATACTTTATGCTGGCTGTGTACCTGATACCCATGTACTTATGGTAAGCTCTTTAGGTATTACCACTGCAAGACAAAACTGATATCTTAACCCAGCTGTCAACCCAAATTGGACATTCCAGACTACCACCAACTGGATCCCAGCTGCCTTCCTGGGCTTGTGCCATCCACCCTACTGGTTATCTGGTAGAACAAGCTGGTGGCTGGTGGGTGACTGCTAGGCATGAATGAGGTAATAGATGAAAAGTGTTCTATGATATCACATTGGTGTTCCTGTACCTTTGGTTACTCTACATCATGACCAGCTACTGGTAAGTATGAAGCCTGTGCTATAGCCCATCCCTACTTGCTCTCACCTTCTGGTTGAACTTTGCTTAGGCCACCATTGTCTGCCTTCAGGAACTGTCTGTAGATGTAGCTCCCAGGGAGCTCACAGGAACTCCCTACCACCAGGATGGGCAGTCATATGTGACAGTGCCCAAAGCAAGGCTGGAACGCAGTCCCTTCCAGCTTAGTCTTTCTGATTCCTAGCCAACAAACCATCCTTAATCTGAGCAACTTCTTTAGGCATTTCCTCTTTTCCCTGCCTGCTCCCACTCTGAACATGACAAAGTTGCCAGAGTTGGGGCATTGAGGAAGAGATATTTCTGGAATGTGAGACTTCTTATGCCTCTGTCTCCGTGTCTCTTTCTCTCCCGCCCCTTTCCCCTCTCCCTCCCATCCCTTCTTTTCTTCCCTTTCACTGTGAAGCAGTTTAAGCTTATGAACAGAAAACAAAACTAGCAAAGCAGGCTTTTTGTTTAATTTGCTCTTTCCTTGATTGTGTTCAGAGAGGAAAGGTATGATTAAATGGGTTCCAGATCTCTTATTGCCCTTATTCCTCCACCCCACTTCCTTTAGCAAGGTCTGAAAATTTCAAAGGGAGACCTATAGGTTAATTGTTTAGTTATAGGCAGTGTTCTTTTAGGCAGGTTTTGACATCTTTATCTTTTACCCCATCCATTCTACCAAAACCTGTGTATTTCTTGAGCTTTTAGTTTGAGAAGCTGGAAAGAGAGAGAAGGGCCTCACAGTGATGGGTTCAGGACAGGTCCTGAACAGGATGTGAGTGAAGGCAACCAAAACTTAGCTTCACTCCACTTTTCTAAAGATGGAAATTCTTTTTTAGGCCTTGGACTGCTTGGAAATGACCCCAGGGTAGCATTTTGTAGGTCATTCTTCTCCTTTGTACTATTTTGTTCCTGCCCTGATGTCCCATGTGTCTCCATCCTACTGCCTGGCTTTCTTGGCCCTCATTTCTCAGCTTCTGCATTTCCTTCCCTGCTCCTAACAAATGAAGAAGCAGGCTGCAGCCTGCATTGTGGAACATCTCCAGCCTCCTTGTAGGGGATAAGGGGAATTTTTCCCCTTCAGTTTTGAAGGCTTTGCCCTAAGCTCCCTTAGGATTGAGGAGGTCTGAACACACACAGTGGAGAGGTTAGTCTAAGTTGGGAAACTGAGCTAAGTCCAGAGCAGAAATGAGCCTGCTGTGGAGTGGGTTTGGAAAGGCCCACAGGAAAGACCCTGCAGGGTCAGGGGTGGGAGGGTAGGCCCCTGAGGTGCTCCCCAGGGAAGAGGAGCTGGGATTTAAATCGTATGCTTGGAGGAAGATTTTCCTTCAATTTTTCCTAAGTCCTTGAATTCACCAGTAGATTTTTGTAAACAAAACTGTAAGTCTGGGTATTTCCTCTTGATTATCCTAGGAGTGACCTTTATATGTGTGGAAGGTTAATGGTATATGCTCCTTATGTCACTGTTTTTGAGTAAAATCTATTTCCTTTCTCCATTTCAGCCTATGACAAAATTGATGTTTACAGGCCTGCTTTTTGCTTATAATTGACAACATGTGCAAAAATACCAAATTTGTGTCCTGTGCAGTATGAAGACTTCAGTGAATATTCATTAATGTATTAGCTTGTTCTTCTCTCTGTTCATATATGGCTCTATTCTTAGAAATATAATTTGAATGTGATCTTTCAGTAGTCTGAATACTTTACAAATTGTTGCTATGTCTTGTGAAAATAACCTCAAAAAGAAAAATATGACTCTGTTGTCTTACTTGATATTTCTTGCCCTAGTAATGTACTTGACATTTATGTTCCTAAGCAGTGTAAGTACTAGTAGAATTTCTTTGTCAAACTCAGTGATGATTATTAGTACTTTTGTCTTCTCCCATGTGCTTGAAGGAAAAATAATGTGTCACTACTGTATTTCTTGTTTTCATCAAAAAATAAAAATAAATAAAAAATTCTGTGTTGTCTAGGTTAATTTAAGGTTGGGAAATCATTAAAGTTATCAAATGATAACAGTAACTATCATCCTGAAAGTTAAAAAAAAAAAAAAAAGAAAAAAGCAACAGCCACCAAACCTCCTAAGATTTTTCACTTGAAAAATGGTAAATAGAAGCCCAACTACAACTGCATACTCATGAGCATTATTGTTTCTATATAACCAGTGCAGTTTTTGGTGGTAATTGAAGCACCATATAGTATCACTTAAAATACTGTTTTCAGTGGAAAACTTGTCTATGCAGCATCCTTGTTCATTACATTTATATTAACTGTGCCTGCCTTTCGAGGTCTAACTCTCAATAAGCTTAAGATAGACTTTTGGGAGAATTAATTATTGTGTATTCTGAGTGCTACTTACATTCTTTTCTTACACCAGTGTGTGGCTTTAAAAAGAATACCAAGAAAACATGAAATGAAATGTCTAGAGACAAATGATATCAGGTATCACAACTTTAATTACCAGTAATGATAGTTTTGCTGTATAGCAGCAATTACATGAAGTTTTATTGGATAAATACCTCTGCATTCTCTGCAGTAAGGAGGGCTTTATGGATGCTGCAAAATCTGTGAAAATGAATTGCCAAGTATTTGTAGCCATCTAAGCAAAAATTTGACAATGGCCCAAAATTTCTCATTTGAGTTAGAAACTTAATTAAACATACAGTTAAATAGATGCTGACTCCTGGTGCAATTGTTACTTGCAATTTCTTGCTGAGGTATTTTTTTCTAGGGCTGGAGAACTTTATTAGAGAGCTAGGTTTTCTTTTGCAAGCTCTACATCCATCTTAATCCTAAATTCCTCTAACAATGTTCATCTTATCTTTTCAGTTCAGTGACTGATTTCTGCATTGTCAACCACCTGTTTCAAGCTTTATTATATGTTTTCTGTGCCTGTTCTGGATGTAATCAGAAAATGTCATTTTTCCTACACTTGGCTTATTATCTGCTTTAGTCTAACCAATAGCATTCACTCTAATAGGCTGGCGCCACCTATTTGTTACAGATTAGCATGGTTTCTGTTCTGTTTAGTCTAATAAAATTAGTCATTAAGTTACTCAATTAGGCATCTTACAGGTTTCACTTACCAACCAATTGGTTCACTGCTATAGCCCTGCTCCATTTCTTTGTATTGCTTTGTTTTTCTTCCATAATTCTAGACCCCAATTATTCTTTATGTGGACCTCCAAACCTGTTAAGAGGTTCTCCCATCCTCTGGTCACCTAAGAAGTATTATCATTTTAGTCTTCTCAGGCGATAATCTCCGTGAGTAGTGGTGACACTGCATAATTTCCTGGTCCTCACACAACATTTCCTTGGGCTTCCATTTCTGGGCATTCAGCACAAGCCAGACACTTATAAAAGGCTTCTCTGACCTTCTTATCAGTCCCTTCTCCCCATTACTCCTGGTGCTGCTGCTTTGTCTCCAGCTAACTCAAGCGTCCTTAAAAGTTTTCGTCATTAACAAACAAAAACTAAAACCCTTACCTGTATTTTTAATTTGTGAGTTCCTGTCCTACAGAATCACAATTTAAGGCCTGGATATTTGATCTTGTTTCAGCGACATATTCCCTGGCTTCACAATCTCCTCAAAAGATCTGAGATGTGTCAGGCACTTCGAAGTGCAGTCTCATATTACTTTGATAAACCTTGTAACACAAATTTTATTCTTTCCATTTAAATAGCTGAGCAAACAGAGGTCCAGAAAGTGGAAGTAAACTGCCTAAGATGCAAGTCTCACTGCTGAGTTTTCTGATTTCAAGCTAGCATACCTTCCACACTATCACAGCTATGGTAGTAAATTCGGCATACACATGTTAAACCCTACTGACACAAGTATTCAGGCCTCAGTTGAAAGTTATGCTTAATCATTCATGAACAGCCTTTGAGAGGAGTACATTTTATCCCTTGATTTAATACAGGATTCCATACAGTTACAGATGAACACATTTGAATTTACGTAATCTTGATGTTTGCTGCACATGTATGAAATTAACAGTTTGTTCCCTTCATCAAAGGCATTGAACATTTAATGTACCAAAAAGACATTAAATGTTATACTCACGGAATTTAGCTGCTAAGCATCGTGAAGACCTGCTGACATTTCCGTTAAATTAAGAGAGTATTTTTAAATTGATTAAACTTGGTGATTGCTTTTAACACATTTAGATAGTAGTTTATTCCTTTTCTTTATTAAACTTTGTTAAGCTTTATTAAACTTTGATCTTTACCAAGGAAGTAACATGACCAAGGTACCAAAAAAAGTAAAACCAACTTGTTTTTTGAAAAGTCTGTGAACAGGTATGTGGTTCAAGAAACTAATTATCAAGCAGTCTATGTACTTTTCTAGTTGTCATTCTAAGTAATGACCCAACTTCTCTATAGGCCCAGATATCCCATTTCCCACTAAGTTTACTCAAAGGTGAGTTTTCATCACTCATTCTCCATTTTGGTTACTTCAGCGACTGAGGGAAATTTACCAAGCAGTCAAGGTGAACATGAACCCAGAATACGAAGAAAGAGTAGGCCTGCTTACTGATGACCTTGGTGTGTGTGGCTTCCAAGAAGAGCAAATTCATTATATGCTTTAGGACTCCTATGATTCTTGGATCTCTATTTTACTCTCCTAAGTAAGTTTTATATTACAGATATTTAATATATTTGGCTAAATTATGAATTACTTAAGGATAGAGACTGTGTCTTCACTTTTAATCCCTCCCATGTCCTAGAATGGCATTATTGCTAAATTGAAGTGTGGTTTTGGGCTGAGAATTTGCCCCAGTCTAGATTCAACATTGAAAGACATTATGTATCACGTAATTAAAAGTGTGATTTTGAGGATCAAACCTGGGTTCATGTATTGCTCTCTTAGTAACAGTGTAACGTAGAGCAAGCATTGTATTTAATCTCTCTGAATTTCAGTTTTCTCATCTGTACAATTTAATAATTATATACATCTCATATGGTTGCTGTAGAGAGTAAACAAGACAATGTACATGAAGTAGCCTAGCGAGGAGTCAGCACTCATGACCACTATTTTACTATTATTTCTGAGGATAGTTCTAGAGACCAACAAGAGACACCTTTTTGAATTCATTCTATGTGAACTGGACCATGCCCAGGGATTTTCAAGGATGGCCATAAGACCATACTGGGTGAATTACTTGGTATGCTGTCATGGCTTTAACAAAAGCAGTCAAGTGTATTCCAGTCTTGCACCAATCTGGGAACCAACTGTTAGGATAGTCTTCTTGTGCTTAAGAGCCTGAAAAGATGTAAGGGACTGTTACTCCAACACTGAATATTATAAAAAGCTATCCATGTATTTCTACCATTCAGTCAAGGTTATTATACCTAGAGAGGCAGTTTGATTTTCCACTTTATGCTGATTTGTTATATAGAATAATTATATACATTTATTTTCATTCAAACCAGTTCACTAAAAGTGTGTGTATGTGTGTATTTAAAGTTATTTTTGGATATGAACATTGGTGGGGAAATAATACTTGATTTCAGTTCAGAGTTTAACAAACTCAGAAGTTGATTTTAGATTGCAATTCATGGTTCAGTTGCAGTTTTTACTACCTCGGTATTCCAAATACCAGATTCTGACAAAACATTTGGCCACTGAGCCATTCAGATCTTTCCTCTGCTGATGCAATAAACAGTGGCCAGCAAAGAAAACCTCTGCTCCCTTAAATCTATTTTTAGATGTCCTTTAGATTATGAATGTTTGCCTGTATGCAAATATTACATGTCTTCTGCCCATTTATACAATTTTTTTGTTTCATATAACTACTTTAATATTTTCTTTTTAATTTTTTTGGTGCCACATTTGGATGATTAT
This sequence comes from Trachypithecus francoisi, assembly GCF_009764315.1. Classification (NCBI taxonomy): domain Eukaryota; kingdom Metazoa; phylum Chordata; class Mammalia; order Primates; family Cercopithecidae; genus Trachypithecus; species Trachypithecus francoisi. The sequence continues at coordinate 15,910,734 of NW_022681460.1, read as the reverse complement.
TTTTAATCTTCATATCCAATCAGAAACACTGGCACTTTTTAGAAACAATGAAATATAAATTTAAAAAAACAAATTATAGTCTTGCTAATTATAGAAAAATACATTCATTAGAAGAAATACTGACTGCTAGAAAGGAAGGAAACTTAGAAATAAACTAAGCCTCTCTTTTTATAAGATGGAAAAAACTGAAGCCAAATTTGGTGGTAACTTGTTCAGGGTCTTTAGGTAGAATGCTAAAGGGGCGCCTAGAACTTCTGACAACCGAATTCTGCCTCCTGAACCCCCGCCACTACTCAGTGGCCCAAAAAGTGCAATTATTTCTTATTTTGGAGTTCTCATTTTTCATATTAACAGTAGTTTATAAGTATTTAAAGATGTATTATTTGCCATTTACAGAATAAACATGGATAAGGAAAAATAGCTTTATTTTTAAAAGAAATCAATTTTCTATTTAAAGCATACATGAGATAGCATCTTTCATTTAGTCCTAAGCTTATTTATGCTCATTGTAATATTCCAATGACATTCTGGACATAAACTTCAAGTATATCACTATATACTTATTGTTAAATATCAAAGAAAGGTACTGACTGTGAGGGAAAAATTTTAGTAATTTTTTTTTTTTTTACCTATCCTGAGATAACTCATCCCACAGTATATCTGGGATTTAGCTGAACATTTCCAAATTTTAACAAGATTTTTTTCTTTCCAATGCATGCATTGATATGCTCAATTCTCCACTACAATCCAGGTAAAATAATGATAGTGTTTGAAAACCAGATAGTGAAAACCAGTATGTTTTCTAATACTGCCCATGATAGACAGAGTGAAATCACAGCATAAAGAGTAGCCAGGAACCTATACTGCAAACATTTGGCTTCAAGTATCTTGCAACAAATAGCTACTAATGTGACTATACATAGCACACAGAACACTACAGTCCTGGACTGGAGTATGCCTGTAAAACCCCTTAAAGCATTTTTTTTCTCAAACTTTTTGTTCATTATTACCTTCCTTCCCAATTACAGAAATTAAATTCAAATTAAATTAAATAGTTTCAACTACAAATTTCTTCCCAATGAGAGAAATTAATACTGAGGAATAAGATTTTGTTGGATAGGATGATTTTGGAAGTCATCCTATCCATATATTTTTTCACCCCATCTAGTATTTTTTTCCACCCCAGTAACCATTTTTCATCCCCTACTGAGAATGTAATGCTTAAAGTTGATTCAATAAATTAAATAGCCTTTAACATTATTAGAAAAAAAAACTAGTGGGTAACAATGGAGGTTGAGATGACTGACTTCTAGACCATCTCTGCTTGCTGTATGAACAGAGAAGAAATCATATCTTTTTATTTTCTTGTTTTAGAGAACACAGGAATAGCATAAAACCTCATAGCCTGGAAAAATCACTTAATCTCACTGGACTCAGTGTTCTTGACTATTAATTGAAAGAACTGGTATAGATCAGTTGGTTTTCAATTCTGGCTGCACTTTCCTAGGGCATATAAAAGGTAACAATGCTCAGCTATATTTAGCCAGACCAATTAAGCCAAGTCTCTGGAGAATATGTTCTAGGTCGGTGGGTCTCAAACTGTAGTGTAAATTAGAATCACCTGATGGGCTTGTTAAACCACAGATTGGTAGGCCCCACTCTCAGAGCTGCTGATTCAACAGGTTTTGGGTGGGGCCTGCAATGTGCATTATCAAGTTCTCAGGTAATGCTCTGCTATTAGTCTATGGATCACACTTTGAGAACCACTGAACTAGGCATATGTGTGTGGGAGTGTGTGTCCCCAGGTGAATTCTAATCACAAAACTATTGTATAGAAAATAATAAGGTTCTAAGTTTTAGGATACTGAGATTTTAATATAATAAGAGTTGTTAAACATCAAGATGATTTATAGAAAGGAGACCTATGGGCAAATATCAACTTCTTGATCAATAAAACTCGTTCCTTAAAGTCTTTTACAGTATTTTTTGAAAAAATTTTTTTTACTGCATATATGGGTCTTCACTTCATTTTCCAATAAAGACAACTTATTTGGATATCAGTGTCTCATCGCTTGTTAAGACCAGTGGAGGATTTGGATAGTAGCCAGCTGTTTTTGAATTGCTTGAAGAGAATCTTGTAAATTTGTAGTCCAGAGGTAATTCTGGGGAGGAAAAAAAAATTTAATTATTGCACAGGCCTCTGAATGCCTTTCATAAACAAATCAAAACTTGATATTCACTGATAGTAAAACTTATTTTTGAAACCTGTAAAATTTTAACATTTCTTTTGCTCCTTCAGTAGGTCTCTGTTAGCTATTATTATAAGGCTAAAAATGTGTATAAACCAATCACCATTGTAACATATATATATGGCTAATAAATACAAACTTTTACAACAGCTATAAAAAAGGCTTCTAGGCATTTAAATGTGAACGAGATAACCATGTCTAACAGAATATCCACAAATACAGAAACATTACTTGAATATAAGGTTTTAAGAGGCAAAAGGGATGTACTAGGTTATTTTTCACTTCCTATCTCATTTAAAACAATTTAATTTTATTCTTTCTCCCATATTACAGAAAAGGTCTATCAAAGGTCACTTAGGATGAAGAGTTAGATATCTTTCCCTATACAATTTATAATAATGTTTAAGTCAAATCACATTTAGAGATATCTCAAATCATCCCCAGAGCTCTAACTAGTGAGTTTAATTTTAATACTCTGCACAGAAGTTAATACAAAAATATGAAGGCTTATCTGAATAAACATTAAAAAAAAAATCTCCCAGGCCCTCCTCAGAGGATCATGTAACTGGTGAATGAGACCTAATAATCTTCTTCATAGTCCCAGGAAGAGGGTTACTGAGAATAATCTTCAAATGCTTAGCTAAATAAGAATTTTAATACATACAACATGGCAACTTTCTTCAATTGAAGGAAGAAGAATCTGAAGTTCAAAAAAATTAACTAGACTTCTAACTTCAACTAGAAAATCTGGATAAAATATAAACATGAGACTGAAGTCACCAGAGAGCTAAAGAGGCAACCAAGACTTAAGACACAATTCCTGGGAAGGAGGAACCAGCGGAGAGAGGAGCTAGCACTAAGCTTCAGCTTTTCTCCTCTGGTGCTGGGATTCTGGCTGGTGGTAGGGGTTACTATAAGCAGCAGAAAAACCAGTAGAGATTTTGGCAGTCTTGCAGGGCTGCAGAGACAAAAATTGAGGGGCTAGGACCACTGTAAAGGAAGGGTTAGAGAACTGGACTCTGCTGGTTTTCTCCTCAAACCCTTTGTCAAATGCTGAAGGAAACTTGGAAACTAAGAATCCAAGTGGAAAGCATATGCCTGTATAAAGGAGAGTGGATGTTTTCTTTTTTAGGCATTTTCTTGGTATTGTGAAAATGGAGAGATTAAGTTCTGACCTGAGAGAGGACAGGGGACTTTGTATCTTAGAGTGGCAGTTATATATTTCTGAGAACTAAGAGTTTGTATTTATGAAGTGATCTCTCTCATGCTAATCATTTTTCCCCTTAGTATCTACTGTGTTTCATATTAATGCAGTTACTCTCTCTTTTGGTTACTGTTAGCATGGTATTATTTCGTCCATCTTTTGATATTTAAACTTTCTGAATCCTTATGTCTTAGATATATATGTTATTTTATTTTATTTATTTTTATTTATTTTATTTATTTATTTTTATTATACTTTAAGTTCTAGGGTACATGTGCATAACGTGCAGGTTTGTTACATATGTATACTTGTGCCATGTTGGTGTGCTGCACCCATCAACTCGTCAGCACCCATCAATTCGTCATTTATATCAGGTATAACTCCCAATGCAATCCCTCCCCCCCCCCCCCGATGATAGGCCCCGGTGTGTGATGTTCCCCTTCCCGAATCCAAGTGATCTCATTGTTCAGTTCCCACCTATGAGTGAGAACATGCGGTGTTTGGTTTTCTGTTCTTGTGATAGTTTGCTGAGAATGATGGTTTCCAGCTGCATCCATGTCCTACAAAGGACGCAAACTCATCCTTTTTTATGGCTGCATAATATTCCATGGTGTATATGTGCCACATTTTCTTAATCCAGTCTGTCACAGATGGACATTTGGGTTGATTCCAAGTCTTTGCTATTGTGAATAGTGCCGCAATAAACATACGTGTGCATGTGTCTTTGTAGTAGAGTAATTTATAATCCTTTGGGTATATAACCAGTAGTGGGATGGCTGGGTCATATGGTACATCTAGTTCTAGATCCTTGAGGAATCGCCATACTGTTTTCCATAATGGTTGAACTAGTTTACAATCCCACCAACAGTGTAAAAGTGTTCCTATTTCTCCACATCCTCTCCAGCATCTGTTGCTTCCTGACTTTTTAATGATTGCCATTCTAACTGGTGTGAGATGGTATCTCATTGTGGTTTTGATTTGCATTTCTCTGATGGCCAGTGATGATGAGCATTTTTTCATATGTCTGTTGGCTGTATGAATGTCTTCTTTTGAGAAATGTCTGTTCATATCCTTTGCCCACTTTTTGATGGGGTTGTTTGTTTTTTTCTTGTAAATTTGTTTGAGTTCTTTGTAGATTCTGGATAGTAGCCCTTTGTCAGATGAGTAGATTGCACAAATTTTCTCCCATTCTGTAGGTTGCCTGTTCACTCTGATGGTAGTTTCTTTTGCTGTGCAGAAGCTCTTTAGTTTAATCATATCCCATTTGTCAATTTTGGCTTTTGTTGCCGTTGCTTTTGGTGTTTTAGACATGAAGTCCTTGCCCATGCCTATGTCCTGAATGGTACTACCTAGGTTTTCTTCTAGGGTTTTTATGGTATTAGGTCTAACATTTAAGTCTCTAATCCATCTTGAATTAATTTTCGTATAAGGAGTAAGGAAAGGATCCAGTTTCAGCTTTCTACTTATGGCTAGCCGATTTTCCCAGCACCATTTATTAAATAGGGAATCCTTTCCTCATTTCTTGTTTCTCTCAGGTTTGTCAAAGATCAGATGGCTGTAGATGTGTGGTATTATTTCTGAGGACTCTGTTCTGTTCCATTGGTCTATATCTCTGTTGTGGTACCAGTACCATGCTGTTTTGGTTACTATAGCCTTGTAGTATAGTTTGAAGTCAGGTAGCGTGATGCCTCCAGCTTTGTCCTTTTGACTTAGGATTGTCTTGGCAATGCGGGCTCTTTTTTGGTTCCATATGAACTTTAAAGTCGTTTTTTCCAATTCTGTGAAGAAACTCATTGGTAGCTTGATGGGGATGGCATGGAATCTATAAATAACCTTGGGCAGTATGGCCATTTTCATGATATTAATTCTTCCTATCCATGAGCATGGTGTGTTCTTCCATTTGTTAGTGTCCTCTTTTATTTCACTGAGCAGTGGTTTGTAGTTCTCCTTGAAGAGGTCCTTTACATCCCTTGTCAGCTGGATTCCTAGGTATTTTATTCTCTTTGGAGCAATTGTGAATGGAAGTTCATTCGTGATTTGGCTCTCTGTTTGTCTGTTACTGGTGTATAAGAATGCTTGTGATTTTTGCACATTAATTTTGTATCCTGAGACTTTGCTGAAGTTGCTTATCAGCTTAAGGAGATTTTGGGCTGAGACAATGGGGTTTTCTAAATATACAATCATGTCATCTGCAAACAGGGACAATTTGACTTCTTCTTTTCCTAACTGGACACCCTTTATTTCTTTCTCTTGCCTGATTGCCCTAGCCAGAACTTCCAACACTATGTTGAATAGGAGTGGTGAGAGAGGGCATCCCTGTCTTGTGCCAGTTTTCAAAGGGAATTTTTCCAGTTTTTGCCCATTCAGTATGATATTGGCTGTGGGTTTGTCATAAATAGCTCTTATTATTTTGAGGTACGTTCCATCAATACCGAATTTATTGAGCATTTTTAGCATGAAGGGCTGTTGAATTTTGTCAAAAGACTTTTCTGCATCTATTGAGATAATCATGTGGTTCTTGTCTTTGGTTCTGTTTATATGCTGGATTACGTTTATTGATTTGCGAATGCTGAACCAGCCTTGCATCCCAGGGATGAAGCCCACTTGATCATGGTGGATAAGCTTTTTGATGTGCTGCTGAAACCGGTTTGCCAGTATTTTATTGAGGATTTTTGCATTGATGTTCATCAGGGATATTGGTCTAAAATTTTCTTTTTTTGTTGTGTCTCTGCCAGGCTTTGGTATCAGCATGATGTTGGCCTCATAAAATGAGTTAGGGAGGATTCCCTCTTTTTCTATTGATTGGAATAGTTTCAGAAGGAATGGTACCAGCTCCTCCTTGTACCTCTGGTAGAATTCAGCTGTGAATCCGTCTGGTCCTGGACTTTTTTTGGTTGGTAGGCTATTAATTATTGCCTCAATTTCAGAGCCTGCTATTGGTCTATTCAGGGATTCAACTTCTTCCTGGTTTAGTCTTGGGAGAGTGTAAGTGTCCAGGAAATTATCCATTTCTTCTAGATTTTCTAGTTGATTTGCGTAGAGGTGTTTATAGTATTCTCTGATGGTAGTTTGTATTTCTGTGGGGTCCGTGGTGATATCCCCTTTATCATTTTTTATTGCGTCTATTTGATTCTTCTCTCTTTTCTTCTTTATTAGTCTTGCTAGCGGTCTGTCAATTTTGTTGATCTTTTCAAAAAACCAACTCCTGGATTCATTGAGTTTTTGGAGGGTTTTTTGTGTCTCTATCTCCTTCAGTTCTGCTCTGATCTTCGTTATTTCTTGCCTTCTGCTAGCTTTTGAATGTGTTTGCTCTTGCTTCTCCAGTTCTTTTAATTGTGATGTTAGAGTGTCAATTTTAGATCTTTCCAGCTTTCTCTTGTGGGCATTTAGTGCTCTAAATTTCCCTCTACACACTGCTTTAAATGTGTCCCAGAGATTCTGGTATGTTGTATCTTTGTTCTCATTGGTTTCAAAGAACATCTTTATTTCTGCCTTCATTTTGTTAATTACCCAGTAGTAATTCAGGAGCAGGTTGTTCAGTTTCCATGTAGTTGAGCGGATTTGATTGAGTTTCTTAGTCCTGAGTTCTAGTTTGATTGCACTGTGGTCTGAGAGACAGTTTGTTATAATTTCTGTTCTTTTACATTTGCTGAGGAGTGCTTTACTTCCAATTATGTGGTCAATTTTGGAATAAGTGCGATGTGGTGCTGAGAAGAATGTATATTCTGTTGATTTGGGGTGGAGAGTTCTATAGATGTCTATTAGGTCCGCTTGGTGCAGAGATGAGTTCAATTCTTGGATATCCTTGTTAACTTTCTGTCTCGTTGATCTGTCTAATGTTGACAGTGGAGTGTTGAAGTCTCCCATTATTATTGTATGGGAGTCTAAGTCTCTTTGTAGGTCTCTAAGGACTTGCTTTATGAATCTGGGTGCTCCTGTATTGGGTGCATATATATTTAGGAGAGTTAGCTCTTCCTGTTGAATTGATCCCTTTACCATTATGTAATGGCCTTCTTTGTCTCTTTTGATCTTTGATGGTTTAAAGTCTATTTTTATCAGAGACTAGGATTGCAACCCCTGCTTTTTTTTTGTTGTCCATTTGCTTGGTAGATCTTCCTCCATCTCTTTATTTTGAGCCTATGTATGTCTCTGCATGTGAGATGGGTCTCCTGAATACAGCAGACTGATGGGTCTTGACTCTTTATCCAGTTTGCCAGTCTGTGTCTTTTAATTGGAGCATTTAGTCCATTTACATTTAAGGTTAATATTGTTATGTGTGAACTTGATCCTGCCATTATGATATTAACTGGTTATTTTGCTCGTTAGTTGATGCAGTTTCTTCCTAGCCTCGATGGTCTTTACATTTTTGCTTGTTTTTGCAATGGCTGGTACCGGTTGTTCCTTTCCATGTTTAGGGCTTCCTTCAGGGTCTCTTGTAAGGCAGGCCTGGTGGTGACAAAATCTCTAAGCATTTGCTTATCTGGAAAGGATTTTATTTCTCCTTCACTTATGAAACTTAGTTTGGCTGGATATGAAATTCTGGGTTGAAAATTCTTTTCTTTAAGAACGTTGAATATTGGCCCCCACTCTCTTCTGGCTTGTAGAGTTTCTGCCGAGAGGTCTGCTGTTAGTCTGATGGGCTTCCCTTTGTGGGTAACTCGACCTTTCTCTCTGGCTGCCCTTAAGATTTTTTCCTTCATTTCAACTTTGGTGAATCTGACAATTATGTGTCTTGGAGTTGCTCTTCTCGAGGAGTATCTTTGTGGTGTTCTCTGTATTTCCTGAATTTGAATGTTGGCCTGCCCTACTAGGTTGGGGAAGTTCTCCTGGATGATATCCTGAAGAGTGTTTTCCAGCTTGGTTCCATTTTCCCCCTCACTTTGAGGCACCCCAATCAGAGGTAGATTTGGTCTTTTTACGTAATCCCATACTTCTTGCAGGCTTTGTTCATTTCTTTTTCTTCTTTTTCCTTTTGGTTTCTCTTCTCGCTTCATTTCATTCATTTGATCCTCAATCGCTGATACTCTTTCTTCCAGTTGATCGAGTTGGTTACTGAAGCTTGTGGATTTGTTACGTATTTCTCGTGTCATGGTTTTCATCTCTGTCATTTCATTTATGACCTTCTCTGCATTAATTATTCTAGCTATCAATTCTTCCACTCTTTTTTCAAGATTTTTAGTTTCTTTGCGCTGGGTACGTAATTCCTCCTTTAGCTCTGAGAAGTTTGATGGACTGAAGCCTTCTTCTCTCATGTCGTCAAAGTCATTCTCTGACCAGCTTTTATCCGTTGCTGGCGATGAGCTGTGCTCCTTTGCAGGGGGAGATGTGCTCTTATTTCTTGAATTTCCAGCTTTTCTGCCCTGCTTCTTCCCCATCTTTGTGGTTTTATCTGTCTCTGGTCTTTGATGATGGTGACGTACTGATGGGGTTTTGGGATAGGTGTTCTTCCTGTTTGATAGTTTTCCTTCTAATAGTCAGGACCCTCAGCTGTAGGTCTGTTGGAGATTTCTTGAGGTCCACTCCAGACCCTGTTTGCCTGGGTATCAGCAGCAGAGGTTGCAGAAGATAGAATATTGCTGAACAGCAAGTGTACCTGTCTGATTCTTACTTTGGAAGCTTCCTCTCAGGGGTGTACTCCACCCTGTGAGGTGTGGGGTGTCAGACTGCCCTTAGTGGGCGATGTCTCCCAGTTAGGCTACTCAGGGGTCAGGGACCCACTTGAGCAGGCAGTCTGTCCGTTCTCAGATTTCAACCTCCGTGTTGGGAGATCCACTGCTCTCTTCAAAGCTGTCAGACAGAGTCGTTCACGTCTGCACAGGCCTCTGCTGCTTCCCCTTTTGTTGTTTAGCTGTGCCCTGTCCCCAGAGGTGGAGTCTACAGAGACAGGCAGGTTTCCTTGAGCTGCTGTGAGCTCCACTCAGTTGGAGCTTCCCAGCGGCTTTGTTTACCTACTTAAGCCTCAGCAACGGCGGGCGCCCCTCCCCCAGCCTCGCTGCTGCCGTTTCGGTTAGATCGCAGACTGCTGTGCTAGCAATAAGGGAGGCTCCGTGGCCGTGGGACCCTCCCGGCCAGGTGTGGGTATAATCTCCTGGTGTGCCCGTTTGCTTAAAGCGCAGTATTGGGGTGGGACTTACCCGATTTTCCAGGTGTTGTGTGTCTCAGTTCCCCTGGCTAGGAAAAGGGATTCCCTTCCCCCTTGCGCTTCCCAGGTGAGGCAATTCCCCGCCCTGCTTCAGCTCTCGCTGGTCGGGCTGCAGCAGCTGACCAGCACCAATTGTCCTGCACTCCCCAGTGAGATGACCCCAGTACCTCAGTTGAAAATGCAGAAATCACCGGTCTTCTGTGTCTCTCACGCATGGAGTTGGAGACTGGAGCTGTTCCTATTCGGCCATCTTGCTCCGCCTCCCTCAGATATATCTTTTATAAACAACCTTGCACTTTGGGAGACCGAGGCAGGCAGATCACCAGGTCAGGAGATGGAGACCATCCTGGCTAACATGGTAAAACCCCATCTCTACTAAGTGCAAGGATTACAGGTGTGAGCCACAGTGCCCAGCTGGGTATTGTTATTTTTTAAAAATCAGCTATTAATTGGAGTATTTGGTCACATATATTTAATGTAATTACTTCAGGTTTAAATTAAACATTTTACTAAATGCTTTCCATTTGTCTTGCTGATTCTTAATATTCTCTCATCCCCTTTGTTTTCTTTTAGATTCTTAAATTATTTTACATATTAGCTTGGTATATGTATATCATCACAATTCTTTTGACAGTTATTTTAGAGATTACAACATGCTTTTCCGACATCAATATTGAACATAGTCTTATCCTTAATTGTTTAATTCTAGCATGTTAGAACATGTTAATGTTTGCTGCCCCACTCTGGCATATATATGCCATTGTTGTCAGGCATTTTAATTCTCTATTTATGCAAATCCCATGGGACTTTAATTTTTATTGTTTTAAACACTAAGCATTCATTTTTAATTCATACACTTATACCATATACTTATATCACATACATTCTTCTTGCATTTCCAGTCTTCCAACATGAATTATTTTTAATTGTACCTGGAGAACAATAATCTTTATTTCCTCTAGTGCAGGTTTCTGGATATACATTTTCTTTATTATTCTGTCTAAAAATATTTTACTTTTTTTTGTTTTTTTTGAGACAGAGTCTTGCTCTGTTACCTAGGCTGGAGTGCAGTGGTATGATCTCAGCTCATTGCAACTTCTGCCTCCCAGGTTCAAGCAATTCTCCTGCCTCAACCTCCCGAGTAGCTGGGAATACAGGCACCCACCACCACACCTGGCTAATTTCTGTATTTTTAGTAGAGACGGGGTTTCACCATGTTGGCCAGACTGGTCTCCAACTCCTGACCTCAGATGTATCGATTCACCTGCCCGCCTCAGCCTCCCAAAGTGCTGGGATTACAGGCATAAACCACCAAGCCCAGCCAATATTTTACTTTTATTCTTTAAAAAGTTTACTGGGTATAGAATTCCGTCAAGATTCACATGATTTTCTTTCAGCAATTTAAAGCCATCATTCTATTGTCTTTGACTCTTCTCTGTTTCTGATAAGTCAGATGTCAATCTGTTATTTAATCTATATTTATGCTCTTGATTGCTTTTAATATTTAATTATCTTTGGCATTTAGCAGTTAACTCTGAATTTCTTTTTATTCATTTTGTTTCATTTCTTTGGGCTTCTTAAACCTTTGGCTTATTTTTTTCCCATCACTTTTCTCTCGTCTCCCTTATTCTCTCATCTCCTGGGACTCCAATCACAGATGCCCCTCAGTACCTGCAGGGCACCCCTGTGATACCAAAACCTGCACATGCTCAAGTCAAAAAATGGCATAATATTTGCATTAAACCTACATACATCTTCCTGTATAATTTAATTCATCACTAGATTACTTATAATATCGAATACGATGTAAATGCTATGTAAATAGTTATACTGTATTTTTAAAAATTTGTAACATTTTAAATTGTTGTATTATGTTTTATTTTTTTCCTCTGAATAATTTTTATCCACAGCTGGTTGAATCTGAAAATGTGAAACCCGAGAATACAGAAGGCTGGCCATATAGAAACCTTACTCCTTCTCACTATATCTTTTATGTCTCAGTCTCTCTTCTGTACCTTTTATGATTTTTCTCTTACTGTTTCATTCCAAATATGTTCTTTTGACCTAATTTCCAGTGCACTGACTTTTCATCTGTCTAATTTGCTATTAAATCAACCTGTTAAGTTCTTAATTTCATTTTTTAAATATTTAAATTCTACAATCTGCATTCTTTTTATATCACAGTTTATACCATAGTTTTTGTCTCTACCAAATTTCTCATTCCTTCCATTTCTGTATTTGACTATAATAAGCAAGGTTATTTCTGTTAGTGTGGTCTCATATCTTTATGTGCCTGGCTATTTTTCATTATGTGCTGAATTTTATATGAATTGTTTTTAGAAATAATTTGAGTCCTAGAATGATGTTATCCCCCTCAAAAGAGAATCTATATTTGTTTCTACTAATATATTGGGGCACTACTAATTTGGAATCTCCTCAATCCAATTTTAGGTATTCAGCTGATTTCAAGCTGAGTTTTAGTTCCTGTGAAAATGGAGATTTCTTCTCAATTCATCCTTATTCTAAAGTAAAGCACTTCAGGGCCTCAACATAGATTGAGGGAGTTCACCAGACCCACCCCTCCTCAGGCAGGCCCTCTCCTCTGTTCCTATTCCTGTAGATTCATGAAGTTACTGAAAGGCCCACTCACCCTCTGTGGTGCCCTCTCCAGAATCAGCAAACACCCAGGGGGAAAAGTAGCCTCAAATGCCAGGTTCACCTTACTGGGCCTCCTCAGCAGCTTGTCCTGGTAACTTCCCTAAATTTATAATATGCCTCCAAGCTGAATTAAAAAAAAATAAATTGTCGAGCTTTTGTAGTTGCCTCCCACGGAAGTGCTGGTCCTAATGACCTAGGTTCCATATCTAGAAGATGTTTTCCCCAAAGATAAATCAATGTTGTGGGAAGATTTCTTTTTCTTAAAGACAAGAATTCTAGTACTGGTCATTACTGTCTAGTAACAGGTGAAGCTTTATAGGTATGCTCCCCCTTACCTGCAATTGCTTCAATACTTGGAATTGCAATAGTGCTGTAAGTACTGATTCTCTTACAAGACCATGTATAAACCAAGGAGTCTTCTGTATTTTCCAGTCCCCAAACTGAATCAATAAAAAAAGAACCCCATTTTTTAGATGAAGTATTTAAAGGCTTTGCTTTTGGTCCCTGAAACAAGAGAACAGAATAATTAAAATGGTGATTAACTAATGTTCAATCTCATAACTTTTTTGTCTATGAAGTAAATACTTTGAAACCCTGTAGGAATCTACAAATAGGCTTTGGGCACACATTAAGTTTTTGGAATAGGAATAATATTTCCTCCTTATTAGGAAGTATCCTTTATTTTAAACAGAAACTAGCTTTTTATATGGTCAATTAGTTATTATCTGAAAACTAGCCCAAACAGAGCAACCTAGAAAGAGGATTTTTTTCCCTACAATAAAAATAACTCTGTAATTCTATTACAATGATGATGATGTCTAAAGGGTAGTTAAAAAACAACTTGGTCTAATTTTCTTATTTAGCATTTATTTTTTAGAAAGGAATGAGGACGGCATTATTATTTATTGCTTTCAGTATAAATAGAACATGAAGTCAATCAAATTAGTACAAAGTTGCAAATTATTAGTCTTTTTTTTTTTTTAACATGATGGCATTCAGCCTGATCAGGACAATTTTGGAGTCAAGTAGTATAAAGATACTTTAGCTTTCAAACATAAATATTTTTCTTTCAAGGAAAGAGATGCAGGGAACTCTAACCTCATATTTTCCTTTCTTCTCTAGAGGCTCTGACTCCTCAGGCCTCTGACTCCTCACACCTTCATCCCCTCTGAGTTCTTCCAGGATGAGGACTGTCTCCCAATTACTATAGTGACGAGCTGGGAAAATGTCTGAATGCATGCTGTCACCAAAATAAACAACCTGTAAGACAGACAGCAGATGCTGTTTGAGGCACAGAATTGTGAAAGAGAGTGGCATTTGTTTCATATAAAGAAGAAGAAAATTTCTCAACAGGCATCAGAGTATGACAATCAAAAACTGCATAAACAGCTTAAACGTCTTTGAATAACCTCACAGGTGACCATCAACTTGTCTCATTTGATTTACAGGGTGCCAGATTTGTCTTAAGAAGTTATATAACACATTCACAGGTGGAAGAGAGCATAAGGTGAAATAAGTGATTTTATTCAATTTTTCTAAAGACGTGAACCTATATGTTTATATAGATGTTTACAATTATTAATAAAATGGCCCCTGCAGTTGAAGAGCTGGTGAGGTATTAGAGACAACTTGTGGATTAGAGATTATTAAAAGTGCAAATCACAACCACTTTTCAAGAGTTTCTGGGCCCAACCTCAGATCGGTTGAAACAGAATCTGTGAGAGTGGGGCTAGGCATGTTGAAGCTGGAAGTTCCCTAGGTAGTCTGAGGCAAACTCCATTGATTGAGTCCATACCTCTCAATTTTCAGATGTGAAAACAGAGTTAAGGGATATGAGAATCAGCATCTGCAAGTCAGACTGCTCCATCCATTAACCCTCAGGAGTCCCCAGAGGACTGTGGCATGGTGACAGCCAATGGAGCAGGGCTCTGTTACCCCCATGATCTCTCAGCTCACAGAAATTCTGGTAAATATTTTCTTAGAAGAAAGGATTCTGCTGTTAGAAATGCACCAGTGTCCAACATCAACAACGTGATCATGCTGTCAAAAACAAGTGTATCTTTAAGCTAGTCTGTAGCATAATTTCAGTTGTTTGTTTTATATATGAAAACTTTTTGGATGGATTATTATCAAGATTAACATTCCACAGGCATCCTACACACTCACACACCCCCTAAATTTGTGGTGCCCTGCCTGGAATCCTTGCTCTTCTCTATCACAGATAGACAGCCTGTCTACACTGACAAAGGAAAGGCTTATTTAAGCAGAAGAATTAGGAGAGATTTGGCAGTTCACAACTGCTTATGTCTACAAGTGGGCACTGAGGGCTTCTCCTCAACTGGAAATACCTTGGGTTCAGGTTTGCCAGTCATTTTCTTCAGAAGTTCATAGAGGTGGACAGCGTTCCCTTGGGAGTACCAGCCAGGTTTATCCAGAGATGGCAGCGCCTCCTGCTCCTCATCATTCTCTGAAAATGCAGTTTGACAATCATATACTTTTTAATCAAGTGAGAGTAGCCAGTTGGGCAGACCACACTTAGGGCATGGCTGCAGGACATGTACAAACAAGAACCTTGTGGGGAAAGGAGCTGACATTCAGTGGTACCTACATATTATAAGGCCCTTAAAGGTATATACTTTTCAATCCTATGGCCTTCTTAATTGGGGAAAATAAGGTTCCGGGAAGTTATTTTGCCCAGGATCTCAACGCTGGCAAGTGATTTATTCGGTGATTAGATAGACATCTGCTTGACATCAGGCCCCTACTACTACAAAATGGTTTACCAAATAAACAACACAGTGAAAGTCATTAGGTGTTAATTTTTTAGAATTGAGGGTGAGGGAGATAAGTTTTTAATTAGTAGTCTATCATATTCAGATGTAAATTTTGCACCCTTGATGCCTCAAATGCTTTACCCTAGTACCAGCTTGGGGTGGATGGAGAATGAAAGGACTATCTGATGCCAAAGCCCAAGTTTGTGGACCATTCCAAGTTGTCCTCTCCCAGCACATTACCTTCCCACTCCTGTTAAAGCAGGGCTGGTGAAAGAGTCTTTGCCTCTCTGAATTTTGCCCACTATTCTATTACTTGTACACGAGCTGAAAAGCTGAAGAGAATCCGCCTACCAGCACGATGATAAAGGAAGACTGAGTAAGGTTTTATGAAATACATGATATATCAGCAGAGACTTTGGTAGCTGTTGATACAGCTTTGCAAACTGTATGAAAAAAATAACCTCCTTTTTCTCACATCAATTGTATGATTTCTGATTTTAAACAGGTTTATTCCCCCCACTTTTTTGGTCCTCTCTGATGTGCCACTAAGAAGAATCTTATAAGATACAATCCTATGTTGGATACAGAGGTTGTGTATACAGAAGCTTATATAATTAGAAGGGTCCTCTTTAAGAGAACACATACAGAATTAATACAAAATTACCATGGTCCCTGATAGGATTTGGAAGAGATAAATGAGTGGGTCTTAAAGCTTAAGCTTCATTGACTTTGTTGTAAATCAGCCCTGGAGTAGGACAGGGAGAAAACAAAGGGTTTAGAAAGGAGGCAAAGATGGGTAAGTTAGTCATTAAAAATATATCTCTGGCAATAGTAGTACCTTTAACTAAAATCGAATTTTCCCTAAAGAAACTATATGTAAAAGTCACAGACAACAACATTAAATCTCTGCCTAGTTTATAACATAAAACATCTTGAATCTGGTACTAGAGAATTTAAGATTTACAAATTAAAGATTGGTCATTATAACTGAAATGAAATATAATTTATTAATTCTACTACAAAATGAGTCAAATATATCACAATATTAAGGTGCATTTCTGCATAACCTCAGATATTTTAAACACAATTTTAAAACTACATTTATAGATAATTAAAGCCAAATCATAGCAACTAGCAGCTTATGTTCAATAAATATTTATGCTTATCTTGCTGCCATTTCAGCAGCCATTTTAAAATTCTTCTGCAAAATTAAATGAAAATCCCACTATTCTTTAAAGAAAGAATAGATAGGAAGCCAAAATCATGTACTAGCCTAACAATAAAAGGGTCTAAGAAGATTCAGCATATTCCTGGAGAAACACAGTAAAAAGTGATCACTTCTGATGTCTGCTTATTTACTGAAATGTCTTACTATGCAAGTAATGTGGATTTGATGGCAATTGGAAAATGAATAATTTACAGCAATATTTCTGAAAAGACTCACAGTTGATATGTAGATGCCTACTTTGCAAGGATAATGGGAAGAGAATCTTTCTACTACTTATGAAAAAAATTTTAAAAATCCATAGTATCATAATTTCTTAAATGTTGAGACTCAGTAATCTAATAGGAAGCAAAAAACCCCAAATCAAGTCAAAACAAAAAATTCACTATATACAAACATTACCTCCCCTCCCTGTTTCCAGCCCCTATACTGGAGGCTGCCTTAACGAATAATTAATCTACAAGGGCAGCTGAGGCTGAGGGTTTTGGCAGAGCCTTCACAGCTAGGAAGCTGCAAGACTCAGAGAAGTATTAATTCCTGCAGTAGAGAGCCTGTTCGGACTGTGAAAGCCACAGAACTGAGGTGGAAGCTGTACAGTGCAGATGAACAAGCTCAGGGAAGTTTCAAGCACTGTGTTTATAAACCCAAATAAACATTTTTTACATTATTTAGATAGGGCACTGTACTTCTTTATAAGGTCAATTGAAAATAGTTACATAAATCTCTATTTTTACATAATATTTTAAAATGTACGCTGGGCATGGTAGCTCACACCTGTAATCCCAACACTTTGGGATTCTGAGGCAGGCAGACTGCTTGAGTCCAGGAGTTCAAGACCAACCTGGTCAGCATGGTGAAACCACAGTCTCTTCAAAAAATACACAAATTCACTGGGTAAGGGGTTGCACACCTGTAGTCCCAGCTACTTGGGAGGTTGAGGTGGGAGGATAGCTTGAGCCCGGAGAAAGAGGTTTCAGTGAGCCGAGATCACATCACCACACTCCCCGCTGGATGACAGAGGTAGACCCTGTCTAAAAACAACCCCCACCCCAACCCATAAAACAGTGTCCTGCAAAGAGTACAATGAGGATACTGATTTTAAAAAGTTTAATTAAAAATATGTTAGAAGGGCCAGGCATGGTGGCTCACGCCTGTAATCCCAGCACTTTGGGAGGCTGAGGCAGGTGGATCATGAGGTCAAGAGTTCAAGACCAGCCTGGCCAGAATGGTGAAACCCTGTCCCTACTAAAAATACAAAAAATTAGCCGGGCATGGTGGCACGTGCCTGTAGTCCCAGCTACTCGGGAGGCTGAAGCAGAAGAATTGCTTGAACCCAGAAGGCGGAGATTGCAGTGAGCCGAGATAGCACCACTGGACTTCAGCCTGGGTGACAGAACGAGATTCTGTCACACACACACACACACAAAAAAGTTAGAAGGTATAGAAAATATAAAGAAGACAAAGGGGATAGATGGTGATGATAATTTGCTTCCACAGTTCTAAAATGGGGCTAAAAACAATGCTTACCTCACAGAGTGGTTGTATAAATAAATTAATGCAGATAAAAATAGAGCACATGGAAAAGTGTCTGCCACAAAGTAAGTGTTTAAGAAGTCTTAGCTATAATCCCTTCAATTTACAGGTGAATAAATTGATATCTGAAAAAGTTAAGGAATCTGCCCAAAGTCACTGAAATGTTATAATAAGAGCCCGGACAAGAATGCACTTTGCCTCCTTATTCCAGAGGATTTCAAATTAGGGCTAGAAGACAAAGTAAGATGATACTCCCAGAGAGCATTTCCGAATTTGGATTCCTGGACCTAAATGTGTCCCATGGTATTGCCACAAACAGGAAACAACTATAGCACAGAATAAACCTTTATCTGTTATCCCTGAGGACACCCGCAAACTAACAATTCTCACTTAGGATGGAGCCTCAGCTAACTCCCTATGACATCTTTATATAAGGCCCAAATTTAGTGCTGTTACAATCTTCCATTTATACTGAAAACAGTTCAGCAATGAATGAAGGAAAGAAGGAGGGCTTTAGAATGCCCTTTGAACTGAATTTTATAATTTATTATTTTCACAATGTCTCTCCCGAATTCACTGATAAAAAGTTTTATCTCGTAAAAAAGCAAACCTGTATTATTTTCCTAAAATTCCACTGTCCCAGCTTTAATTTAAAGCAGTCTCAACAGTTAGGTAAAATGTATTAATTGAAAACATTTTTCTATAAAAATATATTATTAGGACAATTTTCTATACCAAAGCTCTACAAGATATACAAATCATTCCTCAAATCCTTTAACTTAATCACTAATAGATGTTTGGGTTATAAAATAACTATAAAGGAGAAAACTCATAGGAGAACAAAGCTCAAACCCTTTCTTTTAGCCTACAAACTACCAAAAAACTGACCTAATGAAGTTAAGAAACAAATGAAGTTGGATAAAGAGATGGAGGAGCAATCAATTTAGGCAAATAAATAAAACTAAAGCTGTCTTGGAAACTGTAATTTATTCCTAAATATAGCTATGTTTTACTACAGTGAAGTAAATCTTTTTATTTTCTTATTGTAAGAACATACGGACAAGATGAGTTTAAAAAACAGTAAAGTTTTTGACAGTGTAACAGTTACAAAGTAGCTATGGGACAGTGATACAGTCAAGGCTAGACTGACAGTCTTGAATAAAGCTCAGCGAAACTTACCACAGAGAGCAGAACCTGTGATAAGTTTTGTAGGCCAGAATCTCTAACCTCAACTCACAGTGACTGCTGCCTCTCCTAAACTCCCAAAGCGCTTGGTGTCATTACTTTACTAATGTTTAAAAATATGTATTTATGAGATTTTTTCTGAATCAGTAATATATTTACATATTTTTTAAAAAGTCTTATTTTTGAACTCTAGCTGGTATGCACTCACCTTTTCTGCAAAAGGCAATCACTCTTTTATGCACATAAAAGCAAATATGAATATGAGCATATTCCTTTTCTCCATGTTTTTACACATTTGTTGAGACCTAATCAACATACAATAAATTGAATATATATAAATTGAATATAAAAAAATTTGATGAGTTTCAGTATATATATATATATATACCTGCTATGGCCTGAATTATGTTCCTCCCCAAATCATAAGTTAAAATAATAACCCCTAGTATATCAGAATGTGACTATTTAGAGATGGAGCCTTTAAAGGCTGGATTAAATTAAAATGAGACTCTCAGGGTGGACCTAATCCAATACGGTCTCCTTATAAGAAGATGAGATTAGGACACAGATAGACACAGAAGAAAGACTATGTGAAGACACAGGCAGAAAACAACCATCTACAAACCAAGAAGAGAGAGGCCTTAGAAGAAACCAATCCTGCTACAACCTGGCTTCAGACTTCACAGCCTGCAGAACTGCAAAGAAATAAAATACATTGTTCAAGCTATCTAGTTTGTGGCATTTTGTTATGGTAGCTCTAGTAAACTAATATAATACTAATAATTTTAAAATGCTTTTAAATGCTAATATTAGAATAATCTGCATGAGGCTTTGCAACTTGCTATTTTTAAACTATTTTATAGCTAGCACAGTGTAATCTACCTCCTTTTAAAATATGTGCATTTCATTCTATTTTATACATGTTCTATTATTTATTAATAATAGTCCTCTATAGATAGACATGTGGGTTGTTGCCATTGTTTTTCTGTTACAAGTAAAAAGTTATAAACATGAGTGGATCTGCACAGCCTGGTGGAGTCAAACAGAATCTGAGCTAGAAATACAATTCATTTTCGGCCGGGCACGGTGGCTCAAGCCTGTAATCCCAGCACTATGGGAGGCCGAGACGGGCGGATCACGAGGTCAGGAGATCGAGACCATCCTGGCTAACACGGTGAAACCCCGTCTTTTCTAAAAACTACAAAAAACTAGCCGGGCGAGGTGGCGGTGCCTGTAGTCCCAGCTACCTGGGAGGCTGAGGCAGGAGAATGGCGTGAACCCGGGAGGCGGAGGTTGCAGTTAGCTGAGATCCGGCCACTGCATTCCAGCCTGGGTGACAGAGCGAGTCTCAAAAAAAAAAAAAAAAAAGAAATACAATTCATTTTATTTCTCGTCTCATTCTTCATTTTTACTATATTTCACAGACTGTTTTAGTCAGTCGGGGTATAGCAGTGAATGAGACGGCCCAAGCCTCTGCCCTAAGCATACTTAGGGTCTCTTCTCTAAGGATGCTTATATTCTGGTGGCAATCTCTGACTTGTTAGAGGTTACTAAATAATGAATTATGATTAAAATATATTTACAATTTTTATTTCTAGGATTCCTTTCTGTATATATGTAAAGTTGACTGAACAGTTCATTTTTACTTTTATAAATCCCTTCCTCAATTCTGGGCTAGACTTTTTTTTCTCCAGTTGTACATTTTCATACATACATTCTCTGTTTCTTGGCATGGACAGGTAAGACATTTTTCAAGTAGAAGGTCTAGTAAAATGCCTGTGTTGGGGGCTATAACAGGAAAATTATACTATTAAAGAAAAAGTGTGATTCTTACCCTTATCTACTTTGGTTTGGGGGAGGTGTTTACCATTCATTCATAGTTCTTGTTTTTTTCCTTTGAGATGGAGCTTCGCTCTTATTGCCCAGGCTGGAGTGCAATGGTGCCATCTCAGCTCACTGCAATCTCTGCCTCCTGGGTTTGAGCGATTTTCCTGCCTCAGCCTCCCGAGCAGCTGGAATTACAGGCACCTGCCACCATGTCCAGCTAAGTTTTTGTATTTTTAGTAGAGATGGAGTTGACTAGTTCGCTGATGGATTCAGCCTCTTTCATTCTGGGAGCTTTTAATGTTGCTGGAATTGTGCTAAAGGCAGAAAGATTCCTGCACACAGCTGCACCCCTCAGCACTAATATCCAGTGACAAAGTTCATCAGACAATTTCCCAACTGTAACCAAGTGAAAACACTAAACAATACAGAGAAAGAAACAGCTCTGACTGGAGCTGCAGAAGGAAGGTATTGCAAAGGAAATGTGATTTGTATGTTTGACCTTAAATAAGAGGTAGGAAGTCACCAGAGAGGAAAGAGAGAAGGCATTCTACACATATCTATGCCACTCAAAGTGTGGTCTTCCAACCAGTAGCATCTGCTTCACCAGACAAGTTATTCAGAAATGCAGAATGTAAGGTTTCACCAGGGCCTCTGAATCAGAATCTCCATTTTAACAAGATCTCTAGGTGATTCATGTGTACATTAAAGTCTGAGAAACACTGATGTTGACAGAATAGCGAGAACAAAAACTTGATATAAGAATAAAAGGCAATCATTTCAGTAGGAGTAAAGAATACTTTTATGGAGATAAGTTAAGGAGGATGGAAAGGTAATTTAGGAACCATATTGTACAATTAGCCTTAGGATGCTACATGGAATGGAAGCCAATGAGATACTGTGTGCATGTGATTAAATATATTTGTGCCTAAGTAATTAATAAAAAAGATGTGGGAAATTTTAAAGAACTCAAAAATAGAACTCTGTGCTAATGAAAAGTGTCTGAAGAGAGGTTAGGGAGGGGTTAGATAGTCTAGTGGAAAGGGAAAGGAGGACAGAGATGAGAGATTTCCCAGGCATATTAAGCAGGATTTAATGCATAGCATACTGGAGGTAAAAGGGTAAAGACAACGGAGGTTATCAGCTGGAGAATTTTAATAGATGGTTAGGTAAGGAAGACACACAAAGTGACCAGCATATTTGGTTGTTTGTGGTTTCTAGGTGGAAGGAGAATCTCAAGCTTGATTTCAGAACACTGAGTGGAGCTGCCTAGTGTGGACGAGGAACTGTGTATGAGACTCAGGAAAACAGGTCTCAGGGAAAGAATTGGGAGTCAGAGTCAGTGTACTGGTGACAGCTAAGGCCGAGAGAGAGAGAGAGAGGTCAAGCCTGTAATCCCAGCACTTTGCGAGGCCGAGACGGGCGGATCACGAGGTCAGGAGATCGAGACCATCCTGGCTAACACGGTGAAACCCCGTCTCTACTAAAAATACAAAAACTAGCCGGGCGAGATGGCGGGCGCCTGTAGTCCCAGCTACTCGGGAGGCTGAGGCAGGAGAATGGCGTAAACCCGGGAGGCGGAGCTTGCAGTGAGCTGAGATCCGGCCACTGCACTCCAGTCCGGGCAACAGAGCGAGACTCCGCCTCAAAAAAAAAAAAAAAAAAGAGAGAGAGAGAAGAGAAAAGAGAGGGAAGAGAGAGAGTTGGATCATGATTCTCCCAATGGCGGGCAGGGGCAGGAACTGAGCTAAGCAGCATTGGCGACATTGCAGTGAACAAGGCAGACACGTTCCCTCTCCAATAATAATTTAATATTGCAAGACAGAGATTCCCCGTATCCCCGCTCTCAGCACTGGCGAGGATCTGGTGACGCAGTGCACGTGATAGAGAAAAGAGAGGAAGAAGATTTTGCTTGGAAGCCGCTTCTCCCCTCCATACATCCTTAAGCACTGGCAGGAATCAGGCTGGTGGGAGGAGCTCAGTCCTGACTGACCCTGGTATCAGCATCTTCGCCCCTGTTACCATGACAACCGCTGATGTCAAACCTGTGCCACTCGCTAAGGCCATGCTGTGTTTCGTGACTGGCTCACTGTGCCTTCCATCCCAGCAAGCTCAGTTGTATTAACTCTACTTTAACCATTTGGAGCAATGACTTAAATATTGTGCCATTTCACACAAGGGATGATACGGGCAGTGGTGGGAATGTAGTGAGGACAAACCTGAGCAAATGGAAGGACAACTTAAAAGGGAGGGAAGAAATGAGGATGACTGATTTTTTTTACGTTAGTGCAAAAGTAATTGTGGTTTTTGCTTACTAGCTTAGTTAAGGTCTGTGCTTGGAAAAGTAGCTAAAATGTAATTATGGAATACGGGAAGAGGGGAATGGGATGGGGATTTAATGAGCTGTTGCAAGCATATCAAGTTTCCTGCGACTCTGGGGCCATGGGATGTGAAGATTTTAGAAGACAGATAGAAATAGGCTTCTGAAGGTCAGAGAAATGTGAAGCCCAGAGATAAGGAAATGTGAACTATCAGTATATAGATGATAGTTAAAACCTTCCCAGTGGTGGAGAGCTGAAGGACAACAGAAGAAAGGAGAGCCAAATATAGAATGTTAGGGAATATCAACATTAAAAGGGAAAGGTAGTAGAAACAGAGGTAAAGCAGTTAGAGGTAGCTGAAGAATCAGAATCAGCAGCAGAATAAACACACAGAATGTAATGAAGTAGGGATTTTAAAATATGTGCAGTACAATCTTGTAATTAGTAATAGTTCTGGCAATCTTTTTTGCATTCTAAATAGAATAAAGTATTTTGGTTTAATTCTAAAAAATATTCTTCCACTGAAATATTTTAAATCAGAGGCCCAGAAAACAAAGGCTGGAAAGAACCTTAGACATCTAGCCCTCCTGGATGTGATAAAAATGAGGTAAATTTTTCTTCTCTCTTTTTTTTTTTGAGTCAGAGTTTCACTCTTGTTGCCCAGGCTGGAGTGCAATGCTGTGATCTTGGCTCACCGCAATCTCCGCCTCCCAGGTTCAAGCGATTCTCCTGCCTCAGCCTCCCTAGTAGCTGGGATTACAGGCATGTGCCACCATGCCTGGCTAATTTTGTGCTTTTAGTAGAGATGGGGTTTCTCCATGTTGGTCAGGCTGGTCTCGAACTCCCGACCTCAGGTGATCCATCCACCTCGGCCTTCCAAAGTGCTGAGATTACAGGCGTAAGCCACTGCGCCCGGCCAAAATGAGGTAAACTTTTCTAAATATCTGTACAAAAAGCATGAAATCCTATATATGCTGAGATTGCTAGGCACTTCACAGTCTTCATTATAGAGACTGGTAGGACTTTGGGTCCTGCTTCATCAATCCAGATTTTTCACCTCTAAAACCACAGAGGAGAATGAAACACAGTAGACTGCTAGTTAAAATGAAATTTTTATAAGACTTTCTGGCTATACCCCCAAATGCACAGACAACAAAAGCAAAAATAGACAAATGAGATTACATAATACTAAAAAGCTATGCAACCACAAAGAAAACACTCAACAAAGTGAAAACAATCTGTAGAATGGTAGAAAATATTTGCAAAGCATACTTCTGATAAGGGGTTAATATCCAAAACATAAAAAGAACTCAACTCAACAGTAAGGAAACAAATAATCCAATTTAAAAAATGGGCAAAGGACCTGAACAGATATTTCTTAAAAAGCTATACAAATATCTAGCAGCAATATGAAAAAGTGCTCAATGTGCTCAAAACTAATCATTGGGGAAATACAAAGTAAAACCACAATGAGCTATCACCTCATACTTATTAGAATGGCTATTATCAAAAAGACAAAAGATAAGTGTTAAAGAGCATGTGGAGAAAAGGGAATCCTTGTACATTTTTGGTGGGACTGTAAATTAGTTTAGCCATTATGGGAAAAAGTGTGGCAGTTCCTCAAAATAATTAAAAATAGAACTACCATATGATCCAGCAACCCCAGTACTGAGTATACACACGCAAAATATATGAAATTGGTATGTTGAGATATCTGCACTCCCATGTTCATCACAGCATTATTCACAATAGTCAAGATATGAAATCAACCTAAATGTCCATTAGCAGATTAAAGGATAAAGAAAATATCGTATATATACATAATGGAATACTATTTGACCTTAAAAAGAAAGAAATCCTGTCATTTGTGACAACATGGATGAACCTGGAGGATACAATGTTAAGCAAAATAAGCCAGGTACAGAAAGACAAGTACCATATGATCTCACTTACATTTGGAATGTAAAAAAGTCAAACTCACGGAATCAGAAAGTAAAATGGTGGTTATCTGAGGCTAGGGGTAGGGGTTTTGGGAGATGTTGGTCAAAGGACACAAAATTTCAGTTAGGAGGAATAAATCCATAAATCCAAGAAATATATTGTATATAACGTAGAGTTAAAAATAATACATTGTATATTTAAAATTTACTAAGAGAATAGATTTTAAATGTTCTTACCACACACAAAAAAATGATAATGTGAGGTAATACTTATTTAAATAGTATCATTTAGCCATTCTACAATGTATATACATATCAAAATACCATATTGTACAACATAAGTATATAATTTTTACTTGTCAATTAAAAAATAAATGAAATACAAATTAGAGAAAGTAGAAATTAAAAAACTAAGTTTTTATACAACCCAAAATGTAAAACAATTTTTTAAAATGGTATATTTATTATCAGGATATGCTTATTTTTAAAGTTTAGATTCCTAATATTTCCATACCATAAATTTGGTCAAAAAGACTTTCAAGTCTTTCGATGAGTATAATATTTAAAGATGTAGTTCGGATAAACATCATTATGTCAGCCCTCAAATCCAGTTGTACTGTACAACTAACAGAAAATACTGCACAGAAGTCTTAAGATAGTTACTTCTAAAGTAATCATTTTTTAAACACTCCACCCTTTTATCTCAGGATACTCTCAATTACATAGAGAAAAACTACATAAAATGCTGTAAATTGTCAACATAGTTAATGCATTTATACTTTCCAATATGTTAAAAAAAACTTGGTATATTTTTAATGTGCAGTTTCCCATTATTTGTATCTTTGTGTGAAATTTTAATAAAAATCTTATGGAATGGCATAAATACTACTATGGGTATACAAGGGGTATAGATTTTCTTAGAACAAAATATGCAAACCCCACAAAAAAAAAATAAAAGCAAATTTTATTGGGTACTTACTTACGTATTTAAATGTAAGTTTGTAAAGTGGGGAAAAACATTTAGATTTTTTTCTGGTTTAATTATAAGAATACTATCAGAATCCTTGATAACAGATAATTCCTTAATATCAAGGATTTTATTATATAAGACTTTAAACCAATATATGAGAACAACATCAACCTATTTCTTTCTACTAGACTAGAGTTTCTTAGCCCTGGCACTACTGAGATTTGGGGCTAGATAATTCTTTGTCATTGGGAGGTGCTGTCCTGTGTGTTGTAGGCTGCTTAGTAGCACACCTAGCCTCTACCCCCCTGCCAAGTTGTGACAACCAAAAATGTCTCCAGACATTGCCAAATTTGCAATGAAGGGCAAAACTGCCTCCCTTGAAAACCACTGTACTAGATCATTCTCATCACCACATACGCATATTCCAGTATCTTCTATCTTAAAAAAATAAAATATGCCCTTAATCCTACATTGTCTTCCAGCTAAAACCTCAATTCTTTGACCGCATTCAGAGCTAAAATTCTAGAAAGAGCTGTACATATGCCCTGGTTCCATACCTCCAATGAACTACTCAAGATACTGCAATTTAGTTTCTATCCCACCACTCTATGGCAACTGTTCACTGAGGCACTAGTGATCTCCATCTTGCCCACCCCAGTGAAGATTTCGCTTTCTTCATTTCAGTGTTTTTTTTTTTGTAGCATTTGGACTAGCTGGCTACCCTTTCCTCTTTCCTCTGGCTTCTGCACACATATTCTACTATTTTCCATACTATAATCTATGTGCTGCCACACTGCAATCTTTCTTCTCTATCCTTAATATTAGAGAATGTCAGGGCTTGGTCTAGGCCTTTTGCCTATCTACATTCTCTCTATATTTGGTTTCATATAAGCCCCTGGCTTCAAATACCTATCTATGAGCTGATTACTCCCAATATATATCTTCACCTAGACTTGTTCCCTTGGACTCCAGGCATATTTATACAATTTCCTAATTGATAATGAGTTACGTAACTCATAAGCATCTCAAAATTAACATGTTGAAAAACGAGTTCTTAATAGATGTAACCCCTGCTCCATATAACTTTATCCTCTGTATTTTTCCCCAAGTCTATAAATGGTACCACCATCTACTCACTTGCTCATTTCAGGAAAAAGAAAAATCAACCACCTGGAAGTTATTTTTTTATTACTCCTTTCTTTTCATCTGCTGTTTCTTTAAGTATCATGGAGCCCTGTGTTTTCCAACTCCATAATGTATCTTAAATGTATCTACCTCTCTCCATCTCCAATACTGTCGCTCTGGACCAAACCACCACAGTATCTTACTAGGGACACTGCAGTTGCCAGGTCTTCTTCTTTCCATCCTTCCCCACACCCAAACCATTCCCCACCCAGCAGCCAAAGCAGTCTCTTGTATCACTCTTCTGCCTCAAACAACGGAACAGCTTCAGGTTACTTGTGGAATAAAATTCAAACCCCTTTCCACTGCTTATGAGGGTGCCTGCCTCCCTAACTTCACCCCCTCCCACCCCATGACCATGTGCCAGAATGGCAGGTCTCTTCTTTGTTACTAGAATGTGAAAAACTAATCTCCTACTGGGGCCCTGGCATTCATCTGATCCAATGAATGAAGAGTGCCAGGAACAGTCTTCCTCTGCTCTTCTCATCACTTGTCCCTCAGGGCTCACCTTGCAAGTCACCTTACCTAACCTTTTTGGACAGAGCTTCCCTGGCCAGCCACTCTAAGGAAGCCTGCCCCATATACTGTACCTCATAAGGTGGTTATTACCTTCATGACACGTACTAAAATCCATAAGCATCCCTTGCACTTGCTGACGTGCTCACATGTTCACATATCTGTCTGGTGCACAGAAAAAGGCTTGGTGCTTGACACGTGCTACAATGAGCCTCACTTAGATTTCACTGTTCATAAGCCCAACACTGAGTACTGAGCTACTATCAAATGCCTAGAATTGAATCAGGCTTTTGAATAGCAAAAATAAGTTCAAAGTAATTAATACTGTATTACCACATTAAATAAATGTATTAAATGTGTCTGATTCACCTGAACACTTTTTTGAGAAATTTTAAATTTTATTTCAGAACAGGGTAGTGTGTGGCCATGGGAAAGTAAAGAGAAATGTATATTAAATATCAGTCCAACCTGGCCCAAGTTGTTATATAATGCCAAGCATATTAATCAAAAGTAAAATTATAAATCATATATTATGGTAGATGCTTATATATACTATGCATATAATATGTATGTATGTTAATTTTATCATTCTCTTTAAAAGACAGGTAGATTTCTAGGTAGATCTATAAATTTTATTTCTTAATAATCTTTTTTACATTTATGTGCATTTACAACCATTAACTGTTTCAATTTCTAACCATCCTGGATTTATTTTAGATGGTCCTCTCCTAAGAGAACTTCTGAATGGTCCTCAAATGTTAATATATCATTGAGCTTACTTGAAACTACTTAAATAGAAATAAAAGATACAACAGATATCAAAACTAAACTCACTGTCTTTCACTCCCCAAAAACTATAACTTCTCTACTCCTGATCAGGTTTTGCTTTTTATTCATTTATGTATTTATTTAAGAAGCTTTCAAGAGCACCTAATATGAGTACCTCACTCTATTATCATTCTTTTTCACCCGCAAATCCCTTTCATTCCACCTCTCTCCCTATCAGTCTCTTCTACATGAATGACAATTCTAAATACCCTTTCAGGAAGGCCTTCCCTTTCCCCAGAGACAGGAATGTTTCATTTGTTATGATCCTCATGTGTTCCGCAGGTGCTTTTGTTCTAGAAAATAACTCAACTGATTTATCACAAGTAATCCATCCTTCAAACATTTATCGAGGCATTTATTTAGGTCCTAAAAACAAAGTGAAGTTCATGCCCTTCATTTTTAAAGTCAGGGAAAGGCTGACATGCAAAGAAATAATTGTGATATAAAGTGGTAGTGTAAAATTTAATACAAACATAGGTTTATTATCTTTTTTCTTCCCCATGAGAGGAAAGAAGACATGGCATTGCATGTAACAACAGTGTTCTGCACAAGATTGTTAGTCAACTGTATACAGGAGAAGAAAGAAACCAAATGTAACTTACCGAGCGTCCGGAAAGGTCTCTGACTTGGTAAGTGGGAGAAGAAACCAGGCTTCAGTGCATTTGTAATCACAATGTCAAAAAGGTCTGTAAAATCATTCCTAAAAGCAACACAATTTTTCATAAATTTATTTTAAGAACTAGAATAGGTCCATATAAAACAGAACTTGATCTTTGCTTACCTATTTTACAACAGCATCATTTATCTTTTGATTAACTTTTATATGCTTCATATTTTTCTCACACTTTAAGGTGAACATTCCATTGGAAATAGAAGGTGGTTGAGTACTAGTCTTCCTGACAACTCTTTGAAGTATAAACATAATCAGGAAAAAAAGAAAGCAGTACATAGACTCTAGGTACCAAGCTGGCTTTGGCAGTGAAGTCAATAGTTCCTAACAGTTGGAAATATTTGGAAAATCTATCTTCAAATTTGGAGGCCTGCAACTGGCTGGCTTTGTTAGCTTGAAGAGTTAACAATTTTGTGTGTTACATGGGTCCCACAGAAAGCAGCATTATAGCAAGTTACGGTCATCTTTCAGAGAGTGCTTCAAATGTGAAGAAGATACTTTATCTGACAATCAGTGTAGTCTTATAATGTGGTAACTTTTATATGACAATAATTAATGATTTTAAATCTGTACTTATCATTATATTAAGGATTATTTCTGATGGCAAAGGAAAGGTAGCCCTTCTCCTGAAGGACTCACTATTACAATGGGGGAAACAATATTTATGCAACATTCCAGACTACTTTTATGAATCAAACAGCAATAAATAGAAATTGAGATGAAGAAAGACTATAGGTATCTATGCTAATAAAAGAGGAATTAAAATCTCAATTGTCCATTTTAAAGCATGGGTCCACTACTAGGATAGCAAATGTCTCCATGAGCGGCACCTTCCAAGACATCCAGGACTTTAGCCTTAATTCACCCAAAGGATGCATTATTATATATCAGCCTATATATTATTCAAAAAGCAGAAATTCTACTCACAGATTGTAAGCGTATCGTAGAACAAACTAAAGCCACACATGCTAAGGAACATGGAAATCATGATGCTAAAAAAGCTGGTGAAGGTAGGTTTTAAGGCCCAAACTTGCTCCATACTCATGGCAATTTGGTATTTGATGGAATTTGAAGAAACATTAGGGGAGACCTAATAGCTCACTGTGGAATCTTGCTTTGACCATAGGCATTTCCTGGTATTGCCCACAAGAATAAGTATTTACACACTGAAGTCTATCAACTATTCCTATCTAATTCTCTACCTGTATTATGCTATTTGAATAACCCCTCATACCCACAAGGCATTACTGTACCATTTTTATGATGACAAAATTGAAGCTTAAAGAGGTTATAAAATCTACTCCAAGTAATATAGTAAACTGCAGAGTGGGGCTTGAAGTCAAGTCTGTCTTACTTTAAAGTCTATGCAATTACACTGCCTTCATTTTCATGAATTCAATCCCATTATGGCTGTGTTAAACAGTAAAGTACATGGCTCCAAACTGAAATGACTAAAAAGTGGCTGTACTCCAGGTATCTGTGGAGGAGTATAACCTACAACTCAGTGTCCCTCAGTCATCATCCAAAGATGAGAAGCCAAATTCATGGAAAACTGAAGGATATACAGTTTACCACCTTCTAGAAAACCTAAAACCTGGACATTCGGTGAGCTATGAGCATACTGGTCCCCAGTAACATTGCTTTGCTAAAATGTACTTGGTTGGGCTGCTGTCAACAGATATGGAGGTATGTCATGAGAAAAAAAAACTTGTCACTCAGCATTGCTTAAAATAATGATATGGTCATGGCTGATACTTCTAAAAAAGCCCTGGTCTAATTTGCTATCTGTATTTCATAAGACAATGAAAACTGAATGACTCATCACTCACCCAAGGATATATTCACAGAGAAGTCTACAGTAATCACTGTGAGAACTGGTAATTAACAGAAGAATTTTCCCAGCATTCTTTAGCTGTCGAAGCCACTTTTTCACAGATTCAGGACAACTGTGTAAATATCTGCCTGGATCTCTTTTTATTTCTGGAAAATATATTCCACAGTTTTCTGAAAAATAAAAGTATCATTGAGGTTTTCCTTTTTAAAGATTTTTTAACTAAATGTATTCTCTAACAAGTTAATCTCTTTCAAATCTATAGATAAAACTAAAAGGATAAGAACAAAGTTTGACTAGCCTAGCAATTATGCCAATACTATTTGCTTTTTAAGAATAGTTCTTTACTCAAAAACAAATTATTGTTTGAAAATGTTAGTTGATAATATTCGCTGGCTATTTGACAAGAACTGATAAACTGTTAAAACAGGTAACACAAGAAACACAATATGATCAACATTTTCAAATGCTGTAAGAGAAAACCTTACATGTGAAATATCAATTGGTTACAAATATTCTTTTAATTATTCAACGAATATTTGCTGAATACAGATAAGAAACAAATCAACATTCAGATACTGCACCAGGATCACGTCTTTGGCATGAATAGCCAAGAAGGGGGATGAGTTCCTCAGAGTCACAGTTTCCTATTTCAGATGGAACCTATAGTAGGGGAGCCATTCTATAGCCTTTGAGAAGTGCTGAGATATCAAATGGAAAAATTGGTGTAAAATAGGCCAGAACAGGCCAAAAGGCACTGTAGTTGACAGGGAACACTGAATGACTCCCATCACTGAAGTGGGACTGCTTACTCTGCCCCTTTCGAGTGTCCACGGGTCTGGCTGAGCTCCAGGGCAGATGGTGGCAGTGTTTCCAGATGTCTGGGCCAGACTTACCCATAGTGCTTGACCCAGTGCTTTTCAAGTTGTGGGTACTCAGCAGGCAATTGCAGATTTAGTTGAAATGCTACTAGATTCATAACACCTTTTAGAAATATTGCTCTCAGAGCATGATAGAACTAATAAGCAGATAAAAATAATCTAAGATTTTACTTTCTCTAATTGTTACGAAAAGGATACATGCATAGACAATACAAAAAAAAATAGCTTAAACAGCTTGTACTGAATGATAAGAGTCTGCAGTAGCTAGATACGGGATACATCTGTGACTCTGTCCAGTGTGATACACTTGAAATACTTGAAAGTTATACTTCAAGAACATCAGGACATCAGGAAGAAGAGTTTTTTTTTTTTTTTTTTTTTTTGAGATAGAGTCTCACTCTGTCACCAAGCTATAGTGCAGTGGTGTGATCTCTGGCTAACTGCAACCTCCGCCTCCCAGGTTCAAGCGATTCTCCTGCCTCAGCCTCCTGAGTAGTTGGGACTACAGGCGCCACCATGCCCAGCTAACTTCTGTATTTTTAGTAGAGACGGGGTTTCACCATGTTTGCCAGGATGGTCTTGATCTCGTGACCTCACAATCTGCCTGCCTTGCGCTCCCAAAGTGCTGGGATTGCAGGCGTGAGCCAGCGCCCGGCCAGGAAGAAGAGTCTTTGAGTGAAACAAAACGAACAAATAAAAACAAAAACGGTAGCAAATATTGTGGTCTGCCTCCCCACATCCGTCTCCCTCTTTGCTGGGGAGTGCTCTGATATTGTTTCAGGTTTCATCTTCCTCTGAGGGGGTCTGTGATGCTAGCAAGGGCAAGGGTCTCTATCGGTCTACACCCATCACATTTATTCCCTTCTGTCATTGAATTGTTTAGGAAGTGCTGGGGATCCAGGCATGGCCAATGAGACCTGAGGAGAACTTTGCTGCAGGATCCTGAAGTAATATATACCACTGATAAAAAGAAACCTATAAAGGGGGAAATATCCCCACTTCTACTACTAGACTTTACCATGATTATAAATTCTATGTAGAACTGCAGTGGTTATCATCAACACAAAGCACAAGTCTGATATATCAGAGATAGCGGAGTGGACATATGAAAGGAAACAAACCTGGGTCCCTGATGACATCACTGGGTTTCTGCTTTTGTTTCCATTTTTGAGACAGGGTCTCGCTCTGTTGCCCAGACTGGAGTGCACTGTGGCACAATCATGACTTACTGCAGCCTTGAACTCCTGGGCTCAAGTGATCCTCCCACCGCAGGCCTCTAAAAGTGGTGTGATCACAGGCATGAGCCACTGTGCCTGGCCACCACTGGATTTCTGATTAAGTCACTGACTAACTCTAACCACCACTGGAAGTACCATTCAACTTCTGGACAACTTCCAGTTGTACAAAATAACTCAATTTAATAATAGCTTAAACATTAAGGATATTTATTATTTGCAACCTAAAGCATCATGATTCAGAAAATATATTTCATGAATATCATAACCGGACCAAAAATAACAAAACAAAGAATATGTTGCAATATGAGAATATTTAGAAGACCAAAAACAAAAACAAAGTTTTTGCTCTTTTTATATTTTGCCCTACAGGAACTTTTGTGTGTGAATCTCTAGGATCTCTTTGTAACATACCAGAGGCTATATAATACCCCTTTAAAAAATTAAAATATATTCTCTGTTTTCCAGGGAAGAGGAAGTACTAGTAAGAAAAGGCCAGTTTAAGAAACAGATGGTAATAATAAATGCAAATGGCCAAGAATAGAAAATTGTGATGAGTGGATGACTGCTAATTTCAGAGGCTGTGTCTCTCTTGGAACTTACTATACCTAAGGGAGTCAGATGTGAGATTATTTCACTTAGTAAAACAAAGCTTTTGTAGCAAGAAGAATTTTATGGGTTACATAATAAAAAAAATTTATAGTGTGTAACACTGAAAACATAGACTTGTTTTCAGAAAACTTGAGAAAAAGTTATTTTTTCTTAGCTATATGTGCTTAGTGCCATCTAGTGATCAAAATATAAATTATTATTAAAAAGCTACTGTTAACATTTCCAAAGGAATAAACATATAAGACATATGCATTTAAATACAATATTTTAAATTTCTTACCTAGGTTAATTTCATTAGTATCTCTTAATTAGTAATGTCTGATTGAAAAGAGTACAAATATAATAATTTAATCAGATAAAATTATTCTCTGAAGTCATAATGGAGATGTCCTTGTTTTGTTCATAAGCCAGACTGAAATGAACAAACTAAAAAAGACAAGCCCTGTACAAACACATACCCAGTGGGAGATTATGAGTTGCTCTTACTACAAAAGATCACTGGCTGCCATGGAGAAAATATTTTTGCCCCCTTGTAACCTCCAATTATTAAAGGAATAGGAGACATAATTATACAAATAGAAACATCTTTTTATTGAAATAAGTCAAGGTATTAAATCAAATGAAGAGTTATGTTAAACATGCTACAATGGATTATAACTGTCTATTAAATTATATCCCCAAAGAAACGATAAACTTCTAAAGGCAAGAAATATATCTTTCTGCTTGGCATGGAGCAAGTATTCAACATATGAATACCTAAATTAGTACAGGAGCAGACACAGGAACATTTATGTTTCCTTACATTCAAGGCAAGAGTTTGATTAGTACCACAGAGCCAAACTGAAGTGACAAAAATAATATTATTCATGTACGATTAAGGCAGCCTATGAAAAAAGTCATGTTTAATTATGATACTAATTAACACTGATTGAACAAAATGGAATTTAGACCTAAGATGGAAAGGAGTGGTATTGTTTGTTCTTAACTCACAAAGAAGCCTGTGTTTTCACTTAACCTCTAAAGGAATTCTATTTCACTGCCACTTTATGTAACTTATTTTCCTGGTTTTTTCACCACTCTTAGATCCTTTGATGCTGGTATTTTCTAGGTCCAGAGAAGATTTAAAGGAAATTCTTTTAAAAAGCTGATGCTAAAGAATAAAAGTTTAGCCTTCTATGTTAGAAAATTGGTTAATGTAGAGTGACAGAAATAATACCAAAGTGTTGCAACAGTCTGATATGCATATCAAACGGCCTGAATACACCAAGAGGATTTAGGGACCTCTCGTGGTAAAAAAATATAGTGCAACCTGAATATTAAAAATCATTTCTTTCAGTTTTACAGACAATTGTGCCACATCACTATTTCTATCATCACTGAATAAGCTTTTTCTTGCTAACTGTATCACTACTGTTTGCATGATTTTTGGCCAGAATTTTCAAAGCTGCTGTCCGAGGGGACTAGAGATGCCAGGATGTTAACACTTCCATGGTCAGCCTCCAAATAAGGTCTGTTGTTGTTTCCATTGCATAGTACAATTTAGAAGAGATTTAAATATTTATAATCTTTACAAGTTATATAAGCGCATGCTAGTGAACAGCTAAAATGTTTAGCGATGAACTGTTTAAATGTACTTGCTGTAGAAATGATATAATTAATTTTCTGTAAAAAAGAAAGTTTTTTCTTTGCTAAAAGACGCTGAAATATTTGTTGGAGGATAAAAGAGATAAATTTATTTTGTTTATTTATAGGTGGCAAAAAATAAAATTAAAATTTATTAAAATATTTGCTGTTTATATAATAAAATATAAGGTTTATATCTAATTTTATAATAAAATAAAGAAATCTAAAATAGATTGTTTAAAGTGAAAATCTATACGCTAAATATAATGCTTGGAAAGTCTCTCAAATAAAAACTGGGAAATGAAGTACAGAATATATGAAAAAAATATATAAAATTTACATTTTAATAGCATCTGATTTCCAGCTCTGTAATTTAATTTGCATATCCTGGCCCTACTCCAAAAATTCTGATTTAATTGGTTTGGGGTAGGGCCACAACATTGGTATTTTTAATTTTTTTTTAAAGCTTCCCAGGTCGTCCTAATGTGCTACCAGGATTAAGAATTGTTGCCCTAAAATATGAAAACTAGAATTCTTACTATTATTTTCTGTGTATTTTGCCTGCTTCACTGGAAATCACAGGCTCTCAGAGGGCAGGGACTTCTGAGTTTTGTAGTATCGTTATTACCTAACACATAGCCTTGTACATATTAGGTAATCAACAAATCATAACTGTTGCCAATTATCTCAAATGTTATTGTGGTTGATGATCTTTAAAATGTTTACTCTTATCCTATACCAATTAAGCATGGTATTCTAGATTTAATTAAGTATTGTGAATACAGAATAATGGATTTCATTTCTCCTATGACAGGAGGATTCCTGGAAAAAGGGTATTTTATGAAATTCTTTGAAAGAAAAATTATTCAAAGAGTTTAAATGAGTATAGACAAGCCAAACAGACTCCTTTATCTCTCCAAAGCCATCAAACTGTCTGGGCTAAATACAGTCTATAAATATGATTTTGGGTCAGCGGTATTTTAAAATTTTTGGATGTTAATGTCCTTGGACAGTATTACATATGTATTCTAATAGTTTACCCACAATCCCACCATACCATATTGTCTACACTTGGCCTAGTCAACTCCCCTGTTGGCATCAGAGTTCACAACCTATTTTTTCTCCTATGATATCGGAATGAATCATTCTAAAAGAACCTAGTTTCCTCTTTCTGACATGGTTACTGGACAGACAACGTAAATGCGGAGAGAGAGGTTTTTGAAGGTCTGCCTGGTTTTATTCAAAATATAACAAATCCTTTAATGAGGACGCTGACAGCTGGGAAGGTCAGCAGATGGATCTGATGACAGAATCACATACAATAACATGTGGACAGGCTGTAAGGTCGACAAGGTGACTCAGTGAGGTAAAATTTCATAGAGAGAGATGTAATCTTACCAGGTTGAAAGCTCAGCCATACAGGCATAGCAATGGAGGAAGTGTTGTTTGTCAGCAACTTCAAAATATAGAGCTTACTTAGGCTCCACAATATAGACAAAGTATAATAAAAAGTTTGGAGACCACGTTTTGCAATTTATTTAGTTACTACTATGTACCCAGAAAGCTGGGTAAGAAGCATGTGTGGCAGCCCTAGGCATCTTATCTTCATGTGCTCTGTGTTATCCACTTAGGTGATTAGATTATAGAGCTACATTAATATCAGTACAATGTTCAGAACCAGGAAAGCAATAATTTCCACTCTTTTAATCATTCTCAGACTGAACTTTGATAACTGGGTTCTATTCTGCATGACACTTTTCACAAGAAAGTGTGTCCAGAGGAGAATGATGATGTTAACAATTCCTATGCCCCACCCTAGAGATCTCTGGTGGAGCCCCAGAAAGTTACACCTGGCCAATCAGACATTTGCAAACCTTTGAAATAGGCAGCTTCGAAGGACCATTTTAATCTTAGGGTTGCTTGAGTCTATGCCTGCATGGTGATGTCCAGCCAGGTAACTCTTTAGCCACAATGAACACCCATTTCCACAGTGTTTCTCCTCCTCTGAAATGTCTTTGCATTTTGAATATGATCTTTCCAAAACAGACTTTTGGCAGAGTAGTGGGTCTCACAATGAAGGTAAATTAGAATTATCCAGAATGCTTTCAAAAATACTCCTAGAGTTTCTGATTCAGTAGGTCTGGGGTGGGGCCTGAAATTGTGCATTTCTAACAATTTCTCAGGTCAACTGACAGTCCAAGAACCATACTTTGAGAATTACTTCAGTAGAATACCCTTACAAAACCAGACAGCTTTCTGAAAGTCTTTTTCTCCTAGCAGAACATGGATCTCACTATTTCGACTAGAAGTACAAAACCAGATTACGCATATTTAACGTTATCTGATAAAAATGCTCAAGTCTGTGTCTATGTTTAAAAACATTTTAAGTAAAAATCTTTTAAGTAAAATAAAATTTATTTTTATTTCCTTTATAAGAAGGACCTATGTGAGGGTAAAGACTTAATGATGAACTGTTTTATGTTTTTCACTGTACTATTTCACATTCACTTTCATTTCTCAGCCTTGAGAGCAATACTTTTGTATGTAAAGTAGAAAAAGCACACACTTTGAAGTCAAATGGCTTAAGTTTGAATCCCAGGTTTGCCCCTTACAATATCAGGATTTTTGAGAAATTTACTTAAAAATTTTAATTTTAATTCTTAATTTCTTCACCTATAAAATCTCATTAAATGACAGAGAAGAAAGCCAGGCACAGTGATGTGCACCTATAGTCCCAGCTACTTGGGAAGCTGAGGCGGAGGATCACTTGAGCCTAGCCTAGGCAACACAGAGATATCCCATCTCTTAAAA
Organism: Trachypithecus francoisi; assembly: GCF_009764315.1. NCBI lineage: Eukaryota > Metazoa > Chordata > Mammalia > Primates > Cercopithecidae > Trachypithecus > Trachypithecus francoisi. Next base: position 15,872,520 of record NW_022681460.1, on the reverse strand, counting down.
AACAAAAAAAGTAGTGTGGATAAAGTATCCATCTCATAGTGCTTGGCACAAAATCCCCAATAAGAATTCCCTTCCACACCTTCTACTTACCTAGACACAACTCTTTCTGATCCTTTTGCAGGGAGCCTATCACTAGAGGTGAAATAGCCAGGATCCTGTGCCTGTTACCGCACTTCTCAAAGTAGCATTAGTTTTCAGTAGCTCATTATAATTGAAGGGGCATTTTCATGTTCTCCTACATGTGATCTACACATAGAACAGCTATTAAATTTATTGAACATAAAACGTAAAAGATGTGAGGTGGACTGAGTTTCCAAGATGGACACAACAATATCTCCCACCTCACATGTCTAGAGTTGGAGTTAATCGTTCCATTCTTTTATATCTGGGCAGGTTATTTTACCGCTTTGACCAATAGAATGTGGTGCAAATGACCCTGTGTTAGTTCCAGGTGTAGCCCTTAAATGGCCTGGCAGCTTCAACTCCTTATCTGTTGGAAGCCATGTGCCATGTCAAGATGTGCAACCAATCTGAGGCTACCTGAGATGCCGTGAGGAATAGGTTATATGAAGAATTTGTGTTGTAGGTGCTCCAACTGCCAGCCCCAGCTGAGTGCTGAGCTAAAAGCTTCAACTGCAAGACATATAGTGAGCCCCTTGGACATCCAGCCCAGTCATGCCTTCAGATGACTACTGTCCCCGCTGACATCTGACCTCTGATTGCAACCACAGGAGAGACCCCACATGAAAAGTACCCAACTAAGCCCAGAATCCGTAAGTGACATAATACTCTTTTGTGTAGTGGTATCCTATGGAGCAATAGATAACCTAAACAAGATGCTTTGGAATAAAGTTCCAATTTTAATGATTATCTCTATGCAATTCAAGATAAAATATTTACAAATCCTTTTAGAAACAGCTGAAATAAAAGTAAACAGGCTCTAAATTGTTTTTCTTCACCTCCAAAAAATAACTCAAAGGTTTCTATTGCATATAAATTTACAAAATGTAAATACATGAAGAGCTTATGTCAGCATAAATGTTTTAAACAGTTTAAAGAAAACCAAAATTAACAAGTATTTAAAGTAAATTCTACATACTTATCACTTCTCATCTAGTTCAAATATGAAACACTTAGAAAATGAAAATAATAATTGCTGAAACATGGAGTGATTACAGCAGTAAAAAATGATTATCCTGGGATGTTTGTTCCCCTGCCTCCCTGCTACCCTTTAAATCTCAACTCAAAAACTTTGGATTTTTCTTAAAAAACTAGATTGGTATTCAAAGGAATATGCATTTTAAAGATCAAATTTTATCACAAGAGTGCACTGTTTCCTTAATTAATTTAGTTCAAATATCCTCAGTTTCTTCATAAATATCTTTTCTTAATAATAAAGTCAAAAGTATGCAGAGCTATATTTCACTTAGAAGCAATTCATTTCAGAACACACATAAAGATTATAATCACAAAGGATTACTTGTTCAATGTCCACACAGTGTATTATATAAATAGGAAAGCCCTCTCTAGCCTCCTAGGTCTGTGCCACATCTATACCTTGCATAGACAGAGGAGTTAAGCAGCTATTTTAATGAGGCATTACTCTGTTTTTCACTATACTTTCCACCTATATCTGTATCACATCAGTTGTATCTTCTATATGTCTTCATAAAATATCACCTGGTTAGTTACTCCACGGTAACAAAAGAAAAAGGAAAAAAAGAACATACTAAAGTTTCAACTCGGTGAGATTTTAACTCAGATAATTGTTTTGACAAAGTTATTAACTTTTTAATATAAAATCTGAAATAGAATTGATGAAACAGCATTAGAATAATGAAACAATTTCTTCGATATAATAAACATAAACATATAGGATAGTCTATGTGTAATACTCTGTAACACTGCTTGAGGAGTAATAATGCCCTAAGCCTGGGTTCTTATCCTAAAATCCAAACATGGGCCTCGGTGCGTGAATGAAACCCCAATATTCTTTGCAACATTTTGTTCATCAGTGTGTTGTGTGCGTTGGGGGATCACAGCAGGTGTAGGCTCTACCTTTAATTAGATTCCTGAGGCTAGGGACATGAAGAACCACAGACTTAGATTCTCGTAGACTTGTACAGTACAACAAAGCAAACATTCCAATATCCCTCCCTTTGTTCTAGTTGAGAAAAATCTTATAAAAATGTCTTAGCAAAAGGAAATTCTCTGTAATAGGTAGTACAGAATTTGTACACAATTTGTCCAGGAATAAATATACTTCCTGGACTCTATATTTTTTACATGTAAATATTCTAAGTCCAATAAATTTATACTTATTTAGCATGGCTAATGAATGGGTGTTCTAGTAAAATTAATTTGTAGCTTAATTAAGAATAACCAACTATATAATATAAAAACATACATAAAATATAATCAACTCTTACTGTTGAACCTATATGGAAAAAAGAAGTATTTAAATAGATTAAATTATTGCTTTTCTTGTATATGATACACTTTTGCTACAGAAAATTCATTGTATTGGGTTTTTTACTGCTGCACAACAAACCACCTCAAACATGATGGCTTAAAATAACAGTGTATTATCATCTCCTGATTCTGAGGGTTGACTGAACTCAGCCAGGCATTTCTCACTTGGAGTTGTGCCTGGGGGTATGGAATCATCGAAGGCTTTCTTCACTCACTGTCTGGCACCTGGGCTGGGCGGGCTGGAACGGTGAGAGCTGGTGAAACAAGCATCTCTCCACGTAGCTAGCTTGAGCTTTCTCACTGCATTTGGGTCTCAGGGTAGCTGGACTTCGTTAAGTGGCAGTGGGTTTCCCTCAGAGCAAGTGTTTTAAGACAAGCAAAAGCTGCAAGACTCCTTATGACCTAGTCTTAGGAATTTTACAGCAGCACTTCTGCTGAATTTTCCTGATGATAGAGGTCCAGCTCATTTTCAAGAAGAAAACAGAAAAGTGTGACTTCCGGGAGGCATGATTCATTAGGAAGCTATCTTTGCAGACTAGCTACCAAACATACTAATATTTCTATGTGATTCCTGCCAGTATATTTTCTGTTCATATCTAACTCTGTGGGAATTTTAAGGATACCATATATAGTTTTTTTACCTGTGTTTCTGTTCAGCATTGTATCTGAGGAATTTCCTATGGCATTAACATTTATTTTAAAACATTTCCATGGTTTTAATTTAATAACACATTTTAAAATAGATTATTTATAATAATCATCCTTATAATAACTGACATACTCTGAGGGCTTATTTTTGCCAAACACAGTTCCAAGACCTTTATAACTATTAATGGAATTAATCCTCATAACAACCCCATGGACAGGTCCTATATGATTCCTCCTATATGATTCTCATTTTGCAACTGAAAAATCTGAGATACAGAGAGGCTAAGGAACTTGCCCAAAGTCACACAGCTACCATGTGGCAGAATCGGAATTTGAATGCAGCCAGTCTGCTTTCAGAGCTTGTGCAATACTGCCCCTCCAGTTACAAGGCATTTGGGGACTCTATGGTAACTACAGGGTCACCACAAATCCTTACTCTTTTTTCTTTCTCATGGTACATTATGATGTAGTATTACAGTTCAGGGGTTTGGGTTTTAATCAGAATTGTAATAAGTGAGAGCTCAGAATTTGGATAAATTTAGACAAATCAGCTTCTTTTTGAACCTTACACATAAGTTTACTTAAAATCTTGCAATGTGGAAAACCTTTTAAGCATGGCACTGAACTCAAAAGCCAGAAAAGAAAATTGAAACACCAAATTAGATTTCTGCAGAGGAAAAAAGTATCCATCAATATGCATTCTAATTATATCTAGAACTGAAAGGAGCCTTAGAAATCACATCCTTCAACCTTGTCATATTAAAGATGATTAAGTAGCCACCACATATTTTACTCAAAATTACAGTTAGTAACAAACTTGGGTATGGAATAGAGTCCTCAAGAATCCTAGTCCACTAAACCTCATCATTTATGTGTCTAAATCTATATGTTTGAGATCTAACTTATTTGGTGACCATTATCTGTTAAAGAAAAATAACTTGCGTTCCGAAGCAGAAATCAAAAGCTTTAAATGGTATGCCTGTTTAGCTATATAATTATTGGATAATAATTATAAAATTCAATTCTGCTTTTCCTCAGGATTTCTGTAGAAGTTCTTTGTAGTCGCTGAACTGATATTGTCTCTGCTATTATCTGAAAACTCAGACCTTCCACTGAGATGGGAAAACAAACTCCAAATAAACATCTGAGGTTAAGGCATAAATATTATCTCCCTTCCTGGAATACACTGCCCTCCCTCTGCCGCCTGGTGAACCTTGGAGGCTTGTCACAAAGTTACCTTCTATGAGGAGCCCTCCCCAATACCCACTCTGCACATCAATGATGGCATTCATCATGTTACACTATAATCAACACTTGTAATAACCATATTTATGTATTTTTATTTCTTCTGAGACTCCGAGATCTTTTAAGAAAAGAACCATCTTAACATTCATGCTTATACTTAATATCAGGCAAATACCAGAGGATTTCTAACTACAGAAGTAAGTGTGTGTGGGAAAAAGCTACCAAGCAAGACTTACCAGGTGACCATAAAGACCAGAGGTTGGCAAACCACAGCCCACAAGCTAAGAAAGGTGCTTACATCTTAAAATGGTAATATAAGTATCAACATAATAGCCTTGATTTTGGCTTTTGGTGCCCAAAGCCTATAATATTTACTACCCAGCCCTTTAAGAAAAGGTTTGCTGAGTCCTGATATGTAGTATTTAATAACTACAGGACAGTAACATAATAAAAATACAATTAGTTATAATTAGTTATATATAACACACTATTATTAGAAAGTACCAAAAGAATAAGAAAATCATCAATTTAAGAGACTTTGTTTAAAGGCTATGCAGTCTCTGAGCAGAGTGAATATTAAAAAATCATTTGTGATCAAACTAATGAAAGAAAACATAAATACCTTTATGTATCTTTTAATCACAGTGGATCCCCACCATGATGTAACTACCCCTCAATTATTCTCTGGCCTGGGTTCTCTATTAGTATATTCTGAGCCAGATGATGGCTCTCTTCACTCTGCGATCTCTTTAAAACCTATCTACATGTGCCTTTGCTATTGCTTTTATGATTTTAGCACACTTTATTTTTAGTCTCTGAATAAGATGTTTTCAGGCTCACTTGGTCTGCTTATTAAAAGAGCAATTGCAGGGGTCACAGAAAGACACTACAAGTCTAGGGCTGAAAGCTACCACTGGTAATATTTTCCCTCATGAATGTCAAAGGAAGTTGAAAGATCCAAAAAATGCACATGATGACATGATGATATCATCAGAAAGAACTAAAGAGCTTGTAGCTTGAGATGAATGAATAAAGGCACTATTGCCTAAGTACAGTCTTACAAATTAACTGTGCAAGAAATAGGAATGTTTTCCTTGGTACAGAAAAATAAAGATGCCTCCAGGTAAAACCTGGGACAGCTTTTAGGGGCTAGCTTCAAAGAGATACACTGAAGGTTTCATTTCAAACCGTTTTAAAATGTATTTGTGAAGCACAAAACCATTTTGGGAGGGTTTTGTTTTCAACAGAAGTCAGTCCGCTGACATTATCCTTACTTGAAATCTTCTACCTCCTTCAGAAGAGAGAAGCTGGAAAAAATTAGGAAAACTAAAATGGGATGCCTCGGGGCAAAGCAGACTCAGAAATTTGGCAATGCTTATTCCTTTGAAAAAAGTTACAGTTGACTTCTCTAGCTCTGAGGCACAAAGAGATCAGAAAAAATAACAGGAACAAAGAAATAATAAGCTAGACATTAGGGGTCATTAACTATCAATGTCTTAAGGAAATCTGCCCCACACTGAGGACTGAAGTGCTCAATTATTAAACAAACAAAAGACCTGGAATAGAACTTTCACTGTTTCTTCTAACCTGGTTTTTCTTCTGTAGTAGGTAGCCTAACAGAATGCCAAGACAGCATTTCAGTATGTATACACTATGCTAAATTCAACTCCCAAATCAATATAAGTAATGAAAATAATCTGTGATGGGAACCCAGTACTCATTCCACACTGATCAGTAATGAGGCTCAGAGTAAAGAAAGCCTGGAGGCAGCTCTTCATAGCCTCTGTAAGGAGTGGGCAGAGACTCAGGTAGAAATACAGTGGGAACCTGGGCATGAGGGGTTCATAGTTGAGTAATGGCTGGGTATGGCTGGGTTCCCAGAATATTCTACTCTAAGCAGGACTTTTAACCATTTCAATTCCTCTTTTTCCTTCTCTGTTCTTATTTTTGCCTCTTTCACACTGCCTCCTTCCAATCTAATTAATGCAACAAGTTTATGTATTTTGGTTATTTTTTAGAATTAGCAAATGTATAATCATAATAAAATAAGAATCACATATACTTTTCAAACATAAAGACAGACTTTTTAAACCAAAAATTAAGTAACTCTTTACCCGGCTAACATGAAAAAAATATAAAAAATAAGGTTATAAACTTAGTCTTTACCTATATAATATATATATATATATATGTATCTACCATCTATCTAATTAAATATTTTAAAGGATTTTTTTTTTGCTTTCTCTCTTTAGAATACATTAAGTCCACAATAAAAAAGAAAACATTTACTTGTATAGCTATAGACTCTATTGATCTTAAAAGGAAATGTAGGTACAGAAATATTTTTTTTCCATGATTTCTTAAGATACATGATCCATTTATTGAGTGCATACCTTCAATCTTTCAGAATAAAGTGGAAGAAATCTGCTGTAGGCAGGGAATAGGCATAGTTATTAATGCAGAGATATCAGCTCCCAGAGGATCTGAATAAAACAATATTGTAATAATGAAACTATTTTCTAATAAAAATTATATTCTTTCTTTTGACCTAGGAAAAAGTTTGTTAAGAAAGCATATGACATAAGTGATTGGACTATTTATTTTTAAAAGGAAATATGTCAATATAAATCTAGAGAACTCTAAACTCTAGAATTAATAAATAAGAAGAAAACATTCAAAATCCAATTCAAATGAGACAAATATTTTGCACACAATTATTTGGCAAATGTTAGCAATAAACACTAAATGCCCTATGCGTATTCATTGAAGAAAAATGTGAGTAAAGAGAAAACTGCACTAGACTTTGACCAATTAACAGTTTATCTAAAAACTATGGCAAAGAAAATGTTTTGCCCTCCAGATAAAAAATCAATTTAAAACATCAAAAGGAACTTAACCTAAATGTCTCATGCCAGCAAATTAAATCATTATGGAGCAGGGTAGCAGGGATGGCAGAAAGAAATTCATAATTTGCAGGTGAGTTCATTAAGAAACAGCTGTTGCTGTTGATGTAAGGAGAGTTGCTATTCCATTTCTACTGAAAAGCTTCAGAGGACAAAGTTCTGTACCAGAGTAGACACACAGATAAAGTATATTACACGATATGGTCTCCAGTGTTCCTGGGTGGTACGGACCCAAATCAGACAGTCTTGAGTCAAGTCTTAGTTGTGCAATCTCCTTGGGTAAGTGCTTTAGTCATTCAGACTGTTGGCTTATCTATAAAATGATCATAGTCATAACACTCACCCCATTAGGTAATTATGTGAATTATATGCAATGATATATGTGAAACATTTAGCACAATGCTTTACACATAGTAAACATTTTGTGTGAGAGCTATTTTTACTTTATCAAGTTCCTCTGGCTTGAGTAGAGGCAGTCGATTAACCATGAAATGCTATGGGACACACTGCATCACAGAATTGCCCTGCATGGGTCCAAAATTCAAGATTTCCCTTATCAAAATGCTACTCACCTTCAAAACATATTTTGAAACATATGCTATGAAAAAACCCTAGAAGTCCTACTGAGCGGAAGGCAGGGTGGTTCTACTTTTTGTTACTTCCAGGACAAAACACTGGGCAAGATGGCCCAATGGTCTATTAGATCATTCTCAGAGGACTGAGCAGAGAAACTTGGGGTAGCTACTGAAACCGTGGGGACCACAAAACCTAATCTCCTCATTGTGCAGATATGAAAATGAGGCCTAGAGAGGCAGACTTGCCTATCATCATGACGTAATGAGGAAAACAGCAGGATAGAATGAAAATCTTGGTCTCTTTGATTTTTTTCATTACACAATCCTTACTGCCATATCTACTAATCTTCTTGTTTTATCCCCTTTATTAAGACATGTTACAGCCTTGTTGTAAAGATTTAAATACAATTAGTGAAAAATTTAAAATGTACACTTTTAATACAAATTCAGAATAAAGACAGAAACTACACAAACAGTTGGTTTATTCTTAAAGAAATATGTAAAATATCTGAACAGCCTTCCCCCCCCCAATTTATTCCACACATTTAAGGAATTTCCTTTGGGAGGACTAGGTCTTGCAAGATCAGATGCTCTGTATATCTGTGTAGAGACTGTGGGGCTCCACAGGGAGAAGCTCCTGACTCAGTAAGTGTCAACCTACCAGATAACATGGAAATTATCTTTCTAAGGTTAAATGTTATTTTAAAGTTATCTTGTAATAACTCAAGTAATATATGTGAACACTTACAAATTTCCAAATATATGTTCTAAATTTTGAAACATAAAAAAAAAAAGTCTGAAGTCTTCTCTAAATAGTACTCTCAATTACTGATCCCTAAACCCTAATGGGTATCATTGTTGTCATTTTAGTGTCATACCAAGCTTGTCCAACCTGGCTTGTTTTGTTGTTGTTGTTCTATTTTGTTTTGTTTTAGGCTTTTAGCAGCCCGAAGACATAGCTTTTAGTTTCTGTCTGTAATGATAAGCAGAAAAGAGGGATGAGGAAGGGGCTTTACTGGCCTAACCAGAAAGAGAAACTAAGAACCCATGACTGTATTCTTTCCTTGGACACTTCTGCACTGTATACTTTGAAGATAAATTTCTAGGGACTTGCATACACACATATGTAGTTCACATTTTGGTGTGTATCTTTCCAATAAGGTGTTATGGATTTACACACATATATGTGTATTTTCTAGTACACATTTTGTGGAATTTGCTTTCTTCACCCAACAGAATGACTTCAAAATCTAGCCATGTACTTAAATCTAGCCATGTAATTATAACAAATAATTACTGAGCACCTACTACATACTATTCATTGTTTGACTTGTTGAAAACATGGACAAAGTTTTTTCTCTCATACAGCTTACTTTTCTAGAAACACTTCATTCTTTTTAACCACAACATTGCAATCTAGCATATGAATACAACAGTCCTTTGGTGATTTTTTTCATTATAAATTCTGGAGCAAACAACATTGTATATGAGTCCATGTACCCATGTGAGTACTTCTTTAGGGCTTATAAATGTGAAACGGCTGGCTTACTGCATATCTGCATTTCTAATCTTAATATTCACACGAATTTGCTTTCAGAATTGTTGGGGACAATAGTTTTTAACATTGTTAGCAGCATATATGTGTGTACACTTACCCCACGCTCTCATCAGGTCATACTGTCAGATTCTTAATTTTTGCTAATACACTAAGTGAAAGTGGACATCTCATCATTGTTTTACCTTGCATTTCCCTGATTACTAATTAGGTAGGGCATCTCTTTGAATCTTTCTTAGTCATTATCTCTCATCCGTTTTACATTTCCACATTCAAGGCTCAGAATGAAGTAATTACCAAAAAGCAATTTGTTGTATTCAACTGAGTAAACTAAGGACTATTTATGAAGAATTACTTTACTATAAAAATTCAACAAACACACTCTGAGAGCACTTGGCAAACTCGGTAGTATTAACTCCTGAAGTATTTCTTACCCCACCAAAAGCCTCAGGCTCACAGCAGTGCATCGCCTCCTCTCCCTTACCCAAGTGTTTCACTGCAGGACCAAATTCCAAATTATACAGCCCAAAGTGAGCTGGGTCAGAGGCCGCTGTCTTCAAGGGTTTTTTTCCAGCAGGTCTATGGAGAGCTGGGAATAGGTATATTTGATGATCACCGTGTGTGTGTCAGGACATCTGTGGTCTAAAACTACTGGTGTTCTCTAAAAGGCAAATTATGATAATGATTATAGATATCAAGTGGCAAAAAATATTTCTGACAACATCGAGTACTGGTAGGGATATTGAGAATATAAAGTATCTGGAACTCACACCGTGCAAGTACTGTGAAAAATTATTTGGCAGTTCCTACTAAAACTGAACTCACAGATACATTCTATAATGTGGCAATTCTAATTCTAGGTGTAGATCTAAGAGTAACATGTAAATAGGCATGAAAATCACATGGAAATGATGTTCATGAGGCATTATTTGTAGCAGTCCCCAATTAAATTAACCCATGTCTACCAAGGGTAGGATGAATAAATAAAATGTGGTGTAGTTATATTAATATACTGGCATATTGTACAGCAATGAAAACTAATGAATTACTGTGACATTCAGCACAGGGACACATTACAGGAGCACAATGTTGAGGAAGGGACACTAGACGCAGGAAAATATATACTGTATAATTATGTATATAAAATAAAAAATGAGACAAAATTAATCTGTGGTGTTAGGTGTCTCTCCAGGAAAGGGACGTTGGCTAGAAGGGAGCATGAAAAGAGCTTCTGGGGGACTGCAGAGCTCTATTACCTAAAAATATGTTCACATTTAATAACAATGTATAGTAAAGTAATAATAAAGAACTGACATAATAGTTTCATGACCATGAAAATGAATCCAAGAAATAGAATAAAAACAAGTGTTAAATCAGAAACTCACATTAAATGCGAATTCAATACAACACTGTAAAACTGTTTAGTATAGAAAAGCAACCAGTTGGTAATTTGGTTTGTTCAAATTTGCATTAAGTGACATTTTACATTAACTTCACTATTTCCTGCAACCTACCATAAAAAGTTTTTTTTAATATCACAATCTGTGGGAAAAAGTTGTGTCTTAAATTAAATTAAATTAAAATTAAATTTAAAAAGCACTTGTATTAAGAAGTGAAAAACCACGTTTGGAGAAGAAAAAGTTTCTTATGAGACAGCTCCTCCTTCCCTTTTTGCATTACTGTATTACCCCTAGTAATATTTGTCGCCTTTGTACTTTCCTCACTCCTTAAGATTTTCTAGTTAAGGAAATGTGAGATAATTAAGAACTGTCACTTTTTCTGATTCCTTCCATAGAGCTTCTGAATTTACTTGCTCAAGTTAACAACAGTAATAAAAATAGCTGTCATTGTCTTAATATTTTAATGTTTATCTGCAATGCATTTATGAAATTATACACTGCAGTTCCCCCTTTCCTGATTATAATCTCGGAACGCCATTCTTAACCTAACAAACATCATGTGACTGGATTTTCATATGACTCTGTAAATATCACTCAATCTGAACTGCAAGTGTCACTGAACTTTGTAGGCATCAAATTAATAGATTTGCATCTGTAAAAGAAAATAGCCTTTGTTTTTAGAATTAAAGACATAAACCTATTGCCAATAATAATTTTCTAAAGGTTCAAACTCTTAAAGGTGGAATCAAGAACATATGGGATCGTTGTTTCCTCATTTCCCCTAAAAAAAAGTATGGTGAACAAAACTCAGTGAATTTTATTTTTTAGTGATGAGTCTAAGAACTTACAGCTTTAGATTTAAGTGTGCCAAAACTGAGAAGGAACTTTGTTCTGCTAGTGATCTATATATTCCAACCATGCTAAGCATAAGAAAAAAAGGTACTACAGAAATGTTTTCTCGAAAAGAATAGCCAAGTGTGTGCAAGCAAGGCCCAGAGCTAAGGTAGCAGGGGAGCCTGCATCACATGGAGGATTCCTACACTGTCTAGACTGGTGCTCTAGCAGGTATGGGCCACAGGTGGCTACTTAAAGTTAAATTAAGTAAAATTTAAGTCAGTTCCTGCAACTCCCTGCCACACTCCAAGTGCTCAATAGCCACATGTGGTTAGTGGCTACCACATTGGACAGCCTGGATATAGACTATTTCATCCCTCCAGGAAGTTCTATTGGTCAGCACTCCTCCAGGTGTAAATTAACTTTAGTCCATGGTTCCTAAAATTATCAGCTGTAGGTGCATAAATCTGCAAGTGTGGCATTTGGATCCAAATAATAAGCAAACATGATTTGGTCCGGAAATAGAGCATTTAAAAAAGTACAGGTAATAATTATAATCATGAAACCATGCCAAGGCTTCAGTGCAGACTAGAAGGGGAAATACTCTGCCCAGAATCAAGTGGCTTAGGCTGTACACCTGTGTTTCTTTCAGCTTCATGTCCTTGCCCATGACCTCACCTATCAGAAGTGGCCATATATTACCTTCCCAACTTCATGGGTGAGATGGGATGTCAAACAAGCCTAAATAATAGTAAGCACATGTTGTTTGCGCTATTATCTTTATATTAACCAATACTTTTAATATCATCAGTAAACCTGACTCTGGCAAATGCTCACCTCACTGAAGTTCTCAGAACTGAAAAGCATTACTGAGGCAGTCCCATAAATCACTGGTCCCATTAAGGAAATTTGATTGGTCAATTTTTCTTCACCAATGGATTACAGAACACTACTCTATATACTGGAGTGATTCTAAATTTAATTTCTATAACAAACTATGTTCAAATACATACTTTATACAGTGCTACATGCCCAGAATGAATAAACAATACTGTTCACTGAAATAAAGGTGGTTGGAATGACTTCCAATTATACAGTTAGTTATAATGGCTACAGCCAAAAAGGCAAGAGTATCATAGAGGTAACTAATTGTAGTTACCTATATTAAACTTTTCTATCTGCTTATGTGTTGTCCCTCCAAGATTTTACATGTGGTGATACATTCTGAAGGATCCTCTCATCTTACCTTCTTATTCTGTACACATCTAGTTGCAGTACCTCCTGGGCAAGTTGGTGCTTCATTCCTACTGGGCAAGTTGGTGCTGTGGGGTGCCACCACAGTACCTTCCTGCTTTTTTCCATTCCCCTTGAGAACAAAGAAACTAAACAACCTTTCAGACCTTGGTTAGAAAAAAGCACTGGTAAGTTGTAAAGGCAGCTGTATTTCTGAGTGGATGGGAGAAGATGAAGGGAGCATATGTGGATTTCCTCATAAGAAAAAGTAAACACGATCTGCCACAGGATTTATGCCAAGAAGGTGAAGAACTGTTACATGATATCCTTCAGCTTCTTTAGTTGGAAACCTAAAACTGCTCCAAGCTAGTGGGAGAAGAGATGAAGTACGATCCATAAGGACATTAAACATCACTCAGAGAGGGAAGCTGGGGAATGACTTCACGAACAGACTTTTAAAACTAAGGGAATTATACACCAGAGCTTGACAATATCCTTCTGGATAAAATAATCATTACTTATAATAGTGTCTTACCTTTATTTAGCTATGCTTTTTAAAATAAATTTTTAATTTTAGTATAGTTTTAGATGGACAGAAAAATTACAAAGATAGTCCAGAGTTCCCATACACCTCACATTCAGTTTCCCTTTTAATATCTTTCAATATTACGGTACATTTGTCGCAACTGGTGAAGCAATACCGATACATTATTATTAACTAAAGTCCTCACTTCATTTAGATTTCCTTTATATTAGGTACATTTGTCACAACTGGTGAAGCAATACTGATACACTATTACTAACTAAAGTCCTCACTTCATTTAGATTTCCTTAATTTTTACCTAATGTCCCTTTTCTATGCTAGGATCCCATCCAGGATACCATATTATGTTTACTGGTTATGTCTCCTTAGGTTACTCTTGACTATGACATAGTTTCAGACCTCCCCTGTTTTTGGTAACTTTGACAGTTTTATGGAGTACTAGTTAGATATTTTGTAGAATGTCCTTCAACTGGGATTTGTCCGACTTTTTCTTCATTAGACTAGGTTATGTGTTGTTGGGTGGAAGACCATGGAGATAAAGTGCCATTCTCATGTTATATTAAGGGTATATCCAATCAAGGGTCACTGCTGATGTTGATCTGGAGGATTTGGCCGGGACAGTATTTGTCAGGCTGCCCCACTGCAAAGTTACTCTTTCCCCCCTCTTTCCATACTGTACTCTTTGTAAGAAGTACAATGCACAGGCTACCCTTAAGGAGTAAAAATTCATGCTCTGCCTTCTTGAAGGTAAAATGTGCGCATAAATTATTTGGGAATCTTTTGAGTGGTAGATTAGTCTCTTCTCCCCATTTATTTACTTGTTAATCACTTATTTATAGCAGACTCATTGATGGTTATTTTATACTCTGGGTTATAATCCCATACTACTTTATTTATTTTGTTCTCAAATTGTTCCAGCATTAGCCATTGGGAACTCTATCCTTTAATTCCTGTGTCCCTTTTACATATCCCCATCATTATAATTTTTTAAAAGCATTTATTTACTTTCTGGCACTACAAGATGCTCTAGGTCATCTTGTATATTTCCTGCCCCAGGCCTAAAGTCAGAGATTTCTCCAAGGAGCCCTGGCTTCTAATACTAAAGAATGGTGTTAGAAACCAAGATCTGAGTGCTAGGTGACTGCTCTGTTTTTTAAAGATGCTTTTGTACATACATATTTCTCTTTCCACAACCTTGATGACAGATAGATAAACTAAGGTTTAGAGTACTTAAAGGACCTGCTCAGTGCCAAGGCTAATAATAGCAGTGTTGGAATAAAACTCAGTCTTATGATAGTTCCCTGTCCTTTGACTATCTAATGTCTTCTGGATTAAGAACACAGCAGCAAAGACCAGATTAACAACCTATAAGAAAAAGAAAAAGTCACTTCCAGAAGATAGTCCTTTCAGGAGGGAAAATTTAATAGGAGTAACTGACAAACTCTCTTGTCTATCTAGAAGAAACAACTGGAGATTCTGTCTTTCATAGAAAGATATTTTTATATATTATGGCTGTTGACTGAGGGTGATTTAGCTCCCCTCACCCCCAGGGACATTTGGCAATGCCTGGAGAGATTCCTGGTGGATGGAGGGTGCTGCTACAGAACAGCTCCTCCAACAAAGAATTACCCAGTTCAAGATGACAACAGTGCTAAGGTAGCTAAAGGAGTAAATACTACAAGATTCTTAATCTAATTTACACTGTTCACATTCTCACTGAATTACTTTTCTATTGGTGGCTATGAGGAATCACCATGGAAGACTCTGTCTCATTCTGTGATCTCATGAGTTAGCCTATCAGAAGAAAAAGTCCCTGCTTTGGTTAAGAAACATGGCTCTCCAATCAGGTAAGAGACTCTTGTGGTACTTTTAAAATATATATATATATCGTTTAGAGATAGGATATTCCCTTGTTGCCCAGGCTGGAGTGCAGTGGCGTGATCGTAACTCATAAGTAACTTAGAACTCCTGGGCTCAAGCAATCCTGCCTCAGCCTCCCAAGTAGGTAGGACTGCAGGTGTACACCACCAGATCTGGCTAATTTTTAATTTTTTTTTCTAGGGATGAGGTCTCATTATGTTGTCCTGGCTGGTCTCGAACTCGTGGCCTCAAGTGATCCTATTGCCTCAGCCTCCCAAACTGCTGGGATTATAAGCATGAGTCACTATACCCAGCCACCTGTAGTGCTTATGTATGGGACAAATAGAAGAAGGCATGCTCTTTAAACAAGCTGCTTGAGTCAAGCAGGGCATGAGCACAGTTACATATAATGGTCCTGAAAAGGAAAGGCCTATCTCCATATAAGCCATCATTTATTGGCGCACAGTTACATATAATGGTCCTGAAAAGGAAAGGCCTATTTCCATATAAGCCATCATTTATTGGCCACATTGACTGCTTCCTGTTTCAGGAACAAGTTGTGTGGAACAGTTAGGTGGCTTTGAGTGGATGAACTTTACCAAGTAGATGGCTGTTACCCAGAAACTGTCATTCACTACTCAGGGACCTCAATTTGGAGAGGAAGTGAGTGACTGAATCCCTGTTTGTTGATGTGGTGACCACCCAGCACTTTGACAGGAGAAAGAACCCTTTTATTTACCAGGATCTCTCTTGGAAGATTTAGAAAAAGCTTGCTCACTCTTGGCACTAACAAGTTGATGAAGGACATTTTTCTGAGTAAAGCTAGGTGCCCTGGGGCCATCAATTGCCACTGCCCTCTATGACAAAATTCAGAGAACTCTGGCGGCAGCACTATCTGGGGTGAAGCTATTTGTGGAGCTCCTAATGAAGTAGATATGTGCATATAAAGTAGTCAATGCACTGCCACATCTGGTACATGTAAACTGCTTCTCAATGGTAGCAAAAATAAAGAAGAAATGTTTACCTAGTGCTTTCAATCCATCAGTCTTTGTGCTAAGTTCTTTATACATTATCTCACTGAATCTGCATAATATCCTATGAGATAAATACCATTATCAGGTTTATTTTCATATGTGGAACTTAAAAGTAATTGTGTTAATTGGCCAATGCTAAACAATCAAAAAGTAGAGCTGGTATTTGAATCTGTAACAGACTAACTCTGACACTTGGGTGCCTTCATTACTGTATTATACTGTCTTCTATCTGTACTGCAGCAACTTAAATGATTATTAATAACCACTGTACCTGGCTGTTTCTTCTTAAAACTTGGGTGGCAGTGGTAGAAGGTAGTGAAGGTCAAGAATGTTGAGGAATCAGATAAGATGATAATCAGAGACCTAGCAGAGAATCAAGGACTTTTTGTGGATTTTGTAAAAAGTTCAGTTATAAGTCTCAGTTGGCCCCCAATAAGGGAATGGTGTCTACAAACTATGGGTGGTATGTGGTTCAGGACAAAGCTGACATCAACATCATTAAACAGGCAAAGCAGATCCGTGGCCAGATGCCCATGAAGACTTATGCCTCTTCAGACCCTGGGTAGACAGCAGAAGACAGCAGAGGTGAGGAGGGCAGCTGGCCCACTACAAATGGAGAAAGGAGGTGGGGGTGGACAGGAGATCCTGCTTCCCATGACCCTCTGGCTCTGAGGCTATGGCTCTGATGGACACACACAGCTGTAGAAGAGTGAGGAGCCCCCGGACACTAGTTCTGCCAGAAACGAAAGGAAAAAGAGCTGGTCAGATGCAACTAGATAGAACTCTGGAGAAAACATGGCTACTTCATTTGAGGATATCTCCAATACCAGAGTAGAAGAGGAGTGGAAAAGGAAGTATCTCCTTTCCCTGTCTAATGAAGAATGGTGCCTGGCTCATGGTAAGCACTATGTGGGTGTTAAAAACAGCATACACAAGGCCGCATAAGTAGAAGAGGAAAAGGTGGAGTGAGCCAGCACTCCCAATACTGCAGAGTTAAGAAGCAGCAAACACGACCCAGAAAAAGTCAGCAATGCTGGTGAAATGCTCATAAAGTGTCATAGCAGACAGAAGGAAACACTATTTTGTTTGGTGTAATGAAACTACTCCTCCTATTCCCCTGACCTCAACTTTCTATGTACTATATATAATCTGACAAAATAACATCCAAATAGTTTGAGTATTTTTCTAATTGATATAATTTCTTTGTGCTATTAAAAACCAAATGGAAAGGAGAAAACTTTTTTTTCCCCTAGATCAAACTAATCACTAATAATGGGTTGATTTATAGTCTGGGGAAAAATTTAGAAAAGATTTAAATGCTATTATGTAAACTGGCTTAAATTTTGATTAACCGAACTCTTTCCCATTGCATATATTTTGTTGTTGTTAGAGTGACACAAAAATTCAAAAACACTTAAGGATTTAAATGTACTTTTAGGAAATAACAAATGCGATATGGAAAATATAAATAATCTATTAGTTAAAAAATGGAATTCCTGAAAGTCATTGCTGGGTGATTTGAGGTTGAAGCCATCAAGGAAGTTAGATGCTTATGGAGTATATGATTAATAAGGAAAGGACGACTGTCCTTTTGAAATACAATCTCACTCTTGTAGATAGCATGATGTCAGGAAATAACAGAATGTCAGGGATAACAGAATGCCAAGTTTAGCCCCTTAACATCCTGACAACACCCACCAATAAGTGTTACAGTAGGTACTCAAACAAACACTAGACAGATGGGTGGAAGAATGAATGAATAACTGACCAAAATGTTCATTACCAAATATGGTTAGAGGCAGGAATGTCTCTCCATCTCCACCTTCCCCCTTCCAACCTGTGGCTTAAAACAGCTTTTTGGTCTCTTCTAAAGTTAATGCTAGAAAATAGCATCTCTTTGGCCTTCAATCCCCACCCACAATCTCACCATCAAATTTGCTTAATTGCTACTAGTTGCTATTGTTGATCTAAATCTGCCTATACTTCAATCTTAATCAGTGAATATATTTAGCTAACAAGAGA
The DNA here is from genome assembly GCF_009764315.1 of Trachypithecus francoisi. Lineage (NCBI taxonomy): Eukaryota > Metazoa > Chordata > Mammalia > Primates > Cercopithecidae > Trachypithecus > Trachypithecus francoisi. Next base: position 15,854,195 of record NW_022681460.1, on the reverse strand, counting down.
ATCTACCATATTCTAAAGATGCACCTTTTCCAACCAAAAATTTAAAAGCTGTTCTGACAGCCAGTCATCTTTCTAACTCCTGATTATGTACATTTGAGGGAGGGAGCAGAGAAATGATATGTAAGTAATCGTTTCAAATACAATCATATATAAAGCAGAATATATGCATTATCATTGGAATCCCCGCATTGAACTATTCTTAAAAATGAATATTTTAGTAATGATTTGGTCACAATTTTGCCATGACCAAGCTAAGCTGGTAAACTACTATGACCTCTTGAATAAAAACATGTTAATTTAAATAAAAAAGTTAAGGTAAACTTAATAGAGAAATACAGAAAACAGGGTTTCCAAAAAATTTCCAGTGTTCGAGTCAATTAATATTCTCCTCTGCATAATTTTAATAGTGAAATCGTGATATAAAGTATTGGTATAATGCAAGTTATTTTCTAAGCAGTAGATACATTGTTTCTCTTACCATCATATGCCTGTAACTTCAGTATGTTTTATTTTAAAGAAATTAACCAGATTGACATTTCAGTGAACAAGAGAACTAAGAATGAGATGACATAAAATATAATGTGACACAGGCTGATCCTAGACTGGCAAGCAAAAACAATTCATGCTACCTAGAAGTCAAAGCAGAATATAGAGACAGCGGCAGAGTATGGATGGCAGGAAGGTGAGGTAACTTTAGGTTTGAATAATCACTGTATATCTTCCAGATTTGGAGATGGCAGCAAATATGCCACAGTATCCATCTATGACTTTTGGTTATCAGTAGTTAGAAAACTATGCTTGTATCAAACTAATAATGTAAACCATAAAAATATTACAACAGTATAGAGTGTCTTATAATGGAAAAGAATAGGTTCCAGCCCCATACCTGCCCCACTTCAGCACTGCTTCCCAAAGCCACTACCTTTAGTCATTTGTTTCTAACTCTTCTGATAATCTACATTCAAAACTCTAAATAATATAATTATACTTGTAGTTCTTAGTTCAAAAGCCATAAACAACATCTACTGACCTCCCATTAAGAAATAAGGACTTAATTCACATTATCCTTTATTATTCTTACCCCCTCCTCCCAGTTGTTATAGTTTTATTCTTTTACTGGCCACTGCTAACTTTAAACAATATACTTCAGGTTCTAGCTGTTGTTCGATCAATTTTTAACTCCACGCAACATAAAATAGGCTATCAGTGATTCTCCCCTTCCCACCAATTCTCCAATCCCCTTCTATATCTTAGCCTCTGACTGCTGTTTGTACCCCAAATTGTCAACTACTCTTTCTATGCTTTGTCTCTAAGTTGTTCCTAAAAATTAAAGGTAAATAATCTGTTTACGTTGTTATGAATATAAATAGAATATAAACATCATTTGTTGTGAAAACAAGTAATGTGGTAGAATTACATTTCTATTTTTAGAGTTCCATTTTTATAAACTCCGTCATTTGAAAGAACATGTTACTAGAATAAAGGTCAAATAGATTTCCTCTTCTTAATTTTCTTTTTTTTTTTTTTTGAGACGGAGTCTCGCTCTGCCGCCCAGGCTGGAGTGCTGTGGCCAGATCTTAGCTCACTGCAAGCTCCGCCTCCCGGGTTCACGCCATTCTCCTGCCTCAGCCTCCCGAGTAGCTGGGACTACAGGCGCCCGCCACCTCGCCCGGCTAATTTTTTTGTATTTTTTAGTAGAGACGGGGTTTCACCGTGTTAGCCAGGATGGTCTCGATCTCCTGACCTCGTGATCCACCCGTCTCGGCCTCCCAAAGTGCTGGGATTACAGGCTTGAGCCACCGCGCCCGGCCTTAATTTTCATAATTGCTCAAAATCATGTCATATTTTTTGTGCATTCTGATTGGACCATGACCTCATTCTACAATTTCTTACTTTACCTGGAGTTCCTAATTGCTTTTACTTTATTTATTGCTGACCAAATATTCTTTTTTTTTTTTTTTTTTTTTTTGAGACAGGGTTTCACTCTGTTGCCCAGGTTGGAATACAGTGCAGTGATCATGGATCCTGGGCTTAGGTGGTCCTCCCACCTTAGCCAACCTAGTAGCTGGGACCACAGATACATGCTACCACATCTGACTAATTTCTGTATTTTTTGTATTTTTTGCCATGCTGCTCAGGCTGCTTTTGAATAACTGGGCTCAACTGATCTGCCTGTTTCGGTCTCCCAAAGTGCTGGGATTATAGGCATGAGCCATTGTGCCTGGCCCAACTCTTCTTCTTCTTCTTTTTTTTTTTTTTTTAACAGTATAATTATATGTTTAAGTCCAACAATAAAGATGAAAGATTCAAGGTTTATTACAGCAGAGTTAAAATTAAAGCAAACTTGGAAAATACTCTTGATTTAAATGCTTACACAAAGATAACCATTTGCTCATGTGGTCCCTTAGCACAGAGACGAGATATATTATCTTTATATTAGTGACTTTCAGTTTATGAAACACTGCTTGCATATATTATTTTATTTTCTCAATCCATGAAGTAGGAAATATCTTCTCCATTTCACAAAGTATCTTAAAGTTAGAGAAACAGAGAGATTTAGCCAAGATCACACAGCAAGCAAGTTGCAAGTTCCAGATTTGAAATCGAGTTTTCATTTTTAAAAAGTCAGTGTTTGCTTTCACCACAGCTGTTTAACACATGGGCTCTTCCTGCCTTTTGTTTAAAAGTAAAACATCATAATTTTTTATTTATAGGTTTTGTTATCACAACACTCCTATAAGGAAAGCACAATACCTCTACTTCTTATTTATTACTGGATATTATGGGTCAAGATTTTAAAAAATAAACAGTTGAAAAACTGGCAGAACTAAGAGTAAAACACAAATAAACTAAAACGCCATTACACAAACAGTTGCTAATAACAAACTGAATAGTCAAGAAAGGCCAAAGGTTTATAAGCATATTCTCAGGTAATAAATGAGAGTCTGTAAGGCACGGAGCTATTCTGTACAGCTTTAGTAATGTTGCATTCATATAAAAAGGAAAAGTGATCCCAACAATACTCTGAGAAACTGAGGATATCTCACACAAATAGCTTCTTAGCAACAATCCTTGCTTTTGACTTTAAGGTCAAGGCCAACCAGAGACCACTCAGGACAACTGGGGTCTGTTGAAGACGCAATGTGAAGAAGCAGGGCAAGTTGAGCCTAGAAAAGACACACCTTCGGCCGGGCGCGGTGGCTCAAGCCTGTAATCTCAGCACTTTGGGAGGCCGAGACGGGCGGATCACGAGGTCAGGAGATCGAGACCATCCTGGCTAACATGGTGAAACCCCGTCTCTACTAAAAATACAAAAAACTAGCCGGGCGAGGTGGCGGGCGCCTGTAGTCCCAGCTACTTGGGAGGCTGAGGCAGGAGAATGGCGTGAACCCGGGAGGCGGAGCTTGCAGTGAGCCGAGATTGCGCCACTGCACTCCAGCCTGGGCGACAGAGCGAGACTCCGCCTCAAAAAAAAAAAAAAAAAAAAAAAAAAAAAAAAAAAAAAAAAAGAAAAGACACACCTTCCAATAGTAGGAGGCCAAAGAAGCAGGTTTCAGCTTAATACCAGGAGGAATTCCTAATAGAGGAAATAGAGGAAATGTTCACACAGAAATAAAGACAAAATATTAGTATTCAGACCAGGTAGATTCTGGTTAGTTGTAGTTTTACACTCTCTATACAGATGTAAGGCAAAACCTCAAAATTCAGTTACAAAGTTTTGAACTTCATATTGACTTTTTATAATATACAAGTAAACATTCCTTAATGTACTTTAAGATTTCATTTTTGACTTTATAGCAAAAGAAAATAGGAAGTTTTGCTTTTTAAAAACAATATCTACTTAACAGAAACATAGAATCCAATTTGAGCAACATGAAATGTCTATTTCAAGTCTTTCATCTGTATATAGTTAAACCCTAGTACTAATTTTCTCTTTTTAAAATAATGGAGGGAATTGTGTATAACCCTTTAAAGTAGAAATGACATCTTAAAAGAACATTCGAGTATACCCAAAATGGAAATAATGCCTTTTCATCAGTAATATTATCTGCTGATATTAATTGAGACCTCCTCACTATGTATTAGGCACTGTGCTTAACATAACACATGTATTATCTCACTCATAATACAAGTTATTCCAATTTTAAGAGCAAACAGAGACTTATAAAGGTTAATTAACTTGCCAAAATCACACAGTTAAGTCTGATCTCACATCATTTCTTAAACATCACACAAACTACCACTCTCTCTAACCACCTAAGTCCACACGACAAATCCTTACCATGATATTAATGATTACCAATTTTTACTTAAGTAATGGGCTAACCGGAGATTAACTGGGTGAGTTTCATAAGCCTGCATCCTCATCCTCACGTTTGCTCATAAATTCTACCTCATCTTTGTTCCATCCAAAAACACATGGCAATCAATGTAGCTTTCAGGAAGCAGCAAAACTGATTTGATTTATCACTGATAATGCCTCCTGTTCCCTTGTTGGTGGGGACATTAATGAGCAATGAGAACCAGGCAGCCTTAAGGTTTGGGGAATACAAACATATAAATACTGCACATCAATATAAACACTTTAAGGACTGAGGTATTAGGAGAAACACCTCATTAGATAGTAATCCTAGAAACTTATATAAACTACATTATTACACAGAAATGTTAGACAATGTTATTGACTCTTTTTAGCAATGGATTTTCTTTACAGTTAGTTTAGACAGACTGTATTTTCCTATTGCACTACATTTCATATAAAATTGGTGGTATCACATACCTTGAGGAGAAAAAGTGTGGCTATTTTAAGGTATAATTTATTACATAAAAAACTATTTTGAGTTAGACAGTGATGGTTGAAGGCTATTTCATCTATCAGTAAATATTTATGAAGCACTTACTAAGTAGAAACCCCTTACACTGTAAAACATTTTTCCCTCCTCTTCTTTCCCTTGAATCTCCTCTACTTCCCCTTCCAGAGAGAAAAGGGGGCCATCACACAGTAAGTACAGTAGGGTTTCTTTTGTTTATTTGTTTACTATGGTTAACATTTTTTTAAAGACCTCAGACGCTCTTCCTTGTTTTGCATCTTGAAGCAACTTGTCCTTGGAGTTTGGGTCAGAGGTACAAATTCTTGCTAAACTACAAAGGAAGGGTAGGAGTTGTTTATTTCTCTTTCTTTATTTAGGATATCAACTTCCAGAGCTGAATAAGGTTACATGAGGAGAATCCTACACTACATTAAAAAAATGGTTTTCACAGATATTTGCATTTAACTCAGGAGTTCAGAGACTCGGGTGTTGGCTGTAGTTCTAACACTAACTCATTATGCAACTTTGGGGAAGTCACTTGAGGCCTCTGAGCCTCAGTTTCTTCATTTAAAATAAAGAGCTGGAGTTAATTTCTCAAGTCTTTTCCAGTTCTGGAATACCAGGATTTCCTTGTATTCATCTTTATAAACAGGGGTAACTACTACTGAGAGCCATGTAGAAGCACCACACAGAACCCATCCCAATGAAACCGAGAACTTGTTTCTGGCACCTTCTTGGATTACTGAAATCCAGCAGACCTGTCGCTTGCCCCTCAGCAGAACGATTCTTTCCAGACGTTTTACATACCACATGACTCTCACAGTTCAGTTGTCAAGAATCCAGAGACCACTACATTTTTGGCAGCTTTGCAGGTCTGAAGTCTTTCCTGTTTGATTTTATTGACGATCCAATAAAGCAGAGTTGTGTAAAAGTAGAGGCTTTCTGCATGGGGTGTTTACCCCCACGACCACTGTCATCTTTTTCCCTCTCAATTTAATTTTAGCTGTGTAAAAAAGGGCAACTAATGTGATGGGGGGTGGGAACATGCTTGTTTTGTTTTCTTCAGATACCACTGCTGCTAACTTCTGTAACCTATCTACTGTCTTCCTCACCTCTCATCCCTCATCCAAGTAACTATCCACATTTACCCTGTTTCTAAGTCTACTAACAACACAACTTATTTTGCTCTTTCAAAATAAGAAATACAAACAATTACTTCCTTTTATCATATGGTAACAATCTTATTTTTTAAGGAAAAAGACAGTATTCATATATAGATAAAAGAAAAATACATAGATAATTAAAAAAATACTATGTATTTTGGCTCAGGGAGTGCTGACTTTCTAAGGTTGAGAACTGTGGTGATGAGAAGAGGAGAAAATGAACATATGTTGACCAGCCACTATGTAACAGGTATGATACAGATATCACATCTTAAGTAATATCCATTATAAGCTCTGTGATAGATACTGCTATTCCCATGAAGCTGAAAAAAGTATTGACAGTGATTCAGAGAGATGAAATAATCTGCCCACATTTAAACTGAGCCAGTGTACTTTCCATTATATCATTATTGTGCCACTACCTGCAAAACAGTAAAAGGACAACAAACATTTCACTTCTTTATTGAAATCAGTTAAAAATCTTAAAAGGCAAAAACATACATATAGCATGGTATACAATAAGAGAATTATGTGCTTCCCCTGAAGTGATGGTATTAAGCATTTAGCTGTAACTAGGTAACTGCTGTCTACCATTACTTCATTCTTTTCTAGTTTCTATGTATGAATGGATTTTTGTATCCATCTTCCATTAAGGATGCAGTTCTATTAAAATCATTTTTTTTCATCCTCAGAACATTTCACCATGGCCAACTATAAATATTTACTCTCATTTGACAGGCAAGGGCCTTTTTAAAATAGAAAAACAGTCTGCATAACTGGTTTAAACTTTTGAACTTTATTTCATACAAAAGAACTATAGAGAGCCAATAGTCTCAAGCACAACTCAATGTCATCCAATACTTGTTCATTTGTATGTTCATGTGTGTCATCTCCTCCTAAATATAAAAAGGTTCTAAATTGCTTGCAAAATAGTTAGAAATGAGAAAGAGGTATATAAAGCGTAAGTATCCCAAGCCAAAGAAAATCAGAATAAAATGTCAAGACTAGGAAGACAAAAAATAAATGTAAACATACTGCAATACTGGAACTATATGTAAGTCTCAAATTGGGTTGTGAGCTTACTAGCACTCAAATTGAGGGAAAAAATATACACAGGCACAATCAATTATACAATTCTAAAGGTTTACAAGATAAAAAAAGTACCAGTTAATAAATAGAAGTAAAACTTTTATGAGAATTTGTACCTAAATTTCTCAAGAGTGGTCAAATAAAAAAAGAATAAATTCAAGTAGGAAAGGTATTACTACTAAACATCTCATTTCAACATGATTAAAATAATTATTAAAAAATCAACTGTAATGAGAAAACTGATAAAAACTTTTCTATAACTGTGAATATACAAGGACACAACTTCTAGAATTTATAAAATCTGTTTTAAATACAGTGAGGTTCTAATGTGGGGCCAATGTTAATGTTTTATTTATCTATTCCAATTATAAACTTAGACTCCATTCTGCAAAATGGTAGTGAAGCTTAATTATAAATAAATAGAACAAAGTAAAAAAACAGAGTATCAGGTATGAAATAGGTCTTCTCTCCTTAAATCAGAAGTTACACATAATCTTAAAAATTATAAAACATATACACACATAGAAAAGACAAAAAACATAAATCTATACTTTAGTTGAAACATTATAAACATTCATGTAATTGTTAATCGGGTAAAAAAAAAAAAAAAAGTAGAAAATTTCCAGGATACCAGAATTTTGGTTGGACTTAACAAAAATGCAACCAAGGACCCTCACAGAGTCCACTTCACTCTCTTGCTACCTTTCCTGGAGCAGGTGCTGGTAGCCACAGCTAAGAGACCTGAAGACAGATCACATCACAGGACTCTATGCAGACACTTCCCAGTACTAGATCGAAGCCCAGTAGCGCTGCTGGCTGGCTAGATTTGGAAGAGAAATGGCATCACTGCAGTTTGACTCTCAGGGAGCCCTTTCTAGGGGAAAGGGGAGAGCACCACATCCAGGGAGCACAAAAGAATCTGAACACTAGCCCTTGAGTCCCAGATCTACCATCTGACATAGTCTACCCAAATGAGAAGGAACCAGAAAAACAATTCTGGTCATATGATAAACATGGTTCTTTAACACCCCCAAAAGATCACACTAGTTCACCAGCAATGGATCCAAACTAAGACTAAATCTCTGAATTGCCAGAAAAAGAATTTAGAAGGTCGACTATTAAGTCAATCAAGGAGGCACCAGAGAAAGGTGAAGTCCAACTTAAAGAAATAAAAAAAAATTATACAGGATATGAATGAAAAATCTCCAGTGAAATACATGGCATAAATAAAAAAAGCAATCACAACTTCTGGAAATCAAGGACACACATAGAGAAATGCAAAATGCACTGGAAACTCTCAGCAATAAAACTGAACAAGTAGAAGAAAACGTCAGAGCTCAAAGACAAGGCTTTCAAATTAACCCAATCCAACAAAGACAAAGAAAAAAAGAACTTTAAAAAATGAACCCCAAAGCTTCCAGAATGTTTGGGATTATGTTAAATGACCAAACTTAAGAACAACTGGTGTTCCTGAGGAAGAAGAGAAATCTAAAAGTCTGGAAAACTTGTTTGAGGAAATAATCAAGGACAGCTTCCCAGCCTTGCTAGAGATCTAGGCATTCAAATACAAGAAGCTCAAAGAACACCTGGGAAATTCTCTGCAAAAAGATCACTGCCTAGGCACACAGTCTTCAGGTTATCTAAAGTCAAGATGAAAAAAAAAAAAAACAAAAAACCTTAAGAGCTATGAGACAAAAGTATCAGGTAACTTATAAAGGAAAACCTATCAGATTAACAGTAGATTTCTCAGCAGAAACCCTACTAGCTAGACAGCAGTGGGGTCCTACCTTTGTTCTCCTTAAACAAAATAATTATCATATAAGAATTTTGTATCCAGTGCAGCTAAGCTTCATAAATGAAGGGAAGACACAGTCTTTTTTAGACAAACAAATGCGGAGAGAATTTGCCATTACCAAGCCAGAACTACAAGAACTACTAAAAGTAGCTCTAAATCTTGAAACAAATCCTTGAAATACACCAAAATAGAACCTCCTTAAAGCATAAATCTCACAGGACCTATAAAACAGCAATACAATGAAAAAAAAAAAATCCAAGGTTTTCAGGAAACAACTTGCAGGACCAATAGAATAGAACATTACATCTCAATACTAATGTTGAATGTAAATGGCCTAAATGCTTCACTTAAAAGATACAGAATGACAGAATGGCTAAGAATTCATCAACCAAGTATCTGTTGTCTTCCAGAGACTCACCTGACACATAAAAACTCTCATAAACTAAAGGTAAAGGGGTAGAAAAAAATATTCCACGCAAATGGAAACCAAAAGCAAGCAGACGTAGCTATTCTTACATAAGACAAAAGAAAATTTAAAGCAACGACAGTTACAAAAGACAAAGTGGGACATTATATAAGGATAAAAGGACTAGTCCAACAGAAAAAACATCACAATCTTAAATATACATGCACCCAACAGTAGAGCTCCCAAATTTATAAAACAGCTACTACTAGACTTAAGAAAAATGAGATCAACAGCAACACAGTAATAGTGGGGGACTTCAATACTCCACTGATGGTACTAGACAGGCCATCAAGACAGAAAGACAACAAAGAAACAATGGACTTAAACTATACCCTAGAACAAATGGACTTAATATTTTTCATATTTTCAGAACATTCTACCCAACAACTGCAGAACAGACATTCTTTTCATCAGCACATGGAACATTCTCCAAGACAGACCATATGATAGGCCACAAAACAAGTCTTAACAAATTTAAGAAAATTGAAATTATATCAAGTACTCTCTTAGACCACAGTGGAATAAAATTGGAAATCAACTCCAAAAGGAAGGCTCAAAACCACGCAAATACATGGGAATTAAATAACTTGCTCCTGAATGATCTTTGGGTCAACAATGAACTCAAGATGGAAATTCAAAAATTCTTTGAACTGAATGATAATAGTGACACAACCTATTAAAACCCACAGAATACAGCAAAGGCAGTGCTAAGAGGGAAGTTCATAGCATCAAAAAGTCTGAAAGAGCACAAATAGACAGTCTAAGGTCACACTCAAGGAGCTACAGAAATAAGAACAAACCAAACCTAAACCCAGCAGAAGAAAAGAAATAATCAAGATCAGAGCAGAGCTAAAAATTGTAACAAAAGAATTACAAAACATAATATAACAAAAAGCTGGTTTTTTGAAAAGATAAATTAGATTGATAGACCATTAGTGAGAATAACCAAGAAAAGAAGAGAGAAGAACCAAATAAGCTCCATTAGAAATGGAACAGAATATATTACAACTGATACCACATAAATACAAAAGATCATCCAAGGCTACTATGAACACCTCTATGTTGCATAAACTAGAAAATCTAGAGGAGATGGATAAATTCCTGGAAATATACAACCCTCCTAGTTTAAACCAGGAAGAAACAGAAACTGAACAGACCAATAACAAGCAGTGAGACTGAAATGGTAATTAAAAAGTTACCAAGAAAAAAAGGCCAGTATCAGATGGATTCATAGCTGAATGCTATCAGACATTCAAAGAATTGGTACCAATCCTATTGATACTATTTCAAAAGATGGAATCTTCTCTAAATCATTCTATGAAGCCAGTATCACCCTAATACCAAAACCGGGAAAGGACATAACAAATAAAGAAAACTACAGACTAATATCCCTGATGAACATAAATGCAAAATTCTCGACAAAATATTAGCTAACTGAATTCAACAGCATGTCAAAAAGATAATCCACCATGATCAAGTGGGTTTCACATAAGGGATGCAGGGACAGTTTAACATATGCAAGTCAATAAACGTGATACACCACAAAAACAGAATTAAAAACAAAAATCACACGATCATCTCAATAGATGCAGAAAAGGCGGCTGATGAGATCCAGCATCTCTTTATGATTAAAGCCCTCAGCAAAATTAGCATAGAAGGGACATATCTTAAAGTAATAAAAACCATCTACGACAAACCCACAGTCAACATTATACTGAACAGGGAAAAGTTGAAAAAAATCTTCCTGAGAACTGAAAAAAGACAAAGATGCCCACTTTCACCACTTCTATTCAATATAATACTGGAAGTCCTAGCCAGAGCAATCAGATAAGACAAAGAATAAAGGGTATCCAAATCGGCAAAGAGGAAGTCAAATTGTTGCTTCTGCTGATGACATGATCACATACCTAGGAAACCCTAAAGGCTCCTCAAAAAAGCTCCTAGAACTGGTAAATTAATTCAGCAAAGTTTCAGGATACAAAATTAACGTACAAAAATGAGTAGCCCTGCTATGTACTAACAGTGACCAAGATGAGAATAAATCAAGAACTCAACCCCTTTTACTGCAAAAAATAATAATAAAATAAAATAAAATAAAATACTTTGGAGTATATTTAACCAAGGAGGTGAAAGACCTCTACAAGAAAAATTAGAAAACATTGCTGAAGGAAATCACAGATGACACAAACAGAAACACATCCCATGCTCCATATAACATGGGATATTATAAAAATCCCACAAAATAAAATATCCATGTTTAAAAAATCACCACACTGCCAAAAGCAATCTACAAATTCAATGCAGTTCCCATCCAAATACGACCACCATTCTTCACAGAACTAGAAAAAACAGTCCTAAAATTCATATGGCACCAAAAAAGAGTCTGCATAGCCAAAGCAAGACTAAGAGCAAATCTGGAGGCATCACATTACCCAACTTTGAACTATACTATAAGGCCATAGTCACCAAAACAGCATGGTACTGGTATAAAAACGGGCACACAGACCAATGGAACAGAATAGAGAACCCAGAAATAAAGCAAAATACTTACAGCCTACTGATCTTCAACAAAGCAAACAAAAACATAAAGTGGAGAAAGGATACCCTATTCAACAAATGGTGCTGGGACAACTGACAAGCCACATGTAGAAGAATGAAATGGATTCTCATCTCTCACCTTATATAAAAATCAACTTAAAATAGATGAAAGACTTAAATCTAAGACCCCAAATCATAAAAATTCTAGAAGAGCACATTGGAAAAACTCTTCTAGACACTGACTTAGGCAAAGACTTCATGATCAAGAACTCAAAAGCAAATGCAACAAAAACAAAGATAAATAGATGGGACTTAATTAAAGTAAAAAGCTTATATACAGCAAAAAATATAATCAGCAGAGTAAACAGACAACCCACAGAGTGAGGAAAAAATCTTTACAATCTGTATATACAACAAAGGAGGAATATCTAGAATCTACAAGGAACTCAAACACATCAGCAAGAAAAAACCAAACAAACAATCACATCAAAATGTAGGCTAAGGCATGAAAAGACAATTCTAAAAAGAAGATATACAAATGGTCAACAAACATATAAGAAAATGCCCAACATCACTAGTGATCAGGGAAGTGCAAACCAAAACTATAATGTGATACCACCTTACTCCTGCAAGAATGGTCATAATCAAAAAATAAAAAAATTATAGATGTTGGCATGGATGTAGTGAAAAGGGAACACATTTCCACTGTTGGTGGGTATGTAAACTAGCACAACCACTATGGAAAACAGTGTGAAGATTCCTTAAAAAATTAAAAGTAGATTCTACCATTTGATCCAGCAATCCTGCTCCTGATCTGCCCAGAGGAAAATAAAGTCATTATACAAAAAAGATACACACACGTTTATAGCAGCACAATTCGCAACTGCTAAAATGTGGAACCAGCCCAAATATCCATCAATCAAAGAGTGGATAAAGAAAAAGAAAATGTGATACACACAGACACACACACACACACACACACACATACACACACACCCCCACCCCATGGAATACTACTCAGCCATAAAAAGAAATGAAATAGGCAGAGCAAGATGGCCAAATAAGAACAGCTCCAGTCTCCAGCTCCCAGCACCAGCGACACAGAAGACGGGTGATTTCTGCATTTTAAACTGAGGTACCGGGTTCATCTCACTAGGGAGTGCCGGCTAATCGGTGCTGGTCAGCTACTGCAGCCCGACCAGCTAGAACTGAAGCAGGGCGAGGCATCGCCTCACCTGGGAAGCCCAAGGGAGAAGGGAATCCCTTTTCCTAGCCAGGGGAACTGAGACACACAACACCTGGAAAATCGGGTAACTCCCACCCCAATACTGCGCTTTACCAAGGGTTTTAGCAAACGGCACACCAGGAGATTATATCCCACACCTGGCCAGGAGGGTCCCACGCCGCGGAGCCTCCCTCATCCCTAGCACAGCAGTCTGCGATCTAAGGGCAAGGCAGCAGCGAGGCTAGGGGAGGGGCGCCCGCCATTGCTGAGGCTTAAGTAGGTAAACAAAGCCGCTGGGAAGCTCCAACTGGGCCCACAGCAGCTCAAGGAGGCCTGCCTGTCTCTGTAGATTCCACCTCTGGGGACAGGGCACAGCTAAACAAACAAACAAAAAAAGCAGCAGAAACCTCTGCAGACGCAAACGATCCTGTCTGACAGCTTTGAAGAGAGCAGTGGATCTCCCAGCATGGAGGCTGAGATCTGAGAATGGACAGACCGCCGGCTCAAGTGGGTCCCTGACCCCTGAGTAGCCTAACTGGGAGACATCCCCCACTAGGGGCAGTCCGACACCCCACACCTCACACAGCGGGGTACACCCTTGAGACGAAGCTTCCAAAGCAAGAATCAGACAGGCACACTCGCTGTTCAACATTATTCTATCTTCTGCAGCCTCTGCTGCTGATACCCAGGCAAACAGGGTCTAGAGTGGACCTCAAGCAATCTCCAACAGACCTACAGCTAAGGGTCCTGACTCTTAGAAGGAAAACTACCAAACAGAAAGGACACTCACACCAAAACCCCATCAGTACGTCACCATCATCAAAGACCAGAGGCAGATAAAACCACAAAGATGGGGAAAAAGCAGGGCAGAAAAGCTGGAAATTCAAGAAATAAGAGCGCATCTCCCCCTCCAAAGGAACACAGCTCATTGACAGCAACGGATCAAAGCTGGACAGAGAATGACGTTAACGAGTTGAGAGAAGAAGGCTTCAGTCCATCAAACTTCTCAGAGATAAAGGAGGAGTTACGTACCCAGCGCAAAGAAACTAAAAATCTTAAAAAAAGAATGGAAGAATGGATAACTAGAATAATCAATGCAGAGAAGGCCATAAACGAACTGACAGAGATAAAAATAATGACATGAGAAATATGTGACAAATGCACAAGCTTCAGTAACCGACTCGATCAACTGGAAGAAAGAGTATCAGCGATTGAGGATCAAATGAATGAAATGAAGCGAGAAGAGAAGTCTAAAGAAAAAAGAGGAAAAAGAAATGAACAAAGCCTTCAAGAAGTATGGGATTATGTGAAAAGATCAAATCTACGTCTGATTGGGGTGCCTGAAAGTGAGGGGGAAAATGGAACCAAGTTGGAAAACACTCTTCAGGATATCATCCAGGAGAACTTCCGCAACCTAGTAAGGCAGGCCAACATTCAAATTCAGGAAATACAGAGAATGCCACAAAGATATTCCTCGAGAAGAGCAACTCCAAGACACATAATTGTCAGATTCACCAAAGTTGAAATGAAGGAAAAATTGTTAACGGCAGCCAGAGAGAAAGGTCGGGTTACCCACAAAGGGAAGCCCATCAGAATAACAGCAGATCTCTCGGCAGAAACTCTACAAGCCAAAAGAGAGTGGGGGCCAATATTCAACATACTTAAAGAAATAATTTTCAACCCAGAATTTCATATCCAGCCAAACTAAGTTTCATCAGTGAAGGAGAAATAAAATCCTTTACAGATAAGCAAATGCTTAGAGATTTTGTCACCACCAGGCCTGCCTTACAAGAGACCCTGAAGGAAGCCCTAAACATGGAAAGGAACAACCGGTACCAGCCATTGCAAAAACATGCCAAAATGTAAAGACCATCGATGCTAGGAAGAAACTACATCAACTAATGAGCAAAATAACCAGTTAATATCATAATGGCAGGATCAAGTTCACACATAACAATATTAACCTTAAATGTAAATGGACTAAATGGTCCAATTAAAAGACACAGACTGGCAAATTGGATAAAGAGTCAAGGTCCATCAGTTTGCTGTATACAGGAGACCCATCTCACATGCAGAGACACACATAGGCTCAAAATAAAGGGATGGAGGAAGATCTACCAAGCAAATGGAGAACAAAAAAAAGCAGGGGTTGCAATACTAGTCTCTAATAAAACAGACTTTAGACCATCAAAGATCAAAAGAGACAAAGAAGGCCATTACATAATGATACAGGGATCAATTCAACAGGAAGAGCTAACTCTCCTAAATATATATGCACCCAATACAGGAGCACCCAGATTCATAAAGCAAGCCCTTAGAGACTTACAAAGGGACTTAGACTCCCATACAATAATAATGGGAGACTTCAACACCCCACTGTCAACATTAGACAGAAAGTTAACAAGGATATCTAGGAATTGAACTCATCTCTGCACCAAGCGGACCTAATAGACATCTACAGAACTCCCCACCCCAAATCAACATTCTTCTCAGCACCACATCACACTTATTCCAAAATTGACCACATGATTGGAAGTAAAGCACTCCTCAGCTAATGTACAAGAACAGAAATTATAACAAACTGTCTCTCAGACCACAGTGCAATCAAACTAGAACCAGGACTAAGAAACTCAATCAAAACCGTTCAACTACATGGAAACTGAATAACCTGCTACTGAATGACTACTGGGTACATAACGAAATGAAGGCAGAAATAAAGATGTTCTTTGAAACCAATGAGAACAAAGATACAACATACCAGAATCTCTGGGACACATTTAAAGCAGTGTGTAGAGGGAAATTTATAGCACTAAATGCCCACAAGAGAAAGCAGGAAAGATCTAACATTGACACTCTAACATCACAATTAAAAGAACTAGAGAAGCAAGAGCAAACACATTCAAAAGCTAGCAGAAGGCAAGAAATAACTAAGATCAGAGCAGAACTGAAGGAGAGAGAGACACAAAAAACCCTCCAAAAAATCAATGAATCCAGGAGTTGGTTTTTTGAAAAGATCAACAAAATTGATAGACCGCTAGCAAGACTAATAAAGAAGAAAAGAAAGAAAAACCAAATAGATGCAATAAAAAATGATAAAGGGGTTATCACCACCGACCCCACAGAAATACAAACTACCATCAGAGAATACTATAAACACCTCTACGCAAATCAACTAGAAAATGTAGAAGAAATGGATAATTTCCTGGACACTTACACTCTCCCAAGACTAAACCAGGAAGAAGTTGAATCCCTGAATAGACCAATAGCAGGCTCTGAAATTGAGGCAATAATTAATAGCCTACCAAACAAAAAAGGTCCAGGACCAGACGGATTCACAGCCGAATTCTACCGGAGGTACAAGGAGGAGCTGGTACCATTCCTTCTGAAACTATTCCAATCAATAGAAAAAGAGGGAATCCTCCCTAACTCATTTTATGAGGCCAACATCATCCTGATACCAAAGCCTGGCAGAGACACAGCAAAAAAAGAGAATTTTAGACCAATATCCCTGATGAACATCGATGCAAAAATCCTCAATAAAATACTGGCAAACCGGATCCAGCAGCACATCAAAAAGCTTATCCACCATGACCAAGTGGGCTTCATCCCTGGGATGCAAGGCTGGTTCAACATTCGCAAATCAATAAACGTAATCCAGCATATAAACAGAACCAAAGACAAAAACCACATGATTATCTCAATAGATGCAGAAAAGGCCTTTGACAAAATTCAGCAGCCCTTCATGCTAAAAACTCTCAATAAATTCGGTATTGATCGAATGTATCTCAAAAGAAGAAGAGCTATTTATAACAAACCCATAGCCAATATCATACTGAATGGGCAAAAACTGGAAGCATTCCCTTTGAAAACTGGCACAAGACAGGGATGCCCTCTCTCACCACTCCTATTCAACATAGTGTTGGAAGTTCTGGTTAGGGCAATCAAGCAAGAGAAAGAAATAAAGGGTATTCAGTTAGGAAAAGAAGAAGTCAAATTGTCCCTGTTTGCAGATGACATGATTGTATATTTAGAAAACCCCATCATCTCAGCCCCAAATCCCCTTAAACTGATAAGCAACTTCAGCAAAGTCTCAGGATACAAAATTAATGTGCAAAAATCACAAGCATTCTTATACACCAGTAACAGTCAAACAGAGAGCCAAATCAGGAATGAACTTCCATTCACAGTTGCTTCAAAGAGAATAAAATACCTAGGAATCCAACATACAAGGGATGTAAAGGACCTCTTCAAGGAGAACTACAAACCATTGCTCAGTGAAATAAAAGAGGACACAAACAAATGGAAGAACATATCATGTTCATGGATAGGAAGAATCAATATCGTGAAAATGGCCATACTGCCCAAGGTAATTGATAGATTCAATGCCATCCCCATCAAGCTACCAATGACTTTCTTCACAGGATTAGAAAACACTGCTTTAAAGTTCATATGGAACCAAAATAGAGCTCACATTGTCAAGACAATCCTAAGTCAAAAGAACAAAGCTGGAGGCATCATGCTACCTGACTTCAAACTATACTACAAGGCTACAGTAACCAAAACAGCATGATACTGGTACCAAAACAGAGATATAGACCAATGGAACAGAACAGAGTCTTCAGAAATAATACCACACATCTACAGCCATCTGATCTTTGACAAACCTGAGAAAAACAAGAAATGGGGACAGGATTCCCTATGTAATAAATGGTGCTGGGAAAATTGGCTAGCCATAAGTAGAAAGCTGAAACTGGATCCTTTGCCTTATATGAAAATTAATTCAAGATGGATTAGAGACTTAAATGTTAGATCTAATACCATAAAAACCCTAGAAGAAAACCTAGGTAATACCATTTAGGACATAGGCATGGTCAAGGACTTCATGTCTAAAACACCAAAAGCAATGGCAACAAAAGCCAAAATTGACAAATGGGATCTAATTAAACTAAAGAGCTTCTGCACAGCAAAAGAAACTACCATCAGAGTGAACAGGCAACCTACAGAATGGGAGAAAATTTGTGCAATCTACTCATCTGACAAAGGGCTAATATCCAGAACCTAGAAAGAACTCAAACAAATTTACAAGAAAAAAACAAACAACCCCATCAAAAAGTGGGCAAAGGATATGAACAGACATTTCTCAAAAGAAGACATCCATACAGCCAACAGACACATGCAAAAATGCTCGTCAGCACTGGCCATCAGAGAAATGCAAATCAAAACCACAATGAGATACCATAGCACACGAGTTAGAA
Source organism: Trachypithecus francoisi (assembly GCF_009764315.1). NCBI lineage: Eukaryota > Metazoa > Chordata > Mammalia > Primates > Cercopithecidae > Trachypithecus > Trachypithecus francoisi. The sequence goes on along the minus strand of NW_022681460.1, from coordinate 15,835,853 downwards.
TGGCAATCATTAAAAAGTCAGGAAACAACAGGTGCTGGAGAGGATGTGGAGAAATAGGAACACTTTTACACTGTTGGTGGGATTGTAAACTAGTTCAACCATTATGGAAAACAGTATGGCGATTCCTCAAGGATCTAGAACTAGAAGTACCATATGACCCCACCATCCCATTACTGGGTATATACCCAAAGGATTATAAATCATGCTGCTATAAAGACACATGCACACGTATGTTCATTGCGGCACTATTCACAATAGCAAAGACTTGGAATCAACCCAAATGTCCATCAGTGACAGACTGGATTAAGAAAATGTGGCACATATACACCATGGAACACTATGCAGCCATAAAAAAGGATGAGTTTGTGTCCTTTGTAGGGACATGGATGCAGCTGGAAACCATCATTCTCAGCAAACTATCGCAAGAACAGAAAACCAAACACCGCATGTTCTCACTCCTAGGTGGGAACAGAACAATGAGATCACTTGGACTCGGGAAGGGGAACATCACACACCGGGGCCTATCATGGGGACGGGGGAGCGGGAAGGGATTGCACTGGGAGTTACACCTGATGTAAATGACGAGTTGATGGGTGCTGACGAGTTGATGGGTGCACCACACCAACATGGCACAAGTATACATATGTAACAAACCTGCACGTTATGCACATGTACCCTAGAACTTAAAGTATATTAAAAAAATAAAAAATAAAAAGGAAATGAAATAGTGGCATTTGCAGCAACTTGGATGAAATTGGAGACCATTATTCCATGTGAAGTAACTCAGGAATGGAAAACTAAACATTGTATATTCTCACTCATAAGTGGCATCTAAGCTATGAAGACACAAAGGCATAAAAATAATACACCGGACTTTGGGGACTCGGAGGAAAGGGTGGGAGCAGGTTAGGGATAAAAGACTATACACTGGGTATAGTGTACACTGCTCGGGTGATGGGTGCACCAAAATCTCAGAAACCACCATTAAAGAACTCATTCACATAACCAATATCAACTGTTTCCCAAAAACCTATTGAAATAGAAAAATGGATGACATAAAATAACATTTTGGCTGGAATTGCACTGAATTTATATAATTAATTTGAAGATGTGGCATCTTTAAAATATTGTCTTCCACCAGGAACATAATATAGCTCCTATTTATTTAGGTCTTCAGTTATTTCTCTCAATATTGTACACTTTATTTTTGCACAGAAAGCTTGCAATAGATTTTGTTAATTTATCCCTAGGTACTTGTATTTTGTAATACTACTGAAAATGGCATTTCTTTAACATTTAGTTTCCAATTGATTATGTTGGGATCTGGATATACAACTGATTTTTATGTAATGGAAAAAAGTGGTGACAATAAGCCTCCTTGTCTTATTCTCAGGGTCAAAGAGAATACTTTAGCCAAGAGCGTGAAGCTTTGGAGATATCCTATAATGGGATGAAAGAAGTTCTTTTCTATTTCTAGTTTCCTACTATTTTTATTATGAATAGATGCTGGGTTTTATTAATTGGGTTTTTCTGCATCCACTGAAATAATCATAAATTAAACTGATATTCCAATGTTAATTTTGCAACTTTTTATATATTCTGAATTTGCTAATATTTCTGTAAGACGCTTTTGTATCCATATTACATTGTATTCTTATTATAGTAATTTATCTAATGTTTACTATATTTATTTATCTGATATTTCTAAGTTTAGTTTTTCATTCTTATGGAAATTTTCAGACACATGTAACAGTAAAGAGGTCAGTATAACAAACTGTTATACTCATCACTCAACTTCAATAATTATTAATCTTTTCATCTGTGTATCTCTCTTGTACCTCTGTTAGGTGGTCTTTTTTTTTTTTTTTTTTTTTTTTTTTGAGATGGAGTCTCCCACTGTCGCCCAGGCTGGAGTGCAGTGGCACAATCTTGGTTCATTGCAAGCTCCACCTCCTGGGTTCATGCCGTTCTCCTGCCTCAGCCTCCCAAGTAGCTGGGACTACAGGCGCTCGTCACCATGCCTGGTTAATTTTTTTTTGTATTTTTAGTAGAGACCGGGTTTCACCATGTTAGCCAGGATGGTCTCGATCTCCTGACCTCATGATCTGCCCACCTCAGTCTCCCAAAGTGCTGGGATTACAGGCTTGAGCCACCGTGCCCGGCTAGGTTGTCTTAAAGTAAATTCAAGACACCATAGAATTTCATCCCAAAATACTTTAAGTCTGTATATCTAAATAAGAATTCTTATTAAGCTACATGACACCCAAAAAATATAACAATAATTCTTTTTTTTTGAGACGGAGTCTCGCTCTGTCGCCCAGGCTGGAGTGCAGTGGCCGGATCTCAGCTCACTGCAAGCTCCGCCTCCCGGGTTCACGCCATTCTCCTGCCTCAGCCTCCGGAGTAGCTGGGACTACAGGCGCCAGCCATCTCGCCCGGCTAGTTTTTTGTATTTTTTTAGTAGAGACGGGGTTTCACCGTGTTAGCCAGGATGGTCTCGATCTCCTGACCTCGTGATCCGCCCGTCTCGGCCTCCCAAAGTGCTGGGATTACAGGCTTGAGCCACCGCGCCCGGCCAATAATTCTTTACTATCATCATATACCAGTTAGTGTTGAAAACGTCACCAGCATCTCCCAAATAGTTTCTTAAAAGTTGGTTTGGTTGACTGAAAATACAGGACTCACAAATTGCATTTGGTTGATACATCACTTAAATGTCCTTTAACCTATAGTTCTCCTTCATTCTTTTTTCTTTCCCTTTATTCACTGATGAAATTGGGTCATTTCCCCGACAGAACTTCCCTCATTTTGGATTCTGCTTATTGCCTTTCTACAGTGTCAACTAACTTGGTACTCTAGTTCCTACGAATTGGTAATTACAGAGGTTTAATACAATCTGGGTTTGATGTTTTGGCAAGACAGAATGTATTTCTTACGGCATCACATCATGAGGCACAAAATGGCTGAACGTTTCTTTGTGATAAGATTGATCAGTAAGTTCAGGTGTTACCAGCCTTCTTCACTCATTAAGTTTCACCTAAGTTTTAGCAGTTTTAGCAGCCATGGATGATCACTGCCTACGTCCATTATTTCATTAGGGATTATAAAGTGTGACATATCAATTCTATCATTCCATTTTCACTTTTTAAAAGCTGGAATTCTTCTATAAAGAGAAACTGTGCTGCATCAATTAGTTACCTTGCATTAGAATTTGTAAAGGAGAAGTAAGATAATTGTTTCATTTTTTCCTTTTATGATTTTCAGAGTTGGTTCTCTTGCATCCTCTAAACGTTGACAAATGAGACATAACACACTTTTAAGAAAACATTTAAAGTAAAATGAATCTTTCACTTATATACTATCTCTATAATTAAAATAATATATGCCCTTAATAATTTAAAATAAAAAATGTAAACATTTATCTTTTGGGGATAAATTCCTCTCGATTAGATCATTATAAATTCAACACAGTTATATAGAACATCATGGTATTTTGAGATTAAAAAAGATTTAATTGTAATAATAAGCTTCTTGGTATTTTATGCTGCTAGAATTAAAATTATCCACATTATCTACACTGTTCTGAAATTCTAATAAATGTGAACTTGCTTCAGAGGGATCACTGGCTAACAAATCCTTTAGGATGACAGTGATTTTCATGACATCAAGAATCTTGGTAGCAATATGTATATTCTTGTGCCTTTCCAAAAGAAATAAGATTACTCTAAGTTATCCTCAGTATGCCTGAGCCAAACCAGGACATCAAAGATAGGAGTGTGTCTCAATCAAACCAGAATCTTATAATTTATTGAGTTCATCACTGAAGCTGATTTAGATTCCTGTCATCAAAGTGCCAAATGCTTGCTCAAAACCCGTTATTCTTTTTGATAACACTGGGAATGATGAAAACAATTTAATTTCAGTAGATTAATTTTTAAAAAGGTCTTTGTGGTTTTGATTTGAATTTCCCGGATCATTAGTGACACTGAGCATTTTGTCATATGTTTGTCAGGCATTTGTATACCTTCTTTAGAGAATTGTCTATTCAGGTCCTTAGCCCACTTTTTGATAGGATTGTTTTTTTCCTGCTGATTTATTTGAATTCCTTGTAGATTCTAGATATTAGTCCTTTGTCAGATGTATGAAAAGGAATGAATGCTAAAACTGCAATTCTCTGAAGAAAGTATTAACGTCTGATCAGAGTAAGAATGTAAATCCTCCTGCCACGATGCAGTTTTCAGAATTTTTCATTTTAATGTAATATTAATAAGATAAGGAGTATTTTCACATTAATAGTGAAAGAAATACACTGGAAGAATATCTACTATATGTTATTTAATATTTTTAAGCTAGAATTATGCTATAAAAAGAAACAAATAAATTGGTATCCCTACCCTTACAATGACACTTCCTGAAGCTAAATATCTCTACTTATGTTAAATAAATAAGAAGAAAAAACAGCATGAACATATATAATTTTACAAATTTACTTTGACTATTTTAGGGTCAAGAAATTATTTGTATAACTATGAAGATGGATACAATAATCTTTTCTTTCTATTGTTCACTGTCTTTGTGCCTTCAGACTCATAAGGAAAGAAAAATTAAAGGGCTGAAAATGCATATCAAGTAAAATAAATTTTGCTTACAGCAAGAAGATTTTTATAAGGCAAACACTGAAATAGCAAATTTATTGGGAGTTGGGGGCTTTTCCTGCTTCTCACCAAAGTCAATTAATCCATGAGTTTCCCTCCCCTTCTGAGATGCTCACATTTTGGGGGGCATCAATCAAGAGGTTTTATTATTACAGGGAAGCTGCTGTGTATTTCCAGAAGTACAATAACATTTTGGACTATTCGGTCAAACTGCCTTTACCAAAACTATAGTTCTTCGTGCTGTTTGAAAAGTTCATTCTTCAGAGTAAAAGGTGGGAACACTTGGTAATTTGGCTTTCACATACCAGCTCACACTAGTTATGACTGCTTTAACAACAAATGACTGGAAGTAGGTTAGTTTTCTGCTTCGTTGCAGTAATCTCTTTGAAGAAACTGGTCCAGGTTTTGACCACTCAATTTAGGATTCTTATACCTGACCATAAAACATAGAGATGTTTACAGATTCTTTCTATCCCCTTTATGAATCAAGAAAGGCTGACTTCATGTTAAAGAGTTCAGAAAGGTATCCTAGAGTCTATAGCCATACCGCCCTGCAAGAGCCCAATCTCACCTGATCACAGAAGTGAAGCAGGGTTGGGCCTGGTTAGTACTTGGATGGGAGAAACGTCCCCTAGGTATGATCCTCAGCTTGTTAAAACATGAGGGGTTTCAAGCAAATTAACTTTCACTTAGATCACATAAATTTAGACCCAGACCCACTTGTACACACACACACACACACACACACACACACACACACACCTTCCTCTATGTAAAATTTACGAAAGCTAGATATATAGGGTAAAACAATCCCACTGAGTAAACTCCTTGATGCTGCAGTGAAAGGTAGTGGTATTTTTATACTGACTATGAAACTAACCTCCAATCTCTAAGGAGTTAAGTGTATTTTAGCAAAAGTACACCAAAAGTCCATTTTCTTTCCAACCTCCCTGCCCTTCCGGTAGGCATTTCAGAGCTATAATCTAAAGTTTATCAGTAGAAAATAAACAAATGGGATGCTTTAATGCCCTTTCACATGGTTATGCTTTAGAATGTCAGAAAACATTTTAGAGTATTATTTAATAACTTAGATTATTTAGTAACAAACTAAGAGAGCTGATGGTATTTTGTCACATTATCTTTTATTTCCATGAATTTTTAGATAAATTCATTTAATTAAAAAGTATAAGAGCACTGGAAAACACAGGGCTTGAATGCAACTGTTAATATTTTGCTTCTAAATACATTTTATCATGTAATTTTATTTACTTAAAGTATATTTTACATTTAGGACTGTGGCTCACATTTAAGTAGAAAATTTATATCATTAAAGAGAAGAAAGCTCATGCATATAGTTTTACCCATTTTACAATGAAACAGATGGAAGCCATTTCTAATTTAGAGTGGTGAGTTTCAATCACAAAAATAATAAAGTCTAGATTTTACAGTGGTGCCTGCCTTTGGATATATTCTATCAAGTTTTTTATTTAAAGTCTATAACGCCCATGAATAAAAACACAGTTAATTGAAAAGTATGTCATGAATGTTTTAAACAGTCAAGGGATATAGCAAAGAAACATAATCTATGAGACTAAACTTAATTATTTGTATTGAGAATTTGTTGGAAATGAAAAGCTCATGTAACAAAAGACTTAGTTTTTATAGTCTTATGCATCAATTCACTCTATGAGACACTAGTGAGTATTTATACTGAAACCAGTCCACATATTATAACAGAAACTATACTATAAATTGAAACTTCAAATTTTAGTTGTAGTTCTCTGGACATTTTGTAGCACATATGTGCCCTAGTATTCAATTCAGTAAGATAAAGAACTATATTAAAATTCTATCTAAAGCTCTTATAAACTTTCTAAAATTACATGGGGCAAGAAAAGGGCCCCTTTCATAACTTGGACTAGATGCTGTACTTGGAGAAGTGAGAAGATCACAGGACAGTCAGCCAGGCAAGAAGAAAATAGACTTTGGACGTATCTGTCCGTCCAGCGGGAACAACAAATCCTCCTAGCCCACAGTGCTTCGGTGCTACCTGCTCCTCAGACTCTTCATGCTAATGAAACAAAAGGCTTAAGCAGCTGGAGGAAGGGTAGCAAGTCCCATAGGGCACCATAAAGGACAATATGTGGCTGGGAGAAAGGTGGAAGAAAACCTGTATTATTGGCACAAGACTGCTTTGGGCCTAAGATCCTATACCAAATACCAAGTAGATGGTACTGCGTTTGATATCTTTCATTATTTTTTTGAGAATTCCTACTGCTGTAAGAGGGGCAGAAAACTTCTGCTAATGTCAGTTGCAAGTAAAGGCAGCATTCAACTGACACAGGGAGGAGAACCATTAATGCAGAAAAAATCCCCAAGACCCAGGTGTACATGGCTTCCCTAAGGCTGAGACTGAGCCAGAACAGAGAACTATACCCTGCCTCCAGCCCCAACAGAAGCAAACCACAGAGTGCTAAGCAACAGCAGTCTTCTGCTAGGGGAAGAGCAAGAGTGTGGTACTATACCATCTCTGTGGTACATGCATGCCGTAATAAAAGTAATAAAAGATCTACCAACCAAAGCAAACAAACAACAACCACAAAAAACCCAGGACCAGAGGAATTCACAGCCAAATTCTACCAAATTTGGTATCAATATTACTAAAAATATATATTTTTTTAAAGTGAGGAGGAGGAATTCCTCCTAAACACATTCTATGAAATTAATATCCTGATAACAAGATCTGAGAAGGATAACACACAAAAAAGAAAACTATGGACCAATTTCCACGATGAACGTAGATGCAAAAGTCCTCAAAAAAATACTAACAAACTGAATCCAACAGCACATCAAAAAGATAATTAATCATGATCAAGTGGGTTTTATTCTGGGAACACAAGGATGGTTCAACATATGCAAATTAATAAATGTGATTCACCACATAAACAGAATTAAAAACAAAAATCACATGATCATCCCAATATGCAGAAAAAACACGCAATAAAATCCAACATCTCTTCATGATAAAAATTCTAAATAAACTAGACATTAAAAGAACATAAATGAAAATACTAAGAACCATATTTAACAAACCCACAGCCAACATCATACTTACAGGGAAGAATTGAAAGTATTTCCTTTGAGAACTGGACCAAGACAAGGATGCCAACTTTCACCACTCCTATTCAACACTGTTAATGGAAGTCCTAGCCAGAGCAATCAGGCAGCAGGAAAAAATTAAAGGCATCCAAATCTGAAAAGTGGAAGTCAAATTATCTCTGTTCACTGAGGACATAATCTTATACTTAGAAAACCTAAAAGATTCCTCTGAAAGACTCCTGGACCTGATCAATAACTTTGCTAAAGTTTCAGGACACAAAATTAACACACCATAATTGGCTGCATTTCTATACACCAACAATGGTCAAGCAGAAAACCAAATAAAAAACTCAATCCCATTTACAATAGCCATACAAAAACATAAACTAACTATCTAGGAATACATCTAAGAAAGTGAAAGTCCTCTACAAAGGAGAATTATAAAACACTGAAACTGTAGATGACATAAACAAATGGAAAAACATCTCATGCTCATGGACAGGAGAATCAATGTCATTAAAATGACTATACTGCCCAAAGCAATCTAGAAAGTCAATGCAATTTCCTATTACATTACCAATGTTATATTTCACAGAATTAGAAAAAACAATTACAAAATTCATGTGGAACCAAAAAAAGCCTAACTAGCCAAAGCAATCCTAAGCAAAAAGAACAAAGCTGCAAGCATTACATAACCTGACTTCAAACTACACTACAAGTCAAGTGTAACCAAAACAGCATGGTACTGGTACAAAAATGGACACATAGTTCAATGGAGGAGAATAGAGAACCCAGAAATAAAGCCATACACCTGATCTTCAACAAAGTCAACAAAAATAAACAATGGGGAAAGGATACCCTACTCAATAAACAGTGCTGGGAAAGCTGGCTATCCATATACAAAAGAATAAAACTGGACCCCTGTTTCTTACCACATATAAAAATTAACTGAAGATAGATTAAAGGCTTAAATGTAAGACCTCAAACTATAAATATTATACTAGAAGAAAATCTAGGGGAAACTCTTCTGGACATTGTCCTAGGCAAAGAATTTATGACTAAGACTTCAACAACACATGCAACAAAACCAGAAGTAGACAAATGGGACTTAATTAAACTAAACAGTTTCTGCACAGGAAAAGAAATAATCACAGAGCAAACAGACAATCTACAGAACGGGAGAAAATATCTGCAAACTATGCATCTGACAAAAGACTAATATCCAGAATCTGCAAATAAGTTAAACAAACCATAAAGGAAAAAAACCAAAAATCCAATTAAAAAGTAGACAAAGGGATATAAATAGACACTTCTCAAAATAAGACATACAAGTGACCAACAAACATATGGAAAATGCTCAACATCACTAATCATCAGAGAAATGCAAATTAAAATCACAGTGAGATGCCATACAAGCCAGAATAGATGCTATGAACAAGCCAATAGATAACAGATGTTGGAGAGGATGTGGAGAAAAGGAAATGCATATACATTGTTGGTGGAAATGTAAATTAGTTCAACACCTTTGGAAAACAGTATGGGCAATTTTCAAGTAACTAAAAGTAAAACTACCCTTTGATCCAGCAACTCCGCCACTATGTATATACACAAAGGAAAATAAATCATTTTATCAAAAAGATACCTGTACTTATCTGTTTACTGAGCACTATTCACAATAGCAAAGACATGGAATTGACCTAAGTGTCCAACAAAAGTTGACTGGAATAAAAAAAATGTGGTATATATACACTGTGGAATACTACATGGCCATAAAAAGTAATGAAATTGGGTCCTTTGCAACAACATGGATAGAGCTGGAGGCCATGATCTTAAGTGAAATAACTCAGAAACAAAAAACTAAATATTGCATGTTCTCACATATAAGTGAAGTACACATGGACATAAAGGTGGAAATAATAGATACTGGGGACTCCAAAAGGTGGGGGCTGGGGGAAAGCACACGTTGAAAAGTTACCTATTTGGTACAGTGTCAACCATTTTGGTAAGGGGTTCACTAGAAACCCAAACCTTACAATTATACAACATATCCACATTAACAAACCTGTACATATACTCCTTGAATCTAACAAAAAAGGGGAAAAAGATGACAGCAATGCTGTGTGTGCTGCAGGGAGCATAAAGAAAATTATAGGCTATAGCTACATCATATAGATTCAGCAAGTTGGCAAATTATTCACGTGACATCCAGAATACGTGACAGACAGTTATAATGGTGAAAAAAGTATGCAACATTTAAGACATTCTACAATGCATGGTACATTTTAACTCGGAGGCAATAAAGAATAAAGGAATGGGTAGAAAATCAATAATCATACATGTGTAAATTGTCAATTATGACAAAGCATGTGAATTAAAAAATTGAATTAATGACTTGAAAGTGTCTTTTTTCTCTTTATGGAAAAAGAAAGTTATGCTTCTCTGGTTTTTGATAAGAATAAACATACAGTGAAGTTGATTTTTAAAAGGAGTAAAGCAGAATAAAAATGGACTGGAATAAAAAATGTGGTATATATACACTGTGGAATACTACACGGCTATAAATGGTAGTGAAATTTGCAACAACATGGATAGAGCTGGAGGCCATGATCTTAAGTGAAACAACTCAGAAACAAAAAACCAAATATTGCATGTTCTCACATATAAGTGAAGTACACATGGACATAAAGATGGAAACTACCAAAAAGTCACATAATTGTATACTTAAAAAATAAAATAAAATAAAAACACCGATCCCAGAGCAATGGCATAAGAAGGCATCCTTCTGTGGAATTCCATAACATTGCTAGTTAGTAGGTAGGTAGGAAGTAATTTTCCCTTAAAAATGTACATATCATTTAGATTTATTAATTAAAACTACTGAAGAACTTGTATTTGAGCTATTCTAATGCAAGCATTCATGCCTAGGTGTCATTCCATTCTTGCATTTACCCATGGGATCAAACAAATGAAATTCCCCAATCCCCATCTGCGTCTCAAAAAAGTCACTGACTGCTGGAAAACAACAGATATTCTTTCCTGGAAATGAATCAGAAGGCAGACCATCATTCGGTAGCCAGCATATGATTCAGCAGAGCTTTGTATAAACGTATGAAGTTCAAAAACAACCCCCAAAAAGCTTGAGAAGTAGTGGACTGTTTTTACCCCTCCTGGAATCACCACTGACAGCATCCATGAAGCTCTGACAGAAGAACACACAAGGATGACAAAGTAGTGACTTTTAAAGAGCAGCCAACAACAAGCATATAGGGAATCTTTCAGCAAATACAGGTAGGAGAAATTCAAACGTGTGACAATAGGTTTATGTAACCAATAATGTTATGAGATGAAAAACAGGGCATAAATACTGGCTGTGACTATTTAAATAATTTATCTGAAGAGATAAAATATATTTAAAGAAAATGATACTTTGTTCTGTGTCTCATAAGATTGCTGTTTTTATCTTCTTGTCTTCACTAAGCAAAGGTTAAATAAAAAGCAAATTATTTATAAACTCAATCCCTTTTTTTTTTTTTTCTGGATTTGAAGAGAAGCTTGAGTAGGCGATTTAAAAAGAAGGAGGAAAGCGTCCATGTACATGTACAGGGCTAACAAGAAAGCTATTGTTTGAAATGCCATGTATCTTCACTGAGGTAGCACACTATTCCCAAATCTGCACTCACTTGTAATACTAAACATCTCCCAACAATGACAAGTATTGTCAATTGCAGATTTAATTGTAATAAAAACTGTAGTAATTTGAACTCATTATATTAATAGCTGTTAAAACTAGAAAGTTCTTGCAGTTCAGAGAAACTCACTTTTTGAGAGCTCAAGCTGTCAATATGTGATGCTTTTTCTTTTTAAAAAGTAGAAATGTCAAATGACGAGAGGAAAAAAACAGCAAAGAGAAGTACTAAAAGATAATACTTGGAAAATATGCTGTTCATTTTTCTGGATGGTTACTGTAACACGTGTGAGACATTTTGTTTCTGTACTTTAATGATATTATTACTAGCCTAAAAGACGTACAATATAAGGGATGAGAGGCTTTCAGAAGGATCCTGAATAGGTGAGTCAGGTCAGCTGGGTGGTCTTATTATCAGTTTTTGATTTCCCCATTAGAGTCTGTTTGAAGTGAAGTGCCTTTCATCTTTCCACCCACTCTCACCATTTCAACATTCTAATTTAGTTCAACTCTTTTTATTCTGTTTTGTTAAAAAACGAGCCCAAATTCAGGGAAGGCAGGGAGACACCCTCTCTTGTGGTTTCATGTAATTTTTTGTTATGGTCTACCGGAAAAGAATACCTTTAAAAAATGCAATTTCACATACACTTGATCCCCATTGGACTCAAATCTCTTCAACAATTCATGTTAATATTTTTTGAAGTTAAAAAACTATTTAGTTTTAAGACTTCACTGAATTTTGGCAGGCAGTGTTTTCAACATAGTTTCAACTCTTTGAACCTGTCCCCATAGCTCTTTTCCCACTGCCTGAGCTTCCAAGACAGCAGTGGACAAAGGACTGTAATAAGGTGGACGTCCGTACAGTTACTTGTCTAGGGTTCCACTAACCAAGTTACGCTAACAACTGACTGGTGCCACACAATCTGACATTTTTACAGAAACTCAGAGCACTCTAGTTAACTCAAGAGATATGGGGGGAATCCTCATTTTAAAACCAAATTAATAATGAAAACATGAGGTAGAGGGAAAAGGAGCAAATATCTGCGATACACATATTCCCAAAGGTTAGTTTTGCTTTGTTTTCCATATGCTTATACCTAAATAATCCATGTAATTGCAGCCTAAGACCTGGTCTCCTCCCCTCCATGTCTATTTGGTGGAAGGGAAGCAGTGCTATGAAGTGAACACGCTTAGGCAAAGAGAAAAAAAAAAATCCAAAAAAAATAAGCTGTGATGAGGAAAATGCATCTGGCCCTCTTGCCTGGGAGTGAGTGGCTGGTCAATGCACCAGGGGCTACTTACACATGCTGGGCTCCTGAGGAGAACAAAAGGGGTTGTGGCAAGAGTTGTGTTGTAATGTGGCCGTGGGGTGGCCTGGGGAGAGGACATGAAGCACAAAGTTATTGCTATCTGATCTCTACTTTCTTCATATCCATAGATATCTTGGATATTACTCTTAAGTGTACTTCTTATTCAAGATATGCTGAAATTTAAAAGCAAATATTATGAAAGTACAATAAGAATATCTGCAGTGTCATTCCATCTGACTTCTCTCCCCTATCTCTACATGACCAAAGTCATCTTTCAAGGCAACTCTAAATTACCATTGCCTCCAGGAAGACTCCCTTTTGCCCTCTTTCATATGTCTGCAAATAGCACATGTAATCAGCCTCCTTTTCCCTTACTTTGCCCACATCTTCTTTAAGACACATTCCTTTTTACTTTGCACTAACACAGCATGGTAATCCCTTATGAGGCAGACTACAATAAGCTAAGTGAAAGAAAAGATAATGGAACACATTTTTTTTTCAACCCCAAAGTGCCCACATAGTATTAAACCAACAAACTAACTAATGAAACACAATTAATTGAATGAGACCTACAATCTAAAAAAAATTTTTTTAAACTCTAAAAACAAAGCTCATTAGTTTTGCCAGAAAATTAGAGAAATGGGTGCAGAGGAGAAAATAACTACAGAAAGTGAAGAGCAAACACAAGAAAACAGGGGATAATGGCAAATATTTTACATATTCCTCCCCAAAATAAAAAGATGATGGAGAACAGGAGACTGAGGCTATGCTTTCAAAGAAAATACACATTATTGACTTTTACATAACTTCAAAATTTTTAAGTGATGGCATGATTAGGAAAGTATATTTGTCACTATCATAATATTTCATTACAGGACATAAAAGCTACTCTTGAACTTGATTCAAGTCAATATAATTTTTTTCTAGCCCATTCCCAACCTTAAATGCCTTTAGGCAACTGTATACATTTGTCTCTTGTATATTCTCCCATTGTTTCTTTGTATAAACACTTACCTGTCCCCCTCCACTTTCATTTATTTTTTTTTTTTTTTTTTTTTTTTTTTTTCTTTTTTTTTAATTTTTTATTATACTTTAAGTTCTAGGGTACATGTGCATAACGTTTATATCATGTATAACTCCCCAATGCAATCCCTCCCTCCTCCCCCCTCCCCATGATAGGCCCCAGTGTGTGATGTTCCCCTTCCCGAGTCCAAGTGATCTCATTGTTCAGTTCCCACCTATGAGTGAGAACATGCGGTGTTTGGTTTTCTCTTCTTGTGATAGTTTGCTAAGAATGATGGTTTCCAGCTGCATCCATGTCCCTACAAAGGATGCAAACTCATCCTTTTTGATGGCTGCATAGTATTCCATGGTGTATATGTGCCACATTTTCTTAATCCAGTCTGTCACAGATGGACATTTGGGTTGATTCCAAGTCTTTGCTATTGTGAATAGTGCCGCAATAAACATACGTGTGCATGTGTCTTTGTAGTAGAGTAATTTATAATCCTTGGGTATATACCCAGTAGTGGGATGGCTGGGTCATATGGTACATCTAGTTCTAGATCCTTGAGGAATCGCCATACTGTTTTCCATAATGGTTGAACTAGTTTACAATCCCACCAACAGTGTAAAAGTGTTCCTATTTCTCCACATCCTCTCCAACATCTATTGTTTCCTGACTTCTTAATGATTGCCATTCTAACTGGTGTGAGATGGTATCTCATTGTGGTTTTGATTTGCATTTCTCGGATGGCGAGTGATGACGAGCATTTTTTCATGTGTCTGTTGGCTGTATGGATGTCTTCTTTTGAGAAATGTCTGTTCATATCCTTTCCCCACTTTTTGATGGGGTTGTTTGTTTTTTTCTTGTATATTTGTTTGAGTTCTTTGTAGATTCTGGATATTAGCCCTTTGTCAGATGAGTAGGTTGCAAAAATTTTCTCCCATTCTGTAGGTTGCCTGTTCACTCTGATGGTAGTTTCTTTTGCTGTGCAAAAGCTCTTTAGTTTAATGAGATCCCATGTGTCAATTTTTGCTTTTGCTGCCGTTGCTTTTGGTGTTTTAGACATGAAGTCCTTGCCCATGCCTATGTCCTGAATGGTACTACCTAGATTTTCTTCTAGGGTTTTTATGGTATTAGGTCTAACATTTAAGTCTCTAATCCATCTTGAATTAATTTTCGTATAAGGGGTAAGGAAAGGATCCAGTTTCAGCTTTCTACTTGTGGCTAGCCAATTTTCCCAGCACCATTTATTAAATAGGGAATCCTTTCCCCATTTCTTGTTTTTGTCAGGTTTGTCAAAGATCAGATGGCTGTAGATGTGTGGTATTATTTCTGAGGACTCTGTTCTGTTCCACTGGTCTATTTCTCTGTTGTGGTACCAGTACCATGCTGTTTTGGTTACTGTAGCCTTGTAGTATAGTTTGAAGTCAGGTAGCGTGACGCCTCCAGCTTTGTCCTTTTGACCTAGGATTGTCTTGGCAATGCGGGCTCTTTTTTGGTTCCATATGAACTTTAAAGCCGTTTTTTCCAATTCTGTGAAGAAAGTCATTGGTAGCTTGATGGGGATGGCATTGAATCTATAAATCACCTTGGGCAGTATGGCCATTTTCACGATATTGATTCTTCCTATCCATGAGCATGGTATGTTCTTCCATTTGTTTGTGTCCTCTTTGATTTCACTGAGCAGTGGTTTGTAGTTCTCCTTGAAGAGGTCCTTTACATCCCTTGTAAGCTGGATTCCTAGGTATTTTATTCTCTTTGAAGCAATTGTGAATGGAAGTTCATTCCTGACTTGGCTCTCTGCTTGTCTGTTACTGGTGTATAAGAATGCTTGTGATTTTTGCACATTAATTTTGTATCCTGAGACTTTGCTGAAGTTGCTTATCAGCTTAAGGAGATTTTGGGCTGAGACGATGGGTTTTTCTAAATATACAATCATGTCATCTGCAAACAGGGACAATTTGACTTCTTCTTTTCCTAACTGGATACCCTTGATTTCTTTCTCTTGCCTGATTGCCCTAGCCAGAACTTCCAACACGATGTTGAATAGGAGTGGTGAGAGAGGGCATCCCTGTCTTGTGCCAGTTTTCAAAGGGAATTTTTCCAGTTTTTGCCCATTCAGTATGATATTAGCTGTGGGTTTGTCGTAAATAGCTCTTATTATTTTGAGGTACGTTCCATCAATACCGAATTTATTGAGCGTTTTTAGCATAAAGGGCTGTTGAATTTTGTCAAAAGCCTTTTCTGCATCTATTGAGATAATCATGTGGTTCTTGTCTTTGGTTCTGTTTATATGCTGGATTACATTTATTGATTTGCGAATGTTGAACCAGCCTTGCATCCCAGGGATGAAGCCCACTTGATCATGGTGGATAAGCTTTTTGATGTGCTGCTGAATCCGGTTTGCCAGTATTTTATTGAGAATTTTTGCATCGATGTTCATCAGGATATTGGTCTAAAATTCTCTTTTTTTGTTGTGTCTCTGCCAGGCTTTGGTATCAGGATGATGTTGGCCTCATAAAATGAGTTAGGGAGGATTCCCTCTTTTTCTATTGATTGGAATAGTTTCAGAAGGAATGGTACCAGCTCCTCCTTGTACCTCTGGTAGAATTCAGCTGTGAATCCATCTGGTCCTGGACTTTTTTTCGTGGGTAGGCTATTAATTGTTGCCTCAATTTCAGAGCCTGTTATTGGTCTATTCAGGGATTCAACTTCTTCCTGGTTCAGTCTTGGGAGAGTGTAAGTGTCCAGGAAATTATCCATTTCTTCTAGATTTTCTAGTCGATTTGCGTAGAGGCATTTATAGTATTCTCTGATGGTTGTTTGTATTTCTGTGGGGTCGGTGGTGATATCCCCTTTATCATTTTTTATTGCGTCTATTTGATTCCTCTCTCTTTTCTTCTTTATTAGTCTTGCTAGCGGTCTGTCAATTTTGTTGATCTTTTCAAAAAACCAACTCCTGGATTCATTGATTTTTTGGAGGGTTTTTTGTGACTCTATCTCCTTCAGTTCTGCTCTGATCTTAGTTATTTCTTGCCTTCTGCTAGCTTTTGAATGTGTTTGCTCTTGCCTCTCTAGTTCTTTTAATTGTGATGTTAAAGTGTCAATTTTAGATCTTTCCTGCTTTCTCTTGTGGGCATTTAGTGCTATAAATTTCCCTCTACACACTGCTTTAAATGTGTCCCAGAGATTCTGGTATGTTGTATCTTTGTTCTCATTGGTTTCAAAGAACATCTTTATTTCTGCTTTCATTTCGTTATGTACCCAGTAGTCATTCAGGAGCAGGTTATTCAGTTTCCATGTAGATGAGCAGTTTTGATTGAGTTTCTTAGTCCTGAGTTCTAGTTTGATTGCACTGTGGTCTGAGAGACAGTTTGTTATAATTTCTGTTCTTGTACATTTGCTGAGGAGTGCTTTACTTCCAATTATGTGGTCAATTTTGGAATAAGTGCGATG
This sequence comes from Trachypithecus francoisi, assembly GCF_009764315.1. Taxonomy (NCBI): domain Eukaryota; kingdom Metazoa; phylum Chordata; class Mammalia; order Primates; family Cercopithecidae; genus Trachypithecus; species Trachypithecus francoisi. Next base: position 15,818,642 of record NW_022681460.1, on the reverse strand, counting down.
TGGTGCTGAGAAGAATGTATATTCTGTTGATTTGGGGTGGAGAGTTCTATAGATGTCTATTAGGTCCGCTTGGTGCAGAGATGAGTTCAATTCCTGGATATCCTTGTTAACTTTCTGTCTCGTTGATCTGTCTAATGTTGACAGTGGAGTGTTGAAATCTCCCATTATTATTGTATGGGAGTCTAAGTCTCTTTGTAGGTCTCTAAGGACTTGCTTTATGAATCTGGGTGCTCCTGTATTCGGTGCATATATATTTAGGAGAGTTAGCTCTTCCTGTTGAATTGATCCCTTTACCATTATGTAATGGCCTTCTTTGTCTCTTTTGATCTTTGATGGTTTAAAGTCTGTTTTATCAGAGACTAGGATTGCAACCCCTGCTTTTTTTTGTTCTCCATTTGCTTGGTAGATCTTTCTCCATCCCTTTATTTTGAGCCTATATATGTCTCTGCATGTGAGATGGGTCTCCTGAATACAGCAGACTGATGGGTCTTGACTCTTGATCCAGTTTGCCAGTCTGTGTCTTTTAATTGGAGCATTTAGTCCATTTACATTTAAGGTTAATATTGTTATGTGTGAACTTGATCCTGTCATTATGATATTAACTGGTTATTTTGCTCATTAGTTGATGCAGTTTCTTCCTAGCCTCGATGGTCTTTACATTTTGGCATGTTTTTGCAATGGCTGGTACCGGTTGTTCCTTTCCATGTTTAGGGCTTCCTTCAGGGTCTCTTGTAAGGCAGGCCTGGTGGTGACAAAATCTCTAAGCATTTGCTTATCTGTAAAGGATTTTATTTCTCCTTCACTGATGAAACTTAGTTTGGCTGGATATGAAATTCTGGGTTGAAAATTCTTTTCTTTAAGAACGTTGAATATTGGCCCCCACTCTCTTCTGGCTTGTAGAGTTTCTGCCGAGAGATCTGCTGTTAGTCTGATGGGCTTCCCTTTGTGGGTAACCCGACCTTTCTCTCTGGCTGCCCTTAAGATTTTTTCCTTCATTTCAACTTTGGTGAATCTGGCAATTATGTGTCTTGGAGTTGCTCTTCTGGAGGAGTATCTTTGTGGCGTTCTCTGTATTTCCTGAATTTGAATGTTGGCCTGCCCTACTAGGTTGGGGAAGTTCTCCTGGATGATATCCTGAAGAGTGTTTTCCAACTTGGTTCCATTTTCCCCCTCACTTTCAGGCACCCCAATCAGACGTAGATTTGGTCTTTTTACATAATCCCATACTTCTTGCAGGCTTTGTTCATTTCTTTTTCTTCTTTTTTCTTTTGGTTTCTCTTCTCGCTTCATTTCATTCATTTGATCCTCAATCGCTGATACTCTTTCTTCCAGTTGATCGAGTCGGTTACTGAAGCTTGTGCATTTGTCACGTATTTCTCGTGTCATGGTTTTCATCTCTGTCATTTCGTTTATGATCTTCTCTGCATTAATTAGTCTAGCTGTCAATTCTTCCACTTTTTTTTCAAGATTTTTAGTTTCTTTGCGCTGGGTACGTAATTCCTCCTTTAGCTCTGAGAAGTTTGATGGACTGAAGCCTTCTTCTCTCATCTCGTCAAAGTCATTCTCTGACCAGCTTTGATCCGTTGCTGGCGATGGGCTGCGCTCCTTTGCAGGGGGAGATGCGCTCTTATTTTTTGAATTTCCAGCTTTTCTGCCCTGCTTTTTCCCCATCTTTGTGGTTTTATCTGTCTCTGGTCTTTGATGATGGTGACGTACTGATGGGGTTTTGGTATAGGTGTCCTTCCTGTTTGATAGTTTTCCGTCTGACAGTCAGAAGGACTGTCTGTTGGTCTGTTGGAGATTGCTTGAGGTCCACTCCAGACCCTGTTTGCCTGGGTATCAGCAGCAGAGGTTGCCAAAGATAGAATATTGCTGAGCAGCGAGTGTACCTGTCTGATTCTTCCTTTGGAAGTTTCCTCTCAGGGATGACTCCACCCTGTGAGGTGTGGGGTGTCAGACTGCCCCTAGTGGGGGATGTCTCCCAGCTAGGCTACTCAGGGGTCAGGGACCCACCTGAGCAGGCAGTCTGTCCGTTCTCGGATCTCAACCTCCGCGTTGGGAGATCCACGGCTCTCCCCAAAGCTGTCAGACAGAGTCGTTCGCCTCTGCACCGCCCCCGCTGCTTTCCCTATTGGACCTCAGCTGTGGGCTGTCCCCAGAGGTGGAGTCTACAGAGACAGGCAGGTTTCCTTGAGCTGCTGTGAGCTCCACCCAGTTCGAGCTTCCCAGCGGCTTTGTTTACCTACTTAAGCCTCAGCAATGGTGGGCGCCCCTCCCCCAGCCTCGCTGCTGCCTTGCGGATAGATCGCCGCAGACGGCTGTGTTAGCAGTGAGGGAGGCTCCGTGGGCGTGGGACCCTCCCGGCCAGGTGTGGGATATATTCTCCTGGTGTGCCTGTTTCCTTAAAGCGCAGTATTGGGGTGGGAGTTACGCGATTTTCCAGGTGTTATGTGTCTCAGTTCCCCTGGCTAGGAAAACGGATTTCCTTCCCCCTTGCGCTTCCAGGTGAGGCGATGCCTCGCCCTGCTTCAGCTCACGCTGGTCAGGCTGCAGCAGCTGACCAGCACCGATTGTCCGGCACTCCCTAGAGAGATGACCCCAGTACCTCAGTTGAAAATGCAGAAATCACCGGTCTTCTGTGTTACTCACGCTGGGAGTTGGAGACTGGAGCTGTTCCTATTCGGCCATCTTGCTCCGCCCCTCCCCTCCACTTTCATTTATATAAAAGATAGCATAAAATGTATAAGCTCTGTATCTCTTCTTTAAAAAACATACACCCTGGAAATGTTTCCATTTCAGTACACACAGAACTTCCTCCCTCTTTTTTTTTTTTTTTTTTTTTAAGGAAAAGTACATTATTTCTTTGTGTAGATGCAGTGTTGTTTATTCACCCAGTGCCCTTTACATGGATACCAGCCTTGGTTCTAATCTTTTGCTTTTACAACCTATGTTGTAATGGAGTAACCTCACTCATATGTCATTTCATTGACGTGCCGAATACTGATAGGCAAATACACATGTGATTTTGGATAGATTCAAAGTCATTTTAAATTGTTTAGATTGTTTGCTTTAGTCAAACTTCTTAAACTGGATTCAGTACGTATTACATGATATTCTTAAAATACAATTTTAGGCCATGTTAATTCACAATGGTCCTCTAAGGCACCCAGAAAGTGGCCACTGAATTCCAAACGAGATGTTTGTGTTGGCGAGTGACGAAAACCAAAAAATAAAAACCACTACTATAAAGTGCTAAATGAATTGGTCATTAATAATAAGAAAGATTATTATTTTTCTCAGATTATCCCAGACATCTGGAGCAGTTCGGAGACATTAGGAAACTATATAACATGTAACCATCACGACAGTTGTCTAAAAATGCTTATAAGCACTAAACCCATGCAAACTATTTGTAACCTTAACTAATCCAAATGTAGAAATATTTCAATGCCACATCATACTCAGCCACATATTTTGCTATTAATGGCAAAAACCGCAATTATTTTTGCACCAGCCTAATATAAAGTCTGTATACTCCCTGTCAAACTAAAGTTCTATTCTGTTATAACAGCCTCATTTCAAATCAGCAAACGGAGTACAAGTAAAACAGAAAGAACAATGTGGTTGTATATGGTTATTTATGTTTTTTTTTAATCCTAAATGATTTTTTAATTTTTATCTTATGAAGAAAAACGATATTAAAACAATTCATTATTTTTACTCACCTACAAGGCATCATAGGCAAGTCAAAGAATGTAACAAGATGCCTCTGCTAAGAGTTATTAATCCTGAGGCATAAACAAATCAAACGGTGCTTTGTTTTTAGTTTGATGAGTGAAATAAAATAGAATGAATGAGACAGTATTTAATTCCATCATCAAAACCACCCCAATATTTCTCAGGGAGAACCGCTCCCTTTCATAATTAAATTAACCTGTAAAAGTTTACCAAATAAACACCATGAACAGTGTACTTTCAAACTGTTTTAAACACCACCTCACTGTTCTAGCATTTTTTAAAAAAGCAAATACAAAGTTTTGTGTATTTTTTTTTTCATCAGCATTTGTTGGAAGACTTAAAATAAGGTCAACACAAAAATTCCAGAGCAGGAACATTATCACCTATAGCAATGAGTATAATGTGTTTGGGTGAATCTGTTGTCAGAGGCCAGTTAAGAAACAAGTCATAACCATGTCTCCTTCTGAGGGGAAACTGGGTGATCATGGACAGTGTTAGGATATAGGAACAGAAAGAAATCCAGGCCTCAGTGTCAGCATCTTTTAATCTAGACAAAACACTACTCCAGACATGTTGCTGTTTTGTTAAAATATTGAACATATTTACCAACTATTTTAAAATCTCACACATTTTAATTAAGTGTTAACACTACAACTAAACAGCCAAAAGTAAAATCAATAGACTCTTAACTGCTATTCTGAGGGGGAAAAAGTACACTACACATCAATGCTGATTTGAGAGCCATGTTTTAACATCTCTTTGGTCAATCACTGCAATTAGCCCATCATCAGACTCCATCTCAAAAAAAAAAAAATAATTCCCTTTAGGCATGTATTGTACATTCTGTTTTCAAAGACGAACCATGCATTTTCCAAATGCAATACATACAGCTTTATACTGCAATGGTACTTGAAAAAATCTTTCGCCATGTAGTAAGACTTACTTTTCCTTTTGATGCTTATTTTGCCAAATTGCATTTCTGCACATGTATCTTCAATAAAATCCACAGAGAAGGTAAGGAAAACAATACTTCAAGGTCAAAACTTTAGTTTATCAAAACTTAGTCCCACAGGACTATTCATATCATTGCATAAAACATAAAAATGAGTATGACTAAACTAGTAAGAAAGTTATTAACACTGAATCACATGAAACTGCCAATATTTGACTGTTTCTGACAACAATGGCAATTTCATATGTAACTTTTATATTTCTGAAGCCTAACTAGGTACCTAATAGAGGTAACCATATTCCTGAAGCCTAACTAAATACCTAATAGAGGTACTTATGACCAATCCTTGACTTATGGAGACTTAAAAATTAGAATAAAATGTTTACAACTAAAAATTTAAATGAATAAATGGCATATTATCTTCTATTATTTTGAACTCTAGTGGAATAGAGACTCTATAAAACACGATGCTTAAAGATAACTGAATGTATCATCTGACAACAGATAATAGATCTAAAATAGAGCTAAATTCGCCCTCAAGATGTTTGTGAAACTTTTAGAGCTGATGTTTATGGATAGTCTGTGTAAGAACATGATGTGAAAACACTATGATCTTTTATGTGTCTTATATAACATATCTTATAAATAGAGCTAAACTCAGACAAGGTTATATGTTTATGATTTAAAAAAATTCTTAATACGAATTAACCCTACTCAAAAATTATGTTGTATATTTGTAGTATGTGTGAATATGTATGTATATACATATATTTGTGTATACATTTTTATACTAATATATCAGGGATTTTATTAAATGTTATACTTTAGCCTACCTCAAGTGATTAAGATTTTACTTCTTTTCCAAAAACAATGTAGTTCAGCCATCTAGTGGTAAAGTATAAAGCAATCATTCCTCTGTATTTTATTATACTGTAAAAATAAGACAGGCAGTATGGAGAAGGATTATAAATTATTTAAACTTACTTTTCCTCTTCTCTGGTGACATCATAGAGCACAATCAAGAACTCAGAGACAATATGACTACAAAAATACATCACTGGATTTAGTAATTTGGAGTTTCTGGTTGACCTCAGCAAGAACAATGAATGGTGCCAAGAACTGTATTAGAGTTATAAAAGGAAACAGAAAAGTATGGAACATTCTAACCAAGAAGTATGGTTGTAAAAAGATGGAGGAAAAGAGGAGAAGAGAAGAAACAGTTGGGCTGAAGAAGGGTTCTCTTTTTGTTTTATAGCATTCAAAGTCTTCATTATGTTAAGGGGTTAAATAAAGACCTGGTAAAGAAGGACAGAGGATAAAAGTCCCATGTGAGATAGAGAGGAATAAATCATTACACAGGAGTCAGACTGCCTTGGAGAGAGCATGCTGCCTCATTCTCTGGCATGGTAGGGGAGATAATCACCATAATAGATGAGTTTAAAGCCAGAGGACACAGGAGTTCAAACGTTGTTTTCTAATTTTTTTTTTTTTTCTTATTTTTGAAACAAGAGGCAAGGAAATCTACCTCATGGTGAAAAGCAGAGGCCAGGAAGAAAGGAATGGGAGTTAAATGGTACAATGCGTTGAAGAATCAACTGTTGTGTGCACCTTTAAGGTGTTAAAACTTTAATCATTATTAAATGAAAAAAATTAAATAGATAGCTCCTGAATTTTCCAATCCTATATTCTCATTTAAATTCCAAATCTTCAAACTAGTTTAAGAAGTCAACTACACTGAAAGTATAATGAAAATGAAGGCACTGCATTCTGTTAAAATAGATTGTGACATACAAACCTCACTCCACCTCCTCCAAAATTTCCATTTCACCTTCTCCTTTGTAAGGAAGAGTGTAGCAGATTCAACCAGGTTACTAGAATCCTGCATCTTAGTCAACAGAATTAGCTAAGTAAAATGAGGGTTTTCAATAAAGTTGGCATCAATACTCCCCAAATAACATGTTCTTATAAAACTTCAGAAGCCAAAATAAATGCATCAGTGTTCCAGAACAAAAGAATATTTGATGAGACAAAACTATCAGTTAATATCTCAATAAACCAAGAAAAGAGTATATTGAAGTATTTTGTTGTTGCTGCTTTTTTTAAAAAAAGTTTATTTGCTGTGGTAGACTAAGTGGTATTTATTATAGACAAGCTAAAATGAACATATTTAATTCTCATTATAAGTGGGAAAGAGAAATATAAAATAATGGTTTCTAACATATTATCTATAAATGTAACCCTAAATCCAATATCACATTTGTCATTATTTGCATGTACTACATTCTCTAGATAACACTGTGAATTTTAAAAGCATACCAATAGATCACATATATACATTACTTACTAGTCTTATATTAACAAATTTAAACAAGGAACAGCATGTAAGTGCTCAACGTATCTCAAGTAAATAAATAAAAGGATAGATAAAATTTTAGTCTATAAATGCCTTTTAACGATACAATCACTTAGAGGGTAGAAACCAAAAACAATATGAGTTGAAAACATAAAGAATCTTTCTTCCTGTGCAATTTTGAGAAAAAATCAGTCAAGAAAAATATGTATAGTAAAAATGCACTTGCATGTATGAATGTTATCAAAGATGGTTGATACGCTCATCACAGGCCCACATATTCTGATCTCAGAGTCCTTAAAATGTGGGGGTTTGGAAGATGGGATTTTATAAGTGATGGTGCAGGCACTGAGGTTGGCAGGAATATGGGCTGGATAGTGGCCCAGAAGCAAAGAGAGGGCTAAGCAGGTGATACAAATCGCAACTAGGAGCTGCAAATTCTAATCCCTGAGCAAATTCACAAAAAGAGAAAAACTCAGAGATGTCAAGATTTCGATCGATGACATAACATGTTAAATGCCACAAAGAGTTGTTAATGTCATCTTATTCACTCACCTATCAAAAAATCATAAAATATACAATCTGCCATGCTTTACTTATAAAATCTGAATGTCAATCATAGTACCGAAAATCAACCTATGTAATGGTTAAATATGAACACCGTATTTATTACACAAAATTTGATGTGACATTCTCAAATCCACATTTGATATTCACTAGATATATAAGACTCCAAGGTTCTCCAGCTTCCTTACCTTCAGATATTTTATTAGATTACAACCTTATATGACAGACAGCAATAACAGCAAACAACATCAAATAAAAACTAGCTTACAAAAATACCGAAGACTAATGCTCCAGTCTCTAAAAGTTAGGTAACGTACCTAAAACTCACTCTTGCCCAGGGACTTCAATTTCCACTGCCCCATTCTAATCTAAAACACCATTTTCAAGGCCAGGTGCAGTGGCTCATGCCTGTAATCCCAGCACTTTGGGAGGCCGAGGCAGGTGAATCACTTGAGGTCACACGTTCAAGACCAGCCTGGCCAACGTGGTGAAATCCCATCTCTATTAAAATACAAATGGTGGTGGGCACCTGTAGTCCCAGCTACTTGGGAGGTTGAGGTAGGAGAACTGCTTGAGCCCACGAGGTGGAGGCTGCAGTGAGCCAAGATAGTGCCACTGCCTTCCTTCCTGGTCTCGTGAGAATGAGACTTCGTCTCAAAAAATAATAACAAAAAATTAAAAATTAAAAAAAACATTTTCTTAACTGATCTCTCAGTGGCCATGGGCTCCCTCAGTATGCTCTCCATATTAGAGCCATAGTAAAAACACACATCTAATTAGGTCACTCATAAAAATCCTTCTAGACTTGGCCTCTCACTGCCCTTGTCAAAGACTTGACTTTTTATCCGGGCCTACAAAACAACCTGATCTAGCTCCTATTCTCTAAGCTTCAACACTTACGGCCCACAAGCCTTCTCTCAGCTTCTCAACAGTACTTTGCGGGGCAGATGTCAAAGGGAAATATCATAGGCAATAAAGGTACATGAATGCAGCAACACTTTCAACCTTACCTACCTGTGAGTGAGGGAACACTATGCTTTAGATAAAAAGCCGTAAGTCCTAATGCTGGTTCTTTGTGCAAATCAAATTCCTTATCTCAACGTCCTCACCTTTAAAGAAAGGAGACTCGCTAAAAAGATTCCTATTTGAATCTTCAAGCTGTCTGATTTCATAACTCTTTCACCACTTATTTTACATGGAGATTCCAGATTCAAAAGTTCTACCCTAATCTCTAAACTGATTTGGTGTCTCAACACTAACTTCAAATATTGCCTTTTTAATTCAGGGTCTCCACCAGGCATTTGGGCTCTTTTGGAAAAACAGTTTCTCCAATAAAGTCTAGATACCCTTTCAACAGTCATCCTTTGGTTCACCTTTGTTAAAAGTGTTATGTACTTCACTATTCAAATACCATTCTGTTTTGAAAGCTCTGTCTCAGACTCAAGTTATTTATCCTACTAAAGTAGCCTTTGAATAGGTTAGTGTTCTCTTAGTACTGGCAGGGAAATAATTTAGAAGATCATAATCCTAAAAATGCAGAGTCAGTCTGGTAAAGACACACTGTCTATTTGATTTCCTGTCATACGTACTGGAAGAATAAGTTAGTATATAGAAATGGCTTATAATATTCTGAAATTTTGCAGCGATGCAAACATATACTTAAGCTATTAATTATTTTAAAAATTCCTGATTTAAAATTTTAGAAGTCACCAAGTAACTTAAATTGTGTCAAACAGCTAATAATATCACCCACACCTTCAAATTCTGAACCAAATGTATAATTACTCCAAAATGTCCTGCCAGGCAAAATATATTTTGAGAACTTTGTTGACTTACTGTCCACTTGAATTTATCCATGGATTATGCACCTGTCTTATAGTAAAGAAAGAAAATGTAAAAAACACATGGAATGGGCTAAGAATCCAAACATCTAGGAAAGTCTAAAAAGAATGGTCAATTCTCATCACTTAGATGTTTAGTATATTTCTAGAGATTAAAAACAAAAGACTGACTTTTTAGAATAAGCTGTAACTTACAAATTGATATCATGTAATATATATATTTTGAAAACATTTCTTTGGCTAGATCCTTATTTTCCCTGTTACGCTTTACTTTTGACTTATAGAAATGACTACCTGTAACTCACTCAAAATATGGGTTTAAAAAGTCAGTATGCTCACATATTATCTGAATAACAAACAGTATTTTGTTTGACTACTTATCTCCTATAGAGAAAAACAAAAATTTTCTCAAAAAACCATTTTAGTTATTAATGACTTTGTTATACAAAGCATCCAACTTTCAGTCATTTCCTAACCAAAAAAGAAAACTGATGCTCTAAAAAAATAAACTGTTATCATAGTAATACCTCTATTAATTAACACATCCACACGAATACAATGAAAATCAATATTCACAATGATGATCCTAATGCACTGCAAGACTGAGTAGTACCAGCAAAGGAATATAAATTAACTATAATTTTAGGATCACAGTTGTCTATCACTGTATTCAAATGCTCCAAAAAGTAGACAATCTTTGGATGGCATGTATGGTAAACTGCAATGAAAACAAATGCTACAATATTTTCTATTTTGCTTTTTATCTTTTTGTAAGGATTTTTAAAAATACAATGTATTTTGGAATAGATTATGCTTGGTGCAACATTCAAAACGTAAAGGCTGGCATATAGACTTAAGAAAAATAAGTCTCCCTCCCATCCCTGTCCCCAACTTACTCAATTTGCCTCTTGAGATGCAAGCACTCTTACTAGTTTGTTTATTCTTATACAAGGAATATGAGATATTCTGTGTTACATACGTATCAATTATGTATTTTACGCAAATGCTGTACACCATCTACTCTATTCTATATACTTTTTTTTTTTTCTACTAAATGTATTCTGGATGTCTTTCATAGTCCATAACAAGGTGCCTACACCTTTTTTTTTTTTTTTTTTTTGAGACGAAGTCTCACTCTGTCGCCAGGCTGGAGTGCAGCGGCACAATCTCGGCTCCCTACAACCTCCACCTCCCGGGTTCAAGTGATTCCCCTGCCTGCCTCCACCTTTTTAATGACTGCTAACGTAACTAGTTCTTATGAATGAATATTTGAGCAGTTCCTTCTTCTGCTATTACAAATAATGGTATAATCAATAACCCTGTATATACATCATTTGCACATATGCAACTGTATCTGTAATATAAATTCTTAGAGATATAATTGTTGGGCGACTGTGCATTTAACATTTTTAAAGTTGATATTAAAGTATTATAACAGTTTCTATTTGCAATCTCTCATTACAAATAAAGCCACATCTTTGCATAGGTTTAAGGTCATTTATAATTCTTTATCCATTATTCAACTGGGTTATTGTTTTGCTTTAAATACTTTTTAAAATAAACTTTTTATAACTTTTTGTATATTAAGACTATTAGCTCCATTACATGAGCTGGAAATGTTTCTCCCAGTTTGTCATTTATCTTTTTTTTTTTTTCTTTTTTGAGATGGAGTCTCGCTCTGTTGCCCAGGTTGGAGTGCAGTGGCAGGATCTCAGTTCATTGCAACCTCTGCCTCCCGGATTCAAGCAATTTCCCTGCCTCAGACTCCCAAGTAGCTGGGATTACAAGCATATGCCACCACGCCCAGTTAATTTTTGTATTTTTAGTAGAGTCGGGATTTTACCATGTTGGCCAGGCTGATCTCAAACTCCTGACCTCAAGGTGATCTGCCCACCATGCCTCCCAAAGTGCTAGGATTACAGGTGTGAGCCACTATGTCTGGTCCCAGTTTGTCATTTATCTTTAACTTTACTTGTATTTTTCTCTATATGTAGGGTTTTTTTTTAAAATGTTGTCAGATTCATACATCTTTTCTTTTATAGTTCTGGGTTTGAGGTCGTACTTCAAAGGCTTTCTGACTACATGATTAAAAATATATATATAAAAAAATCCCCCTACATTTTCTACTAGCAGTTTTATAATTTATTTTTTAATCCATAGACCTTTGATCTCTGTGGAATTTATTTAGGTATTAGATGTGAGGTAGGGCATAACTGTATTTTTTTAGATGGCTATTCATAGGCCAAACACTACTTATTGAATAATCTGTCTTCCATTGATCTGAAATGCTATCTTTTTCATACATTAAATTTCTCACTCTTTTTGGGTCTATTTCTGAACTTTCTATTCAGTTTGAACACCATGAACTTAAACAATGTAGATCAAAAAGATTTATAGCATACTTAAGTTTAAGAAACATAAGTTATATCATAACTATAGGAAACTATAAGATACAGATAAAGTATTTCCTCTAGATTTATTCCTATTTAATTCATTTAACAATAATTTATTTAACCTTCTCTTCCCCTGGCACATACTTACTTTTTTTAAGGAGAAAGTTTCAAGTGGCCAGTTAAGAATTTCTCTGGCTTTAATCCAAAGGGATTTCTTTCACCCATTTTGAGTAAAGCGACTCCAGTTATTTACTTATTGTCATGGAGCTTCTGAGAAATTCGTTCTTACCCCTTTTATCTGAAGTTGGGAGGTCAAAGTATGATAAAGTCTATTTAGCAAGCTGTCTAAAAATCACAGGTCATCTACTCAAAAAGTACATAGCCACCATTGTTCTGCAGCCTAGATAACTTTTTATTTGCTTGAGTCCCTTTTAACCACATACTGGACTTAAATCTCAGGTTATCTATATTCCTTTATCATATCCCCAGGGACTCTCCCTGCCTTAAACTGCCCACCACACCCAGCACACAAAGCATGAAAGTCTTTTTTTCATCAGTATTAACTGTAACCATCATCAACAAGTCAGGCTATGGGACATATGGCTGGTAACTGTGCACATGCTAACTGTGATAGGAAAACGAGGAGGACATACTTTTACTTCTGTGGTGTTCTCCAGAAGTAAGTAAGGGAAGATTTCTGCCTGGCACAGTGCTCTGTACAAACATTAGACTGCATACCAAATTGAAATAGTCACCAAAGACAAAACGAGTGTTTGCTGCTCTCAAATACCATCACATAAATGTTAAAAGAAGTTCAGAAAGTATCAAAAATTTAGTTTCATTTGTTTACAATTTTGAGCTAAATTACCATTAAAAATAAAATGGTAAGTAAAAACTAAAAAAAAAAAAAAAAAAAAATGAATTGGTAAGTATCTGGAGATGAACAATAAATTCAAAAAATGAAACAAACTATTTTTTACTTTATAGGACAGAAGATACAAATTTGATTTTCAGATCACTGGAGATACTTTAAAGAAAACTCTAAAATGTTAAGAGGAGATTATGTAACTTTGGTAAATAAACAAATATTAGGTAAGAGATGAAAAGAAAACAATCTCAAGAATAATCAGTAAGATGACAACAGCAGGACAGGACTTCTAATGAAATAATACAGGACCCATTTTAAACTCTTAAATAAGTATGAAACTTGTAGATGTACCCTGAAGTAAGGATGTGGCCAATCTTCTTAATAAGAGGTAATAAAGAACAGAAAAATTTTGCATTTTGAAAATCAGCATTTCTTCTTAGCATCAATTTAATGTTGATTATTTTCAGCATTTCATAGTGTAGAGTTACTGAACTCAGATCTTATGATCTGACAAAATTTATGATAAGGGAAACACTTTGTTGCCCATTCTTTTTATCATATCTCACCTTTCTAAACAAATTCTTTTGGGGACATTTAACAGTAAGCAGTTGTCAATTGTCCTCTGTTGAGGACAACTGTCCAACTTCTCACTGCAGAGTGAGAAGGAGAGCTTAAAGAAGCTTTCAATCTATTATAATGCTTCAAGACAGAAACTAGAAGTTCTTATGTCCTGTAACTTTGCTCATATGTTATATTTAAGAGGCATTCCATTTCTCATGCATCAATCTGATGTACGAATCAAATCCATAACTGGCACATAATACATTCTCTAATTGAGCCCTTTTCCCTCAGTTCACTTCTTCACTGCTGGTAACTGGTACATTTTAGAACAAATTAGTAACTTTCAATGCCATCAACCTAAGATCCCTTGTTTGAAAATGTCTGTTTTTGAACTATGTGCCAAACAGAACTCTCATTCTCCTATCATGCATATTTGTGGCTGGGACGTGGTGAACTAACTCAGAGTTGTCAGGGACAAATACCATGGGCTCACCACTCCTGGTTTACTTCCTGCTAGCACACCCAGTCCCCTTAGGGAGTATGTTACTGGTGTGAAGTCTAACAAACAGTTGTCCCAAAGTCTGGTGTGGATTACAAACAAACTCTAAGAGTCCATTTACTAATTCATTAAAACTTAAGGTTAATTTAAATACACCTAAATATTTGAATTCTAAACTTAAGAGTCATATATTTAAAGTAATATAGAAAACCAGGAGAAACAAATTTAATAGAGTTAGCAACTCAGTATATGCGAATGAAAGTTGGTGTTCTCCTTTTACACTTTTTTTTTTTTTTTTTGAGACAGAGTCTCGCTCTGCTGTCAGGCTGGTGTGCAGTGGCACAATCTCAGCTCACTGCAACCTCTGCCTCCTGGGTTCAAGAGATTCCCCTGCTTCAGTCTCCCAAGTAGCTGGGACTACAGGCATGCACCACCATGCCCAGCTAATTTTTTTGTATTTTAGTAGAGACGAGGTTTCACCATGTTGACCAGGATGGTCTTGATCTCCTGACCTCGTGATCTGCCCGCCTTGGCCTCCCAAAGTGCTGGGATATGGGTGGGAGCCATCGCGCCTGGCCTCCTTTCACACGTTAACGTTGTAAGAAGAATATGTTTGTTTTCATACTATCTGTTATAAAAAGGATTCCAATTACATAAATTCCTAGGATATCCAAATATCTGACTGCAGAATACCCGACACCACCAATACATGAACTCTGAATATCCTCATTACAAAAATACAAATGATTGTATTTATTTGGCAATGAGTGTGAAAAATGAAAAGCTCCTAATCTTTGTAAGTTTTTTTTTTTTTTTTTTTTTTTTTGAGGCGGAGTCTCACTCTGTCGCCCAGGCTGGAGTGCAGTGGCCGGATCTCAGCTCACTGCAAGCTCCGCCTCCCGGGTTTACGCCATTCTCCTGCCTCAGCCTCCCGAGTAGCTGGGACTACAGGCGCCCGCCACCTCGCCCGGCTAGTTTTTGTATTTTTAGTAGAGATGGGGTTTCACCGTGTTAGCCAGGATGGTCTCGATCTCCTGACCTCGTGATCCGCCCGTCTCGGCCTCCCAAAGTGCTGGGATTACAGGCTTGAGCCACCGCGCCCGGCCTGTAAGTTTTTTCTCAAGTCATAAAAAGGTTTAAGGCATTCTACTCACATCTGTTCTTTATTATAAAGCATTACAAATATTTTGCTAATCGATATAGATTAAAATCTAACAGAGAAAACACAACACAACCAAACACTACTACAAATGTGACAATGTTGCAATAAATGACAGTCCTAATTTTTCTTGATTTGATTATAATAAAATGAATTACTATAGCTAATTTTGCTGACTGAATAACTTACTTCCTAGGTTTATCCATAAAACAATCACTTCTCTTTGAAATTATATATCAAACACCCAAAATGCAAAAAAAAAAAAAAAAAGTAATGCAACAAAATATTAAATTAACAGCAATAAAAAATGGCACACTCTCATTTCTTAACTATAGCTAACAAGGACAGTGTGACTTGGAAGTTTTCATAGGATTAAAAAAAAATTTTAAGTAATAGAACTGATTCAACCTGAACAAAAACAATTAAAGAGGTGGGAAAGGCTGGGCCCGATGGCTCAAACCTGTAATCCCAGCACTTTGGGAGGCCCAGGTGGGCGGATCACAAGGTCAAGAAATCAAGACCATCCTGGTCAACATGGTGAAAACCAAAAATACAAAAAAAAAAATCAGCTGGGTGTGGTGGCACGTGCCTATAATCCCAGCTACTTGAGAGGTTGAGGCAGAATCACTTGAACCTGGGAGTCGGAGGTTGCAGTGAGTTGAAATCGCACCACTGCACTCCAGTCTCGCGACAGAGCAAGACTATCTCAAAAACAAAAACAAAAGAGGTGAGAAAGTGTAGTACTATCCCTTTTAATATGATCTATGTTTCTTAAAATTCTTTTATTTTAATATTATTTCTAAATATTATTCAGAATAACAAAATCCTATCTCCAGGAATCTCCTAGTAACAGCAAAAGGACAGAACCAGTCTTCTTCCAAATAAGACACAAACCATAATGTCTACAATTTTATCCATCAAATTTTCCCACCATGAAACATAGAGAATAGCTAATCCAGATCTTTGGATTTTGTTTTGGACTTTGCTTGATTTCCATGTATTCAGACAGACATATATGTGAAGAAACTGGGAGAGATGTAAAGAAGGCATTAGAACACGAAAATAACTTTTAGAACTGATAAATACAGAACTTTACATCTTCAGTCTGAAGCAGACAGTTCATAAGAAACAAAAAGAAACAAGAAAAGCAGTGCCAAATTCTACTTTTCAAGGTTGGAAGAACACTATTAATGTATTTCACTGCTTCCTGTTTATCTCAGCCACTGCCATCGACCCCTTCAAGCTATCATTCTGTCAAGATGCCCAGCTCGCTGAAGACATTCCTGACTCTAAGGAAAAAACACAGTTTTTACCACATACTATAAATCAAGTATCTTATTTTCCTGTATATGTTTATTTTCAGATGCTAACACATTTCAACCAAATAATCAGAAGTAAATTATAAACTCATTTAACATGTTTTAGGAGTGAAACACGAATTTAAGAGTAGAAGCAGCATTGATGATATATAAAACAATTAAATGTAAAATATGAAACCTGAAAGAGGTGCTTTCAAGTTTGAGTATAGGTGGTTTTTGTTTTTATGTTATTAATTTTTTTTTCCAACTTGAAATCTCTACTATCTTTTCCTAAGCATATGCCAAGTAACAACGTTTTTAAGTTAAAAAAAAAAAGCAAAAAATAGAATTTAATCAAATAGTTTATGGTGTTTTGTCTTTTACAATTACATTACTAAATTTGGTCCCACACAAATTCTCAAAAATAAAATGGAACAACTGTGAACTATACTAAATTAGTTTAACATTTTAGAAAGAGTATCCATTTAGTTCCTACAAAAAAGTGGTTTTGTAAATATCAAAGGAGTAAGATCCTAATAACAATTACATTTGTTATCACGCACAAATCAGCTATTAAATGAAACTGAGAAGTAACAAATCTGTTTTTGAGTTTTCATCTAAGGAACTTCATCAAAATTTTCCTGAAATAGGAATTCCTATATATTTTCTAGACTAGAAACATCTCACATCTACTGTGTGTGTGTGTGTGTGTGTGTGTGTGTGTGTGTGTGTGTTTGGCAGAAAATCATTTACTGAAATAAGACTCTATATAAGGATTTTCAGTAATTAAATGATTATCATAATCCTCAACTGGAAACATTCTCCTGTTGGAAAAAAAAAAAAGAAAGAAAATGTGGTACTAGTTTTTATCACATAAGAAACAAAGTAAACTTTTCTTGAATTCAAATGTTGAATATAAACTTCTGTTAATGATTTGCACAGAACCTTTGCAAGTAAACCGATAATTAGAAATTCTATAAAAAGAATGGTCACCTAATTCCACTAGAGAAAGGAAGGTCATCAAAAGAAATTAATGAAAGATTCTCTACCGTCATTCACAAGGGTGCCAAGTTTTTCTCGAATATACAACGACTTGGAGTCCCACTGGAAAGTTGGGAAAAGAACAATACAAGTAATTTACTGAATCTCAATGAGTTATTTTAAACAATGGAGTCTTTCTTAGATAGATGATAGCTGCAGATAACACATAAAAAGCCCTAGAGAGTGAACATGTCACAAACTGAAAGAAAATATCTGCAACACATATAACTAATGAAAATCAATATCCAAAATATGTAAGAATACTAAAAAAAACACCACCACCAAAAAAAAAAAAAACTGGTAAAAAGTGGGCAAAGATACAAACAGGTATTTGAGAGAGAAGTAAACACAAAAAAATACAATCAACATATAAAAATATGCTCACCATCATTAGAATCAGTATCATACAAATATAATAAAATGAGACAGCATTTTACAACTACTGGTTGGCAAACCTTGAAGTTTAGATGATACCAAGTGGGTGTACCCTTATGCCCTGCTGGTAAAAACATGAAACAATTTAGAAAATAATTTGGAATTAGCAGCAAAGCAGAAAAATATATATACTTAATATTCCACTCCTAGGTATACTTCCTAGAAAGATTATTTTGCATGTAGCCAGGAAACATGTATAAGAATGTTCAGAGCAGTATTATTTTGGATAGCTAAATATCCACTACAGATAAAAAAAATTCTGATAAACTTATACCATTGTAAACTACAGAGCAGTGAAAAATGAATAAACAGCCCCACAGTATGGACAAATCTCAAAAACACAATGTTACATCAAAAAAGTATGTTGCACAAGCAGATACACACAGTATAATTCCTTTTAAATACAGAATTTAAAAACATGCAAGAAAAACATTATTGTGGGTGGGATGTAGAGTGGTATACTTTCTAGAAGGACAGAGGGAATAAGAGACTCAGTATAATTAACTACATGAGGGAACATGGGGAACGCCGTCGGGGAGATGGCATAGGGGTTTCAAAAAGAATGGTAATGTTAAGTTTCTTTTGCTGGGTAGCAGATACACATACATGTGTTCATTAAATTAATATTCCTCACCTTTAGCATAAAAGAATGCTAAATACTATACACATATCAAAGTTTTCCCAATTTTAAATATTGAAAAAAATGGGTACTTGTTCTTGAAAATTGTGGAAACCAGCAATGTAAGGCAAAAAGGAGAGGCATGATGTGCCCAGAAGAGCAAAGGAGGTGCTCCCACTCTGAGAAAGTATATTAACTAAGTGACGTGTAACTGCTGCCACAGCATTTCAGCTAGTTTATAAGGGATGGAACATAAGCATAAGTTGATGGCTTTAGGTAACAATGAAAGGAAATTAAACAAAAGAGGAATACTTTCAAATACCTGAGAGCATGCACTGGTGGAAAAATGCCAAAGTAGCCTTTGAAACTGGTGTCCATAGGAGGGCAGCATTCAACTCTCCGCTGTGCCACCTACTGGCTTTATGAACCTGTGGAATTCCTTAACCTCTTGGGCTTCAGTTTCCTTACAAAATACAGTGGTAATGTCTATCACATAAGTCTCTTCTGGATAAAATAAGAAAAGCAAAACACCTGACACAGGGAAGACTCTCAATAAACACAAGTCCAATCTGAAGACAAAGCTGAATCGGACCTAACTATCATGATAACCATGGAATGTTATTTTTAAAATGAGGGGCAGAAGACTCAAGTGCTGTACTAGGTCTCAAAGACACAACTTTTATACAAATGGCCCTCACCTTGAAGAAGATGTCTTAATATTAATATTTATAATGCCTTTTAAGCAAAAAACTGTCTAATTCCTATTTCTCTCTTTCCTCCCATGACAAGAAAGATCTAAAGAACCATAGCTCATAACATGACCCACATGTATAATTTGTAAATCAAAAAACTAGATCGTAAAGTGCCATAAAGTAAAACAAACAAATTTTAAAAACTGGAAGTGCTCTTTACTGTCTTATAAAATGTTCTTAAAAATTCTGATAAACTTATTAACACCACAAGTAAAATGCATTTTGAAAGCACTTCAATATCATTACACTGCAGTATACAATGTATATTAAATTGCACAAGAATTTTGTGTTATCAACACTGAAAGTTAAAAAAAGCATACAAATAGGTGGATTTCAAATACAATTATTCTTAATACTGCTTTGGAGTCAGCTTTAGACTGTATTATTCAAAATACAATAATTGTATTATCCAAATTCTACACAAGAGTTTAATCATCATTTGTACCAAATAACACAGAATTTATTCTTTAAGTTAATTACCCACAAATTGTTACTAGTAGACTGAGAGACTTATTTCCCCCCCAAAACCCCACACTTTGGTAAGGTCAGTTACTTCCCACAGGCTCCAAAACTCTTAACATTTCCCCCCAATATTCTTCTATTAGAATTTTTGCCAAATAACTCTTTATCCTTTTTTCTGTATTTTTAATAGCTGTGCTATAAATCATAAGAATACATCTTTTTTTGTAGTTGCATTATTTTGTCATTTCTAAGTCATGTATGATCAAAATATCATTTACTAAATTAATCTTTAAAAGTTTTACTCTGCTGCAATTATACAAATCCTACTGGTCATAAAACTAATAATGCAATTATAAACTAACACTTACCAATGTGAGAAATCAAGATTTATGGGGAAATCAAACCAAAAGCAGGACTGAAAAAATATTCACTATCTATTCTTACTCTCTCAATATCATAGTTGTAATCAAGGGCATTCCCCTGCCATATTTATCTCATGCTAAATATATGATTCTATACAAATATAAATACTACAAAATGAAGTTCTACATGTACCCCATTAGTAAGAATTCATATATTAGTAATAATTCAAAAGTCTCCCAAAACATTGAGAAGTTTTTAGTTACACCACTCTGCCTTTTAATCATTATAACAGGCCATGATGTCCTAAAAAATAAGCATGTTTGACACGTCTTCAAAATAAAAACAAATATATTGACATTCGCACTATTTGCTTTTCAATTAGCTTCTTTTTTAATTAGCAAATTCTGAACTAGCCCATTTTAGAACTGAAACAACATAGCTCTTTCAATTGTAAAGAATTAAAAACAGTGTTCACCAATTTGAGATGGTTTGGAAAGCAGATGTAGTGGGATTACGCTTTCACACAAATCTTAACAAGGAATAGCCAACACAGTAGTTCCTAGTTAAGTAGTGCTATTCTCGGAATGACACTGTTTCTCACAAATCCTCAAGAAATACATCCATAGAAAACAGTCACTTTACCATGGTGATCTTGGCTAAGATGCTTCACCTCTACGCCTCAAATTCTTTATCTCTAAAGATGAGAATAATAATAGTACCTACTTCATGGGGCTGCTATGAGAAGTAAATGAAATCATATATGCAAAGTTGTTAGAATTAGATCTAGCACATAAGACCTTAAAATGTCAGCTATTGAGCTGGCCATTTTATTTATTTACTTATTTTTATTTATTTTTTTTTTGAGCAGAGTCTTACTCTGTCACCCAGGCTGGAGTGCAGTGGTGTCATCTCGGCTCAAGGCAACCTCTGCCTCCCAGGTTCAAGCGATTCTCCTGCCTCAGCCTCCTGAGTAGCTTGGATTACAAGTGCACACCACCACGCCTGGGTAATTTTGTAATTTTAGCAGAGATGGGGTTTTTTCACCATGTTGGTCAGGCTGGTCTCGAACTCCTGACCTTGTGATTCACCTCTCTCGGCCTCCCAAAATGCTAGGATTACAGGCATGAGCCACTGTGTCTGGCCGAGCTGGACATTTTCTAATAGATTCTCACAACTCTAAAAGATATCTGGTTTTCCATATAAACATCTAAGTATTGCACACATTCATTTTATAAAAGATGTCTTGGTTCAGTAAATAATTGCATTTGTCTGTTGATGGCTGAAGGGATAAAGAAAATGTGGGACTTCTGTTTCCCACTACTGAGGCATGAGGATCCAGTGTTCCAACCCATTGAGAAAACGCAGCCTTTGACTGAAGAGGAGACCCATGTAATATTTGAGAAGACTGTGAAATGCATTAGGGAGAATTTCTAGCTGCTAGCTGAGAGGCTCAATGGCACCTACTGTTCTCGGCTGCACAAAGACCAGGTGTACTATGTGAGTGAGAAGATTCTGAAGCTGGCGCTGATATCTGATTTCCCTGGGACCTGCTTCAGAAAATTCACCAAGACCCACAAGTTTCAGTTGCACATCACAGCTCTGGATTACCTTGCACCCTATGCCAAGTATAAAGTGTGGATAAAACCTGGAGCAGAGCAGTCCTTTCCAAATGGGAACGATATGTTGAAATCTGGTCTGCGTCAAATCACGAAAAATACTTCTGGCCAGGAAGTGGTGGTGGTAGACATCCCTTTGGGTTTTGGCGTGGCGGCAACATCTGTGCAAGACTGCACAAAAGGAGACCCCACCAATTTGTGGTATTTCTTCAAGCAAACATTGGTGAATATGTGCGGCACAAAAAGACGTTGACTTAAAATGAAGTCACTGCAAGGACTCACAGTGGTGTGGAAAGGCCCAGCTTCGTTTCCTGTGTTTGCGTGGATTCCACCAACGGGTTGAATTTTGTCAACACTACGACCTCTTTAGGTCTTCTTAGTTTATATGCTATCCATCACTGACAAACACAGGCTGGATGCTTCTTGTACAGAAATGTCTCAGAATTGGGGTTTCAGATCTTTGTGTTTGTGACTAAATATTCTGTTTCGTATCTGAATCTGAGGGCTTCTTGTTCTGAGTAACAGATTCCGAACTGTTGGAACTAAGGACAAGAATGCTTATTGTTATCTGTGATAATACTTTGTTTTCCAAACTCATGATAACAGCACATGGGTTTTCTCTGTTGTTTATTAATATGAAAGATAGATACTGCCATATCAGAACAGTAGGTCACATCTGAGATTTCACAAATGAAATTTGACTGAAATAATAAAAGCAATTTATAGTAAGTGTTACGTGGTGTGGAAGAAAAACTTGGTTTCAAACCCCAGTTCTGCCACCTACCAGCTAAATGACCTTGGATGAATCATTCAACTTTAATAAGCTTCATTTTCTTCTTTAAAAAAAAAAAAAAAACCCACAAAACTTAAGAAATAGCTATAACCATCTACCTAAGAATGGTTTTTAGAATTAGAAGAATCATGATTATAAAGCATGTAACACAGTGTCTGGAAGATGACAGGTGTCAGCCGCCTTGTCCTTTAAAAAAAGTGTGCATATTACATACATATACACAAACACATAATATTATCCAGCCTTAAAAGAAGAAGAAAATTCTGCTATTTTTGACAACATGGATGAACCTAGAAGATAATATGCTAAGTGAAATACACCAGACACAGAAGGACAAATACTGCATGATCTCACTCATACGTGTAATCTAAAAAAGTCAAAATTCATAGAAGCAGGGAGTAGAATGGTGGTTGCCAAGGGCTGCAGAGTGGAGGGTTACAGGGAGATGGTGGTCAAGGGGCACAAGGTTTCAGTTACGTAGGATGAATAAGTTCATGAAATCTAATGTACAGCATGGTGACTATAGTTAGAGATACTGTATCATATACTTAAAATTTGCTAAAAGAGTAGGTCTTAAGTGTTCTCATCAATGTGATGGATATGTTAATTAGGTTGATTATGGTAACCACTTAGCAATGTGTGTGTGTGTGTGTACATATATGCACACACACACATATATATATCTCTGAAAATATATTGTATACTATAAATATATATGCTTTTATCATTTATAACTCAATAAAGCTGGAAACATTTTTTTAAACCTGAATATTTGTGAAACTATGGCCAGGGATGGGTATGTTGATCCACAGTTTACAGTACTGCCAGTAGCATATATATCAGGGGAAAAGAAGTTTTTTAATTGAATTAAAGTCCAATGAGTCCTCGAGTAAATATTAAATATAGCTTGTGCAAAATGCTTTTGGTAATAGAAGTTATATTGTTCATCAAGTAATGAAATGGAATACTACCTAAGATTTTAATGAGAAAAAAGTTTATTCTGTCCAAGCATAACTTTGCTGAGTAATAAGCAGAACTGAGGGCTCTACCAATATTATCTGGAGAACTCACATAGAGTTGTTAAATAAAAAGGGGGGGTTAATGGATGCTACAGAAAAAAATTGAAATATCATTTTCTAGTACTTACTCGGATTAGTATCTCTTTCAGCTCTAATATTTGTATTTTAATGATACTGATGCAATTCTCAAATTTTCATTTTATAAACTTGAGTGTTCTAAAATATCTATCTAATACTCACAACCCAAATAACAACATCTTCCCCCTTTCAGGGTCATATATGTATTTCCACTCAAGAGAGAAGATGCTAGCAGGTAGGATGAGCAGGGAAAGAATTAATAAATGGTATCAGCAGTCTGTGAGCCCATTTATTTCCTGGAATATAATATATTTTTAATACATTGAAGAGTTGAATAAATCAAAGTATCAATAAGTAAATGGGATATAGACGAGTAAAAGACAATGGGAAAGTGAAGCATAGCTATGTCTAAAAAGTTATTTGTTGCTCTGAAACTGCATAGTTCAGGTTTCTTAGATATTTAAAGAAATCTCTCTAAATTCCCAAGATTCTGGGCTCTTCTCCTTTTTCTTTCCATCTCAGGCCCAACCTGAACCTACCCTCTTACATCTATATCTTCCTACCATGCCTATTTTCAGAAAAAACTGTCTTTGAAAAATCTCTGAAATTCTAACTTAGTAGCCAGTAGAACAATTTAAGGTACACACTTATTAGAACAACAATCACAGTTATTTTCTTTTGTGAAAACTACTTTGGGAAGAAGTTGTTGATACTAGGACCTCTACAAGAATTCCGAGTTATTATTTTAAGGTAAGGAAAGGTTTGGAAAGACTCAGGTCCAAACCAGCACCATGCAAATGGCCCTATCATTGGGCATTCACAAGCACGAGGCAAACCATCCACCTCAATAAACATAGAAATCTGGTGTCCTGACACTCTTAGTTCCTTCATTCAGCAACATTTATAAGGTCTAGGCCTTACAACAGGCACTAATTGTATAGAGTGGAATTTCAATAATAACCCATAGTCCTTGAGTTACATTCAGGAAAGAGTATAAAGTATGAGAAAACACCATTTCATGATTTGGAAGATAGATCCACACAGACACTGAAGAAGCCAGAGGCCGTAAGAGGCTTTGGGGTCTGGCGTTTATCTCCGTGAATCTACAGCAGGAAGTAGCTCCTGCTCCAGATTCCTAGAATTCAGCCTGGCTACTGGTACACACAGAGGGCCAGAAAAAGTCTGACAATCATTTAAGAAGGCTGTCTAATATCAGAGATATTTACTTCTTGGACACCAGTATGGTCATCATCACCAATCACAACTGTGGAGCATTCCCAGGCACTGTTTTGTCACTTGACATATGTGTCATTTAACTTTCCAAAGTTCCTAACATAAAATTAAGAGAAAGCAGGGGAAGATGACAGCATGTCTAAACTTCCGCCTAACTGGCATCATAAGTGGCAAGACTTATTTTTGACTCAAAATTTATTAAAGATAGTAAGAATTTCAGTACTAATAAGATCACTGGGGGAAAAAAACCACTATTCACGGTTATTATATCTCTATAGTATATACATTTTATTTTCTATTTGTTACATTTTTCCTAAATAGCAATTACTTCTAAACTATGAAAGAAAGTAGGCAAAGAGGAAACCAGGGTGCAAAAAGGCCAGGCGATCTGGTCAGCATTACTGGTGGGCAAGAGGCAGGAACCAGGGACAGCAGGAAGACTCACTTAGCATCTTTGCACTGTTAGGGGAGAGGTTTTTTGGGTGAGGTAACACAATTATTTGATCAATGGCTAAACAGATAAGGGCCCAGCATTACTGGGATGTATTTTGTATTTTCATTGTTAATATAATTAAGTTAAATAGCTGCATAAGTATCCATTTTGGCGATGGGTTTCCTGGTGGTCTGTGTTGCCACACAGACCCTACAGGTACTCAAGTGCCCAATGGGTACTTAATATTCTACAGGTACTCATGTACCCTACAAGTACTTTACTTTGTACACTATAAATGGTGACTGTGGAGTTGTTCTCAAGTATGATAGTAAACAAAGGAAGAAAGAGATCTAAATAAAAATTGTTACCCTGTGACTTCTCTAATTAACACTCTAATTATCTATTTTATTTCTCCTTCCAACTTAGCAGAAACTGCATGTGAAAGCCGAAGTTGTAAATAGAGTAGGAACATGTGTGAATGGTTGAGAACCCATTGGTGGCCAAGATCCTTGAAGATCTTAGGTCAAGGGGCCAAGACATTCTATATTTTTAACTCAGCTGCGTTACTATGGAAAGCAGATGATGTCATTAAGCACTTGGCACAGAAAACTATGAGCTCTTCAAGTAATGTAGCAATTTGTGTAAAACGGAAAATAGAATATAAAGCCCTTGTTAAAACTTTGTAAATGACTCTCAGTTTTTCTTGACCTGACCTGACGTTTCAGGGGTTTTTCATAAACACCTGTTTTTATGCATGAATTTCTCTTTTCAAACCCTCAGCAGGTATCTAACCACTAAACCACATTAGACTATTTACACAAATAGATCGTTTTTAGCTTCTGGGCTCTATAATAGCACCTAAGAATATTCTTTTAAAATTTTTTCAAGAGGAATGAGGTACAGCAAGGTGGTGGTGGAAGGTGCCCTGACTAAACTTCTTGGCACTTTTCCCATTTCTACTCTAAAAGGATGAAGGATTAGAAGAACAGGAAAGTCAGTATCCTGCCAGACAAGGGGGTGAACACGTCAGCTCAGTTGCTGGTGTTTTCCCTCAGTGGGCTCTCTCGCCAACAGCTTGTCACATCAGAAATGTAAGTCAGTTAAACATTAGGCCAGGGGATGTGCATAATAAACTAGTTTCCTTGCCTGAAGAATAAAACGATTGATGTGGATGACCTTTCATGCCCCTTACCGCTGAGTCTATGAAAGAACAATAATATTCTGAATAAAGACATATGTACCTTAAAAGACAGTTTTGCACGAAAAAAAAACCTCATAAGCAAATTAAAAACACAAATAAACTGGGGAAAACATGTGAAAACTGTATCACAGAACAGAGGTTTAAGTTACAGAACATGTACAGGAAAAGTAGGCTAGAGAAATGGTCTAAGCTATATGAAAAGATACTCAACCATGCTTTTAGTAAGAAGAATGAAAATTACAACTAGACTGAGATTTCAATTTTCACTTCTAAGGTGGACAAAAATTAAAAAGCTCAACAAAATCTAAACAACATATCCTGTCGGTGATGCTGAGGGAAAACAGGGCCATGAATCCCCATTCTATGACTCTCTCCGAAAGATACTCAGGCTATCTATACACCCACACACCCACACACAAAGTTATTCACTATAAAGTATTTGTGTTAAAGGCATGGAATCAACCTAAATATCCGTCAATGATAGACTGGATAAAGAAAATGTGGTACATATACACCATGGAATACCACGCAGCCATAAAAAAGAATAAGATAATGTCCTTTGCAGGGACATAGATGGTGCTGGAGGTCATTATCCTTAGCAAACTAACACAGGAACAGAAAACCAAATACTGCATGTTCTCACTTATAAGTAGGAACTCAATGATAAGAAGCTATGGACACACAGAGGGGAACAACACACACTGGGGTCTTTCAGAGGGTGGAGGGTAGAAGGAGGAAGAGGATCAGGAAAAATAACTAATGGATACTATGGTTAATACCTGGGTGATGAAATAAACTCTACAATAAAACCCCATGACACAAGTTTACCTGTGTAACAAACCTGCACTTGTACCCCTGAATTTAATAGTTAAAAAAAAGTATTTGTATTAGCAAAAGACAGGAAATAACACAGATGTCCGTCTATAGGGCAATGGTTGAAAAAACTATGGTGAATCTATACAATGGAGTACTATGAAGCTGTAAAAACGAATGCAGACCATCTTTACACAATGTTATGCAATGATCTCCAATATAAACTGTTACATACAATAAAACTTCAGGTCAGGTCAAGAAAAACTGAGTCATTTACAAAATAAAGTATGTACATGGTGATGCCATTCACTTAAGAAGTTGGGAGGGATATAAATGAATGATACTTTTTTAATAAAAAGGATAAAGCAAACCAATTTTTAAAAAAATAGGTACATATAGAAGGAAGGTGAAACACAGAGTGGATAGGTCAGTAACAGAGGCTACCCTTCTCTGAATATTCCTTGTTTTATAAATTTGACTTCAGAAATATACAATGTTTGCTGGAGCTGGCTTATACTGGCTCTTGGTGAATATTCAGGTATTTTGTGATCGAGTTGTCTGGAAACGGACTACCCACGGAGATCAGCGAACACATCTCCTTCACCCTGAAGCTGGTTGTTAAACATTTATCAGAACACCACAGAAAACATATGTACTTTAGGAAAGTATGAAACAAATGAAATTTAAAAAGAGCATTCCTAAAAATCGAAAGCAAAATGAAACAAACCTAACAGTGAATTGAGTGGGTAGTATTACCACATTGAATCAACTGTGTCACGTGACTTCACAGTACAGTAATGCAGCTCTAGTGAAAATACCAAAAGTATTGCAAACATAATCAAACAGCTTACATTTTTTTCAATATTCTCGTACGAATATTAGTATTTTTATTTTGAGAAACTGTGAGCATCATGGAATAAACAAATGAACAACTATGTTACTGGCATGAGTACGGGGTTTTTAGCATGGGACCAAGGAGCTACAGATACAAGATTGAGGTCATTAAGTAAACACCTGTGGTCCTGAATGTGCATTGGCTACATCAGTAAAAAGTTATGTCTCTTATATTTAAGGAACATCCTGTGCATACATCTCTTAGCTCTGTTCACTAGAGAGAATGACCAACCCAGAAACAATGTGTGTCCCTAGGACCCAGACATCTAGGCACTCAGATTGTGGTTTCTATTTCCCACAAAAGAAACCAAGAGTCTGTGGAGAAATGTCTTATTGTAGATCTGGGCCACAAAAGGTATAAAATATTAGAAGGAAAGAAGCTATTAAAAAAACAACAAAAAACTACTGGGACCATGGTCAAAAGAACTCACAAGCCAACTGGAAGAGGAGAGGTTCTCACTGGCCAAAAATGGGTAAAAAATTCTGAACAATAGTAAGATTAATAAGTGCCATGGACTGAAACACATATAATACATTATAAACTCAATGTTTACAATGATACTCAAATACACACACCTCCCTCACTACACCTGTAGAGGATGCTAGGAGCAGCTTATTGTTCTAAATGCTGGTAAAGGCATTTCTCCTGATTTTTCTATACACACTGTACTTCAGGGTAACCAAATAGTTGATGAAGGGGTGTTTTTCTTTATAGAAAATATCCTAGCTAATAAATAAAATACAAATGATAAAATCAGAATATCGCCATTTTATAACCTACAATAAAATACTGACTCTAGGCAATTACCAATGTCTGGTAACACCAAAGAGACACCAGCAATTAAGGGCCTCCTGACAGAAGTATATTATCCACTCTCTATAAAGTGTTCTTGACAAAAATGTATTTGTGTGTGTTGTGTCTGTGTGTGAGTGAATGTGTGTATCTCAAACCTGAAATCAGGTGAAAACTCTAGATTTGCCTACCAATCTGCAGAGCAGCAAACTAAGTGACAACAAATTCTAGATAATAGGAAATTGCGTGAGATAGATGACACGGTTTTTCAACAAATAAACTGTAAGGGAGTAAAAAGTGGCACAAGACACCTAGCGTAACAGGTACTTTAGTTCATTTTACTGTGGCATGCTATAACAGAATGCCACAGACGGGGTAATATATGATGAACAGAGCTTTATTCGGCACACAGTTCTGAAGGATAGGAAGTCCAAGAGGATGGCACCAGTATCTGGAGAGAGCCTTCATGCTGTAGCATCACATGGCAGAAGGCAGAAGGGCAAAAGAGGGCAAAAGTGTGCAAGACAGTAAAAGGGGGCCGAGCTTGCTTCTACATAAAGCCCACTCACAACTACTAACCCATTCCCACAATAACAACATTAACCCACTCAGGAGGGCACAGTCCTCACAACCTGAGCAACTCTTAAAGATCCCACTTGCCAAAACTGTTACATTAAGGATTAAGTTTCCAATACATGAACTTTGGGGAATATATTCAAACCATGACCACAGGGATATATGAATCAATGGCAATTCATGAACCTAATTTCAATGAACAATTTATCAATCAATAAAAAAAACGTGGATATGTATGTGTTTCTATATATATAATAGAGACATGTATATATACATGTTTGTGTGTACACATGTCTATATATGTATACGAACTACAGCATTTGATATTAAGAAATAGCTGATTTTTTAATACGATGATGACATTGTTTTAAAGGAAAAAGACTCCTTATCTTCTGGAAAAATATACTGAAATATTCACAGGTGAATTGATACAATATATGGGATTTACTTCAAAATTTGGAGGAGTGGTGAATGAAAGGAGAACTGAGTGACAGTGAGTTGAGAGCAGTTTGAATGATAGGCATCTAGGCATTTATTGTAACTATCCTCACTACGTCTATAAAAGACTAAAGTTTTCTGTAAAAAAGTTTAAAAAGCATATGAGCACAAGGAACAAAAAACAATGTAACTAATATTAAGAAGCTGATGATAGAACACGGATATCAGACTATACATTCTAACTTAGGAGGCCATCATGATCACCTGAGGAGCTTTATAAAAATACAGTCTTTGGGCTGGGTGCGGTGGCTCAAGCCTGTAATCCCAGCACTTTGGGAGGCCGAGACGGGCGGATCACGAGGTCAGGAGATCGAGACCATCCTGGCTAACACAGTGAAACCCCGTCTCTACTAAAAAATACAAAAAACTAGCCGGGCAAGGTGGCGGGCGCCTGTAGTCCCAGCTACTCGGGAGGCTGAGGCAGGAGAATGGCGTGAACCCGGGAGGCAGAGCTTGCAGTGAGCTGAGATCCGGCCACTGCACTCCAGTTCGGGCGACAGAGCAAGACTCCGTCTCAAAAAAGAAAAAAAAAAAAAAAAATACAGTCTTTGAACCACCACCATCTAAATGAACCTCAAAGGCTGAAGGAATTGTGCCATTTCCCTCAGGACTGCAGAAGTGGGGAAAAGAGGTTGAGAACCACTGTGTAAACACTTTAAGGGTAGAGAATATATATTATTCACCCAGTATTTATTTCAATGCCTAACACTTAAGAAGCACTTAAGAAACGTAAGATGAATTAATTAACGATCCACAGATGTGCAAATGAATAGGCGAGCTTAAGAGTAGCTAATTGATAGCTGTGAAAAAAATCAGTCATATTTGATATTTTAAAAAATCACTCAGGTTATAGAGTTTAAAGAGCATGGCTCTCTGTTTTGAGTGGAATGGGTTTCCCTCACAAAGCCACAGACTAGTCACATCAAACAGCTACAAGTAAACACCCAGAGTAAAAATAGTTTTAAATATACAATTGGGTGGGGTGTGGCTAGAAAATATTCTGATTCTACAATCTGTTTTGGACAAGACAGGGCTTCTTATGTGACTAACAAAGCAAACAGCAGTCAGATTCCTTGTGCTGAAATAAGTACACTATTTGCAAAAAGGGTTGAATGTCTAAGGCTTATTCAATAAGGACACCGCATTTTCCAAAACTAAAGGGGAGTATAGAATGACAAATACCCACATATATTTACATATCCCTAAAAGAGGACATACAACCTCCCAGTATGGATTTTTTTGTGTCTCTAGTAAGTACTAACTGGAGCCAAGTCTACCATCTGACCACGGAGAACAGCAGAATACCTCAAGCACAGGAATAATCTAATTTTAAAACTTGCGGGAGCTTAGAAACCACCTAGTCCAAACTTTCCATTGTGTTGATAAAAAACCAGACACCCAGAGAGGTTAAAGTAAAAGGCTCTGAAAATTGTTGCAATAGCCACAGATGAACAAATGGTATACATGGGGGCATAGTGCTATGTATTAAGAGCTGAGAAATAGTCTTCTGAACGTTCACATGAATGATCATTAACAGGGTATCAGTCTCAATCATAAGAAAATAGGAGTGTGTGTGTGCATGTGTGTCACCATATATACACACAAAATACTAAAACATATGTTTTTAGTAATTCCTTCCAAAACAAATTCTTCAACCTAGCATTCAAAAGTATCCATAAAGTTACCTCACCTATTTTTTCAAAATTGTGTCCAAATGAACCATAAGCCAGTAGAAGGCAGGTGTTTTCTCACACTTATCTTTTGTAGTCTCCTACAGATGTAGTAGAGTACATATTATAATTACAAAAGCTATTCCATATATAATTTCCAAATGACGAAAGAATGATTATAATATAAACTTTCCTATTCTGTTATTCTGAACTGCTATAAGAAACATATCTTATACGTACCTATGAGTATTACACAGAGACATATATAACAGCGTAGATTTTTTGAAATATGGCAATCAATAAAAGGCTTAAAAGTGACAGGACAGAGGCAATGAGATGCCTTGTCCATTTATATCTCCATAAAGGGCTATACAAGGCTCTGTTTAAAACATAGAAAGTTGCTTGCATGGGAGGGAAAGGGAAAAGAAAAAGGACAAATCTTTATTTCATTCACTGGTCAAACTTTCAATTATTTCAATTATTGATGAGTCCCGAATTCATACTATTTTAATTCTGTGGAGGTAGAAAAATGATGTGGCTATGCCTGTGTAAGGAACTGTCCTCCTCAACCAGTTCACCTGTATAGTCAATTTGATTTTGATTCGAAATGAAGAAATTTAAAAAGATAAAAAAATTTGGACTCTCAACTTCCCATCTTTATTAGATTTTTTAGTATTCTAAAAAGTTATTTTAAAGGTTTCCTAACATTGTTAAACAGACTCTAACTACCGAAATTGACAACAATAACGTTTACTTCCACCTTTGAGGAAAAAGTATTTCTAACTGGGATAATTCCTAAAGGAAACTGCAAGTTAAACCAATAATATTTTTTTTAAACTGAAAGCCAAGTTTGAAGATTTTTTTCTCCTGAAATAAACACAGCAATCTTATGTAAATTAACATAATATGAGATTATCAAATTAAGGGGTTTTTGCAAACTCTACTGCAACTCTAAAGTAAATCCAAATTTAAGCAAGAAAATCTGAAGTCATTTACTGAATACAGCGTAGTGTTGTGAATAAGGGATCTAAATCCTTCAGGATAATTATATTGCTAACTCAACTATCAAATTCACTCTGCTATTCAAATTTTCCCTGTCTGAAAAATTTGAAATATTTAATATGCTATCATATTTTAAATTTCTCTTATTAACTTCTGAAGGCTTACACTAAAATTCTGATATGCAAAACAGCATATCTACATTTTCACCATTTTCTTTCTTTTGCGTAAGCGTAAAAGTAATTAAGAATTGGGGTCAGCTATTTTCACAAAAATTTATGAACATTAACAGACACACTGATAACTTTATGCAATAACTCAATAATTTAGACGACAGTTTAAATCCAGTACCCCCTTCAAGGAATTCTTTATCCACTTTTATGTACTACCAAATACTATATAATACCAACCAAACAACATAAGAATGTGCTTTTCAAAAATAAAAAGGGGGTATCATCATTCTATCATGAACCAGCCTAAACACTAGAGTAATAACTAATAAAATAAAATCACAGAAAAAGATAGTCTCTGGTTAAAACTATTAATATATATTTAAGACAAAGGGTTTATTTTTCAATAAGAAAACAAAGAAAAGGAGGGCCCAGGCTGATCTTGTGTGCCTGCCCAACAGAACTTTCCACCATAATTAGTGCTTACCACCTTTGAGGGGAGGAGGTTAAGCTCAGGGTAACCTCATGTAGCAAGAGAAAAACAGTATAAATACCACTGAGAAGGTCTGGAGAGGCACCTTCTGCACTGCTCACCTGGGCAGAGGAGGCTTCAGAAAGCTGCCAAGGCACCATCTCCAGGAACTCTCAGCACCCAGGTAAGTGTATGCTCACTGGCGGACTTCCATGTTAACTTGCTTGGAAAGAAACTTCAGTAATTTAAGTACTAGAGTTTTCTCAAGCATTAGAAGTATTAAAGTGATTTTAAAAAATAGGTTTCTACTAAAATGTACTCAGAAAGTTCTTATTGCATCAGTCTATAGATAATAGTCCTAATAAAACCAAATTGTAAAAATTTGCCCTAATCTGAATCTCAGTGTATTTTGAAACTATTAGATATTTCAGGCTATGTCAAAGATCCTGGATTAT
Organism: Trachypithecus francoisi; assembly: GCF_009764315.1. Taxonomy (NCBI): domain Eukaryota; kingdom Metazoa; phylum Chordata; class Mammalia; order Primates; family Cercopithecidae; genus Trachypithecus; species Trachypithecus francoisi. The sequence goes on along the minus strand of NW_022681460.1, from coordinate 15,785,031 downwards.
TTAATACAGACATGCAATCCTAATTTCTGTTTCTTTTGCTTTAGGTACATCATTTTATTTGTACTTGATTACCTGAGTATAGCTTCCAAAAATAACTAAGACATATATTCATGTAACTAAAAAAACGATCTCTCATTTATTTATGGCACATATAAAAATATATAGGATAGGTTAAAAAAGTAGATAACTGTATAAAGAACACATCTGTGAAACATGAGAATAACAAAATAGGTTAATAACAATGCTGTATAAAGTTATTCTTTTCTGTTTTTCAGCATCCATCTGTGAATATGCTGCCACAAATACCCTTTTTGCTGCTAGTATCCTTGAACTTGGTTCATGGAGTGTTTTACGCTGAACGATACCAAACACCCACAGGCATAAAAGGCCCACTACCCAACACCAAGACACAGTTCTTCATTCCCTACACCATAAAGAGTAAAGGTAAACTGAATTGTATATTTTGTTCTATTAACAAGTTGGTTGCTGCTTTCTATAATCTTAATAATCTCTTTTACAAAATGCATTTAGCTTCAGTGTTATTTTCAAACTTCTGAATTAGCCCAAATTATCACAACAAAGTGATCTGTGAAAAAAGTAGAATAAGAATATCCAATAATTGTAGTAGAAAGGATATATTTGAAAATATAGTAGAAAGATACACCTACAGAAAATTAAGAACTTTTGTGTGTAGAAATCTTTTTCTCAGATGCCGTTTTTGCACAAATAACTGCATGTAATCCAGAAATCTTGATCTAATCAAAATTAATCAAGTTAAAAAATTTTAAGCTAAAAATAACTGTCAATTGTACAAAGAAGATAGCTGGTTTATTTAGCTGAATACTTAAACATTTACTTCCAAAAATAATTCAACTAGCTCACAAACAGACATAAAACTGAGTCTTATCAAAAACATCCGATGCCCACCCCTACAATGAACAACTGTAATTATGAGAATTGTCAAGCAGGCAAATGAAACTGCAACTCTCATAATTACTTATACATTTTTAATATAGTTTAGTGGTAAAATGCAGAGACTTAACTATAATGCCCAAGCTGTGTGACCTGAGGTAAGTTACTTGTCCTCCCATGCCTTAGTTTCCTCATTTGTAAAATAAGGAGCAGCTATCTCAAGGGCTGCTGCGAAGTTTAAATGAATTAATACCTGTAAAGTGCTTTAAGCATTGCCATTATGTCTACTACTACTTCTGTTACTCCTAGTTTTACTTCTACTACTTTTAGCTACTAATATAGCCTTCAATAAGTTAACTTTCTTCTTGAATCTGCTGCTTATCTGTCTAGCTTTCTTGGTTACTCTTTGAAGGGTACTGAGAAAATACATGTAAAGCACTAAGGTTCTCAAAGAAGGGCAACTTCTAGGCTTCATATTCACTAATTTTATTTAATAGCAACTGACACGACTGCCTATAAAATATCTACTGAATGATATAAACTAACTTAGGCTTCAAATTCCCTTTCCATAATATTTTTAGTTATATATTTTATATTGTAAACAAAGCTAAGGATATTTGTTATAAACTTTAAATATTATGCTTTTGGGAACAACCATTTTGAGCAAATGAAACAGAATTATCTCTTTAAGAAGAAAGATGGAATTTAAAATATTTCACAAAAGGAAATGACATTTGAAAATAAATGCATAGGTATACAACAGATACTTTTGAATGTCTCAAAATATAAACAAAAATTTTAAAAGTTAAAAGCTAGTAAAGAAAAAATAAAAGACAAAGGGACTTTCTGCTTTACTTGAAGCAACAAACACAATTTGAAAAGCTATGACAAGCAGCACTGCACTGGATTCAATAGTTTCTATGATCACAAATTCAGAGTTTTTAATACCTTAATAAGAGCATAATAAACAGTCTTGAATTAAAAAGAAAATGCACTATTTTAGAAGGTTAAAAATACTTTGATCTTCTCTTAATATACTCCGTTACCTTGGCTATTTTTGCAGAACAAATGAAACTATCTTAACAAATGAAAAGTTCAGGAGCTGTATTTAAACTACTAAATCCACCTTAGTCTCTTTTTAAATAGACACTCAACTATATTATCATCCATTGGTAGGCATTAATGCACGGTAACAAACACAAAAGCCCACAGTGTACACAAGTAAAACATTAAGTTGATAAAAGAAATTCAAAGAGTTACCATATAATTCCTAGGCATACCTATCCAACACAGGTTAAAAAAGAGTTCTGTCAAAACATACTAAATTATGCTGCAGAGGATTCCACAGCTGATGGGCAGATGCACATGCCACATTCTGACACAACCAATCACGATTTCAGTTTGTGGCATTTAAACAACTTAATAGTAGTAAGTAGTCATTTTACCTTGAGGATTGTGCCACCCTAATCTTGAATGAAGAAAAGTTTTTCAGATGACAACCTAGAAACAGGGGCTGTTCCCCAAGCACTCAATAGAAGTCAAATCCTTTCTTGCACTGAGAAGTTAAGGACCCATTAAGGACAACCTTCCAAGGGACGAAGTTCGCCCTGTCACTGGAGTTCTAGCCTCGGATGATGCCCAATGCACTCATTTCCATTGACTTGTTTCTCCTCTTTAACAGTAACACAGATTTCCAATCAGACTAAGACAATTATTTTTAGTGTGAACATGACCCTTATAATCAGATTCTGAAGCAAACCTCAATCTAACATAGTTGGCATTTTAAAAAATGCACTATTTTATTCCTCCAACCCATTAAAAAATTCCCTATTTGCAATTTGTCAACATCCACTTATACATAATATAGTCATGTATGTACTGTACAATCAATGAAATATTTGTTAATATATGGAAATCTTTTACATAAATTAATTTTTCTCACAGTCTTTTTCCTGATGTCATTTTCTGAAAATCCATGGGGAAAGCTCTATGTTTTCAAATTGAAATATAACTCTAAGTAGTACAAAAAAAACCTACATCTAAAACAATTATTTTTCTATTTCAGCATATCTGTTTTAATGATTTGCTCTGCATTTATATACACCAAATGTTTTCCAAATCTCAGAAACATCTTTACCCTGTGCTTTCCTCATACTTGTGGCCCAGTAGCATTTTTCACATCACAGGCACTATGATTTTTAGTTTAAGTTTAGTTTATAAGGTCAAGTGAACTTACAGCTCTATGAAATCAAACAATGTATATTTGTATTTAGGTAAGTACTTTGATACTATTTTACGTACTTCACCCATTATGTCTAATTCTCTAGTTCTTTGTTTCAATTTTAAGTCAATAATGGAGAGTAGAAGAGTTCACAGTATATTCTGAGGGCAAAAAGTAAATCAACCAAAATCTAACCTGTGTTCAGCAGGGGCATGGCAGATATAAATCAGAATTAATTCTGTTTCTCTTTTATGTCTGATAGGGTAGCTTTGGGAGGGAAAATTTTTATAGTTCTTACACATTTTCTCACTTATTCTGCACTACTCTTTTTCTGCCTTTTCTGTACATGATTTTCCCAAAACAAATGTACTAAATTTACCTCCACTGCATTTATGTTAGAGGAATTCTTCAATCCAAGCTCATTTTCATGAGTCACTGTCATGGGATAAAAGTATTATGGTGGCCATGGTTTTGTGAAACCATCTTCTCCAGCACAGTTTTCTAAAACAATATAAAACATATAATCTAAAACCATTTCAGACTGTTCTGTCTACATGGAATAAATGACGCTGAAATATCATGTCCCAATTCATATTTAATGTCACTAACCATCCCCTTCTATGGGTGGGTGTGTTGGGTGTGTCTTTTAGGTATAGCAGTAAGAGGAGAGCAAGGTATTCCTGGTCCACCAGGCCCTGCTGGACCCCGAGGGCACCCAGGTCCTTCCGGACCACCAGGAAAACCAGGGTACGGAAGTCCTGGACTCCAAGGAGAGCCAGGGTTGCCAGGACCACCGGGACCATCAGCTGTAGGGAAGCCAGGTGTGCCAGGACTCCCAGGAAAACCAGGAGAGAGAGGACCATACGGACCAAAAGGAGATATTGGACCAGCTGGCCTACCAGGACCACGGGGCCCACCGGGACCACCTGGAATCCCTGGACCAGCTGGAATTTCTGTGTCAGGAAAACCTGGACAACAGGGACCCACAGGGGCCCCGGGACCCAGGGGCTTTCCTGGAGAAAAGGGTGCACCAGGAGTTCCTGGTATTAATGGACAGAAAGGGGAAATGGGATACGGTGCTCCTGGTCGTCCAGGTGAGAGGGGTCTTCCAGGCCCTCAGGGTCCCACAGGACCACCGGGCCCTCCTGGAGTGGGAAAAAGAGGTGAAAATGGGGTTCCAGGACAGCCAGGCATCAAAGGTGATAGAGGTTTTCCAGGGGAAATGGGACCAACTGGCCCACCAGGTCCCCAGGGCCCTCCTGGGGAACGAGGGCCAGAATGTATTGGAAAGCCAGGAGCTGCTGGAGCCCCGGGTCAGCCAGGGATTCCAGGAACAAAAGGTCTCCCTGGGGCTCCAGGAATAGCTGGGCCCCCAGGGCCTCCTGGCTTTGGGAAACCAGGCTTGCCGGGTCTGAAGGGACAAAGAGGACCTGCTGGCCTTCCTGGGGGTCCAGGTGCCAAAGGGGAACAAGGGCCAGCAGGTCTTCCTGGGAAGCCAGGTCTGACTGGACCCCCTGGGAATATGGGACCCCAAGGACCAAAAGGCATCCCGGGCAACCATGGTCTCCCAGGCCCTAAAGGTGAGACAGGGCCAGCTGGGCCTGCAGGATACCCTGGGGCTAAGGGTGAAAGGGGTTCCCCTGGGTCAGATGGAAAACCAGGGTACCCAGGAGAACCGGGTCTCGATGGTCCTAAGGGTAACCCAGGGTTACCAGGCCCAAAAGGTGACCCTGGAGTTGGAGGACCTCCTGGTCTCCCAGGCCCTGTCGGCCCAGCAGGAGCAAAGGGAATGCCCGGACACAATGGAGAGGCTGGCCCAAGAGGTGCCCCTGGAATACCAGGTACTAGAGGCCCTATTGGGCCACCAGGCATTCCAGGATTCCCTGGGTCTAAAGGGGATCCAGGAAATCCCGGTCCTCCTGGCCCAGCTGGCATAGCAACTAAGGGCCTCAATGGACCCACTGGGCCACCAGGGCCTCCAGGTCCAAGAGGCCACTCTGGAGAGCCTGGCCTTCCAGGACCCCCTGGGCCTCCAGGCCCACCAGGTCAAGCAGTCATGCCTGAGGGTTTTATAAAGGCAGGCCAAAGGCCCAGTCTTTCTGGGACGCCTCTTGTTAGTGCCAACCAGGGGGTAACAGGAATGCCTGTGTCTGCTTTTACTGTTATTCTCTCCAAAGCTTACCCAGCAATAGGAACTCCCATCCCATTTGATAAGATTTTGTACAACAGGCAACAGCATTATGACCCAAGGACTGGAATCTTTACTTGTAGGATACCAGGAATATACTATTTTTCATACCACGTGCATGTGAAAGGGACTCATGTTTGGGTAGGCCTGTATAAGAATGGCACCCCTGTAATGTACACCTATGATGAATACACCAAAGGCTACCTGGATCAGGCTTCAGGGAGTGCCATCATTGATCTCACAGAAAATGACCAGGTGTGGCTCCAGCTGCCCAATGCTGAGTCGAATGGCCTATACTCCTCTGAGTATGTCCACTCCTCTTTCTCAGGATTCCTAGTGGCTCCAATGTGAGTACATCCCATAGAGCTAATCTAAATCTTGTGCTAGAAAAAGCATTCTCCAACTCTACCCCACCCTATAAAATGCATATGGAGGTAGGCTGAAAAGAATGTAATTTTTATTTTCTGAGACAGATTTGAGCTATCAGACCCACAACCCTTCCCTCTGAAAAGTGAGCAGCAATGTAAAAATGTATGTGAAGGCCCTCATGAATTTCTAGTCAGCAGTCTTAAGGCTCTTTAAGGTTTTCTCCAATATTTATCACCAAAGAAGTCCTGCTATGTTAAAAAACAACAGCAGCAGCAAAAACAAACAAACAAAAAACCATCATTAGAAAAAAAAAACAACCAGAAATAGAGCTCTAAGTTATGTGAAACTTGATTTGAGAAACTCGGCATTTCCTCTTTAAAAAAAGCCTATTTCTAACTATGAATAAGAGAACTTCTAGGAAACATCCAGGAGGTATCATATAACTTCGTAGAACTTAAATACTTGAATATTCAAATTTAAAAGACACTGTATCCCCTGAAATATTTCTGATGGTGCATTACTCTGAGGCCTGTATGGCCCCTTTCATCAATATCTATTCAAATATACAGGTGCATATATATTTTTAAAGCTCTTACATAAAAAAGCCCCAAAATATTGTATTGAAGTTCATCTGAATTGCAAGGTGCTTTCGTCAATGAATCTTTACAAACTTTTCTATGATTGCAGAGAAGCTTTTTACAAACCCAGTATAACTCGGAAACAGGTATCTGATCTATTCTTATTTATTTAACACAAGTGTGATTAATTTGATTTCTTTAATGGGTTTTCTGGATTTACAGAACATTAGCACATGTACCTTGTACCTCCCATTCAAGTGAAGTTATAATTAACCCTGAGGGTTTCAAAATTCGACTAGAAGTGGAGATATATTATTTATTTATGCTCTGTACTGTATTTTTATATTGCTGTTTAAAACTTTTAAGCTGTGCCTCACTTATTAAAGCACTAAATGTTTTACCTACTCCTTATTTACGACACAATAAAATAACATCAATAGATTTTTACGCTGAATTAATCTGAAAGCAGCAATTTGCTGTTCTCAACCATTCTTTCAAGGCTTTTCATTGTTCAAAGTTAATAAAAAAGCAGGACAATAAAGTGGTGGGTGGCTTTTACAGTTGTCATGGATATGTCCCTATATTGGGGATGCATCTTTATTCCCACAGACCCAACCACTCAGTGTTGACTGTGAAGAGGTACCCACAAAACCACATGCAATCTGAGTCAGGGTCAAGGGCTGATGACTAGGGACAGAAAAATGACACAATCACCCCAAAGTTGTAATTTTCTCCTGGGAAGGAAAGAAGCAGGTGACAGAGAAATGTGCTGTTTGAACAAATATTCTGCAGTTACTATTTACTGTCTTGACATGTTTTTAGTTATAATATTTAAAATTGTTTTGATGGCTTGAATTATACTTTAAAAAGGCAAGCAATTTTTTATGTCAATCAAAAGGTAACTTTTTTCCAAGTTGAAAAATACTACTTTTGAGCATCCATCATCCTATTAGTTGAATCAGGACAATGTGGCTCAAGTCACTGAGGTAACAGTAAAGGCATCTATTATTCCTTAGAGAAGCAATCTTGTATAATCCAAGCAAAGTTGTGACTGGAAAGGCAAAACTCCGGGCTCAAGATTGATGACATCTCTGCCCTCATTCTGGGTCAGCCAGTTTTGTTCCTTAAGCAACAAGAACAAAATTTCTGCCGGCAGACATTTTGCCCACCTGTCTATAACTATTACACTAATGATTACAAGTCACCAACCCTCATGCCCAAACCAGGAAAAAGCAAAACTGGACTTCGATTCTAGGGAACTCACAGAACGACCCTCGTGGCAGGCATGGTAAAAGAGAGTGTAACAGCATAGCTTGGAACATGGGCAATTATAGCCATGAAATCAGCACAAATAAAAGGACCTCTGAAAATGTAGGCAGAACCAACTTTATAATAATATTTAAGCTCAAATTAAATCCTAAGTAAGATACACAGCAAAGTATCTGCTTTCCAACTAATTCACTAGACAAACATAGTTTAACAAACATGTATTAGAAGGCCCCTCTTCACGATACTCACCCTTAAAAGCTGACATTTTATAATTGTGTTGTATAGCGGCAACTATATCCTTCCAAAAATCAAACGTTTTTTGACCATTGTTCTGCTGAAAAACAATTCCAAATGTAACAAATGCAATAATTCAGTTTTTAAGCATAGTGAAAAATGCTGGCAAACAATTACAACAGTCCCTGACTTCAGATGGGTAGACTTATAATTTTTTTATTTTATAATGGTGCAAAAGTAATAAAGATTCAGTAGAAACTTAACTTCAAGTACCCATACAACCACTGTTTTCCACTTTCAGTACAGTATTCAATAAATTACATGAGCTTTTCAACACTTTATTATAAAATAGGCTTTTTTTTGATGACTTTGCCCAACAGTAGGCTAATGGAAGTGTTGTGAGTATGTTTAAGATAAGCTAGGCTAAGCTATGATGTTCAGTAAGCTAGGTGTATTAAATGGATTTATAGTATTTTTGACTTAACGATGGGTTTATCAGGAAAAAACCCCATCATAAGTTAAGGAGCATCTGTATTACTGTATTCTGATAGAAGCTTATATTTTAGAAAACATAATAAAGTTATCATTCTTCTAAATGTGATTTTACAAAGAAATCTTCCACGAAAATGACTGCTACATATACACATACATATACCTAAATATTAATATAGCTCATATAGCCCAAATAAAATAAAAATTTCCACTCATTATAAAGCCTAAAAATTATAGAATATTTTTTAAACACAGCAAATTCAGTGTTATATAACTTCTGGGATATCAGAATGTGTTATATAATATACTATGGCATCAATGGGACTAAGAAGACTGACATTCTAAAACCCCAAAAGCTAGTTACTTTAGAATTCAGTGCACACTTAACTTGAATTTCAATGTGAAAGAGCTGTAAGTCTCAATAGAAGAGATGAATGAGGTTCCAAATCCAAAATGTAAATTGTTTTCATTAAGATTTTTTTAAATCAGAAAGCAAATAAACATTACATTAAAATAAACGACCCTATGATCCTTTGCTTCCTTGGAAACATTAACCAGTGACTTATCTAAACAAAGACAGACTACTACATATTTATATCTAATCATACAAACTCCAAAATATTTAAAGACTGATAACTTTGCTTGTAGTAACTACCAAAGGAGAAACTGACTCCATCTTGTGTTAATAAAGAGTTCTATAAACATACCCAAACTATTTATCAATGGAAACTTTCACAACACATAAATGTAATTCTGATTCACAAATAAAGCATTACTGTGCTCTATTATCAAAATGATAATAATAATTATTATTATTTTTGAGACGGAGTCTCACTGTGTCACCCAGGCTGGAGTGCAGTGGCGCGAACTCGGCTCACTGCAACCTCCACCTCCCGGGTTCAAGCAATTCTCCTGCCTCAGCCTCCCTAGTAGCTGGGACCACAGATGCACACCACCAAGCCCAGCTAATTTTTGTATTTTTATTAGAGACGGGGTTTCACCGTATTGGCCAGGCTGGTCTTGAACTCCTGACCTCATGATTCACCCTTCTTGGCCTCCCAAAGTGCTGGGATTACAGGTGTGAGTCACTGCACCTGGCCCGGAAAGTAGTTATTTTTAAAAGACATATGCGTAAAGGAAAGTGATTCTGACATATAAATCTGTTTTATGCTCATAGGTCTTAAGTCCTAAGTATAAACTAGTATAAGCAGAGATCTATTTAATCTTGATATACAGTACAAAAGAAAACATTTATATTCATTAAATGATGTTCAAAATGGTGAATTTTTAAATTCCATCCAATTTTTCTGCTTTTATAGTATTTAGAATGCTTAAAGACATGCTGAATTTTCTTAATCACCTTTAACTTTTTATTTTGCTAATGAAACTATTTATTTTGCTAAAGAAAATGTTTTGTCCAGATGCAAGTTCTGTATTTATTTTCTTTTCCTAAACTTTTGCACCCTCTGCTGGAGAACAGGTTTATTTTTCCTGAGACAAAAAAAAAAGGTCACTGCTATTTAATTTTCCAAAAATATTTTAACCAAATTCACCATGTTTTTCTTTCCCAGTCACCTCTGAAACCACAAAGAAGAAACTAAGCAAAATCACAACTCAGAAGCAATATATAATTAGGTCCTCCAATTTATGACTGACTACATATCATAGTTTTAAAAAATGAGTCCCCACTTACTTTTGTTAAATAGTCCACTACCCTGGCACACAGAAGAGCTCCTGGCAGGTCAAAGTAGTTGTCGTAAAAATAATACTTTCCTGAAAAAGAACAAAATTTTAAACTAGGAACAACATAATGCTACATGTATGTGAAATACACAAGAATATGGCTGAAGAGACACTAGATTTTGGTTTAATTATCTGAAGAAGCCTCCATTTCAATTCAAAACGGCACCATTATTGGCTGTCACTGTTTTTAAAGAAAGATTTAAGCTCCGAGAGCACCACAAGAAAGTTAAAATATGGTATCTTGAAGCATTGTATTCGAAGATATTTTAGTCATCTTAAAGAATGTAAAAACTAAAAAGGCTATATGCAAAAAATAAAATAGAATATGAAAAAGCCATATGATGTTATCTATGTCACTGAATTTCAAAACAATCAATTAACCTAACCCTGGAGTACCATGAAGTGCTCCACACAATAGTGCTTTTTCAGATTGGTTGGCTGTCCCCACCTAGAGTACCGCATTCTATTTTTATGCCATTTAAGACAAATTTCAGTATAATGTGAAAAAAAACTGTGGTGATAAGTAGAATATAACCATGCCACGTGAAGACACAGTGTGCTTATCTTATAAAAACTGTAGAGTGAAGGACAGGTACATTCCAAGATTTCGTGGAAGAGAGGGATTTGGTTTATTCTGTATGACCGCAGGGTCGAATTACATTTGAGCCCTTCTCTGGCACATATGACTTTTGGATCTGCTGTCCCTGAACAGACACTTTTGATGACCCATGTCACATTCCCCTGGCCCATGTCTGATTTCAACCACCACTATGCTAACAGCACCATCCCACCTTGGCACAACTGTGTCATTCTCTTTCTCCCAAAGGCTCTGGAGCCCATGTGGCCAACTTCACACTTGGAACAGGTTCAGGAACCAGTAAATGAATGCCCTGCTTCCTGTTCCATGGACAGACAACTTTGGGAGGTATTCTCTGCACTTCTCCTTGGAAGTCCCAGTAGAGTCCAGCAACCATTGTTCCTTTTATTCCTTCACTCCTGACTACTGGGATCAAGAATAACCACTCTGCTTTTGAGGGAACCCAACCTCATAGAGTTCCCTAGAGAATACCTGACACAAAGAAGAATCAAACAAACCCAATAGGTAAAGCCAGATTTTACATTAATAATAAGGTGCTTGAGTACATCATTATAATCGCCTGATTTTGATTCCCCCCATCCTCTCATTTGTAAGCTATGTATATGAGGTTATGGAACACACTTGTCTTGTTCTTTAGTGTTGACTAGGCATAGTGTTCAGCATATTCTAAGCACTCAATAGATGTTTGCTGAATGAATGAATGAATGAATAATCCAATAATCAAATAGATTACTTTGGAATGCAGAAGTATTATAAGGAAATTAGAAGAAAACCATATGCAGAAGCCAGGGTTCTGTTCCTCTGAATATTATTTTGTGCCTCTTACTTCTTCCTGTAAATTTATTTTAAAATGTATTAAAAAAAATCAAAGTTTTCTTTTTGTTAATTCACAAAATGGCTGTGCCAGTTTGTGTCCATTCCCTCAGTTAAAAATATTTTGGTTGATACAGTCTTCCTGCTTTTCACTCTTTCATAGCTTATATTGTTAGGGGAACCTCTCAGGCTCTTTTTAATTCCGAAGAAAGGTTAGCATGGCTTTGCCAGTGTGAAGAACCAGTGATCTGGAAGAAAAGGAAGACGATATGCCATGTGCTTTTCTGCCTCTGCTTTGCTATGCAGTAAGACTATATGACACTCCAGGACTCCCAAGACTTAGGACAGTGGGCAAAGCTTCCCAAGGTTCATTAATCTGCACTTTGTCGTATCTCTTGGCCTGACACTAGACTGACCCAACTTCATGGCCAGCTATCTCAAGCACTGTTGGAGCAGGAAGCATCCCAGCATTGCCAGTTACATAACCTTGCTTTTCTCCTCCCATTCTTTTTCCTTTGTGGGTATTAATAGATGAAATTCAGGCCAAGAATTGAACTACTGATGTTGAGTAAGGATTGAGGTCTAATCAAATAATTCAGGGGGAGCCTAATGAGAAGAGCTCATTGGTTTTCACCCACAATGCAAGAGGCTAAGGTTATTTGACTGTCGAACTTGGGCAGAATGTCCGCTGTGTGGACACAAAGGGGCTTGTTCAGCCTTGAGCTGTTAACTGGGCCAGGCTGCTTGCAGTGCCTCACCCAACACCCACACTCTGACACTATACCACATGAAAGCTTCAACCTCTACGTCTGTATAGAAGAGGCAGCTCATTGCGAATGAAGTGATTAGTAGGCCCAGTTCAACAAAACAAGCCTCTGAATCAAGATCAAGTCCCATAATCATGAAGTTTTACACAGAGAAAAACTGCTCCCCAAGAAGCTACTATCAACCCTACTCCCTTTGTCTTACTGGCCATGGTAGAATGGCAAATGAAGGACTGAGGGGAAGGGAACAATTTATGTTAACAAAGGTTCTCACTTCTGCAAAGGTGGTATTATCTCCACTCAGAGATGAGAAAACTGATGCTGAGTGACTTAGTACCAGAGTCACTTTATCCATCAAATAACAGAGTCAATATGATCCAGGACTGTTTGGCACCAAGCCCCTTGTGATTTCCACTAGATCAAGCTGTTTCTGCATAATCTACCATTTGGGGAAGATAAGTTCAAAGGGATTTGCTCTCTGGAGATCAGCTGGCAAGGGACACTGTTCTTATATTAGGTCAACAACCTGGAAAGAGATTATCAAACAAGTTGTCATTAAACATCTCTACATCCATCAGTGCTTTAAATTTCCTAAATGTACTGATAGGGAATGTACTTTACAACTCTGTTCTTAACTCTGAGGATTACTATACTTAAATGTAGAAGAAAGCCACAACTATAGAATCAACTGGAGTTCCTGAAAATAAAAGACTTATTTGGCAATATTTATCAAAATTTTAAACCTGTATATCTTTAGAGCAAGTATACGTCTAGGAGTTTATCCTAGATATATGTATGAAAGTGAAAAATATACATTCATGAAAACATCACCACAGGCTTGTCTGTAATTGTGAAACACCAGACACAACATAAATGTCCACTGCTAGGAGCCTGATGAAATAAATCATGATACAGGCACTGAATTGCAGAGCATCCCAGCATTTAGAAGAACTAAGTAAACCTCGTGTGTGTGCTGATGCCAGACTCTCCAAGATGTAAATTGAAAAGAGCAAGGTAAATACATAATCCCTTTTGTATACCTTTAAAAAATACGACAGGAGTTGAAGACAATTACTCTTCCTTCTGTTCATTTCTATAATATTTAAATTTTCTAACCATGTGCTCAGATTAATATTTAATGTAAATAAATTTTAACTGGGCTGTGGAATCACAGGCCCTTTTTTTCCTTCTTTCATACTTCTCTACATTTAAAAAGACTCATATTATTCCTAAGTGCTAATCTTTAAACCAGAACAAGTACAGGTAAAAGGAGTGCCAATAAAATCTTCTGTGAACAGTATTTTGAACCATCTGCCAAACAGAAGTCAAATACACTTGGAAAAAATACATCCTATTGCTATAAAGCTGAAGCTGCTCCCTTTTGCATCCTGCCCAGCAGGGGAAAGGTGGGGGTCTTCTTTGTCCTGACCTCGAAGGTTTAGGGTACAAAACAAACAGGGAGTGGATGGTGGAGCTGCCTCATTTGAGTCATACCTGAGCGGCAAGCCATTCCAGTGTCTGACAAGAAGTGCTTCCATTCTTTCTTGCCATATGCCTCTGCCAGCACCTCTGGAGCCATCATCTTGGTGCCATGGCTTGCCCTGATTTTGGGAGAGGATGCACATTGCTCATTAATGGTTCCCTTGAATGCCCCTTCCTCTGTCATTGGGACTGTTGATCCCTGTTGCCACTGGAGCTAACAAATACATATATTTTTTCTGTTTTCAACTAGGTGCCTCCCTGTTTAGGATTCTGTAAAGCATTTCTATGGACAGCTGTAGCACTTCACCGCTTTAATCCACCAAGTAGCAGGTGCTTAGGAGATGCTCATTCTGAGGTCATCACTGGATAAGATACCACCCTTTTTTAGAGAAGTTGTCATTTAACTATACAAATAAGATGAACACACCTGGAACAATTAGAAAACAACCATGTGACTTAGTGGGAAGCTGGTTCTGGCAGCACTAGAGAAAGAGGAGTAGGTACCAGAGTCAAAGCATGAGTCCACCGGGGCCACAGGAGGCACAAGAAGCACCCACAGGTGGATGACTGTGAGCACGCAGGACTGTGAAGACAAGATGAGGAGCAACCTGCCCACTCAAGGACACAGCATGGCTAAAACCACATGGGGAAATCAAAGAGGAATATGGAAAAACAGAGCAACATGACAAGAAAGTAGGCATTTTCTGTGCTCAAAATACTGCTTTTGCATCAGTTAGGTCCAGCTAAGAGAATCCTATGCTATAGAGAAATATGGTAGTTTCCCCTTATCTAGTTTTGCTCTCCCCCAGTTTCAGTTACCTGTGGTCAACCTGGGTTGAACAATACTAAGGGCATAGTTTCAGAAACAAACAATTCATAAGTTTTAAACTGCATACCATTCTGAGTTCTACTGTTACATTTTATATTTTCTTACTGTATCTACTAAACTTTATCGTAGGAAAAGACACAGTACATACAGGGATGTGTACGATCCATGATTTCAAGCAACCACTGGGGATTTTGGAAGATAATCTCCAAGGATAAGGAGGGACTACTGTAGTTGAAATGTTAATATAGTTTATTATGAGAAATTATAATGATTGACAGTATTATTCTCTTGGTGTTATAATGTGGTAATAAAATAATATGAAGGAAAAAAGAAATAAAATAAGAAAAGCAAATGGGGGAAAATCACAAATGGGCTCCTTTTTATAAAGCAGTTAACATTTTAGAAAGCTTTATGTAAAGATCAAAGGATCCTGAATGGGAAATATGATCAGAGAAGGAATCTACTATATTAGTGGAAAGAAAGCATCAAGGAGGTATGCTAATAAATTCAGGAGAAACTAAAGGTTAGCCATGACTTGGATAGAGAGAGACAGACCTTGTAGGAGGGGTACTGGGACAGGGACAGACACACAGAACAAAGAGAGAAAGAAACAAAATTGTAGAAAGCTTTTCATTCTTTTAACTGTGGTTGAAGATAGCCAAGAACACTGTGAGAATCTGACAGTAAAGTTAAAGGTCATAGACAAAGCTGCATTTACACGTACCCTATCCGTCAATACCTGAGAAATAAACATGGAAATAAACTACAAAATACCAAAGGTGGGGCTACACCTGCTGTAGTTAGATGAGCCTTAGGGGAAGGTCTGGGGGAAAATGTGAAGGGAGTTTACATCATGCAAAAAGAATGATGCATCAACAGAGAGTATATATTACGGGCCTGGGAGTTCTCTCCTTTGATTCTGATCCTGTTTGTATATGTAATAAATGATATAGCTTCATGGCCATGTTGACTTTCCTGTATTATTAGTACTGGAAAAAAAAACAGATGCTCCCTCCCTGGTGCCCTGTGAGAGACAGAGCAGTGACAGCAGCTAAGATACCCTTAGCAACAGTTGAGAGGCTGGGCCCACTCACAGAGGAGAGAAGTAAAGAAAGTCAGCCTGGAGTGTGGGAGGAGGAAGAGGTTGATGAGACTTCAGTCCAGAAAAACTTCCAAAAGGAACTAGGACACAACATGACCCCCGCATGACAGGGCCAAATTTGGATAAATGGAGAAAGAGAGGGTGGAGGGTACAGACCACCAACCCCTACCCAATACCCATTCTTTCTTCCTTAACAAAAATAACCCCAATTTCATTTTAGGCAGCTACATACTCAGCTAAAACAGTGTAATTCCTGGGCTCTTTTGCCAGAAGGAGTGGTCAATGAGATGTAGCAAGTTGTAAACTTTCTATTGTATGTCCTACAAATATTTCTAATGAGGTAAACTTAAAGGAACTAGACCTTTAAATCTAATGCTCACAAACTCATATTTAAATGGCTCAAACAATTCATACAAAGACATGCAGGCAGACAATCTGTCATTAATTAAAATATTTGTATTTAACCCATACTGTAAGGGTCATATGACACTCAGTAATGAAGTGTCTCAGAGAAGGTAAAGTTTTGACTTCACAACTAAGTTTTATTACCTGAGAACAGTGCCATTATCTGCAAGTTTAAGGAAGTTCCCATCTTCTAGATCCAATGCCAAACCTTTGCAACTGAAATAGGAAAGTCTGATTATCAATCGATTCATATATTTAGCTAACCTAAGAAATGACAACCGATATTTTCCAAACATCATAATGCTAAAAAGATATTCTCCCACCCAGGGGAATGGTATGTTAATCACACAATTAAGAATATCTAAGAACCGTAAAATTAAATATCTATCACTGAGCAAGTATAAAATGAAAATTGTTATGTAGGCAAATAAGGACAGCATATTTAGTTTATAATATCTTTAGGCTTTTCAAAAGATAAATCTAAAACTCAAAAGAGAAAAAAAGAACCTGAACATCATCCCATGACTTTGTTAAAACGTACACGTTTTTCACTAAATAAAACACACACACACACACACACATACACACACACACACATTTATACTCTACAAGTTAAGCACTTCACCAGTCTTTCCTACACTCTAGAATTCGTCTCATTTTAGGTCAGGTTACAAGAACTTGCTCTCTGGACAAGGCATATTATTAAAAACCACTAAAAGAAAGTCAAATACTAAGTTTTATCTCCTTTACTGTAGAAGACTTGTGGGATTTGGGGAGAAAGGTGAGTACAGATTCATTATTATGAATAACAAAAGCAAAGTGGTATAATGGCTACCAAATACCAAGGGAATTAAACAAAAAATGACAGGGTACTTTAGAAGGATTATTTACTTTTGTTCAGGGTAAAATTTCCAGAGTCAGTAATTTAATACAGTAACATGTTACTGTTTCTTCCTTTTACAAAAATGATACATCAAAAAAGACTAACAAAATATCAAAAGAATGTATACTAGATCAACATAATGTAGGTATTTTTCATGTGGTTTAGGATTGTTATTTGATTTTATTTATTTATTTATTTTTGGAGACAGGATCTCACTCTGTACCCCAGGTTGGAATGCAGTGGCATGATCAACAGCTCACGGCAGCCTGGACCTCCTGGGTCCAGGCAATCCTCCTACCTCAGTCTCTCCAGTAGCTGGGAATACAGGCATGTGCCACCACACCTGGTTAATTATTTTTTATTTTTTGCAGAGTTGAGGTTTTGTCATGTTGCCCACACTGGTCTCCAACTCCTAGACTCAAGCAATCTGCCCACCTCAGCCTCCCAAAGTGCTGGGATTACAGATGTGCCACCACGCCTGCCTGGTCTGATTTTAAACTGAACAATTTAAAGTGGCTTAGGATATTTGTTTGTTTTGTTATCTACATGAGGAAGACAAAGGAAGCTTTGGAAGTTGGGAGTCCTAACCCAGGAAGGGAATTCGCAGTAAGAGTCTTAGGAATGTCGATCTAAATGACAGAAAACCAATGGTCTTAATTTAGACTTACTCAAAATGTGATGATTCCTCCTTTTCTCTTATAGTTCTTAAAGGATAGTTAAGTCAAACCTTTTTCTTAAAGATGTAAATTTTAGAAACAGTTCTTATTAACCTCTGAAACTATTACGACAAACTTAAGCTATATGAAAATATCCAAATTAGTCACATAAGCTCTTAGCTTATTTTCACATTTAATTAGGCAAGTCTAATTTTTTTAGTGTTTAAAGTGTTTAAAGCAGAAAACCCTTTAATTCATTAAATACAAAACTTTTAAAATAGAAGGCATGAGTCCTTTGGCTCAATTTCACATTTCACATTCTATCTTCATAGAAGAGAAAGCATCCCAGTTTTATCAGTAACAATTAGAACCACAGGAGATGTACAGACTTAAAAAAAAACAACAACAAAAAAGAACTTACCAGAAATCCCAATCCTCTGGGGTCACACTGAGCAATTCCTTATCGTACCCTTTCTCCTTAACTAGGAACTGGGCAAAGCTATTATAAATGAGCTGCAAATAAAGGGAAGAAAAACAGATGAAATATAACACCCACTACTCATTCTTTTTTTTTTTAATTTAATTTTATTATTATTATACTTTAAGTTCTAGGGTACATGTGCATAACGTGCAAGTTTGTTACATATGTATACTTGTGCCATATTGGTGTGCTGCACACATCAACTCATCAGCACTCATCAACTCGTCATTTACATCAGGTATAACTCCCAATGCAATCCCTCCCCGCCTACCACATGATAGGCCCCGGTGTGTGATGTTCCCCTTCCCGAGTCCAAGTGATCTCATTGTTCAGTTCCCACCTATGAGTGAGAACATGCGGTGTTTGGTTTTCTGTTCTTGTGATACTTTGCTGAGAATGATGGTTTCCAGCTGCATCCATGTCCCTACAAAGGACTCAAACTCATCCTTTTTTACGGCTGCATAGTATTTCATGGTGTATATGTGCCACATTTTCTTAATCCAGTCTGTCACTGATGGACATTTGGGTTGATTCCAAGTCTTTGCTATTGTGAATAGTACCGCAATAAACATACGTGTGCATGTGTCTTTATAGCAGCATGATTTATAATCCTTTGGGTATATACCCAGTAATGGGATGGCTGGGTCATATGGTACATCTAGTTCTAGATCTTTGAGGAATCACCATACTGTTTTCCATAATGGTTGAACTAGTTTACAATCCCACCAACAGTGTAAAAGTGTTCCTATTTCTCCACATCCTCTCCAGCACCTGTTGTTTCCTGACTTTTGAATGATTGCCATTCTAACTGGTGTGAGATGGTATCTCATTGTGGTTTTGATTTGCATTTCTCTGGTGGCCAGTGATGATAAGCATTTTTTCATGTGTTTGTTGGCTGTATGAATGTCTTCTTTTGAGAAATGCCTGTTCATACCCTTTGCCCACTTTTTTGTTTGCTTGTTTGTTTGTTTGTTTGAGACGGAGTCTGGCTCTGTCTCCCAGGCTGGAGTGCAGTGGCCGGATCTCAGCTCACTACAAGCTCCGCCTCCCGGGTTTACACCATTCTCCTGCCTCAGCCTCCCGAGTAGCTGGGACTACAGGCACCCGCCACCTCGCCTGGCTAGTTTTTTGTATTTTTAGTAGAGACGGGGTTTCACCGTGTCAGCCAGGATGGTCTCGATCTCCTGACCTCGTGATCCACCAGTCTCGGCCTCCCAAAGTGCTGGGATTACAGGCTTGAGCCACCGTGCCCGGCCCCTTTGCCCACTTTTTGATGGGGTTGTTTTTTTCTTGTAAATTTGTTTGAGTTCTTTGTAGGTTCTGGATATTAGCCCTTTATCTGATGAGTAGATTGCAAAAATTTTCTCCCATTCTGTGGGTTGCCTGTTCACTCTGATGGTAGTTTCTTTTGCTGTGCAGAAGCTCTTTAGTTTAATTAGATCCCATTTGTCAATTTTGGTTTTTGTTGCCGTTGCTTTTGGTGTTTTAGACATGAAGTCCTTGCCCATGCCTATGTCCTGAATGGTATTACCTAGGTTTTCTTCTAGGGTTTTACTCATTCTTAATGTCACAGACCTAAAACCCTAATGGAATTGCTGATGGGGGCAAGTTGGAGGAAGGAAATATCTGTAATTGTGAAGTTCTGCAGTTTAATTCTCCTTCACAAGCAATTTATCAACCCCTGCATGCCCCAGGTAGCTGTCCCGTTCAAAATTATACCATCGGCATACAATTATATAACCAAAGACAATTATTATTAACCCTACTCCTGATTTCTATTGGGTTGGAGATCATAATTTAAGACTTGACAAAGCTTTTTAAACTTATTTAATACATCACTAAGATAATAAATATGAGGACCACTCTATCCATCCATCCTTGGTCCATTCTGGCCAGAAAAGCCCCAGGTTAGGGAAATCTCAGAGTGAGATACATATGGGGACCAGGCAGGTGATCTAAACGAGTCATGATGCCTCTATCAGATGTAGGAAATCACTCTTGTTTCTCCACACACACATACACAAAAACCATTAAAAAAAAAAAAAAAAAAAAACCTAAAGAAAAAGGACAAAGAAAGCCTCTGGAAGCAAGTACAATAATTACAATAATAAATACTCTGTTGGGCCAGGCGCGGTGGCTCAAGCCTGTAATCCCAGCACTTTGGGAGGCCGAGACGGGTGGATCACGAGGTCAGGAGATCGAGACCATCCTGGCTGACACGGTGAAACCTCGTCTCTACTAAAAAAAAATACAAAAACTAGCCGGGCGAGGTGGCGGGCGCCTGTAGTCCCAGCTACTCCGGACGCTGAGGCAGGAGAATGGCGTAAACCCGGGAGGCGGAGCTTGCAGTGAGCTGAGATCCGGCCACTGCACTCCAGCCCGGGCGACAGAGCGAGACTCCGCCTCAAAAAAAAAATAAAATAAAATAAAAAAATAAAAAATAAAAAATAAAAATAAAATAAAAAAATAAATACTCTGTTGATTGCTGACAAATTTTATTTCTCAACAACAAAAAATGCTAGGTTTTTGAGTAAAATATCTGGTTTTTAAGTGCTGGCTAACTTTAAAAGAACTGTACATACCAAACAAAAAGTGTACAAAAGGTAGATGGTCCAACCTTGTTCTACCTCGAAGTGTTCTTTGGCCAGTGTCGGGTACACTTGAGCCTGAGCAGAACAGAGGTCTGAGTCAACCTGCACAGTGTCCAAAAGGACACACTGAATAATCTGACCCTTCTTCTACAGATATTAACCCATGACAGGTTTTGATAACATGTCATACTGTTAGGGAGAAGATGGAGTCAGAGGAGTGGGGGAAATCTCTCCTGGGTGGTGAGATTTACACTGATACTTAGATGTAGCAGTTCGCTGGGTGAATGCAGAGGGAATGGGGGGTGACTCAGGTTCAGAAACTGAGGGACCTGCACACAGCTGGAGTAGCGGTATCAGGGTCTGAGTGTCAGGATATGAGCATGAAGAAAGCAAAGGCTCCTTGTCAAATGTCAAATTGAGTTGCTCCCTGTCATAAAGCTATTAAAATCACTACACAGGTACTTCATCCAGTGTAATGTGACCTTATCCAGGTCAACTGTTAATCGACCCACATTATGTTAACACTATATATCAACAGTTCTCAACCCTGATGGTCATTCAGAACCATAGGTGACGCTTCTTAAAACTACCCAGAGTTTCCAAGTGTACAGGGTAGAGAGGGCCCTCTCTGAAGCACAGAGAACACTGAAAACCACTGACCTATGTGTTTTACAGATTTTCATTTACTCACTAAAAGGAAAAAAACAATAAAAAATACACTGAGTCACTCTGTGGTACAAAGTACTATGGACAATAAAAAGTCCACATCATGATCCTGCTTATAAGAAACCAGTGCTGGAGGGCTAAAAGATGTGAAGTGTTTAGAGCAGAGCCTGGCACACCAGCAAATCCAATTTAAGTATTTGCTATTATTATGTCATATGTTGCTAAAAACAAAACAAAACAAAACAAACAGAAAACAAAAACAATGTCCTGACATGTGGCGCTCACCCATCTCCACGGTGTAAATATTCCCACCATGGCCTGTTTCAAGCCACCAACAGCAGTTTTCCTGCTTGCACAATTCCTGAATAGTTAACAACTGGCTTTCACAAGCCCCTAAGAGTCAGCTATTGTACACCTTAGATTTGCCTCTGGTTGAGGCACTTCTGAGTTTCTCCAGTTATCCAAGTGATTAGTCTACGATATGGGCATGTGATTCCAAAACACTCGAAATCTCCTGGAACGAAGGAGCCCTTTCCATCAGAGATGCCAACAGGGACAGCCACAGTGTGTTCCTTACCTTGTGGAGGAGATTTTTATGTAACAGGAGAGAAGGGGGCCAATGGACAAGGAGAGAAGCAGAGAAAAGCAGTGTGAAGAAAAGCAGGGGCATCTGTACTCTGAAACCCCTGGTCTACGCAGAAGGCTTCTTGCAGTTTGTCCTGAGTCTCTCTAGAAACCTTCATGGCACAGGGCTCTCTAAGACATTCCTCTCCCAGCCTTAGCTGTCACCACCTCACAGTCTCTCAGAACGAATAATAATACATACTCTACAGCAGTTGCCAATTGGTACCCTGTGGTCCATATGCAGCCTACAAATTATGTTTGGTTCCCACTTAAGGTTGCCAGATAAAATTTAAAAATGCCTAGGTAAATGTGACTTTCAAATAAACAACAAATACTTTTTTTTGGTATAAGCATGTCCTATGCAATATTTGGGACCCTACTCTCCCACTCACACATTTACATTAACTGACTGGCATCAGACTTCTGAGTCTGCAACCTTAGGAGAAACCACGTGTCATCCTCTCTTCTACAATGCCTTTCCGAGGCCTCATGTGAATGCCTACAAAATTGAAAGGAAAGGCACTCGCAGCTCTCTATGATGCAGCCCCCACTGACTTCTCCACCATCTTCTCCTGAAACTTGCTACCTTTTGCTTGCACCAAGCAGTTCCTGGTGCTGTTGCTCACCTCGAGGTCGTGGCCTTTATTATAACTCCTATGGGTGAAGCACTCCTCTCTACCTCCTCACCTGCCAGCTCCAGGCATTCCCTCTGTGTTTTAGGGCACCATACAGACAGCAAGGTGGGAAGATGCAGAAATCCACAGCCAGACTATCTTGCTCGGTTGCCCTGGATACACTTTCTTTCTGTGCCTCATTGCTCGATGCTCTCTTAACAGTGGCTGTGGTGATAATACCTACCTCACAGGGACGTTGTAAGGATTAAATCCATTCATAAAAGCAGCATGCTTATTAGAATTATGGCTGTATCATATTCTGTTATTAAAATACCAATTATCTATTCAGTCTATTTATTGAGCCCAGTATGTGCCCAGCACTAAGCTCGGCACATAGAACACACAAGAAACTGTCACAGATACTGATGGAGCTCTAGGGGAAGTCCAACAAGTAAACAGGAAGTGTTAACATCATGTGGTATGTGCTCTGAGGAAGGAAGGGTTTTGTGGAAAACTGAAGGTGGGCTTAGAGTGGAAGGGCAAACTTTAGAGGGCCAAAAAGGCTTCCTAAGGGGAACCATGTTTCAGATGAGGCCTGGTGGGATGAAGAGCTTTTGTGCAGAGCAAAGAGGCCCTCCAGGCACTGGCAGTGTGCAGCAAGACCCAGGTCATACTACTCACTGCAGGGGACCAAGACTAACTCTTCAGCATTTTTGCCTACTGCGTGAGGCTGCCTGGAGGCCTGCGTGTTGATCTCTGTATCCTCAGCTCTAGCATGGTGCTCAGCACACTGTGGGACTTAAAAAAAGATTTTCCACACCAAACATGATCCAAAACTCAATAGGTTACCGTTTTCAAGCTTTAAACATCACTATTCTCCAGGTTTGCAGCTAAAAAAACTCTTGTCTTTCAGAATCTTATATTCTGAAATTTTATGATCACCTATGGACAACACTAGCTCTAATATGACAGTGGTTTAAAAATATTCCCTCCAAATGAAGGTAACTAAAGAGGAGACACACAAAACTGTGATTCAGGAAGGATTTAAAAAGCACAGAGGGAAGGAACACATGTATCAAAGACCTAGGGGAAGCAGTGGCCAAAGAATCAAGCAGTAAAAAAGCCTTCTTAATTCTCATTGTGACTAAGGAAACCAGACCTTGAAGGTAAGAAAGCAGGAAAGTGTAACAGCAGAAAAAGGACATTAAAAAAAAAAATTAGCATCTGGGCATAGAAAACACACAATAAATTCCGGCAGCCACTCTTTTTTGACCTTTAACGTGTACCTGAACTAGCGGGTGCAAGGACATCACCATAAAGGGGCACAGCCCAGGCTGGATGTCTGCACCAGTAATCTAGAGTTCTAGCCATAAACTGGTTTATGGTTTCCAAATGGTTTGGGTGGTAACCATAAAAGCAAACACTTGTCTTTGCCAAGGTGCTATTCTAAGCATTATACATCTCTTACTCATTTAATCCTTGCAACTATCTTGTGAGGTAAATCCAATTATTAGCTCCATTTTACAGGTGGGGAAACTGAGAAGCAGCACAGGTTAAGTAACTTGCTCAAAGTCACAGAGCTAGTAACAGTGGAGCTGGTGTCCTATGTTAGGCAGTCTGGCTGAGGAGTCCTCGCTTTCACTACTGTACTCATAACCAGCTCTTTTTCTGTCTGGATGCTTAGATCTTGGACTAAAAAAAATCTGGTAACTTTTCAAAATTAGTTTCCTTGGGAATTGGGAAACCAAAGGAATAGTGGAGGGAGGGCAACTAATTTGAGAGTACAGGTCTGGAAGCAAGCATACTCCATGTCCCCCTCCCTCTGGGCACAGTGAGGACCTAAACTTTGCAAGCTGTTGGTAGGCCTGGAATGTATTCAAAGTGCAGGGAGCACGCAGTCGATGCGCAATAAATATTTATTTTCTTCTCTTGACAGGAGGTAAAATGAGGGCTAAGATCTTAATGACTTCTCAACTAGTGTTCCGTCCAATACACTACGCTATATACTACGCATCTCTCCCAGATTGCAGTTTAAACACTGATGGATGGTTGATCGTGCAAATTGAAAAATGCAGCCAAGAAAAATGCAAGTCCCAAATCAAGTGGCTGTGTCCACAATCAGCTTGTGTCCAGAAAGACATGCAGAGAAGTTCCACAACATGGGATCTTCAAGGACAGCCCCAGTGCTCCTGACCCCGCCCCTCCTCTGTCCTAGAAACCGATTCCCCAGCACGATCTTGCGCAGTTTGCCCCTCCTTCGTTCTTCCCTACCCTTCTCAACATTAGCTAATGGCTAAGCTGAATGTGCCGGTCCCCAGGGCACTAGCGCGGAGCGGAGGCTGCACACTTCCGCCCCGTCTCGCCGCTGGAGGCCGCGCTCTGCGGAAAGACTCGGCCGCCGCAGGCCCCCGACAGCGCCCGCCGCTGCCCAAGCCTGGAGGAAACTCAAGCCCCAGCCGCCATGGAGGTTGCGCGCAGCGCGCCCCGGGGAGCCCGCGCCACTCACCGGGGCGCTCTCGGGCAGGTTGTAGCGACACAGAGTGTGGTCCAGGTCGAATCCGACCACGTCGCAGGCGGCCAGGGAGAACTGCTGAGCCATGGCTGCGCGGGGAGCACCGAGGAGCCCCTCGGCCGGGGAGGGTGCAAGGAGCTGGCGGGCGGGACGCTGCGGGACAGGACCGGGTCGGACGCCGCGGGGCGGGGCTGCGGCTGTCAGGGCACCGGCGCGGCAGCCTCTCCCGCCTCCCGCGCCCTGCAGCACCGCCCCTGGATACGCTTAGCCCCCGCCCCTCGCGCGGCCGGCGTCCTGCGCCGCCGTCCGGAGTCAGGTAGTCAGCTCGCGTCCTCCTGATACCCCAGCGCCGGCGACCTCGATCTGTCCCGCAAGCTGGGAACCCAGAAGGCAATAGGGGTCCAGGAGCGGTGCCGCTGCTGCACAGCTGAGACCTGTAGGCACTTAGCCCTTCCTACCACAAAATTAACCGGACTCTCCATCGCCTTCAGGGCGCCTCGGAAACCAGGAGATCCTGAGGTTAGGCCTGACCTTTTACCCCTGTGTGCGAAATAGTGTAAGATCATGGAAAAAATTCATCCTCTAATATCCCTCTGACCCAGTTAGCCTGCAATTTGGAAGGTCTTTTCGCCCACGTGATCTTTGATAGTGGTTTAAACCAAAAACTTTGTATTCCTTGGTTTCCTAAGTGTAAAATGAAAGAGAGACCTTTCACCGTTTCATACCCTGGAGTGCGTTAGAAAATAAATGTATCAGACATCGTGAAGAACCATTTTGCAAGATGATACTGGTTATGGAAACCAATATTGGTTATTACTTGATCATCCTATTTTGTTATTGTAATGAAGAATTTTCTATGAAAGGACATCAGACACTTCACAGAAATATATAGAGTATGCTACAGAAAAAGCAAACTTTTGTAAACCGGGTTTAAGGTTTATAGAGCACAAAATGATTTGAGTGACATTTGCTTAATTCTCTCAAAAACTGTATAACTACTACCATTTTAGATGCAGAGAAAGTTAATCCATTACATACAATGTATGCCTTAGGGCATTTAATTCTCTTCCGGATTTCCTGATGTGAAGGACTAGCACTTTGAGATCTTTATTACATAGTGCCTCATTTTAAAAAGAAAATACAAATCTATTATGTTTATATTGCTTTAGTTTTAAATTTAAAGGAACAGTGTGTCTAATGGAACAAATCAATAGTCGTGACATAATGAAAATATAATTAAGAACTGCATTTAACCCTTTCAAATAATAATCCTTTTGAGGCTAATAGACCAGAGGATTAATTTAGTGCAATAGTGCAATTGAGTAGGAGGACACTTATTATACCTAGTAGACCCACTTGAATAAAATTTATAACTTGTTCCATTATAATACTTAAAAGCCCCAAACAAATCTCTCTGGAATAGGGAAAGTAAAGAATCTTCAAGAAGATTGAGCTGTTCACTGATGAGTCCAACAACCATGTCTTCAATGTCTGTGAACCAAAAGAGAAAAGGCTGGATTGCTGGAGGAGCTGGAAAAAGCTTGTTGGCCCTGTAGCATTGACCTTGGCATTCTTCTCTGCCCCTTGCAATACAGCGCTACCAAAGTCAAACGTCCAGGTAGATGCCACGTTGAAGGGCACACGTTTCCTTGGGGAATATCTTGTTTCATGTGGGAGTAGGCGCTTTAGGGACTTCCCTTAGTAATACAAATGTAATAGTACATTCATTTTAAGAGGGAATAATAGAAAAGGATTGTTTTTTGTTGACTTAGCCAAAACTTGTCCTTACAAAACCTCTTGAGTGTGCTGAATTGTGAACAGGAAATTGGGTGTGAAGGGAGAGAGGGAACCAGGGCACTCTTAAAGAGGAAAAGACCCCTGGGTGTATAGCCAAGTGGTCCTGGGACTGAATCTGGTCTTTACATGCACATCAACAATCTTATGTATTTGCTAAATAACAAATTATATATATTCTGCATGTTTACACAAACAGTTCTTGTGCTAGAGAGTCCACATCATTTAAACTTTGTGGGAGAATTTTGCAAATGATCCAATCCTAGAGGCTTGTACTCTTTCTTGAGCCCCACTCACCTTTCCTTTCTACCTCAAACCTCAGTCTGACTCTTCCAGAGATACAGGGGATGGTTCCCTTCTCTTCTCCCATTCCCTATATAACCCTGAGTTTAAATACAAACACACAGTTTAATGGTTTGATAAGGCTTATTTCCAGATAAGGATATTTCATTTTCCCTGCATATTAAACTTCTATCACATTTACTGATAAAATGCCACGCTCTTGTATTATCAACTACAAGTTCGTCTTCTACTCAGATACCAATTAATTTCTGTTTCTTTGAGTATCATGGACTGAATTTTGTCCCCCACTCATTCATGTGCTGCAGACCTAACCCACAATGTGTCTGTATTTGACATAGGGCCTTTAAGGAAGTAATTAATGTTAAATAAGGTCATAAGGGTGGAGCCCTAATCCAACAAGATTAACGTTCTTGTAAGAGGAGGAAGAGACGCCAGCGTCTGCAGGCACAGAAGGCCATGTGAGGAGCCACAAAACCACGGCTGTCTGCCTGGCATCATGCCAAGGTAGGCAGAGCGCTTGAGGTAAGGAGTTCAAGACCAGCTTGGGCAACATAGCGAGACCCGTCTCTACAAAAAATACAAAAATTAGCAGGGTGTGGTGGCAGGCACCTATAGTCCCAGCTATTCTAGGGTCTGGGGTGGGAGGATCGCTCGAACCTGGGAGGAGGAGGTTGCAGTGGGCTGGGATCAGGCCTTCGCACTCCAGCCTGGGTGACAGAGTGAGAACCTGTCTAAAAAAAAAACTGTCTGAAGCCAAGGAGAGTGGCTTCACCAGAAACCAACCCTCACAGCACCTTGATCTTGGACTTTCAGCCTCCAGAACTGTGAGAATAATTTTTTGTTGTCTAAACCACCCATTGTGTAGTATTCTGTTAAGGCAGGCTGAGCCAACTAAGGCAGTTAATAAGGATAGTTGAATCAGTGTTGTGATAAATGTAGGAAATATTTGCCATTTGAAAGATCTGTAAAGGACATGAACTTGGGTTTATGTTATTTGTTGACTTCTTAAAGTTGGGTGCTTTTGCTTATGTGTAACATTAATACCATGCTGTGAAGTTTTAGTTTTTTTTTGTTTTCAGTATTTCATGTACTGTTTTTTCTTATACTTGTGAGTCATGTAATAATTAAGAAATATTCAGAAATAGGAAGTTATGTTACAACTGATTTTCTAGAATTGAATTTCGTTATTACAATGAACCTGCTTTTAATTGAGGTGGTACTATAATTTAGCAGTTTTAACCTTAGGTGTGACTTGTAATTAGCTAGCTTAAGCTTTAGACTCCCTAATATCTCACTAACTGATCTTTTGTGAATTTATAATACTGTATTTTAACATCTATATTGTAAATGTGATTTGCCAAACATTTTGGGGAAGGAGGGAAATGGCCTGTTTCTTTTTTCATTGGTTTAAAATATGCTTTTCTAAATATTTCTAATTAAATATTGTATGTTCAACTTTTTGTATAACCTAAGCCAATCTACATATCTTCTGTGGCACATATAGTTTCTTTAAGGGGTAAGAAAAAAATTCATTTACTAAATTGGAAAAAAATAGGAAAAATATAAATTTCTAAAAATAAAACTCTATGGCACTTAAATATTAGCCATTTAGCTACATAGAACCAAATACTTATTTGTAATATTGTGCTGAGGCCTTTAGATGGCAGTAGTTCTGCATGAGGAATATTTTTCATTTTTTTAGTAATCTTAAAATCTTTACATTTCTTGATAAAACATACTTCATTTTCTACTCTCTTGATTTCCTACTCTGCTCTTACCACAAGAAAAAGAAGCCTACTTAGAAATTTCACTGTGTTTTTGTGTGTGTGAATTTATTTTTGATGATAGAAAGGGAGGATGTAATGGGACAAAGTCCTTTTATGTCCGGAGTTGGTTCTTTCCAGTGGGTTCTTGGTCTCACTGACTTCAAGAATGAAGCCACGGACCTTCGCGGTAAGTGTTACAGCTCTTAAAGTTGGCACTGACCCAAAGAGTGAGCAGAAGCAAGATTTATTGTGAAGAGTGAAAGAACAAAGCTTCCACAGAATGGAATGGCACCCAAGTGGGTTGCTGCTGCTGGCTGGGTTGGCCAGCTTTTATTGCTTTATTTGTCCCCGCATGTGTCCTGCTGATTGGTCCATTTTACAGAGTGCTGATTGGTCCATTTTATAGAGTGCTGATTGGTCCATTTTACAGAGTGCTGATTGGTCCATTTTATAGAGTGCTGATTGTTGTATTTACAATCCCTTAGCTAGACACAGAGTGCTGATTGGTGCGTTTTTACAGAGTGCGCATTGGTGCATTTATAAGCCTTTAGCTAGACACAGAGTGCTGATTGGTGCATTTACAATCCTTTAGCTAGACACAGAGCACTGATTGGTGTGTTTTTACAGAGGACTGATTGGTGCATTTACAATCCTTTAGTTAGACACAGAGTGCTGATTGGTACATTTACAATCCTTTAGCTAGACACAAAAAAATCTCCAAGTCCCCACTTGACCCAGGAAGTCCAGCTGGCTTCAAGAATGAAGCCACGCTTCATTCTGCCTACCTTGGCATGATGCCAGGCAGACAGCCGTGGTTTTGTGGCTCCTCACATGGCCTTCTGTGCCTGCAGACGCTGGTGTCTCTTCCTCCTCTTACAAGAACGTTAATCTTGTTGGATTAGGGCTCCACCCTTATGACCTTATTTAACATTAATTACTTCCTTAAAGGCCCTATGTCAAATACAGACACATTGTGGGTTAGGTCTGCAACACATGAATGAGTGGGGGACAAAATTCAGTCCATGATACTCAAAGAAACAGAAATTAATTGGTATCTGAGTAGAAGACGAACTTGTAGTTGATAATACAAGAGCGTGGCATTTTATCAGTAAATGTGATAGAAGTTTAATATGCAGGGAAAATGAAATATCCTTATCTGGAAATAAGCCTTATCAAATAAGCCTTATCTCAATCTCCCCTCTAAACAGGACACTCCAACTGCTGTTGGGAATTGGACGATGGCTGTTCTAGCTACTTCCTGCTGGATGGGAGCGAAGAAGGGGCCCTGCAGTTGTAGTGTCCTCCAGAGGGGAACTTTTTAGGCCAGTCAAAGGACCAGCAGATTGGTATAGGGGTCCTCAGTAGAAGTTGTTAGTTGAGCTCATTTGCGGTTCCATTTGTAAGACCATCTGTAGCTTGATGGCCTTGATCCTAGAGGAAACAAATTTGACAAGGAGGTTAGAAATAAAGGGCCCGAAGGCGAGTAATACCAAGATGGCTGTCACGGGACCTAGAAAGGGGAGAAGTCATGTCACCTAATTCCAGAGGTTGGTATAAGAGTTTGAAAGGCGTTGTCTGATTTCAGAAGCCTTTTCCTGTAAATTCTGGGCGGCATCTCGTATTATCCCTGACTGGTTAGTGTAAAAACAACACTCTTCCCCTGAGAAGCTGGAAAGTCCTCCTTTCTCAGTAGTGAGGAGGTCTAGGCCTTGGCGGTTTTGGAGAGTCTCTGCTGCCAAAGAGGCTGTTTGGGATTGTAGTTACTATCTTTACTGGATATATTTTGTTATTTCTTGCAAACTGTCTGAGAAATCCTTTGAGAGTGTGTGGTAGTAGGATCATGAAGTAGATAAACCTGCTATTCCACTTCCTGTAGCAGTGTCCATTTCTAACCCTATAAGTAGGGGTATTAGTTGTATGGCCCTGCACTAATGGGCTTGAGCTTTGAGGGGCACTGATAGGGTCTGATTTCTGTAAGATTAGAAGTTAGGATAATACATGTTACACTGTTAACTTTTAGCATACTTTACTTTTGTTGAAAACCTTGCGAGTTTGGGATTTTAATTTTTCTTTGCTAGTAATAAAACCTTTTTCAGTCCATATTAACTTAGAATTGGTATAGATGGCTCCTTCCTGATTCTGTAAGTACTTTAAGGTTTGGCTGTGTGCAAACAACTTGCAAGTTTGAGCAGACCAATTATTGGGCAATTTTCCTAACTCTGCTTCTAGAAGAGTTCCTTATCACTTACTGAATACCCATTGTGTCTTTGTCCCTTACTTGCCTAGTAGGAACCATCTATCATCCTGTCCTGAAGGGAGTTCCTCCTAGGTCTGGTCGGATCTTTGTATGATAATTAATTAAGATTTAGATCCCCTGTTAGGAAACCTGGTAGGTTAAGGATTTTTGATAGGAAGACCATGGGTTGTCAGTGGCCTCAGTATTTTCGGGCTATGACCTTGTTTACACTGACAGCAAGGTGGTATTGGAGTGTTATAGGGTTACAGAGAAGAGCTTCAATTATCAATTATAGGTTTTAAATTTACCCTGGCTTTTAAAGGAATAGGGTACACTGTTTTTTCTTTACTACTTCCATCTCTCTTTCTTTCTCTTTGACTTCTTCTTTGTCTCTCTCTTTCTCTCTTTCTTATTCCCTCTTTGTCTCTTCCTCTCTCTCTTTGACTTTCTGTCTCTCTCTGTCTCTCTGACTCCCTCTTTGTCTCTGTCTCTTCCTCTCTCTTCTTCTCTGTCTCTGACTTTCTGTCTCTTTCTCTCTTTCCTTTCTGCTGGTCTTTCCCTGACTCTGCCAGCTGCTTATGCTGCTGTTCTCCCCTTTCCTTCCCCTTTTGATGGCTTCGGCAGTGTAAGACTGCCACCTCTTTGGATTTTTGCACTGCGTGCAATAACTCCGTGGTTTCCTTGTGATATGTAGTGGGAGTTTCCCCAAAGGTTAGGAACTCCCTTTTTTCCATATTGCAGTATGAGCACGTAGGATTAGATAAGCATACTTACTATCTGTAGCAAAGTCTCCCAATTACAACTGAGGAGGTGGGAGAAATACCTGGTTACAGGCCGTCCCAGGATTCCTCAACTGGTAACAGACCTTACAGGAGATTAACACTGAGAAAGCCACATCAGTATCCAGGAGGAAGTCAATTTCCTGGCCCTTAATGGTTAAATGTACCCGGGGCTCAGTGAGGGTGATGACATGAGCTGGTGCTTGCTCCGGGCACCCTCAGTCCTGTTGTTGGATCATCTTGTTGGGGGATTCTGGCCCAGAGAACCTTTGTCCTCTGGGGCTGTGCACCTTCCAGCGATTGCCTCGGCATAGTGGACATGGGCAAGGGGGCAGCTTGTTTCTTGTTGGACAATATTTTTAAGGTGTCCTTGCAAACCACACTGGTAACAAGCCCTACTGGGTGATGGCCTGCTCCATTTTCTGTTCTCTCAGAACCACCAAGGTTTGTTTGTCTGAGGGCCATGACTAAGGCTGCAGCCTTTCTCGTATCTCACTTTTCCTTTTCGGCCTGTTCTTCTTGGTCCCTATTATAGAACACTGAGGTTGCCAGGTTTAATAATGCCTCCATTTTGTTCAGAGCCCAGGGCTCACTTTTGGAACTTTCTATTGATATCTGTGGCTGATTGGGTAATAAACTTATTTTTTAGGATCAATTGAACCTCAAGTGGGTCAGGTGACAGGGTAGTATATTTTCTTAAGGCCTCCTGTAGCCGCTTGAGGAAGGCAGAAGGATTTTCTTCCTTTCCCTGAGTTATGGTGGACATCACTGAATAATTCATTTTTCCTAATTCTCCTTAGTCCTTCTAGAACACAGGTCAACAGATGTTTGCAACTCCAGTCCCCATGATCTGAGTCAAGGTCCCAGTGGGGATCTACACTGGAGACGGTTTGCTGACTGGTAGAGAATTTGTCCCTTTTTTTGGCTGTCATTCTATCATTTACTTGACTAAGATACCAGGTATTTCCAAACTCTCAGGCTGCAGCTAAAGCCGCATTATTTTCACTAAAGGCCAGCATTTGATTTAACAATAACATGACATCTCTCCAAGTGAGATCAAAGGTTTGCCCTAGACCCTGTAGGACATCTGTGTACCTATCAGGATCATCTGAAAACTTCCCCAGGTCTACCTTGATCTGCTTTAAATCAGAGAGGGAGAAAGGGACATGTGCCCAGGTTGGGCCAAATTCCCCTCCCCCTACAGCTTGAAGGGGACATAACCGATAGCCTGGGCGGTTTTGTGGTCCCTTGGAGATTTCTTTGCTTGTTTCCTTCTGGGCAGGGGAGATTAGAGGAGGCTTATCATTAACAGGAAGGGGAGCTATAGGGAGGCTAGGATGGGGGTAAGCTGAGAGGACCTCCTGTGGGATGTAAATTGCAAGCTTTGCATAGTTGTGGATTCACCTTCAATGAAAAGAAAACTTGGACATAAGGTATTTCACTCCATTTGCCTTCCCTATTACAGAAAAGGTCAAGCTGCAGGATAGTATTGTAATTTATACCTCCCTCAGGTGGCCATTTTTCCCCATCAGAGAGAGAATATTAGGGCCAGGCCATAGTGCAGAAAAAAATGAGCCACCTCTTTTTCAGGGTTTGTGGGTCAAATTGGTCCCAATGGCTTAGGATGCGTTTCAAGGATGAGCCTATTGATGCCTGAGAGTTTCCCGTCTGAAAGAAAAAACCGCCCACAGTTTTGGTTTGTTTGTTCCCCCCCCCACCACCTACTGCCAAAGAACCCGCAATGGTCCCCAGACCCTGCTGATCAGAATAGTTGTGCTCACCAGCGCAGCAGCAGAAACCCCTCTTGCTCAAGAACCTGCAGTGGTCCCTGGACCCTGCTGCTGATTGGAATAGTTGCACTCACCGACGCAGCAGCAGAAACACTGGTTTTCCTCCTGCACCACAAGGAGGATCGAGGAAGGTCAGATTTAGTGGCCCTTACCGATGCATTCTCGAAAACCTGCACCCTTGTCTGTCCTCATAGACCACAAAGAGGACCGAGAAAAATCGGATTTAGTGGCCCTTACCAACACATTCTCAAAAACCTGTTAGAGTCCTAAGCATTCTCCTGTTAGTATTGGGACCTTACCACTGTCCTATAAAGATATTATGCCCCCAAAATGAAGTGGAGGGCCATACCCTGAGGGAGGGAAGGGATCTCCACAGTTGGAAGAGTGATGCCTTT
Source organism: Trachypithecus francoisi (assembly GCF_009764315.1). Classification (NCBI taxonomy): domain Eukaryota; kingdom Metazoa; phylum Chordata; class Mammalia; order Primates; family Cercopithecidae; genus Trachypithecus; species Trachypithecus francoisi. The sequence goes on along the minus strand of NW_022681460.1, from coordinate 15,750,942 downwards.
TGTTCTCACTTCTCATCATTTGGATAGGAAGGATATCATTTCTGAGGCTCCGCATATCCTAGCTTCAGGAATAGCTTTTATTAGGCCTCCTAGTCTGAGGAGGGATCCTAAAATTCCAGATAGTCCTGCCCTCCTGCCCCCGTTGATAGGGCTTTGGGCAAAAAGTATGTCTCTGATTCGTAAGCCCAGGTGCCTAAAGAAGGTAACAGAGTCCTGAAGTTTATACTAGAAATCATTTTGATGGGAGAAGCTAGAAAAGCACCAGAGACAGGGAGTGGTTTTTAGAAGTGGGACTAGCCTCAGAGAAGAGAGGCAAGAGGTGAGAGAAAGTTTGTCTGACAAGCGTTAGGACCCAGGAGGGGAGGGTCAGGATAGATAGGATAGATGGGCGAGTCTCACTTGGGTGATGTGACTTTGAGAGTTTCGCACATGGCTACAGGGTCAACCAACTTTTTGTCCGGACCCCGGAGCTGAATGGCTTTCCTCTCTGTCGACACTTGGCTCAGCCCAGAAGTACAGGAAAAGTGGAAGCTGGTTCCAGGCAAACCAACACTCCCAACTCCAAAGAGTTGGGGTTTGCTAGAGAGTCCTTTCCCAGAAAGCCTGACACCTGTGTCTTTAGTTTGACAGCCACGCTAGTCTCTTTTAACTGGCCAACAATTGCCTAGTGTTTAGCCCCTGAATTCTAAGGAAAAATAGGACAGAATAGCAAATGAAAGGGATCCAATGGTACTCACTGCTTGGCGACAGGTGATAGTCCCTTTGTGGTTGCCAAAATGTGTCTGGAGTTGATTCCTTCCAGTGGGTTCTTGGTCTCACTGACTTCAAGAATGAAGCCACAGACCTTCGTGGTGTAACAGCTCTTAAAGGTGGCACAGACCCAAAGATTGAGCAGAAGCAAGGTTTATTGTGAAGAGTGAAAGAACAAAGCTTCCACAGCATGGAAGGGAACCCAAGTGGGTTGCCACTGCTGGCTAGGGTGGCCAGCTTTTATTCCCTTATTTGTCCTTGCCCATATCCTGCTGATTGGTTGATTTTACAGAGCGCTAATTGGTCCATTTTACAGAGTGCTGATTAGTGCATTTACAATCCTTTAGCTAGACACAGAGCGCTGATTGGTGCATTTTTACAGAGTGCTGATTGGTGCATTTGCAATCCTTTAGCTAGATGCAGAGTGCTGATTGGTGTGTTTTTACAGAGTGCTGATAGGTGCATTTACAATCCTTTAGTTAGACACAGAGTACTGATCGGTACATTTACAATCCTTTAGCTATATACAAAAAATCTCCAAGTCCCCACTTGACCCAGGAAGTCCAGCTGGCTTCACCTCTCACTTTTGTAGGAAACTTCTTATAAAGTTGTGTCTAGATTTTAAAAAAAGTTTAAAATATGAAATGAGTTCCTCTTGGATAAATATTAAGTGGCAGGATTACAATTAAAAAACTCAAATGGTAGAGCAATGAATTGAAATTTAATTAAATGTTAAGTTTTGCTTTAAGGTTCAAATAATCAACTTTAATGATATTTGATAGGGAGTGTTGATTTGCCAGCAGCCGAGCTGGAAATACAATATGGATAAACTCAAGGTAAGCTCAGCTAGTTCCAGGTTAAACTTAATGTCTCTTTGACTGTCACTTTATAATACCTCTCTTTGACTTTGACTGTTCTTTTGGGGGTGTGGGGCTTCTAAATTGCAGAAGGGCTAACACACTGTTGAGAGGTCTGGGGAGAGGATTCTGATCCTTGGTTAATGGAATCCATATACATGGCTTTTCCTGGACTAGACCATCCCTGGTGATTTTGGGTTGCCTCTGGACTCATTGTCTGTAACCACCACTGCTGCATAAATTCTAAAATGCTTCAGTTACAGTGTTGTCCAAAACATGTTTAGTTTTGACTCAAACCATGAGACAATTTCAGACCTGCCTCTCCACACTCAGGCAACCTCTATACTTATCTTGCAATCACAGGAAACCTTTGGGTTTGGAACCACAGAAAAAGAAGATGTATGTACTATGATGCGGGAAGGTGAGGTCACTACCTCCGACTCTGTCTCTAGATGTGACCTACTGTTCCTATGCTAATCACTATCCCATATCATCACAGGACACTCTGCAAAACTGTTTTCTCTCAGAATTCCAAATGCGAATCAGGACCTAGTTTTCTCTGCTTTTGGATCCCCAAGCTCATGTTGGGGGTGCTGTTGTTTCCCGTGGAAGGGATTTAACCTTGCAGTGGGACAGAGTGTAGGACCGGTGACAAGGCTCATTATCATGCTCTTCATCCTGTTTATCTGAGACTAACATTCACAGACAAAATACAAAATGCCCAATTAAATTTCAGTGCCCAAAATATTGTGGAACTTCCTAATACTAAAACATTATTTGTTTATCTGAAATTCAAATTTATCTGAAATGCAAATTTAAATTGATATTCTATATTTTTATTTGCTAAATCTGGCATTGTGAGACAGAGACTCTATATTCTTTTGAAACAAACTTCTTGAAAACCTTTTTGTAATTAGTATTTTTTTCCTTGAGAGGGAAAATCAGATGTGCCTTGGGGTTTGTTATAGGCTGAAAAATGTCCATCCAAAAGTCATATTTTAAAGCTCTAACCCTCAATATTTCAGAACGTAATTATACTTGGTGATACGGCCTTTGAAGAGGTGATTAAGTTAACATGAGGCTTTAAGGTGGGCCCAGATTCAATCTGTCTGTTGTCCTTATAAGAAGAGAAAATTAGACATGTAAACATACAGCAGGGATGCACAATCAAAGAGTATGTGAGGACACAGCGAGAAGGCAGCCATCTACAAGACAAAAAAGGCCTCAGAAGAAACCAAGCCTGCTGATACCTTGGTCTTGGACTTCCAGCCTCCAGAACTGTAAGAAATACATGTCCTTTGTTCAAGCTACCCAATCTGTGGCATTTTGTTATGGCAGCCCTAGCAAACTAATACAGCATTCAAGACTATTTCTTTACTATTAGAGTCTAGAGTTCATTTTTGGAAACAAAACCAAGAATTGTCTCTCTTTTCTGCTCTAGAAGATCTTCCTTTAAGGGCTGGGCTCAGAAAACTATTGCTGCTTTCTGAGTGGGAGGAAATTTGAAGCAAAGATATCTCAGTCAATATCTTAATGTTATGCAGCATGGGCAAAATCTACAAGCAAAGATATAATGGAAGCATTTAAGCCAAGCTTTCCTGTCTAGGGATTGGTGTCTCTGAGGGATTATTGGAAATGTGTGAGATAGTTTTGGAGTGTGGTCGGCATTTTGATGGTAATAGCGGTATAAATAATATGTAAGAAGACTGGAATGGTTCTTACACTCATGTCTGTCCTTTCCTCTTTTGCCTCATGTATCGATTCCAATTTTTCAAATATCTAGGTGAGTTAAATTTTTCATTCTTTAAGGGTATTCCAAATATGAACATATTTCAGGAATCCCTTATAAACTGTGATCCAGTCAATGTGGAGCTCCCCATGGCTCAGTCTTAAGTGCATAACTTCTTCGTCTTCAGACCTCTTGGGCAACTTTCAGTCAGTTAACTCAGAAAGTGTTTACTTTCATGACTTAACTGACTGAAAGCATCCAAGGAGAGCTAATCATATTAAAAGACCAATCAATCATTCATTCATAAATTATTATAGAATTTGTCAGACATAGTCCCTGGCTTTGCTTGCTCTGAGCACCAGAATCACATCTGCAATATTAGCTAGACTTGAGAAATTGAACTACGATAATACATAAGAAGAAACCTTGAACCGGGGATGTTAAGAAGGTACTAAATATTTTAGCTGCAAGTGACATAGCATGTATCACATACTCTGTAGTGAACAATTATTTGTGTGTACATGTGCAACAAAATAGAAATGTTATTTGGTGAGATTGTGACATTTGTTTTCAACTTCCTTGCCCTTAAGAAATCAGAGGAAAGGTTTTTGTGGTAAGAGAATGCTCTTAGGTCTGGCTTTCTCTTCTTCCAGGGTTAGCTTGTTTTATAGTTCTTGTCCTACACCATTGTGCACTGAGGTATTGAGTTCTCATGTCTGTTTTTTTATTACTATTTGCAGAAAATTTATAATTTCTCAAAAGTTACTTTACTGCCTCTTTCTCATGGATGGGTTGCCCTAAAAGCAGAGCCCGTGACAAGGACTTAGCTGCAGGTGGTATATTAGGAGATGATCCCAGGAATAAAGAGTAAAGTAATGGAGAGTGAGCCAGTAACAATACCAAAAAGCAACATCAAGATCACTGTTGTAGGCAACAGTGGTTCAATTCTGCTGGCATGTCCCATGAAGCACAGAGGATCCTTCCTGAAATTGTCCACTGGAAGGAGGAGAGGCTGAGTGTTTACCCTCTGGCTCCTGTTGTCATGATTGAGGGTTATCCACTTGTTCAGGCCATGCTTGCACTTGGGCTCCTATGGCCTCAGGGAAGGCCACTGGGCACAAAGGAGAAAGATCTTGCAGAGCTCTGTTGAGGTGGGTCATTGCTAGTGTGCCATAAGTCTGTACTTACATGAAAATGAGTATGTATGAGCTGTGGTTGAAATCAAAAGTGGGCTAAGGGGATGTGAAACAGGGTACCAGTGTCATCTGCTACAGTGGCCATTCTTGTAAAAGCTCATTCACTTCAGTATAGTCCACAAAATTTATTCCAATCTATAGGAATTAGTCTGGGAATGGTGTCTCCATCTGTTGGCCAGTCTGTCTCTAACCCCCTGTTCCTTCTGTATCTTCTCTTTCTGTTCCATCTGTGGGCTACTCTGTGTGTTCTCTGCCCCAAGGAAAAGTAATACAACTCAGTGGAAATTACCATAAATAGTTTAGTGCTTTCCAAACATGTTCATGTCATGACTCACCTAGAAAACGGTAAAGTTTATTTAGCATGCTGGAACACACAGAAAAAGCTGGTCCAGGTAGGTGGGGCAGCCTAGGCTTTGGGCTTACTCTAGGGTGCAGAGGGCAGGGCTGATCAATATCGTAGCATAAATATAACCTGGTATGCGTTGAGCACATTGGTTGAAATATTTTATTGAATCAACTTCTATTTTTTTCTTTTTAAATACTAGTAAACTCTTGGCTTCTTACTTCTCAGTGCAGTTTAGCAAATGTTTATTGAGAATGCACTGTGTGCTAGGCACTATAGTAACTACCATAAAAATATAGACAAAGTAGTGCCTTGTCTAGAGGGGCCTGCAGTTTAGAGAAAGAGATGACACATAATCTGATAACTCAAATAAAACACTGTATGTACAATAAAGAGGAGAGGTTAGTTTGGCAAGGCATCTTTCATTCATGCTGTGCGCTCTGCTCAAAATATTTTTTCCCCCTTGATTTCCTGATTTTCATTCCCATGCAGGATATCTCCCACATTACCTTCAGAAATGACATCAAGTATTTTGTCTAGCTGCAGGAACCTGAAGTTATCTTTACAACTTTTTGTTGTATTATAACCTGTTTTCATGTCAGTCTTCTCCTCCAGCTCTAAGTTATTTCAGATGGAGACTTTGTCTTGTTCATTTTTGTGTCTCAGTGCCTAGCACACAACCTGGTGCATAATGTCCATTGAATGAATGAATGAATTCCCATTTATTCATTTCCATCTTTTCAGTTGTGAAGTTATCAATGGCTGCAAAGAAGCTTTTACTCAGAGGCTGGAGGCACCCGTATTTCCTATTAATTAATAGTTCCTATTAATAGATTTTATCTATATTGAGATAATACTACCTACTAAATTATTTTCATTGTGACTTTTGACTGTTGGAAAATAGTGCTTTTTGTCACCTGCAACTTGTTTTTAAAGCTGTATTTTTAAAATGTCATTTGGAAATACAAAAAATTAGCCAGGTGAGGTGGTGGGCACCTGTAGTCCCAGCTACTGGGGAGGCTGAGACAGGAGAATGGCGTGAACCCAGGAGGCAGAGCTTGCAGTGAGCCGAGATCAAGCCACTGCACTCCAGCCTGGGTGACAGTGTGAGACTCTGTCTCAAAAAAAAAAAAAAAAGTCATATGGACATACAAACAGTAATGAGAGTGGCTGAATAAATGCTGCTTACAGCTTACAATGGAAGTATCAATATATGCATAATTTATTGTTACTACTATTCTCTTCTGGAAATTAGCCAGGTAATTGTTACATAAACAAAAACGTGTCCATTTTATTTCTTCCTTTTCATCTCAAAATCTGAGAGTACCCCAAGGAGAATACAAAAGTGCTGCAGAATCTCTGTGGTCATATGTCTCCTTCTCTGTCCCATCTCTCCCTCTCTGTGGCGCGCACGCGCACACACACACGCGCGCGCAGCCTGTGCGTGTGGTGCATGTGGTGACGGGGAGATTTGTCAGTGGGTAGAGGAATAGAAAACATTCTTGAGCTCCTTCTACTGTGTCAGACATTGTATTAAGAACAGCAGATAATTGCCTCACTCATCGTAACAGCATGGAAGTAAGTAAATGCATACTCATTTTACAAATATAATTCACATTCCAATCTTTGTGACAAGAAGTTCAACACTTTTGCTTTCTTACTTGAAAATTTGCTTTAGACTAAGTCATTTATGCATAATACGTACGTGTTATGAAACAATGAAAAAGAGAAGCAAATATATTCAAAGTGAAAATCTTCTTTCACTACTTAACACATTTATCATCGTTCTTCTTCCCAGAAGTAACTGCTGATAGCAGTTGAGTGAATGTCCTTAAAGACCTATTCCAACACGCAAAATGCAGACATATAGGCGGTATGTACCAGCCTATCCTAGTCATCCCTCAACTCCCCACACTTCCCATTTCCTTAAGATTTTAGCTCCTACCTCATTGTAATTTTTTCCATCCTACTTATTTCTTCATTTTTAATGATTCTAATACTCTAGCCTCTCAATTCCTTTAACTTCTATAATGTTCTTGTCACCCACACAACCTCAACCACACTTTCACACATCCTTCATAATCTCAAAAGCAGGCATACCACTCTCTTAACCACCCCCTTCTATCTTTCCCGCTCATGTTCTCAAGTATCCTACTCCAACAATCCTTAGAGGCCACTGGTATCTAAAATCTAATGATCCCCACTTCCTTTTCACTGTGTCCTTCGCTGCCATTATCTTCTCACTTCTTTTTGCAAAGCTATGAATATTCATAGAGAATCATTATAATAACTTCATTGATATATCCTAATTTGATATTCTTCTCTCACCTCTTTGTATTCCTAGAAAAAAATCACAATCAAAAATAGGCATTATTGTTCCTTTCCCTGTATCCATGCCCCTTACAATACAACTTTGCAACTCTTCTCATCAAGGCATAGAATCTGTTTCTCTCAATCTTAAATATGGTCTAGCTTTGTGACCTGTTTTGGCCAATAACATCAAGTGGAAAGTGACATCTTGCCAGTTCTGAGTCTGAGTCACAAGAGGGCATGAGGAATTCCACAGTATTTTGGGAACTCTGCCACTGCTATTTGAATAAGGCTGAACTAGACTGCTAGGAGATGATTATCACAGTCACTCCAGTCATCACAGCCTGTAATCACTGATCTGCCAGACATGTGAGCAAAGCCACCTGAAATCACTCAGTCCCAAGCTGACCTGTGAACCGACTACAGACCATGAATGAGTCCAGTCTGGACCATGCCTGGTCCAGATCAACATGACTACCCAACTGACCATAGACTCCTGAGTAATAATAAATACTGTTTTAAACCACCAAGTTTTGGGGTTACTTGTGTAGCAATACTTATACACATTGGTTATCTTCTTTTGGTTAACAGAGATATAGGTTTGACTCTTTTCGTTCTCTGCATTCACAATTGAGCAACTGATCCTGCCTAAAGAAAATATATGCAACCATTCGATGAGTACTTAATGCTACTGGGTAATCATATTTTATTGCCTTGGTGCATTTGCTGTGCTGGTATCCTAACAATTATTTCATGTTTTTCCTTTCATCAAACTGCTACCACCTTCAACCTCATCTTCACTCTCAGATATTGACCAAACTTTTATTTTTCTGGGAATATATAAGCAGTCAAAAAAGCTTCCTTAGGGCCAAGCACTATAGCTGACGCCTGTAATCCCAGTGCTTTGGGAGGCCAAGGTGGGACAATCACTTGAGTCTAGGAATTTGAGACCAGCCTGGAGAACATAATGAGACCTCATCTATCCAAAAAAAAAAAACACAAAAATTAGCTGGGCATGGTGGCTCCCACATACTCAGGAGGCTGACATGGGAGGATCACTTGAGCCCAGTAGTTTGAGTTTGCGGTAAACTATGATTGTTACTATAGGCAGTGGTTTTTTTTTTTTTTTTTTTTGGCGGAGTTTCACTCTTGTTTGCCCAGGTTGGAGTGCAATGGCACGATCACGGCTCACCGCAACCTCCACCTCCCAGGTTCAAGCGATTCTCCTGCCTCAGCCTCCCTAGTAGCTGGGATTATAGGCATGTGCCACCACGCCCAGCCAATTTTGTATTTTTAGTGGAGACAGGGTTTCTCCATGTTGGTCAGGCTGGTCTCGAACTCCCAACCTCAGGTGATCCGCCTGCCTCCGCCTTCCAAAGTGCTGGGATTACAGGCGTGAGCCACCGCGCCCGGGGGCAGTGGTTCTTATCTTGTGGTTCCTAGCAGTAAGTACCTGGGAACTTGTCAGAAACAAATTATTGGGTCCCACTTGAGAAACACTGAACCAGAAACTCTGGGGGTTGGGCCCAACAATCTGTACTTTAATAAAACCTCTAGGTGATTCCGATGTACATTAGAGTTTGAGAATCACTGCTATAAATTATCTGCATTTTTAGGTAATGCCAACCCTTCACTTAGGCTCTAGACTTATGCATGCTCTCAAAAATATTGCTCCCCCCCAACCAATGATGTTTTTAATTTCCACTAAATAATTCTCATCATCATAAATATGCTGTTAATTTTCTCATCTTAAAACAAAACAAAGCTTTTTTTTTTTCATACAAACTTGCTTCTCTGCTCCCCTTTGATGAAAACTGATTGAAATAGTTGTTTCGTCTCACTGTTTGCGATCTCTTTTTGCTCCCATTCTCTCTTAAGCACGTGAAGGTGGACTTTGCCCTTCAATATTCCACGAAAACTGTAGGGTCACTGATGTTATTTATTTGTTAAATCCAATGGTCAATCCTCAGTATTATTTTATTTTATTTTACCCATGACTGTCATTTGACAGAGTTGATCTCTCCCTCCTCGGTAAACACCTTTGTGTTTATAGGAACCTTACTCCTTCTTCATTGGCTGCTCCTTCTCAGTCTCCTTTGCTGGTTCTTCCTCATCTTCTTGATGTCTAAACTTCTGCGTTCCTTGAACTTCCTGATCTTCTTGATATTTTGATGGTTCCTCATCTTCTTGGTGTCTAAACGTCTGTGTTCCTTTCCCTCCCCTTCCTTCTGCCTCCTATTTTCTCTTCTTTAAATCTGATCTGATGACTTAAAATATATATCTATACTTTGAAAACTCCTACATTTTTATTCCTTGCCTTGACCTCTCTCATGACATTTGGGTTTATAGATCTAGTTGTCCAATTGACATCTCCATTTGGAGATCTCATAGACCTGTTAAGCTCAACTGTCTAAAAGTGACCTCCTAATTTTTCCTCCAAAACCTGCTGTACCCATAGACTTTCCCAAGCTAGTTAATAGAAACTCTGTTTTTTCCAGTTTGTCAGGCAAAAATGCTTGGAGCCATTCTTGATTCCTTTCTTGCTCTTACATCTCACAGCAAATTCATGATCAAATGCTGCACTTCCACTTTAAACATATATCCAGAATCTAGCCATTTCTAACCACCTTCACTGCTACCACCTGGATCCAAGTCACCACCATCTCCAGCCTGGAATATTGCAATAGCCCCTAATTGGTCCTCCTACGTCTACCCTCATCCCTCTCCATCCCAATTCTGTCCTCAATCCAAGGCAGACAGCTTGTTTAAGCATAAAATAGATTTTGACTTCTGTTTATATCCTTCCAATGACTTTTAGCCTCACTCAGAATAGAGTCTAAGGTCATCCTGGTGCAGCAAGGTGTACACTGTCAGGTCTCTGCTACCCTTTCTTATCTCTTACTATGTCTTTGCTCTCACTCTGCTACAATCAAACCAGCCTTCTTTCTATTCGTTAAATATGCAGTACAAGCTCCCACTTCACAGATCTTTCAGCAGTTTATCACTCGGCCTAGAATGCTTTTTTCCTAGATATCTGTGTAACTTCCTTATATATTTGCTTAAATTATACCCTCTTGGGTGATTAGATTTCAAATTTCCCACAAACCATTTATCTTTCCTGTGCTCTCCCTCAGGACTTAACCATCTTTTAATAGAGCATGTTATTGATTTATTATGATTATTTTTATTGTTATTATCTCCCCTCCCACTTTAATATAAATCTCCATGAAGACAGAAGTTTTTCTTTTTGGTGTGTGCCTATGCTGAAGTTCCAGCATCTAGAACAGCATATGATGCATAATAGGGATTCAATTAAAACACTAGATAAATGTGTAGATATTTGCTATTTTCTCTTAATAATATCAGTTGACCCATAACAACTGCTCAGTAAATGTAACCATTATTATTATTATCTTGTATATCTATAGAATATATATATTTTTTCGATATGGAGTTGCACTCTGCTGCCCAAGCTAGAGTACAGTGGCATGGTCTCAGGTCATGGCAACCTCTGCCTCCCAGGCTCAAGCAATTCTCCTGCCTCAGCCTCCTGAGTAGCTGGGATTACAGGCACCCACCACCACCCCCGGGTAATTTTTGTATTTTTATTAGAGACAGGATTTTCACCATGTTGGCCAGGCTGGTTTGGAACTCCTCACCTCAGGTGATCCGCCCACCTCGGCCTCCCAAAATGCTGGGAGCCACTGCGCCTGGCCTATGGAATCATTTTTTACAAGTAGAATTATGGAATCAAACAGAATGTATATCATAAATATTGACAAATTGCTCTCCAAAATGGTGGTACTGATTTGCACCTCCACGAAAAGTGTTCGAAGATATCTGGTATGGTTTGGCTGTGTCTCCACTGAAGTCTCATCTTGAATTTTTGCTTCCATAATCCCTGCATGTTGTGGGAGGCACCCAGTGGGAGGTAATTGAATCATGGGGGTGGGTTTTTCCTATGCTGTTCTCGAGATAGTGAGTAAGTCTCTCGAGAGCTGATGGTTTTATAAAAGGGCAGTTTCCCTGCACACGCTGTCTTGTCTGCCACCATATAAGACATATCTTTGCTCCTCCTTTGCCTTCCACCTTGATTGTGAGGCCTCCTCAGCCATCCTGAACAGTGAGTCAATTAAACCTCTTTCCTTTATAAATTACCCAGTCTTGGATAAGTGTTTATTAGCAGCATGAGAACAGACTAATACAAGATCTGTTTTCTCACATCCATATCAAAATGGATATTATCAGTATTTATATTTTTTGTCAATCAAGGGCAAACAATAGATCTCATTATAGGGTTAATTTACATTTCTCTCATTATTAATGACTTTGAGCATATGCTATATGCTTGGAAGTCCTTCTATGTTTCTTAATCTATGAATTGTCTGTTCATATCTCTTGCTCATTTTCTTATGGATTATTTCTTTTTTCTCTAACGTGTGGAAAGTTTTCATATAGTACAAATATTAATCTATTGTCTGTTTTCTAGACTGCAGTTATTTTCAACTTTGTGTTGTAACTTTCCTTGTATTATATAAATGTGGTATGTTGTAGAAGTTTAACATTTTTGCGTAGGCAAAGATGTTGGGTTCCAGCCTTCTGGGTTTCATACTTAAAAAGGCTTTTTTGGCTGGGTGCAATGGCTCACGCCTGTAATCCCAGCACTTTGGGAGTCTGAGGGGGGTGAATCATGAGGTCAGGAGATCGAGACCATCCTGGCCAACATGGTGAAATCTCATCTCTACTAAATATACAAAAATTGGCTGGGTGTGGTGGCAGGTGCCTGTAGTCCCAGCTACTTGGGAGGTTGAGGCAGGAGAATTGCTTGAACCTGGGAGTCGGAGGTTGTAGTGAGCCAAGATCATGCCACTGCACTCCAACCTGGTGACAAAGTGAGACTCCATATTAAAAACAAACAAACAAAAAGACTTTTTCTCTACCTAGATTTTAAAAACATTTTTCTTATATTTTCTTATAATATTTTATGCTATTGTTGCATTATGCTTTTAATCTAACTCGAATACTTTTATTATAAAAAGGTACATATTCACATTTATTACTATTTTTAATGGATAGTCAATTGAGTCAATACCCTTTATTTAATAGGTCTTCTTTTTCTCATTGATTACATTTTACCTATTCATTTTGAGCTGAGGTAGGGTAAAGGTAACATAGGAGACTATTTTCATAATCTTAGAATAAGAAGAGAGTTATGGCCAAGGATGGTGGCTCACACCTGTAATCCCAGCAGTCTGGAAGGCTGAGGCAGGAGAATTGTTTGAACTCAGGAGATTGAGACCAGCCTGGGCAACATAGTTAGACCCTGTCTCTACAAAAAGTTAAAAAATTAGCCACGTGTGGTGGCATGTGTCTGTAGTTCCAACTGCTCAGGGCACTGCAGTGGGAGGATCGTTTTAGCCCAGAAGGTCAAGGCTGCAGTGAGCCATGACTGTGCTACTGCACTCCAGCTTGGGTGAGAGAGCAAGATCCTGTCTCAAAAAAAGAAGAGATTTATTAAACAATATAATAAATATTATCCATAAAAGAAAAACATTTTAAATGTACCTACAATGAAATTAAGTTTTCTTTTTATTAAAAGACACAATAAGATAGGGAAGAAGTAGGCCTCAAAGAAGAAATGTGTATTTTCAACATATATAACTGATAAAGAGCTCTTATCCAGAAAGAACTCCGAAAAATAAATTTAAAAAAAAATACAGAACCCCAATGCAGAAATAGACAAAGGCCCTGAATCAAAGAAGCAGGCATATAAGTAGAATACAAATTAAGATGCCCAATATCATTGGAAACCAGAAAAATGAAGATTAAGATCTTCAGGGAACTATTACTATCATCCATCATATTGGCAAAAATTAAAAGTCTGATAATTCAGGTCAGGCAAAGATGTGGCGCAACAGGAACTCCTATGAATAAGCTCTTTGGTAATATCTAGTAAAGTTGCCTATAATCTACTACTTAACAGTTTCACCACTAGAGAGAGAAATGTGCACATTGCACACCAGAAGATGTGTGCATGTAGATTTATAGCATTGTTCAAAATGGCCCCAAACCACAAATAACCCAAAAGTGCATCCCAACAGAATACACAGTTGTGGAATATCCACACAAAGTTACAATACACAGCAATGAAAAGGAAGGGACTTTTGATATGTTACAAACTAGATGAATCTTAATGTCATGATGCTAAGCAAAAGGGGCCAGAGGCACCAAAACGGGAACTGCATGAACAAAAATGTAGGCAAAATTACAGTATATTTTTAGGGATGGTTAATTCTGTTGTGAAACAATAAAGAAATAAAAGGAAGTTGAATTCTGTAAAAGTCAGGAAAGTGTTTGGCACTGGGAGAGGGTAGATGGGGCCATGATGCAGCCGGTCCTGCAGGGGGCTTTTAGTGTGTCAGTAATGTTCTATTTCTTTATCTGTGTTATAGTACATGAGCACGCATCTGACAACTTGTTAAGCTGTACGTTTAAGTTTATGCAGTCTTCTGTATGTTGGCTCTATCTCACAATTTTGAAAATTTAACAAAACAAGGTATTTACTTCACATGGAGTGTTTTCAGAATTAAAACAACTAACACTAACCCTGACCCCATTAAAACAAACAAACAAACAAACAAAACCCTTAACATACATTAGCTATTAGGAGTCTATGTGTCCATCCCAAGCTCTTTAGGACCTCAGATATCTAATAACTGGACACCAGGCTAGTTAGACTCATTTTCCCAGATTGGTCAAGGGACATTGAAGAAAAATAAGACTGTTCCCAGGAGACTATTGTATTGTCTTTAGTCCTAGTAATAAAAAAACAATATTATCTAACAAACTAAACACCTCTAACAATTCCTCCCATGTTCATAACTGTTGTCCAGAAGATGGGACACTACTCCTGAGTAAAGAAGTCATTTTGCTCATTTTCATTTTCAAATGTATGTTTGTTTGTTTATTTATTTATGAAACGGAGTTTTGCTCTTGCCGCCCAAGCTGGAGTGCAATGGCACGATCTCAGCTCACTGCAACCTCCACCTCCCGGGTTCAAGTGATTCTCTTGCCTCAGCCTCCTGAGTAGCTGGGATTATAGCCACCTGCTACCATGCCCAGCTAATTTTTGTGTTTTTAGTAGAGACGGGGTTTCACCATGTTGGCCAGGCTGGTCTTGAACTTCTGACCTCACATGATCTGCCTGCCTTGGCCTCCCAAAGTGCTGAGATTACAGGCATGAGTCACTGCACCTGGCCAATGTTCAAATGTTTAGACTGTCTTGTAAGACATGCCAACGTCCAGTTGCATAACTGCTGTATAGTATTAGTTGATCTGGCAGGGTTGGAACAAATAAAGGAGTCTGTTCATAGGCATGATGACATCAATATCTATAATAAAGCAAAGGAGATTCCCCATTTTCTCTGAAAGAAAGAAGCACAAGCTTTCTCTGGTACCTAGCATAGTCCCTGGAATTTAAGAAATAGTCAAAAAACTGTTCAATGAGTAAGGTAATGTACACATGAATATGTGATCAAGAAAGAAGTTAAGGGTAATTACAGTTTAAATAAATCAGAGGAGAGAAGCCATATTTTAGAGAAAGATCATACTGAATTAGCACCGTGCATATATGTACACGGATCAAGTTACAAATTTGAATGAGTTGGGTGGGGAGCTATAAGATTTAAAGTCCACTTTACCTGAGGAGCAGCTGAAGTCAATTGTAATCTTTGTGAAAGAAAAAGCAACCCTGGGTCCTTCAAGGTGGAGAAGGGCTGGTGTCCTAGGGTGCATTTTCACAGGCACAGCTAAGCCCTGTGCGAAATATTCCTTCCATAACATCATAAAGGAGTGAAGTCTTTCGCACTGGCTGCGTTGGGAACTAATTCCTGTTTGGTCCTTGATATGTGGCCTCAGTAAATAACCGAAAGCCTCTGTTTTTCTATTTTGTTGTAAAGTTGACTGACAGTAACTACATTACAGGTAAAAACATGTAAAATGGAGTTTGTAATGCACCTCTATTTCTATGTGAATTTCTTTATTAATCTAAATGTGGTAAGAACTTACAACTTTTTGATTTTCATTTCTTTCATCTTTTGGTTAGTCAATCTGATATATGAATACTTCAGAATTATCCTTGGGTAACTGAAAATGTTTATGAATTGGGAGATAGATTTTTCAAGATAATGCAGATACAGTACAATAAAAATAATCTGTAACATTATCATCCTTCTTTCCTTGATCTGGTAAACACCTTTCTTAGACAAGTTCAGATTCAAACTGATAGCAAAGTGAAAGGCATTGTTACTATTATTATTTTAACTTAGAGAATGAGTGCATAGGGCACTCATGGAACAACAGAAGGATAAACACTGCCTGGGTCAGGATGGCCATTTGTGCATCCAGCCCACTGCACCACCTTAGTCAAAGAAAAACACATGAGAATTGGTTGGAAATGTGTGACCCTTGAGCAGTTAAGCTCACTTACCAGCTTTCATCCTCAGAATAAGTGCAACAAAGATGTTAGACATGTCAGTCCGTGACTAACCAAAAATGATTCAGCATGGTGTTTATAAGCTATTTCATACCCTTTTCTTCCTTATCATTGCTATACTTTTACAAAGGCTGAAATGGATGAAAAAAATCATATTTTCTCATTTGTTAGAAAAAGATAGCAAAAATCTAATGGTGGAATCATTTTTAAAATCCAGAAATTGACACCATAATTGAAATTAAAATATGTGAAATACAAAAGGAAGTGTGGTTCAGTAGAACAGGATACTTTAAAATAATTTAAAGAAAAATCATTTTGAACTTTGCTGTTTAGTATTTATATATTTACATAAATAAATTTGACACACAAGGTTGCATAAATATGACATCCATCATAACATACTGTAAGAAAAAAATGAATAATTTCCTTGAAATAATTTCAGAAAAATCTTTTATCATCTGGCAATCATCATATAAACTTTTGGTGAGAGTTTTCATAACAGAAACAGATATGCAAGACACTTAGCAAATGGACATATACAAATGAAGTGACTCAATTTAAAATACCTAAAACAAGAAGAGCACTAAGAAAACAATAATGAAGATGAGAAATTCTGTGTTGCAGAAGGAATTTCCAGGAAGGAGTCAGTGTCAAGGAATGTCAAGGAATCAATGTTAAGTGAAGAGTTGATATGTGCCAAAATTTTCCATTTATTATCTCATTACATTTTTGTGTTCTACAGTCTACAGGCCCTGCAGATCTCATCCCTCTTTCATTGTCACCTCTTGTCACTCTCCTCACTTTGTTCAGTTCAGCCTTAACAGCCTTCTTTGAGCACCTGTAAAGTGTAGGGCTCAGAATTTATGCCACTTGCCAAGGTCACAGAGCTAGCAAAAGACAGTAATATCATCCTGGTATTATTTCATCCTTTTACTCCTTAATTTTGGGTGGTGGGGGGAGCACTTTTTTACTGTTAAAAACAGAGCCAAAGATTGAGGTCTAGGTCTCTAGGGAAAGGAGGGCACAAAAGAACCCCAATAAAGAGTGTTAATTTCTTACCTGACTTTCAAAGTGGGCCTTTGAGGCTTTGCCTGAAACAATCATCTTAAAAAAGAAAAGTCTTTATGCCGAGTTCTGGGAGGAAAAAAGTTCCAGCTTTTTTTTTTTTTTTTTTTTTTTCCAGCTCTAAAGCTTACATTTGAATAATCACACCGAAATCAAAAATACTATTAGCTTTTTTGGGGGCTTACTTTGTGTCGAAATTTTCGTAAGACTTTTATACCTATTAACTCATATAATCTTCACAATGATCCATATGGTGTAGATGCTATAATTATCCCTATTTTTGCAGATGAGGACATGGGCATAAGAAGATTAAAAAGAAATACTTACAGTCATATAAATAGCAAGTAATTATAGAGAAGCCAAAGCCTGGGACCTAGCATAGAATCTATTCATGATTCACAGTGGAGAAAGAGTGGATGGTAACATGTAAGAACTGGTTTCTCTTCCAAAACGAGAGAAGAGTTCAACATGCAAGTGGGAGAAAGAGAATCAGAGGGGCCTTCGTGAGAGCTGAAAACCCCCTTGGATGATTGAAATGACCCTAATCTCTGCCCTTCTCCTTCTCTCTGAGCGCTCACAAGGGAGACGAATTGGGTAGGTCCCAGAGTAGTATATATTGCTGCCTGGATTCCCAGACTGTAACCCTAGGAGGCCATAATGTCAAGGTGTAAAGTCAAAGGGAACACAGCATGGCACAACAGAGGGACAGGCATGACACAGAAAACTAATGGCAGTCCCTCAGATTCTCTTGTGCCCTGGTATGGCACTGGAGAGCATTAGGAAGTTTTTCACATCCCTTCACAGGGCTGTGATGGAGGTTGACTGAGGGCCACATATGAGAAGTGGACCTGGGATGGTACAAAGGAAATTAGATTCCTCCCGTCTGACTTCTATGCAAGGAAATAATCTCAAGACAAGTTTTTGGTATAGTCTTTGATATATATGGGTGGTCTTACCTCATGGCAGTTTGAATATTGTTAGTGAAATTTTGCTATCTATGAAGACGTAGCCGTATCTCACTAAAAATATTTTTAAATAAAAGTGTTTGCTTGAATTTAATTTTGTCCCCTGTATATCTGGTTACTCAAAGAAATAAGACAACTGATTACATTAGTTTCACCAGTTACATAAAATGAAGAAGCATGGCATATTTCATTACCCAGAAGAAGGGTGACCAACCATTTGGGTTTGCCCAGGACTTCCTCAGCTTTAAAACTGAAAGTCCAGCAGAGCTGGAGACCCTCAGTCCCTGGTAACCAGTATGCCATGTACAAATCACAAGCTTCCTAACATTAAATGCATGTAAACAAAGGTGTTAGTCATTATGAAGACAGAGGAGTCACCCCCAGTCTCCTGGTTTTAGCTTTAGGATATAACAGTATTATTGCTTAAGTTCTAAGTCAGACCTGTGGAGGACTTCTTGACCCAGGTCATTGAATTGTGGATTGGAAGATTTTCTTAATCTTCTCCAAGTGAAATACCTAACTCTGTGAGACACCAAGAACTAAGATAGAAAGAGCATCTGCAGTAGCTTTGCTGATCACGCAGGGGTAATGTACAAGCAGGTGCTCTTGGCTCCTTTGTGTCAATGTGGTGGGCAGAGGACAGGATAAGTTAACTTTCTGACAGCTTCCTTCACCCTGGCAGCAGCCAGGAGCCAGAATTTGGAACTCACGTGTCAGCTCTTATTAATTCCCCCAGCAGTCTTAACATTATAGTCAAACATCATTTCAAGCTCTCAGTCTGTCAACTCTGGATAATTCTTAGCTATCTCTGTGCTGTTATGGGAATTGATTAATACTTATGAGCACATTTTAATGGAAAATGCAGTATAAATATTATTGCATGAACTGAAAAATAGTTTCCTACATAATATGTACAAGGAAAATAAGTCATGGGCTGTAGTGGCTTCTTGGGAGAGTTTTAAGTGGTGATCACTTATCTGCTGCTTCCCTATTCATTTTTAATACGTTTAGTGCTTTTGTTATTTAATGTTCTCAACAGTAATTCCTGCTAAATTAATTTTATTATTGTTGTTACATATTGATGCATTTTGTTTGCTGTTAAGTTCAATACATTTCTTTGTTTCCAGTTAGAATTTGTAAATCACGATGATTTTCCTCCATTGAAATTTGTCTGGTGTACTAGGGAGATGCTTCATTACTTAAGAATAATTGCTGAAACTCAGCACTTAAAAACATAAATATTTCTCTAGTCAAGGTCATTGCACATCAAATTTCTGTTACATGAATTAGTGCTCCGTTCTTGAATTTGTAAGTCTAAAATTAGAAGTATACTTGGCAGAACTGATAAGACACATTTGGAAGTCCAAGACAGAGAAAAGAAACTTACTTAGAGCATATAGAATCTGAAAAAAGAAACTGGGTGTACCAAGCAGATGATCTTCTCACCTTAATATATCAGCAGGACCCTTTCTTCTTCTTACCAAAATTCTGCAATACTAACTCGTAATTAAAATCAGGGTACAGTGGAGACATTGATACGTTCTTCTGGTGCCACTCTTTCAATATTTTAAATGTCACACATACACATAAAGCCTTTTTATAATTACATAACAAATGTCCTCATGCAAACACATTACATTTTCTAGCATCCATTTCAGAGGGATATTTTATTTTCCAGGGAGCACCCCACGCCTTTTGCTAATCTTACCAGCAGTTTACTTACTATTTCTTTGGATGTTTTTCTTCCTTGTTATACTTTCCACAGATATCTCACCTTGTCTAGGTTATCAGTTAGTATGGGTTAGGTTAAACTCCTACAAGAAACAACCCTTAACTCTCTGAGGCCTAAAACAACAAAGGTTATTTTTCAATTAGGTTATATGTACCTATCAGGTCAGTGGAAGCTTTTCCATGTTTTGCTTAGCCAACAATGCAGGCTAATAGATCACCCCTCATCTGGAACATTGTCATCATGGTAGGGGAAGGAAACGTGTAACTGCACATTTCCTCTGAAAGGCATCTCTCTGTGTGTGTGTGTGTTTAACCTGGAAGTGAAGTAATCAGTTCTAACATTTTATCAGTCAAAGCAAATCATGTGTCTTTGCTTATCTTCAAAGGGATAGGAAAGTGCAATTCTACCATATTTTAGAAGATGAGAAATGGAAATATCTTTGAACAGCAAGAATGAATACCGTGTCTGACCATTTTGATTAATATTTTTGTTTATAAAGAGTGACATTTTTTACCCCATCCTCAAATTCAGTACTCAATCACTCAACATATATTTATTTAAGCATCAATTTTTCAGTGTTCTTTTCCAAGCTCTGTGGGTGATACAAAGATGAAACCAGTATAGATCTAAAGACTCTTGTGTATAATAGAGTGCAATAGCCCTCTTATAGTACCTGATACTTCTGCTTCATAGTTCTTAGCAGGATGGTTATTAATTATTTCTACAACTATTTGTCTAATGCTATCTAATGCTCTACTAGTTTTACAAATTCTATTTAGGTTACAGGCTGTACCTCTTTTCATGACTACATCCTCAACAGCAAATACCCTGCCTGATACCTAGCAGGGGATGTTCGACAATTATGTGTTGAATAAATTATAAAAGAAGAAAACTACTATGGTAGTCAGAGAGGGAGACACTGTTTCCAAACAAATGTATGCCTTCTTTAGATTTGTACCTCCTTTTGCACTGACAATATTTATCTGGTCACATTATTGTTTGCAATGAGAGAGACTCCCCTTGTATAGGAGACACTATGCTTGTTTTATTTAATTTTATATCCCCATGCACTAATCTAGTGCCTGACACATAGTAGGAGCTCAATAAATATTTGTTGAATCAGTGAAGCAAAGGAGGTAAGCCTCAAGGACTGCTGAAATAAATACTTTTTAATAGGCACACCAGAGTGTGCTTCCTTTAATTGGTCTATTAATAGCATGTGATTTAATCATTTTTTAGAGCACTGACAGACTAGCTGATAGGCGTTTTTGTTATCAAACAAATTCTGATTGCATCTGTTACGAACTGGGCAATGAAGTTTCAGCAGATGACCCCCAGTGGCTGAAGATGGCACATTTGCTGGAGGCAAAAGTGGAGAATGATGAGGTTTTTCACATTCTATTAATGTAGGGCTAGGTTTGTTGAGTGGATTTGTAACTCAATTCATATATTTTCTTTTAAAGTTGATATTCTGAAATTTCTATTGACTGTGAAGGTGTAAAAATGTGTACAGTCAACCATCTGTAATAAATACTTTGTGAAGATGAGTAGAGCACATATTACAGATTTTCTGTGCTAAAGCGAACCAACTGCATACATATCATTATGTACAAAGGGGACAAGGCATGACTTGTGGTTTAACTTTGAGGAACAGCAAACTGCCTTGTAATAGGCTCTTATTATATACTGACCATATTGACTTTGATAATTCACCAAGAAACAATAAGCTCCTAAGACTCAGTTACTTTTCCAAAATGAGCTACTCTATCTTCCAAGGCCCAGGACACCAATTACATGTGTGCCATACATGACAGTATGCATTATAAGTTTAACAGATTTTCAATAAAAACATTGCTAAAACATCATTATTATGAACTGAGTTATTAAAATACCAGGTACTTAAAAATGTCCAATATCAAAATTAAAAATGCCAAGTATACTTCTTATGTATCAAGAGACAAAAAAAAGGCCTAGCTGGACAAGAAATTCTTGAAGCTCTATCCAATTACTTGGCATGGACATAGGAAAAATCTTAATCTGGAAAACTTTGGCATAGGAATTTTTTCTTTGTTTCTATAAAAAACCATGTATATATAAGTAAGAAATGGTACATTTGTTGTTGCTAATGACTAAGATTTTTACAACATGGGTGATAGAAATTAACCTATTACATATCTCTTTTAATTGGAAAATACTGATTGGATATATGACTTTTTTTTTTCTTGCATTAGGATTTTTTAATACTATTGAGATTTTGCAAAAACTGCATCCTAAATGCAGCATTCTGAGAAAGGAAAGCCCATGGTTCAGGTTATATGATTTGTGAACATCATAATTCAAAGGATACAAAATAAATTGTTGTTAGCACAAGATAAACCTAGACTGAGAATCAGGAGCCTGGGGTCCTAGTCCTGGGATCTTGTTTGGGTCACATTATATGTAAAAATGTTCTTTGGCCGCATACTTTTCTTCTTCCACTCCCTGAGTTCTTTACCCACGCAGCCCCCCAACCCTGCCACCTATGCTAGCCAAGAATTGTCCAGAATCTGCTTTTGACTGAACTTTTTGAGAAGAAGCAGCTGTGTAGTAAAGAGAAGATTCTCTTGTACAGGGTTGGTTATTTCTGATTTTATCATCACTAATAGCTGTAACCTAAAACAAGTCACCCTAGCAGGTTTTTTTTTTTTTTTAATTTAAATAATGGGCTGTTTTCTTCATTCTAAAATGAGATAATTGGATAAGTTGGTCTTTAAAATCTTTTTTCAGAGTGAAAACTCCAAGGGATTAGATGACCATGCTTTCAAAGGTGGGTGACAGTCAGTGAGGATTTGCTGATCTCTCTCACTCAGAGAACCAAGCTATAAATTGAGTCACTAAATTCCTGCCACACAAACTGTGGTCCTAATATCAGCAGTATGGACATCATCTGGGAGCTTGTTAAAAAGGCAGACTCTCAGACTTCACTCCAGAGCTACTGAATTAGAATCTGAGTTTTACAGGATCCCTGGGTGGTTCATGATGCTTTGTGTCAAAGGTGAGAGAGACAGGAGGAAGCTCAAATCCCCAAGGAATTTCCCCTGACCATCTGCAGGTCTCACCACCCTGAATCCTTTTTGTTTTCCCCTGCTCTAGTGCAGAATGACATTTATCCTTTTTTGTTTGATCTATGAAACTAAGCAAAATTAATCCACTTTTATACCTGGATAAGACCGTCTAGGAAAACCAAGTGAGATTGATTTTTAGTTTTTAAACTGGTTAGAACCCTTGGCCTCAAGTGATCCTCCCACCTCAGCCTCCCCAAGTTTTGGGATTACAGGTGCAAGCCACCATGCCTGGCCAAATGCACATTTTAAAAATATTTTTCACAGTAATATTGAATAATATTAATCTTTTAATAGGAGTTAACTGCAAGAGAGGCATGACTCTGCTCATCTTGCTTTGCACATAGAGTTTGGAATTAGCCAAGAAACTTGAAGATGAACAGTAAGAACTATGCTGTCATACTGCATATCCTCATGTTCAGTCAGCCCAACCACAAATTTTATATCCAAATTTGGCGAAATATCAAAAGAGAAATGCTAGAGAAAAAAATCCCCAGAGACTTCAGGTGCTTCTATTTTCTGTTATTTTGGGGAACTTTGATAGTGTCTAACAGATTAGAGAGGCTCTGTGGCATTGCTAAAATAATGTTGCTGCTAGGTAGATGTGAATCTTGATTGATGAATTATCTGCTTAATAGGCAAGAACAAATCACCTAGGTAAACCATGGATAACTATATTTTAGGAAAGACTTATCAGCTGCTTCTGGGAGACTGTATATACAAGAATATTCAGTCTTTTTGGAAAGCAAGTTCTCTAATCCCATTTGCGGGTATTGCTGAACTTTTTTTTCAGTGTCTTACTGAAATCTAGATATACTATGCCTGTTTTGTCTTTGACAGTGCCAAAAATGAAACAAAAAACTTTAAAAAGTTTTTTTTTTTAAAGCTAAATTGATATACTTACAAGTAAGGGAACTCAGATCAGTAAAGACATTTACTGAGTAGCTGTGGTTCATTGAGAGTAAAATTCATGGGTTTTCAAATATAGAAATAGGGTTTCATGATTATGCTCCTTAAGTATTGAAAACACACCTTCTGTATAGGAGAGAACGGGTCCAGCATCCCGTGTTGGCTGGATGTTTAATGTAGTCCATCATCATTGGTCAGGAAAACTGCTACGGTTATGAACATTAAGGACGTGGCATGCCAACACCCCTCAAAATTCATGTTCTTCAACAGTTTCAGCTGGTTAGATAGAACCAGTTGTAAAATACAGCATTTGGCTTTGACGTCTTCTAAGTTCTGAAATAATTAAACAATTTTTTATTTACAATAGTGATTCTATATGAAAAAGGAAATTGAGGTTAATTCGGCATCTTTGTTTTCTTTGTAAGCCCATATTGGCTTCTAATAATCATTGCTTTTCTTTAAATTCCAAGATTTACTCACATATATCTGGTCTTCTTTTTCCAGTCTGAGGATTATACTCTTTGGCCAAGAAAACTAGAATAAATTTAGAATTAAGTTGTTGCCATCTGCTTCACATATTAAAGGCCATCTTTTCATCATCATCATGATCATCGTCATTGTTTTCCTCTGATTATAACTTAAGAGCTCCATATTTCATTTCCTTTCATTCGTTTTAACAGATTCTTGTCATTTCTCCTAGTGTCAGGCTAGTGTTTGGTCCTACAAGAGATGACTAAAAGAGGGATTGGTGAAGGTTAAGATGAAAGAGATGGAGGATCCCAAGGTACCAAGCTGTATTATAGCCAAAGGAAGTATCTAAATTTTGTCTGGAAGAGAATAAAAGATTAAGCTGATGCCAAGACTCTAGTACAAGTGATAAGATGAAGTTGTTTGGGATCTGCTTATTTAATGCCATCAGGGAAGATAGCTGAAGCCTGAAAAAGTTTCCATTAAACCTCAGAATAATATACATCCCATCATCAGCCTCTCAGCAGTAATAACCAGACATTGTCATTCAGCCTTTGGTATAAAATAATCTTTAGAGACATTTCACTCTGTTCTATTATAGAAAACAACAACAACAATAAGACTCTTACAATTAGTATAAGTGGCCCCAACTTTCCTTCTAGAAATAGGAATTTTCCACTGAAATAGCAGTGTCTTTGTATCTACTGCATTTGTAGTGATATTATTTTATCAATAAAAATATGTTTTTTTGGTATTTTTACCATTATGTAATGATTATTGGTTGTCTATTACAGGTTAAGCTCTAGGGACATAGCAGTGAAGAGGGTAGATGAAGCCTCCATCTCACTGGAACATTTTCTAGTAGAGGAGACTGTACTCAGAAGGCAAATAAATAGAAGACGTAAGTACAGAGTGTGATGAGTGCTGGAAAAAACAAAACAAACAAACAAACAAAAACCCATAAAAATAGTGACATGCTATAGTAGTTCTTTTGGGCTGCTGTAATAAAGTACCAAAGACTGGGTGGCCTAAAACAACAGAATTCTATTTTTCCATAGTTCTGGAGGCTAGAAGTCTGAAATCAAGTTGTCAGCAGTGCCATGGTGTATAGCTAGCCTCTTCTAGCTGCTAGTGTTTGCTGGTGTTCCCTGGCCTGCAGATGCATTACTCTGTTCACACGGCTGGCTTCTCTCTGTGTATCTTTGCAGGTGTTGTTTCTGTGCCTGTCTGTGTCCAAATTTTCCCTTTTTATGAGGACACCTGTCACACTGGATTAGGGCTCACCCTGATGAATTCGTTTTAACTTAATTACTTCTGTAAAGACCCTATTTCTGAAAAAGGTCACATTCTGAAGTGCTAAGGGTTAGGATTTCAACATATCCTTTTGGAGGACACAATTCAACCCACGAGACATGCTAAGAGAGAAGCTAAGTTGGGCAATTATGCTACTTTAGACAGAGTGGTTAGGGGTAACCTTTTTAATGATATGTTATTTAGATTGAGAACAGAAAGATCCATCCAAATGAAGAATCTGGACAAGAATGTTGTTGATTAGAAGAATAGTGAGAAAGAATCCATGGTCAGAAAAAAGGGCTTGGCTGTTGCCTTGGTGAACAGAAAGGTAGCCACTGTGGCTGGACCATGGAGAGCCAGAAGAGTGGTGTAAGATCGAGAGAAGGGACAGGCTGGAGACAGCCCCAGCAGAGCCTTGTTCCCGAAGGTAAGGAATTTGGAATTCGTAAGTGCAATGGGAAGCTATTGAAAAACACATATCTGATTGATATTTTACAAAGATTATTTTGGCTGCCATTTGGAGAATAGGTTGCTGTATTAGGATTCTTTAGGGGCAGAACTAATAGGATACACACACACACACACACACATATGTGTGTGTGTGTATATATATATATATATATATATATATATATATATATAAAGGGGAGTTTATTAAGTATTAACTTACATGATCACAAGTTCCCACAATCGGCTGTCTGTAAACTTGAGGAGCAAGAAGAGCCAGTGTGAGTCTCAAAACTGAAGAACTCAGAGTCCAATGGTCGAGGCAGGAAGCATCCAGCACAGGAGAAAGATGTAGGCTGGGAGGCTAGGCCAGTCTCGCTTTTTCACGTTTTTCTGCCTGCTTTTTATTTGCTGGCAGCCAATTAGGTGATGCCCAACAGATTAAGGGTGGGTCTGCCTTCCCCAGCCCACTGATTCAAACCTTAGTCTCCTTTGGCAACACCCTCACAGTCACACCCAGGATCAATACTTTGCATCCTTCAATCCAATCAAGTTGACACTCAGTATTAACCGTCACAATTGCAATCGAACAAGAGTGAAAGTAGGGAGAGTTCCTATGCATATGTCAGATTCTAGATTTTCCTTATGATACAGAGAAATATAAGATATATTTCTCTGCCTAGGATATAGTCCTCTTTTCTGTGTGTGGGGGAATATGTCACTGTGTGAGTTGGGGAGACAGAGTCCAATTTTCCTTTATGATCGCTCTCTCCAAGGCCTAGTGCTGAGGCCTAGCAGGAGTTGGGGATGATTAATTTGTCCTACTATAAAACTGAATAGCTGTGGGATTTTGTGTAGCAGTATTCAGCATACCAGGTATAGGAGTATGGTTCAATTCATTTAATATTGTGTATATTAGGAGTGGGGATTGTGGGAGCTAGACAATTCAAGGAAGACAGAAGTGATTTTTTGACTGGAATGGTTAAAGACGGTCTAAGGAGGTGAGGGATTTTTATTCAGACCTTGAAATGCAGGCAGGAGTAAGTAGACTTATTGGGATGGGAAGTTAGCAGTGGAAAGAATACTGAGTAAAAGAATGGCAAAGCATACAGGATCAGATGTGGGAGCAGATGAGGCATATGGGAGATCTAAGAAACCAGTCTGGCTAACATAAAGCCATAATGGAGGGGGTGTTGAAAGGGTACATCTGATAAAGTTTGGATAAAGTACAAATTCCTTAGCCTTGAATTCTAAGTCATATCTTCCAGGCAATGAGGATCTGTTGAAGGGTATTGTGTAGGAGAGTGATTAAGATTAATGTGGTGGCTATAAGAATGAGAAGAAAATTGACTCCAGGCAGGAAAACTGGTTTAGGAGGCTGGCAAAGGAATCTAACATTCAGGGAACAATAAGAGAGGAAAGAAAGGGACTGAGAAGCAATAGACAGAATGTATTCTCTCCTCTATGCTTCTGGCTCTTTTCACACTATAGAACTTTCACTCTCAATCATGAATATTCACATAAATGTTTATCTCTCCCCAGTGGCTTCTTCCTCCCTCCCTCTATTTCCTCCCCGCTTTTATCTCTGTCTCTTCCACACTGTTTCTTTTTATTTCTGTGTTAATTATTTAATTCATCAAATACTTATTATTTACATGATGAACACTGTACAAGACACTAAAGGTTCAGAGAAGGGAATTCTATTCTCCTTGGAAAACAAATAGGGAACCAAGAAGGGCTCAGCAACAAACCAAGTAGAAGTTTCTGCCAGAATTTAGGGGTGCACAGAGGCCTTTCATCTATTATGACAGAGAAGGCGATGCATGAACCCAACCTGAAAAATGTCAAGGAAGTCATCAGGGGAGAAGGTAGAGGAGGATGCAGAGGTACAGCAGGGAAGAGGACCTCAGAAACTGCTGGTCATTTGCACACTATGTCACAGGACCTGTGTGCAGGAGTGATGAACCGTGATTGGAGAAGTTAGCAGGGCCTTGTGTGTCATGCTGTAAAACTAAGGTTTATTCCAAATGTGTTGGAGGTTCTTCCAGAATTTTACATAGAATAATAATATCAGATATTTTTAGCGTCAGCAAAACTGAGGATTTATATACTGCCAGGCTCTGGAGTCTGAGAACAGAATGTTACTCATGGTTAGCCACTTGGTGGCTCTGTGACCTGGGACAAATTACCTAGCCTCTCGGTCTCAGTTTCTTCTCTAAAATACTTTTTTTTTTTTTTTTTTTAATACTACCTTCTTTGTAGGCCTTGTTTTTTATTTGGTGAGAATTAAATGATATATTATTTGTAACATTCTCTTATTTTTACCTGATATTGACAAATTATTACTGTATATTTTATGGGGTACAAAGTCATGCTGTGATACATGTATACAGTGTAGAATGATTGAATCAACCTAATTAACATATCCATGGTCTCGAATGGAATACTTATCATTTATTCCTCCTGTCTAACTGAAACATTGTAGCCCTCAGCCAACATCTCCCCATTCCCCTGATTCCCCAGCTTCTGGTAACCATCATTCTGCTCTCTGCTTCTGTGTGTTGGATTTTTTTTAGCTTCCACATATAAGTCAGAACATGCAGTATTTGCCTCCATGTCTCGTTTATTTCATTAGCACAAAGTCCTTCAGGTTCATTCATGTTGTCACATATGACAAGATTCCTTCTTCTCCTTCTTTGAGGCTGAATAGAATTCCAATGTGTATATATGCCATATTTTCTTGTCCATTCATCGATTGATGAACACTTAGATTGATTCCATAACTTGCCTATTGTGAATAGTGCTGCAATAAACATAGGAGTTCAGTATCTCTCAGGCTTCCTGATTTCAGATCTTTTGGATACATACCCTGGAGTAGAATTCCTGGATCTTATTTCTAACATTCTTAGTACAGTGCCTGGCACATAGAAAGCTTTCCAAACAGATATTTACTTTTACTAGGAATGACTAGGAATGTCTTATCACCTCAGTCATTGTTACTATTATAAAAACTGCTTTATAAACTATTACGAACACCACTCATCTTGGTGTGCAGGAACAGCCAGAGACAGGAATAAGCTGGAGGAAGGGAGATCAGTTAGGAGGCCTCTGGAGTAATTTAGGAAAGAATATTCTGTTTTCTGTCTGGTGCCCAGCTGTCACTCAGAAGGAGCTTAAAAAAAAGTTTGTGGAATAAATGAAAAGGAAGACTGAGCAGAATTCAGTGATTGATTAGCTCAAAGAAACCAGGGAGCAAATAAAAGATGACTGCAAGACTTTGAGATTGGGTGACTGGAGGATTCTGGTACTACCGACACAAAGTAACCCTCTCTCTTTCCACCCCTTGGCTCTGCGTTCTCAGGCCATTGCTCACCTGACATCTTTGGATGGTTGGCCGCTTTTTGAATTTCACTCACTTGCTCAATGACTGTGGTGTGCAGGTCTGCTGCTTTGTCTTTCTCCAGAATGCCTTGTCATAACCATAGCAAAGGCATATCCGAATTTAGAACTCCCACAAATTCAAAAATCTAAAACCCTACTTACAAATTGGGTTTCAATACATCTCTCAGGTTGCTTCCAAATCTTTTTTTTTTTTTTTTCATTTTTAGATCATGTAGATGTCTCAGGAAAGACTTCAGCATGTGTGCCTCTGTCAGAGGCACTAATAAAATCCTATGCTTTTACATCCATTATTGTATTTGGAAGAAAATGTCCTTTATAGTCATTTGATATTATATATTTTGTTTTGTATATAATATAAAATTACATATACATTCTATTTTAGGTCTCATCTCATTAAAAAACAAAACAACAACAGCAACAACAAAAACTGGGCTCAGCTTTTGGCTTTTCTACTTCTGTCAACTTGTTATTTGTACTCTGACTCCAAAGACGATTGGAGAAACTTGGGAGCATAACACAAGATTTTATTTTTACCAGTTGATCTGTCCAGTGCTATGGACTGATTTTTGCACAAAGTAATAGCAGGTTGGGCTGATGCCATGGTTCTCTGATTTTCTTTCTTTATTTTTCTTGAGTTTGATTATTCTGATTACTAAATGCCTTGCAATTTGACAAAGAACAGAAGTTATGAGCTTGTACTAGGAATAGGTTAGCCAGGTTCAAGGATCTCACAACATTTAGAAAGATTGTTTTTAAGGAAGAAATTTTAAAAAAAATCTTATAGGGAAATCAGTGACATATCATAAACAAGTTTGCAGTGCTGTCTACTAGTATAAATGACTGCCAGACTCATTGTCCAGCTGTTTTTGTGATCCAGGGCACATATTTGCGAGACAGCTGCCCTGAACTAGGGAAGGTCAAGCAAAACCCACTGCCTGTCTAGAGATGGCTGTCCTGATGTCAGTCTCATTAGTTCCTGAGTCCTTGCCAAGGAAGTTAGCAAGAACTAGTATAGATCTGGAGGTCAAAGTTTAGCAGAAAGAGCCCCCACAGCAGTGCTCAAAGAGCACTCTGCCCTACTCTTTTTTTCTCTACTGGTCACCTAGTTGGTGTGGTGTGTGTGTGTGTGTGTGTGTGTGTGTGTTTCCAAAATAGTACTTGAAGGATAGGAAATTAAATTGTGGGAAAAAGCAACGTTTTGGGTTCTCAGCGTTTTAGTCAGCTGCTTTCTTACTTTTCCAGACTGTGACTGTTCTTTGAAGCTATTAAAATCTATTCTTGGTAATGAGAAAAGGGAGTGACTTGATGGTTCTTTTCCAATTGCTCTGTGTCTAACAAGAAATACCTAAATAATTTGCCGTTTTAAATTTCCCCTAGTGGTGGCAAAACAATTCTCCTCCTACTTGTGGGGGAAAAAAATCTCTGCTGTGAATTTCAGTGTTGGGAACATAGCAAGACAAGAAGCTACCTGGGCTAGCCTGTTTCTCCAGGATGAAACAAAAGGAATATAGATTTTGGTGGCTGCTTTAACAGTTTGGTAAAGGATCTGGTCTATCTTGGGTGTGGGAGATGGGAGGGGTAAAGAAGTCAGAATCCCATTTAGATCACAGAAAGAAACCAGGAAGTAAGGGGAAATTATTAGTCTGTTCATAGCTCAGAATGTTAAAGGCAACAACCTCTGCTGGTTGGTTATTCATTAGCAAAAAGGAGAGAGCCGTCCAGATCCGGACTGGTCCAAAGACAGGAGCAGACTTGAAACAGGGGGAGAGCTCCTGGCGAAAGCAAGATGTGGAGGTTTTACCAGGGGTTAGTAGCTTCCTCTTGCTAACTTTTTATTGGGACAAAAGGCAAGATGGCACCATTCTGTTCTCAGATATTTGTCTAAATAAAGCCCTTTTAATTTTATTTTATTTTTGTTGTGGGATTCTTAAGCAGATACGAAGAAAAGACACCTTCCTACTGAGCAGCTGCCCAGCTCCTGCTCAGTTTTGCTTGGGAGTAGCAGCTCCGGCCACAGAAAGCAAGCCGGTAAGTCTCTCCAGGTAGGACTTGCTGCAACCCAGCTGCTGAACTGATTTGAAATGGGACTTTGCATACTCTCCAAAGTATGGTGAGTTGGTGCTGACTTCAAAGTTGCCTGGTGAAGGAAGAGAAGGTGGATCGCAGAGACTAAGGGGAGAGGGAGAAGCCCTGCTCCTCTTCTCCCCACCAAGGCACAATGAGCAACATCTGTCAGAGGCTCTGGGAGTACCTAGAACCCTATCTCCCCTGCTTATCGACGGAGGCAGACAAGTCAACGGTGATTGAAAATCCAGGGGCGCATTGCTCTCCCCAGTCACAGAGGCATGGCCACTACTTTGTGGCTTTGTTTGATTACCAGGCTCGGACTGCTGAGGATCTGAGCTTCCGGGCAGGTGACAAACTTCAAGTTCTGGACTCTTCTCATGAGGGCTGGTGGTTTGCCAGACACTTGGAGAAAAGGCGAGATGGCTCCAGTCAGCAACTACAGGGCTATATTCCTTCTAACTACGTGGCTGAGGACAGAAGCCTACAGGCAGAGCCGTGAGTAGTACAAACTTCTATTTAATTTCTGAACTGTCTGAGGGCTGGGTAATGAGCTCTCCTTTCTACTTCTCTACAACCCCCTAATGCCCAAAGAGATGAGGAAAGTATGAGGAAGTACTGGCAAGAAACCACTAATTGAAACACACCTCCCCCGCTGAGTGAGAGTGAAACTGGTGGGTAATTGTTGAGATGACTTCAATTACAGTATGTACACCCACAGGCCCAGGGTGTATTTTCAACATTAAACAAACGATGTGTTTAATACTCTTACCTTCTTTTTGGCTGTGAAATAACTCGTGCCTCACTTTAACAACAAAATTGCATTTTGTTTGAAGGTAAATTATAGGACTTCCCTTAAGGATGCTCTCAAATCTAAACTTCAGATCCTTTTCTTAAAAAAACTTTTGAAACATTCCAGGGTAATATATCAACTCTAGCCCTAGCTCTCATCCTAATCCCTTTCATTCTGATGGGAATGCACAGGGCTAACGTAGAAGATAACACTTAGAAGATACTAATGTTCTCAGTGAAATCATGATATAGACTTTTTTTTTTTTAATTCCCAGGTCCTGAGATATGCTACCCAAATTGTGATATCTTTTTGTTTTTATTATGATTAGAAACTGGCCAGCTACAGACATTTACTAAGTTTTGATAGGAAAAATGACAACATCTCCTTAGAAGAGGAGATAAAGACTTTATCGTGGTATTTGAATGAAATATGAATTATAGTGGAACAAAAGAGGAAAGTTTTTACGTACTTATTCACTCATCCGTCCATCCGTCCGTCCATCCATCCATCCATCCATCCATCCATCCACGCATCCATCCATCCACCTACCACCCCTCCAAGTGCCAGGCATAGACAGTAATGGACTGAGTTGGGGAGGGTAAAGGAGGTTATTCTAGTGGTGACTGAACACAAAGTGAATAAAGCATAGTCTTGACAATGTATACTTGGGGTCTGGTGGGAAGCAAATGGAGACTCTTATTGGTCCTGATCTCATTGCTGCCTGGATTCAGTGAAACCTTAGACTGGGAATGTCTCTCAGAAAATGGACTCATTTTATAGAATGGTTTCTTAATAGGGAAACCATTGGAGATTCTCTTATGTTCTCATGTAAGTGTGTCTTACTTTTATGTGACAATCCCTTACTGGTCCAGGGAATAAAATAATATAATAAATAGCCATAGAGCATTGTTGCTACTTTCCAAACTCATGCGTCACATATGAAGGGAGGTTGGATGATTTTTGATTTTTGAGATTCTTTTCAACACCAAGAGCCTATAAATGTTTAGAAGGATCTTAATTTATGCTTAAATAGAAAGGAATTGAAATATACTTTTGATGAATGGAATTGATCAGTTATCAAGTGGGAAAATCACCTGTGTGAACATTTGCTTTCTATTATAATCTACAGGAAATATCTTTATACATTGGATACACTTATGTGCATTTATGTGTTTTCACTACTATATGATTTCTATGTCCTATATGGCATTATGCATATTTTATATTTGGCATAACATGTATAGAATAATAATAATAATATATTATTATTATTATATTAATATATAAATATTTAATATTAATTAATTATTATATATTAATATATAAATATTTTATATTTGGCATAACATGTATAGAATAATAAATATATATTAATATTATTAATGTTTCATGCCTTGAATTCATAATCTGTTAGTTTTAAATATATTCAACTCATATAACTACTTAGGACCTCAATTTCCTCATCTGCAACTCCCTGGGGTTGCCAAGACCAGTGGATTTCCTGACTATCTGGAAACAGGAGCTCTTATGTTCATATGTAGTGGTTCAGTTACATTCATGCTTGACTGTATTAGAAATGCTGAGGAAAGCAAATTGACTGAAACAAGTCAAGCAATCTGAAGGTATCATATTCTGGGTAAAAGGCTTAAGAGCAGTGTTCTTATTAATTTAGATTTTCTTTGCCTACAAACACAAAATAAAGCAACTAAATTATTATGACTATTTTTGATTCTCAGGGCCACTTGTAGCCAATATTTTTTCCCTCTGCACATTACCTTGACCTTTCTTCTTGGAATTGGTTCTCAGCAGCATTCCTACTTGTCACTACCATTCTAGATCTCTGTAGTTAGCTTTCCTCGGGATCTTCACATCACTGGAATAAAAACATGATGCCCAAAAGATGCTGATACTCTGCCTCCTGGCTGGAACAGGCTACTTCTTTTCTTTTAAGTGCACACCACGGTCTTCACCTGTGAACCTAGCTTACTTCTGAAGTTTCTTGTCACCAGAAGGCAAAATTGCTTCAATACTCCTAGTGCAAGTAGCTGTAGCTTCTAGAATTCCCCTCCATCTCAAATAGAAGTGATTTTTACTGAACAGCCTTCTGCGTGAGCGTGCCCAAGTGGCTCACACAGTACTTTAATACTTGAAATATTATACATAAACACCTTATTTTAATATTTTTCTTCAGTGAATTTTTTCAAAAGTGTATTTTTTTCTCATGAATGTGCAAATTAATGTAATTTTTTAAAATCATGAGCTCAGTAAATAGACTTAAGGAAACATTGTTGTTTATATCCACATATATGGGATGAGTAGGCAATGGGAAACCAATGAAAGCTGTCGTCTAATTCCTAATTAGACCAGTTTAGTGCAATGTATGTTAGTATTTGTGTTTTTATGTCTTTATTCTTGACTTGGATCTGTAAGAAAAATCTACAAATACTTCTGGAGTTATTGGTGCCAGGGAAAATTAGTTTAAGGCTTTAGTTTGCAGTTTATTTATTTGTTTTCTTTATACTTGGAAGTAGAGATGTTGAAAAACAAACTGTTGTTTAAAAAGTCTAATTTACTAATTCTTACTCCACTTAGAAATGCTTTTCACCTTTACTGAATATCTTACACTAAGTGATACAGTAAACCGAATCTTGAAGATTTATTTTGTCTTTATGAAGAATCATTGAATTTATCTTATCTTCAACTTGAATTTATTCCTAGCTCATTTTAGAGATGAGTCTTTTCCTTCAACATCTTCGATGTGAAATCCCTCGAAAACCTTATCCTTAAGGTCTTATTAATCAGAACTTTCTTTAATATTTTATTCATGGTGTTTTTAAAGATATAAAGTTCACATAAAAATAATCATGTGGAAATAACATATAAATATTAGAACCAAAAGTCATGGCTTTAAATTTCATTGCTTTAATTATAAAAAATTCAAATATTACAAAATATTGATAAAAAGCAAAATGATCAGCAACAATATTACACGCAGCATCATTTATCAGCAAAGAGTTTAAAAAGTTTTTTGCCTAAGGAGGATCACCTGAGTCCAGGAGTTCAAGACCAGACTGAACAACATAGTGAGACCCAGTCTCTACAAAAAATTAAAAAATTAACTAGGCATGGTGGCACAAACCTGTAGTCCCAGCTACTCGAGAGAGTGAGACTGGGGCAGGAAGATTGCTTGAACCTGGGAGGTTGAGGCTGCAGAGAGCTATGGTTGTGCCACTGCACTCCAGCCTGGGTGACAGAGCAAGACCCTATCTAGAACCCCCCCGCACCAAAAAACAAAAACAAAAACAAAAAAACCAAAATGAACAGTTGTTTGCTTAATTGTTTAAGTGTACCTTAGGTGTTCTCTAACATACTTTTGTGTTCAATTGAACTAGGATCAGAAATGAGATCCGTTTAATCTCCCAGAAAGGGGATTGGTAGGAGGGGAATAGGGTGGACATAACCACATAAGCCAACCACTGATGATTTCTGCTTTGCCAACTTGACCACGCAAGCCAAGGGCAGCAGTTGAGACAACTGATTTGACTCCCCTTTGGATGTTAAGTTTAAGTTATGATAACAACAATGAAATGTGCTGCTGAACTTCTGACTCCATACGCTTCTCAAAGACATAAATGAAGGTTCTATTAAGAAAATTAGATCACTAGAATGATCTCTAAAGTTTGCTGTTTATTAAGCTCCACATTTTTCTAGGTCATATTCTTATGTATGTTCTTACTTGTGAATCAATAATTTTGTCTTAAGTCCATTCTATGGGCCTAGTATTGTGCTAAGTGAATGACTCAGCAAAGTCAGAGGAATTAGTATTTGCTTTGTTTATATATAAAATTTGGCTTTATGTTGAGAAATATTTCCACACTTATATGTGAAACAATAAAGGTCATGAAGTTTATTTCTGCCTCCTAAATTTGAGGATGGCATACCTTCGTGGGTAGGAGGGCTAGAGGAGCCACCCGTACTGACCTACAATGGTGTCTTTGTATCTCTTGTTAGCCCTTTAGCAGGGGAAGAAGCAAAGTACTGGATTTTGTAGAAAGTTTTTCTTCTCCGGTTATTACTGTGAAAGGTAGATAATTTCCAATTTCTCATCTATTCATCATTTCAGTGGCTTCCTTGAAAAAGAAAGCAATAATAAATATTTGTAACTTGTAGTTTTGTTGGTAGTTTATAATTATGGGATAAAAATGTTAGAATGTTCTGAAGTATAAAAGTAATAGGATTTTCCTCCTTGTATTTAGGCCATATTTTCCTACTTGCGTTCCTCTTTAGTGTGTCAGACTAGAGTTCTTTGAAGATTTTATCTAACCTATGATGATTGCCATTGTCGGGCTTGAAGAAAGCAGCATGGCAAAATAAAGTGGTATATTCTTGGAAAGATTCTTATATCACTGTTTTAAAATAGAGTGAGGCTTTGCTATTTTGTCATTTGAATACTGTGGAATTTGATAATTATTGAATACAAATTGTACATAGTGTTTCTAATCATTTTCAACTTAAATGTCAGCAGATTTCTTTCTCCGCTGGGATATGAGACCAGCTTTTGAATCTTAACTTAATTATAGGTATAGAAACAATGTGGTTTAAAAATTAACATTACCCTTAATACGTTTTAAAAGTCATCAGAATATTCATAATCCACTCGACATATACATGTTATCTACTTTGAGAAGTTTGAATCATTAAAAATCACCTGTGTGCAATCAATTCCACAATTGTTCTTTATCTAGATCATTTATTGTGTTCCCTTTGTGTAAGTTTTCAAGGAAAACTAAATGCCCATGTGTCAAAATGAAAATAATACCTAGTAACAAATGCCTGAAAATAATGCCTGGCATTTCTGGGTTCTGTCCTCTAAGACAAAGTATACTTACTATAATTTTAGAAACTAAATAAAAAGAGATTTATATATATAAATAAAGTAAAATACATTATAAATATACTATATAAATATATACTATATAATATACTATATAAATATATATATACTATAAAAATATAAATATACTATAAATATCCAATTATGGTTGTCTATCAAGTGTTTTGGATGAATCAAGATAAAAATTTTAGCACAAATCATTTAAGTCAACCAAAAGCATATTTAAATGCCATGAGATTAATTAGCATTACTGTCCCCATCCTTTGAGTTATTTTTCATCATATGTTATTTATGATGATGTAAAATAAGAATATGACAAATACGTTTTTAAAATAATTTATCAAAAAATTTCATCTCAGGTATAATATTATATGACTTTTCATGTTAATATAATTGTACTGTTTATGTTAATATCACTCTAACTCAATTTGTTATATAATAAATTTTTGCATAAATTGCCACTGTTTTAAGAAAATAATAATTAACTACTAAGTTAGAATATATTTTATAAAAATAATAGCAAAATCATAGATGTGAAGAAAAGAGCAACCAATTCAACTATGTTAAAATCCCAGTTGAAGTTTAATTAATAGCTGTGTAAAGTAATTAATAGCAGTAAAACTTGATTACGTGCATCTCAAAGTACCTTTGAGAACCAATGAAGTGACACAGTATGGTATCATTAAAATGAGTTAGGAGTCTTTTCTAGGAAAAGTAGCAACATGGATGACACTTCAAAAGTTCCAATTGCAATATGTCATTCAGAAACTCTCTTTAGTAAAAGTATTGATTAGTTTTGCTTTTCAGGTTTTCTACAAATTACTAGCAACGGAAAAAATTTTATGTGAGTGAAATAAATCATTAACTACTGAGCTCCAGTCTCAAAGATTAGAACCCAAATTTTAACTTGATCAGATTTATTCTTTGAGAAGAAAATGTTCTATTGGATTCAAATTGGTTTACTTTTTTTTTCAAATGAATTAATTTAAATCCATGGTTTGTCTCTGCAGATACATCCTAGTGTTGCTTTTTGATGAATAGAAGTCAAGAATCTCACCAAACTGACACTGTCAAAGTAGACACAACCTTCTATACAGTAAAGTAGGACTAAATTCTGTTAGCAGCTACTATATATGCTGTGTACTTTCATTGCTCTTGTTAATGTAGCTCTTGAGGCTATCAAAAGAGGAAAAACAAACAAAACTTTGCCTCAATTAATTCTTGTTGCAGCTCAGAAAGTTCCCTTCAGATTTTTTAATGATCTAATACAACCGTGAGAATCTGTATGGACAATATAAATCAGAGCAGTCTTTGGGTTCTTCTGCTGAATGTTTCAACTAGGTCCAAACATTAGTGGTATAGAGTTTTACTGAACTATAATGCTGGTTACCCTTTTTGACCTAGCCTATGTTATGCCTAAGAACATAAAATAAAGGCTCAGATGATCTAGATTTGAATTTGACTCTCTAATGTCTTAGCTGTGTGAGTCTGAGCAAATTACTTGACCCCTCTGCCTCAGTTTCTCATCTGTTAAATAGGAATCACAGTGACACCTATCTTATAGGATCGTTATGTGATATAAATGAGACTGTGCAGAAAGGGTGCACTGTAGAGAACCTGACACACAGTAAGGTTTAATAAATATTATGTTTCATTTAGTTGGCAGCTCCTCTTTTACTTCTGTCTAAATGGATCATACTTTACACCCCCATTCTAGTCTGAGCTCACAATATTCTTTCCCTATAACAGATATCCTGCACATTGAGTGTCTTTCAGTCTTTGACAGTTCTGCACCCTCCCTCACCTTCAGCCTTGGTCTTCAGATGGGCTACTCTCTCTGCCTGTAACCCTCTCCTTCCTCTTTTTTTTCCTGACCAGCTTAACTTACCCTTCAAGTCTCACCTTATTTGTTCCTCCCTCCCCAAGCCTTTCCTGACATACTAGACTACATTAGGTGTTCCTGCCTAGAGTTGTTAGCACCCTTTGTCATTACTGCTAATTTGTTTTCTGCAGTGCTATAAACTATGGATGTGGGTAGTGGAAAGGTGAGCAATTGCTCCTCCCAGAGCTTAGTGTGATACCTAAGAATAGTAAGCCCTGATTGGGTAGATGAATAACTAAATGAATGATTGCTTATCTACAAATCTCAGGTCTTTTAAAGAGCAGCCCACAGAGCCACCTCCTCTTTAACTGTTCCCTCTGAATTGCATTTTTACCTACCAGAAAATTCTACATTAAAGGCATATTTTTTATTCGTTTCTCAATGAAATTACTCACGCCTTAATTTTTGGTTAGACTCACAGTCATAAAAGCATAATTCCCAGGTTCTCAGAAACTAGTTGCTCTAATCCACCCCGGGGAGAAAATACTTAAGGATCATAGACCAATTCAAATATTCTTTGTAATGTAGACTGAATATCAAGTCAGGAACAGACTGTAAATCTCATTGACATGGCATCTAAAAATCACATATACACATATTAAACCATACTATGGTTATATTTAAAGTAGAGGATTTACTGGCCAGAGCTTTTAAATGGACAGCAAATCTAAATCCAATTTACAGAATTAATGTTGTGGGGCCAGACTTGTAATTTCAGTTTTTATGCTCAATATACATAATTTCTTATTATTATGTATATGAAATATTTTTCAGCTTACATAAGCAGAAAGCCTGACTCTTTACTGAATATTAATAGTTTTTACTGTATATTCTAACATTACCAAAAAATAATTTTATCTTTTTTTTACTAGTTTTCTTACTAATTAACTACTAATTTCTCTGCAGCATTCTCTGACTCCCATTTTAAATATGGGTTCTTAGCTCTTCTTAGCATTGAAAAGATTGAGCCAGTTTCCCTAGGGAAGGTAGTTATACAGATTAATAGCAGTTTTAATGATATTGCAGGGTTCCTTACAGCTATTTTCCTAAAGACTGAAACTTTAGTATTAGTTTATATGGCTGTTCCCTTGAAGATTAATGTAACAGAAGAAATTTGCTAAAATGCATAGATGCAAATGTAGATCATATACTTTGGATCACCTACTTTTCTGCTTATTTGGCTAAATTCAGGTACTGTCATAGACTGTCCCTTGTGTAATAAATATCTTTCTGTCATGATGCCATTTTTTTCTACAAAGATTTTTAGTTGAATATTTTTCTATTTACCAATTGAGTTGATTGCATGTCAGATTCTTTAATTTTTTAATGTCTTTTTAATATTCAGATGGCACGTTTTATAGTGTCTTTAAATTCAGACTAAATTCTCAATCAAATACTTTTTTCATGATTTCTGTGCCTTTTTATGGGTAAAATAAAAGTGCAATTCAATAAATTAATAGGAACTTTTGAACTTTATGCTAGGTATCTTACTTGAAAGGCATTTAGAATACTATTTCACAGTAAATATTCCTGTTAACACAAATGTTGCATACCACATTGGCAGCATGATTTGGATGATTCAGAAGAATCCCATTTTAAGGTTCCTCTGAAAGGCCAGTATTGTTGACAGATATAAGGTGACTGCAATGCTAGTTTGATCTCACATATATCTTTTTACCATTTCTGAATAATGATTAATTCTGACATACCAAGACGCCACCCTGCAACTTCCAGCATTGTGCTGCCTGCAAAGTCACTGCTAGAGCATATTTTCTGGATACTCCCAGTTGCACATCTGAGAAGCAGGATTCAGGACACTTTCTCCAGTGTCTTTTTACCATTTCTGGTCATTGAAGAAAATAGTTTCTATGAGATTCAGTTATCCATTCAACAAACTTTTTGCTCTATTTAATATTTACTCTATTAAAGACATTGTTTTTGTATAGTGGGAGACATGAAAATTGATAAGACAATGCTATTCTCCAGAGAATTTTACAGTTTCAGCAGGTAAGATTAGCAAGCCAAGAATGTTGTGACAATGCCCTTTGTCAAAAGTGCACCAGAAACACATCTGTAGTGTTTTATTATTCATTGCAGGGAAGGAGAACACACACATCGAGAAGAGTAGACCACCTCAGTAAGAAGGTGTTAGATAGGACCCACTATTAGATCTGGGGATGTGACTTTGGGGAGATTTTAAGGAAGCAGGCATTGCTTTGTTTTGGATACTGTTAAGCAATGGGAATAACTGTATAATTAGGTATTTAATAAATCTTATTGAGAAAGATGGAAGACTAGTTTGGGACTAAAGCTAGAACTGGTCAAGAAACATCAGTCACTCAGGTTAGCCAAGATAAGTAGATGTTTGGTCATTCTTTAGGATGGACAATATCCATGTTTTTGTGGGTGTTGAGACTTGATTATGGAGTGATCTGGTCTTGTTTTTGT
This sequence comes from Trachypithecus francoisi, assembly GCF_009764315.1. Classification (NCBI taxonomy): domain Eukaryota; kingdom Metazoa; phylum Chordata; class Mammalia; order Primates; family Cercopithecidae; genus Trachypithecus; species Trachypithecus francoisi. The sequence goes on along the minus strand of NW_022681460.1, from coordinate 15,709,800 downwards.
CTCAATCCATCATAGTCACGGCGTGGCCTTGTCTGAAGTTGATGTTTTGTAAGATTGTTTACATTCAACAGAAGACAGCAAGGTCCAGCCGTTAAGTGCCAGTCTAGGTCCAGGATGTCAAGAGCTAATTCTCATTTCCTCAGTTAGCATAGACAGATACTGATAAATGCCATGAGTATCACAAACTGTCTGCCATGTAGTATGCACGTAAAAACAATGCTCAACTCATGAATGAAGACACAAATAGTTGGAAGAATGAGTGCAGAAATAGAAGAGATCAGTCCTGATTTGGGGGAAATCATACCTTCCTTTCAGGGTTTAGCTCATATGACCCTTTTCCTAAAAGTTTTCTAAGCTTCATGGAAAGAATTCATAATTTGTTTTGTTTTCTCATGATTTTGTATTTATTGTTAGTAGAGCAATGGTCACTGACAACTGACATTTACTGAGAGCTTGCCATTATGTTACCTACCATACAAATAACTTCACTTGCATTGTCTTATATCATAATCCTATGAGACAGATGCTTTTATTACCCCCATTTGCAGATGAGGAGACTGAAGCTGAAAGAGTTTAAGTAAACTGCTTAAGTCTACACAACTGGTAAATGATGGAAGTGAGATTTATCTGCTTGCTCTCAGAGCCTGTACTTTTATCATATAACAGCTAGCTATAAAAATTCTGTCTTATGAGGCTGAAAAGTCTTTGATTTCCTGGGAAACTATGCAAGACTATTTGTGCCCCAGAGAATTTATAATCTCAGAAAGTGAGATTATCTATTTTCTCCTGAGATTGTAAATTTCCTGAAGCAGAAAGACTGTCTTATTTAGTTTTACTCAATGCTTACCGAACTGAATTTCTAAAAGCTTAGAAAGATGAACAATTCAATACAACTCCTTGAATAATATACAGGAGGGAAAGTAAAAGTGTATTCAGGGAATGACAAGTTGTAGAGTTTAGTTGAAGCATTCATGGAGAAGAGCAATGGGAAGCAAATCTGGAAAAATAGCCAGGAACAAGTTTTGGAAAAGAGCGTGTATGATAGTTTAAAGAGTGGGTTTTATCTAATGCGAAATAGAAATAGATAGAAAGCAGGGCTTTGAAAAGACTATGAGGAGGTAGGAATGGATTAGAGAAGAGATAAGCTAGTTATAGAAGTATTGAGAAATTATTTCAAAGGTCCATGGCATGAGATTATAAGGGCTTAATTTTAATTTGTGGTACTGTTAAAAAAAAAAAAAAAAAAAAAAAAGAAGTGTAGGGATGTGAACAATCCCAAGAATGAAGAATCAAGAAGACTTAAGGGGAAGAAAATGACATTTTTGAAAACATTCAATGTGCTAAGCATACAAAACTAATTTAATCCTTCTAATAGCTCTGCAAGGCAAATTTTCTTATCACTGTTTTTAGGGTAGGGAAATTAAAGCTAAAATTTAAATAAATTAATGTATTCTTATTTGGTAAATAGTAGAAGTAAAACTACAAATTAGATGTAGAAGAAGAGAGGAAAAAGAGACTGACATAAAAAATATGTACATTGGGGGCTAAGCTCAATGGCTCACGCCTGTGATCTCAGTACTTTTGGAGGCTGAGGTGGGAAGGAGTTTGAGCCCAGGAGTTTGAGACCAGCCTGAGCAACATGGCGAGACCTCATCGCTACAAAAAATACAAAAATTACCTGGGCCTGGTGGCGCTCACCTGTAATCCCAGCTACTCAGGAGGCTGAGGTGGGAGGATCCCTTGAGCTGAGAGGTCAAGGCTACCGTGAGCTGGCATCATACCACTGCACTACAGCCTAGGTGAAAGAGCAAGACCCTGTCTCAAAACAACAAAAAATGTAACTTGGGACCAGGTGAAACATTAAGATAAAGACATGTTTTATATGGTAATTTTTATTGAAGCAGACAAGAAGGGAATGACTGAAACAGAGAGGAAGATAATACATTCAATTTTAGTTCATGTAGAATTTGAATCCCTAGTAGAACATCTCAGTGAAAATGTCCAAAGGAAATTTAGAAACACAAAAGGCAAGGCAAAGAGCCAACTCTATTCTGTAAAAATTGATTTTGAAGTCATTCACACCAAGGTGTTGTAGATGTCACAGTAATATAAGAACTGCAGAATATTTTAGACTTCACACGGATTCTAAGAACCAAACAGTGAGAGTCTAACAGGAACAATGAGGCAAGATCAAATCTTTAGATTTAAATAGCTATAGTTTAGATGAATAAGTGGTGTGTAAGTTGTAGTAATTGTCCCATCTTTTTGTGCTTCCTTGCATCCGCATTCTTGGGGTAGTCTCCTCCCACATTCATTCTTGGCTTTGCCAAATCACTTGCTTTGGCCAATGGGACAGTTGCAAATGTGACAAAATTGGAGACTTAAAAAGCACTTGCACATTGGAGTTTTCTTTCTTAGTTCTCTTGGAGTTCTGCAACTGCCATAAAAATCCGAAGCTAACCTCCAGGAGGATGTGAGACTATGTGAAGAGATGTCCTGCTGGCTCAACTGACTCACCAGCTGACTGAGCAAGCCCAGATAAGATCAGTAGATACTATCCCAAAGTGGTAACCTTTAGACTCATGAGCTAATTAAATAGTTGTGATGGAGCAAAGCCTAACTAATACAGGGAAGAAAAAGGACCACTGAAGAAAACAATGATGAAAAATTCATCAAAGTGGAAACAAATCAAAGCATCTTTTTCAAAGCAAGGAGATAGAATGTCAATAAAGAGTTTTTGAGTTAAATACTAAAGAAAGGTCAAGGTACTGAGAAGGAGGGAAAGACCATTAGGTTTGCTGGATAATTATTTGGTAACACTGAAAGCAGTTTCATAAAGTAATGATGGGTGATAGCCCGTAGAAAAGAGAGTTATAAAGGGCAACTGCCTGCTCTGTCTGGAACTCTTCAGTGGCACGTTTAGGCTGGGTTGAACCACAGGAAAATAATTGTATGGGAGGGCTTCACATGTGGAACTTAGGTCCATCCTGGTAATCAAAGCTGAGAGAAAACAAAAGCAAAAGAGGCAGTGAATCCCAGCACTTTGGGAGGCTGAGGTGGGTGAATCACTGGAGGTCAGGAGTTTGAGACCAGCCTGGCCAACATGGTGAAACCCCATCTCTGCTAAAAATTCACTACAAAATTAGCCAGGCATGGTGGCACACACTTGTAATCCCAGCTACTTGGAGACTGAGGCAGGATAATCACTTGAATCCAGAAGATGGAGATTGAGTCACTGCACTCCAGCCTGGGCAACAGAGCGAGACTCCATCTCAATAAAAAAAAAAGGAAAAAAAAAAAGGAGACAGTGGAAAACAGCTGCCTTCATCTCTGTGTAGAGTCTGCAGGTTCCTAAAAAAAAACTACACATGTCTGGTTGTGATTTATCAAAGGCTTGACCCTTTCTAGGGCATCAGATTTGGTAGGTATTCAGTATCCCCTGGTGGGTTGGATATTTGGAGGTTGCAGTAGAGTGAGGCTACTTTGAAGGTTCATCTTTAGCTCCATGGATTTGGCCTTCCCAAATGTATTAAAAAAATCCATCAGTTTTTCTCATGGGTGACCTCTCACATTTTGAGGTCATGTTGTGGGAAGAATGAGTTCAGTCCTAGGTCTTAAAGTAGAGGTAGCAAATGTATATATATATATATATATATATATATAATTCATGAAGAAGTTTGTGAAGGAAACTTCACAATACAGATATAGGACAGTAGATTATGGGGGCATCAGGACCACAACTTGGAAATACTGAGTCAGGGGTACTTGAATATTTAATTATAAACCTTGTATCTACATTTTTAATATCTTTCCCTCCCTCTGGTATACTAGTAGTATAAGTTAATAAAATAAAAATAATGCACTCAGATGTATCTATTCAAGGAATCTTTTTTTAAAATTATTATACATTAAGTTCTGGAATACATGTGCAGGTTGTGCAGGTTTGTTTCATACGTATACACATGCCATGGTTGTTTGCTGCACCCAACAACCCATCACCTACCTTAGGTATTTCTTGTAATGCACATTAGGTATTTCTCCTAATGCTATCCTTCCCCTAGACCTCCACCCCCCTACAGGCACTGATGTGCGATGTTCCCCTCCCTGTGTCCATGTGTTCTCATTGTTCAGTCCCCGCTTATGAGTGAGAACATGCAATGTTTAGTTTTCTGTTCCTGTGTTAGTTTGCTGAGAATGATGGTTTCCAGCTTCATCCATGTCCCTGCAAAGGACATGAACTCATCCTTTTTTATGGCTGCATAATATTCCATGGTGTACACGTGCTACATTTTCTTTATTCAGTCTATCACCAATGGGCATTTGGGTTTGGTTCCAAGTCTTTGCTATTGTGAACAGTGCTGCAATAAACATTTTGTGTGCATGTGTCTTTATAGTAGAATGATTTATAATCCTTTGGGGATATACCCAGTAATGGGATTGCTGAGTCAAATGGTATTTCTGGATCTAGATCCTTGAAGAATCACCACATTGTCTTCCACAATGGTTGAAGTAATTTGCACTCCCACCAACAGTGTAAAGCATTCCTAGTTCTCCATATACTCTCCAGCATCTGTTATTTCCTGACTTTTTAATGATCGCCATTCTAACTGTCATGAGATGGTAGCTCATTGCGGTTTTGATTTGCATTTCTCTAATGACCAATGATGATGAGCTTTTTTTCATATGTTTGTTGGTCGCATAAATGTCTTCTTTTGAGAAGTGTCTGTTCATATCCTCCACCCACTTTTTGATGGGGTCGTGTTTTTCTTGTAAATTTGTTTAAGTTCCTTGTAGATTCTGGATAGTAGCCCTTTGTCAGATGGATAGATTGCAAACATTTTCTCCCATTCTGTAGGTTGCCTGTTTACTCTGATGATAGTTTCTTTTGCTGTGCAGAAGCTCTTTAGTTTAATTAGATCCCATTTGTCTATTTTAACTTTTGTTGTCATTGCTTTTGGTGTTTGAGTTGTGAAGTCTTCACCCATGCCTATGTCCTCAATGGTATTGCCTAAGTTTTCTTCTAGGGTTTTCATAGTTTTAGGTCTTATGTTTAAGTCTTAATGCATCTCAAGTTAATTTTTGTATAAGGTGTAAGGAAGGGGTTCAGTTTCAGTTTTCTACATATGGCTAGCCAGTTTTCCCAACACCATTTATTCGATAGGGAATCCTTTCCCCATTGCTTGTTTTTGTCAGGTTTGTCAAAGATCAGATGGTTGTAGATGTGTGGCATTATTTCTGAGGCCTCTGGTTTGTCCATTGGTCTATATATCTGTTTTGGTAGCAGTACCATGCTGTTTTGGTTACAGTTGCCTTGTAGTATAGTTTGAAGTCAGGTGGCATGATGCCTCCAGCTTTGTTCTTTTTGCTTAGGATTGTCTTGGCTATACGGGCTCTTTTTTGGTTCCATATGAAATTTAAAGTAGTTTTTCTCTAATTCTGAGAAGAAAGTAAATGGTAGCTTGATGGGGATAGCATTGAATCTATAAATTACTTTGGACAGTATGGCCATTTTCATGATATTGATTCTTTCTATCCATGAGCATGGAATGTTTTTCCAGTTGTTTGTGTCCTCTCTTATTTCCTTGAGTAGTGGTTTGTAGTTTTCCTTGAAGAGGTCTTTCACATCTCTTTTAAGTTGTATTCCTAGGTATTTTATTCTCTTGGTAGCAATTGTGAATGGGAGTTCACTCATGATTTGGCTCTCTGTTTGTCTGTTATTGGTGTATAGGAATGCTTGTGAATTTTGCACACTGATTTTGTATTGAGACTTTGCTGAAGTTGCTTATTAAACTTAAGGAAATTTTGGGCTGAGACAATGGGATTTTCTAAATACACAATCATGTCATCTGCAAACAGAGACAATTTGACTTCCTCTCTTCCTATTTGAATAGTCTTTATTTCTTTCTCTTGCCTGACTGCCTTGGCCAGAACTTTCAATACCATGTTGAATAGGATTGGCGGGAGAGGCCATCCTTGTCTTGTGCCAGTTTTCAAAGGGTATGCTTCCAGCTTTTGCCCATTCAGTATGATATTGACTGTGGGTTTGTCATAATTTACTCTTATTATTTTGAGATACATTCCATCAATACCTAGTTTATTGAGATGTTTTAGCATGAAGGGGTATTGAATTTTATTGAAGGCTTTTTCTGCATATATTGAGATAATCATGTGGTTTTTGTCATTGGTTCTGTTTATGTGATGGATTATGTTTATTGATTTGCATATGTTGAGGCAGACTTGCATCCCAGGGATGAAACCAACTTGATTGTGGTGGATAAGCTTTTTATATGTTGCTGGATTCAGTTTGCCAGTATTTTATTGAGGATTTTCGCATCAATGTTAATCAAGGATATTGGCCTGAAATTTTCTTTTTTAATTGTGTCTCTGCCAGGTTTTGGTCTCAGGATGATGCTGGCCTCATAAAATGAGTTAGAGAGGAGTGCCTCTTTTTCTGTTGTTTGGAATAGTTTCAGAAGGAATGGTACCAGCTTCTCTTTGTACCTCTGGTAGGATTCAGCTGTGAATCCATCTGGTCCTGGGGTTTTTTTTGGTTGGAAGGCTATTAATTACTGCCTCAATTTTGGAACTTGTTATTGGCCTGTTCAGGGATTCAACTTCTTTCTGATTTAGACTTGGGAGGGTGTATGTTTCCAGGAATTTATCCATTTCTTCTAGATTTTCTAGTTTATTTGTGTAGAGGTGTTTATAGTGTTCTCTGATGGTATTTTGTATTTCTGTGGGATTAATGGTGATATTCCCTTTTTCATTTTTTGTGTCTATTTGATTCTTCTCTCTTTTCTTCTTCATTAGTCTGTCTAGTGGTCTATGTATTTTGTTAATCTTTTCAATAAACCAGTTCCTGGATTCATTGATTTTTTTTTAAGGGTTTTTCATGTCTCTATCTCCTTCAGTTCTGCTCTGATCTCAGTTATTTCTTGTCTTCTGCTAGCTTTTGACTTTGTTTGCTCTTGCTTCTCTAGTACTTGAAGGGGTGGCCTGCCCCTCCACACTTGTGGGTGTTTCTCGTTAGGTGGAAACGAAAGACTTGAGAAAAGGAATAAAACACAGAGACAAAGTGTAGAGAAAGAAAAGCGGGGCCCAGGGGACCGGCGTTCAGCTTACAGAGGACCCACGCGGGCACCGGCCTCTGAGTTCCCTTAGTATTTATTGACAATTATCTTTACCATCAAAAAGATAAGGGAGTGACTGGACAATAGGACTATGGTAGGGAGGAAATCAGCAGTAAGACATATGAACAAAAATCCCTGTGACATGAATAAGTTTAAAGGAAAATGCTGTGCCTTGAGATGCATATGCGAACATCTCCATAAACCTTTTAGCAGTATTGCTCCAGCAAGCCCCACCTTATTCCTAAAGGTGGTTTTCTCCTTGCTCAGTAAACAGAACGCACAATGGGTGTTACCCGGAGATGTTCCATTGCCCAGGGAGGGGCAGGAGACAAATGTTTTTCTCTTTCTTGAGATTTAAGAGAATGTTGATGACCTTTAACCATAAGCAGCCTTTAGGCACTTGTTTAACAAGGCACATTCTGCACCGCCCAAAATCCTTTTAACCTAAGTCACCTTTGCACATGTCTCTTGCAAGGACAAAGTTGAAGGTAAGGTCACAGATTAACAGCATCTCAAATACAGAACTAAATGGAGTTTTTTATGTCTACTTCCTTCTATATAGACATGGTAACCAACTGATCTCTCGTTCTTTTCCCCACAGTACTTTTAATTGTGATGTTAGGGTGTCGATTTTAGATCTTTCCTGCTTTCTCCTGTGGGCAGTTAGTGCTATAAATTTCCCTCTAAACACTGCTTTAGCTGTGTCCCAGAGATTCTGGTATGTTGTGTCTTTGTTCTCATTGGTTTCAAATAACTTATTTATTTCTGCCTTAATTTCATTATTTACCCAGTAGTCATTCAGGAGCAGGTTGTTCAGTTTCCATGTAGTTGTGTGGTTTTGAGTACGTTTCTTAATCCTGAGTTCTAATTTGATTGCACTGTGGTCTGAGAGACTGTTTGTTATGATTTCTGTTCTTTTGCATTTGTTAAGGAGTGCTTTACTTCCAATTATGTGCAAAATATATGCTTTACTTCCACTTTTAGAATAAGTGCAATGTGGTGCTGAGAAGAATGTATATTCTGTTGATTTTGGGTGGAGAGTCGTGTAGATGTTTATTAGGTCTGCTTGGTCAAGAGATGAGTTCAAGTCCTGAATATCCTTGTTAATTTTCTGTCTCATTTTGGTCTGTCTGATATTAACAGTGGATGTGAAAGTCTCCCACTATTATTGTGTGAGAGTCTATGTCTCTTTGTAGGCCTCTAAGAACTTGCTTTATGAATCTGGGTGCTCTTATATTGGGTGCATATATATTTAGGATTGCTAGCTCTTCTTGTTGCATTGATCCCTTTGCCATTATGTAATGCTTTTCTTTGCCTTTTTTGATTTTTATTGGTTTTAAGTCTGTTTTATCAGAGACTAGGATTGCAACCCTTCTTTTTTTTTCTTGCCATTTGCTTGGTAAATATTCCTCCATCCCTTTATTTTGAGCCTGTGTGTGTCTTTGCACATGAGGTGGGTCTCCTGAATACAGCACATCAATGAGTCTTTAATCTTTATCCATTTTGCCAGTCTGTGTCTTTTAGTTGCAGCATTTAGCCCATTTACATTTAATGTTAATATTGTGTGAATTTGATCTTGTCATTATGATGCTAGCTGGTTATTTTGCCCATTAATTGACGTAGTTTCTTCACAGTGTCGATGGTCTTTACAATTTGTTATGTTTTTGCAGTGTCTGAAACCAGTTTTTCCTTTCCATATTTAGTACTTCCTTCAGGAGTTCTTGTAAGGCAGGCCTGGTGGTGACAAAATCTCTCAGCATTTGCTTGTCTGTAAAGTATTTTATTTCTCCTTTGCTTATGAAGCTCAGTTTGGCTGGATATAAAATTTTGAGTTGAAAATTATTTTCTTTAGGAATGTTGAATATTGGCCCCTACTCTCTTCTGGCTTGTGGGGTTTTTGCAGAGAGATCTGCTTTTAGTCTAATGGGCTTCCCTTTGCTGGCAGGCAGGAATGTATAAGTGTGCTGAAGCTGCGCCCATAGCCGCCCCTTCCCCCAGGTGCTCTGTTCCAGGGAGATGGGAGTTTTATCTATAAGCCCCTGATTGGGGCTGCTGCCTTTCTTTCAGAGATGCCCTGCCCAGAGAGGAGGAAGCTACAGAGGGATTCTGGCTATAGCAACTTTGCAGAGCTGTGGTGGTCTCTGCCCAGTTCAAACTTCCTGGTGGCTTTGTTTACACTGTGAGGGGAAAACCACCTACTTAAGCCTCAGTAATGGTGGATGCCCCTTCCCTGACCAAGCTCTAGTGTCCCAGGTCGACTTCAGACGGCTGTGCTGGCAGCGAGAATTTCAAGTCAGTGGATCTTAGCTTGCTGGGCTCCGTGGGGGTACAATCTGCTGAGCTAGACCACTGGGATCCCTGGCTTTCAGCCCCTTTTCCAGGGGAGTGAACAGTTCTGTCTTGCTGGTGATCCAGGTGCCACTGGGGTATGAAAAACACTCCTGCAGCTAGCTCAGTGTCTGCGCAAACAGCCGCGCACTTTTGTGCTTGAAACCCAAGTGGCATAGGTACCCAAGGGAATCTCCTGGTCTGTGGGTTGTGAAGACTGTAGGAAAAGAGTAGTATCTGGGCTAGAGTACACCATTCCCCATGGCACAGTCCCTTACGGCTTCCCTCGGCTAGGGGAGGAAGTTCACTGACCCTTTGTGCTTCCCAGGTGAGGTGATGCCTCATGCTTCTGTTTGCCATCTGTGGGCTGCACCCACTGTCTAACTAGTCCCAATGAGATGAGCCAGGTACCTCAGTTGGAAATGCAGAAATCATCCACCTTATGTGTTGATCTTGCTGGGAGCTGCAGACCGGAGCTGTTCCTATTTGGCCGTTTTACGCAAGACTTTATCCAAGATGCTTCAAGGAATCTTTTATACACAAGAACAACACATGATTCTCTTTGCACTTTCCTGGAAGACAGATAGGGAATGAATTAGGAAGCCCTGATTTTCTTTTCTGGTATACAGTCGTTATAGAGTATTCCTCTGTTTAGCCTTAGGGTGTTATAATCCAGAGAATACAGTGATATTTCATATAAAAACAATAAAAAAAGCAACTCAATACCTTGCATTTGTGTTATGCAATAGTTTATAGCAAAACAGACAGGTACTTGTTTTGAGCTGAATCACTTTGGACTCTGTGTTATCTTATCAAAGTCTAACAGGGAAGTGGTAGTTTAGGAAAATGGAAAGTCATGCTATTGATTTCGTAGGTCCTGGGAAAATGATAGAAAACATTGTTACATAATAATTAGTGAAGACCAAAGATCCTCATAGATAATTTTTCACTTTTGAAAATTTTGGTGTTTAAAGAAATTTCTACCATCTTTTAAAGCATGAATCTCCATTATTCAAAATTTTTAGTATTATAAAATATTCTAGTTTATTCATTTTAACTTAAAACTATATTTTATAAATACAAAATAATATATGTAACTTTCAGGTGGGTTCTAAAGCATAATAATTAATGAACATCCATATAACCAGCTAGCCAAGACTTAGACTCTATTACTAGTAGTGAGCCTAGGACTTCTTCCCGTTTCCATTGTCAGAGTAAAGCCTTTTTCCCAGAAGATGTTGATAACACCTAAATTTCTAATAGCAAAATACTAGAATCAATTCAAATGTCTATTAATGGGTGAGGAATAATTTATGGCTTATTTATTGAATAAAATATTATACAAGATTAAAATAATGACTTCAGTGATGTATAATAACATGGATGCAATTTGGAAGCATAATGTTGGCTGCAAAAAGTTTCAAGAAACTACGTGTAACATGATTCTATTTTTGTAAAGTCCACAAATAAGGAAAACCAAATAATATATTGTTTGGCAATGTATGTTAGTAAACTATAAAATATAGTAAGAGAATTATAAATGGATTGCTATTAGATTTACTTGAGTATTATAGATTCTATACTTCCATAGGACATTATTAGAAGAAATTATTAGATGTCACTTATGCCATGAAAAATAAAGGTAGCTAGTATGCTGGCCATAAGGTCAAATATAGACATTGTGATTGCACATATGTAGTTCATAACTTTACCTTCTTTACACAATTATTTTCACTAAATTATCCCTTAATATTATGCTTGCAACATAAATAAGAAAGACATAAAAACAGATTTTGCAGTTTCTGCTGTCATTATTCACTATGACTTTTAAAACTTCCCCCATGTCCATTCTAGAGACAAGAATCCTTAATATGTAGATCATGGACTCCTAGAGGTTCCAAGGATAGGCTTGAAACAGTTCATGAATCTCTGAAAATGTCTATAAAATTTCTGTGATTTTCTTTTTCCTTTTATTTTTTACTGCCAGGTGTTTATTGCCTCACATGTGGGTGGTTCACATACACAGCACACACAGGTGCGGACAGTGTGGGAAAGGGGCAGCACTCCTGGCTTTGGAGGGGAGGATATTAGCCTCACGGTGTAAGAAGGGAGAGGATGGTTTCTCTCCTGCCCTCACTAGGGCCTAGGGGACCCAGCAGCAAATTCCACCCCTTCCACCTCTCAGCCAAGGAGAAGCCACCTTAGTGACATCTAGTTCCAAGGTTATACTAAGCGTAGAAGGGAGTGGCCTGGTCCCAACCATTACAGGGTGAAGATATAAATGGTAAAGGAAGGTATAGTTTGGATGAGGCCACAAGAAGGGGCAGATGACACCATCAGAAACATGCGCAGGAGAGGGGCAGTTACTGGGTTTCTGGGCTGCTTAGTCCCTGGCTTGGGAGGAAGGATGGGGAAGATGGATGGGGCTCATTGGCATTGATGATGTCCACGAATTTGGGCTTGAGGGAAGCATCACCCACGAGGAAGCCATCCACCTCAGGCTGGCTGGCTAGCTCCTTGCAGCTTGCCCCGATCACAGAGCCTCCATAAATGATACTGGTGCTCTGAGCCACCGCATCAGAGACGTTGGACTTAAGCCGTTCTTGGAGCTTCTCGTGTACTTTCTGGGCCTGCTAGGGTGGTGCAGTCTTGCTGGTACCAATGGCCCACGTGGGCTCATAGGCCGGGATGACCTTGCTCCAGTCCTTCACGTTATCTGCGATGACCTTCTTCTGCTCGAAAACTAACTTCTCAGTGATGCCACTTCCCTTTCAGCTAGCTTCTCCCCAGTGCAAGCGATTACTCTGAGTCCCTCTGCCAGCGCATGAGTCACTTTCTGCTCAATCAGCTCATCTGACTCCCCAAAGACATGCCACTCTTTGAGTGCCCCAGGACCCCAGACTGGCTTCGCAGTCTTTGATCATGCCAGGGTGATCTCCGCAGTAAAGGCCCCGTTAGTTACTTTGTAGCAGTTCTGCGCAGTCACAGCAATCTTCAGCTCTGGCTTCTGGGGCAAAGTCGATATAGGCAGCGAGGGTAGCGCAAACCACCTCAGTGTCGGCCGGCACCTTGGCGGCGATCAGAATGCCGATGAGCGCCACCACTCTTCTTCCGTCCGTTCATCTTCCAGTTCCCCCATGAAGAAGTTCCTGGAGGGCGCCATGGCGCTGGAGCTGAGGCGCTGAAGGTCAGTGCCAGCCTTCTGTGATTTTCTAGGCTGGGGATTATAGGTTTTATGATATTCTAAAAGGAATCATGTTAAAAAAATGTAAGAACCTGTGTTGTAAGATTAGTATGGACAAAAGTTTAAGGTTCGTTTCTCTTGAAAAATTGATTTGCTTCCTCATAGCAGATACTAAAAATTTATTACACATCACAGTTTTCTTTATTCTTAGCCACTAGGAAGCTCGGAGTTCACCTAATGCTTATTCATAATAACCATATTTGTCTTTAAGTCTGGCTTATTTTCTTCCTTTTCACACTTCCTTTTTTTTGAATTCTTTTAAATTCTTATTCTATAGAACATATGTGGAGTTTTATAGGCATCTGCTGTTTTAACCTGCTGCAATACATGAATAATAATGATCAGTCTTGACATGTTTTACATTTTAGAACCTTAAATTATAAAGAAAAAAGAATATTATATCTTAATCTATACACTAATTAAAAAATACATTTTTAAATTGTCTTTCTGAGCTTGGTTGGAAGACTAATTGTAAACCAAACATGACAGGCTGCTTGATAGAATTGTAATTAATGAATGTTGGCCAGAAACCTCCTCTAGCTGCTTCCTTACTTGGCTCCCATTTTGCTTCTCTGGCTCTCATGCTGGTTGGTGCTGTCTCTTCTGCCTCTTACCTTGTTTATCCCATTGCTTTTCAATTCTAACTGTGCACATCTTTGCTAGAGAATTTGACACAAGCTCCCTGCGCTTTTCCCTCATTTGTGGGTTTGTACACATGTGTAGCATTCATTCTGTTTTCCTCCAAATCTGCAAAGCAAGGCAGGAAAGTGCCTTCAGTTGGGCCTTTCTTTACTCTACCTGAATGAGACCCAGATGCAGTAGAGGAGAAATACAAGGTGTAGAGAAAACAATCAAGACAAAGAAAAAGAGGAGACACATTAGTTTAAAATGTGATTTAAAAAGGCAGGTGAATTTTTAATAAACATCAGAAAAGAAGATGTTTATTAAACAAATGACCCCAAAGGTGAAAATAAAAGAAATAAGCTAATGTTTAAGGAAAACAAGTAAAGTGAGAATGTGTGAGAAACTACAGAGAATAAGAAAGGATTTACTAGTAGACAGATAATAGTATGCATTAGCTGAGGGAAGATTGGATATGGACATTGTGCTCAGTATGGAAATAAGTCAGACAAATATGGGCATGCCAGAAAGTTCATGATTCTGTGCTTACATTATTTTAATTATATTTTTAAAATCCCTGGAGCTTTTGCTCCTTTACTATTGGGTCTGTAGTGTAGAAAATGAAATTCTAATCATTGTCATTGAAAGTGAATTAAGCCCATTTCTTTCCTCATTCTACTTTCTTTATATCAACCAAATTATCTATTACACTTTGGTGTTGTTTATCTTTCTCAATGTAAAAAGAAAGCTATGCACAAAAATACAGACACCTATTGTACAGGCAGTGGAACCAAGTAAGAGACTTCAGGGACCTAAAATTGAATTTGTTAAAGCAACTTAATAGTAATATAAAAAATCTTTTACATTTGCTAATGGGAAATTGGCTGTACAGGCATTTTAAAGGCAGTAAAACTAAAGACTTCTGTAGGGAATTAGAGTAAGTTAATAGCTTTGCTTGGCTGAGTGATTAAGAAAGTCTACAAAGAAAGCACTGATACATTTGGGTGTGCCTGACATTCTCCATTAGGACAAACCTGAAGTATGTGTTATTTGCTGATATTCAAACAAATACTTGATATTCAAAGAAATACTATGTTAATAATACTAAAAGTAACTTTTTTTCCATTGGCATGCTCACATGTACAATATGAAATTGCTTTTTGAGGAGTTAAAGGAATACATAATTGAACTCGGATTAGAGAGGGTTTATATGTTTCTGCACAGTTCCAATGTTGACATAGGACAGTGCTCATTGAATTTGCTCAATATATCTGTACATTTACATTTACAGTTAAGTACATTGATATCTATGTTTTAACATTGTTTTACTTATTTAATGAATAAAGTATTTTTTTTTTCCTTTTCAAAAGGATATTACCACCTTGTTTGACTTTGAAAGTCACTTCCCAGAAGCTAATTTTCTCAAATGCAAGGGAAGACTATCTCCCAGGAATCTTTGCTCAACAGTTTTGGGATGATATCTCAAAAAGGATTTTGTTTTACCATTTCTATCACATCATTGTACACTGACAGATCATTGAGCACACTTGGGTGATTCAATTTGGTACAGAGGATATTATGAGAAAAATGATCCCAAATGATTTTTCAAACTGATGTTTTTTGTTATCCATGTGACATTATATTTTACCAACTTTTGTTTACTATAATTTTGTACCACAGTATAAATAATGAATATTTTAGTTTGATCCAGCAGTAAGTAAGTATATTTGCTGAGGGCAACCCAAGTAATTGGCTCACTGCATTCCTGAAGCTTATCTTATCAAACAGATATCAGACACTGCTGAAAGATGGAGGTGGGAGGAACTATCCCTGTTACTCAAGGATTTGTCATAGAAAGAGGCTTTGTCTAAGCAAAGAAGGAAACTCTGTAATTTCTTCTTAAGTTGCTGATCTAGTTTAAGAAACAAAGTATATTTGCTCAAACTTATTTTTTAAAAAAGTGCAGGCAGCTCTCCCACTGTTTGTTCCTTTTCTGTCCAGACATTTTTCCTAGAATGGAAAACTGAAATTAAATCACTTTTAGTGGAAGTTAGGGTAATGGTGATTGAGAAAGAGAGCCAGATGAAGAGAAAGAAAATAGATAGCATTACAGGATGGAGGAGAAGAAGGATAAGAATAGGGAGAAGGCAATACTTAAATTTCTATTGTAAAAGGAAAGTAGCAAGTGTTAAACAATCTCTCTCTACTGTAAATAGAAACCATAGAAACAGACATTCACCTGCTCTCTATTTATTTGTGGATAGTTGTTGCAGCAACTGAGTACTTGTTAGTGAGCGATGTTGAAAAAAAAAAATGAGTACAGTAGTGATTAAGGAAAACATTTAAGAATTAACTCTACTTTTTGGGCGGAGCAAGATGGCCGAATAGGAACAGCTCCAGTCTCCAACTCCCAGCGCGAGTGACACAGAAGACCGGTGATTTCTGCATTTTCAACTGAGGTACTGGGGTCATCTCTCTAGGGAGTGCCGGACAATCGGTGCTGGTCAGCTGCTGCAGCCTGACCAGCGTGAGCTGAAGCAGGGCGAGGCATCGCCTCACCTGGAAGCGCAAGGGGGAAGGAAATCCGTTTTCCTAGCCAGGGGAACTGAGACACACAACACCTGGAAAATCGGGTAACTCCCACCCCAATACTGCGCTTTAAGGAAACAGGCACACCAGGAGAATATATCCCACACCTGGCCGGGAGGGTCCCACGCCCACGGAGCCTCCCTCACTGCTAACACAGCCGTCTGTGGGGATCTATCCGCAAGGCAGCAGCGAGGCTGGGGGAGGGGCGCCCGCCATTGCTGAGGCTTAAGTAGGTAAACAAAGCCGCTGGGAAGCTCGAACTGGGTGGAGCTCACAGCAGCTCAAGGAAGCCTGCCTGTCTCTGTAGACTCCACCTCTGGGGACAGCCCACAGCTGAGGTCCAATAGGGGAAGCAGCGGGGGCGGTGCAGACGCGAACGACTCTGTCTGACAGCTTTGGGGAGAGCCTGGATCTCCCAACGCGGAGGTTGAGATCTGAGAACGGACAGACTGCCTGCTCAGGTGGGTCCCTGACCCCTGAGTAGCCTAGCTGGGAGACATCCCCCACTAGGGGCAGTCTGACACCCCACACCTCACAGGGTGGAGTACACCCCTGAGAGGAAGCTCCCAAAGTAAGAATCAGACAGGTACACTCGCTGTTCAGCAATATTCTATCTTCTGCAACCTCTGCTGCTGATACCCAGGCAAACAGGGTCTGGAGTGGACCTCAAGCAATCTCCAACAGACCAACAGACAGTCCTTCTGACTGTCAGACGGAAAACTATCAAACAGGAAGGACACTATACCAAAACCCCATCAGTACGGCACCATCATCAAAGACCAGAGACAGATAAAACCACAAAGATGGGGAAGAAGCAGGGCAGAAAAGCTGGAAATTCAAAAAATAAGAGCGCATCTCCCCCTGCAAAGGAGCGCAGCCCATCGCCAGCAACGGATCAAAGCTGGTCAGAGAATGACTTTGACGAGATGAGAGAAGAAGGCTTCAGCCCATCAAACTTCTCAGAGCTAAAGGAGGAATTACGTACCCAGCGCAAAGAAACTAAAAATCTTGAAAAAAGAGTGGAAGAATTGACAGCTAGACTAATTAATGCAGAGAAGATCATAAACGAAATGACAGAGATGAAAACCATGACACGAGAAATACGTGACAAATGCACAAGCTTCAGGAACCGACTCGATCAACTGGAAGAAAGAGTATCAGCGATTGAGGATCAAATGATGAAATGAAGCGAGAAGAGAAACCAAAAGAAAAAAGAAGAAAAAGAAATGAACAAAGCCTGCAAGAAGTATGGGATTATGTAAAAAGACCAAATCTACGTCTGATTGGGGTGCCTGAAAGTGAGGGGAAAATGGAACCAAGTTGGAAAACACTCTTCAGGATATCATCCAGGAGAACTTCCCCAACCTAGGAGGGCAGGCCAACATTCAAATTCAGGAAATACAGAGAACGCCACAAAGATATTCCTCCAGAAGAGCAACTCCAAGACACATAATTGCCAGATTCACCAAAGTTGAAATGAAGGAAAAAATCTTAAGGGCAGCCAGAGAGAAGGTCGGGTTACCCACAAAGGGAAGCCCATCAGACTAACAGCAGATCTCTCGGCAGAAACTCTACAAGCCAGAAGAGAGTGGGGGCCAATATTCAACGTTCTTAAAGAAAAGAATTTTCAACCCAGAATTTCATATCCAGCCAAACTAAGTTTCATCAGTGAAGGAGAAATAAAATCCTTACAGATAAGCAAATGCTTAGAGATTTTGTCACCACCAGGCCTGCCTTACAAGAGACCCTGAAGGAAGCCCTAAACATGGAAAGGAACAACCGCTACCAGCCATTGCAAAAACATGCCAAAATGTAAAGACCATCGAGGCTAGGAAGAAACTGCATCAACTAATGAGCAAAATAACCAGTTAATATCATAATGACAGGATCAAGTTCACACATAACAATATTAACCTTAAATGTCAATGGACTAAATGCTCCAATTAAAAGACACAGACTGGCAAACTGGATCAAGAGTCAAGACCCATCAGTCTGCTGTATTCAGGAGACCCATCTCACATGCAGAGACATACATAGGCTCAAAATAAAGGGATGGAGGAAGATCTACCAAGCAAATGGAGAACAAAAAAAAGCAGGGGTTGCAATCCTAGTCTCTGATAAAACAGACTTTAAACCATCAAAGATCAAAAGAGACAAAGAAGGCCATTACATAATGGTAAAGGGAACAATTCAACAGGAAGAGCTAACTCTCCTAAATATATATGCACCCAATACAGGAGCACCCAGATTCATAAAGCAAGTCCTTAGAGACCTACAAAGAGATTTAGACTCCCATACAATAATAATGGGAGACTTCAACACTCCACTGTCAACATTAGACAGATCAACGAGACAGAAAGTTAACAGGAATTGAACTCATCTCTGCACCAAGCGGACCTAATAGACATCTATAGAACTCTCCACCCCAAATCAACAGAATATACATTCTTCTCAGCACCACATCGCACTTATTCCAAAATTGACCACATAATTGGAAGTAAAGCACTCCTCAGCAAATGTACAAGAACAGAAATTATAACAAACTGTCTCTCAGACCACAGTGCAATCAAACTAGAACTCAGGACTAAGAAACTCAATCAAAACCGCTCAACTACATGGAAACTGAACAACCTGCTCCTGAATGACTACTGCGTACATAACGAAATGAAAGCAGAAATAAAGATGTTCTTTGAAACCAATGAGAACAAAGGTACAACATACCAGAATCTCTGGGACACATTTAAAGCAGTGTGTAGAGGGAAATTGATAGCACTAAATGCCCACAAGAGAAAGCAGGAAAGATCTAAAATTGACACTCTAACATCACAATTAAAAGAACTAGAGAGGCAAGAGCAAACACATTCAAAAGCTAGCAGAAGGCAAGAAATAACTAAGATCAGAGCAGAACTGAAGGAGATAGAGACACAAAAAACCCTCCAAAAAATCAATGAATCCAGGAGTTGGTTTTTTGAAAAGATCAACAAAATTGACAGACCACTAGCAAGACTACTAAAGAAGAAAAGAGAGAGGAATCAAATAGACGCAATAAAAAATGATAAAGGGGATATCACCACCGACCCCACAGAAATACAAACAACCATCAGAGAATACTATAATGCCTCTACGCAAATCAACTAGAAAATCTAGAAGAAATGGATAATTTCCTGGACACTTACACTCTCCCAAGACTGAACCAGGAAGAAGTTGAATCCCTGAATAGACCAATAGCAGGCTCTGAAATTGAGGCAACAATTAATAGCCTACCCATGAAAAAAAGTCCAGGACCAGATGGATTCACAGCTGAATTCTACCAGAGGTACAAGGAGGAGCTGGTACCATTCCTTCTGAAACTATTCCAATCAATAGAAAAAGAGGGAATCCTCCCTAACTCATTTTATGAGGCCAACATCATCCTGATACCAAAGCCTGGCAGAGACACAACAAAAAAAGAGAATTTTAGACCAATATCCCTGATGAACATCGATGCAAAAATTCTCAATAAAATACTGGCAAACCGGATTCAGCAGCACATCAAAAAGCTTATCCACCATGATCAAGTGGGCTTCATCCCTGGGATGCAAGGCTGGTTCAACATTCGCAAATCAATAAACGTAATCCAGCATATAAACAGAACCAAAGACAAGAACCACATGATTATCTCAATAGATGCAGAAAAGTCTTTTGACAAAATTCAACAGCCCTTTATGCTAAAAACGCTCAATAAATTCGATATTGATGGAACGTACCTCAAAATAATAAGAGCTATTTACGACAAACCCACAGCTAATATCATACTGAATGGGCAAAAACTGGAAAAATTCCCTTTGAAAACTGGCACAAGACAGGGATGCCCTCTCTCACCACTCCTATTCAACATAGTGTTGGAAGTTCTGGCTAGGGCAATCAGGCAAGAGAAAGAAATCAAGGGTATCCAGTTAGGAAAAGAAGAAGTCAAATTGTCCCTGTTTGCAGATGACATGATTGTATATTTAGAAAAACCCATCGTCTCAGCCCAAAATCTCCTTAAGCTGATAAGCAACTTCAGCAAAGTCTCAGGATACAAAATTAATGTGCAAAAATCCCAAGCATTCTTATACACCAGTAACAGACAAGCAGAGAGCCAAATCAGGAATCAACTTCCATTCACAATTGCTTCAAAGAGAATCAAATACCTAGGAATCCAGCTTACAAGGGATGTAAAGGACCTCTTCAAGGAGAACTACAAACCACTGCTCAGTGAAATCAAAGAGGACACAAACAAATGGAAGAACATACCATGCTCATGGATAGGAAGAATCAATATCGTGAAAATGGCCATACTGCCCAAGGTGATTTATAGATTCAATGCCATCCCCATCCAGCTACCAATGACTTTCTTCACAGAATTGGAAAAAACTGCTTTAAAGTTCATATGGAACCAAAAAAGAGCCCGCATTGCCAAGACAATCCTAGGTCAAAAGGACAAAGCTGGAGGCGTCACGCTACCTGACTTCAAACTATACTACAAGGCTACAGTAACCAAAACAGCATGGTACTGGTACCACAACAGAGATATAGACCAATGGAACAGAACAGAGTCCTCAGAAATAATACCACACATCTACAGCCATCTGATCTTTGACAAACCTGAGAGAAACAAGAAATGGGGAAAGGATTCCCTATTTAATAAATGGTGCTGGGAAAATTGGCTAGCCAAAAGTAGAAAGCTGAAACTGGATCCTTTCCTTACCCCTTATACGAAAATTAATTCAAGATGGATTAGAGACTTAAATGTTAGACCTAATACCATAAAAACCCTAGAAGAAAATCTAGGTAGTACCATTCAGGACATAGGCATGGGCAAGGACTTCATGTCTAAAACACCAAAAGCAATGGCAGCAAAAGCCAAAATTGACAAATGGGATCTAATTAAGCTAAAGAGCTTTTGCACAGCAAAAGAAACTACCATCAGAGTGAACAGGCAACCTACAGAATGGGAGAAAATTTTTGCAACCCACTCATCTGACAAAGGGCTAATATCCAGAATCTACAAAGAACTCAAACAAATTTACAAGAAAAAAACAAACAACCCCATCAAAAAGTGGGGAAAGGATATGAACAGACATTTCTCAAAAGAAGACATCCATACAGCCAACAGACACATGAAAAAATGCTCATCATCACTCGCCATCAGAGAAATGCAAATCAAAACCACAATGAGATACCATCTCACACCAGTTAGAATGGCAATCATTAAGAAGTCAGGAAACAACAGATGTTGGAGAGGATGTGGAGAAATAGGAACACTTTTACACTGTTGGTGGGATTGTAAACTAGTTCAACCATTATGGAAAACAGTATGGCGATTCCTCAAGGATCTAGAACTAGATGTACCATATGACCCAGCCATCCCACTACTGGGTATATACCCAAAGGATTATAAATTACTCTACTACAAAGACACATGCAGACGTATGTTTATTGTGGCACTCTTCACAATAGCAAAGACCTGGAATCAACCCAAATGTCCATCTGTGACAGACTGGATTAAGAAAATGTGGCACATATACACCATGGAATACTATGCAGCCATAAAAAAGGATGAGTTTGCGTCCTTTGTAGGGACATGGATGCAGCTGGAAACCATCATTCTTAGCAAACTATCACAAGAAGAGAAAACCAAACACCGCATGTTCTCACTTATAGGTGGGAACTGAACAATGAGATCACTTGGACTCGGGAGGGGAACATCACACACTGGGGCCTATCAGGGGAGGGGGGAGGAGGGAGGGATTGCATTGGGGAGTTATACATGATATAAACGTTATGCACATGTACCCTAGAACTTAAAGTATAATAAAAAAAAAAAAAAAAAAAAAAAAAAAAAAAAAAGCAACTCCAATTTGCAGGTAAAGAGAAAGAATTAATTAAAAACAATCATTATCTAAGTCATTGAAAGGATTGGGGAGACAACATACTTAGTAATGCTTGCCTCTGGTTCATGTACAATTGGCTGCTGTGTGATTTACAAAGGTGTGCCTCATTAAAACTCCTCTATATTTCAGACAGCTTAAAAATAAAAAAAAAAAAAAAAAGAATTAACTCTACTAATAAGCCAATGAGTTGATAGTTTGATTTTAAGGAATGGCTACACAAAGTATATGACAATTTTCCTTGCTTCTTCATTTTTTGATTTAGGCATTGGTTATATTTAATCGAAATTTATTACCTATCATGCGCTAATACTTTGCTAGTGAGTTATGTTAGCAGATTATAACTTTGAAACAGAATTTTCATTCAATGTTATTATGTAGAGAGTTTCTGAATGTGTGTTTTTGATGGATATGTAGGTGTGAGTAATGGTTGTAGTTATATTGCGAAAGAATAAGACTGTTAGAAATTTTATAATGTGGATGATTCTTAAGCATTCTGTGAGGTCAACTGAAGTTGGATATTTGTGTATTGATTTCTTAGAACAATTTTTGACCTCTCTTAAAGTCACCACTATAACTTAACTTCTGATTAGTAAAGAATTAAATTATTTGTCAGAACTAAATTCTTCTTGGAAGGCCAAGCAGCAGCAAACAAAATCAGTATTCTTAACTCTTAAAAACAACTCTTGACTCTACTTCCCCTCTGATTACTGCACATGAATCTCTACTATAGAGCAAAACTCTGAAAAAGTTGTCTATACTCAGGGTCCTGTTTTTTTCTTCTCTCTCTGATCACCCACACCACAATTTTAAAATTTTTATTATAAAAAAGTTCAAACATATAAAAAGGATAGAGAACAGTACCACCAGGTACCGTTACTCAACTTCAACAATTCTCAACATATGGCAATCTTATCCCATCCTTATATTAATATTTCTTCTTCCCACCCAATCTCTACCCACTGTGGTGTTATTTTGAATCACATCCTAGACATCATATAATTCTATCTGTAAATCCTTTTGTAAGTGTATCTAAAATACATGAAATAATCTTAATAAGCAAACATAATTATAAAACAATCACCCCTAAAAAGTAAAAAAAAAAAAAACCCTAATATTACCAGTATCCAGGGTAAAACTTCTCACAGTTTTAGTTTGTTTTTTATGATTTGTTTGAATCCAAATTTTTGTGGGTATATCTTGTTGTTGCTTGTTCATCCACATAAAGTCCATTTGTTATAATTGGTTGATTTGTCTCCTTTAATCTCATTTAATATGGATCTTCTCTCTGCGTTAGTTTCCTTGCAATTTATTTCCTTTGCCTGTGGAGTTTCCCACAATCTGAACTTGCTGACTCATTCTCTCTTGAGCACACTGCAGTTAGACTATTCTTACTGCTCTGGGAAGCTGCTCTTATCAAAAATCACCAAGGAAATTTCACATTGTAATACCTGTTGGTCAGTTTTTAGTCCTCATTTTAGTTATCTACATTATTCTTGATGTATAATAATTATACATATTTATGGTGTACATGTGATATTTTGATTCATGCATACAATATGTAATGATCAAATCAGGGTAATTGGGATATCCATCACCTCACTGATCGATTCTCCGTGTTGGGAACATTCCAAATTCTCTCTTCTAGGTATTTTGAAATATATAATTACTGTTAAGTGTAGACATCATACTGTGCTGTTAAACATTAGAACTTATTCCTTCTGTCTAACCGTATGTTTTTACCCAATAAACCTCTGTTCATACCCTTCCCCACTACTCTTCCCGGTCTCTGGTAACCACTGCCAACATTGTTTACCACTTGATAACTCATTGTCTTTAATAAACTTTCTTTAATTGATCTCCAGTACAGCTGATCTCCAGGTTTCCTTCTATACCACTGGCTGAGACATTTTTTGCTGATTCTTTCTGTTTTACTACTAAATGTCAGAGTGCCCCAGAGTTCTAACTCTGGTTCTCCCCTCTCTCTGTCCTCACTTTCTTGGTCATCTCATTCAATTTGAGACATGTATATTCAATGATCTACTTGACATTGCCATATGCAAATGGAAGTTTTCAAATTCCAGACATTTCCAATAACTCTCAAACTGAGCTCTTGCATTCATTCCATGACCCAGTCCCGCAAAGTTTCCCCCAGCTCTGTCAACAGCAAATATCCTCCGTTTGCTCAGGTCAAATACCTTGGAATCGTTCTGATTTCCATTTTCTCTTCATGCCTCATTTCCAGACACGTTGCTTTGCCTCTTCCTTCGGCAGTATCCACAAATGAACCGTCTCTTACCAGCTCCTGTCCCCATCTGGTCCAACCCACCTTGACCTTTCAATCTGGCTTAGAGTGATAGTTTCTGTAACCCTTATCTTAAATACAGGCTATGCTTAACCCGGCAGGCAGAGTGACCCCATTAAAATGCCAAAAAATTAAAATTACTTCTCTGTTCAAAATCCTCCAGCAGTTTTCTATCTGACTTAGAGCTGAATTCTGAGTCTCCTTGCAGGGACTTTCAAGGCCCTAGTTATCTCTCATTTACACCATCACTTCTCTGACTTAATTCCTCATTTCTTTTTCCTTGGCTTTTTCGACTTCTGCCACAGGACTTTTATGGGGCAGAAAAGTAGACACCAAGTTGAAAAATGATTTTTATGAAATTTGTTTAGAGCCTAAATTTTAAACTTTGTTGTTCAATAAATTTGTACAAAATAAAGAGAAAAATAACTGACTCAATTAGAATTTAAAAGCTGAAGAACTATTCTCATAGGTGTCATACCTTGCTCTATCCTGAACCACTGATCTATGGGCTTAGGCCAAATTATCCCTAAGTAGTTTACTTTTATATTAGAGGGAAAATGTCTTCTTTTGGTCCATGTATATGTACATTTATCCTGAGAATATTGGTGAACATAGCCAGTTTCAAAGTCTATTGGTATTGTGGGAATGGCTATTATTCTTACTTAGATATTTGAATTGAAATGTAACCTTTTAATCACTTGTGCTGATGTTTCATCTCTGCCTGGCAGTTCAAATGGATTCTTATTAATAAGTGGCTGCCTGTGTTCCATCATACAGTGTGGAGAACACAGTCTTTCTTGCTCAAGGATGCCGAGTTCAAGAAAGGACAATCTGAGAGGTGAAAATAGTCTCTAGTATTTCTAAAAATGACATCAAAAGGCTATGTTATTAATAAACAGATTTCTAGATTTCAGTCCTAGGCATTTCACAACCCTCAATTGCATTTGTTTTTCTCTTTTTTCCATATTTTTTAAATTTTTATTTTTATTTTTGCTTATCACAGGCAAGAATTCCATTTTTTATGTCTGCAAAGAAGAATTTTTTTCAATGAATTGAATGCAAATATATACACACCTAAAAAAAAGCTGTAAACATGGAAAAACAATGTGAATCAATTCTGTGGTGCTATTACATAAAATTGCTCTCTGTATCTCAAAGGTGTTTCTTTTGAGAAACACCTCAAGAAATTAAACATAGCCATGAAATATAAATGAATATGTGTTTGCGATAATGCTACTTGACATTTTAGTTGTAATTAACAGAACTTCCAATATTAACCAACATTAATTAACAATGTAAAGTGTTTAAACATAGATCGTAATAATGCTGAGTGGATTATGCACATTCATCAATACACCTCATGTTTATTAAATATTTCTCTTCAAATTCTGTATTATTAAGCAAACTTATTAAACCTGCCATGTGAATGTTGATTTTTTTCTATACTTATTCTCTAATGATCACTCCTTCCTTAGGATATTGTGGTGCTGGAGATAGGCTGCATGTTTGCCCCTTTTTCTCTTAGATGTTGATCTTTTCTTATTTACATGTAAGAGAACATTGTAAAGAAAGTATCTCTTTTTTCTGACGTGTTGCAGATAATGTTTTTCAGTTTTAGCTTGCCTTTTGTCTTTTGTTATGATTTTTTTGCTACACAAAATTTTAAAATATTTCTATAATGTTGTCTATTAGTCTTTTGCTTTATGATTTTTACCTGTGTTGATTTTCTCAGAAAAAATTATTGTCTTACATATGCTCCATATGTGGAAGACTCTGAGAAATGATATACAGTTCCTGACACTGTAGGCCTTAGAATACAGTGAGGGATTCATTTTATTAGGAAGGAACCTTGTGTTGGAAATTTTTCTACAGCTTCCTCTTGTGTATATTTTGGATATAAATTTAGTTATAATTTCAGAATTATGGTGACGGTTTGTTAGAATGAAGTAATGATAAATCATTGTCTGTAAGTCTGGGAAAATCTTTCAGGAATTTAAAAATATCTGAGAGCTTGGGATAGTTTTCATGTGAATGATCATATTGTTTCTCAAAATAAATTTTATTCCTAATCTATTGTTTCATATTTCACAGGTAAATTGGTTAAAGATAACCAAGTCATGGTGTATTTTTATTACACTTTCATCTTTTAAGAAACAAATGGACAGAAACCTAACCGAATCTATTTCTAGCTGATCTTAATGTAATTTTGATGTCAGACTTGGAGGTCATATGGCTTTGTGGGAGTCCATGGACTCTAATTCTGATTGACTAAGACATGTACAGATCCATTGAGTTTATTTCTTACTCCAAATTGGGGTGATGTGGAGTTTGGAACATAAATTAAAATTATTGTTCTGAATGTGTACTCGTTTCTCTGCCATCCAAATTGTTCAATGTCCAGTTTAAACCTAACTTCCTGCATGACATCTCTTCTCAACCATTAGAGCTAGATGTGATTTTCCTCCTCTCTGAAATTCACTGAAGTATTTTTGGCACAAAGTAATGTGTTGTGTTATAATGACATTTTTGAATGTTACTAAAATATATTTTTCAGGCGCTATATGTATAAGAAATTTATTATACAAAAGTAAAATACCTTAGTTTGCATATGCACATGTCTTCTGCATGAAAGTAATCAGTGTACATATTCTACTTTTATACTTCTATGCATTTTAAGGTGCTACCAAGTCTTCAGATTAATTTTTCTAATTTTCATATTTCTGTCAGTGAATGAATCATAATTTATGTAACCCTCATCTTAACAGTTAGCATTTAGACTTTCTTACACTTTTTATTTTTCTAATGTTTTGCATAGCATAGCAACAAATTTCCTTCCATATAAAGATTTGTCCATGTTTTACATGATTTCTTAAGGATAGAGTCCAAGAATCTGAATTATTGAGCCAAAGGATGAATGATTTAAGGCTCTTACTGCTTATTGCCAAATATGTTTGTAAAGGATCTTACTGACCCCACAGGTTAAGGACTTAGTCCCACAAGAGTGTCCTCTACTGCAGATACCAGCTACAATCCCCAGGTTGTGACCTATGCTTCTGACCAACTAGCTATAAATTGGATGCTTCCCATGACCCACTCTTGGGGTTTGATTAGTTTGCTTGAGTGAGTCACAGAACTCAGGGAAACACGTTTACCAATGTATTCCAAAGGACATTGTAAAGGATACAGATGAACAGTGTGATGAAAGAGATTCACAGGGTGAGGTATGGGCAAAGCAGTGGAGGGTTTCCACACTCTCCCAAATACACTACCCTCCAGACACATCCACGTGTTCAGGGATTTTTTTATGGAAGGTTTATCACTTGGGTATGATCAATTATTAGATCTCCAGCTCTTCTCTCCTCATGGCTTGTTCTTTCTGGTGACCAGCCCTGATCCAGGAGCCCACCATGAGTCACCCCATAAGAACAAAAGATTCTATCACCCAGGAAATTCCAAAGGATTAGGAACTTTGTATCAGGAGTTGGGGTCGAGGACCAAATATTAAAAAAAAAGATGCACCTAGTACTCCTATCACTCAGAAAATGATAAGAGTTTTAGGAGTTCTCTGCCAGGAACTGGGCCAGAGACCAAATATGTATTTCTTATTACATCACAATATCACAGTTTCCAAGGTAGGGGCTATGCAACATAATATGAGAAGATTGTCTGCTAAGGTACAAAGACATTCAAGCCAGAAGTTACTTGAATACAAATTAATGGTACAGATACTGTGAGTGAACAGAATCCATAAACAGCACCACCTGGGAAATGATTTGGGCTGAGTTCTCGGATTCCCTGAAGTAAGTTGGCAATACCGTGAGTAGTCAGGCATACTGGACCAAGGGAAATAGCATTTTATGGGACATCTGAGGGATCATCCTCTCTTCTTTACCCCTGTCCCCCACTAAGGATCAAAAAGAAATTATTTGAGAGGGTCTGAACTGTGGAGTGGCTGGCTCATTATAATCTCAAACTCTGTTCTACTATGAAGCCAAGAAAACACCTGGCCTCATAGTTTCAGATACCAACTCTATACCACAGAAATATGGATTATACTTTCTTCTGAGGGATCTGTGGCTTATAAATAAACACTGATCATTGTAGGCCATGAACAAATTCAATTTCAAAGAGTAAGAATTTATACAGTACTTATTGAGATGACTAGAAAATAGGATCTGGAATTAATAAACTAGAACAAACAAAAATACCAAATAATTGGAAAATAAAGTTTTCCTTAAAAATCAGACTAAAAAAGGAATTAAGGACACAATATCAGAGTATTTTGATTTTTAGATAGATGATGAATGAAAGAATCTTTAGATAGGAAAAGGGGTGACTGACAGATCTGGATTTGTATTCTAGCACGGTGGCTTGCTACTTTGACCTCAGAAAAGGCTTAAAACATCTCAGTTACCTTGTGTAGGAAGTGATTGTAAGAACGCTTCCCTTATAGGGTTGTTCTGTAGAATAAATAAATAAATAATGTAAATAATTTGCACAGTGCCTGGCCCTTAGCTTATGCAATAAAATGATATTGAATTAAATTGATGATTTAGGAAGCTTTTATTCTGAAGAGCAAAGAGAGAATAAAAAAAGAAAGTGAATTTGATACGAATCACTACTACACAAGCAATACCTAAATAGGTGCTCAATAAATGTGTGTAAAATAAATAAGAGAATATTGAACTTAAACCTTAACACTGTAGTATCTCTCATAGCACTTAATCCATTGCATCATCATCATCTGAGCATGATTTTAGGCCCTGGGGATACAGCAGTGTGCAAAACAGACAAAAATCCCTATCCTCAAGTTGTTTAATTCTAGTGGGGAGGCAGACAATAAACAAAACAAAGAAGTAAGTTATAGACTATATTAGAAGATGCAAAGAATTTTTGAGAAAATTAGAAGGAGAAATAGGCAGTGTGAGATGAGTAGTGTCACTATTTTAAATGGGATAGTTAGGGAAGATCTCACAGAGGTGGCGAATTGAAGGATCTAGTGAGGAGCATTCCAGGCAGAGGAAAGAGAAGATGCCAAGTCCCTGAGGAAGGGGCTTGCTAACTGTGCCTAGGAACATGGAGGAGCTTGGTGTGACTGGAGCAGAGTGAGCAAAACAGAGTGGCAGGTCCCACATCTCAACTGTCTGCTCAGTGAGGGCAGGAACTGGAAGTTTCCTCTCTCCTTCCAATGGTTAGCATGAGGCTAAACATTGTAGAATTCATAACATAAATGTTCTCTGCCTAAATGTATTGATACGTGAATTACCGAATGCTATGAGTTGAAGTATGTTTCCCCAAAGTCTTTATATGGAACTGCTCCCCAACTGCTTTTACCCTCAGAATGTGACCTAATTTGGAATAGAGACATTGCAGATCCAGTTGGTTAGGAGGAGACCATACAGGCATAGGATGGAGCCCTAATATGTACTTATAGAAAGGGGAAATTTGGAGACTCAGACATACACACAGGGAGAATGCCATGTGAATGTGAGGCAGAGATTGGGGTGATACATCTACAAATTAAGGGATGCCAAAGACTGCCAACGAAACACCAGAAGCTAGGAGGGAGCCGTGGAATAGATTCTCCCTCACTAACTGCAAAAGGAGCCAACATGCTGACATGTTGGCCTCAGACTTGTAAACTTGAGAGCTGTAGGAAGATACATTTCTGTTAAGCTAACCCATTTGTAGTGCTTTTGTTACAGCAGCTACTAGCTAACTAATACACTGAATGAATGTTTTCTTTTGATGGATTCCATACCCTATGTTAAGAAAAAAAAATCCAGTTTTTAAATAATTAAAAGACTGAAATTTTATTGGATAAAAATGTAATTAGTCAAGGAACATATGTAGAAAATTTAAATTTGTTAGTATAGGAAATTTAAAAAAATAAACTGTGATTTCCTGTCAGAAAAATTAATGATGGTACTGAGTAGTGACAAAGATTTTGTGACAATATAATCAGTTAACATCAGAACTGAGTTAAATTGTAGAACACCTGGTTGGTTTCTGCTGGTGAATTGCTTGGTGTGTGGGGAAAAACTTCTACACATCTGGTATCAGAAGTGGTGTATTTTATTGAGTGTTGACTGTGCAGTAAAAGGAGTCAGTTTCTACCTACCATATAGACACTTATTGTGAGCATTTTAATGACTCAGTTTTCTTTTCCTGTAGATACTGGATGATTTCTTCTCTGAACCCTGACTTTGTCTCTGAACAGTTCCTCACTTCCCTTTGACCAGCATCTCTAACTGACCTGTCCACTTCTGTATATCAGCTTTTTCTTTTTTTAAACTCAAAGCTCATGTTTCATTTTGCATGTTTCTTTTAATATCTTTTATCATATACTTTCTAATCATATCATTTTTTCTTCTTTAAGCCCTTTTATAATTTTTATTTATTGAATCTGTTGTAGACATATAGGACTGGATTACAAATGTTCTGTTTTCCCTTTTACTTTCGAATAGTTCTTTATGCTATATTTATTTATCCTATTTTGCACATATTTACATTTTTGTGAATTATGAACTATCAATTATAATGACCTTTTACAATTTGGTGCTTTTAGAAAAACTCCAAACTCCAATTTTTCTAAATTTACATTGTTGTGCCTAGTTTTTAAAAAGTTAAATTGATAAAAATTTATCTAGCACTGTACTTTGATAATTTCTGTATCTTTTCAGCTTTGGTGCCTTGATAAGAAATATACACTCAGATTCAATTTTTTAAACCAATCTTAAATTCTATGACTTGATGGGTGCATTTAGGCCACTTATATTCACTATGATAAGTATTTTCATCTGTCAACCTATTTGACAGTTTAAAAAATTATGGTGTCTTGTCTCTTTTCTGTTAAGACTCTTTATTTGCGACTATGTTTTTGTTTTGTTCTAGTAGTATAATAGGAGGAAGTTATTTCATATTAAAGAACAACAGTTTGAACATTGTTGGATGATTTAAATATGCTCTCTCAGCCCTCACAATCACTATGTGAAGTAATTAGTAACAATTACTTTCAACTCATTTAAGTTTTCCAACACATCTAACATATCTTTCCTAATGCATTTAACAGTTTCAGATGGCCCACAGGCAACTCTTTAAGACCTGATCCTATTCCTGTGGGAACATGCCAAGTTATACATAAAGCAATAGCCAATACTTCAGAGGTTTATTATAAATTCCTTATCATTTCTCCCCTACTTTATACCTTATTCCTTGCCCAATTTTGACACATCTTTCTTCACTATTCAGTTTGCCCCATTTTGGTATTCAGCTGATGACGTATCCAGGTGCTGGTTACTTGCGTCATTCACTGATGCTGCATTTCTTCCTTCTGGTAAATTCTTTGTAGAATTAGTAAGTCACCTTTTGGCTTCTCAAAGCCTTTCCTTGTTGACAAAGCAAACAGCTCTCTCTAACTTGGATCCCAAAGAATTTTATTTTATTTTTTTATCATCAGTTAAAAAAAACAAAACCGAATGGTGGGAGGGTGGGTGTGTTATGCATGTCTTTCCTTCCTTCCTCCCCTCCCCCTCCCTCCCTCCCTCCCTTCCTTCCTTCCTTCCTTCCTTCCTTCCTTCCTTCCTTGTTTAACTTATCATGTTTTTCTATTGTGAGTCATACTTTTCGTGTCAAGTCTAGGAACTCTTTGCCTAGCCGGAGATCCTGAAGGCTTTTTCCTTGCTTTTTACATTAGTACAATTTGATTAGAGAATTATTTGCTGCACACTTCTCAACTGAAATCAGAAGTCTTGATTCCAAAGTTCGAAACTATGTAAATGAACAAATGGATGACAGACTTAGCCATAGTCTATACAGCTAGAGTCTTTCCTTTTAAAAAATATTTTTATGGCATTTAGCATTATAGAAACACAAAATTCCTCTTCTGTGGGTACTGTCATGAAGGAGGGAGGAGCATGGAAAGATAGGGCCACTGTTCTCTGTGCTTTATTGAGTTATTGGTAGATTACTTTATAGAGTTATGGGTAGAATCCAATTGAAATGTCAAGGAGATATTAAGGTGCTGAAATTGTTTCCATTCAATTCTACTTTACTCTTTGAAATAACCCTGTGAAGAATGTACTATTATTACCCCCTTTTTAACAGATGAGGAAACTGAGGCCAGAGGCCATGCAACATGTGGAACATACTCCTTTACAGTGAGTAAATGGCGAACTTTGGATTCAACATAAACAGAGAACTATAGCTTGTTTTCCTAACACTGTTTATCATTCTGTATTATGGAACCAATGACAGATAACTCATATTATTAACAGAGGATTATAACACACAAATATTAGTAATAGGAAGGACATTGTTAAGAAATAGGCTATAACAAATAAAGATATAACCACATATGTTGGGTGCTTTTAGGTCTTCTAATAAGTCTAGCTTTGTAAAAGGTCAAAATGACAAGAGTGTGGTTTCAAGCTTTATCATTTCTAGAAAAGACTTACTTAATTTGAAAATATATTTATGGTCTAGGTATAAGTTCATGATGATTTCACCATTAGTGGCAGGAATTTCCTTTTACTGCTGAAATTCAATAGAATATTTAATAAATACAGAGTAGATTCCTTATATAGATTTTAAGATAAAATTTTAGTCATTTTTTGAATAAAGTAAAAGCAAGCAGTACATTTTTGTTGACTTTTCAATCTGAATATCTTTTCCAAAAACCTCAGCTAATTGGGAGCATAACTTTTCATAACAAATATTGCCAATTAGATATTTACTTTCTTGATTCCGGGATTTAAGCTTCATCCACCTGGTCTTCTGCAATGTGTGGCTATCTCTACACCTTTCTAAACAAAGAAACAATGGCAGTCTATGTGATATCTTTTGACAGATCTTCTGGGGCCTCACTAATTCTAATTTCTTCCTTTCATGGGGCCTGCAATTCTTTCTATTCTTTGCTTTAAAGCCCTCTCTCCAGAGATCTTTTTTAAAAAGGTAAGTATCTTATCAGGAAAGCAGATATTCTCCCCAAGCAACTCACTGTCATTTCTATACCCCCCTTGATGGTAAGGAAGCAGGAGCCAGGAAAGTTATATTCACATGGGTCAGTCTAGTGTGTGTGTGTGTATGTGTGTGTATGTGTAGGTTCTCAGGATTCTATGGCAGCAGATAAAAACTTTATGAAAAGATTTCTGTGATCAAACTTTTCAATGGATTTTTTTTTTTCAAAAGTCAACCTACTTATTTTCAAGTGTAACTAAGAAAATATTAGGGCTATAAAATTAAATGTAGCATTGAAAAATTATTTTTTCTTAAGTACAGTTTACACACAGTAAAACAAACAGATTTTAAGCTTACATTTCATTGGAATTGGATAAATGTATATCAAGTAACATGACAATAACGATGTAGAACATTTCTTGGTTATATAGATGAGAGGTTTCTATATTGCCCAGGCTGGCTTCGAATGCCTAAGCCTCACCTCCTTATGCACCAGGACAACAGGCCTGAGCCACTGCGGCTCCCAATGTAGAACATTTCTATTACCTCAGGAAATTCCATATCCCTTTCCAGATACTCTCCCGTTCCCTGCCCCTGTGATTCCATCACCATAGCTTAGTTTTGCCTATGCTGGCACTTCATATAAATGCAATCATGTATCTATTTTCTGTGACTTGCTCCTTTGGCTTGACATAATGGTTTTGAGGCTCAATCACATTGTTGTATGTATCATTAGTTTGCTGCTTTTTGGTTCTGAGTACTAGTTCACTGTATGACTATATTGTAATTTGTTTCTTCATTCTCCTGTTGATGAACATTTTGGCTGCTTCCCATTTTTGTCTATTACAAATAAAACTCATATTAACATTTTTGTGCAAGTCTACTTGTAGACATATGCTTTCATTTTTCTTAAGTAAATACCCAAGAGTGGAATTCCTGCGTCATAGGGTCAATGTATGTTTGACTTTATAATATATTGCCAAATATTTCTCCAAAGGCCTTGTACTATTTTGACTTTACATATGAGAGATGCTCCACATCCTTGCCAATATTTGGTATTGTTAGTCTTTTTGTTAGCTATTCTATTTGTTATGAAATGCCATCTCATGTTGGTTTTAATTTGCATTTCCTTGATGACTAATGATGTTGAGCACATTTTCCTATCCTTACTGGCCAGCTTCATATTTCCTTTTGTGAAGTGTCTCTTTAAGTCTTCTGCCCATTTAAAAATTCAACATCTGGACATACTTACAGTTTGTTTCTGTTGACTGCCTTTTTGCCTGAGTATGGGTTACTCTTCAGTTTCTTTGCTACGCTGCTATTTTTGTGATTGGATATAGGACATTGTTGTTGCTACTCTAGATTCTGTCACATTCTTTGAAAATTACTGTTTTTTTGTGTTTTTTAGATAATTAAGTTGCCTGAATCTAACTGTAGACTTTGTCTGCATCAATGTATATATAACTGCTTGTAGCTCTTGTCTGTTCTTAGTTTACTGTTGCGTATGATGTTAGGCGAAGGGTTTATATTGTTGCCCCATTTCAGAATGAGGAAGTTTTCTTCTATTTCAACTTCACTAAGTGTTTTTGTTTTTAAATCATGAATAGATGTTGAATTTTTCAAAACTATTTTTCTGCATCTATTGAGCTGCTGATTATATAGTTTTTCTTTTTTTTAATTCATCAACATGGTCAATTACAACTGATTTTCAAGTAGAAAAATCAACCTTCTAAATGGGATAAATCCCATTTTGTTGTGAAGTATTTTTGATGAATTTGATTTACTAGTATATTTTAAGGATTTTCGAATCAGTGTTCAGGAGAGGTATTCATCTGTAGTTTCCTTTTCTTGGAAAAAGATGATTGCCTATGATTTTGGTATCAGGGTAACTCTGGGTGTCATAAAACAAATTGGAAAACATTTTTTATTTCTGTATTTTCTGAAAGAGTTTATGTGTAAAACTGACATTATTTCTTCCTTAAATTTTGGTAGAATTTACTTGTGAAGCCCTGAGGGCATGGAGTTTTCTTTGTGCGAAGCTTTTAAATTATGAATGTAATTTCTTTAAAAAATATAGGATTATTAATATTTTCTGTTTCTTCTTGTGTTATTTTGGATACTATATATTTATTGGGGAACCTGTCAATTTCATCTTAGTTGTCAAATTTATTATCATATAGTTGTTAACAATATTTCTTTATTATTATTTTAATATCTGAGAATCTGTGATGGTCTCCTCTTTAATTGCTGATATTGATAAATTATTTTTTTATTTTTTTCTTGAACAGCCTTGTTAGAGGCTTATGACTTTTATTAATCTTTCTAAAAATATCAATTTTTGTCTTTATGCATTCTTCCCATTGTTTGGTTTTCCTTTGACCATTTTTTACTGTTCTCTTTACTATTTGTTTCCTTCTATGTCTTTTAGGTTTACTTTGTTCTTTTTTCAAAACGTGAATTGAAAGGGAATATATGGCTTTGAAAAAGCAATAGAAAGATTTGCATTAGGGCATGCTAAGAAATTTTATGTTGAACAGATTTCTTTTCTTTTGTTTTTGAAACGGAGTCTTGCTCTGTCGCCCAGTCTGGAGTGCAGTGACCCGATCTCAGCTCACTGCAAGCTCCACCTCCCAGGTTTACGCCATTCACTTGCCTCAGCCTCCCGAGTAGCTGGGACTACAGGCGCCGGCCACCTGGCCCGGCTAGTTTTTTGTATTTTTTAATAGAGACAGGGTTTCACCATGTTAGCCAGGATGGTCTCGATCTCCTCACCTCGTGATCCGCCCGTCTTGGCCTCCCAAAGTGCCGGGATTACAGGCTTGAGCCACTGCGCCCGGCCTTGTTGAACAGATTTCTTAATCATCTTATTTTTGTTATCAAGAGATTTTAAAGTGACATGATCTTTGCTGTAAATTTAATTTTAGATAATTACATACAATGGGCATGAAGACTGCAGGCAGCATAAAGAAATCACAAGGCAGAAAATTCTTGCTCTCTACTTGTCAGGCCAAACTCCTATTAATAGCACTGTAATTTGAAGGTGAAAGTATAGTTATGTATTCCAGGCAATTGTACTGTATTGGTCCATTTACTCATAACCTTTGAATGATCAGCCATTATATGTGAAATTTTGTCTGCACCATTTGACATATTGATCATATATGTCAATTATGAAACATTTCCTCATGATACATTTCTCTTAAAATATATTTCTCCAATTATCTGACATCAAAATGATGTATGGCATGCTCAAAAAGCTTATATTTTGTGACCCTTCTTTTCTGTTTATACTGATCTATTTTGTGTTTTTCCAACTATAATGTAAACTTGTAAGCAAGCATGGTCTTGTGTGTGTGTGTTTTTTTTTCTTCAGCTTATAATAGGCCTCCATAAATATTTATTTATTTTCAATATATTTTAAAAATGTTTCTCAGCATTTAAAACATTTATAATTCATCTTTTTAGTATCCAAAGAACAGAAAGAACTTGGTTTTAAAAGTTAATGGATCATAAAATATTACACTTAAAAACAAACATGAAGCCACTGAAATTTTATTAGTCCTTTTTTTCACTTCAATTTCCCAACAGAGGTTTAGAAATCAACCACAGTTTAGAAATCTGTATTCATGTTAAAAGTAAACCACAAGAAATACAATTAGAAAAATGATAATTGTTGCAGTTGGATGTTGGGTAAAGTGATTATACTATTGTGTCCACTTTGGAATATATTTGAAAAGTTTTATGGGGCAAAGTTAAAAAATACCTATTATGAGCTCATGTATGGAAACTCAAGGAGTTGGAAAAATTGTGTCTTGTCATTGAGATTTCCTGTTTACAAAAATATTTCTGAACACAGGTGAATCTAGAGGGCCTACAGAATATATAATTTGTAGAGGGAGCTCTCTTAAGGAAAAATAACACAAAATGATGTTTGCAAAATTTGTTGAGAAAAGGAACACTGGCCCAGCGCAGTGGCTCACACCCGTAATCCCAACACTTTGGGAGGCCGAGGTGGGTGGATCACCTGAGGTCAGGAGTTCAAACCAGCCTGGCTAACATGGTGAAACCCCATCTCTACTAAAAATACAAAGTTAGCTGGATGTGGTGGCGTGCGCCAGTAATCCTAGCTACTCGGGAGGCTGAGGCAGGAGAATCACTTGGACCCAGGAAGTGGAGGTTGCAGTGAGCTGAGATCATGCCATTGCACTCCAGCCTGCGTGTCCGAGCAAAACTCCAAAAAAAAAAAAAAAAAAAGAATATTGATCTAGGACAAAAGAAGAGATCACTTTAAATTATTTAGAGAATAATAAAATATTAATGAACTGTCTTTTAATAAATTTTTTTATGGTAGTCTTTGACTTCATTCTCTTTGGCTCTTCATGTCACAATGACTTTGTAATACTATTTTCTATAGATGGAATAAATAATTTGGTTTTATTTTTGAAATGTTTGATCAATTATGTTGTTGATAGTTTAGAAAAGTTTCTTTAAGATCATAATTCATTATTGGTAATATCTGCAAATTTAGGATTGCTTTACTTATTTAAATATTTATTTGAATCTCATTTTGCTTTCTATTTTCATTTTTAATCCTTATGCAACCACCAAGCCTACCTCTAAATAACAAATAAGAAATAATGTTTAACTTCATAAACAGATATCCTGTTATTCTACAGGAATATTTTTAGAACCTGAAGTTTGGGTCTTAGTAAGTCATAACTGTTGGCTATTTGTGACCCACTCTGTAGTGTGGTATGATTTGAGGACAAGTCTATACTCCCCACTTTCTATACAATTTTAGTGAAGTCACATGTAACTGCTTTGCACATCTGCCAACACACTGGTTCTGCTTATTATTTCTGCATGACAAATCGTGCAATTTCTTTCATTTCTAGTTCCCTTCTCTACAAAGTGGGGATTTTGAAGCCCTTGCTCTGACTATTCCCAAGAATTGCTATGAGAATGAGTGCCATACTCTAGGTGATGGCACTCAATTATAAAGTGGAATCCAAATGTTATTCTTTTCATGCTTGTTATAATTGTCATCTTCCTCACAGGACTGTGATCATCTGATTGGCTATGAGATTATTTTTTTTTTTTTTTTTTTTTTTTGAGACGGAGTCTCGCTCTGTCGCCCAGGCTGGAGTGCAGTGGCCGGATCTCAGCTCACTGCAAGCTCCGCCTCCCGGTTTACGCCATTCTCTCGCCTCAGCCTCCCGAGTAGCTGGGACTACAGGCGCCCGCCACCTCGCCCGGCTATTTTTTGTAGTTTTTAGTAGAGACGGGGTTTCACTGTGTTAGCCAGGATGGTCTCGATCTCCTGACCTCGTGATCCGCCCGTCTCGCCTCCCAAAGTGCTGGGATTACAGGCTTGAGCCACCGCGCCGGCCGGCTATGAGATTATTTATTACTGGTAAAACTGACTTGTTCTTTTGCTCTCTGTCCCAAACCTTCAGTATATTCTCTCTATATTCCTGTCCTATGTTTTGAAATTATATGGTCAACTTTTTAACTTTCAAGTGGAAGACTCACATCCTCAAATAATTGTCTGTTTATTCATTCAACAGTATGAATGCAAGTTTATTTAATACCAGGTGTTGTGCGAGGCTCTTGGAATTCCAGTGATAAGTAAAAGATAAAGTTCCCACTCTCTTGAGCTTACATGTATAACAGGGAGTAGGAATTAATCAAATAATACTAAAAACAAAGTAAACTAAGGAAAGGGCTATGAAGGAAAGGAACAAGGTGCTCAAACTCATTTGATCTGGAGAGGAAGACTTTCCTACCACAAGCCCCTTGCCTTGTCATCCAAAGGATGCATTGGAGATAAGTTAGAGGGGAGCTGGCTTGTGCAACGAATCTATTATCGCTCACTTTCAGATAAATATGCTCCTCAAGCTTACTTGAGGTTCTAATTCTAAAGTTTTAAGATGTTCCTTTACTGTGCCCTCTTTCCAACAGCAGGTCTCTTCAAATCTATAAGATTTTAAAATCCTTTCCTGGGTCACAATGAACAGGTCAGAGTTTATTATGCTCTGAGTATTTCAATGATTAAAAAAAATTATCCCAGGCAAAGAGCATGGTGGAAATGTCTTTGTATCACTAAAATTCTGGAAAAAAATTTTATTTGATTGCAACATGCTTATTAGTAAGGCAGTTACTGAGGCAGGGAATATTTCAGTTTCTCGAAACACTTTGTAAGAGAGCAAACATTTTAGTCTAGTTCAAGACATTTATAATTTTAATAAACTGAATTATTTAAAACACAAATATAACTGGAAGGACTGTGCCTTTCACCCTTGCTCCAGGGTATAGACTTGTTCTGGACCGCGAGACGGTGCATAATTCTGTTGCTACCATCTGCTATGGATAATGGTGTGAGAGGTGCTTTGCCTAAGGATTTGATGTGCTAAAGAAAATTCTCTTTTCAAAGCTCTGGCTGTTCGTGCTGCTGAGAATAAAGACATGGAGTAGATGGGCCTTAATTGAGCAGAACAATTTAACAAGTGCTAGGGTATGCTGAGGGAGACACAGAATCTAGTTTGGAGTAAGGGTTGGGTAGAAAATCAAACTGCTTTGCATACAGAAACATGGAGAATTTTGTTGTAAAACCCCTGGCACAGAGGAAGGAGGAAGAGGAGTGGATTCTCAGCAACCTGTTAGGGGACCCTAGGCATAAGGAAAAAAGTTTTGGGAAATTCCCTCTTCAGAGGAAAGGGCATTACATTTCAATGAACAGAAATTTCTGTTATCTGTTTGAACTTGTTTTCTACTCTGGATTGTCCTTAAAGCTTTGCTCTTCACAAATTTTATACAACATTTGGATTGAATTTGTAATGTAAGGGTTGAAAATAAAGGAGTGGGGTCCAGTGTGAGGCAGTGTGGGGCAGAGTAGACTGGAGAGAAAAAGGTGCAAGGTGGGCTATGGCAGGATGACTCACGATTTAGGAGAAGATGTTAAGAGAAAGTCCCCCTCTTCCAAAAACAGCTGTGCTTTTCAAACTGCAGTACCTGGGTTACCTGCCTCCGAATTTCCTGTGGCACTTGGGAATCTACAGCATCCTGAGCTCTACCTCCGACCTTCTCAGAATATTTGCCCTGTACACACTTCCTGGGACAGTCTTCAGAAAATGGAATTTGAGAACTGAGGCCCTAGGGAAGGTTAATCCTTAGGTGGTGTTAAAAGAAAAACCTCAGACAAATTAAACTTAGCAGAGTTTAACTGGGCGAAGAACTACTGGCAAATCAGGCAGCCTCCTGTGCCAGAGTGTGCTCAGAGAGAGTCCAGCTTGTGGAAAGGGACTTATGGAGAGAAAAAGGAAAGTGATGTACAAAAATTGAAGAGAGGTACAGAAACAGTTGGATTGGTTACAGCTCAGTGTTTGCCTTATTTTGAATAGGATTTGAACAGTTGGCCACCTTTGATTGCTCAAAACTTGGTGATTGGCACAAGAGTAGGTTATAGTCTGTTTGCACATCCATTTAGGTTACAGTTCACTGTGTACAGAGAAACGGCTGAACTTAAAATGTGTAAGGAGACAGCTTTCAGCTTGATTTAACAGTAACACTGGTGTGTGTTGGGAGGTAGGGAGGTAGGGGCTCTTTCTTCTCTCAGTCTGCCTTTTTCCACAACAGTTCTGAGGAATAAGCTTGTAATATATTTGTGCAACTGCTTCTTCCTGTAATTCTAAGCAGGAACAAGCAGTAAACTAATTTTCAGATTTCAGAAAAGTCCACCAGCGCAGGCAGAGCCTTCCTTTTGTTTCCTGACAAATAGTTTGTTGACACTGGAAACAAAAGATGTGTTTTCTGGCACTGTTTTTGCGCTGTCTGAGAACAAGCTGCTCTGTGGAAGTGTTCAGTTTCTACTATTTCAAAGTCCAGTGGGTGGCATTTACATGGGTTTTAAACAACCTTTAGTTATTAATATTGGTGTTATTATCGATAATTATTCATGATAGTAATGCTTAGTGAGTATCTGGGTATACAGGGCTAAATTATTACAAAGAAAGAAAGAAAGAAAAGAGGAAGGAAGGAAGGAAGGAAGAGAGAGAGAGAGGGTATAGGGGAAACTGCCACTTTTAAGCCCTCAGATCTCATGAGAACTCCCTCACTATCATGAGAACAACATGGGAGAAACTGCCCCTATTATGCAATCATCTCCCACCAGGTCCCTCCCTTGACATGTGGGAATTATAATTTGAGGTGAGATTTGGGTGGGGACACAGAGCCAAACCGTATCTTTCTGCCCTGGCCCCTCCCAAATCTCATGTGCTTTTCACATTTCAAAACACAATCATGCCTACTAACAGTCCCCCGAAGTCTTAACTCATTCTAACATTAACCCAAAAGTCCAAGTCGAAAGTCTCATCTGATACAAGGCAAGTCCCTTCCACTTGTGAGCTTGTAAAATAAAAAATGAGTTAGTTACTTCCAAGATACAATAGGGGTACAGGCATTGGATAAATGTAATTGTTCCAAATGGGAGAAATTGGCCAAAACAAAGTGGCCACTGGCCCCATACAAGTCTGAAACTTGGCAGGGCAGTCATTAAACCTGAAAGCTCCCAAATCTCCTTTGACTCTACATCTCACATCTATGGCACACTGATACAAGAAGTATGCTCCCACAGCCTTGCACAGCTCCACCCCTGCAGCTTTGCAGGGTACAGCCCCCATGGCTGATTTCAAGGGCTGGCATTGAGTGCTTGCTGCTTTTCCAGGCGTGTGGTGCAAGCTGTCAGTGGAGCTTCCACTTTGGGGTCTGGAGGATGGTGACCCTCTTATCACAGCTGTACTAAGCAGTACCCCAGTGGGAACTCTGTGTGGGGCCTCCAGCCCCACATTTCCTTTCCACACTGCCGTAGCAGAGATTCTCTATGAAGGCTTCACCTCTGCTGCAGACTTCTGCCTGGACGTCCAGGCATTTCTCTACATCCTCTGAAATCTAGGTGGAGGTTCTCAAACCTCAATTCTTGTCTTCTGTGCATCTGCAGGCCCAACACCATGTGGAAGCCACCAAGGCTTGGGACTTGCACCCTCTGAAGCCATGGTCTGAGCTGTATGTTGGCCCCCTTTAGCCACAGTTGGAGCTGGAGCAGCTGAGACATAGGGTGCCAAGTCCAGAAACTGCACAGAGCAGCAGGACCCTGTACCCAGCCCATGAGACCATTTTTCTCTTTTAGGCCTCCGGGCCTGTGATGGGAGGGGCTGCCATGAAGATCTCTGGCATGCCTTGGAGACATTTTCTTCATTGTCTTGGCTATTAATATTTGGCCCTTGGTTACTTAAGCAAATTTCTGCAGCTGGGTTGAATTCTTCCCCAGAAAATGGGCTTCTCTTTTCTACCACATGATCAGGCTGCAAATTTTCCAAACTTTTATGCTCTGCTTCCCTGATAAGTAAAAGTTCCAGTTTCAGA
The DNA here is from genome assembly GCF_009764315.1 of Trachypithecus francoisi. NCBI lineage: Eukaryota > Metazoa > Chordata > Mammalia > Primates > Cercopithecidae > Trachypithecus > Trachypithecus francoisi. The sequence continues at coordinate 15,667,293 of NW_022681460.1, read as the reverse complement.
TAATATCTTGGTGAATGCATATGACTGACTGCTTTCAGAGTCAGTCAGATTACATCTTGGATGCTTTACTGCTTAGGAATCTCTTCTGCTAGATACCCTAAATCATCTCTCTCAAGTTCACAATTCCACAGATCGCTAGGGCAGGGATGAAATGCCACATGTCTCTCCAGTTTCCAATAACTTCCTCATTTCCATCTGAGACCAACTCAGCCTGGAATTCATTGTCCACATTACTATCAGCATTTTGATCAAAACTGTTCAACAAGTGTCTAGGAAGTTCAGAACTTTCCCACATATTCCTGTCTTCTTCTGAGCCCTCCAAACTGTCCAACATCTACCAGTTACCTAGTTCCAAAGTTGCTTCCACATTTTCAGTTTTTCTTTATAGCAGTGCCCCACTCTACTGGTATCAATTTTCTGTATTAGTCCGTTCTCACACAGCTATAGAGATATTACTGGAGACTGGGTAATTTATGAAGAAAAGAGGTTTAATTGTCTCACAGTTCTGGATATCTGGGGAAGACTCAGGAAACTTACAATCATGTTGGAAGGGGAAGCAAAGCACATCTTACATGGTGGCAGGAGAGAGAGAGAGAGAGTTCGGGAAACTGCCACTTTTAAACCATCAGCTTTTGTGAGAACTCATTATCATGAGAATGGCATGGAAGGAACCACCCTCATGATCCAGTCATCTCCCACCAGGTCCCCTCTCCAACACATGGGGATTATAATTAGAGAGAGATTTGGGTGGGGACACAGAGCCAAACCATATCAATAAGTAAACATTGAATAAAAAATGAATGATAAGTGATTTTCAAGGTGGTAGGTTGTGGTTATGGCCTTGGCACCAGCTCTTGTAAATACAGAAGAAACACTTGGCCTTATTGAAGGAGTTGGTTAGTTTCTTTCATAGGCATTTCTGAGAATTTAATAAAACAATGGATTATCTCCCCAGAAAAAAAACACATGTACTCATTAAAACACCTTTGCCTGCAGATCCTTATGAAAATTTCTTTTCACCTCTAAAGTTTGGACCAAGTCTCTTTTTTGTTTCTAGTCATGGAAGAATTACTATTTGCTTTCACCCTCCACATCTCCATCTCATATTTGTTTGTGAAAGAATTTTTAAGGAACAAGTCACATTTTTCCCCCTCATAGTGTGGGTGCATGAGCTCAGGGCTTAAAACTCCTTTTGTGTTAAATATTGAGTGGAGTATCTTAAAACCCTTCTTTGTAGTTTTCAAATTCACCAAAGATCTACTTCTTTCATGGAGTTAGTTTCCACATGGAATTATCTGTAAACACCAATGGCCCATATTTCTTGTTTTCCACCCCGCCCCCCAACCACTGCTGTTCATTAAACCAATCTTCTCACAAATACTTTTTGGTTTCTTCACTTGTACGCATACCCTTGTCTTTCATTTTTTTCGATTTCTTTATCTCTTTCAAATCTGTTCAAAGTATATATTTTTTAAAGAAGACTTCCATCCTCCTTACAGCCTACAGTTAATTTCCTACTACACACAGTTGATGATTAAATGATTTTTAAATTTCTCTTTCATCACTTTTTTTGAATTGGTTATGTAAAGTGGTCTTTTATCTCTCCCTTGATACTCTAAGATTTTCAAAGGAAAAGTTATATGCTCTTCTTTTGCTTTATCTTTTCTCCATATTATTAGTATGAATTTAATGTTTCTAATGTATTTCAGCACATAGAAAATGATGTAATATTACCTTGTAGGTAATGAGGTTAAGATACCTTCAAGAGGTTTACAATATTTTATTTGAGATAAGAGATTTAATGAAGCTCAGTGATATCATAATGCATCACTGAGTGTTAAAATGATAAGCCCCAGGGCTGAAATTTAGACATAAGCCTCTAGTTTTGCTGTTGTCTTTTCTGATGGTGGGTGTGTGTGCTATATCAGTCATAAAATAATTTGAATATCACCTCTAGTATAAGAAAAGAGAAGAAAGATGCTCCTTCTTTTTTACTTTTTGCAAGAGAAACCTGGATCCAGGGAATACAGAGCAGGCTGCATTTGACATTATTGACCCTTCTTGAATGGTTTACATGCAATTACTTTAGCTGACTAAACTCAAATTTAGTATTTGAGTTGGGAGTTGAGTTTGGTCTTTGGTCTTTGGGACTATCATTTCTGAAATTAGTGTCCTGTATATCCATATGGTGTCCCATATAAGAAGTATACTACTGCCCCAAAGCTTATTCATATAGAGAATAAGAATGAACATTTGTGGTATTTTGTAAAATAAGGCATTTTCCTGGGCATCATAAGTCAATTGCATTTACTTTCTTTGGATGTGACAAAGTTAGAAATTAATGATTAATGCTTTCAACTCTAACCCATCCATATTCTTCTAGTTTCTGGGACAAACATTATCATAAATGTTGTACAAAATCAAAGCAGATGGGTTAAAATTTACATTTTTATTTCAGGCTTGATGATTGGAAATGTCATTATATAGGCACACATTTTGTTTTTTATTTTAAAAGAAAAATCAATATTAGCTGTCATTTCTTTTTCCCCAAATAGAGGATAGTTGTGAAACAAAAAAAGTGCCCTGAGATTGAATACTTATATGAACTTTGTCATATTCTTCGTAAACTGCTTGTGAGGAATTGCATACTTTAGATTACCAGACTTAGGGAAGTGGATTCAGACTATAACAAGATTCTTTTATAAATAGTCACCTCCCCCAGTGAAGAAAGCACAACTTAGTTCACCTTACTTCCCCTCTAAATAAATTCCTTCAAAATTTCCCACTTATGATGACTATAAGGGTGAACAACAGCAACACAAAACTTGATCAAATGACCCAGGCAAAGGATTTCTATGTGACTACAAGTCCTACCTCTGATACTTAATTTAACATTGTCACTTTATCACACATTTTTTACGTGTGTGCAGCCCTGATATGCTTGTATTTTAAAGGACAGAAAAGTCAATTTCATTTTTGATATTTACATTCATATGAAAGTGTTCTCTTTGGGGAAAGAGAGAGAGGTCAGATTGGAATCTGTGATCTAAGGCCAATTAACATTAGAAACTGTGCTGCAACTGGCCCATAGCAGATAAGCCTTCTCCCATAAACACTTTATACTGCAAGCTATGTAGCAAGCTCAAATAAAAGATTACATAAAACACAGGCATTATCTAAAGTTCAATGTTCAGTATAAACCAGAAGACTATATAAAATGCCCACATTGAAGTACAATGTATTAATGTTTCATCAACAAGTATTTATTTAACAGCTCCACAGGGCATGTGGCCAGTGCTTCATGCCACAGATAGGTGAAGTTATCAGACTCTGTCCTTATGCTGAGGAGGTCTGTAGCCTCAAGTGTACACAAAGAATAATCTAAAAAAGAATTTTAAATGCAGCGCTAGCTTTTGTATTGCTACATATCAAAACAGAGGAGTAGTCACTAAATATTGTAGGATTCTGAGCAGGCAAGTTTTAGTATTGCCAGTATAAGTAGTGATAGGAGTGTGAATTAAGCTAGAACAGAGAGCTGATATAGGGAAGATAAAGTTGAAGAAATGGCTTGTGTCCAGATGGTGGAAGGCCTGAATTTCCAAGTTAATAGGGGTTTTATTCCATAAGCAAAATATCCCTTATTTATGTGTATGTGGTGAGACGATAAATCTAGTGGTGGTGATGTGAGCAAGGTGGAGAGACTGAGATAAATGCATGTAAAGCTTGTAGCAACAGTGCCTGCCTCCTTTTATGTGATCGGTAAATAGAAGTTGTTAATGTTAAAGAGAACAGGCAGTAAAATATTTCCATAATCCAAGAGGCGATGTTGAATTATACAAGGGTTATAGTGAGGGAAATGGAAAGGAAGGAATGAATAACAAAATAATTGCAAGCATTATTTTTTTTTTGTTTGTCCTTATCATTCCATGTGAGTGGGAGTGGCAGGGGTAACTTCCTGGGAGCCAAGGGGGATACTGAGCTGAAGAAGGTTTTGGGGAAAGGGAGGGAAATGATTACCTTGACAGGAAGAACACTCACAGAGATTTTCTTGGTAATGTTGTGGAAACACAGGTAGATGCAGGTGAGTCATACAGAACCATAATAGTTCAAGGGGCATGAATCAAGCCTTTCATTTAGATACCATAAATGACTAAATGTGATTATGAGTGTGCCCTGCAAACTGAAAGTGTTTTGCCAATGTGGGTGACACCGATGACTGCCAAGTCACATTCATGAGGACAATAGGTGGTTTTACCCATTATAACATGTGTAACTGTGATGAAAACATGAAAGACACTGCTAACCCTGAGCTCCCACAGGGAAATCATCCTAGCTTAATTTCCTCATGATTGGTCAGGCCGAGTTGATTGACCTAGTTTCCTTTCTGCGTTTTCTGGAAAGATGTATTTTTTTTTTCTCCTGGAACTAGTCTTAAGAGTTTATTTTTTCAGGATCTGTCTATAGTACTTGAAGGCTGACAGCCTTGGTCTTAAGGAGACATTACAAAAAGAAGTCCTATGTTAACTTTTGTAAATCCTAGCCAGCAGTTGCTGGGCATGAGTTTTCTCTTTAAAAAATGTAAGAGAAAATTATCTTCATCTGATGAGAAGTACGAGTTACCTAGGAACCTACTTTGTACATGTCACTGAGGCACAATAAGATTCTATTAGATGAAATGACAAAACCTTAATCGAGGTACCACATCTATTTACATATTGATTTCCCTAGATTTTGATTGATAGTTAAGATATTTATCTTATGTAAATGTTGGTATTCATTTATACTTTTTTTTTTAAGGTTAACTGCTTTTTTCATAAAATAAAGTATGTACAGCTAATCACAGGACAGTTCTCCTTTGCCTTTTTGGATTAGTAAAATGGCCTACTGCCACCTGGTGGCAGCATGTCCTAGTCAAGAACAGCAGGCAGGACAGAAGAGTCACTTGGGACGAAACTGTTAATACAAACAAAGAAATAAGGTCATGCTCACATATTTACATATTCACATGCTCACATATTCACCTCAAATCCAACATGCCTAAAACAAAATTGATAATATCTGCCTTCAATTAATTATCTTAAAATCTCTACTATTTATTGAGCATGAATGTGTCGAGATATCAAGCACTTTACATGCGTCATTCTTCTTAATCTCAAAACAAGGCTATAAGGAAATTTTTATTATTCTCACTTACAAATGAGGAGATTGAGTCATAGAGAGGTTAAATAACTTCGTAATGAGCTGCTGTCACTCTTAACTGTTATTATACTCTGCCTTCTGACATGTTACAGGGCATACTGTCCTTTAGTCACTCAGATTTGAAATCCTGATGTCACATCATCTCTTCCATCTGTTTCGCTGCTCATTCATAATCACTTGTTTCATATTCCTTTGGGATTTTTCCTGTATCTATCAATTCTAAGTGCCAAAGTTTCTAGACCAGACATTTACAACATGTAAATTTTTGTAGCATGTTCCTGATTGACCTCTTTTAATTTTTATATTTAAATACATTTTAAAGTAATCTACAACTACATCTTATCGTAAACAATACAAATTATAGAGAAGAATGCAGAGTAAAAAGTGAAACTCCTCTGTCATTACTTTCATAATCTCTCACTAATCTCCAGGTAAGTAAGCACATATAATTTTTAGTTTGTGGATTTTTTTTTTTTTTTTCGAGATGGAGTCTCGCTGTGTCGCCCAGGCAATGGCACGATCTCGGCTCACTGCAACCTCCACCTTCTGGGTTCAGGCGATTCTCCTGCCTCAGCCTCCCAAGTAACTGAGACTACAGGCGTATGCCACCACACCTGGCTATTTTTGTGTTTTTAGTAGAGATGGGGTTTCACCATGTTAGCCATGATGGTCTCGATCTCCTGACCTTATGATCTGCCCACCTCGGCCTCCCAAAGTGCTGGGATTACAGACATGAGCCACCATGCCTGGCCAGTTTGTTGATATTTTAAAATATAAATAAACCTGTAACACTCCTAATGTTTGTAATTTACCTTTTTATATACAACAATGTCCTACAGATCTTTCTGTGTTAGTGTTATATAATTTACATACAGTAGACACTTGATAATATTTACATAATTTTAGACTTAAATTACATGCTCTTTTCGTCTATAACAGAAATTATATTTTTTGTTTTTATCTAATTGAAGTATTTGTTTCTTCCAGGATTTCTTTTCATATGATGAGTCTAATCTTCTTCTTGATTATTGTTAATAAAGATATCTTTCACAGCATGGTATGTCAATAAAGATTATTTCTTTAAATATCAATAAACTGTGTGTGTATGAGTATGTGTGGTATTATTTTACTGGATACTTTTTTGCATGTAAGTGCCAAACTCAAACATTCTCAGCTGCCTTGTACAGATTTCTAATTGGTTTCCTATTTTTATACCTCAATAGTTCTCAAACTTTAATGTGCATTAGATTCAGCTGGGGGACTTAATAAACCCCAGATTGCTGGGCCAACCCCCAGAGTTTATGATTCAGTAGGTATGAAGAGATACCCAAGAATTTCCGTTTCTAACAAGTATTAGCCTAAAGCTATCTCCTTGCATATTTTAAGTTCAGCTTAAAGGTTTCTCCTATCGTTAGCATAGTAAACGATAACCTTACTGGATGTATGAGCAGACAGTAACCTACTCTTGTGCCAACCATTGAGTTTGGCCAATCAAAGGGGGCCGACTCTTCAAACCTTGTTCACAATAAAGCAAACACTAAGCTGTAACCAATCCGGCTGTTTCTGCCCCTCACTTCTGTTTTTTTTTTTGTTAGTCACTTTCCTTTTGCTGTCCATAAATCTTCCACCAAGTGGCTGCACTGTACTCTCTGAGCATACTCTAGCTCGGGAGGCTGCCTAATTCGTGAATCATTCTTTGCTCAGTTAAAGTCTGTTACATTTAATTTGTCTAAGGTTTTTCTTTTAACACAAGTTTCCATGTGATACGGATGCTCCTGATCCAGGGACGGCAGTTGGAGGATCACTGATCCGTATGACTCTTTTGTGATGCTTTATACTTCTGGGATATCTTGAGCCCTTCTCAACACTCTCTGTTTACTGCACTCTCTGTTTACAACACTCTCTGTAGCTTAAAGAGAGAGCTGAAAATGGCTGTGGTGAACATCCAGGCCTAGGGTGTGTGTGCCCTTCCAGAATGGTGCCAGCAGAGGCTCTAAAAGGCAGACTTGACCAGAATGGCAGTCCTGCCAATGGTTCAAACCTCAAAATTAAGAAACAATTTTCATAGATGCAAAGGGTGGAACAAGCTGTTGTTTGTCCATCAGTCTCTACAGCAGCATGTGCTCTAGAGACTGCAGTCCGCAGCAATTGCATCACCTTTGAGTATGAAGGATGATGTTATAAATGCCAATACATGCAGAAAACATTTTTTAATTTATATTCTTCACTTCCTGATCAGAACTCAGCTAAGCAAAATTCTAGGAATTAAGTGAATTGATGCATTCAGTCAAATATTATATTTATTTCATGGTTACTATGGATTCAATTGTAGTGTGATTTGCCCTGTAAAGTGATTGTACCAATCTATTATACAAAAGTCCGAAATTGTTGAAACAAAGAAGGACTAAAAAATTTTGCTATAGGGTTTTTCTACAAATGTAGTAAAATTGCTTTATCTTTAACCATTTGATTTATAAAAACTGCCTGTTTATATATATACTGGACAGAGGAAACACATCATTTATAGACTTGATTAGCCAAAATACAAATGTAACATGTGTACATAAAACTTATGTAGTGGAGTATTTGGTTTTAAGAATGATATATAGGAGATATAATAATAATTCCGGGGAACTTAATCTGCTAGATACATTGTAATTCTTGCAAAGGCTTACATATTTATATTTTGTTTAAACATTTTATTTTTGAACCATCATCCCTTTATTTTTTCAAATAAAAACATACTTAGAAGTAAATTAAATATATTTTCTAAATACATGCATTAAAATTTATGTACCCCAACTTTCAAATGCTGTGTTACGTTTCTGAACATATATGCATTACTATCACCTCTAGAAAGTTATTGAAACTATTAAATTGCCTGGATGGTTGAAGATTAGAAACATTATAGTCTATTAATAGGACAACGCCATTCTGAGTGATCTTTGGAATATGATACTTTATATACTAATTCAGCTTTACAACCTGAAGGTAGAAACCAATTATATGGGACAAAAACTGCTTTGATGTATTATTTCTTCTCTAAGACACTGTTAAAATGCTCAAATCTTACTAGTTTAAAATAAGAAATGAGGACCAAAATACGTGGTGTTCTTTATCCTAAATTCCCTTTGCCTGGTGCAAAAATAGTGGTTCATGTTTTATCTGAGTGTTCCCAAGCCATCCTCTTCACATTACACTTCGAGGTACCACGGTGTGCGAAAAAGAAGTCTGGCTCAATTTCAGACTCAACCATCAGCTCTCCATGTGGTCTCAAGTTAATAAACTTTCCTGGGCCTGAGTTTCCTCATCTGTAAACTGAGAGCATGTGAGAGTGCTCGTAAAACATTATTTGAAAAGACTGGAGAGCAAGCATGAGTGAGTAGTGTTCATTGAAGGGTTTGTCCCAGTAACTAACTGGAGAGTGTTCATGCCTTTCATTCTGTGAGCTAGCAAAGATGGAGGGAAATGAACTAATGAAAGACATATTTAGATGAATAGGTTGCGTAAACATTTTAGTGTTGATGCGTAATCAATGCACTTTGAATCAGGAAAATGCATTGAGTTGATCAAGATATTTCATCCATGTTGCTTCTTTGCTTGAAATATTTCAGTGAAAAAGTATTGCCAGTTCTGGAAATAGTTAAAAGAATATGTGAGTACTTTATTAGCTTTCACTAAACATGCATGTAGTCATAAAAATTATGTACAGTTTTCTAATGTGTTTTCTTAAACTGTATACAAATGCTATTACAATAGTATGTATCATTCTTTTCATTCTTTAACTTACTTTCATCCTTGAACAATTTATTTTTAAAAATTTAATTTATTTTATGAGAGATGGAATCTCTCTGTGTCACCCAGGCTGAAGTGCAGTGGCTATTCACAGGTGCAATCATAGTGCACTACAGCCTTGAACTCCTGGGCTCTAGCGATCCTCCTGCCTCAGTCTCCTGAGTTGCTGTGACTATAGGTGCATACCACCATGCCCAGTTATTGTTTTAATTTCTATATAGTATTCCATTTTATATCGATAACTAAGTTTATCTTTTCTCCTATGATGGACAGTTAGGTTGTTTCCAAATTTTCAATGCTAGAACTCTTTAATGGATGTTCTTGTAGTGTATCTTCTTGAGCTCATACAGCATGTAGTCTAGAAGTGAAATTGAGTAGTACACAAATACTCAGCTTTATCAGATAGTGCCAAATTGCTCTCTAAATTATTTGTACCAAATTGTATTACCACTAGTACTGTATAAAAGCTCTTGTTTCACATTTTCCTCAATACCTAATAATGTGAGCATTTTAAATTGTAATGTGAAAGTCTAACATAATATTTCATTGTGGTTTTATATGTAATATTCCTAACATCAGCACGTGTAGAGGCCATGTTCCTGTCATTTTTATTAATTATTTGGGGTTTCTTTTTATGTGAACTGCCCAATTATATCCAGGCATCTTTATATCCTATGCCAGTTTTTCTACTGTGTTGTCTTTCTCTTATTGATTATAGGTCTCAACATAACGTGAATACTAATCCTATTTTGGGTTATATACTTTGCAATTATTTTCTCCAGGTTTTTGGCTTATATTCAAATTTTATTTCATGGTGACCTTGTTGGTGTAGAAGATTTTAACTGTGATGTAATAAATATTATCAATCTTTTCCCTAAGGTTTTTATGTCTTTTTGTTTTTGTCTTGCCTAAGAAAACTTCCCTAGTCCAATGTCCTCAGGAAGTTTTGAAGTTTGCGTTTTACAGTAGGCCTTTAATCTATGTGAAATTATGGTGTATGCTGTTGGTAGCATCAGTTTTTTTCCCATATGGATTATTAGTGGTACCAGTGTTATTTATTGAATCATCCATCCTTTCATCACTAATTTGTATATTTAGGTCTCAGTTTTTTACTGAGTTCAAGTCAGTAAAAAACTTGTATGTTCAAGTATTCTATTGACTAGTTTCTGCAATAATCAAAAACATGCATTTCTGTTTTTCTGTGAATTCATTACATGTCCACTTTGGAATGTTTCCATGACTTGCATGGTTTCGGTTGCATAAACAATAGTCCATGGACATCGATTTGCTCCTGATACTGACTCAATGCAGAGTCACTAGTATAGTCTACCAAATGTTTCCAATTTTCTACCTTCTGGGAAATGGTGGGATTGGCTCTTTCTACTCTCTTTATATTTAGGCATGACTATGAGACTTATTGCCAGTGGGTTCATTCCTGAGTAGAATCTTTAAATAGAAGCTCTAGGAACCAACCTGTGATTCGCCATGTTTTCCAATCCTGGCTCAGCAATCATGGAAGCATGGAGATAGAAACTCCCTGAGTGAGACTGACATCAAGCAGAGCTCCAGATGACCTTCAATACCTTAATAGACCTGGAACTGAGTGAAACCAGTTGTCTTAAACCACTGAGATTTTTGGAGTTGTTCATTACTCCAAGATGATCTGGCATATCCTGACGGATACAGTTAATGTCTGTAATTTACAATTTGATAATTGGGGAAATGATAAATGAACACCCTGCATTTGTTAGAAGGTAATATTTATATGTTAATGTCTCTCTTTTCAATTCCTTCCCCCAAATGCCTTTCAATGTGTCATTCTTAGGGCACTCATATTCTCTAATACCCATGACCTGTCAATCAAATTCAAGTTAAATTTTGATAGCACACATTTTTTTTTTTTCTTTTTTCTCCCAGCCTGTATTTCTTCCCTCAAGCCTGCATTTCTTCTCTTGGAGTGTTTACATTTTTAAAGAAGTTACCTGAAAAGATCAATGTTTTACCTAAAATCTTTAATGATGATGATCATCTTTATGGCCCTACAGTGAGGGGTCATTTGTGAAAAGCAAGAATTCTCAGCTTCCTCTTATTAGAACAATTGATTTCTACTAACGTGATATACATATGACAGTGGCTTTGATATTAATGATCCATAATTCCTTGTTGATGATGATTGCATTCACAAACTTGTGTGTTCAGTATCTGACTTTTATATTTCTGGAATGGTAAAGATAAGAGAGGAAAAGATAAGAAGTGGAGGTGTTACTAAAAGGATATTTCCTGGACAGACGTATCTTTTTCAGATAATCTCTCCACTGCTTAAATATTCCTTTATATTAATAAATTCCTTCTAGATATGCAAAATCATCTCATCTTATGGCAGGGTTGGACAGTGGTGGAGGTGGGAAAAGAAAGGAACTAATATCCAGAGAACTACATTTTTAATCCGTCATACTTTAACATAAAGTACATGAATCCTTTGGTTGGAATATTTGCCTCCTAACAGCTAGGAGGTGTTAGGGGAGGCAGTGGACGGTTGGATGGAGATGATGAGTCATTTTAGAGCCTGGGATGTGGCACACATACGTGGCAGGCAGACAGTGGAGCTTTGGCTTTGATAGAGGGAAGTCTCAGGACCTCTCAGAACATAGCTGTGAGAAGGGATGTGGTAGTGGGCATAGTCAAATTCCTGCTTTGTAGTTAAGAAAAAATAAATGCTGGTGTGGGTTACAGGCATTCTGAAAAATCATCTCACGTGTCAGAAGCTACCACTTATACCTGTAATAGTTTCACTAAAGAATGCCAAACATTTCTGATATTAGAATACTATCTTGCCAGGCTTTTTCCTCTTTAAAAAATGAATGTTAATTGGTTAATTAACATTTACGTGTCTCTCTTTTTAGGTGGTTCTTTGGAGCAATCAGAAGATCAGATGCAGAGAAACAACTGTTATATGCAGAAAATAAGACGAGTGCCTTTCTAATCAGAGAAAGTGAAAGCCAAAAAGGAGAATTCTCTCTTTCAGGTATGGGTATTGTTTTGTGTCATTCAATATGAGCTTGAGGGTCTGCAGTCATGAACTTTCTGTGTGAACATGGACATGATAATTTAAAATTTGCCTTATTTTTTATCTTTACAGTAGCACCAAAATTAATACTAAACTACTGAAGAGTAATATAAAAATTAGCCAGAAGATACTGTCTATGGCTAGAAGTCTCTATAAACAGTTTGTACTGGAAACTTTGATTTGACCTGAACTCTGGCCAGGCTGAGTGTATTTGGTACACATTATCCTTCTCCACACCTGGTAGTTCCAAATATCAGGGCAGATGGGTTGGAGCTGGAGAGAATCAGGGGCAGTGGTTTTGAGGCAGGTGTTGCAGAGTTTCCATAATTCAGGTCCTGACTATGCTGACACTGAGTCAATGTGGTACTCCAGAACCACATGGATTCAACTTCACTACTATCTAATCTAATTCCACGGATAAGAGGTTAGAGAATGCTAGTTCTTGAAATATGATTATGTGTGATGTGTCAATTACCCGCCCCCCCCCCCCCCGCTTTTTTTTGAGACGGAGTGTCGCTCTGTCACCAGGCTGGAGTACAGTAGCACGATCTCGGCTCACTGCAACCTCCACCTCCCAGGTTCAAATAATTCTTCTGCATCAGGCTCCCAAATAGCTGAGACTACAGGCGCGCACCACTACACCCAGCTAATTTTTGTATTTTTAGTTGGGACGCGGGTTTCACCATGTTGGCCAGGATGGTCTCGCTCTCTTGACCTCGTGATCCACCCCGCTCGGCCTCCAAAGTGCTGGGATTTCAGGTGTGAGTCACCATGCCTGGCCTGTCACTCACCTTTTAAATCTTGTTTATACCCAAGATGATAATCAAAATATCTAATGACTGATATGGGATGGGCATTAGCCACTCAGAACAGATGCTCCACCAGGCTGGGACTTCACACCAGTCTACATCTGTATATCCAAGTGATATAAGTGAATATTTCATATAGCATTTTTTTCTCATTATGAAAGAAACATAAAAACTTTTCTATAAGCAAACAGCTTAAAGAAGAATAATCTAGAATAAGACTTTCTAAAGATGCATTTTAAATATCGGAATACTTTTCCTGTCAGGATTTTTAAAAATTCTTGACCTATAAGTATATTTTTATGGACATATACATACATACTCAGACCCCCATACACAGAAAACCAAATTTTTGTTTTGAAAAATAGTGTTCTGAAAATGAATTTTCAGAGAGATTCTGCATCAAACATTAGCTTGTAAATAATGAAATACGTGTGTGTTTTGTAAACAAAATTGAGCAAAAAGGAATTTGAAAGAAAGAGACTTTATTTCAGTGAAGTTTGCAGACCCAGAAGATGCAGCCTTCCGTGTAAAACAAAGGTGCATTCCAGACAACAAAGGGAGGACTATGGTTTCATAAAAAAGTTACCACCCAGGTTCCCAGTCAGGTTCATTTATGCAAATGAGGGATTAAAACTTGCTTAGTTCTGAGTGGTTAATACAGCTGACCCTTGATTGATTGTTAAAGTTGAGTTGGTTGATAACAGCTGAGTCCTGATTGGCCAAGGCAGGTAAGTTCTGAAAGTCCCAAAGTTAAAGACGTGTGGATTTTCAGGAAACTCAGAGTATGTGTGTGACCTCTATCAGCAAATGGACCCTTGGTTCTATTTTAAATTTAGGACCAGTTAGCCACTTGGGATCCATCTTGAAGGACTGACTCTTTCAGGTTAACTTTTGTTAATAGTGTATATATCTATAAATCTATGTATGTATAGATAAATATACACACATATGTATACACACATATGTATATACATATGTGTGAGCATGCATGTATGCATGTATGTGTATAACATGGATCCAGGCTCCATTTTTCTTTTCTTTTTTTTTTTCAGACAGAGTCTCGCTCTGTCACCCAGGCTGGAGTGCAGTGGTGCCTTGTCGGCTCACTGCAACCTCCGACTTCTGGGTTCAAGCAGTTCTCCTGCCTCAGCCTCCCCAGTAGCTGGGAATACAGGCATATGCCACCACATCAGGCTAATTTTTGTATTTTTAGTAGGAACGGGGTTTTGCCCTATTAGCCAAGATGGTCTGGATCTTCTGACCTTGTGATCCACCCTCCCTGGCCTCCCAAAGTTCTGGGATTACAGGCATGAGCCACCACGCCCGACCCAAGCTCCATATTTCTTATTTCTGTCTTGCAGTATCTTGTGAACATTTTTGCATGCCCTTTAATATTCTTCTACTCTATTACTTTTAGAAGTTGCATGGGTATATCATCATTTATTTGACTTATTTTATATTTCATACATTTTAATTATTTTGCTGCTATAAAATATGATACGGTGGACATCCTTACCGATAAATATTTGAATATTTGAATATTTTTGTGGTAATATATTCAGAGGAAGAAAAATCTTTTTGAAATCTTTATGCTTAATAAGAAGACTTATAAGAGAATTCCTTGTTTAAATATATCCCTGTTTGTTTGTCTTTGGCAATACGTATCAAATTAGGTGGCAGTTATTTAGTCAAAAGCTAGATCAAATGTTTTTAGATTAGCATTAAAAATACAGAAGAATGAGGCTGGATGTGGTGGCTCATGCCTGTAATCCCAGCACTTTGGGAGGCTGAGATAGGTGGATCACTTCAGGCTAGGAATTCGAGACTAGCCTCGCCAATATGGCGAAACCCTGTCTCTACCAAAAATAGAAAAATTAATGGAGAATGGTGGTGCACACCTGTAATCCCAGGTACTAGGGAGGCTGAGGCACGAGAATTGCTTGAACCTGGGAGGTGGAGATTGCAGTGAGCAGAGGTCATGCAATTGTACTCCATCCTGGGTGACAGAGTGAGATTCTGTCTCAAAAAACAAACAAACAACAACAACAACAAAATGATATTTTCATGAGGAAAACAAACTCAAAGCAGAATTACCTGAATTATGTCTTTGAATAATGTCCAGGCTACAGTGACTGTTCAGAATACTCTCTAAGTAGAATATTATGGAACAAAACAGCTTTATAGGCTTAGAACAAAATTACAAGGATATTGGCTGTTCTGTGCTGTGAATACTCTAGAGCTTGCTTATGGATTTAGGAAGCTCTGCAGGCCTTGCTTAGAAACCAGCATATCATTATAAGTTTCTTTTCAATGAAGTCAAACAATTTAGTATTTTAAACAAATTATCTGATTGCTGTATATTCACTGGGGGACAAAGTAAATGCATACCATTATGATCTACTGAAAGGAAATTTTTCTTATTAGCCAGAGGGAAGTCTTTACAGGAGAAAAATGGAAAGAAAAAGGGCTTTCAATATATCCACATTAAAACAAACAAACGAACAACCCAATTGCTGACTGCTGATTATCAGTAAGGATCTTCAGATATACCACTCATAGATTTATTTCTTAGTGTGGTTGTCTTCTTAATCAGTCTGAATTGATGGTCTTCAATTTTGCTGACTGCTTTGCTGCTAAAGGAAGGCAAATAATATCCCTTTTCTATCTCTTTCTTTCCCACATGGGTTTCCTTAGAAGTATTGTCTTTATTCCTTGAGCAACAATGGCTTGGAGCTGTCAGAGAAGACCTTCATGGGGGTGCATGATTTATTGATGCTGAGTGGGCTGAGAAGTAGCAGCCCAAGGTTGGGTGGGTGCTAATTGGGTTGTTGTGATCCCCTCATGGCTGTCTGCTCTTGTGAGGTCTGAGTAGATCTGAAAGGAGTGTTAGGGCCACGACACCTCTCATAACGGCAAGACACTAATTAGCTGTGAATTACAGCAGTGCTTTTGGATATTACATATTATATGTGGTAGCCAGAGAATCTGTCTTCATTAGATGCATGACAGATAGTTTTAGTGACCCTACTCTTATTTGTCATTGGCAGTGAATTGTTTTTCTGATGAAAAATACCAAATTCTAACTGCATGTCAACTGGTTTGGCTATTTCTTGATTTCAATCAATTACTTTAAAGGAAACTATTATTGTTATTACCATTAATATTAATTTGCTGGTTGGTATCCTATAAGCAATAGTATTATTCATTGTTTAAAGTACACTTTAAAGAAAATGCACTTTATGGTCTAAAATTGAGCTGCAGCTGAGTTCTTCAGAGGAGATTCTGCATTGAATACTGTGATTTTACTTGAGGCAACTATGCACGTAAAAGCCTGCAGAGTACTAGAGCTTTCAGATTTTTCATCAGTGAAACCCATTCAGCACCAAGTAATAATATATTGAAGATAATTGAAAAACAACTACATTGAGGACATAAGGCAAAAGAGCTCATTAATAATATTCAGGGTGGTGCATCTAGGAGTTGACATTTACTTATACCTTTGTTTATTTCTTCAATGGCGTTCAGTATGCCCACTGTGTGCCAGGCCCTCTGGTAAGTGAAAGGCAGCCAAGAGCAGCAAGGCACAGTCCCTGAACTCAGTCTAGAGAAGAGCTACAATACAGTTATTTTGTTGTGAGACAAGAGAGGGCAGGGGCCAAGTCTCTGAGGGAAGTCAGGGAAGGTATCAATTTGTGTTATAAGGCAGCTGTGTATAAATGATTATTTCTGGCAAAGACAAATGCACAGAGTTGTGAGTTTTTCTGGTGTTTTGTGGAGTAGTTGGAAGAGTGGAGGACTGTGCAGGTGTGTGGGTGCATGTGGGCAGTGGATGAAGGCGAGGAGGAATGGTAGAAAATAAGCATGGAAAGGAAAGTTGGAGCTAGACTGTTCACCACCTTATACATCACTCTGAGGAATTTAGACCTTGTTCTACAGAGTAAAGTTTTAGGCAGAAAGTAATTGGTGTAATCTGTCTGTTGGATATTACCTTTGATGTCGAAAATGGATGAGAGATTTATAGGCAATAGCCTGTCAGGAAACGAGAGGAACACACACAGTGGAATCACTAGTTGCTGTTTGAAATTATAGGTGCAAGATGAGCAGAGTCCATCAGCATTCTGAAGAGAGAAGCAACTGACCCCAAGCTCAGCTGGCTGCACTGTCTCTGCTGTAGCAGACGGTATGCCCAGAAGCATAGGGCCCCTCTGTTGCTCTTTATTTTTTATGGACAAGTATGGGAGTCGCCCAGCGACTGGGGATAAAGACTGCTTTGGTGCTAAGCAGTCTGAGTTTAGTTATCAGTTATTTGCAAGGTTCTTTGGAAAGCCCAGCACCTATGGGCTTCAAGTGCTGTGGGAAATGGCAGCTCCTTTTGCTCAGAAGAGGAAATCACTTGGCCTGTGGGAAGCTGAGTTCAGGTGCAGTCCCTCTGGGGTGACAGTGGGACAGGACTAGTGAACCCTTTGCTTTGCAATCCAGAAAGAGTTCCTAGGGTTCTTTTCTACAGTCTCCTTTCTCTATAAATGAGAGCCTGAACCAGGACAGAGTTATGAGGAATGAAGAGAAAAGAATAGAGGTGAGAAATATCTAGAAGATACATAGGACAGGAACTGGTGACTAATCAGAAATGGGGCAAAATAAGGGAGAATGAGATTCTAGAATGGATGTCAAATCTCTGACATGAGGGATTAGGGGATAGTGGTGCCTTTGGCCAAATGAGGTGTTTAGGAGGGGATGATTTACAGAGAGAGGGGAGGGAACCAAGGGAAATAATCTCAGAGGTGCTTGAGACACATATGAGTGAACATACAAGTAGCCATTCTCTTTTTTTGGTTTGTTTGTTTTTGGTGAGGGAGACTTGTTTGTAGTGATTTTGAGCAGAGTACTTTCTATGATAAAATTTCCTCACAGTGAACTCGGAGTTCCCATGGAGTGTGCAGGACTTTTATAATAGAAGTTTGTGATCACTGTAAAGTCAGTTCTTGAGAATATAATAGGCCTCTCTAGTGACATAATTTAATTGAAAAATAAGCATATTAGAATTTTTAGAACCAAATAAATGTTTTGCTCTTCAAAGTAATTGACTACCATTGTTCAAAGTATTGCACAAATGGTAGAATTGCCTTTTTAGAAAGACCACTACTTTATGTGATAATTATTTGATATCCCTTAGCTGGGATAATTATGTGTTCATTAAGGGCAGCCTTGATATTTGAAAGTAGGCAGAATAATCCAAAGCAACTTTCTGAATAATATGGATGATTAACTTGAATGATACTGTGGACTTGTAACTTTGTAAGTATTTCTGCATGCCTTGTGATTAATTCTAAAGGCAATTCAAAAAGTAATGAGAACAGTAACAGCTTCCTTAGGAAAATTGTGTCTCCTTTCCTGTGGACCTTGTATATCCTTCATGTTGAACTTACAAATTAAAAGACTTATTTAAATTTGAGAGGCTTTTTCACTGTAGGTAAAAGTGTGCATCTCAAACTAGATTTTAAACTCCTTGAGTAGAAGAACATGTTTTTATTGCTTCTATTTCATGTTTCTTCTCTATCTTCGTAGTTTACAGTAGAGTTGTGTAAAATCAGTAGCCACAGAAACATCTCTTTACATTGTAGTCTACAAGGGGCAGAGATAATCAAGGTCATTGTCACTGCCTTAAACCTTAGAAGTCTAGGCCATGTAAGATCACAAATAATCCTCCTATCTGTTGTGTTTCAGACTTATTTTAGAAAGAAAGTTTCACATGTTGACAGGTCAGTTTCTTCCAGGTAATAAGACTTTTGTAGAGGAAACACACTCAGAAAGACATATCACTTGTTAGTGTGACCCTCTATGTCTCTCCCAGGCACAGAGTTCAGTCCTAAACTCACTTTATACAGACTCTTCAGCTGCCACGATTCCATTCAAACTTTTGAGATCTTCAGACTCATTCTAATGTGACTCAGTCCAATCACAAAATGTTCTAAATTTCATCATCAGTTCCTTGAGCCATTCATTCATTCTTCATTTAAAATTAATGCGAACATTGTGGCCACTAGCGTTTGTCAGCAATTCTATTACCATTAACTACAGATGTAAATACAATTGTATGTCCCAAGCAGAGACACGTATTAAATGACTGGAAAAACAAAAAATATTGCTGCTTGAATTTATTATGTACTGAAACTTCTATGGATTCTGGGAGCATTTTGATATTGGTTAAAGATGTTTTGCTTTTTAAAAAGTGCACATGCTGCAGAAAGAGACTGTTATGTTAATAACTCCAGTATCTCATATAAAATGTATTAAATTTTAAACATGTTGGTGCCATCTTAGAAAATGCCTTTTAATTAAAGTCATAATTTAGTTGTGTTCAGCTTAATTGCGAATATCATTGCCTATAATTGCAAGTGACTTTTTCTGTGAGTTGTGGTATGTACTGCCTTTTCTTAACATTACTAGTGATAAGTTATATTTCAAATGTTTTAAATACTCTATAAGTTAAATTAACATTTTATTATGTGCACATATATCTGTGTTTGCATCTGTACACACACATATACAGGCAGATGCACAGACAAAGAACCTTTTTCTCTAGGGCCCTGGTTCGTGAAGAAATCTTATATCTTACTGAAAATTTAAAACTAACATCTCTAGAAATATCTTTATAAGGCTTGTTTTCTTTTTTCTTTTTTTTCTTTTTTTCGCTCTTTTGCTTGTCTGTGAACCCCTCATATTGGCTTGTCTAAATTTTCTTTTCTTGTTTTGCTTACTTTGGTTTGTTAAAAAGACTTTTTGTGTTGATATTTTGAGCAATTTGGAGGAAAACATAACAAAGAAATAATGCCTGTTATTACCCTTTGGATGCTGCTTTATAATAATCCATTTCAGATATTAAATAAATAAGTAGGAAGTTGATAAGTCATGTGAGAAATTGCTATCTTTTTGTAATTCATGATATATTCTACCCCCTTGATTTTTGGATTTTATTAACAGCTAAAGTAAATTGACCCTTTATTTACATTTTGTACTTTTAGATTAAGATGGTGGCTGGAGTTAGCATCCTCTTACTTCCTATTCAACTATTCAAAACATACATAAGAGATGCAGAATCATAGTAGCTCTATGAACTAAGTCTATCAACCAATGATTTCTTAGAAGCTGGGTAGATATTCTCACACCTTCAGTGTGAATGTAGGTTGAGATGTTAAGTGGCTGGAATAGACTTTGACCTGTGCATCAGATCAGTGCTAATCAAGTTGAAGATAGGAGGATGCTTTCACTCATGCTCTGTTTTAGAGCATGTTTTAGATAGGCAAGATGTGCAGTTAGCAGAAAACCTGGCAGCTTCTGCCCTCCTAAGTGGAACAAATTGAATGATCTGACCCTTCCCTAGGCACCACGTAACTCCCTTCGTTTCTATTTACAGATTTGTTATCTGGTGAGGGCTCTCTTCCTGGTTTGCAGGTGGCCACCTTCTTATTGTATCCTCACAAGGCAAAGACGGAGAGAGGGCTTTGGTCTCTTTTTCTTCCTGTAAGGGCATTAATCCCATTATGGAGGCTCCACCCCTCATGATCTCGTTTAAATTTAATCGCCTCCCAAAGGCTTCACCTCAAACACCATCACATTGAGATTTAAGGCTTCAATATATAAATTTTGAGCAAGGAGCAAGGGACACAATTGCAGTTGCAGGTCATAACATTTGCAAAGTATTAAATTCTGTTTCTTTCTTTCTTTCTTTTTTTTTTTTGAGACAGAGTCTCGCCCTGTTGCCCAGGCTGGAGTGCAGTGGTGCTATCTCGGCTCACTGCAAGTTCTGTCTCCCAGGTTCACGCCATTCTCTTGCCTCAGCCTCCCGAGTAGCTGGACTACAGGTGCCTACCACCACACCCGGCTAATTTTTTGTATTTTTTTTTAGTAGAGATGGGGTTTTACCCAGTTAGCCCAGATAGTCTCGATTTCCTGACCTCGTGATCTGCCTGCCTCACCCTCCTAAAGTGCTGGGATTACAGGTGTGAGCCACTGTGCCTGGCCTAAATTCTGTTTCTTATTGTCAGTGGCCATGCCTATAAAGAAGGAAAGATCCACTCTTTTTCGGGCAAAATCATAGGGATTGAATATTTGTTAGAAATTGCTAATATGTTTAGAGACAATGCATTTGCAGCCCTGCTGTGTATGAGTTAACAGAGGAAAGTGTAGACTCATCCAAATGCATAGAGAGGAGGACAGGTGCATGTTTTTTCTAAGTACCAGGTTTCTTTTCATTCAAAGATGAGTATAATGACCAAAAAAAAAGTCGTGAGATCCTGGATACCCAAAAATAGAATTTCCCAACTTATCTTCTAGGACCCCAATTCTTTGATAAGCCAACAGTGTTTCACTGGAAAGAGGGTTCAGCAGTTAAATGCACTTGAGAGTACCCCGTGTTACATTATCTCTGCTTTGACTTGACAAAGCATATTAAAGTCTTGGTAAGTCTTATGGCAAAGAAATAGAACTGTTTCAACCCTGAGTATCTCAGACTACTTGGTTATAGAACTGTTAAGTTTTCTATAAAACATGGTTTGGGAAAAAGAAAAAGAATACTATAAGAGATGATAATAACGTGAAGATAGAGAGAAAACTCCTACATTTGAGATATAATTTACTGAAAGGAACAGTAGATAAGTTTTGAAATCATTTGATTTGAAATCTCAAAATACATGAAAACACAAGTTCTATGAAATTAAGCATAAAAAGCAGCATAAAAAGGCAATTGATGGGAGATAACACTTAGTGATAATAAAGAGCATACTTAAGATGCTCTTTGGGGAAAAAGAATAACAGATTAAAGTTTGTGAGGACAGATGATGCACAAAGAGAAGACATTTCTTTGAAATTTATTAGAATAATTAAATGCAAGCAATAGTTAAATATGTAGCATAAGAAAGTTTTCCTGAGTTCTTTTTTATTTTTCAAGAAAGCATGCTTACATTTGCCCTTAATTTTTTTATTTGTATAAATTATGGGGTGCAAATATAGTTTTGTTACATGAATATATTGTGTAGTGGTGAAGTCAGGCCGAGCCGTCTTTTATATTAATATTTAAATTTGTGTTGACAGATTGAAAATATGCACAGTATTTCAAGCAAAATAAGTGAAAATATTTATACCTAGGGTATCTTTTCAAGATATTATAATACCAAGGAAAAATGAAAAAAAAATCTGTGAATAACCAGGGAAAAAATAAGTTAATCACAAAAGAATGAAAATTGAATTGACTTCAGAATTCTTCACAGCATTAAATACCAAAACATAATACAAACATATAAAATCTTTCCTATTTTTCTCATAACTTATTTAAAAAGTTGATAAGTATACATTCTGCCTGACTGTTGATAAAGTTGGTAACTACATACTTCCATCTAAAATTACTAAATGTTAACACTTTGTGACATTTACTTTCTCCCTCTCTCTCCTTTATTTGTATATCTACATACATCTATGTATAGGTTGCAGATATCATGTCACCTCAACTTTAAAAACTTTAGCATTGGTATTTATGTCCTATGAATAAAGACACTCTCCTACATTATTACACTAACATTATTAAACCTAGAACATTTCAGATGGATATAACAATATTATCTATTATAGAGCTCATGCTCAAATCTCTCCAAATGTCCTTTTTGGTTCTCTATTTATTTGCTTTTTGATATAATAGATAGAAGTTTATGCATTGCTTTGGTTACTGTATCTCATTCTGTTTTATTTAGAGGAGTCAAAAGCCTCCAATAGCTCTCCTTTACAAACCTCATACATTCCTATGTACCTTGACATTAAAACTGTTCATAGCCTTGCTAAAAGCCATTTCTTGCCTAATCGTTTGTATTACTTTAAGTCAAATTATGCTATGCTATGACATAAGCTATTGCATGATTAAAACTTGCACTTCCCATCTTCTAAACTTTTCTCTTTGCTTTCTTTGAGCAAGGTACTCAAGACATAGCATGGTGTTTTGCATGTTGAAGTGTTTTTCTGACAACTGTTTTCTTATAAAGGTTGAATTGTTTTAATAAGAATAGTACTGTTTTTTTTTTCCTGGCCTCAATTTGTCTTTATATAGAAAAGACATTTTCAAAAATATTTGGAGAAACACTTTGAACTATTTTTAACCATTCATTGAATCACGGATTCATACATTTACTCATTTATCATAGAACTTTCATTTGTGTTTACTATGTGACATAATTATGTAAGCAAATAAATAGCTCACACTATGACAAGCATAATAAGTTGTATGCAAAGTGATTTAAGACCCAGAAAAGACAACAATTACTTCTTTTGAAGGAATTAATAAGGGAGGGCATTACAGGAGATGAGACAACAAACGCCACTGTACTTAGTAGAGAGTACAAGCAAATGGAAAATAGTGGCACATAATTTGTTTTTCTGTTAAGACAATGTTTATTATTAAGAACCTTTCTTACCCTGAAAGAGCAAAGGATGAATGAAATGAAAAAGTTATTTCTTTGAAAAGGTAAATAAAATAGATAGGCTATTAGCTAGGTTAACTAAAAGAAAGAAACAGAGAGAGAAGATTCAAAGAAGCACAGTCGGAAATGATAAACTGACATCATGACTGGGAAATAAATTTTTGGGGAAATAAAATCCCCAAAATAGACGAATAATGCATACTGAAACTGAATCAGTAATAAAAAAATCTACCACCACCAACAAAAAAGACCAGGACCGGACAGATTCACAGCTAAGCTATACCAGACATACAAAGAAGAGGTGATATCAATCTTACTGAAACTATTCAAAAAAATTGAGGAGGAGGAATTCCTCTCTAACTCATTCTACAAAATCATTATCATCCTGATACCAAAATCTGGCAAGGATAACAAAAAAAGAAAACTGTAGGCTAATATTCCTGATGAACATGGAAACAAAAATCCTCAACAAAATACTAGCAAACTGAATTCAACAGCATACCAAAAAGATAATTCATCATGATCAAGTGGGTTTTATTTCAGGAATAAATGGAGGATGATTCAACATAAGTAAACTGATCAATGTAACTCACCATATAAACAGAATTAAAAACAAAAATTATGCAACCATCTCAATAGATGCAGGAAAAACATTCAATAAAATCCAACATCCCTTCGTAATAAAAACTCTGAACAAACTATGCATCAAAGGAACGTAACTCAAAATAATAAGAGCCTTAGATGATAAACCCACAGCCAACATCATACTGAATGGGAAAAAGTTGAAAGCCTTCTTTCTAAGAATTGGAACAAAACAAGGATGTCTTGTTCCACTCCTATTCAATATAGTACTGGAAATTGTAGCCAGAGTAATTAGACAAGAAAAATAAATACAAGTCATTTAAATTGGAAAAGTGGAATTCAAGTTTTCTCTCTTCACCAATGACGTGATCTTACACCTAGAAAACCTGAAAGATTTTTCCAAAAGACTCCTACACTTGATAAATAACTTCAGTAAAGTTTCCAGATACAAAATTAACATATAAGAATCAGTTGCATTTTTATACACAAACAGCACTCAACCTGAGAACCAATCAAGAATTCAATCTTATTTGCAATAGCCACAACAAAGGTAAAATACTCAGGAATGCATTTAACCAAGATGGTGAAAGACCTCTACAAGGACAGCCATAAAACACTGATGAAAGAAACTGTAGAGGACACAAACAAATGGAAAAACATCCCATGCTCATGGAGAGGAAGAATAATATCGTTAAAATGACTATACTGCCCAAGGCAATCTACAAATTCAACGCAGTTTCTGTCAAATTACCAATGTCATATTTCACAGAATTAGAAAAAAAATTCTAAAATTCACATGGCACCAAAAAAGAGCACAAATAGCCAAAGCAATTCTAAGCAAAAGGAGCAAAGTTGGAGGCATCACATTACCCAGCTTCATGCTATATACAAAAGTAGGCACATGGATCAATAGAACAGAATAGATAACCCAAGAATAAAGCCACATAGCCAAAACCAACTGATCTTCAACAAAAGTTGACAAGTTCAACAATAAGAAAAGGAAACCCTATGCAATGTATTGTGCTGGGAAAATTGTGTAGCCATATGCAGAAGAATAAAACTGGACCCCTCTCTCTACATACAAAAATTAAACCAAAGTGTATTAAAGACTTAAATGTGATACTTGAACCTATAAAAATCTTAGAGGAAAACCTAGGAAAAACTCTTTCAGGCATTGACCTAGGCAAATGATTTATGATTAAGATCTCAAAAGCAAATGCAGCACAAACAAAAATAGACAAATGGGACTTAATTAAACTAAAGAGCTTCTGCACAGCAAAAGAAGCAATCAACAGAGTAAACAGGCAACCTACAGAATGGGAGAAATATTCGCAAATTATGCATTCAACAAAAGACTAATGTCCAGAATCTATAAAGAACTCAAACCAATCAACAAGAAAATAACAACTCCATTAAAAAGTAAGTAGAGGACAGGAGCAGACATTCCTCAAAAGACACAGAAGCAACCAACAAACATATGAAAAAATACTCAATATTGATAATCCTCAGAGAAATGAAATTTAAAACCATAATACAATGCCATCCCACACCATTCAGAATGGCTACTATTAAAACATCAAGAAATAACAGATATTGGTGAGGATGCAGAGAAAAGGGAATGCTTGTGCACTGGTAGTGGGAATGTAAATTAGTACAACTCCTATGGAAAACAGTGTGGACATTTCTCAAAGAACTGAAAATAGACCTGCCATTTGACTGAGCAATCCCACTACTATTTACACAAAGTGAAAGAAATGGTTATCCCAAAAAGACACCTGCACCTGTATGTTTATTTGCAGCAGAATGCACAATAGCAAGGTCATGTGGTATCAACATAAGTGTCAATCAATGGTTGATTGAATAAAGAAAATGTGGTATGTATATACCATGGAAGACTATACTAAGAAAGAATGAAATCATGTTCTCTGCAGTAACATGGATGGAACTGGAGGGCATTATCCTTAGAGAAATAACTCAAAAACAGAAAACCAATTATTACATGTTCTCACTTACAAGTGGAAGCTAAACAATGGGTACATGAACATAAAAATGGAAATAATAGACCCTGGGGACTCAAGAAAGGGGTAGGATGGGAAGGGAGTGAGGGTTTAAAAATGTATCTATTAGCTACAAAGCTTACTATTTGGGTGATGGGTTCACTAGCAGCCCAAACTTCACCATTATGAAATATATCAATATAACAAACCTGCATATATACCCCCTGAATCTAAAATAAAATAGATTAATAAAAGAATTGGGAACTGTTTTCTGTGATGCACTTTTGAACCATTTGGGAAATAAAATGGAGATCTGTAAATTGTTAGTCTATTACCACCATTATGCTTGAATAACTAACAAAGGTACTGGATTGTATATATTATCAATGTGGCCATGATAAATCCAATATGGATAGTTTTTTTGGATAGCTGGAAAGTGCCAGAACTGAGATTGACTGGTCTCTCTGCTTCTCAGGCCTAGATATCATGTAGACATAATGATCTCAAACTGAAAAAAAGGGGAAGAATTTTAAAAATTGAGTGGTGGAAGACAGAGGGAGATGAAGAGATTCTTTGCTTCTTCTGTCTGAAGAACGTTTGAGAAGAACTGGTGCCGGGTTTTGGATTGAACAGGAAATTAAAGCTCTTTGACCCTGGTGATGAAAGTCGGTCAGAAACAGGGCATCCAGTTCCTCTTTCTTTCCACTGGGCTTGAGAAATTAAGTCCAGTTTGTATTTCAGGTAAATAACAAATAAATAAATGTTTGAACCTTAAGGCTGCCTGATTCTTAAATAAGGTATGTAAGAAATTTATTTTTGTTATTCCAAGTGGCAAAAATATGTTATTGAAAAAATATTGTGAAATGAAGTCCAAGTAGCGTATTGCATACACAAACAGGGACACTGTGATGTTGAATGCTACTCAACTCTTCCCTCCATACTCTTGATTTACCTCTGTGGGCCACTGGAGGGCTTTCACTCAGACATGTGCTCCCTCTTGTGGCGTATCAGAAATAACATGCCATCATGTAGACAAAACACAGAAGGTTTTTGTTAACTTTTTTTGTTGTTAGTTTTTATGACCCATTAATTCATAAAAAGAAGAATATCTGATTTTAGTTGAAAACAAATGTACAATTTAAAAGCATTTTTAGTAATTTATGCTATAAATGAACCACTTCCATATGGTAGCAGTTTTGCTTTATGAACGTCAAAAAATTGACCAAAGCTTAATTTTTCTTAATGGTTTAGGCATCTAGTTTTTATATGGTGATAGTTATACAAAATGTGTTCATGATATAAAACTGAATGAAATAAACACAATTCAATTTAATAAGTTATTATTTCTAATGTTAAACCATGTAGCTAAAATGATATATGCACATTAGCTGCTTTAAAACTATTTATCAGCATCCTGTCAATCATAAAGTCATTTCTAATGCATTTTAGAAACATGCCTTGCATTATATTATTAGAAATTTGGCACAGGAACTGCAATCTGAGAAACTATTTTGTTGTCTTAAAAGCCTATGCATTGCAGGAATTTTATTTTCCTATTTGTTTCAGCAGAGCAGGGACTTTCTTTCAATCACCTCTCCCTTCAGAGCTATCTCTTTACCACCTGCAGATGTTTGTATAAAAGGTTTTGTGAAAAGTAATGTAAGTAGGAAGCACAAGCATAAAAGAAGGAAAAATAAGCAAAAATTATACTTTCATTTTTATGTAATTATAATGAACAGCACTTTCTATACATCTGTTGTATGTATAGTCTCGAACAAAGAGATGATCCATACCTTAAAGAACTTGTGATTCATTCACAAACCCATCCATTCATTCATCAAATATTTATTTAATACCTACTAAGTACCAGTAAGTATTCAGAGGGCTGGACTAAATGAAATGGCCAGCGACAGAGTTCCTGCATTGTGAAGCATATGTTCTAATTGACAGTGGAGGGGAAATGCCAACTAAATGAAAAGAGGCACTCATATAGGAAAGATATTAATTTGTTGTGTTACTCTGGTTTTTATAAGATAAGCTAACGGTCAAAATCAAGGAAAACATTTAATTTTATGTATATAATAATAATGAATTAGAGTAGAAATGAGGATTGCTTTCTTATGTCTTCAGTTTGTAAGAAATCTGAAAGCAGAATTTTATGCTAAGATTATCTTGGTTGGAAGGATAAGGTCATCAGAGCTCCAGAGTATTGCAGTTTATGATAATGAACTCTGCAGCCAGGGTGCTTGGGTTTGGGTTCTTTCTCTTACTAGGACTGTGGCTTTAGGCAAGTCACTTAGCCTCTCAATGCTTCAGTTTCCTTTTCAGTAAAATGGAAATAAAAAATAGTACCTACCTCTTGGTGGTGGTGTTTGGATTAAATGAGTTAATGCATGAAAACTGCTTGGAACACAGCCTGGCACATAGCGAGCAAAACAGTATTTGCTATTAGCACTCAAGCCTGAGCAATAAAAAGCCTTCATAGAGCTCAAGTCTGAGCGATAAAGAGCCTCAAGCCTGAGCAATAAAGAGCCTTCATAGAGCTTGTCCCATGATTGTAGCTTGGCATTCGTTGCTTATGAGGAGATTGAGATGATATGATAATTGCCTGTGGGGAGGAAGGAAGAAGGTACTGGATTTGTTCTTTTCTTTCTGAAATTTGTGATGTAGCTTCAGCATTTTGTTTTGTTTGTTTGGATAATTTAGTTTGCAAAAAAATGAGAATTAGGCAAATTAATGGAGCTGCTATCAGGGGTAGAAGGGATGTCCACAGAGCAGAATCCCAGTGTCAACACACATAACTCCATGTATAACCCACCACACTTCCATGGATGTGCCTTGTCACAATGATGAGTCTCTGGAATTTTCAGATTTCATCTAAATGTTTGTGGTTCAGTTTTCTCGTTCAGAAAGTAGAGATCATAATTTTTCTCCCCCACGTTTGAATGTTATAACTTTATTTCTGTAAACTTTCTTGCTAGAATCTTAGAGGTAGAGAACTTGAACTGGAGAGATCACCTCATTAAAACACTGTTTTCATAACTGAAGGAATTAAAGGCTAGATAGAGTGTTACTCATCTGTGCTAACATGACTAGATGTGAGCAAATAGCTCTAAAACAGGATTTGTTGATTTTTTAAAACATTATTCAGAAGTCACAGTGCTTTCTTTGAAATGTCCTGTATTAATCACTTTTGCCCATAAATCTCAGTGGTTTAATCAAGCTATATGATGGCTGCTGGTTTGGTCATGGCTCGACTGGGCTCTGTCTAAGGTAGACAAGCCTATGGTAACCTACATATATCTTTCATTCTGGAAGTCAGGCTAAAGGAGCTGCTGCTATGTGAGTCATGGGTTTCTCATGGCAGAGAGCAGAAGACTAAAAAGAAGCAAACCAAATTAGTTAAAGCTTCTGTGAAGACAGCCATCTGTCATGGTTGCCCCTACTCAGTTCACCAAAGCAAGTCATTTGGCCACGTCCTGAGTAAGTGGGATGGAGAAGAATGTTGCATCTAATTGAGTCATGACAAAGACTAGGAGAGAATGAATAACCCCATGTTTCACATAAATAGTCCCAGACATAAATTTGTACACATATTAATGGTATAAAAATAGCCTCAAATAACTGTTCCCCTCACCAAAAGGCAACATCACTGTGTTGCAAATTTGTCTACTATAAAATGTATGTATAATATAAGCACTTAGCATTCTAATCAGAATGATTTTGCTGCTTGTTGGGAGAAAGTATTGATACTTTCCTCTTTATCTTTTTTCTGTATCTGAAAATCACTCCAGATTGGAAATCAGAAGCTCTGGGCATCCACTGCGTGAACCTCAGTTTCATCATCTATAAAATAGTTGTAGCATCAGTCCTGTCTACATTATTGGTTGATGAGAATAATATCTACAGAGTGCTTCCCTTGTGGTAGACACTGTCCTGAACACTTCTACATATTTTAGCATATTTATGTGCAATAGGTACCATTATTACCACTAATTTACAGTGGAAGAAACTGCGTCATGGAGCAGCTTGTCCAAGGTCACACAGCTAGAAAGTAAAGAATCTGAGGTTTATAGCCAGGCTATCTGACTCAAAACTTATGTGGACATCCACCCCATCGCACAATAAAAAAGAGTATGTGAAAATTCTTTGCAAACTCTAGCAAAGAAATATAAGATTGAGATCTCATTCATCATTCTTTTTAAAAACAAACATTGTAGCATTTAAATATTTAAACACATTACTAAAAATTGTAGTTGCAGTGTTTTGCCCTCACCCCTGTCTCTATCCTTGTCTTATATCCTAGTCCCTGAAAGGAAAAGTAACCACCCAAAGAGAGCTTATGAAAGGGCCTGGCTTAGTAATGCCATTTGTATGGGGTTTTGGAAACAAGTAACAGTAGTTACTATGCATGGAACGCTCACCCTGATGTAGGTGTATTTATTAGAATCTTCATCATGATCCTACAGGGAATATTCTTTTCAGCTTCACAGTGAGGAAACAGGCTTAGAGAAGATGAGTTAATTGATTTGCATGTAAGTAGCTGATCTCATTTCCAATCCAGCTGTCTGTGACACCACGCCCACCATGCGCCTTTCAAGTACAAGGCTCAGGATGATGTCATTATAATCGTCAGATGGTATTCCACCCACAAGGATGTGCTTATTGAAGCTTTCTTGAATTGCGATAGAAAAATGCTCTGTGAGCTTCCAATGAAGATCTCTAAATTATCACCTAATCTGCACATCAAAACAAATTTGTTTCAAAAAGTAGGTCAGATTCATTCACTGAGCTTTAGTAAGTTCACAACAGAAGTGGATACTGATCATGTGATTCAAAGTCTAATTCAGAAGCTATTGGAGTTTTTTTGTTTGTTTGTTTTTGTTTTTTATATCTCCCCTTAGACTTTGTATGAATGGGAGAGGGAAACAGGTATAGAATATTTCAACTGAGATTTCAGGAAAAAACAAAAAAAACAAGAGGAATAAACATCAAAACTCATGGAACAGGCCATGTTCTGCTTGGGACTTACTTCTGTAGATTCATTATTAGTGCATCCATTTGTTTATCTACCTATCCATCAAACATGTGCTGAGAACTCTTATTGAGTCAATAGGTTGCAGAGTACAGACATCAAACTATTTGGGTTTCAGTCTCAGCTCTGTCACTTAATAGTTGAGTGGTCTTGAACAAACTGTTTAAGCCATCTCAGCTTCACTTCCCCATATCAGGACTGATGTGAGAATTCACTGAGATAATGTATGTGAAGGTCTTGGCACCATGTTTGACATACAATAAGAGTTCAATAAATATTAGTCATGATGTTGATGAGAATGATAATGCTGATTTGAAAATTGCATGCTAAGTACTAGGATAATAAAGAAGGCATGGTCTCTACAATCAAATGACTCAAAGTCCAGTAGGAGAAGTACGGGGTAATTATATAAGCAATGATGTGGAATGAATTCAATAACAGAGGTAGATACACAATGGATACTAAAGACAAAGTGCGCTACTCTGCTTGCTTACACCAGGTGGTTTAATAAAGGAGGAAGTGCGTGAGCTGGGCCTTGAAAAATGAATTACCCCGTAATATGTAAATAGAATGATATTCTACTTTAACAGTTTGTGAAAATGCACAGAGATAGAAAATACCATAGTACATTCAGGGAGCAACAAACAAACGTTTAAACCCTGAGGATAAGATGCAGTGGAGAATTCTGTTATGGGGTTTGAACTTTAGGCAGTAGGGAAACACTTGAAGAGCTTTAAAGGGGACAGTAACAAGGTCAGATTTGCATTTTAGAAAGATGATGTTGGTGACTGGAAGATGGACAGTGAGACTGGAGACATGGAAAACAGACTATGAGCCACTGAAACATTCTAGGCAGAGAAACAGCAAGGTGGTGGTAGTGCAGAGGACAAATGGATAGAGTATAATGCCGAGTCAGAGGTAAGAAGGCAGGAGACAGGAATCCAGCTTTAATGTCTGGGTTTCAGAATAGTGGTGCCATTCACTGAGAGAGAGGAGTCAAGATGGGGAGGACACTTGGGGCATAAGATAATGTGAATTGAAATTTTGGTTTGTATCTGTAAGACTAAGGAAAATGGAGTCGTGGTATTAGATGGAGAAAAATACTATAAGAAGGTAATGTGCAACCTAGTATTTCCCTTTAAGGGGTGTCAGTTGTGGAATAGACCTTATCCAAAGCATTATCATCATCTTGTTAAATAGTAGCTCCAAGGTTACTTGCTTTTGGAGCTGTGAGCAGTGCCTTGTGATAGCTGCCTAAAAGTACTTGCTGGTTGACAACAGAGGGAGACATGTAGGGATTAAGAGTGTGGGCTTCAGAGTCCCATTACCTGGTTTTGAACTATAGCACACATAGTTATTTGCTCTGTATCCTGGGACAAATTACTTGATCTCTTCATAAACTAGTTTGCTCCACTGTAAACTCAATCAGGTTGTTATGAGGATTAGACAAAATATTACATAAAAAAGCACTTAGCACAGTGCTTGCTTAGGTCAGGTGCTCAATACAAATTCAATAAAATTTTTTTGTTTCTTTTGAGATAGAGTCTCACTCTATTGCCCGGGCTGGAGTGCAGTGGTGCAATCCTGGCTCACTGCAACCTTCCCCTCCCATGTTCAAGCAATTCTTGTGCCTCAGCTCCCTAGTAGCTGGGATTAAAGGTCCATGCCACCATGCCTGGCTAAATTTTGTATTTTTAGTAGAGATGGGGTTTCACCATATTGGCTAAGCTGATCTCATACTCCTGACCTCAAGTGATCCACCCACTTCAGCCTCCCAAAGTGCTGAGATTACAGGCATGAACCACCCCACCAGGCTTCAATCGCTTTTATTATTACTCATAAAGAATGCTATGTTTTACACTGAAAGATGGCGCTGTTAACCCACCTCTCGTTGGAATGTGTACTTTGAACTGTTTTTCTAGGAATAGTGATGGATAGGACTGCGTAATTCACAGTTGTTCACCTGGTTCACCCCTGAATGAGTAAGGGTCATTAGGAAGATGATTAGCCAGCCTTCAACGTGCAGGCTGCAACTAAGGGGTGGTTTGTCTTTATGTGAAGTGTTTACTTGTACGTGACCTGACCTACATTTTCACCAAACAATGACAAATAAAAGTAAACAGAGTCTATCCTCTTTAATTGTATTAGTCAGGGTTCTCTAGAGAAACAGAATTAGTAAAGTATATATATGTGGAAATTTATTATGGGAATTGGCTCACAAAATTGTGGAGGCTGAGAAGTCCCATGATCTGCCATCGACAAGGTGGAAACCCAGGAAGGCTGGCTGTGGTGTAATTATTCAGTCAGAGGCCTCTGAAGGCCTGAGAACTGGGAGAGCCAATGGTGTGAGTCTTAGAACCCAAAGGCTTGAGAACCAGTAGCTCTGACGTGGAAGTGCGGGAAAAGATGGATGTCCACCAGAGAGAGTGAAGTTGCCCGTCCTGCCTTTTTTGTTCTATTCAGGGCCTCAGTGGATTGTAGGATGCTGGCCCACGTTGGTGAGGGAAGATCTTCTTTACTAATTCAAATGCTAATCTTTTCTGGAGACATCTTCACAGATACTCCCAGAAATAACACTTCGCCAGCTATGAAGGTATTTCTTAGCTCAGTCAAGTTGCCACATAAAAGTAACAATCACAGTAACCTTTGTCTAATCCTTGTCTGAAATAAACAGTAGGAACATCTTATATCATGGGTCCTCATTAAATATGAAATTTCCAAGAAAGAGAGTTATCTGCTTGTAGAAATGAGAATTAATAATTATCAAATTACCAATAGTTGTCTTGCCTATGTAGAAACAAGGTGAAAAAATGAAATACAATAATCTGCTGTGAAAATAAATTAGCTAATACAAAAAATACTCCTTTATATTTCCAAAGGAGACAAAAATTGATTTCAAAGTATTTTAATTACCGTTTGTTACCTTTCTGTATGACTTTCATGTTTACCCTGTTCAGCATGTCTACTTATTACTGAAATTGGGTGGGGGAAAAAGAAGAGGAATTGAGTACCGAGATTTTCCCTCATTATGGGGAAGGCTTTTTGAGAGTTTTAGCAGAGTTTTGAGAGAGAAGGGAAAGATTTCACTCAGAAAACTTTGGAACATATAATATCCTACTGAGAAAATAATAAGTTATTACCTTTTTTCTTTGATCAAGAAATAGGAAATTAGTGGTTAAAGGTTTCTGTTGTTTCTACTATCACTCATATGGCTAGACTTAGATTCCGGCCCTGAAAACAACTAACAGTGTACTTCAGACCTCTAGACTTTGTTTTTCTCATCAGGAAAATAACAAAAATTAAATCATCTTTAAAATTTCTGATAGTTTCCATATCATATTCTTTTCTCTCCATTTCTTTTCATTAATAGAATAAGAGAAGTTGTGAAGAATGTCTAGTCTACTGCAGTTTTGTCTTTGCTGAGGAATCTCTCATAATTCGAAGCTTCAAACCTCCCATAAACAAAAATCCCGGAGAATCAGCCTATTTTATTGTTGGGCAATTCAGTTCATTAGAAATTCTTTCTTATGTTTAATAAGTGTGCCATGTCATTTGATTATCTTTTCATTTGTGCATGTATTTCCATATATCTCTAAAAGGTTTTAAGTCAGCGTATAATGCTGAAACATAATATAAAATATAGCTAAACATAAAAAAGACAAAATCAATGAAAAAGAACAGAGAAATAGATCCTGCTGAGCCTCTAATAGAAGATAATTATCACAGTTTAGAAATCAGTTTAGCCAGAGGTTCTCTGGCAGATAAGGCAAAAAGGGAAACCCATCGTGCATCTCACTGGCTTATATATATGGGGAGACACATTATAATTTTAAGCATTAAGTTCAAAGAGAAATGAGTTCATGAGGTCTTTATGTAAAGACCATCAAGTATCACACCAGACAGTGTCTTCAGCAAAATGTGCAGACATTGTCTTTAGGTTGTTAATTCTCATACTGCTTTTCTAAAAAAGCTGAAAGCATTATGTGTGTGTTTTTATTTTAAAGGCAGTATAACATTATTACAGTTGGTTTGGAAAGCAGAGGGAATAAAACATCCACAAATCTGCCAATCTGACACAATTATTTTCATGTTGGCAAATTTAATCATCTTTACTCATATGCAATTATGGTTTCCACAAGGAACCTCAGCTGGATTCCTTTAGCAGTAAAGGGCTCCAGGACATGTGAGCTGCCAGATGTATCCTCATGTTTCCATATGATATTCTCTTAATTTTGTAGCCCACCATTTCACTTAATACATTTTACATATTTTTCTTGCCACTAGATAATTTTTACAATTGTATAATTTTAAAAACCAACTCTCAATTTTCAGATTTACTACATTTTAACAGTCATTTAATTCAAGAAAAATACTGCAGTGAACATTCTTGTGCAAATTGCTTTTCCTCTTCTGGGTGGCGAACTGCGTTGTTGGAGTTTCCCATACAAATGCCTTTATTGAATTCCCTGTTGGTAACTGGTCCATATTAACGGACATTATAAGAGTCAGTTCTTTGCAATGTACTGGTATATTTACTTTTTTTTTTTTTTGAGACGGAGTCTCGCTCTGTCGCCCAGGCTGGACTGCAGTGGCGCCATCTCGGCTCACTGCAAGCTGCGCCTCCTGGGCTCGCGCCATTCTCCTGCCTCAGCCTCCGGAGTAGCTGGGACTGCAGGCGCCCGCCACCTCTCCTGGCCAATTTTTTTGTATTTTTAGTAGAGACGGGGTTTTACCGTGTTAGCCAGGATGGTCTTGATCTCCTGACCTCGTGATCCGCCCGCCTCGGCCTCCCAAAGTGCTGGGATTATAGGTGTGAGCCACCGTGCTCGTCTCTTGGTGTATTTACTATTAAGAATGTTAATGATGATATTACTCATTGTATTTTCTGTGTTTTCGTTATGAGGACATATGTGATAAATTTCTCTTTCATTTTAATATCAGAAATACAGTCATGCATGACTTAACAACCAGGATCTGTTCTGAGAAATGTGTCATTAGGTGAGTCCATTGTTGTGTGAACATCACCAAGTGTACTTATACAAACCTAGATGCCATAGCCTACTACACACTTAGGCTCTGTGGTACAGCCTATTGCTCCTAGGCTACAAACCTGTACAGCATGTCACTATACTGAATACTGTAGGCAACTATAACACAATAGTATTTGCGTATTTACATCGAAACATATAAAAGACACAGTAACAACATGGTTTAAAATTACTAGAAATGGCCGGGCGCGGTGGCTCAAGCCTGTAATCCCAGCACTTTGGGAGGCCGAGATGGGCGGATCACGAGGTCAGGAGATCAAGACCATCCTGGCTAACACGGTGAAACCCCGTCTCTACTAAAAATACAAAAACTAGCCGGGCGAGGTGGCGGGCGCCTGTAGTCCCAGCTACTCGGGAGGCTGAGGCAGGAGAATGGCGTAAACCCGGGAGGCGGAGCTTGCAGTGAGCTGAGATCTGGCCACTGCACTCCAGTCCGGGCGACAGAGCGAGACTCCGCCTCAAAAAATAAAATAAAATAAAATAAAATAAAATAAAATAAAATAAAATTACTAGAAATGTTACACCTGTATAGGCCACTTGCCATCAATGTAACTTGCAGGACTCAAGTTGCAGGACTCTGGGTGAGTCAGTGAAGGCCTGTGATGTTACTGTGAAGGCCTGTGAAGTTATTGTACTTTATGATAAATATTGTACAGTTAGACTACATTAAATTTATTAAAAAAATTTTCATTTTTCAATAGTAAATAAACTTTAGCTTACTGTAACTATTTACATTATACATTTTTAAATTTTAAATAATATTTTGACTAGTTTGTAATAACACAGCTTAAAACATAGACACATTTTACAGCTCTACAAAAATATTCTCCTTTGTTGGGTCTTTATAAGATTTTTTCTATTTTAAAGTTATTCCATTTTTTACTTTTTAAACTTTTTTGTCAAAAACAAAGGCACAAACACATACGTGACCCTTGGACTAGACAGGGTCAAGATCATCAATATTACTGTCTCCCACGTCCACACCTTGTTCTACTGGAGGTCTTTAGGGGCAGTAACACCCATGGAGCTGTCATCTCCTATGATAACAATGCATTCTTCTGGAATGCTCCTGAAGAACTTACCTGAGGCTGTTTTACAGTTAAATTGTTTTATAAGTGGAAAGAGTATACTCTCTGTTTGTTTGTTTTGCATGTTTTTTTTTGAGACAGAGTCTCACTCTGTTGTCCAAGCTAGAGTACAGTGGTGTGATCATGGCTCACTGCAGCCTCGACCTCCTTGGGCTCAGATGATCCTTCCATTTCATCCTCCTGAGTAGCTGGGACTACAGGCATGTGCCACCACACTCAGCTAATTTTGTTCATTTTTTGTAAAGATAAGATCTCACTGTGTTGCCCAGGCTGATAGAGTACACTCTCAAATAATAACAACAAGTATAGCATAGTAAATACATAAACCAGTAACATAGTTGTTAATTATCATGACCATATATTATATACTGTAAACAATTGTATGTGCTATACTTTTATATGGCAGGCAGCAAAGTAGGTTAATGTACACCAACAACACCACAAACACGTAATAGTGCATTGTGCTACAACTGATAGCACAACGAGGTCACCAGGCAATAGCATTTTTCAGCTCTACCGTAATCTTATGGAACTGCCATCACTTATGCAGGCTGTTGTTGACTGAAGCGTCTTTATTTGGTACATGATTGTAGTTGTGTGTGTATGTGTTTTGATTAATAGTTGATTAATATTTTCTTCATGGAATTAGGTCTCTGAATGTGTTTACTTCTTTACTATGAGCGCTAGAAAGGCACAGTGCCAAATCTGGCCCACATCGCTTGAACATGGATTGGCATCTGAAGAGATCTATGTAAAGCATACTAGCCAAGTTCCTGGAATCACCGTCTGTTTATTTACCTTTTGTCTTATTTCCTTCATCTATTTATTTTAAATTTTATTATATTTTGAGGCATTTTATAGTCTATGCAATCCTTCAAACATTTTTAGAACAAGGTAGGGATATAACTAAATAAATGCATGTAAATAGATTATTTCCTTAGAGTAAGTTTTGAAAAGTAGATACACTGGGTCTCATGTCTCATTATATCTTTACCCACTGAGAGATTTTCTGTAGGAAACTGAGATAATATAATCCAAGTGTGTTAATTCCTGGTGATTTATTGCATATATAATACCAAGTGAAGAGTTAGAGTCTCGAGAGGAATAAAGAGTCAAGTTATTTCTTTGAACATTTCCCTGCAATATCAGATGCTGCAAATGCTATTTTCAAGGGAAATTGTACTTTTCATGGGAAATTGTAATTTTCAATTAAATTAGCTGACAAAATATTGAATGTTCCAATTATATATTGTTAAAGAGGTACTCATCTGCTTTACATACCGAATATATAAACAATAAAATTGACATTATGTACTGAACACTTAGTAGCCAGCCAACTCCTTAATAGGGAGTTGGTTTATTTCCATAAGGGGTTGGATTGTTGGGGTCTTTAGAATAAGACTAATTTTTCTTAAAAAATGTGATCAGTATTTGAACCAATATATGGTTCAGGCTGACAATTTCTATGCTATTCCATATGGAAGAGGTAGTGAATTTTTGCCTACAAAAGTTGTTGATTGTTGCCTCTAACTGTAAAGTAACCTCAGCTGGGCTTCTTGACTAATAACAACCCTGACAGACCCTAGGACCTGGGAGCTATCAGATGTATCCTCAAAAAGCTTTTTTGGTAAGCTCTTGAGTCAACTAATATAGACACTTTCTTAACGGATCATCATCTAATTCAATCCACAGTTTAACAGCAAAACTTACTGACCAATGTCCGCAGCACACAGAATTTTCGTGGTTGGGAGCTGAGTGCCCTTTGAGACCCACAGGTTGAGTTGTATGGATAAAATGAAACAGCTGTGTTTTTTCTCTTTAGTCTTAGTGGATATTTTTCCCCAGGGAAGGAGAGAACAACTCTTCTACATGATGCCACTTTAATAATTTAGACAGATGTACTTTCTTCTCTCAAAATAACTCGTGCTGGAATCCTACTCTATTTGCTGTAGAAGAGAATTCAGTGTAAAATGAGCATGTGTCTTGAATTGTGTTTTAATGAGAGATACAACATAACAAATCAATTAATGTTATTCACTTATTGGTGTAGAGCTATCTTAGCATGATTTCTGAGGCAGTGGTGTAGGGAGAATCATCATGGTTGTCTTCGTAATGGTTTTGCAAAGAATAAACAAATCTAAAAACAAACCAAATAAACAGGAGTTTACAAATGCCAGGAGTTTTTCCACACAGAATTAATAGCAATTTCTTAGCTTAATATGCTTGATGGCCACTATGTTAAGTTGCCATTACTCTGTAAGGAGTAGAAAATGTTACTGTGGAACTGCCTGTCTTTTGTTGACAATGCTATTTGACAATACTGATATTGTGATACAGTATTCACATATTGTACATTAGAAATATCTATCATCCTTTGTGAACAATGACACTCAAACTATCCCTGTGGGAGTATATAGATAAGATCATTATTCTCATTTTCTAGATAAGGAAACTGAAATGAAATTCCTTGCCTAAGGTCAAAGAACAAATCACTGGCAGAATAAGATTAGGGGAGTGAGTTCTTGATTTTCATTCCATTGCTCAATCAATGAAGTCATATTGTTTTACTCAGTATGGGAAGAGATTATTATCAGTCAGTAGGAATAAGGCTATGCCCAGATGATGCCAGAAGACCAGCTGAAAAACAAAAATCTGCACAATCAACCATTTTTTTTCTGTAAAACACCAAACTAATTGTTATACCAACATTTTTCACTGAGCCGACTCCACGTCTTTGTGTCTTGCAGACACAGCCTCTGACTTTGTGTTTATGTTATATTCCAGACTTAATTTCTGGAACTACTGTCTTTTAAAAATCTAATTTTGGAATATCCTGAATTTCATAATTGTTTAATATGTTCTGAATAATATGTTACACGTGTGATAGAATTGGGGCAGAGTTCTTTGAAAGTGCTTTATGATAAAATCTCACAGCATTCCTTATATAGTGACAGAGAAAACACTTTTCTACCTCAAAAGCTCCAAGGTGAGAATTACTTAAGTTTTATGAAAGGACTGCAAAATAAGACCTTACCATGTTAGAAGAAAGCTGGGCTTCTATATCTGTCACCAACTATATATTACATAAATGCATTTGGGTTTGGCAAATAGGACGGAAATCATCAGACCCCATCTAGATCTCTCCTGAATCAGTTACTCTGGATATGAGGGTTGCCAAATAATCAGGTGACCTGTGGTATAGTCCATATAGAAGTTAACATGCAGAATAGCTGAGTTCTTTCAACATGCAACCAACATTTATTGTACTCCTCATACATAGTTACCTGCATCTCCGCAATCTGTCCTAATTCTTCGACATGTTCTGCTAGATTAATCAGTTGACAGGTGAAACATTTCTCCCTAGGTCAAACAGCATGTAAACTCAAGATCTTTGATCTTTTAACTCAGTTCAATCACAATGCCAGCAACTTTTTTGATGGATGGTTCCAGTTTATTTTAGTTAATCTTATATATTTTTTTGCAGTTGAAATACTAAAATACTTAACAAGTATGAACTCATAGTATTTCACAGAAAGAATGGCACAAGCATTCACTTATAGTCTGTAGGAATTGGAATAGGCTTGGTTCAATAATAAAGATCACAAGCCAGAAAAGGAATGGAAAATTCATTTCGCTCTAGTTCTGAAACACGTGAATTCAACCTTCATTAAGAACGACAATTTGCAAGCATATGAACTCACCACTAACAAATGAAAATACTTTTAAAAAATAGTTTGCATTCTCTATTTGAGTATTTATGAATATATGTAATATTAAAAGTGCCTTCATCCTGACTACAATGTATTGAATTTCCCTGATGTAGCTTTTGTGGTCTTATTTTTAAATAATACATACCTTCCAGTTTTGTTCAGATTGAAAACTTGAAGAAACCACATATAAATGCTCATGATGCCAGTAAAAGATGAAAAAAAATTTCTGCATTATAGTTTAAAAATCAAGAAATTAGATATTGACTTGACTGACTATTCTCTAGTAGTGTTTATATCCTGAGGTTTTTTTTTTTTTTTTTTTGCCATTTTAAAATAAGATTCCAGGGAAGTCTTGTAAGTCCCAAAAGTACTGCTATAATTACCTATTTAATATTGCAGCAGACATCTCAGAAATTTATATTTCACTTAAAATCCAAGAGTTAGTGATATCATTCATTCATTCAGTAGATGTTTATGTTAGTTATTACTCTGTGCCAAACTCTCTTTAGTGGATGAAGACAGCAGAGCCCCTGCCCTCACAGAGATAATTCTACTGTGATAAATACCATCACAATTAAACAGGTTTATGTGATAGAAAGGATGAGCTCAGGTGGATAGAGAAGGCTGGCTCTGAGGATTTAAATTGAAAGGAAAGGAAGGGGCCAGCTTCTAGAAGATTCACAGGAAAAGCATTCAAATGGGGTTCAAAAGCTCCAAGGTAAGAATTACTAAAGTTTTACAAAAGGACTACACAAACAGATCAGAATTTAGGGAGAGAAAGCAATGGTCATCAGAAATCTTTGAATGCTAAGATGGGAACATTTGGAAATTTGGAGATTCT
Source organism: Trachypithecus francoisi (assembly GCF_009764315.1). NCBI lineage: Eukaryota > Metazoa > Chordata > Mammalia > Primates > Cercopithecidae > Trachypithecus > Trachypithecus francoisi. The sequence continues at coordinate 15,625,659 of NW_022681460.1, read as the reverse complement.
TTACAAAGCCTACTCTTTTATTTTAATAATAAAGAAATCAAGGCCCATGAGACTGGCATGTTTTTGGTTATATACTAATTAATTGTAACCTGGGTCTGCCATTTCCCAGTCTGTTGCTTTTTCCGTTAAACAAAATACCTCTCTTTGTGCTTGAAAACTCTAGGTGCTAAAGCCAAGCATTGGGTTTTACTGTTGAGAATTTAAACCTGCATCATAAAGATCTGGCAAACATTTATTTAGGCTTTCTTTATATAATCAGTAGCAATTTCCAAAGCCATATTTATCACTGTGATTTGCATCCCTTATTCAGAAAATCTCAAAGCACACTTTAACCCCTCTGCCATCCATTGACTTTAGTCTCTAGCTTGGAGACGATTAGATCTTTTGTGGTGCACTACAAATTTGTAAGTTTGTGTTTAATTTCCATGTAGTCCATTTCCATTTGGAACTAGTAGATGGTTCATCTTGTTTATAAAAGGGACATTCTTTTTATTGCTTCCCATCATTTCCAATTATAGATCTATTGGCTTGCTAGACATCTCAGCTTTAATTTATGGACTTCTCTTTTTGATAGATGCCAAGACTTGAACATTTAGACCAAGACTTTATATAAATAGCAAGTATATTTTATATTTAGATATCCTTCTACTTCTTATATTTTTATAACTTTTTGGAGAAATGAATTGAGACTAACATGATACTGTTTACAGCTGTCTTTGACTTTTTGTTGACTTTTTTTTTTCTTCCAAGACTGAGTCTCACTCTGTTGCCCAGGCTAAAGTGCAGTGGCGCAGTCTTGGCTCACTGCAACCTCTGCCTCCCAGGTTCAAGCAATTCTCCTGCCTCAGCCTCCTGAATAGCTGGGATTACAGGCACATGCCACCACACTCGGCTAATTTTTTGTATTTTTAGTAGAGACAGGGTTTCGCCATGTTGGCCAGGCTGGTCTTGAACTCCTGTCGTCAAGTGATCTGCCTGCCTCAGCCTCCCAAAGCGCTGGGATTACAGGCATGAGCCACCATGTCGGCCCTTTGTTGGCTTTTTTTTTTTTTTTTTAATTTTTAAAAATTATACTTTAAGTTCTGGGATACATGTGCAGAATGTGCAGATTTGTTATGTAAGTATACACGTGCCATGGTGTTTTGCTGCACCTATCAACCCATCGTCTACATTCAGTATTTCTCCTAATGCTATCCCACCCTTAATCCCCCATCCCTCAGCAGGCCCCAGTGTGTGATGTTCCCCTCCCTGTGTTCATGTGTTCTCATTGTGCAACTCCTGCTTATGAGTGAGAACATGCAGTGCTTGGTTTTCTGTTCTTGTGTTAGTTTGCTGAGAATGATGGTTTCCAGCTTCAGGAATATATTATGAGCTAAGTTCTATATCCTAATAGAAGTCCTTTATTTGATGATGATTATATAGGGCAATTAACGCTGGCCTAAGAGTCATAGCCAGTAGGAATGGTAGCTTCTTGACAAATCAGAGTACAAGGATGTGTTCCCGAAACACAAAAAAGTTTAAGAAAATGATATTGCTCTTGAAGGAACTAAATGGACTCTTGCCTTTTGTATTTTAATGTAACGGAAAATATTAAAATGAATGAATAATATCGCTGCTGAAAGTAAAACATTTTCCTGAATACAGATGACATAATATTATTGTCATGAACTGGAGGTGTGTCTTATTAGACATTTAGATCTGCTATGTGAAATCTGCTGGTTATAAAGCATCTTAGAGTCACAAGGCCCCAAGTTGAATTCTGGCAGTGCCATCTACTCACTTTTATGAGAAATAAAATGGACCTAATAACTACCTTATATAACTGTTATAAGATTACAACAAAATGATGTAAAATAATGCTTAGCATGGTGTTGGGGTCAATACATGTGAATATAACAATGTTAAAATTGAGTTTTTGATTGAGGTTATGAAGACACAATAGAAGTAAAATTTCTAAGTCAGATCTCCATGCAGCTGACAAGGGAATCAGTCAAAGATAAGTATGGCTGCTCTTGGATCTCTCAGCTTGTTAATAATTTAGAAAGGATATATGGAGTGGAATGGAGGAAGAATTTGCTGATGGCATTTTGCTTTTGAAGAAAGCTGTTGGCACTCTATGGGCCCCCCTGTATTCCTGGGCTAATGAATGGGACCCCAAACCTAATGAGAGGGTGCTTCAGGAAGACCACTCTGAGGGCTAACTCTCCATCCTCTGCAGTTGGAAGGATAGAACACAGGTGCCTGACTCAGGTTGAGAAGGCTAAAGCAACCTATGGAAGTAGGATAGAGGTGACTTAGGGCACCAGCCTCTGTTTCCTCCTGCTAATTGTCAGGGCAAGGGATGTGTAAATATTATCTTAGGACCATAAGTGGGTCTCCTAATGAGCAAAAGTGCCACGACACTGTAGATGGACGGTCTGGAGGAGTTTTGGGTTTTGCCCAAGAAAGCTTCTGCTGGAGGATAAGAGGAGACCTGTAAGGGACAATGTGGTGGGAGAACTGCCCAGGAAACAGAAGCTGAGAGGCGACCGGGTGCAGGCATCCTAGAAATGTCTGCATCTTAGCAACTGCAGTGAGGGTTCCTTTAGAGATGGGGAAGCCCCAAAGGCCCTGCATGAGTGTCCCAGAGAGGAGTCAGCTTGAGTTTCTGCCAGCAGGCTCAGAGTGGGAAGTCGACTGAGTGTGGCCTTCTCATCTTTACTCCCTCTTCTCTTTGCTCTTAGCCTGAATGCTCAGAACCCAGCTGGGAAGGAAAAGTGGGGAAGCAGCTGTAGTAGAGAAACAGAGAGGAAACCTCCCATACCATGTTTCCACTGCTGCCTTTTGGCCTGAAGCGGGCCTGAGCTGGGGAAGGAGAGAAGATTTGACACCTGATCACGTAGCAGTAGAGTGTTTTGGTTATCATCTGGGACTGGGCATCTAGGCTTGAATTGAGACTGTGTTTGTGATTTTAAGTGGAAATAAGACTGTCTAATACCTAAAAGTGGGCAAAAAAACTTTGCTGGAGCTTTCATCTAGGGACAGGGGAGTGTTATTCTCACAGACTACAAATTAAAGACTACTGGGAAGAACATGAAAAGTGTATGCTTTTATTATTCGTTGTGCTTGTCTGCTGTATTGGTGGCATTACTGTGGTTGATGTTGTGTTAGAAAGGCCAGGCGCGGTGGCTCACGCCTGTAATCCCAGCACTTTGGGAGGCCGAGGCGGGCGGATCACGAAGTCAGGAAATCAAGACCATCCTGGCTAACATGGTGAAACCCCGTCTCTACTAAAAATACAAAAAATTAGCCAGGCGTGTGGCGGGCGTCTGTAGTCCCAGCTACTCAGGAGGCTGAGGCAGGAGAATGGCGTGAACGCGGGAGGCGGAGCTTGCAGTGAGCCCAGATCGTGCCACTGCACTCCAGCCTGGGCGACAGAGCCAGACTCTGTCTCAAAAAAAAAAAAAAAGAAAGGTTACTTTCATATTCACTGTTGTACACCTAAAGTCTTGATTTTTGTTTGATATTTCCCTGCATATTTCTGGCTTATAGCAAATACTCCTATACTGCAAGTCAACTCAGTTATTTAGGAGGGCATTTTGTAGCCAGGTTTCTCACAGTCCTTACTAGAACACTTATTTGCTTAAAGTTAATATTCTACGTGTATATTACTGAGTATTTTTATATCCAAGGTGAAAATTAGGTGACATTTACTTTGATAACCTTCGATACTGAAATAATGCAGCATGAACCGTAATATAGCAGTTTGGAGACTTGATGTCCCATTTGCTCATAAACAGAAGCAAAACACCAACATTTTAAAAGTATTATTTTAAATTGAAGTGTGATACACATAATAAAAATGCACAATTGGTAAGAGTTTAGTTTGGTGAGTACAAAGTGAATACACCCAGGTAACCAGCACCAAGTTATGAAACAGAATAAGGTTAACATCCCAGTCAATAGTTTTGCTTGTTTTTGTTATTTATTTATTTATTTATTTATTTATTTTAGAGACAGTCTTGTTCTGTTGACCAGGCTGGACTGGAGTATAGTGGCGCAATCATTCCTAACTCACTGCAGCCTTGACCTTCTGGGCTGAAATGATCCTCCTGCCTCAGCCTCCCAAGTAGCTGTGACTACAGGCGTGTGCCACCAATAGTGGTTAATTTAAAAACAATTATTTTTATTATTATTTTTTGTTGAGACAGGGTCTGCTACCATTGCCCAGACTGGCCTTGCACTCCTGGCCTCAAGCAATTCTTCCATCTCAACCTCCCAAAATACTGTGACTAAAGGTGTGAGACACCACTGAGCCCAGCTCAGCCTTGCTTTTTATTAATGAGACTGTATATTTGAGTTTGCGAGATTCATTCATATTGTTGTGTGTAGCTGCAGTTGTTATTTACAAGTCTGCATTCAACCAGATGACAGTTTTTTAGCTAATTCAATTGTTTATTAGTTGATAGACATTTGGATAGTTCTATTTATTGGTTGATGGACATTTGGATTGTTTCCAGGTTTAGACCCTTACAAATCAGGCAACTAAAAACATTGTTAAACACATGCTTTGGTGAATATATTGTGCACTTTTATTGATTTTATGCTTAGGTGTGGAATTACTGTATTACCTGTATGACTATGTTCAACTCTAGTAGATAAGGAAAAACGGTTTTCCAAAGTGGTGGTAAAAATTACTCTTCCATCAACTGTGTGTGGGAAGTCACTCCACTTCCTTGTTAATGCTGTCTTTTTTCATTTTAGCTTTTCTGGTGTGTGCCAGTTCCTTTTTTTGAAAAAAAAAAAATTGTTTTTTTGTCCTAGCTATTGGCATGCCCTCAGTAAATCTCCATATGGGAAGTGGGATGTCTTCTTTCCTTTCATAAGACCGTTGCACCAGCCTGACTACTCATTGAAGCATAAAGTTCTATATTTAGCAAGGAATGCAGAAGAACATTCTAGTGGTAAATGCTGCCCAATACTTATCAATAACTTTGCTAAGTGAAAGCATAGGTACAAAGTGCGTTAGTCAATATTTTGAATGTAAGTGCAGAAATCCCTATTCAAAATAGTTTCACCAAAAAGGTAGTTAATTGACTCTTGTAGCTGAAAAGCCAGGCTTGACTGGCTCCTGGGATTAAGCTTCACTTTCCAAATCAAGACTGCCTCCCACTAGGCTGCTGCTCTTCTAAGGCAAACTTGCTTCCTGCCTAGAGGCCAGGGTTCTGCCAGTAGCTCCAAACTCCCATCAGTACACCAAAACCAAAACAGCAGCCGCACCAACAAAACTCTTCCTGTCTTTCTGGAACTATCAAGTCCTGGAACTGGGGTTCCTTGGCTCTTATTGCACTAAGTATGTCTTTTTTGGTTCCAGGTGGCTATCAGGTCCCTCTGGACCACACGCTTTTAGAGAAGCAACAATTCTCTGAGGAAAATTGGGGGTGCTGTTAACAGAAGAAGGGTCAATGGTAGGTGGGTGGCAAGAGTAACAAAATAACCACTGCAAGTCAGACTAGATAAAAATAACACAGTCTAGTTATTCCTGTAGATCCTACGGGACTCACCCTTGGATTAAGCAATACTGCTGGAACATTGCATGTGTGGATTGCATTATTTTAGGCTCTGTGGAATTGCTTTTATTGAACTGTGTTAGGACATTCTGTTACCAGCCTGCATTGAGGTACGATATAATGAACAGTCCTGTGGAATTCCTTGCATTATTGTAAGATGGTATTGAGCACACTGTTTATTTCCATTGCCACATTATAGGATTTCATGGGAGAAATTTCTCCCTGGTCTCTGCACCAGGAAGAGTCAAACTGTTCCTAAAAACCTTTCATGATTTTATCTTATGGATACTGTGATTCTTCAAAATGGTAAGGTTTCCTTCTTTGCATTGCTAGAGTGATAGAGTCAATTTTATGGCTTGTTTTAATCAAGGATACTAGGCTTTGAAGCATGGATTCTTTTAGTGCTAGCCTCACCCCTTTATTTTTATATTTCCTTCAGTATTATTTCCCAGTTCTCACACTCTCTCTTTTGTTCTATATCCTCTGGAAACTTTCTTAAATCTTTTCTGAGACGAAGTTGAGAAATACATATAATTTTATGTATATTTCATTTTATGCATTGAAAATGTCACCACAAAGTAAATAAATCTGCTTGGCTTTAGCAAGAAGTTTATTAACAGGAATTATTTTGGGTTCCAGTTTTAGATGGAGGAGTTGTAAAACACTACAGAATTAGAAGACTGGATGAAGGGGGCTTTTTTCTCACCCGGAGAAGAACCTTTTCAACACTGAACGAATTTGTGAGCCACTACACCAAGACGAGTGACGGCCTGTGTGTCAAGCTGGGGAAACCATGCTTAAAGGTGAAAATGCTTTCAAGCTGTGTTTGCTTATTGAAGTTAACTTTTTTCCTTCAGATATCTGAGTATTTTTCATGGAATATCAGTTCGGGAAAAGAATTGTCATTTTATTACCTGAGGCAGGTATAGGCAAACCATGGCCCATGAGCTCACACTGACGTATGCTTGTTTTTGTAAATAAGTTTTATTTGCGCAGATGCTCATTCATATATGAGTTTTCTTTGGATTCTTTTGTGCCATAACAGCAGAGTTTAGAAGCTGCCACAGAGACCATAGGGCAGGTGGTAAACTAGAATATGAGTTCTTGGAGGGCAGGGGTCTTGCTTGTTTTGTTTATAGAAAAGCACCTAGTCAATGCTTAAAACAATTTTACTTACTAAATGAATGAGTAAATAAATGAATGAACAAAGAAAGAAATGAAAAAATGAGTTTGAAAAATATAAAACATTTAATTATGCAAAATAAATGATACATATAATAAAACTATAGCCAAAGAGTTTGGGAAGGATTTGTGGGTGAGATGAAACTTCAACTGGACCTTGAAACCGAGAGGATTTAGCTAGGTCAAGAGGGACAGAGAAGTCATTCCAGACCTGAGTGACGATGGCATTAGGTATGGGATCAGACAGGTTGACAAGAAGGTGTCTGACTTCCCAAGATTTGGAAGATCAATTTGAAGAGTTAACAATGCAGATTCTCCCACCATACTTTTTGTTTTTGAGCAATAATAATACAGTTTACAATATTTTGTTTTAAAAAAGTTTTATTTAAAAGTACCTAGACTATTATTTTCAACAAAATAATATTAAATATTCCCCCCCCCCTTTTTTTTTTTAACAATTGCTCTTATTATTCTGTGGAACAGATCCAGGTCCCAGCTCCATTTGATTTATCATATAAAACCGTGGACCAGTGGGAGATAGACCGCAACTCCATACAGCTTCTGAAGCGATTGGGATCTGGTCAGTTCGGCGAAGTATGGGAAGGTCTGTGGAACAATACCACTCCAGTAGCAGTGAAAACATTAAAACCAGGTGCGAGAACAATAAAGGTTAAATGGCATATATTGATTTTTATGAGCTCAATTTAACACTGTAAATATCTAAGAGGTCATGGGGTGGCTAATACTGGCAGCAAGCAGGTGTTGTGGTCATTCTCTCTAGCCCAGGTGACCCCAACCTATGGATAAGGCATTAAAATATAAAAACAAGAGCACACTTCCTGGTTCAACTGCATCTTAAAATATTGCTGATTGGAGAGTCTGACAACTCATCTCTTCTCTGGAGTTAGGATTCAGTCTTCCAATGTCCTTCTTCCCATTTTGTTCTTAGCCTTAGTTAACAGATACTGACTTAACTGAAAATATTTAAAAAATCAGAAGGAATCTTGATACTATTCAGGAAACAACTATTTCTAAAAGTATTAATTTTCTATGGTTCAAAGGCAAAATGGTCCATCTAAGGAAACTTGTATTTGAAAATGTAGGAACATTTTTTTCCCTACCGTCTTCCTTTTTCCTGTGATGGCAAGTAAAATGATACTGAAATCAGTATTTATTCAGCCAGGCTTTATTCCCTCTATTTAAAAGAGAGACTAAGTAACTTCCCAAATACTTTCTAGTTATGTGATCTTGAGCAAAGTTTTGAACTGTATGCTTCAGTTTTGTCATTTGTAAAACAGAAGTAATAATAAGGCCAGCCAAGAAGATAAATTAGGTCATTAGTGGAAATGCTTTGTATAGCACCTGGTTTACAGTAAGTGATGGATAAAAACTATTATTATAATAATGAAAAAGTCAGTAAATGGCATAGCTGGGATTTGAACTCACATCTATTACTATTGCATCACACCCCATGGAAGTGACAGTCTATAAAAGTGCAACATTGCTGTAGTAACCTCATATGTACCTTTGTAACAGAGGTAAGAATAATCAACATAGGCTAGATTGTAGTTTTCTGGGAGACCTGCATTATTTACCTAGCCCAGAATTCTTAGAGGTTTGGTAATTCTTAGAGGTCTGGTGGCAGAACTTGAGCACTTGGGATTTGATTGCTGGCAGGATAGGGTAACACTATGGTTCCCAAACTGTGTGCCAAGGCTCTTGAGGGCACCACGGTGAATTCACAGGAGTGCTGTGAAATACTTAAAAGTTTTGAAGTTAATATCCTGAATATTGTACAAGCTGCTACCTTTAAGTAGTTCATGGTTTCAACTTTAAAACAACATTTGTTTTGTTGACATTGTATCTTTGTAAAGCTGGGCTTTTGATGGTTGCTATGGTCAAATGCAAAATCCACACAAAAATCAATACGGACCAGAAAATGGGGGTAGCCGTGCTCCATCTGATTCTAAGATTGGAGAAGTTGCGCAATGTCCCAGGAATCCCATATATCACTTTAGTAAGCACTTGTAGTTAAGAATTAAATGAAAAATTGTCTTTTCCTTTCAATTTACCTGTGTTACTTTTTCAAATGGCTGTTACATTGTTAGGATAAATACTTCTTAACTTGTTTGGATCTAACCCAGTCATCAAAAGAACTGTTAGTTTTGTTTTTTTTTTGTTTTTCACTTGGAGACCTCATGAAACAAGTCATGGAGACACTAAGGTCCATGAACTGAAAATGTTGGGATCCTCCGGTGTGACAAGTTAATAGTGTCAAATTTGACATAACATAAATCTGCGTTTAAACCTGGCTCTGCCCTCTGTGACTTTGGACCATTTTTTAACCTTTTGGAATCTTCTCATCTGGAAGTGGGAAGCATAATAGTTCCTACTTTCTAGGGTTTTCTGAGGACAAATGGAGCCAATGTACGTAAAGTATATGCAGCAAGTACTTAATAAATATTAGCCTCCATGGGGCTGCTGACAGATGTGTCCACTGAAGTGCAAATTTACTAGTGCAGGGATTCAGTTTCAGCATTTTCATCTGCCAGATGACGCAAGAGACAGGCACTTTTAAGTGGCCAGATGCTATATGAGTGCTCCAGGTGAGGACATTCCATTCTAGCACCTGAGATTTTCACAATCACTGTGTGTATATGCTTTTAAACCCTAATCTTGTTAATAAATGGTGGCTAAACTTTATTGTCCAACCTAATAATTCTTTTTAAGAAGAGGCAGCTAGCTAGCCTTCCTAACACTGTTCTCTAAGGAAGCCCTTTGGGAAGTCAAAAGACAACAAAAAAGTCAGATTTCTCATATTAAAAAAAAAAAAGATAGCTTTCTCTCCAACAGGAATAATTATTATTGATTTACAGTGTAATAGCCACAAACAGCTTTTGTGATTGGTTAAATGTCTTCACTTCACTGGGGCCATTAATCAGTCTTAGCAGCTATTTATTGCTTAGCAGGCTACTACGCAGTAAAGATGAGCCTGAAATGAACTCCTACAGTAGCTTTGACAGGAAAAAATTAATATTTAATGTTACATTACTAGCTGAGTTGAGATTGGGCTTCCTTTACTCTGCAGCTGGTGAGCTATAACCAGCATGGCCATGAAGGAGTGCTCTGAAACAGTCTTCACCTGAAGAGGCTTCTGACCTACTGTGATTTCAGTTCTTGTGCATAGTCTGATTTGGGAATGAGTTTGAGTGTCCTACATTGCTTGAATCTGATGGCCACACAACATAGAAATTTCAGTAACATAAATATATATTGTATATATAATATTCTTTTTCTTTTCTTTTTTTTTCTTTTCTTGTCTTTTTTTTTTTCCCAGGCTGGAGTGCAATGACATGATCTCAGCTCACTGTAACCTCTACCTCCTGGGTTCAAGTGATTCTTCTGCCTCCAAGTGATTCTCCTGCCTCAGCCTCCCGAGTAACTGGGATTATAGGCACCTGACACTACGTCTGGCTAATTTTTGTATTTTTAGTAGAGACATGGTTTCACCATGTTGGCCAGGCTGGTCTCCTAACTCCTGACCTCAAGTGATCGCCTGCCTTGGCATCCCAAAGTTCTGGGATCACAGACATGAGCCACCGTGCCCATCTTCATTTTCTGTATGGTGATCATAATTGCTGCTATCACTGGAAGCTTATATTTTTTGGGTGGTAGTGGGGGGAATCCCCACTGTGTTGACATTTGACCATAGGCCAAACTAGTTGTAACAATCAAGAACAAAGTCCTTTATTATGGTTTAGGTGTCTCTTATTCTCAGCTCCATTTTGCAACTATGATTCCAAACTTTAATCCTATTTGACTGTGTGGAGTAAACCAGTGGTAGAGATGGAGTTGATGGAGCTCAGAAACATGTAACGGAAAAGAGAATCAGCCATTTTCTCCTATTCTCTCTCTTTAAGTCCTTGTCCCTTTTCTTCCTTAGCCTGTGAAATATACTTACAGCTGGTCTGTTTGGTTTTTCCGAGACTATGCATTATCAGTGATAATATAAATAATAATCAACAGTCACTGAACACATACGTGCAGGCATTGCTGTTATCTTGTTAATGATCTTATGATGTCAGTAAAATTATTAGCCATGTTTTACAGATGAAGAAACTGAAGTTTAGAGAGGTTTGATAACTTGTTCAAGATCACACAGAGCGCTAGTGGCAGAGAGCTGAGATTTGTCTAGAATGCAGAGTCTGATCAGTCCAGGTCTGAACTTCTGGGTTCTCAAAGGGGAGACTGCTCAAATGTTTTATGTGAAATGATGTGCAGGTGACATGTAACTAACTCAACTTCACATTAATAAACAAGTCACAGTGTTGTCTTAGAATGTCAAAGTTTATCCATGCCTGGGTTTAAATTTCAGTTATAAAGTCTTCAACATCAAGAGGATGATGAATGTAGTAGTCACTTGGAGCATCAATGGAAACCATATTTGCATCATTCATAGTGAATACTAAGATGTGAAATAACAATATTCCTTTAATTACAGTAATGCCTCTGAAACATCATATTCTAAAAGAAAATATTTTAAAATTACTGGTGAAATGTAAACTCCAGGTAATCTTCCTCCTCTTAGATTTTATTTGATGGCAACTACTTGACACCTTGCATGGTGAGTCAGAGTGGAGCCATTAAAATATAATTTAATTGCAGACAAGTCTTCTAAATAGGCCTTAATATTGTCTCTTCTCCAATAGCCATGCTATTAAGGCTCTGACTGTGGAAGCAGATAGTACAGGAGAAAATATTAAATATCAGTTTCAAGTTGAACATATAAAACAGGTGAAAAAAAACCCCATTAACTTTTGGGGATGGTCTTGGATGTTTTCCACTTGGCCTACACACTATGTTCCTACAGAATTAAAGATAAAATTATGGCAGAATGTCACTGTTTTAGGTTTTTTCCAGCTGTTCCCACAGTGGGCACCAAGGACAGGGCAGCTATCAGTCTCTGGCTGCAGTAATTAAATATTCAGTGACCTTCAGTGCTCATGTTAATAGAATGTTTTCCTTTTGTGTTAAGATACCTTGTTTTATCAGTTAGATTATCAGTCTCTCCTTTTTCCTTCATTTTTCATGTAGACCTGAATCTACCTCTCCTCACCTACAGGTCATAACATATAAACCGTATACTCCTGATGCACCAACACATCCAGTTATTAGGTTGCTCTGGCTGAACGGATTCTCTTCTTGATAACTCTGAAGATTTGTGACACTGATGCTCTTACTCTACTGAGAAGCAGGAGGCAATCTTGATGATTCCCACCAGGCTGCTGTGAGGATAGGAATGCCTCAGGAACATAAAGTGATTCCTGCCTCTTCTTGTTTCAGGTTCAATGGATCCACGTGACTTCCTGAGGGAGGCACAGATAATGAAGAACCTAAGACATCCAAAGCTTATCCAGCTTTATGCTGTTTGCACTTTAGAAGATCCAATTTATATTATTACAGAGTTGATGAGACATGGAAGTCTGCAAGAATATCTCCAAAGTAAGCAAAGACTTAATAAAAGGAATAAAAAAAAAGAGGAATTTAGTTTAGCTAGTCCTATAAATGTCAATTTAGCAAGCCTTCTGTAACCCAAAGGATATTTACTATGTGTATGTCTGTGAGAATGAATGTCTTAACATTGAATGGCTCAGCTACTATTTAATAGGTTATATACTGTATACTCAAAAGGTGGAAAATACTTGTGCAGTGGAAGAGAAAATTTTTCACAACAGATATATTAGAGTAATTGAATGTAACGTGGGAAATTAAAGAATGGATGTTTTGCATGATGCTTTATTTCCTACACTAATTGAACATTATCAGTTATGGACCAATATTTTCTATGGCACAGAATTCGGGGACATGGAATACATTTGGGGCAAAAGGGAGGGATGTATCCTATGTTTATTTTCTTTGCCAGTAGTTGACAACATTGTACTTGTTGCTGTTTAAAATACTTCCACTGCTAGGCAACATAAGAATTGTCAGGCAAAAAAGCAGAAATATACTATTGCTTTATTTCTCTATTTGTTTCCTGTAGTCAGAGAAGACTGAAGGGCATTGTGAAATTTTGATGTTTATTACAAATGGATAATTTAGTAAACCACAATACAGTATAATGAACATTAAAATGAGATGTTCAAAGACGGTGAGATCAAGTACTGATGAATAATTAAAGCTTGAAAAGGAGACTTCTATAATTTCTTGAAATGTCAGGGTGGGAATGATAGAATGTATAGAGGTAAAGGGATGTGAGAATGATGAAACAAAGATTTCAGAAACATAAGAATATCCTCTGATTTCAGGATGCCTTGTGAAGCTGGTAACATTAAACTATAAAACAAGATAAGAAGAACAAAGAACATAATAAGGCCTGTTGAATGCCATTAAAAACAGAAATATACTCAGCTTCATTGCAGAAAAATATTGAATTTAACAGCATCAGAATATGTTACCCACCATAGAAAGATTAAACTCAGCTATTAATAACCCCTTTTGCCTTATTCCCAGGAGGACAAAGTGCAAACGTCATCTTGGGTCATATCTAGCAAAAAATGCTTTATAAAGGTCCCTAATAGTATTCACATAATTACATCTAATGGCCTATTCCCCATCCTCAGATCTACCGACAGCATTTAATTCAATAGACGCTTTCTCCTCTTGGAAATATTTCCTTCATTTGGCTTTCAGGACACTTCACTCAATGGCATTTCCTCCTTCCCTTCTTGGTGATTCTTTTCAACCTATGTGATTTCCTTCATTCCCAGACCTCTCAGTATCTTGGAGTTCTCCAAGACTGTTCACAACATCACTAGTTCCCTTATTAATTTCATCTAATCTCATTGTTTAATTTTTTTGTGTCCTGACAGTTCTCCAAATTTTATTCCCCCTTTACTTGAGAATCATACCCAACTGCCTTCTTAACGTCTCCACTTGAATATTGTATCAGTCTGCATAATGTAAATATGCTGCAATAACTAACAGTCTCCAAATCCCCAAGGGCTTAACACACATGTTTATTTCTTATCCATGCTACATTGCAAAATATATTGGCTGGTGGCTCAGTTCTTTTGATCACCCTGGCAGAGAAAGGGGATGAGACTAATCTCACCCTGATTCTTAAAGCTTCTGACCAGTAGTGACAAAGATAATTCTGTTCCCTTTCCATTTGGACAAATCAAGTCAAAGAGGGTAGGGAAGTACAATTCTGTAAAGTGCTTGAAAGGAGGAAAAAATCATTGTTTGTGAACAGCCCTAATTTCTACTATAGTAGAAATGTCTATTAGACATCTCAAGATGACATGCCCCAAACTGATCTCCCTGTATTCTCCCCAGTAATCTGCTACTCTTGCAGTCTTTCCTTCTTTGACCATATCAACACTCAGGCCTAATACCTTGGTATCGTCTCTACTTTTCATGTTCCATCACTAACCTGCTAGCAAAATCCCATTGGCTGGCCTTCAAAATATATAGAGGATTTTACCTCTCCTCAATGTTCCTACCCTGATCCAGGCTGCCATTGCCTCTCTCCTGAATTCTGCAGTAGCTCCCTGCTGGTCTTCATCTTCTGGTTCTTGTCGCCTTCAGTTTCTTCTCAACACAACAGCTGGAGAGATACAGTTAAAATGTAAATCAAAGCATGTGTAACTCATGAAGTCCTGCATGGCCTGGCTCTCTGTTCCCTCTCTGATCTCATCTTCCACAACCTTCTTCTTGCTCAGTGTGTGTCAGCCACACTAGCCCTCTTTGCTATTTTTCCTACCCTCTGAGCATGCTTTTGCCTCACTTGTTATTTCCTCTGCCTGAATGTTTTTGTTGTTTTGACATTTATCCACATGCTCACTTCTAATTTCCTCAAAATCTCTACTTAGATGTTTCCATCTTGGTGAGTGCTTCACTGGTCACCCTCTGAATTTTAAAATTTAATCTCTTTCTACTGACTCTTAAAGTATTCCTTTTCCCTTGTTTTTTATTTTATCTTCTTGGCTGTTAAGCATCTTATACTGTGTATCTTATTTATCTGACTTGTTTTTAGTATCCTCTGAATATAACTCAACACAGGCAGATAGTGTTTTCTTTGTTTCAGAGTTAGAGCAGTGTCTGGCACATAAGAAAGTATGTACTAATTAGGTATTGAATAAACAGATTAAGTTGGGACCATCTTGAACCTAACAAGATTGGGACTTGGAGTCAAGCTTGTTTTGAGACTCTTGATATCAGCTTGAAAAGTTCCACTTGGTACGTGGCCAACTCCTTTGGCATTGAGGATTTTTGTGGCTTGATAATGTGGTTTACTCGGGGCTAAGTATGAACCCTATCAACTTCAGGGTTAGGCCACCATTAGGGTCAAGTTTACCAGTGCCTTCATTTGTGAGGATGATGCTTAGCAGCCAGGAGGAGTAATGAACATGTGCTCACTGCAGACAGCTCCTTCCCCAATCAAGAGCGTTCACATTCAATAAAGCGATCTTAAAAATGGATGTGCCACTCTTAAGCAGCCCATCATAATGAATATTATTAAGCTGAAAGATTCTTGAGTAATGGAATATATTTGAAAATATTTTCTTGCTGCAAATGTAAATTATCATAGATTTGTGAACTTTTACATCAGTTTTGACCTCTGTTGGTTGTATGAAAAGTATGTGTTGAGGTTTACTTAGGCAGTACTGAGGTTACTGCACCCTTCAAAGTAGGAAATGTGTGTCACTCAATTTCCTCCAGTATTATGCCTATCAGTGCAAACCTTTTTCTGTCCACTGTAATAAAATTAGATGTCATATGTGATAGCTGAAATAACATACATATTTTTTCTATATAACCATTTTTGTAGTTTCTAAGCTTGGCTGGATAATTTTTGTAATACATTTCTGCAAAATGAGAGAGATCTGTAAAAAAACTTTAGTATTGAGAGTAATTAATGACAGATACATCTTATTACAATTTAAAGAGGATAAATAGCTCCATTTTATAAAAGTTTAGTTTGACTTGTTTTTTCCCCAGTAAATACTTTTAGAACATCTATTATCTATCAGACAACTTATTACCTATTCCTTTGAGTAATAGGAATCCCCATGAAATGGGCGAGAATAATTGCAATACTTACTCATATAGTTGTTAGAGTATTAAATTAGGTGATTGACTGGAAATGAACTATACAAGATAGTGATAGGAGAGGATCATATATATACTTTTTTTTTTTTTTAAAAAAAAACACTGTAGTACTTTGTGACAGGCAATTTCTAAGTCTTTTATAAATATTAATTCATTTTTCTTTGTTTTCAATTACTTTTATTTTTTAAAATTATACTTAAAATTCTGGGATACATGTGCAGAATGTGCAGGTTTGTTACATAGGTGTCTATGTGCCATGGTGGTTTGCTGCTCCCATCAACCTGTCATCTACATTAGATATTTCTCCTAATGCTATCCCTCCCCTTGCTCACCACCCCCCGACAGGCCCCAGTGTGTGATGTTCCCCTCCCTGTACCCATGTGTTCTTACTCTTCAATTCTCACTTATGAGTGAGAACATGCGGTGTTCGGTTTTCTGTTCTTGTGTTAGTTTGCTGAGAGTAATGGTTTCCAGTTTCATCCGTGTTCCTGCAAAGGACATGAACTCATTCTTTTTTATGGCTGCATAGTATTCCATGGTGTATATGTGCCACATTTTCTTTATCCAGTCTAACATTGATGGGCATTTGGGTTGGTTCCAAGTCTTTGCTGTCGTGAATAGTACCGCAATAAACATGCATGTGCATGCGTCTTTATAGTAGAATGATTTATAATCCTTTGGGTGTATACCCAGCAGTGGGATTGCTGGGTCAAATGGTATTTCTAGTTCTAGATCCTTGAGGAATTGCCACACTGTCCTCCATAATGGTTGAACTAGTTTATACCCCCACCAACAATGTAAAAGCATTCCTATTTTTCCACATCCTGTCCAGCATCTGTTGTTTCCTGACTTTTTAATATCCCATTCTAACTGACGTGACATGCTATCTCATTGTGGTTTTGATTTGGATTTCTCTAATGATCAGTGAGGATGAGCTTTTTTTCATATATTTGTTGGCTGCAAAAATGCCTTCTTTTGAAAAGTGTCTGTTCATATCCTTTGCCCACTTTTTGATGAGGTTTTTTTTTTTTCTTGTAAATTTGTTTAAGTTCCTTGTAGATTCTTGGTATTAGCCCTTTGTCAGGTGAATAGATTGCAAAAATTTTCTCCCATTCTGTAGGTTCCCTGTTCACTCTGATGGTAGTTTCTTTTGCTGTGCAGAAGCTCTTCAGTTTAATTAGATCCCATTTGTCAATTTGGGCTTTTGTTGCCATTGCTTTTGGTGTTTTAGTCATGAAGTCTTTGCCCATGCCTATGTCCTGAATGGTATTGCCTAGGTTTTCTTCAGGGTTTTTATGGCTTTAGGTCTTATGTTTAAATCTTTAATCTATCATGAGTTAATTTTTGTGTAAGGCGTAAGGAAGGGGTCCCGTTTCAGTTTTCTGCATATGACTAGCCAGTTTTCCCAACAGCATTTATTAAATGGGGAATCCTTTCCCCATTGATTGTTTTTGTAAGGTTTGTCAAAGATCAGATAGTTGTAGATGTAAGGTTTTATTTCTGAGGCCTCTGTTCTGTTCCATTGGTCTATACATCTATTTTGGTACCACTACCATGCTGTTTTGGTTACTGTAACCTCGTAGTATAGTTTGAAGTCAGGTAGCATGATGCCTCCAGCTTTGTTCTTTTTGCTTAGGATTGTCTTGGCTATGTGGGTTCTTTTTTGGTTCCATATGAAATTTAAAGTAGTTTTTTCTAATTCTGTGAAGAAAGTCAATGGTAGCTTGATGGCAATAGCATTGAATCTACAAATTACCTGGGCAGTATGGCCATTTTCACAATATTGATTCTTTCTATCCATGAACATGAAATATTTTTCCGTTTGTCTGTGTCCTCTCTTATTTCCTTGAGCAGTGGTTTGTAGTTCTCCTTAAAGAGGTCCTTAACACTCAATAAACTAGGTATCGACAGAATGTATGTCAAAATAATAAGAGTTGTTTATGACAAACCCACAGCCAATATCATACCGAATGGGCAAAAGCTGGAAGCATTCCCTTTGAAAACTGGCACAAGACAAGGATGCCCTCTCTCACCACTCCTATTCCACATAGTTCTGGCCAGGACAATCAGGCAAGAGAAAGAAATAAAGGGTATTCAAATAGGAAGAGAGGAAGTCATATTTTCTCTGTTTGCAGATGACATGATTGTATATTTAGAAAACCCCATCATCTCAGCCCAGAAACTCCTTAAGCTGATAAACAACTTCAGCAAAGTCTCAGGATACAAAATCAATGTGCAAAAATCACAAGCATTCCTATACACCAGTAATAGACAAATAGAGAGCCAAATCATGAGCAAACTCCCATTCACAATTGCTACAAAGGGAATAAAATTCCTAGGAATACAACTTACAAGGGAACTTCATTCATTTATCTAACCACCTTATGAGGTAAGTATTAGTAGTCCCACTTCACAGTTGAAGAAACAGGTATGGAGAGATTAGGTAACTCATCCAAGTCGGGAGTTTGGCTTCATAGTTCATGTTTTTAACTATATTCATAGCACTGATGTTATCTTCGTAACATCAATCTGTATTAGTTGTCTATTGCTGCACAAAACAGTACCACAAAACTTAGTGGCTTAAAGCAGCAAATGTTTATTATCTCACAGTTTCTGTGGTTAGGAATCTAGGTGTAGCTTAGCTGGGTCACCTAGTTCAGGGCCTCTTACAAGGCTGCAGTCAGGGTGTTGACAAGTACCCAGTCATCTGAAGGCTCTGATGGAGGTAAATCCACTTCTTAACTCATTCATTTGACTCTTGGCAGGAGTCGTTTCCTCCTGGGCTGTTGGACTGAGGAAATCAATTCCTTTCTGGTTGTTGGCTGCAAGATGCCCTTTGCTCCTTGCTACACGGACCTTTCCATTTGGCAGCTTGCAACATAGCAGCTTGCTTTATTAGAGTGAGCAAGCGAGAGAACAACAGGGTGGAGATTATCAGTAAGGCAAAGTCACAGCCTCTTCTAATTTAATCTTGGAAGTGATATCCCACCTACTTCTGCCATATTCTGTTGTTAAACATGAGTCACTAGGTCCAGGCCACAATTAGTAGAAGAGGCTTTCACAAAGGCTTGAATATCAGGAGGTACAGATAACTGGGAGCCATTTTAGAAGATACCACATAACTCACGGTTAGTAACCAGCTTGTCTTAATTTCCATACATTTCTTTTCTTATTGAGTGAATTTGATATCAAAAGGCCTAGCTATTTTGGCTATCATAGCAGCAATGTTTTGCCATTATGCTGCATACTAAGTTATAATTTATTTTCATGCTTCTATCTTGTATTAGACTGCATAATGTCATCTGCTATAATATAGAATTCAAAACTCTCTATGACTTAATACAAAACAATGGTTTTTTTTTTGTTTTTTTTTTTGTTTGATATGGGCCAGACTGCTCTGCTAGGTGACTTTCTCTAAAGGATAATACAGGGATTTAGACTCATGTGGCTCTACCATTTTGAAATGCATCCCTCTAGCCATAAAGATGTGGGAGATTTTAACACCCAGGCTTGTAAGTGATGTTCATCATTTCTGCACACATTGCATTGCCCAGAACTAGTGACAGGGCTCAACTTAACTCTAAGGGAGATGGGAAATGTAATCTTCTGTCTGTGCTCAGGGATAAAAGACAGGACAAAAGGATTGGTAAGCAGTTAATTTCACCTCACAACTTATTGAGATATGCTACTTGCCTTAAAAAAATAAATATATATGTACACATACACTGCTTAAGTGTTTCCCTTAAAAATTCTTTTGGCTCTGTTTATTTCATTTTTTATTAAAAATAGCATATATGTAGAAAACACATAATCATACAATATCATTTAACATGTAATTGTAAAGCAAACAAATAAGCAACCATTCAGTCACTGCCCAGATCAAGCACTAGAATGTGGCCAGCACCCTAGAAACCCCCTGAATACTTTATCAATTACAACCCCTCACTATCCCAAATTTTATGATAATTGCTTTCCCATTACTTTATGTTTACCTCTACCAGAACCTTCTTGTCTTCCTTCTTGATTAGGATTTTGGAATTTGCCAACTCCTTCTTCTGTCTCCATGTCCTCCACTCGTATTTAGCCCTCAAATCCTTATACCCACCTGATCTCCAGTCAAACTGCTCTTCCTATATCCAAGATCACCAGGGACTCCCTTATTATATTTGACAAATGTCTTAGTCCTTTTCTTCGTGGACTTATTTGTGGAATTTGACTATGACGGCATTTTCTCTTTCTCAAAACCTTTGACATGTTACAAGTTTCTCTAGTGGTTTTCTTCTCATATTCTTTTGGCTGATTCTTCACAGTTTTCTTGTAGGTTTATCTTCCTCTGCCCACCTTCAATATTGGTGTTTCTCTGTCATTTCCTAGCAATCTCACCCACTTTTACTGTTTTAACTCCCACTTATAACTTATGATTCTTAAATCTATATCTCTTGCTGCATATTCTCCCCTGAGTTCCAGACCCATAGCTTGTCTTCCTTCAGTCATTTCCACATGGGTAATTCATGTGTATCTCTAACTTAGCAAGTTCTATGTTTTATCTTGATTAGATAGGAGCAATGATAATAACAGATAGGATCCACTGAGTTCTTTCTAGGTGCCAAGCACTGCTTTAAGTGCTTTACATGAATTAATTCATTTTAATTTTCATTTTAACAAGAAATGCCATAAAGTAGTTACTATTATCATTGTACAGATGAGGAAACTGATGCATAGGAATGTTAAGCTGCTTGCCCAAGGTCACAAAGAAATATCAGGCATATCCTTGATTGAAAGTCTGGCCCTCAAGCTTCAAACCAGATTTCCTGACCCCTGTAATGCATACAGCTGCCTCTCAAGTCAGGGCTTGTGTCTATGCTTTTGACCATGAGTCTAATGGACTTTGTGTAGTATTCAGCTTATTCAGACAGGGATATATAAGAGTAATATTAGTTTGAGTTGATGTGACATTATTTTAATTCTCCAGACATCTGAAAACATCTGTCAACAGTATGGCAGCTAAATCCTACCCAGGGATGACTCACCCCATTTCAAAGTAGAAGGAGTCAGTATTATTTTGTGTACAAATACAAAATAGGTAAGTCAAATGCAAATACAAAGAGTCAGTCACCACAAAATAATGCCGACCCCCCTCTACTAATAATAATCAAACTGATTGTACTATATAAATTTTTTAATACTTAGTTATAAAAAATTCCCAGTAGGAGAAACTTTGCCTATTGAAGGTATGTCCATGTCTGGAGAGATGAGCAACCTATTCTAAGAATAACAGATTAAGGCAGAGAAAAAAAAATGTAACAAGCTTGGTGGTACAAATGTAATATACATACTTTATAACTATGGATAGACGACCTTTCATTTGTATTAGTGAGTTAGTTTTTAAAAACAATATGATGGAAGAATGAGAAATTTTCATTGGCTCAGCCATAAAAGTTAGTATTGTTTTATTGGCACAATGACTAAAACAAAGTATGCAATGCTTGAAAGAAATTCAGTAGCAGTTAAGTAATAATTTCCGTGAAGAAATTAGTCAGTGACATATGGTATTGAAATCATGTGGGAAAAAATGCTCAACAGCACTTATCATTAGACAAATGCAAATCAAAACCACAATGAGATACCATCTCTCACCAGCCAGAATGGCCATTAAAAAGTCAAAAAATAACAGATGCTGGCAAGGTTGTAGAGAGAAAGGAATGCTTGTACACTGTTGGTAGGGGTGTACATTAGTTTAATCATTGTGGAAGACAGTGCAGCGATTCCTCAAATATCTAAAAACAGACCTACCATTTGACCCAGCAATCCCATTACTGGATATATACCCAAAGGAATATACATTGTTTTATCATAAAAACACATACACATGTATGTTTCTTGCAGCACCATTCACAATAGCAAAGACATGGAATTAACCTAAATGCCCATCAGTGGTAGAATGGATAAAGAAAATGTGGTACGTATACACCATGGAATACTATGCAGCCATAAAAAATGAAATCATGTCCTTTGCAGCAACGTGGATGGAGCTGGAGGCCATTATCCTTAGCAAACTAATGCAGGATCAGAAAACCAAATACCACATGTTCTCACTTATAAGTGAGAGCTATGTTCACCCACACAGAGGGGAACAACACATACTGGGTCCTATGAGAGGGTGAAGGTGGGGAGGAAGGAAAAGATCAGGACAAATAACTAATGGGTACTAAGCTTAATACCTGGGTGACAAAATAATCTGTGCAATAATCCCCCATGACACAAGTTGACCTATATAATAAACCTGGAAATGAACCCCTGAACTTAAAATAAAAGATAAATAAAATTAAAAAAAGAAAAAAGGCAAAATAGCCACAGTCTCAGATAATTGTAGCCATGTTTGAATCATGCGATGACTTGTTACTTGTAATACTCATTTGAGGAAGAGAGGGCCTTGGAATATGTTTGGACTCTGAAAAAATTGTTGCCTTATTAACCTTTCACAGCAAACTAAGTTGTGTTAATGATATATATAATATATATATATATATAATATATATATATATATATATATAATATAATATATAGCTCAACAGATCAGTGTCATTGTACCTAATCTCACTGATAGCTCATTCATTGAAAATTCTCAGAATTCACTTTATAGTTCAAATGTTCTCTAAAGTAACTTTCTTACTTTTCTCTTTTTGCTTAGGTGATGCTGGGTCAAAAATCCATCTGACTCAACAGGTAGACATAGCGGCACAGGTTGCCTCTGGAATGGCCTATCTGGAGTCTCGGAACTACATTCACAGAGATCTGGCTGCCAGAAATGTTCTTGTTGGTGAACATAATATCTACAAAGTAGCAGATTTTGGACTTGCCAGAGTTTTTAAGGTGGATTTGGTTTTGTTTTAATTAGTTTTCGTAATAGGTCAAAAGTCTAACAGTTAGTAAACCAATAGATATACTGTTATTCTTTAAAACAATGTTTCTCCAAGTTCTGTAGTCCATAAACTACTTCAATAGTCCAAAACCTTACAAACTGCCTGCACATTCCTATTTCTTTATCAAGGAGAAACAAAATAGAGAAAACAGTGACCAACCAGATTGGAAAGTATGTACTTAAGTATATAGTTGAATTAATGATCTATTTTTCAGTTAGTACCAGTCACCTCTGTTCGCCTATATTTCCTTTACAAAAGCTGTACACTTTGTGCAGCGTTAACCTAACCACCATTACTCACTGTATGCCAGACTAATTTGCATGCCACCAGAATTCTTCAGCAATCATTGGCTTTTTGATTTCCCAATTTTTACCTCAGTCTGAAAGATACTCTATAGGAGATGTAATATTAGGTGTTTTTCTCTTAAATTAATTTGAAATTTCCATATTGTACCCTAAAAATATGGATACAGGGCATGAAACAAAAAATAAATGATTCTCTTTTAATCTTCATGAATTCATCATTTTTTTTCTTTTTGTAAATTAATTAGTACCCCAGTGAGTTTATATATTAATTTAAAACACTTAGATCCTACTTTTCATTATTAGCAAGTGGTTACATGGTAATTATCAAAGTCAGTGGCTTTTCAGTATCATCAGTAAATCAAACAATAGACAGACTTCGCTTCCTTTTTTTTTCTCTCAGGATCGGATGTGAAGCCAGAATCATGTATTAATTCTCCAAATGTAGTAGAGTGTTTCTTTCAGTGCTATTCTTGGCACATAGTAGGCTCTTAAATAATATTTTATTAATGACTTCCCACATATTTTTCAGTCTTGTATACCAGATTCAGAATTTGCTAATGTGATTGTCAATTGAACTAAGCTCATTTTGAATCCTTTTTCTCTAAATTTTCATCTGAAGCAGATTATAGATGAATGAGGGTAGCAAAAAAAATTGCTTTAACTTGGCCTGGATTCCTTAATGCATTAACAGGTAGATAATGAAGACATCTATGAATCTAAACACGAAATAAAGCTGCCAGTGAAGTGGACTGCACCCGAAGCCATTCGTACTAATAAATTCAGCATTAAGTCCGATGTGTGGTCATTTGGAATCCTTCTTTATGAAATCATTACTTATGGCAAAATGCCTTACAGTGGTGAGTAATTAATTCTGAAGTGGACCTTTCTGCTGCAGGTCACTTACTTAGGTGTGACTTTAACTGCTTCTCCCAGACTTAGAGGGCAGAGTTATGAGGCTGACCATACCAAGTACCTGCGGGAGCTTGATAGATAAAATTTGATGATGATAATTTGCATTAATGAGGTGGTTTATTACTTCCCTCTCCTTTGCTAGTGAATTGCAGTCTTATAGACATCACTTGCTGCAGGACTTAGTTTAATCTGTGTAACCTGGGAAGGGGATGGTAGACCTCAAAGCTTTGCCAAGGAAATTGACTTACTTAGTAACCTAGAGTATAAATGGCTATAAGTTTAAGACTCTGAGCTTTAACTTGGTTTTTTTTGTTGTTGTTATTGTTTCCGTTCTGTATTTTCTAGGTATGACAGGTGCCCAGGTAATCCAGATGTTGGCTCAAAACTATAGACTTCCCCAACCATCCAATTGTCCACAGCAATTTTACAACATCATGTTGGAGTGCTGGAATGCAGAGCCTAAGGAACGACCTACATTTGAGACACTGCATTGGAAACTTGAGGACTATTTTGAAACAGACTCTTCATATTCAGATGCAAATAACTTCATAAGATGAACACTGGAGAAGAATATCAAATAATAAAGTAGCAAAACAAATTCAAATAGTCAGTTCCAAAGTACAATGTTATCAACCAACTCCACAATCAGTTTATCCTGACGTATTCAAGTGATAGGATAAAGTTGGCCATGTATTATAAAAAAGATTATTTGTGCATTTTATTGACTGGGCAACACTGCAAGACAATCAAGGTGATATATAATTTCCTCACTGCCTGGTAAAATTAAGCACACTAAACAACGTTATTTTTCTTCTTAAGAGATACTTACATTTCAATTTATTGTTTGAAATGCCGATCAAGAGAATCAACAGATGATAGTCAGTTTTTACTCAGTGACTGTTGTAGCATCTTCCTGTTTACTGATTAGAGTGGTTACTCATTATTCCTCAGATTGCTGAATCCCATCAGGCTGTTATTATAAAGGAATTTGATTGCTTTGCTGCACAGCAAGACCTGTGCTTTGAGATTTTTTTTCTCTTTTAAAATATGCTGTAACTACAATGATGGTAAAGCCATGTTAAATGACTTGATTGTACTTGGAGTAATTGCACATTTTTTTCTATGCATAAAAAAATGATGCAGCTGTTGAGAAAATGAATTAAAATCTTTTTCATTTTGCAGAAGGAAATGATGGAATTTTCCTATACTTCAGTATATGTCAACTGAGAGTCATATACATTAGTTTTAATCTCTTAATATTGAGAATCAGGTTGCAAAGCTAATGAGTTATTATCTATGGAAATGTGAGAAATATCTAATAGCCTGTAAAGTCTGAAAAATAAGTATCAAAATAGTTTAGGAAAATGAGAGGAGAACAGTAGGATTGCTGTGGCCTAGACTTCTGAGTAATTAATAAAGAAAAAGAAATACCCTTTGGCCTACAGATCAGAGTTTTATTTATTTTTATTTTTTACTTTTTATTATAGTTTAAGTTCTGGGGTGCATGTGCAGAAAGTGCAGTTTTGTTACATAGGTATACTCGCGCCATGGTGGTTTGCTGCACCCATCAACCCGTCATCTACATTAGGTATTTCTCCTAGTGCTGTTCCTCCCCTAGCCCTCCATCCCCTGACAGGCCCCAGTGTGTGATGTTCCCCTCCCTGTGTCCATGTGTTCTCATTGTTCAGCTCCCACTTATGAGTGAGAACATGCAGTGTTTGGTTTTCTGTTCTTGTGTTAGTTTGCTGAGAATGATTGTTTCCAGCTTCATCCATGTCCCTGCAAATGACATGAGCTCACCCTTTTTTATGGCTGCATAGTATTCCATTATATATATGTGCCACATTTTCTTTATCCAGTCTATCATTGATGGGCATTTGGGTTGGTTCCAAGTCTTTTCTATTGTGAATAGTGCTGCAGTAAACATGCATGTGCATGTGTCTTTATAGTAGAATGATTTATAATCCTTTGGGTATATACCCAGTAATGGAATTGCTGGGTCAAATGGCATTTTTAGTTCTAGATCCTTGAGGAATTGCTAGACTGTCCTCCACAATGGTTGAACTGATTTACAATCCCACCAACAGTGTAAAAGTGTTCTTATTTCTCCATATCCTCTTCAGCATCTGTTGTTTCCTGACTTTTTAATGATCTCCATTCTAACTGGGGTGAGATGGTATCTCATTGTGGTTTTGATTTGGATTTCTCTAATGATCAGTGATGATGAGCTTTGTTTCATATGTCTGTTGGCTGCATAAATGTCTTCTTTTGAAAAGTGTCTGTTCAAATCCTTCACACACTTTTTATGGAGTTGTCTGTTTTTTTCTTGTAAGTTTGTTTATGTTCCTTGTAGATTCTTGGTATTAGCCCTTTGTCATATGGATAGCTTGCAAAAATTTTCTCCCATTCTGTAGGTTGACTGTTTACTCTGATGATAGTTTATTTTGCTGCCTAGAAGCTCTTTAGTTCAATTAGATCCCATTTATCAATTTAGGCTTTTGTTGCCATTGGTTTTTGTGTTTTAGTCATGACATCTTTTCCCATGCCTATGTCCTGAATGGTATTACCTAGGCTTTCTTCTAGGTTTTTTATGGTTTTAGATCTTATGTTTAAGTCTTTAATCCATCTTGAGTTAATTTTTGTATAAGGTGTAAGGAAGGGGTCCAGTTTCGGTTTTCTGCATATGCTAGCCAGTTTTCCCAACACCATTTATTAAATAGGAAATCCTTTCCCCATTGCTTGTTTTTGTCAGGTTTATAAAAAATCAGATGGTTGTAGATGTGTGGTGTTATTTCTGAGGCCTCTGTTCTGTTCCATTGGTCTATATATTTGTTTTGGTACCACTACCATGTTGTTTTGTTTACTGTAGGCTTGTGATATAGTTTGAAATCAGGTAGCATGATGCCTACAACTTTGTTCTTTTTGCTTAGGATTGTCTTGGCTATGCAGGCTGTTTTTTGATTCCATATGAAGTTTAAAGTAGTTTTTTCCAATTCTGTGAAGAAAGCCAATGGTAGTTTGATGGGGATAGCATTGAATATATAAATTGCCTTGGGCAATATGGCCATTTTCACAATATTGATTCTTCCTATCCATGACCATGGAATGTTTTTCAATTTATTTGTATCCTCTCTTATTTCCTTCGGCAGTGGTTTGTAGTTCTTGAAGAGGTCCTTCACATCCATTGTAAGTTGTATTTCTAGGTATTTTATTCTCTTTGCAGCAGTTGTGAATGGGAGTTCACTCATGATTTGGCTCTCTGTTTGTTATTGGCATATAGGAATGCATGTGATTTTTGCACATTGATTTTGTATCCTGAGACTTTGCTGAAGTTGCTTATCAGCTTAAGGAGATTTTGGGCTGAGATGGTGGGGTTTCCTACTTATACAATTATATCATCTGCAAACAGAGACAATTTGGCTTCCTCTTTTCCTATTTGAGTACACTTTCTTTCTCTTGCCTGATTGCCCTGGCCAGAACTTCCAATACTATGTTGAATAGGTGTGGTGAGAGAGGGCATCCCTGTCTTGTGCCAGTTTTCAAAGGGAATGTTTCCAGCTTTTGCCCATTCAGTATGATATTGGCTGTGGTTTTGTCATAAATCTGTCTTATTATTTTGAGATACGTTCCATCAATACCTAGTTTATTGAGAGTTTTTAGTATGAAGGGGTGTTGAATTTTATCAAAGGCCTTTTCGCATCTAGTGAGATAATCAAGTGGTTTTTGTCATTGGTTCTGTTTATGTGATAGATTGTGTTTATTGATTTGTGTATGTTGAACCAGTCTTGCGTCCCAGGGATGAAGCCAACTTGATCGTGGTGGATAAGCTTTTTGATGTGCTGCTGCATTCGGTTTGCCAGTATTTTGTTGAGGATTTGTGCATCAATGTTCATCAGGGATATTGGCCTGAAATTTTCTCTTTGTGTGTGCGTGTGTGTCTCTGTCAGGTTTTGGTCTCAGGATGATGCTGGCCTCATAAAATAAGTTAGAGAGGAGTCCCTCTTTTCCTATTGTTTGGAATATTTTCAGAAAGAATGGTACTAGCTTTGTACCTCTTTGGACCTCTGGTAGGGTTCGGCTGTGAATCTGTTTGGTCCTGGAATTTTTCTAGTTGGTAGGCTATTAATTACTGCCTCAATTTCAGAACTTGTTATTAGTCTATTTAGGGATTCAACTTCTTCCTGGTTTAGTCTTGGGAGGGTGTATGTGTCCAGGAATTTATCCATTTCTTCTAGATTTTCTAGCGTATTTGCTTAGAGGTATTTATGGTAATCTCTGATGGTATTTTGTGTTTCTGTGGGGTCAGTGGTGATCTCCTCTTTATCATTTTTTATTGTGTCTGTTTGATTCTTCTCTCTTTTCTTCTTTTTAGTCTGGCTAGTGTTCTATTTTGTTGATATTTTCAAAAAATCAGATCCTGGATTCATTGATTTTTTTGAAATGTTTTTCATGTCTCTATATCCTTCAGTTCTGCTCTGATCTTAATTATTTCTTGTCTTCTGCTAGCTTTTGAATTTGTTTGCTCTTGCTTCTCTTTTTTTTTTTTGAGACGGAGTCTCGCTCTGTCACCCAGGCTGGAGTGCAGTGGCCAGATCTCAGCTCACTGCAAGCTCCGCCTCCCGGGTTTACACCATTCTCCTGCCTCAGCCTCCCGAGTAGCTGGGACTACAGGCGCCACCACCTCGCCCGGCTAGTTTTTTGTATTTTTAGTAGAGATGGGGTTTCACCGTGTTAGCCAGGGTGGTCTCGATCTCCTGACCTCGTGATCCGCCCACCTCGGCCTCCCAAAGTGCTGGGATTACAGGCTTCAGCCACCGTGCCGGGCCTGCTCTTGCTTCTCTAGTACTTTTAATTGTGATATCAGGGTGTCAGTTTTAGATCTTTCCTGATTCTCGTGTGGGCAGTTAGTGCTATTAATTTCCCTCTACACACTGCTTTCAATGTGTTCCAGAGATTCTGGTACGTTGTGTCTTTGTTCTCATTGTTTTCAAAGAACATCTTTATTTCTGCCTTAATTTTGTTATTTACCCAGTAGTCATTCAGGAGCAGGTTGTTCAGTTTCCAAGCAGTTGTGAGGTTTTGTGTCAGTTTCTTAATCCTGAGTTCTAATTTGATTGCACTGTGGTCTGAGAGACTGTTTGTTATGATTTCCATTCTTTTGCATTTTCTGAGTAGTGTTTTGCTTCCAATTATGTGATCACTTTTAGAATAAGTGTGATGAGGTGCTGAGAAGAATGTATATTCTGTTGATATGGGATGGAGAATTCTGTAGATGTCTGTTAGGTCCACTTGGTCCAGAGCTGAGTTCAAGTCTTAAATATCTCTGTTAATTTTCTGTCTCATTTATCTGTCTAATATTGACAGCAGGCTGTTAAAACTTCCCACTATTACGGTGTGGGAGTCTAGGTCTCTTTGTAGTTCTCTAAGAACTTGCTTTATGAATCTGGGTTCTCCTGTATTTGATGTATATATATTTAGGATAGTTAGCTATTCTTGTTGCATTGATCCCTTTACCATTATGTAATGCCCTTTTTTGTCTCTTTTGATTTTTGTTGATTTAAAGTCTGTTTTATCAGAGACTAGGATTGCAACCCCTGCTTTTTTTTCTGCTTTCCTTTTGCTTGGTAAATATATTCCTCCATCCCTTTATCTTGAGCCTATGTGTGTCTTTGCATGTGAGACGGGTCTCCTGAATACAGCACACTGATGAGTCTTGAGTCTTTATCCAATTTGCCATTCTGTGTCTTTTACTTGGGGCATTCAGCCTGTTTACATTTAAGGTTAGTATTGTTATGTGTGAATTTGATCCTGTCATATGATGCTAGCTGGTTATTTTGCCTGAAAGTTGATGCAGTTTCTTTATAGTGTTGATGGTCTTTACAATTTGGCATGTTTTTGCAGTGGCTGATATTGATTGTTTCTTTGCATGTTTAGTGCTTCCTTCGGGAGCTTTTGTAAGGCAGGCCTGGTGGTGACAAAATTTCTCAGCATTTGCTTGTCTGTAAAGGATTTTACTTCTCCTTTGCTTATGAAACTTAGTTTGGTTGGATATGAAATGAGGGGTTGAAAATTCTTTTCTTTAAGCATGTTGAATATTGGCCCCCACTCTATTTTGGCTTGTAAGGTTTCTGCAGAGAGATCCTCTGTTAGTCTGATGGACTTCCCTTTGTGGGTAGCCCGACCTTTCTCTCTGGCTGCCCTTCACAGTTTTTTTCCTTCATTTCAACCTGGTGAATATGACGATTATGTGTCTTGGCCTTGCTCTGCTCAAGGAGTATCTTTGTGGTGTTCTCTGTATTTCCTTAATTTGAATATTAACCTGTCTTGCTAGGTTGGGGATGTCCTCTTGGATAATATCCTGAAGAGTGTTTACCAACTTGGTTCCATTCTCCCAGTCACTTTCAGGTACACCAGTCAAACGTAGACTTGGTGTTTTCACATAATCCCATATTTCTTGGAGGCTTTACTAGTTCCTTTTCATTCATTCTTTCTTTCTCTAATCTTGTCGTCTCCTTTATTTCATTAAGTTGATCTTCAGTCTCTGATATCCTTTCTTGCGCTTTATTGATTTGGCTATTTATAGTTGTGTATGCTTCATGAAGTTCTCGTGCTGTGTTTTTCAGTTCCATCAGGTCATTTATGTGCTTCGCTATACTGGTTATTCTAGCTAGCAGTTCCTCTAAACTTTTTACAGTGTTCTTAGCTTCCTTGCATTGGGTTAGAACATGCTTCTTTAGCTTGAAGGAGTTTGTTATTACCCACCTTCTGAGGCCTAGTTCTGTCCGTCTGTCAAACTCATTCTCCGTCCGGTTTTATTTCCTTGCTGGCGAGGAGTAGTGATCCTTTGGAGGAGAAGAGGCATTCTGGTTTTTTTCAACTTTCAGCCTTTTTTGCTGGTTTCTCCTCATCTTCTTGGATTTACCTACATTTGGTCTTTGATCCTGGTGATGTTCAGATGGGGTCTCTGAGTGGACATGGTATTTCTTCCTGTTTGTTAGTTTTCCTTCTGAGAGTCAGTCCCCTCTGCTGCAGGTCTGCTGGAGTTTGCTGGAGGTCCACTCCAGACCCTGTTTGCCCGGGTATCACCAGCGGAGGCTGCAGAACAGCAAAGATTGCTTCTTGTTCTTTCCTCTGGAAACTTCGTCCCAGAGGGGCACCCACCAGATGCCAGCCAGAGCTCTCCTGTATGAGGTGTCTGTTAGCCTCTCCTGGGAGATGTCCCCCAGTCAGGGTACGCGGAGTTCAGGGACACACTTGAGGAGGCAGTCTGACCCTTACCGGAGCTCGAGCACTGTGCTGGGAGATCCACTCCTCTCTTCAGAGCTGGCAGCTGGGATATTGAAGACTGCTGAAGCTGCATCCACAGTCACCCCTTCCCCCAGGTGATCTGTCCCAGGGAGATGGGGTTTTATCTATTAGCCTCTGACTGGGGCTGCTGGCTTTTTTTCAGAGATGCCCTGCCCAGAGAGGAGGAATCCAGAGAGGCAGTCTGGCCACAGCGGCCTTGCTGAGTTGTGGCGGGCTCTACCCAGTTCGAACTTCCAGGCAGCTTTGTTTAGACTGTGAGGGTAAAATGCCTACTCAAGCCTCAGCAATGGCAGACGCCCCTCCTCCCTCCAAGCTCAGGTGTTCCAGGTCGACCTCAGACTGCTGTGCTTGCAGTGACGATTTCAAGCCAGTGAATCTTAGCTTGCTGGGCTCCATGGGGGTGGGACCCGCCAAACCAGACCACTTGGCTCCCTGGCTTCATCCCCCCTTCCAGGGGAGTGAACGGTTCTGCCTCACTGGCATTCCAGGTGCCACTGGGGTATGGAAAATAAAACTCCTGTGGCTAGTTTAGTGTCTGCCCAAATGGCTGCCCAGTTTTGTGCTTGACGCCCAGGGCCCCAGTGGCGTAGGCAACAGAGGGAATCTCCTGGTCTGCGGGTTTCGAAGACCAAGGGAAAAGTGCAGTATCTGGGCCAGAGTGCACCGTTCCTCAGGTACAGTCCCTCATGGCTTCCCTTGGGCAGGGGAGGTAGTTGCCTGACCCCCTGCGCTTCCCGGGTGAGGTGGCACCCCACCCTGCTTCAGCTGGCCCTCCGTGGGCTGCACCCACTGTCCAACCAGTCCCACTGAGATAAACCAGGTACCTCAGTTGGAAATGCAGAAATCACCCGCCTTCGGCATTGATCTTGCTGGGAGCTGCAGACCAGGGCTGTTCCTATTAGGCCATCTTGCCAGCAATCAGACCAGAGTTTTAAATGGACTACAAAATAGGTCAAACTCTATTTCAGAACTAGAGGCTAGGAATAATGTCTAAACTTGGTTATGAAACTTCTTTTTTTGGTCTGGTAGGATAAGAGTGTTTTTATTCATCTTAAGTTTGCATTAACCTTTGTAACAAAGTTATCGTTTTTTTAAACAATGAGTGTATCAAATTACCTGTCTCATTAGATAACTAGGTAGACTTTTCCAAGGTGGTTTCAAAATCAAATATCTATTCAAAAATCTTCCAGTGTAAAGCAATAGGAATGAAACAAGCCATGAAAGAGCAGGATATTTTGAGTATATTTTCATATCTTTCTTTAAAGGAGAAGTGCCTATCTAAACAGTTACAGAAACCCAAATTCAAAGTAGATTAAACAAGAAGTAAATTTGTAAACTATTTTAACTGGGAGACAGGAAGTAGGGAGGGCTTCAGGCGCAATATCATTAACAGTTCAATGATGTCAACAAAGACCCATGTCCTTTCCAAACCTCCCTCTGCCGTCAGCATTGCCCTCCTTCCCAGGGTCACAGATGGCTGTCAATGGCAAAACAGGGGTTCTGCGTTCTCTTCTCCTCATCTGGCAAGAGAAAATGGAAAATCTCCATCCCAAGCTTGGATTAAGAACTACTTTCATTTTTGTGTTCTGGCAAACTTGGGTCCTATGCCCAGCCCATGGACCAATAATAGGCTTAATGTGAATGCTATGTGCTGATTGGATTGGAGTAAGTTCTGACTCTGAATCTGGGAATGTGGTCACCTTCTTCAGAGATAAGTAGAGAATATGAGATGCTGGAGAGGTGTTCATTAAGGAGAAAATTCCTTGAGATGAATTAACAATTAGAATTATCTATCTCTGTATCTATCTATCCACCCATCTATCATCATCACCTCATCTCCCTTCTTTCTCTCTCTAAATATATACATGCGTGTATGTGAGTCTGTATATATTTATTTTTGTGTGTTTAGGTGATGTATGTGTGTGTGTGTGTGTGTGTGTGTATTCCAGGCAGATGTGTGCATATATAGCCAAACTTTCCTGAAGACCTTGGAATGAAATGGGTCGTGCGAAGCTAAAGATTATAGAACCCCTTGATTCCTTTATAAACAGAAACTATTTCTAAGATAAGATCAAGACTAATCTTTTAAATTAGTTGACTGTGTATAGAACAACTTGTTTATTTAAAGTCGTCTAATGCAATCAAGGAGTAAATTATAAATAACCAGTTAGCATAAACGGAAAGAAAATAGTTATTTTTCTTTGAATTCATTTCTTCATGTTTAATTTTTCTTGTGCACATATAGAAATGAATAGAAATATTCCCATTTCAATGTGCAAATTCAGCTACTCTATAGTTTGTTTTTTAGTAGCTAATAATAATAAATTTTTTAGTAATATCTGATTTTGAAATATGAAAAGAAGTTTATCTTTTCCTGTTTTAATACAACCTGAAACCCGTTTAACTTGCTGTGTTTGATTCTTGGGGACATTTATGTTCAAGGTTCTGTCAAAGCAATCTATTATTCTTGTTTTTACCTGATGGATCATGGAGAAAAATAATGGATTCAGTTATGAGAAACAGTAATAGATTTTTTTTTAACTGCCATAAATTTCTCTCCCTATATTAAATAAAAGGATCAGGAAAAGATAAGTTGAGTTTTCCTACAATGGGCCAGCTCTTCTTAAATTTACCTCCCATAAATTGTAGCAAAGCACTTTTCATATAATGTTTTATTTATGTAATTCAGTTATTTGGAGATGGTGGTGAGGAATGTGAGTACATCATTTCATGTTGTATTTCAAATCTCTTTTGACAGAAACCCTAAGAATTTGCAATAGAGGAAATTCAAGGTTCTATTAAGTTTTTCTTTTTCTTTCTTTTTTTTTTTTAAAGAGGCTGAGGAAGGAAATAAGGGAATAGATTTAAGTTACCTAAGGTCAAAAGAGGCACAGGGTTGACTCTGAATAGTTGTGGAACCTGAATATTTTGTCATCAAAAACAAAGTTAAAGTCAGAGTGACCAGGAATCTGCAAACTGGCTGTGGGAATGGGTAGACTTGAAAGACAGCAAAGAACTAGCCTGTGGGGTAACATCAGACTAGGGTCACCCTCAACTTTTACTTACAATATCTGTCTGTATAATGACCATGCGGATCTAATGAACCAGGAGGGGCCCAAACTCTTCCGACTCTGTGGAAGCCTAAAGGAAACTGTTGCCATTGGAAGGATGCCATACCACTACCTAGCTGGAGCTTCTTGGAGGAAGCAGAGCCCAGCTGGTGTTCCATGGCTTGTCAAGCATATGCCATATTTACAATCACTTTTTTCATGGTCTGGTTGAGCATATGATTTCTGAACCAAATAGCCTTTCTGGTATTGTGTCTTTGGTGACTCATTATGATCCTTTACAAAGACACATTATGTGAGCTAGAATGGTGATGATTTGGGTACCTTATTCAAATCGCATCATCATTTAATTCAAGAGAAAGGCCATTCTTCAAGTAAATGAGGTTTGTACACCTGGGTATTGGAATTGCCAGTGGGCTGATCTGACAATGTTTGATTCTTGTTTTTTTCTGCAATTATTATGTAGAAGATTCAGTCTATAATCTTCAATATGATGCAAATACTCAGTGTCATAGGATCAAAAAAAACATGCTGAAAAGTATCTAAAAATCTTTTAAATTCATATCTTAATTTTCAGTGTTATCCTTTTACTGCCTACATTCCCCCACTAAACTATTTTAGATTTTTCTCTGCTTTTATTGAGAAAGTGATGTTAGTAGGCCTCTCAATTTATTTATGAAATTTCGAAATATACTTGAGAACAAAATAGTATATAAACCCTGAATTTCAGAACCCTCAACAAGTTTAGCTTCAATCTGCATTCAGATGACACTACAGAGATGTTATAAGATTAAATTACAAGAAAAGAGATGCCCAAGCATTTCCATTTACTCTTCTTGCCTAGGTAGTTCATTTATCTATTATTCATTTGAAGCAACAGATGTCAATGTAACATCTTTTTCATTTTCATGGAGAATAATCACCTCTTCCAGAAGAGGGTACTACATCTCAAACACACCTCAGGTGTCCAGTTAGAAGTATTACCATGCAGGGTATTCAAGTCATATTACCTAATAACCATGAAATTGTATGTTAAGAAAAAATGGTTAAAAGCAACTGAAACCGCCCTGTTTGGAAGAAAGTAAATATTGCTTTATAATGATTTTCAGATATTTCAGA
The DNA here is from genome assembly GCF_009764315.1 of Trachypithecus francoisi. Lineage (NCBI taxonomy): Eukaryota > Metazoa > Chordata > Mammalia > Primates > Cercopithecidae > Trachypithecus > Trachypithecus francoisi. The sequence goes on along the minus strand of NW_022681460.1, from coordinate 15,590,179 downwards.
ATAGAGGCTTCAATTATACTACTTGTGAAAAAGAAAACTGCTTGGTATTAACCAAGTTACATTTAATTTTTATGGTCCACAAAATTTCAGAGTAAAAGTATATCATAACTTTTAATCAATTTTCAAAATCTACATGTAATTATTGATTTAAAAAATAAGAAATAAAATCAATTAGCCAGATTTGTATAATTTAAAGCTACCACAGTGAGATTTTTGTCTCTTAAAACATGCATATTTTTATATTGTATTCTTTAATATTTATATTATACAGTTACATGTGACACATATTATATATGACTAACTTATATGTAGCAAAGGGATTAAAGAAGACCTCTTTTAATTGTACCACTTATTATAATGCTATTATTTACCCTGATTCAAATGTAACTACTTATAATTTTTAAACATTTTTATTTCTGTATTCTTTAAAATATTAAGGCAATGGTTTTTCTTGAAATTGTATTTTACCCTATGTATTCTATTTTTATTCACACTGGATTTGTTTATGATGATAATTATATCAAAGTGATTATTTTTACCTTGACTTTTAAAAGTTGACTTTTTCAGAAGTCAAGTTGGTTGTGGATCTAAAACATAAGTTCAATGTGTTCAGAGCAAGTGAAATGTCTACTCAGTTGACTATGTTAAGAGTTTGCATTTGTATGATGAGGAAAGTAAGTCTGTGAATCCAGGGGATGTGATTTTGCTGATGCCATTTACTGCAGGTCATCTGCTTCATGTCACCTTTCTCAGAGTCCCAGGCTAGAAACTTCCAGCTTAGATGTTATTGGTTGCTGTGGCAATAGGAACGAAAGCTCTAGCAGATCTCATGTTGGCAGTTACATCCTTGGGCCCAAAAGATACACAGGTCACTTTTGCTCCCACTCATTGGCCACAATTATGTGGCTTCACCCAGACACAAGGAATGATGGATATACAATCTTAACACGTACCCAGACATTGAGCTCTCCAGAAATACTCACTAAGGAGCACTAAAGCCTGTTGCACTGTGTTAAAATATCAAGTAAACTCTAAGTGAGGCTGAGTGGTGGAAGGTCACAAGTACTCAGTTATCCATTCTTTCTTCATTAATTATTTTATTTATTCATTCAGCATATATTGATTGCTTACTAAGTAGAAGACATTGAACTAACTGTTTGGATATAATTGTTAACAACAGAGAAATACACTCTGTTTTTCTCTAAGCTTACGATCAGGGGAGACCGACTGGGCATGTGAATCTTAGCTCACAAACCTACATGCACACTTTTACCTTCTTGTTTTCCTCTTAAGAATTAAATTATTGTCTGAGGATCTATTCTCACTTTCCTCCTTAGTAGCAGAACCAGCTGAAAGATCATACTGCCCTCCCTCTTTTACAGCTAGAGGTTCCGAAAGATATGTAAGAGAAGGTTGGTTTGCAGGACTTGTAGGAAGTATGTATGGTAAACAGAGAGCTGGCATGGGACATGCTTTGTCTTTTTCTCCTTTGTTAAGTTTTAACCCTTAACCCTGGCAGCCATCTTAGATCATGAGGAACACGTAGAGATGGAAGTCATTTCTTTTTTTTGTTTTTTCTCTTTTGAGAGGAAGTCTTGCTCTGTCGCCCAGGCTGGAGTGCAATGGCAGGATCTCCACTCTCTGCAACTTCCGCTTCCCGGTTTCAGGCGATTCTCCTGCTCAGTCTCCCAAGTAGCTGGGATTACATGCATACGCCGCCATGCCCGGGCTAATTTTTTTGTGTGTTTTAGTAGAGATGGGGTTTCACCATGTTGCCCAGGCTGGTCTTGAATTCCTGAGCTCAGGCAATCCACCCACCTTGGCCTCCCAAAGTGCTGGGATTACAGGCGTGAGCCACTGCACCCGGCCAGGAAGTCACTTTTAAATGGGATGTGGGTCATTTATGAAAGGGAAGTTGCCATGCCATCCTTGGATTGCTGACCTCAGGAATTCTCGTATAGGAGGACTGAAATGCTATGCTATTTAAGCAACCTTGATGCCTAATCTCTATTTCTAGAAACTGGAACACCCAGTTTCCGAATAACACATTATCTACTTAAAACCTTAATTCTGCCAGGTATTGGAAAATAAATGTTATTTCTAGGATTTTTCTCTAAGTGCTATGTTAGGGCTTTGGGGCAGGAGGAATTATCTGTATCAGGTCATTACCTGTCTATGTGGCTATCTGCTAAGATGTCTTCTCTCCCAACTGAAGTGAATGTGGTCTCAACTCTTTCTAATCCATTTCTGTATCCTTCTCTGGTCCAAAGGAAGAATTCAACCCCTCTGCCTAAATGCTCCCACAACGGGGAGCTCTTCTCCCCTCTACCATGCCATATGTGAGGAAGTACTTGGGAGCTTTCCTCCTCTCAGTGTCTACTTGGGAATGAACATAGGTACCCTCTGCTCTCAGATTCCCCCAGCTCACCCGGAAGTCGTCCCATTCTTCTTCTTCACATTGTAGAGCAGGGCCTACCAAACTGTGAATGTTCCTTTAACTCCATTCTTTCCTGTGCACTTGAAATCTTTAGTCTTTTATGATGCTGAGCTTAGGTAGAGTGGACCAGAAGACTGATAAATTCATTTCAAAAGCCTTGGATTTTAAAACTCTCACGACAAGAATTTGACTCGTGTTTTCTATTTTTCAACTGTAATAATCCTCCCTTTAGATGATAGAGCCTCATAGTCTAGTAGTCCAAAGAGGGAGGACTAAAGCATAACAGCAAATACCTGGGAAAGACTTTAGCTAATATCTTAAAATAGTATCCTGCAACATATGGAAGTTAAACAAAAGTCACACAAAAAGTACTTAAGTAGGTTATGCTGAGTATTATAGAGAAGAAATGTGGGATGCTGTGAGAGTGAATAACAAATACTCCTAACTGGATCTGGGAGTTAGGGAAAAATGAAGTAAGTGGTGTTTACCTGTGATCTTAAGGATGAAAAGGTTATAAGTACCCCTAGTCCGAAGGTAGGCATGGCGAAGACTTAGACCCAGTTTGATGGGAGTGTGGGAGGGAGGGGGAAAGGACTCACATTAAGGCTGGCCAGGCATGTCCAGTCCCAATCATAGAGGTTCATATAGTTGGGGTTAATAATCAGAATCTTAATCCCACTGGGCAGTCACTGAAAACCTTGAAATTGTTAATATGACCCAATTTTTACCTTAAAATATTATTTTCTTTAAAGTATGGCTTCGATGAGGATAAGAACGGATATGGAGAGATAATTTAGGAGGATGGATTGTCTGGTTGAGAGGTAATAGTAGGTCAGCTTAGTGGAAGGGAGGAGATAATGAAAACAATGATGCACATGAGACATTTGGAAGTGGAACTAGCAGAACTTGCCAACTGTTAGGCTATGTGGGCCAGGAAGAATTATGTATCAAGGATGTCCTCCGGGAGTAATTAAAATATGGGACTATAGAAAGGAAGCTGGTGGGTAGCGGTGATCATAGGAACTTGTTAGTTAATCAGTTTAAGATGTCGTGAAACACTTAATTTGAGATGTTCACTAAGGAGTGCTATTAGCTTTGGCAACGTTGAGGCCCTAAGGAAGAGAATTTTCACCTGAGAAGTGGGATCAACAGTAGACTGCTGTGGGTTGAGGCACAAATGAGAGAGACGTGGTTGGGGGCAACATTTATTGGACCGGCAGCTTTTTCCAACATGGAGCTATGAAGTTGAGAGGAGACATAACAACTAACTGTGACTGTGAAATTCAGAGAATGTGTGTGTGTGTGTGTTTCTAAAAATGGAAGAGACTAGGTCTCGTTTAAATCCTCTATAAATGGTTGCCAGAGGTTGTTTCAGCCAAAATAGAGTACATAGAATAATGTAGGAACCTTTGGTGACTCAAATCTGAAAGAATAACCAACTGCTATCTTGTTTATTGAATTTGTATGGATTGCATAATATAGGCCTTCTTTGTTAAAAAATATTTCTTTGCCTTAGGGGAATTTAAGCCTGGAATATAGTAAAAACATATTTCGAACATATACATCTCCTATTCCAGGACTAACCATATGCTGAGTTTCATTGTGACATTTTCCTACCTGTTTCCCCAAGATTGATCTAGTTTGTTAATATTCCGAGAGTAAGCAATTTGCTTTTCTTTAGAAATTTGTTTTATCTAGATTAGAGAAACAGGTAAAAAAAGAAAAATTTCAACTAAATCCAAGTAAAATATCTTTTCATTTTTCTTGAATATGGATATTAGGTCTAATTGAAACATTATGGCTTATTGCAGATGAAGTGTGAAATCCGTTTAAGAGTATGTTAAAACAATGTCAAAGAGGTAACAAGAAGCTGAAGTTTTAATGTGTCAGAGAGAAGATATTTGAATCATCTCAAATAATATAATTATAAGAAAAATAAAAGGGAAAAGGAAGGAAAAAGAAAACAAAGAAAAGCAAGGCTATTTTAAGAAAACATATCATCAAAGTCTTTGGAGAAATGTTTCTTCTTTTATCTGGTTAATTGGCTTATGAATAATGCAGAAGTGTTCTTATTTGGCTTTAAAATATCCTTAGTTCAAACCCTAAGTTTTAGGGGCTGAGTCAGACAGAAGTGATTTTGCAATAAAATCTTCCTTGGGCATTATCTTCATCAATCTATTTTCACAGAACTGCAGAATTGTAGAACCGATAGGAACCTTGGAAATCATGTAGTCAGGGTATCAGGAGCGCTTTCCTCTTATGGAATGAAACTCGGAAACAAGAATAATAACAAGCAAGGGATATTTAGTAATTCAAGAGACATTTTTCTTCAAATGAGTCTACTTCATAGACTCTCTAAATCCCAAAGAAAAGGCATAAATAAGGTTGTCTCAAATTGTTTTTTCCCTGTATTTTAGAGAAACGTATAGTGCCTAATTTAGAGAATTGTGAAGATAAAAATTCAAGATTTGATTTTGTAGCTGCACATTACAGATACTATTGTAGGCATGATGTGCAATGTTGCGCAAGTGGGGATGGGTACCAACAACAAGTAATAGCAAAAATTAAAGCAACAGATAAATCAATGTCAGGAGTTCTCAAGCTGACCAGTAGATGGGGGCCCAGATTGCTGCCAAACACTTTATGATCAGAAGAAAAAAAAAAGGACCTTAAAAATAATTTAAAATTCTGATATAATATTCAGTGTATAAAAACAATACTGAAAATGTGCTCCCTTAATTTTAAGTACCTATGCTCAGATCTGCAATGAAGGCATTGATTATAGATTACAACACAGTGCTCTACATTTTAAAAAATGCAAAATTACGTAGCTCTCGACTCACCAAACTCTAATTATCAAAATAACTGAGTATTCCTCACCAAAACAGAGTTAATAGCACATAGCCCTCATGGATTTTCCTTTTTTACTATATAGATTCTAATATTTTGGCTTTTATTTTTGTATGTGTTTTTATGATGCACATTGAATATCTTCCCACATGCCCAATTATACTTCAAATGCATTGAAATGCTCTTTATAAATCTTTGCTGTCTTTCTTTGCTTATTCACTCTTTTAACAAAGAAATATGAATAGACCTCTGTGAAATTAATTTTTTAAAATTACAGGCATTTGAATTATTATTAACACAAAAAGTAAAACATTTTTAATACTAACTCAAAACTGACAACTAATCATAGTTCATTTTTTCAATCATAGGAGTCTTAAATTATTATTATACCAGTGAAAAACTGCACGACTTTTTTCCCACTGTGCTTTAGAACTTTTACATCAGGAAACAGTGAAAATGATATGTTGTTTGTGGCATTAACTCTACTTAATTTGGAATCTTAGAATAATTTTATTTTCTTCCATTAAGCCTTTAATGCATTTCAGCATAAAATTTGAGTATATTAATATGTCAAATATTGATTTTGTGTTAACACTTTAAGGTTGTCTAAATTCCATTGATACTTTTTGGTGGATCTGAAAACTAGTTGATCTGCACTTTATTATCTGCTCAATATTAGGATTATAAATCAATGTGTCCAATAAAGAAGAATTATGTCCTGCAGGTTCATTCTATCCTGATAAACACATTTCTAATGAGATGAAGATGTAGAAAGATGTATGTACTTTTTCTACACAAATGATACAATTATATTTTCTCATATTTTTGACATTGCTTGGTTAAATTCTGGCAGTCTCATGTCCATGTGTCCTCATAGCAAGAAGATTTTAAGAAAGAAAAGTACTACTTGGTTAATGCTGGAAAAAATGTCGATGGAAGGTTGACTTCATGTCTTGTTTGTCTTATTTTTTCTGGGGGTAAAAATAGATGCAAATATGTGGAATGTTAGAATCCCAATGTGGTTCTGAGACACTGCTGGGCAAAGAAAGTTTTGGTTTTGAGTCTATTTAGGAGAACATTTTATTTACCTACAGAGTAAGCTTTCAGTGATACTTTTATAACTACCAAGTTATAAAAGTTACCAAGCAGGGGAAAATGAAAGTAGCAGAAAGGGAAAGGGTGACTGTTCTCTGAGGAACTGAGGAATTTTCTGCTTTCTGACTTCTGCAGGGATTGTTCCATTTTATCTACTTCATTCTTTTCTATGTTTGGCAGAGGGTAGAAATGGGATCACATAAAAAAAGAGAAGAAAGGGAACCTGGACGAAGACAAAAAATGTAGCTAGGCAGAGAGATAGTGAGGTTGTGGGAGAAAACTCATTCTTCCCTGTTGAGACTGCAGAGTTAGATTTACAGCATCTATTTTAGTCTTAGCCAGAGATTTACTGACAGGCCTTTGTCAAATCATATCACTTAATTTTATAAGCTTTTTTTTTCTCTTGGTAAAATATTGTTGTTAGCATTTATGAATTGCAATGAGAATTTTGTGAACATAAAGCTATGAATATTTCATGAAGGTCTTGAGATATTTGGATCTAAGTATGTGTTATCAAATATAGCCAACTCTCAAATACCACTTAGTGGGTTATGTGTGAGGAACTTAGTTCTGCACTGATATTCCCTTGCCACATAGCATATTTCTGAGCTGTCTCCTTTCACAAGTTCGTCAGTGTGTAGTTAAGAAAAGCAATCTAATTTAATTTTAGTCTGGGCAGTAAATTTCCTGCTGTGAAGGTTGAGATATAAGGAGGTGGGTGAGTGCCGGTGGTGGAAATGCTTTGGGCTTTCATTCAGTCTTCAATCCGACACCTATTGAGCATCTGCTCTGTGCTAGGGACTGGGTAGCATTGGGAATAAAAATATGAATAACAGAGGAAGACAGTGTGGTTAAGTGATTAAGCTTTGGAGCTAGATTTATTGGATTTAAATTCTAAGTTTGAATTACGAGTTGTTGGTTTTGGTCATGTAACCTAATCTTGTTTACTCCTTGTCTCCTTGTTGTTGTTGTTGTTTGTTTTAATCTGTAAAATGGGGATATTACCTAGAACACAGACCTGTTTTGAGAATTAAGTAAGAAAAGCATTTTGAGCAATGTCTGGCACTGGGCTATATTCTCAAAACATGTTAGTTCTAAAGATTCAGTTTCTGTCCTCCAAGGCTATCATCTACAGGAACATGAATGAATAACCAATGAATATAATATAGTGTAAGTGCTACTACCCAGACATGCATGGACTACTATGGGGGCTCAGGAGACATAGTGAAATCAGATTTGAGGGTTGGTCCAAGTTGGAAGAAGAAATCACCACCAGTTTTTGAAGGGAATTGAATTTTATGCCAAGGACCTGTATTCTATCTAGCCTGAAAAATAATTGGCACACGCATATAGGCTTCCAATCTGAGTTTCAAGTTTATGGGACTTATCCTAGAAACTTTAATTGAGGTTTTCAACTGGACCCCTCTTTTAGGACATGAAATAACTTGACCCTTTAGGTTCATCAGAGATTCTGTTTAGTTTGTAGGCATCTGTTTACATTTAAAAAGTTAGTTTTTGGTTAAATCTATTTTTAATCTACCTTCATTTGCCATATTTCTTAAAATACTATAATCTTTGAATTTCATTCCTATTTTAAAACTTTGTAGAGAATTTTGAAATTTCTTGGTTCTCATAAAATGCATTTATTTGCCTCACATTTTCTTCAAGTTTGGCATATATAATGGAAGAGAAAACACCAGTGCAGTGGAGCCGATTCCACGGTAGTAAACGTAGCATATAAAAGTGAGTTTTGGTAGAGAGAACTCAGTGTGTGAAGAAGGAGGCTTACTCCATGACTCTGTGATCTGGAGGTGACTAATCCGGTTGTCTCATTTTAAAAAAATTGTAAATATGGGTATCACATGCAATAATTAATATAAGAATGCCCAGCACACAGAAGGTTTCTGAACAATGTGAGTTGAATTCCAGTTCATGCTCACACACAGAACCCACTCGTAGTTTAAAATGATCTCTTTCTCCTAGAGGTAGTTGGCCTCACATCACATAAGATCAACTATTAGCAGAGTGCCTGGCATGCAGTAGGCAACCAGGACATATTATTTTCTTGAATAAATGAAAAAGAGGACAGTCCAAACCTTCACAACTGAAAACATAGATTTTGGCTTCTTGGCAGATGGCAAGAGAAACATTTTCTTAAAGGGATACTGGAGATGGTGTGGTTTGCCTGTATCTAGATCAGCTGGTGGCCAAGTGGTGAAACTTTCTGCCTCTGGACAAGACATCCACAGAGCTGGTGCCATGAATGAATGTGAAGAATGCAATTTGAGAGCCAAGTCAAAAGACATTCTCTATTAGTCATCTATTCACTGCTCTGGTTCCATAGATAATCAAGTGGTGCTGAAACTTTCCTTGAAAGCTTTCTGCAGAGAAGCACAGGAGAGAGCTCCCAATTCACTAATTAGAATACCTGTTTCCAAAATAAATAAAGCAAATGGATTAAATTCATTTTCCTTTAGGGCTAAAATTTATAAGGATTATTTATCTCCACTTCTCTCTCAATGTGAAATCAAAGAAAATATTACCTAGGGTCGGGATCATAAGAGACTGGATTTAGGGTGAAGATGGGATCATCTCACTTACCTAACTAGATAAAAGAAGAACACTGTTGTCTCAATTTCCAATCATGCAAAGAACAAAAATTGACAAATATTCCTAAAATACATATGAAGCCTGATATAGTTAATATCAGTTTTTAAGGCTTGTGACTTAAAAATGTGAGGAGACTTGGCTGTCAAGAGAGAATTGCTCTATTAAATCTTAAACTGAGAAGTTTCCATGTTATGGGAAGGTTCTATAAGGAGGGCTTCCTGAACCATAAAGGAAAATTTTAGGTCAAACAAATTTATTATTATAATCGAAATTCAGCTACCCTCAGGCTGTCTTCACTCAAGGTTCCAGGATGATTCGCTACTTACTAATTTTCTCCATCTCGAGATGAGTGTTTTAGATCAAGTTAAAGTGATGATTCATTCATTCATTCGTTTTTATTCAGCAGCTATTTATTGAGTGCATATTATGTGCCGGATATTATCTAGACCCTGTGGATAATGGGACTAGAAAAATCGACTAATTCTCGGCCCCACATTCTAAGGATGATTCACTCTGACCAAGTATTTCTGCCTGAATACTGCAGTTTTTGTAACCAAAAGGGCAATATTATGGGGATATAAAGGTAAAATTGTGCTAAAGTTCTAATTATGTCATTAATCTTCAGAGCTCTAAAATACTTTCAAATTGTCTGCTAACACTGCTGTATGGTTGAGGTTTTTTCTTAAACTAAATTCCAAGGGCTTGATGATTATTTGAAATCAGTCTCAATTTCCCTGGACCTGGAAAATAGAGAACTGACAAACCTATTTCCTTGCTAAATAAAAATTATCAGGTTTATTTTCATCCTAGAACATTTCTAGAGATGTTTCAAATAGAACTCATATGAAATAATCTGAGTGCCTATGTTTAAATAGTTTTATAAAATTGAAATATTTCGGGTTTTAGTTATCACAGTTTATATTAGGAGAGCTATGATGGGGCACTGTTGGCAATTTTAGATCTTATAAAATAGAAACTGTGAAAGTATAATTCCTAGTGATGCCTGGACCCTCAGTTCTGTGAGGTGGATCCTCAGTTCTGTGAGGGTCCACCTGATTTTTGTCAATTGCAGTGTTTCTGTGTGTGTATCACCACCACTACCACCACCACCATTACTGCCACCACTAACAACAAAAACAGCACAATCTCTGTCCTCTTTGAAACATCTCATCAACAGACCACAGCTTCAAAGAGCCTAATGAGTCCTGTTGTTACCAAGAAACTTAGATCTTATCTTGGGTTGTGGGTCGCCAAAGGTTTGCAAACATTCTGAGTAACTCTATATAGATATTATACTTTCCGTAGGGAATGTACTCTATAAGTAAAATTTGCTTAGAATGGCTCTATGTGTAGCCTACTCCATGTCCAAATATGGAAACTATCTCCTTAAAATCTGCAAGTTTGAAACTGACCTCCCTTTTTCATCTGTTATGTTTTTTGTGATTTTTCACTCTTCTGCTTTTCTGACTTCTCTGAGAAGGCAGGACATTTTGACATCTGCTTAGTTCACCTTTTCTAAGTCTTATCTACTTCATCTTTTCTAAGTTTGTCTTAAAGTTCCTGAGAGTAATTTGCTTAGAGATCTGGTGACTGTAATCAATTGACAAATTTTATTTTATTTTTTAAAGACAGTAGTAGAAATCAATTGACTTTCTCCTCTTTTTTTATTATATTCATCTTTTTTTTCCCTACCAATAGACTATCAAAGGCAGAGCTCTACATTTTAAATAGGTCAAATGAACACCATAAACCTCAAAAGGAATGGGAAATTTGTCTCAGTCAAAATGTGGGAAAGGAAAATTGCTTATTAAAAATATTTACTATTAAAGTTTTAGCCCATGGAAAATAGTGATGGAAAACTGTAGTGACCCTCAGCAAATGTCATATTTTTCTCTTGAACTTACATTTTTTCTCATTGCCTATATAAGGGCCTTTTTAAGATAGTTGCTTCTTGATTTCTTGTTCATATCTAATCACACTTTGGCTAGAGTTCTTGTCTATTCCTTCGGTGTTAACGCTCACGTATACGTAGGTTTAACAACCACAAGTATTCATTGAGTGCTGTGCTGGTCATTCTCTGCTTACTGCAAATCCTTCTTTGCCCTGCTTTGTGCCACGGGAGGATGACTTCTGCAGCTGCATCACTCAGCTCCCTTGTTCTCTGGTATTGGGCTGAACTTGGATAATAGAAGGATGGGAGAAAAGTGAGTTGGGGTAATTATTTCTCCTCTCATCTCCTCACTGTTGAACTGAGATCCTGGCTTCAGCTCTTGTCGTTGGCTCCTTTTCTGCCACTCTAGAGCTCAGGTAACATCTAACATCACTTCCTCCTCCTGCTATTTTTACCTACAGTCAATGGCACCTTCCATCTGTTGCTTTTGTGTGTGCCTTTCTATTCCTTTTAAGTCCCTTATTCCTGCACACTCTTCTGATTTTAACAGAGGCAACTTCTCATTGGGTATCAGGAACCATATTAAGTGCCAGAGATTCAGTAGCGAACAAAACAGTGAAACTATGAAAATATAAATCCTAGTAATGCCTGGATAAGCATTTCATTCAGTTCTGTGAGGGTCCACCTGAGTTTTATCAACTGCAGTGTTTCTGTATGTGTATCACCACCACCACTAACAAAAACTTTTTGTCGTTTTGGTGCTCATATCCTAGTATGGCATCCTAGTTTGTGAGAATAGTAAACTAATAAACTAAAAACAACAAGTAAGATTTCTGATAACAATAGGGTGGTATGAAGACAAATTGACGTGGAGATTTTGAATCTGAGCTAATTTAGACATGTAAATGTTTCTGTAGGTGTAACAAGAGAGATAAGGCCTGAATAATGAAAAATAATCTAGTCATTTGAAGGACAGGAGAAAAAAATAAGCAAATACAAAGAGCTTGAGCCAGTAAAGAGGTTGATGATACTCAAATCTATATCGGAGTTGAAAGCCTCAGATTTAAATTATCTTCTTACACTTGAAACTGTCTATAGATAATGTATTTACACATTGGCAAAGACTTAGGTGATGCTTAGAATGTCCCAGACACTGTTCTTAATACTTTATATTAACTCATTTAATCTTCATTAAAATTTGAAAAACAGATGCTGTTTTCTCCACTCTATGGAGGAGGAAACTATGTACAAAGAAGATATGTCCTTCTGTCATCTAAGACTAGGCAGATCCAGGGGCAGTTTAATTGTTTCTAATATTTCTATCAATGGAATCTTCATTATCTCAATCATACAAAGTAGAAACTTTGATATTGCACTTTATCATTTTTCTTTCATTCTGTCAGGCATGAATCCTTATTACTTGCAACTTCAGGACATCTATTCTATGTGTCACTGTCTCTGTTCTCACTAGTAATGCCCTAATGTAAACTCATGTCCTCCCACCTGGATCTTTGGATTACATAAGGTAGCACTGGTATAGTTTGGCTGTGTCCCCTCCCAAATCTCATGTTGAATTTCCACGTGTTGTGGGAGGGACCTGGTGGTAGATAATTGGATCATGGGGGCAAGTCTTTCCCCTACTGTTCTCGTGATAATGAATAAGTCTCACGAGATCTAATGGTTTTAAAAAGAGGTGCTCCCCTGCACAAGTTCTCTCATGTTTTACCTGCTGCCATCCACGTGATAAGATGTGACTTGCTCCTTCTTGCCTTCTGCCATGATTGTGAGGTTTCTCCAGTCACGTGGAACTGTAAGTCCAATTAAACCTCTTTCTTTTGTAAATTGCTCAGTCTCGGATGTGTTTGTATCAGCAGTGTGAAAATGGACCAGTAGAATTGCATACGGTAGCACCCTCCCATCATTTCTCGTGCTTCAGAAGGGGAGAGTCTGAAGAAGCTGAGAAATTATTTTTATCTAGAAAACAGATTCATCACGTTATTTCTCTTCGCAAAAATCACCAAAGTCTCACAATTCCAACAAAAGGAAGTATCATAAGAATGCTTTGTAATTTAGTTTTGGGTTCTCTTTATCCTTTATCTCTTGTTTTTTCAATGTGAGTCTTCTGTCCCTGATTTCTGATTACTCCACAATTTTCTCCACATGGATGAGTTAGAAATTCTGTGTGTATCTTTGCTTTCAGGTATGAATTAGGTGAACACAGTTGTGGGGGAAAACATGTTAACTTAGGAGTCTATTAATACTTGGAAGATTTAATTAATATGCTTTGCAAAGTAATTATGCACCTGTGACTGAGAACACATTTATAAGTTTGAGAATTGACTCCCTCTTCTCACCTTTGCCATGCTGATTAAATAACAGCAAGGTAGGGTGGTGTTTTAACTGGTGTGTGTGTATATGTGTGTGTGTGTGTAATTATCTATCAAAATTTTATTTTCTTTACTCAGTGGCCCCTCAGCTAACATGACTGTTGAATTTAACTATGAGAAACATATTTAAGGAAATTAAATTCATTCATTTAGTGTGTATTTGTTGAGCCATTATTATATGAAAATCCTACTTAAGAGCCATGGGGAGCAGAAGAATATGATATGCTTTTCTTTCCCTAAAGGAACTTTAGAACTTCGTTTTCCACCAGAGTGCAAAATGAAGCTTATATAACTTTACCTGGGAGGTTACTGGTGAGTAGTGGAAGGAAGTATTAGAGGATCCCAGGCATCTAGGTGTGTAGAAACCACTTGTTAATTTATTTAGTACTTGGATTTCACTACTTTTGTAATGGAATTTGAATTTCTTTCTCTTTAGCCCAAAGTTGCTCTCTGGCTCAGCGCTTAATCTTCACTTTTGCCTCTTAGCATTAAGGAACAGTCAATATTTGTCTAAAATTAAGGATTGAGAAATCAATGTTTTTAAAAACACATAGTAACCAGTGTCCTTGGGTATTTACTCACTTTCAGAATCAATTCTATTCCAATCAATGCAAAAGTTCTAGAATTTACTGTTCTGCCTCAAGATCAAGCCCCTTTCCCCAACACTACATGTCCCTGTGTCTGCATAATTCAGTCTAGAATAATGCCCCAGGAGTTCCAGTAAGACAGTCTGTGGTGTCCTTTTGCCACTCTCTGCATCTCAGGATAGCCAGGGGATAGGAAGAAGGGATTTTGGTGTTTCAGATCCTTTAAAATTCATTAAGGTGGCTATGTGCACCTTTGATTTCAGTTCCCTTTGAAGGACTGTCCATTATATAAGTTGTGTATATGTCTCTTAGTTTTTCTCATTGTCTCAAAGATAACTATAGGAATATACACATTTATACATGCACAAACCTCTCAAAGACCAACATCAACCCTAATTAACAATACAGCTTCAATTGGGAGGTTCCAGATTCAGATGTGTGCAGAGGCCAGTCGAGAAAATCAAGTGAGAGCAGGACACAGTATCACAGGATGGGGTGAGGATGGTGGCAACCTCTATCTTCTCCACTTTTTTGTTACTACATAGCAATGAGTCTCCCCCGCTGTAATATTTGAATTATGTCAAGAGGAACTAGAAATGTATATTTTAAAAATGAAAATAAATGAATTTTAAAAGCCTTAATGGTTAATTTCATGTGTCAACTTGACTGGGCCATGGAGTGTCCAGACATTTGGTCAAATATGATTCTGGGTGTGTCTTGAGGGTGTTTTTGAATGAGATTAGCATTTAAGTCAATAGATTGAGAAAAGCAGATCATCCACCTAATGCAGGTGGGCCTCATCCAATCAACTGAAGACTTGAACAAATAGGCTGAGTACAAGGGAACTTCTCCTGCCTGACTACTTGAGCTGGAACATTAATCTTTTTTTATTATATATATGCATATAATAAAAAATATATAAAACCATATATATGTATATATAGTTTTAATGTTGTGTTTTGGAACATTCATCTTTTTCTGGCTTTGAAATCAAAGAAAAAATCCACTTTTGGGTTTTGAGCCTACTGGTTTTCAGACTGGAACTTATACCATCATCTATTCTGACTCTCAGGCCTTCAGACCCATACTGAAACTATACCATTGGCTTTCCCAGGTCTTCTACTTGCTGACTGCAGATCTTGGGACTTTTTAACCTTCATAATTGAGCAAGAAAATTCCTTATAATAAGTATACGGTCCATTACTGGATCATATACTTGTCAGTGACTGCTCTCCTCACAACATGAAGGCTTACTGGGGCAAGTAAATTCTTAGAACAGGGGCCTCTTTCTCCCTGGCCCCCATTGAAGGTGGTATTGAGGAAACTGGGAATGGTGGGGTTGGTAGTCTCATTATTCCAGTTAGGTAGGTAAAGAGACTCTATTTTTAAACAAACCAAATCATATACATTCAAAGGGATGTTGACTTTCAAGGTAGTCTCCTTAAAAAAAAACTATACGTATTTTAATAAACGTGCTGACATTATTCAGATAATATTTTAAATTTCTTTTTGCAGATTTGCCTTAAAACAGTTTCACAGGAAAATTAATCTACACTGTAAATTGCTCTCTGTTTTTTACTAAAAACATGATTAATCAAATTAAACTTTTACCTTTTCAAATAACTTTTGGCTAAAATGTGGATTTAAATATACTCTTTAATGGAAAAAGATTTTCTACCCCTAAGATTACATAAAAGGATGCATTAGAGACAGATTTTTAAAATATTTTGAGCAATGGCCATACTCTGGAATAAATGCATATTATGCAAAGACAATTGCTTTGAAGGGGTCATGTGGAGGTGGTTTTGGATAATTTGTCTAGAACTCAGTCTTGTTTACCTTAAAGCAGGAATCACAAAATCAAAAGCTCTCACTGAGTGTATTGGTTTGGAAGGAAGGCAACAGGAAGTATGCTAAGTCTGTCAAGATCAGGCATCCACTACTTAGCAACAATCAGAGGTGGCCTGCAAGGCATTTGGGCCTTGTGTTGCAAAATTGTTGATGTTTCAACACCCATGGAAGATGGATGAGTTGAGGGTGATTGGTGAGTTGAGGGTGATTGTTACCATTGGTGGTCATGTGGTATCCAGAACAGGAGAGAAGGAAGTAGAAACCTTGAGTACAGACCTGCATTTGAGAAATTTTCCTGTGAAAGGAGAAAATAAATTAAGAATTTAGCAGAATCCAGTGGAATTTAAGGTGGATGTAAAAGGAAAGGGAAGTATTCTGAGGATAGCATATGAGTGATATGAATAGAGAGGGAAAGTGGAGGTGTTGTGGAAAGCAGGACTAACTGAGGGAACATGCAACCAGCAAACTTTGAAGGGATGAAATCAAGGGTGTAAGAGGAAGGATCTCCTCCTCTGGGAAAGAGATTTATTCTGGCAGAAAAAGATCAATTATTTAGATAAAAATAGAAAACACGCTTATCAAATTTGTATATGCTACCAATCTGCGAGGAGTAGCCAATATGATTGATAATACAGTCAAGATTCAATAAGTCATGTTGGAATGTGAAAATGATGAATTGAAACAAACAAAAATGAAGTTTAGTGGGTGATACATGTAACATTTCTCCTTTATACTAAAATCAATCATTTAAAGTAAAGAATGGAGGAGAAATAACTTCATACTATTTCATGTGGAAACGAGTAGCATTTTCTCATAAAAGCTTGCATATTAATGATGCCAGCAGGGTAACACGGTTGCTTTAAAGCTAATGCAACCCTAGGTTTAATTGGGAGACTATAGGGCTGCAGCAATAGCCAAAAATTGGGATACCAATTTAATAAACTATGATACAGCCTCATAATGAAATAACCACTGTTATTAAAAAATGAATGAGAAAGGTCTCTAAGTACTAATTGGGAAAGATTTTCAAGCCATATTGTTAAGCACACAAAAAATGAAGGTGCACAATAGTATATACAGAAAGTTACCTTTCATTTATTTAAAATGGGGGAATGAAATATATGCATTTGTTAATTCTTTATTTGCATAAAGAAATCCTGAAATAATAAAAATGAGTTTAAAATATCAGGTTACCCATAGCAGGCAGAGTGAAAATAATGTAGACAGGGACAGGGGTGGGAATAAGGTTTCTCAGTGCATCCTGTTTAATTTTATTTTGACTATTTGAATGTATTATCAAATTTAATAAATATTTGTTTAAATGGAATTGATGAGGTGAGGGGTTGGAATTTATAAGTGAGAGGGAAAACCCAGGAAAACTATCCAAAATTATAAAATTTTCAATGGCAATGTTTATTCTTTATTTATTCTTTTCTATAGTAGCTACAATTACAGTTTTCATGTAGCAGACTATTAATCAAATATTTGCTGATCAATTGAACAAATGAGTGAATTACTACATGAGATATTTGTCCTCAAATGTATGAATGACTCACCAAAGAGGAAGAGTCTTGTTTTTAGTTCTATGTGATCAAAGTTGTACCAAAGAATGATAGTTACAGAAGGAAAAAAATGAGTTTGTTCTTTCAGCAAGCATTTTTGAGGGACTATTTTGTAGCAGGCACTGTGAATGTCAAGTGGAATAAGACATGGCTTACGCTTTCAAGAGGGTTACAGTTTAGAATTGGGGTGTCAGGTGCATAGATGATCACAACAACCTGAAATGGGAGAGTAAAACACTAGGGATAGGCACAGAAAGTTTGGGGAGTGCTGAGCAAACCTTAGATAAGGATGTAGGAGTGGGTTTGGGGTGATGGGTTTGCTGGATAATCTTTGGTTAGGCTTCTGAACCTTCACCTATGCTTACCTGTGGACTTCCTTGCAAAATGCAGTTTTGGCAAAGAACTCTGCTAAAGTAGTTTAGCAAGAACCCCCAACCCTTGATATCTGATCGTCATCCATATCTGATTGAGTTCCTCATCCTCTACCATCCACCAGGTCACGTCTGACCACCCTGTCTTATTTTTAGAATGTGGTTAAGTCGATTTAGCCAGAATCCCCCTTACCCTTGGTGTTTCCTCCTAGTAATTTTCTATTACTGACCCTTATCCTGTTCCTTGGCTATAAATTCCCACTTACCCATGCTGTATTCGAAGTTGAGCCGAATTGCTCCCTCACTGCAAGACCCCTTTGCAGTGGTCTCTATACCTATAGCAGTGGTCCTGAGTAAAATCTTCCTTACTGTACTTTAACAAGTACTATTGAACAATTTCTTTTTTCCTTTGGGGTGGTCATGGTTGGCTTCCTGGAGAGTCCCATGCCTGAGATCAATCTTAAAATAAGCAAGGAAGGAAAGGGGAGAAAGGAGGGATAAGCCAGAGGGAGGGACAGCAAGAGCAGAGTTTTGGGGGGAAAAGAGGAAAGTGGGTTGTGGGGGGCATCAGGAAATTTGTCTTGGTGGAGCATTAGCAGGATATGTGACACGAAATGCACAAAACCAACCTTAAGTTCAGTATAAGGAAGAGATTTATAGCAGTCTGCCTGAGATAAAGAGGGAATGGTGCTTAGTAGAAGCTGGCATGTTCAAGCCCAGGCAGGCTACATGACCACTTGTTAGTGCTGTGGAAAAGAGAGCATGCACTCAGAATTTCAAACAGAAGCTGTCCTCTATAAGAACCACATTGCAGGAAGAAAGGAGGATGAAACCCTTACACCAGAGTTGCCTGACAGATGCAAATTGCAGGTTTTCTCTCTTGCAAGTGCTACTTAAGATTACCTCCCCCAATGCCTAGTGGTTGGCAGGGGAGGAGAGGCATCGTGACATTCAGAGAAAGGAGGGGAGACCTCATGGTACTGAGCAGTAGGGGAAGCACTGAAGTGAAAAAAACTTGAAAAAGACTATTTGAAAAGGGTGCTGATAACATATATTTGAAAAGGGTCTTGTAACCAGTAATGCATTAAGCAGTAATCCTTTTGTGGAAGCTTGAATTTCTCTAAGGATGGTCATTTTGAGCTATCTTACTATAGAGGGTGTTGATATTTTTTCCTTTGGTAAGGACGGTAAAGAGAAGGAACCTAAACAGTATAAAGGATTGCACCAGATGCTCATTTATGATGCTCTGTAGCCCTACAGTTAGTAATTGTGAAAGATTGTTGTCAAAACCTGCCTTACAACTGGATAGTTTCATATCACTCCTACAGAAATAATTTCTTTGGGAAGAAGAAAGGTTTTTTGTTTGCCTTTTCTCCCTAGGATTGATACAGGGGCTTACTAACTAGTAGGAACATTAAATAAGTTCTTTTTATGAATGAATGTGGTAAAGGAGCACTCAGTTCTCTGGTGTCTGATCTGCTCACTCAGAATTCTGTGATTCAAGGACCTTCTATGAATCTTAATACACCACACACACACACACACACACACACACACTTTTACAGATGCAAAAGCAGAGGAACAGCAAAGTTAGGTAACATGCCTGAGATCAGTGATGAAACACACAAGCCTTTCTAACTCACAAGTTCATGGTCTTCGACTACTGCATTGAGAGATTTATATGGCTTGTTTTATTATTTGGTCTGTTTCTATACAAAATATAAGGATATATATATACACACACACACACACACATACATACACACACATATATAAATGAATTTTAAAATTTCCATATATCTATATTATAGATATGTATACATACATATGAATTTAAAAATTTCCAAAAGCTACCCAGAGAAAATAAGGTGACATTTGTTTCTCCCCTTAAATTTAGTGATGAGGTCCTAATGCTTGTTAAGAAGAAATTTCAGGGTAGCAGCTTACCTTTCCCATGGGAAGCCCATATCTGCTTTAGAGATTTGTTCTATAATTTGGAGAATGAGTAGAGGCTGACAGTGTAGCAAGAAGGGTGCAATCAGCTTCCTGACATGGGAAGAAAGCCCCTGAAGGGGTCAACTCCCTGGAGACCCTGGGAGCCAACTATAACACAGAGCTAACAACTTCCAGAGGGAGTTGGGCCAGTCTTTCTTCTCCAGATGGCTCATTGCAGGATGGAAGGCCCCACGGTGGGGGGCCTGTAGAAGGGGCTGTCCCGGAGGCAGGAACAAGCGATAACAATGAGGAAGACTTCTGATACCAACTGGGGCACGCTATCCCTGAAAAAGAAGGATCCAAACTACTGTCACCCCACCGTGGGGAGCTGCCTCTCACACTGCTCAGCTGGGCTCACTCTGGCACTCCTTTTGATGTGAATAATTATAAACACACTACGTACGATCTTGCATATGTTCCATTCTTTGGCAAAAGCCATTATACTAATTACTAGCATTTTGAGGGTGTGTCAAACACTTGAAGTGAATTTTTTTTTTATCTTATAAGAGAAGCTGCAACACTGTACATATGGTTCTGTATTAATGAGTTACCAAGAATATAATTTAAAACTTTTGGCTGTTTTCCTCTTATGTATATTTCCTCCCTACTTACCTGAGCATTTATGCTTGCAAATTCTGCAGTAAATGTAACCTTGTACCCACGATTTCTTGAACTTCTCTCTCAAACAAGAAGCAAAAGATAAGAACCACAAAGTTGATTTCCCATCACATAGCTATGATTTTCTTTTAAAATAATTATTTATTTCAAATCAGTGTACTTGGGACATCACCTTATACATTTGTCTTTATGCTGGAAACATTTAAACTATTATCTTCTAGCTATTTTGAGATACACAATAAATTCTTGTGAACTATGGTCACCCTATTGATCTTCAAACACTAGGTCTTATTTTTTTCTAGCAAACTGTATATTTTTACCCATTAATCAACCTTTCTGCACAATTTTCTGTTTTTCTCTTATGTGTCTTCCTTGTACTGACAAAATGTACAACAACATTACTTTTCAAGAACATTTATTGTAGTTTTTCTAAAATTGTGATATGACAGCATTCAGATTTGTGTGTGTGTGTATGCCACTAACCTCAAAGGCTGTGTGCAATTGCTAAGGCATTAAAGTTAACCGCATTTGGAAACCGCTATTTGACTCATCATTTCATTATTGCTAATTTGTTAAATTGCGATCACATTGCATACTTTTAAAACCGCTTTTAGCACAGAAGTCATTTGTTCATTAAAATAATTAGTCCCCTTTTACAGCTAAATTTTACTCAGTGAGGTTAAGTGACTTACAGGTGGGCAGGTGGTGGGTTAAGGATTATCAGTTGGCCTCTGCTGTTTAGTCCAGGGTTTTGGCCATTGTGTTAATTTGCCTCTCTAAAGTAAAAACAAATCTCAGTTACTAAGAATCCCAACACAGGCCACCTTCCTCTCTCTCCACAGCTGCTTCATGTACTGCTGTTGAAAATAGACAGGAGAAGAGCAACAGGTGCATCCAGTGGGGAGGAAGGGTACATGGGCATCTGGAGGGGTCAGTCCTTGACTGATATCTCTGCCCCCCAGGAATACTTTTTTGGTCACTGCCATTCAGTTGGAAGCATCATTTCCTTCAAATATTGCTCATTTGGTTATTGTAGAAGTGACAAGGGTAAAGGGGAGCTGAAAGTTCAAACAACCTACCTCCTAAATGAATTGGGGATGTGTCAAGACAAGTTTACTCAACCCTCCAGAATTTTCTGGGTCACATATACCATCTTCTCTTCTACAATCTCAGCCTCCTCCCCACATTCTCTTCTCTCATTCTCTTTCCCTTTAGTTCTATATACCTTTCTCTCCTTCACCTGTTCAGTGAGTCCCTCACTCTTTCCCTTTCTTTCCAGTCTTTCTGTGGTACTCACGGTATATGTCATTTGTTCTTGGTAGAATCAAGAATCTGGGTCCTTGTTGAAAATGTAGTGAAGTAGCCAATAGCTTAGTGGCCACAATATGTCGTGTCATATTTGTCTGTGTCAAATCATTATGGCCATTAGTACCTCTTCCTTTTACCAACAGCCTGTTTAACTAGAGTGGACAAGGTAGTAAACACTTATCTATCTCTATCTGCACTGGCCTCTCCACTTCTATCTCTGTATCTTCGTTTCTGTGTCTGTATACCCATGTTTCTCTCTTTTTTTCTCCTTCAAAATGGAAAGGAGAAAATTATCAGTTATATTTTGATTGTACACATCCAAATAAAAGTTATTTTCTTAATTCTCCTAAGAGCTTGTAAAATAAGAGTCACATATAATGACACCAATAAGCAATATGTAGAAATTCAAAACATAATATTTAATAAGAAAATTGGAAACTGTTACAGCCAGGCTGGGGAGGCTGAGAGATGTCTAATTCTCATTAAACAAAATTCATCTCAGGAGATCCTAATTCCAAATGTCCAGATACTTGGTAGTCACCGAACTGGAAACTTTGCCCCCTTTTAACAAATTTCCTGTTCAAGTTTCTAGAAAATTTTCATAAAATATGTGACACTTATTGTTGAAATCAGTTATAAATTCTATAGATAGTAATATGACTTTTTCTTTTTTCCTGTAGCACTGCTATGAACTAAATGTTTGTGTCCCCCCAAATTCATACGTAGAAGTTTAATCCCCAGTGTGATGGTCCCACCCTCCTATTAAGAGATAATTGGGTCATGTTGGTGGAGCACAAGTGGATTGAACAAGGACTTGAAAAGTGCAGCTAAAGTGCCAGAGAACTGGATGGCAAGGAGGACCTTGAAAAAATTAGAGTTGCTTAGTTTTGTCAGCCAAGCTGGAGGAGAAATAGTTAAAGAAAACATAAAGGAAAGAAATAAGTGTCATTCATGAAATTCCAATCCCAAATACAAGGAGCTGTCCATTTTAACCTGTTAGAGGTAAGTTTCATGTAAATGTAAGGATGTAATATAAAGATATCAATGGTATCTATTTAAAACTTATTGCCCCAACAAACACATGGGTGCTAACACCAAATCTGAGAAGTCTAGGACTGAACAGAGGAATCCTCTCGGCACAGCATTAGGGTGGGGTTTGGCAGGAGATACAAGGTGAAATTATGTTATAAATGATTGAGTCTCACATTACTTCAAGGAGCTACTGGCAGAGACAATACAGAAAGAATTATGAGAACTAAGGTTGAGAAACAAGACTGTACCACCAAGACAGAACTGGAAAGGAGTGAGGGGAAAAATGGAGAGACAGAGAGGCAAGGAAAGCATGCTGGGAGGCCTATCCCAGGACCTTGGGCCTAAGGCAATTACTTAACTGCTGCTAGAATATGGTGTAAGAATAAAAGAGAGGATTAGCTGTCGATTCAAATATTGGTTTAATAGATGATCATATTATTCCCGCACTGGAGTCAAATTATTCTTAAGGCTTGGACAAGGCTGAACATATAGGTATGCAGTATATGGCCCCAACTCTAGTTCTTGGAGTGCCATTGTAGCAGGAAACCAAATCCTGGAAATGACATAGAAAACAGACTCCAGAGTGAAATGCATAGCCTATCTGCATCTATAATTTGTGAACACTTCTGTTTATTTATGCTTATTAAAGCAGTGAGAAGATATGAAATATAAATAACTCCACAGGAAGTCTAAATAAGTCATTTTTTGATCCATAATAAGTAATTTAAGGAAGCTAGGCTATTTGAAGTATATCAATTACGTTTTTTTAGTTGATTTCTATGGAACATTCACAACTCCCATGAACCTCTCTTGGTGTCACTCTCAGGAAAGGGTACTAAAATGGAGGAACCATGAATCTAATCTAGTTTATCAATTTTAGTTTTTAGTTACATGAGCTTGTAAGAATTGCAAGAAAGAAAAATATTTCACCGTAGGGTGTTAGCATTTAGAATCATAATAATGGCTAACCTACTTATTTGTAATTTGACTTTCTCCTTTGGCTTACTTTTTATATAAGGAGAATTTGAAGAATCGCATTGCCCTGCTGCCCATTTTTATACCAATGTGGCAGAACATTTGTCTACAAAATTGTCTCACCACATCTTGATGGTTATTTCTATGAATGCCCTGATTTTGCAAATTTTCTAGGCAATACTCTAAAGAAAGATATTTTGACATTAATAAAACTTTCCTTTGAGAAAGTATAACATGGTTGAGCTACATTTTAAAAATCCCAAGTGCTGTGTATATATGTATGGATTGTTTTTATAGAAATGGGCCTGGGGCCAATGGATTCACACTCAGAGAATTATGGTATGTTTATGGCAACAAATGTGTTCTCATTAAAGATGGGGACTTCTTGGAACTTGAGTACCTACATCCAAAAAATGATTCTGGTTTCTAGGGGTGATTATTTGGTGAAGGACACATTCTGTGGCAGGTGGTCTTTTGTCAATATCCTTCATGATGGTCTGCATGAAATTTAGACTAGCCCTGCCTATAAACCAGTACTTTTTTTTTTTTTTTGCTAGCTAAGGAAACTAACACTTTTATCCTGTATCTTCTCTAGTCACAATGAATAAACACATTAATTCATTGTGTACAAAGGACATGCAGCTTAATTATTTTCTAGGGGCATAAATTAAATGCTGAGCATGGTTTAGGTGGTGGGGCATTTTTCTTGAAAGAGAAAAGTAGGGAAAAGCCATGGATGCTTCCAATCCTGCCTGTTCATAGTATAGTGAACAAATCAAGTCTAATCCATTTCAGTGCTGGGCTTTATATTTTCATGTTTTCTTCCTGTTTTTCAGTGGAAGCTGGCATACAGACCAGCCATAGTGCTTGTTTGTTTTTATCTGAACAAATGTCTCCATTCCCACCAAAGGGCTTGTGTATTTTTTACCCTTTCTTTTCCAAACAACCTGTCAAAACTCAGAAATGTCATGTTAATGTTTTTATGGACAGACTATCCCAGCTGCTTCAGGAAACGGCAGCACCACTTCAATAATTTACATTGTTTTTCTGCTTCACTCTTTCTGGTATCTGTAAAGTTTCAGCAGTGAGAAACCAAACAGCAATAGGGTTTCTAGGCAGCATATCTGTGTCTAGAGCTTTGTCCACTGCTAATCCTGTTCCCTGACCTCCTCCTTAAATGAAAGAGTCAAATAATTTCCATTTTCCAGTGCTAGTGGAATCTCACACGGGAGCTGTGTTTCATGTTGTGGTTGAACTTTCACATTTGTTTTTACCTATTGTGTTTATTGACTGTATTCCATAATTACCAATCTATTTTATATTTACTTGTTCACTAAGAATTCTGTTTATAAATGTCTTGGCTTCTTACCTCAGTGAAAATATCCTGGCTAAGAATTGAATTCATACTTCTTTTGTGCCGCTTTGATATACTCATATGAAATCTGGCACAGACTTTATAAAATCTGACAAGACTCTTAAGTTCTTGTCAAGTTTTAAAAATGTCATAATGAACAAAATTTGCCTTTTGTTTAATATATGCTGTGGTGGAAAGAGAGGCTTGACAGTCAGATAGCTTAGAATTGAGGCTCGGTTTTCCCTTGGCCTTTATTGGAATTATAGTCAAGGAGGTCTTTTTTCTCATCTTGAGGCAGGATTTCTAGTACTTGTCTGGTACTTTACCTCACAGGGTCATTGTGAAGATAAAATGAGATGTTGTATGTAGATGTTTCATCAATAGACAATCTTTAGCCTGATCCTCACCGTCTGTAAATGACTTTAACACATTTTGTTTGAGTTTTAACACATTTCACCTCTACATCAACCTTTTGAGACTTCCGTGCTCTGAATCAGCAAAGGTCCAAGTGGCAGTGCCTACTAGAAGCAACACAACCTCTTGTCTTCTGGAAGTGTTAAAACACCTCCCAACAAAGGTGTTCAGCCAGGAAAAGTGCCTATTGGTGCAATGCTATGTCAGAGAATGTGAAAGGGGTTTGTGTAACAGAAAATCATTTCTGGGCCAGGCTCAGTGGCTACCTCATATAATCCTAGCAGGTTGGGAGGCCAAGGCAGATGGATTGCCTTAGCTCAAGAGTTCGAGACCAGTCTGGGCAACTTAGTGAAACCCCATCTCTACTAAAATACAAAAAATTAGCCGGGCGTGGCAGTGTGCACCTGTAGTCCCAGCTACTCGGAGCTGAGATCACGCCACTACACTCCAGCCTGGGCGACAAAGCGAGACTCCGTCTCAAAAAAAAAAAAAAAAAAAAAAATTTATTTCTGTTGGTTCTCATCTAATAAAAAGATGCCCTAAACAAAGGCCTGGTCTTTTGCTAAACACTCATTGTGAGAATGTAAAAGACACATAATTTATCAAACAACCTTAGGCTTACAGATATTTTCGTAAAAATGTTTCAAATACAGAGCATGTACTTTCTTTAGGGATCAATTTCTAGGACAAGTCCACTTTATGCATAATCTATCACCTTGGAATTTACAAAACAAAAATCCAGCACCCATCAAGAGGGGTATATTTTTGATCTTGAAAGTTGATATTTAGAATTTATGTGTAAATTATTTTTAGATATTGTACTAAGTCCCCGTAATGGGAATTGTTGAAGAATTTGAATACAATATAATATCTTGAGTCGTGTTTAATTGACTGAATCTAAATGACTTGTATATAATAGAATCTCAGACATTTCCCAAATTTATATCTCATATTCTGTTGTTTCCCTTTTCACATGGGTTATTGCCTTGACATAAGAATGCTAAGTAGTGAGTTTTAACTTACATACATCTTGGGTTTATTGTGTGTCTTATATTTTAGTTGTTTCCAGGCTTATCTTATCTCTCTTTTGATGCGATGGACTCAGTTATGTTTTCTTTTCATAAGCCACATAATTACTTGAACATACCAGTTGCTCAACAGATGCTAATAGAAGGAGTAAGTATATTATATATTGTCTTGAGAGAACAATTTTTCCCAAATGATTTCATAAAGTTTTCATTTCAGCTATTGACTATGACATAACTTAATGATCCAAACTCTTTGGCCTGTTCAGTGTGACTTCATGAAGCAAGTGATGTTATGTCTGTGGGCATCAGTTTATCACCTGTGGAAAGTGAAGATGCTGACGTGAACAACTCCCAAATTATCATAAGCTGATCTTCGTGTCTTTCTCATCACTCACGTCAATCCAAGCTCTCTGATTCTATATGCTTTTACTCCCACCTGGAATCTCTCCTGTACTTTAACACACACACACAATCATATGAAATTAATGACATTCTTATTCTGTGTCTAATTTCCCTAGAATTTCCTCTCTCTTTTGAAGCAGAAATTAGGTGGAAGCAAGCGTGTGTGTGTGTGTAAGTAGAAATGGAAAAACATTTGTAAAAATAGACATTCTTTATCTGTATGTGGACAGATTTCTTCTTCTTTAACCAGAGAAAAGGAAATTTAGTTTATAGAACCAGGAACGGATGATTTGCAGAGCTCAGGAGAGTTCTCCTACTGTTTGCAAATTGGGATGTTGGGAGAGGGAGACTCAAAGCATCTTGGATAAGAGACTAGAAGGGAAGCTATACACAATTTGGGGGAGGATATTCTTAAATACCACATTCTTTCTTCCAAGAAAATGACTTTTATCAGCCTAACCTAAATAATGTTAGTAAGTAGAAGCAAGTGCCATGACTTGACTTAACATGTTTGTGTGGAAACTGTAATTATATATGAAGCTTATTATTTTTCACTGATGGTTATTCTTTACCTATAGCCCATGGTGATGTTTTACAGCACTACCCTCCTTCCCACATTATGGCGGAGAGGGATGCATCCCTGGCAGGCAACACAAGGATGTTTACCCTACAGTGTGTGGGTGCCAAGCCTCTTGTGCTGCAGAGTTCCAACTGTTCACTATCAATTTTGATCTTGGCTTAAAGAAGGACCACCCTCTGTCTGCTACTTGCAGACAAAAATGAACTGCTTACCACTGCTCCATGTCATCAGCCAGCAGATGTTAACACTCTCTGTAACAGGATAACAGGAATGCATCATAAAAATAATTTAATGTACTAACTAGCTTTGGAAAATAGCCAATTATTTGATTTTCTATATTATGATTTATTAAAGAAACAAGCAAACAAGACAATTCTCCTTTCCAGAGGGAAGTAAAATGGATACAGTTACCACGTTGAGTATCTGTTATACTTAAAAAAATCAAACCTGAAAGAATAATATTAATGGTCACGATTACATATAGTTGGACATAAATCTTAGGTATTGAGGGCTTCTTGAATGCTAAAATATGTGGTATGACATCCCTCTTTTGAAGGAAGCTGGGCACTAAGAAATGTGCTATGTTTTTGGCAGGAAGTCACTGGCTCCATCACTGAGTGGTTCTTCAGTCCCAGCTGCAGGTTGATTGATGGCATCACGTCGAAGAACACTCTGGGGGGAGCTGTTTATCCCTATCTTCCATCTGGAGCTGCTGGGATATAGTTCACTGTGATGATGGCTACTGAATGAGCTGCACTGGCAGGACCTCTGTGACAAGGAAGGATTGTAGCTAGGGAGCCAGGCCCAAATCAAAGGATGTCAAGGAAATGAATGGAGCTAAGCAGAAAACAGCCAACTCTTCTCAAACATGATGGGACAGCAATTCAAAAAGAAAGACAGTGCACAGCTTTTAAAACTACAAAATGGGAGAATATTATGTTCCTTTGTTCTTTCACTTACAGAGGTTACTTTATAGATACGTGTTTCAGATCAAATAAGCATGCTACTTACAACTGAAATATAATGACTCTGTTGACTGCTATGTACTGTTTAAAATGTTTAACCACATTAGATTATAAGCCTCTTTTAGGGAAGGTATCCAATATTTATCTGGGCACATCAATAACCAGAACAAGAGAAGCATTCTTGATCCACAGGTCCTCTCAGAATCTGCAGTTACTATGTGTTTAGAAAATGGCAGAACAGAAAAGTCATGCACACACACACATACACACGCACACACACATACACACACACACACACACACACACACACACATACACTCCCTTTTAATGGGGGATAGTACAAAAAGTCCATAAACATAGCACAGAAAAGCACCTGCAAAGAATGGACAAATGTAAGCACACATCCCACCAACCACAGTCATAGCTGGAATAAGTGCTAAGTACCGCAGGGGTGGGAGGCTTCACGAGAAGTGAGGGCACGTCTGGGAACACAGCCAGTGAGAGAGTGTCTAGAAAACCTCTGTGGAAGAGAGTTGTAAGCAGATCTTGAAGGGAGACATGCAATTTTCTGGGATTTTGTTTTGTTTTGTTTTTACTCTGCTGCTTATGGTGATGAATTACCACTTTGGCAGTCTAGTTTTGTGCAATGTTATTGTAAAACTTTTATTCTTTATAATAAAATCAATTTCAAAAACTATGCTAATAGTTACAGAGCATGAGATGCAAAAATATCCCAGAGATAAAAATGGGAGAGTTCTAAGAAGGGTTACTACTCAGGCTGGATTCTGAGTTGGGTTAGAATTGGGGCCGTTCTGGCTGGTGGGTTAAAATTGGTGAGCATTATTTGTAATTTGACAGAAAGGATAACTGCAGTGATGAGATAAAAGGACCACTGAGGAAGGTACAGTTCGCTGTATTATTGCTTCAGGAGGTTTGATGGAGGGAAAAGTGAAATAGAGAATACACACGAGGCATCTGCACACCTTATTTCTGACATAAGCAAGGAAAAGACCAACCTGAGAGAATATATTTATTAGTCAGCATAATTCTTTCGTGAACATCTTGTTCATTTTGCTACATGGAGTTCACAGGTTGATTCTGTGACTCTCACTCTTCTGGTTATGAGTAGGTATTATCACTTTGCTACCCTGGTTTTACACACAGTTAATGTAATGTTTTTATTTTTTGCAATAAAATCCATTTATTCAACTATGCTGACTAGATTAAAAGTGTGCTTTTTGGAATCAGAATTGCACTGTGTATTCTTTTGCTTTATAGACAATATTCATTTAAGGTCTGAGCTGATAGACACTGAGATTCTTATTAACTGAGGCAACCACAAAAAGGCTTGGAATGATTAACACTTGGAATCAGGAGAAAGCACTAACTAGGTACCTAATTCATGCCCATTGCTTTACATTTGCTTTTCCTTTAATATCCCCACAATAGGGATTAAAATGATATAAGGATATAGGGATTAAAATAGATTAAACAAATTGCTCAAAGTTATATAGTTAATGAAAGAATGAACAAGGATTTGAACTCAGCTCTAAGTGGGATCCCACTGTTTCAGTTCATTTAGTGTTGCTATAAAGAAATATCTGAGGCTGAGTAATTTATAAAGAAAAGTGGTTTATGTGGCTCACCGTTCTGCAGGCTATATATGAAGCATGGTGCTGACATCTGCTCAGCTTCTGATGAGGGCCTCAGGCTTCTTCCACTCAAGGGGGAAAGCAAAGGGGAGCCACAGTGTGTGAAGATCACATGGCAAAAGAGGAAGCAAGAGAGAGAGGTGAGGTGCCAGGCTTTTATTTTCACCAACTAGCTCTTGCAGCAACTAATAGAGTGAAAGTCACTCTCCCACTACACCCAAGGAGGACACTAATCTATTAATGAAGGATCTGCTTCCATGACCCAAACACCACCCACTAGGCCCCACCTCCAACATTAGGGATCCATGAGATTTTGGAAGGACAAACACCCAAACAATATCACCCATCCTTTTTTCATTACTCAGTTTTGCTTGGATTTTCATGGAGCTTGATTATCTAGGTTTCAAGTTGCTCAATTTTTTGACGTCCTATCAGTTTTGTGTTAGCAACCCATCCCAGGGAAAATTTAAAAAATGTGAAGTATACAATTTATCAGTCTTGTTAGTATAGCTCTTATAAAAAGTTTTGCTGAAGAGGAAATTGAATCAAATGCCAAAAATTAGAAGTCTGGTTAGTAACCATGGTTTTAATTTTTAAAATTCTCTCTCTGATGTAGAGCATTGTGACTCAAAAGCAGGTGTCATTATGTAAAACCTATATATCAAAAGTCAACATATTAAGGGAATGGCATTTAAAAAATTCTTTCTTATGCCATTGCAAACTGTGACTGGTACAGTTTTATAAACTACATATATTAATTCATTAAACATTCTAAAGTATTTAGTTCACATTACAATGCTTTTTTAAAAAGAAATTTTCATTATTAGATGAGCTGTTGTTTCAGTTAACTTCTGGAAAATATTTTAAAATATCATTTTAAGTTGAGAAGACCAGTGCCATTAATGGATAAGTTTAATCTGGGGTCTATGTAGCCTTTTGGGGGTCAGGTATTTTGGGCTGAATTGTCACACCTCAAAATACATGTTTATGTTCTCAGCCCTGGCACCTGCTCATGCCTTTATTGGGAAATAGGGTTCTTACACATGCAATCAAATTAAGATGAGACCACACTGGATTAGGGTTGACCTTAATCTAATGACTGATGTTCTTATCAGGAAAGAGAAATTTGGACAGAGACATGTAGAGGAGAATACCAGATGAAGATGATGACAGAAATTAAAGCGATGGGTCTATAGGCCAAGGGACATCAAGAATTGCCAGCAACCACCAGAAGCTGTAAGAGAAACATGGAACAGATTCTCCCTGAAAGCTTCAAGTAGAAACCAATCCTGTTGACATCAAGATTTAAGACTTCTAGCCCCAGGAGTGTGAGAGAATACATTTCTGTTATTTCGTGCCACCCAGTATGTGGTAGTTTGTTCTGGCGGCCCTAGGAAACAAATACCGATAACAAAAAATAATCAACCACAGAAAGTGCATCTTTGTCTTCTAGTGAGTATTTCCTTTCTTCCAAGTTACAAGTTTTCCCTGTGGATACCAACAGACTCCTAATAGAACAACATATGTACATTCCTTAACATTTTTTTTGGCGGCAAAATGTTTTCAAGTATAAAGTCACATCCAATTTCATGGTTCTGAGTCTAACGGAATGTATTCTTATTTAGTAATGGCAAAGAAAGACTTCTGGTTCAAGATCAAAGGATTTGAACAATTCCTATAGATTCTTGGGCTTCCAATGACATCTTCACAATAATACGCAGCAGATGTGCTGCTGTTATGAACCAAAGTGTCATCATCCTATCTCTGAAAAAAACCAAGAACACAGAACAGTGTTTGGGAGAGAGGGGATGGGCAAGGACTAGCAAGGAGACACACTCATCTTTAAAAGTTTCTGGGTGCCTGCACTAAACTAACTTCACTCTCATTTTATCATAATAACTGGGGGAAAAAACCCTTTCACTTTAATGTTTTTTAAAGAAAAAACTACTAGATAAAATTCAAGATACCTACGAAAAAGGAGAAACTCATCAAACATTTAAAAAAATTACTAATTGAGTACGATATACCTAGTGCTTTTGCATAAGTAAGTGATCTTGTAAATCCTTCAGTAAACTCTGTGGTATAACAATCATGGATTATTTCCCCTATATTTTTCAGCCAAGGAAACAGCTTCGAGGATGATTTTTTTTACTCCATCAAGGTCACATAACTTGTCATTTTTAGAGTTAGGATCCAAACCTCTAAGTCAAGTCTTCTGACTCAACAGGAATAACCAGCTGCCTCTCATGCTAAACTGCACTAACAGAACCTCTCCCGACTAATCCGGAATATGAAATATATTATGAAACACATCTAGATTGAAATAAAACTCAGTAAAAGAGATGCAAAAATTGTTTCTTTCCTGGGAAACTGAAAATTGATATTGAAGAGTCAAATGCGGTTTTTGTAATTCAGACACCTATTTGTATTAAGTTGACCAATTTACAAAAAAAATGTGAAAGCCTGAACCTATATTCGCTAAAAAAAGTAGAAATGATAACAGACATTTAAAATGAACAGACATGCAGTGGGTTTTGATATTAATCTGCAGTTTTTACTTGGGAAGGGGCTGCCGATAATGCTTCGTTCATGCTGAGAGCTTTGTCTGTAGCAGGTCCTGTGGGATCCTGCACGGTGTGCCCCAGAGAAATCTCATTCTGAGGGTGTGGTCTGCGCTGCTCCAGAATGCTTTGCTAAATCTCTGCGTTAAGGTTTTCAATGGCCCCAACTATAGACAATTAAGTTCTGGGTCTTAACTCTTTGACTCCCACAATGGTGGCATCATATTGGGTTTGCTCACGGATCATGTTGCAAATTGTGTAGGAACGTGT
This sequence comes from Trachypithecus francoisi, assembly GCF_009764315.1. Taxonomy (NCBI): domain Eukaryota; kingdom Metazoa; phylum Chordata; class Mammalia; order Primates; family Cercopithecidae; genus Trachypithecus; species Trachypithecus francoisi. The sequence continues at coordinate 15,557,384 of NW_022681460.1, read as the reverse complement.
TAACAAATGGCCTTCAATCCTCTATCTGAGATAGAACTATTTACAGACCCTTATTTCTTTTTAGCTTGTTGGTGTATTCTCTAATCTACTGACCAAAGAAAACTCATCTGGAATTTTTGCTGCAGCAAAGATACATTGACAAAGGAAAGATACCTTTCTTTTATTCTTTCTCTTTCTTGTGCAGCCTTTTTGATTTAGTGGTGTTTATAACAAACTTTTCCTTGCTTTACTTTAAATGTATCTCACAGGAGGGGTACTTCTAGTCATCGCGGTCAAGTTGTATTGTCAAAACCATCTCTGGGGAGTCTGAGTGGGGCATTACAGCTGAGGAGGAGTCTTCTTTTGCCATTCTGAGGTCAGTGTGCTTTTGTATACTTTTTATGATTCTAAGTTCATCTTAGATACTCAATTTCTGTTTTTTAATTCAGTCTTTCACTGAGAACACATTAATCATTAAATCACGTTTTTCTTATGAAATGTGCAAATTCTCAAAATGCCATTTATTTTAATTGAGGATAAAGTGGAAATTAAGAGCAATTTTTTCCTTCTCAAAATTACAGCATGGAGACTACCCACTAGAGGGTGTCAGTGAGCTATTATGGGATGAACTGACCTGCTCCTACAGAGGGTTTGCTTCCGGGCAATTTTGCATCTTGAGTGCATAACGTGGATTGTCTGGTGGGTAAGGGAGAAAGCGGTGACGCTTCACGGATTCCTAAGGTTCTGTGTGTCCAAATGGATAAAAAGAAAGAAAGAACACATATATATATGTGTGTGTGTGTATGTGTGTGTGTGTATATGAATTTGATAAGCACAACATAAATAATTTCTCACAAAAGCACCTTAAAACAAAACTCCATCTTTAATGACCTAAAGATTACTGCCTTTAGTAGAAATATTATCTTTTTCCAGCATTCAATAAACTGAAGACCTATAGTACTGCTTTTGATCGCACAGATTAATGTGTGTTTTTTTTTTAACCAGAAGATTCATGGGACAAAACATTTCCCTTAGCTTTACTGGGTTTTACTTGCCATTACCCCTGAATATGAGATTGCGCTAAAAATTCCAATCTAGAACCACAGCGTAAAATCAGATCAACACCCACAGGACTCCAAGATAACTACAAGCATTACCATTTGTTCTTTAAATGTTCACATTTAAGATGCTGGTTTGTTATTCTCCTTTTCATCTTTGGGGGTTGTTAACTTTATAATATTTCAGTGTGTCAATACAATTTTGTAACTGCTAGCCTGAGTCCTTTTAAATATTTTAGCATGCTTCCTTTAATTAGGTTTTCAAATAAAATCAAATCAATGTGTCCTTCTTAACGCTGGAAGACTGTCATTAGAAAATAATCCAAGTTTTTCTACCTTTGCTTATAAAGGTTATTTTCAAATTCTTTATCAATTAAATTTTCTAATGTTCCATTTCCATATTGTCTATTTCTTGGCTTGAGTTGTCAGAGCAAATTAATTAATGCCACAATCTTTCTGATTGGTTATTGTATATTTTATTTAAGAAACTCAGAAGTGTTTAATTGGCCTGGAATGTGGCCATTTGGATCAAGCTGTTCAGGTGCATGTTTTTGCTTGTTCCTACTTTGACCACGAAAAGACATCTATTAAATACCAAGTTTGACTGTAGAGAAAATAGTGAAATTGATGTCCCTCAATTATCCCTTCAGTTAGTTTCAAATGTTTAGAATTTTCCTGTCTTCCCTGACTTTCAAGGAACTCTCTTTTATAATTCCTTTCTTTTAAATCCTTTTAACTATTACCACTCAAAGGTTAGTAATAGTTTTAATTAACTTCTTATTGAAGATTACTTAAAATAATGTTCTCTCTTGTCAACGGCTTTAGTTACCATATGTATTCTGATTAGTCTTACATATACCAGTTCAATATACCAGTTCAGTGGTTCTCAAATATTTTTTTCTTAGTAACTCTTTACACTTCTAGAAACTATTGAGAACACACCAAGAGTTTTTAATTATGTGGTCATATCTATTGCATTAAGTATAGAAATTGAGATGGTTCTATAACGTTTACTAATTAATTTAAAAGATCCACTACTTACCCATTAAAGTAATAGATCCATTACTTACCAACGTAAAAGTATTAATATTACCTACTAACATAAGTAATAGTTTTTTAATGAAAAATAACTATGTTCCCAAACTAAAAAAATTAGTGACAAAAATGACACTGTTGTACATTTTTGCAACTCTCTTATGCCTGGCTTTATAGAAGACAGCTAGATTCCCTTCTGCCTCTGCATTCAATCTGTTGTGATATTCTGTTTTGGTTGAAGTGTATAAAGACAACTTGGCCTCTCACAGATATATAGTTGGTAAAAGAGGTATATTAGTCTTTTCATGTAACTATGAATATTCTTCTTTGATACTATACCAAATATCAATGAGATAGTTTCAAAAGAAGTAATTGCAAGGTAGAATTCAAAACTGTAGTAAATAACTTCTCATACTTTATTGCATTAAAATCCACTGGTCTACCTTGCACTTTGAAAGGATCTTTTAACCAGGCATGATATTATAACATCATGTATTTGTTATTTGGAAAAATATTGATTTCTTGGGTTACACATTTTCCGAATGTTGACAGCTTTTATTGTACAACATCAAAACAAGCCAACCAATCACATTTGAAACATCATCACCTGTCTTCTCAGAAAAGTCTTAAAGTGTTCGAAAGCTGCCAGGCTCCCCGTAGTAGATGCTACTGCCTATACATGTGCTAAGGCACCAGTAGTATTATCCATCATTGTTTTCACATCATCAGTGCAAATACCAACACAATGAAAAAGGCAAATATGTTCACGTCTTAGTGATGTTATTTAAATAGTTTTGACCTCAGGAGTTTCTCAAAAGGGTATCAGGGTCTATGGGTAAAATTGATGAACAGTGAGGAAATTCCCCAAAATTCCTAAAAGTATTCACAATATTCTGTGAATGTCACCTATGTATTTTTTTGGTGGTGGGGTTATGGGGAGGATCTATTTCTTTTATCAGATTCTCAGAAGAGGTCTGTGACCCAGACAAGCAGTAACCACCGTCATAGAAGATGTCAGGGAACATAGGACCAGGTTCAGGATTGCCTAGGGAACATAGTACTGTAATACCAGATTGTCAGACTCAATCAGATATATTTTCCAGTGGGGAAGATTTTTAGAACATGTCAAATCACACAATAAAGGCAATTGTCCCAGACTTAGGATTGAACTTTCAAAACAAATTATCTGAAGTCCATGACCTTAAACCCAAGCACCTGACCCCTGCGCAAGAGCCAATAAATAACATCATTAACTCACAGTGCCGACTGTATTCATGTTTCTTCCATGTCCCTTGGGTTTGTTGGCTGCACTGCTGTGGCTTACAACAGAGCCTGTGATGATCACAGCCCTGGGTTTAGTTTCTTTGGTGTAAATCTCCTGAATGTTTCTTTCATTTTTTTACATGTTCTCAATGTGGTGTCTTTTATTTTTTATTTTTAGAATAGAAATCCAAATGGCTCTAAAAACAGAACATCATGGCTTCTCCTTTTTAAAAAGCCCAAGCAGAGAAAAAAGCCATTCTTTGACCTTATGACATCTTTTGAAAACATGTTTATTACTAGAATTTTTTATCATGCTCCTTTTAAACTTTAAATTGACTATACAGAGATTTTAACTAAAACTTAGTAAAATATTGGAAGATTCACTTTGATGAAATATAGTGTCTAAATATAAGACCACAGCCAGACAGTATAGGAATAGGTAAAGGAAAAGGTAAAGAAAGAAAGTGAGGGAAATGCCAGAACTATCCAGAACAGAAGTTTCAACTGGCTTTTTTTGATCTGAAATTTCATATGTTACATTTGTAAGTACAAGACAATAATAGGATCTGGGATCCAGTCCCCTCTTTATAGGCCACCAAACATCCCCAACTGTCCGGGAAAATCTTATTTTACATCCATTGCCCAAGAATCTTACTAGTTCCTCTTTCACTCTCAGAAGTATCTGTTTGGGCAACAAATTATATGGACCTGCTCTTTGCCACTAACAATGTTATAAGTGAGATACTTCTAGAATTAGGTAAATACACAGTACTAATTAAAATCAAAGAAGCAAAGTGAGCTACTTTGCTTTGCTTTGCTTCTTTGATTTTAGATGGCCAGGCATTACGCTCTTTTACAGAAGGATAAACTCATAGCCTACGGGAAAAGTCCACATATTGTGTTGCTGGAAAGATTCAGTGCTGTATCTGCCACGTGAAGCATGCCTGCATAGAATAATCTGACCTCCTCATTCAGTATATTCTTGGTGGACAGCCCTTAGCTCAGTGTGTGTGCAAAGAATTATAATCAAGATCTTATCAGTAGAAAATGGATAAATGCCTCAGAAATACTATGGTCATTTTTTTCACCCTGCGATATTTTTTATTACTGCATGTGTGCAAGTTTGCCTAATTAACCCACAAGAGCTGAACCTCTGATAAGGGTGTGGGACCACAGATGACACCTGATGCTTGGGGCCATCTGATTGATAAGAAATGTGTTTTAATCTGAATTCCTGACTATTCATTTTTTACATTTTTAGGTTTTGCAATAAAAAGTAGAACTCCCTTTTTAAATGTATCAAAATAAAATATGCCTTTGAATAACGCTGTGAAAGAGGTTGATGAAAACAGCACCCTTTGTATATTATGATACCTTCTCTCCAACCCTTACTGGTCCTTAATGAATTCTGGTCCTTTCCCTTTTCTCCATTTATGGTTTCAAAGAGACACATGTTGGGCTTTTCTCTCTCTCAATTGCTTACTTATTAAAATCTTCTGGTGTATGCATGACCTATATTTGTGAATGTCCTTAGATCATGTCTCACTCTGATGACACTCATCCTTCAGCCACACAAGTCAGGCATATGGGTGAGTAAGAAGGTTGTGGTTACTGCTTTGCTGGAAACACTTTTTTAGACTCATTTTTTTTTTTTGCCATGAAACTAGAAACAAAATTGATACATCATTTCAAAGAAACTCTACCTACCTCTCAGAAGCTTCACTGCAAGTTTTCTTTCTTTCTTCCGTTTATGAAGAGAGAAATATCTTCCCACTCTTCATGTTTTCTTTTTTTTCCTTCACTGTCTGTCACTGGAGTTCATGTACATTGAAGTTCTTTGCAATAATCTTAGTCACTGACTGTTTTCAGAAAGTTTTTGACACAGAGCTTCTAGTTATAGGAACAAGATTTTTAAAATAAATAACTTTAAAAATTGCTTGACTTAAATGTGTGTTTTGAACAGATTTCATACTGTTTTCATGATACTTTGTTTTCTTGAGCTATTCTGTCCATACTTCACATTCTATGAATAGCTAGAATATATTCCTTTCCTTTTTTCTACTTTTGCTCCACTTATTCATCTTAGTACGTAATGGCTGTAAAATGTGTGATTTAGCATTTTTCATGTATCCAAAAGTGTTTCAGGAATAGAAGGAGTGGAAGAAACGAGTAAATAAACATGGGAAATATGGAGTGATACTAATTAACGTGTTGCTTTAATGACGGGCTGGCTAATGCACATTGAGAAACTGTAAGAGGTGGGGGTTATTGCACAGCATTCCCTAGTATATTACCTCATGGGGATTGTGTCCACTGGACATTTCTTTGGCTTTAAATATTTCATGGGAACAATGGTCCATGAAAGAGATTTCAGGAAGTGCTATTCTTGTCCTATTGAATGAAGACAGGTGTGGTTGCACATGTATGAATATCTCTGCAAGTATCAATATGCGGCTATGTGTGTCCATGAATGGGTATATCTATCTGCGATTAAGGCCTGGCTGTGGGAGGCACTCTTCTATCAACACGCTGTCTGTATGTATGGACTGATGCCTGCATGGGGGATGTGCCACTCCATGGATGAGTGTGCAGGTATGTGTATATGAATATACTTTATGTCCGTAGTTCCTGTGTAAGACAAGGTGAGAATCAGTTTTTTCAGCATGATTGGTTTCAGGTCAGCATAAGGTGGTGATTGGCTTTAAGCCAAGATTACTATTTCCTTACCAAATTACATACACAGATCTGCTGGCATAAAGAATTTACGTTTTAAAAACTGTGAGAAAGTTAACTGTGAGCTTAAAGTAAAAATTGGAATTGCTGATGAAGGAACCATGCGTAATTGAGGTGCCAGGAGCTCCAATATTGTGGGTAATTGTAGCTTCATTGCTTAATGTATGCGAAATCTGTGTAGAGTAGGACAGAATTATTTCTATTTGTGTATTCTCTTTTGCTTGTATTGGGCAATGACACACCAATTATCATCGTTCAAATCACTTAGTGCTCCAATTACCATTTCCTCCAAAGTGTGTGCTTTTGATTTCAGCACCTAAGATCAGAGAGGATAACTCGGAAAATTGTGTTTGGCTAATGGCTAAGAGCTCCCCCACCCTCTTTTGATAACAATGCCGCCCTCACGGTGTGCTTTTGTCCATGAATAAAAATACGGAATTTCTTCTAAGAGGGAAGCAAGGAAGTTATTTGACATAAGGGCTTCCAATGCCTTATCCCTGGTGAGATCTCAGTGTCCGCCTGTATTTATAATTCCTTCGGGTCTGTGACAGATTATATAACCACAACTGAATCTCAAGAGGACCACTTCTTAGATTATCACCGTTTTAAAAGCAGATTCGTGTCACAAAGCGAGCAGAGTTAAAGTGACCTGAGTGGAAGCTGACAGGTCGTGAAGGTGAATGAGCCACTCTGGTGTCAGTGGGTGCAAATCACTGCAGGGGACGGTGACCGTGGAAGGAAAGGTCTCTTCTGAGTTAGCTGCTGGGTCAATTAGGTATTAATGACAGCAGAAAACTATTCTTTTGGTGTCATAAAAGGCCTGCTGAGATCAGTGTCAGTAGAACTGCAAAGATGAGCATTTTGTCATGATATGGAAACAATAGTTACTTTGTAAGCTTCTCCTTATACACCACCTACTTTTACCATTAGTCTATTCTGTAACATGCAATTCAGACATGCCCGTGAATGACTGGCTTTATGGTAAGATTCTGGTTTTGAACTATATTTTTCTACCGATCCACTCAGAAAATTGAAAATGTCTTCTCCTAGAAATTGAAGTGTGCTCAAATCATAAAGAAATAATATAAATGTGATTAAAATGTACCTAATCCACTTAAAAATCGGGAAGATCAATTATTTTATTTTAGTAAATTAATGTCTTATGGCATTAGCCAAATAAAATAATTACGATAGCATAAACAAATTCCACAACAAAATACTATATTTAAATGAAAATTGTGATGTTTTCCATTCAGTAACATCGGTTAGAAATCCTTGGGAGTTTGCTTCCAGGGACAGCACTGGGCAAGGGAGTAAATATTTTAATCTCTGATTTCCATTGAGTATCTTTTACTTTTGCATCATTTTGGCACTAATTGTCCCACAAAAGGAATATGACAAGCATATTAATCTGACAAGGAGTAAGTAGATCAATGTCTAAAACTGAGATTATTTGGAATGTTAAATGGAACCGAAAGGAGGACGATGCTTAGGCCAGAGGAATGAATCAACACAAACACTATTGGCTAAATATATTCAATCTTTTAGTAAGCTTGGGATATATTGTTTAAAAGGCATCTCTAAATCTTTGAAATTAACCATCCATCAATATATGTACTCTCTTCTAATATAACTCAATTATAGTAGTCCCAGGAAAACTCAAGTTATTAAAAACTGCATTATAAAAAATAATTATTTCAATGAGAAAAAGCGGGAAAGGGCTAAGTTCTATAATGTGACAATATGAAGGTATTGTTTTCTGTTAGAAATTTCAATACATTTCTGAAGCATCTTTAAATAGTTGTAAGTGCAAAGCTTTGAGACCTAAACATCAAGGAACAAATCCAGCTTTTGATCACATCAATTTCTGCTCAAGAGTTATAGGTAACTGCTATTCATTTTTAGTACCTGTATCACTCATTGTTGGGAGAAACAAAACATGTCACCTTAAATTCAGCAGCCCCACTGCAGCAGAACAATTTTTTAACTAGCCCCATTCTTAGTGGAATTGCATTCTAATATGTTGTGGTTAGCATAATGCAGAACATCCCTAATTAATATCTTCTGTTATAGTCAGTTCTTGTTAAGAAAGTTTAAGCTGACAGAGACATTATTAATATTTTTTAATGGAGAAGCATTCATGATAGACAACATGTGGTAAGTCAGATCATTCCAGAAGGTACATCAGGACTTGGCAAAGACCATCAAAGAAATTCCCAGTTTGGGCTCAGAAATCTGAAAATTTATGTGTCCTGGAAATGAGGTCACAATTTGTGTAAATTATACTATTATACTTCCTTTCACCTAGAAGCAGGAAAGGGAACAACAAGCCTCCTTTTGTGTCTTCTAGCAAGTGTTCTGATTGTGTCTTGTGAACTCATCTTACTCATTTCTGCTCTGGTTTGATCGTTGCCTTTGAGAGAAGGGTATGTGAGCATGTCTACAGTTTGGTAAGAGGCGTCCACAGACTATGAAGAGAAACATGAAAGCAAATACAGGAGAACCATGACATTGAGAAGAGAAAGAGAGAAGAATAGGTCTGGAAAGAGAGAAACCAAAACAAAACACAACCAAATTGTCATTTCCTTTGCATATTGTGGTGAAGAAATTGGGGAACTCTTGTGTTCAATTCATTACTTGCTGTCTATGAACAACTATTGCTTTTTTTGTATGTTTGACAATTTTATCCTGATCTTTCTGATATATTTGTTGCTGGAGGCTCCCCAGCTCACTCTGCTGGTCAGCACACAGCCTGCTGCTTCTGTCACTTGCTTGTCATCTTCATACACAATGCCATGAGCATTCACATCTTGTCAGTCATGTCATTACTCTATACCTGTCAGCATTAAAGGTGTCACCTTCTTGATAGACACTTTTAGAAATTGGTTAACATTTCACTTTTGCTTTAAACCAAATAAAAGCACCCCTTTGGACCAAGTAGAAAAATATTAGTTAAGAGGAAACCGGGAAAATGAAGATGACTGGAAATAAAATTTTGCTATTACATGTTGAGAGTTATTGAAACCAAACTGGATAGATAAAAAGTGACCCCAACATAATGGACCCCAGTGAAGTCTCTGAAAATGTATTCAATTACATTTCCATAAAAACTACCATCTTGTGTGTGTCTATATTCTACTCCATACAATCAGGTCATATGTTCCCTTCAAGAGCGTTTATATTTTTCATTTATCCAGAAGAAAAAGAATTAAGTATTAACAATGATTGCCTTGTGTTGGTAAAATTACGGGTAATTTTGTTGTTACTTTTATTTTCTTAAGTTTCTAATTTTCTACTCTATAAGCCTTAAAAGAGTACTGTTCTATGATTATAGAAGTAATGTTTGTAGTCATAGGAAATTTTACTAAGAAATGAAAGTGATAGAGCAGCATATATACAGTCCACTATCAATGTCACATTCTTGTCATCCACACACGCAGTACCTCGGGCATTCATGTCTCCTCAGCAATGTCACTATCACTACTCTAAGCTTTTGGCTGGGCTAGAGGGTGGGGCTACGGCAGCAGTAAACTGTTTTGCAAATGGCTTGAATCTTTTTGTCAAAGATCGTGCATTATCCATTTCCATAATATTTGTAGAAGACTATCAGTTTTTCCACCTACATAATTTGCTATACACTGGACTGTGATCTTCAGGGCAATAATTATTTTATTTGTATTTACTTTTAATACCCTTAGCATCTAAGATATATGGAAAAATAGTTTTAAAATTATTGAATGAATGAATTTAACGTGCTTGAATTACTTTGTAATTACAGTATAGGATTTTGGCAGTCTGGTGTACTTTTACAGAAAGAATCTGCATTTTGAACTAATAGAATTCACAGATTTTATAATATTGGCACAAAATTTATCACCACCTGGATATTATATGCTTTTCTTATGTATTTGTTATCTGTCTCTTTCTCTTCTACCCTCACTAGAAGTCAACTTTTAAGGCAGAAAGACAATCTGTTTATGTGATAATTGCACCTCAAATGACAACTAGCCCAGCTTAGGTACTCACTTGTACCTAAGTACATATACATGCACATGTATGATTCATATGCATGTATATGTGTATATGTGTATTTACATATGTGTATATATATACATATATGTATATTTATGTACATATATATATATATATATTTGAGACAGAGTCTTGCTCTGTCACCTAGGCTGGAGTGCAGTGGCATGATCATGGCTCACTGCAACCTCTGCCTCCCAGGCCCAAGCAATTTTCATGCCTCAGCCTCCTGAGTAGGACTACAGGCGCACGCTACCATGCCCGGCTAATTTTTTGTATTTTAGTAGACATGGGGTTTCACCGTGTTGCCCAGGCTGGTCATGAACTCCTGAGCTCAGGCAATCCACCTGCCTCAGCCTCCCAAAGTGCTAGGATTACAGGCATGAGCCTAAATATTTGTTAGATGAATGAATATAATATCTTCTTATAAATTTATAAATGTAAGGAATGCTTATGTGAAAATCATTAGCATATACAAATCACCTATAATTATTCAGAGATAATCATTGTTAAACATTTATTACATTTTCTTCCAAGATGTTTCCATGTGTGCAATACAAAAATGCAATTATATGTATTTTAATGTAAGCTGATTTTCCCCATTTTTGGTGTGAGAAGAACATCATCAGTTGTAATGGATTCTTAATATTTTTCTATTCTTTTTTTCAAAATTTGTGACATAAGCTTATACTTTGTGGAAAGAGCAGAGACTTTGGAATTAGCCTAGGTTTGAATTCTGGCTCTTCTATTTATCACCTGTGTAATCTTGGATATGTCCCCAACACGTCTGTGCTTTTGAAGCAGTGTGGGAGAAGAGATGAGAAAAGAATAACAAAGAAACCAAGAAGGGGGAGAAGACACAGTCCTAAAAAGGAGGCAGAAGGAACCCCCATGCCACTCGCTGGGTTCTGATGCTACACTCAGCTCTCTCAGTGCAGAACGTCTTCCTCCTCTGCATTCAGCTGCCAAAGGTACGACACCATCACAAGGGAGATGGGAATGTTTTATCCTAAGTCTCAAAACCTTTTCTGCCCTCAGCTCTCATGGCCAATAATAAACACATCACAGATAAAAATTTAAGCACAACAATCTTCCTTGAAGGAGTGGTGTGTGCAGAGGTTTCGGCATCAGTATCCCACTACACGAGCCTCGTGCTGAGACAAAGTGTCAATGTCAGCCAAGAGTGATTTATAGTATCTCCCAAAATGCTATTTTGTTTTACACCAGTTTGTTTTCTGCCTTTACTATTCAGCTTTTTAAAAAACTTCATAAGGTTATTATAAGTTATTTTCATTTGTCAAGGGCTTAATCACTTCCTACATATCTTCTCTATTTCTCCTTTCTTTCATCATTTAGGACCCCATGTGTTTTTAGAATCTATTTTTCTAGGGCATTTTTAGTAGGTCATTTATTAAGAAACTTGTGCAAACTTCCTAGCAGGCACAGTTGATAGTGCTGACCTTCATGGTGTAATTTTTTTTTTTTTTTTGGAAAGTTCAACCCTTCACCCCTGCCCATTTCCTAAAATATCATTCTTCTACCCCTGCCATTCTGATTTATAGTCCTCGCTGAATTTTCATTCTTTGGGATAAACATTATATTAATCAAATAAATATTTGCCATTACCTACTTGGTGCCAGTATATATTTTAAGGCTAATATGTGCATGATTCATCAGGAAACAGGTTATTAAAGTGGGGCCTCACTGAGGTTCTTTTGTGATTAAGATGTTAGCTGATGACAGGTTCTCAAAATATTTTGTGCAGAGAATTTTGGAGTAAAATCTCACTTGCCAATGTTTCTGAGAGATTGAAAGTTTTTTCCTTGAGAAAACCCTGGCTTTTCCAGGACAGGCCAGGTGCTTAGGCCCGAAGAGATCACTGTTTTATTTGAGAGAAAAAAGATCCAACTCTCAGACTTTCACAATGGAAACTTTCTCTCTCAGCCTCTTTGTTTTGGTTTTATTCTCAGGAAGGATAGCTTCTTCCCAAGAGATGGCCAAAAGGCAAATGGCCACAAATCCTACCAGCTAGGTGATCTCAGTGGAGAGAAGACCTTTTCTCCAAAAGCTCTGAAAACAGTTTTGAACTTGAGTCCTTTTGGTCCAGCCTGAGTTACATTTCTATGGCATGAGTGGTGTGATACACACACACACATGCACACTCTTTCACACACACACACACAGAGAAAGAGAGAGAAAGAAAGAGATAGAGAAAGAGAGAGAAAGAAAGAGAGAGAGAGAGAGAGAGAGAAAGAGAGAAAGAGAGAGAGAGAGAAAGAAAGAGAGAGAAAGAGGGAGGGATGAGAGAGAGAGAGAGAGAGAGAGAGAGAGAGAGAGAGAGAGAGAGAGATTTTCCCTGGTCAAAGAGAAGGCTCATGACTCAAACTGGGCCAACCAGTATCTTTCCTGGGAATTTATATCTTCTGTGGGGACACACAACACAAATGTGCAAAATGATAGAGGATGATTCATCCTGGATGATGGTACCCTAAAAATGGCCCTTTTGTTCCTGTGCTGCTAAGAGCCAAGGGCTGCTTGGTTACAGCCTTCTGCTATCCTCTGTGCAATTATACTAAGAGAAAACGGAGCATTTTCATTTTTGGATACCTGGTAGCCTTCCTTCATAACAAAATAATTTGGAAAAATCAAACTATAGTGCTTAAAGTAAGAGAGAAAAAGAGCTTCCTAAAGTTCAGTAGACATGCTGACAGAATTTTTTCAAGCCTGATTGCTTTTAGGACTTTGGCCCCAGACAGGATGGTTAGAATTACTTTTCAGGGTTGGATTTAGAACATTTGTATCAAATTCAAACCAATATTATTTGATCAAAAATTATGCAATTATTAAGAATTGTGATAAAAAGCCCTATGCTGATAAATTTAAAACATTTTCTCTGAAACTGAATTAAACCAATTATGTAAAAATAATGTGATTATGGGATATAGTATAATTCATTGCAATATAATTGTATTTCTGAATCTCTCATATCAAACTGACTGATATGGAAGATAAATACAAACTCAGTTTGCTATTATAATATTAATATATAACCAAACCCATCTGAGAGGTTCACTACAAAAAAGATGATACATAAGAGAAAAATAGCCCTGAATGGGAGGTGGTTATATTCTCTGTTGCAGAAGAACAGTATGACACAAAATACAAAGTAAAAGTCAAGGCAACCAGTTCTCTTGCAACGGGAATGTCAAATTATTCTATGTCATTTCTAAATTTATTCTTCAGTCTGATTGCTTCTTTCTGGGTTATTCATGAACCATCAAACAGAACACAGAAATGACTACATATACTAACTCAGGTATCATTCTATTATCAGCTAAGGAAGATAATAAAAACTGTCTCCAATGGCACTGAAAGAGATGAAACCAATCCATGAGCTTTTTGCAGTCTCTTATGTCTGACACGCACGGATCTATTCAAACACTTTTACAAATTACTTCAATAACTTACAGCAAAATTTACATATATAATAATGTATTTATTTTTCTACATATAAAGTAGGACTCTGTGTTTTATTTTTAGTTTAGTTTAACATTATTTGAGCATCTCCTATGGGCTAGGCATTGTACTAAAAGCTGGGATGGCAAGATATAGAAGATGTCCCTGTAGTTTGGTTCATAGTCTGGTAAGGAAGATAGACAAAGTAGGAGATAAACCTGGTGTAGTGGGATGAGGGGGGTAATGACAGTGGCAAAGTTTTTGAGTGCCTAGTGCCACAAAGCTGGTAGGTTATACAGCCAGGAGTCAAACGCGGTGTGACCAGTTCTGCAGTCCATTCTCTTAACTACTGTGATAATCAAGCAGAGAAGGTGCTATGGATATGTATGGGAGAACAGAGGAGTGGCATCTACCCAGCCTATGGGGTCAGGGAAGACTTTTTTGTACAGTCCCCCAAACTTAGGATAATTAGGAATTAGCCAAGCACAAGTGAGAGAAGGGCTTTTTAAGGCAGGTGAAGAGCCTAAGGAGATAAAAACATACCACGTGTCTGGTGTGAAGCACCAGCAAAAATTTAGTAAATTAGAAACCTAATATGTAATGGCCCTGATTTCTGCAAAAACAAAAAGCAATTCACCCAAAGCAAACCAAAACCCAAACTAAAATGTGTTGGAAACACTGTTACAGGTTAAGAGGAGTTATTGATAGTTTTAGAGCAAGGGAGTAATGCTTTCAGATGCCCATTTTAGAAGGTGTAGAGAGACAAATGGGTTTGAGGTAAATTTGAGGCAAATAAACCATTTAGAAAATTCCTGCAGTAGTCTGGATAGGAAGTGACACATATTTAACTAAGATATAACAATGGTGATGAGGGAATGGAAGAAGGAGTCAAGAGATATTTCAGAATTAGCACTGATAAGCTTTATAAAGATGTCATATAATAGAGTCAGACAGGCTAGGTTTAAAAACTGATTCTGCCACTTGTTAATAGGTGACCTTGGGCAAGTTGCTTAACCTCTCTGGTTTTCAGTATCTTAACCTGTCAAATGGGAGTAATAACAGAACCTACCTCATTGGGTTGCTGTGAGGATTAAATGCAAATGTGTGGAAAATATTTAGAAGAATGTCTGCCACGTATTATTATTTCTGATTAGATGTGAGTGATACAGAGGTACTCACTGGAGATTTGGTGGATGGTGCTACAACCATTTAAAATAGAGAATACAGAAAAAGGAGCTGGCTGGGCAGGAAAATTTATGATTTTAGTTTTATATTTGTTGGATTTGATGTGCTTGACTTGCATTCTCAGGTTGAGATGTGCAGTAGGCAGTTGCAGGTATTGGTTGGGAACTCAGAAGTGGCTTGTGAGAAGCAGATGCAGATCTGGGAGTGGTTAATATTTCTACATGGATGCCACTGGAAGCTATAGATATTGAAGAGATTGTCCAGAGAGCACTGACTTCCGAAGAGAGGAGAATGAAGAGCAAGACCTAAGAAAATCAGCAATTAAACTGAAGGAAGAACAGCTGATGGGAGAATGGAGGCAGGGCCAGGGAGAGACTGGTGTCTTCGTGTGTAACTAGAGACACCTGATGATCCTTAGATCATCTAAATCTCACTTTTCCTTTAGAGGGAACGAAGAAAGAAACCATAAATCTCTGAGCATCTGTGGCTGATAGGACAGAAACGTTTCATTTTCAGAAAGTTCTACAGACATGAGGGTGAGCAAAATTCTCATTTTTTCATCTCCCCCATGATTTAACCCCACTTTCTGTTTTTCATTCTCTGCCTCGCTTCTCTTCTTTCTGGTAGGTAGTCTCTACTTTCACCATGTACTTTTTTTCACAGCGGCATTGAGAACTAACACAACTATTTAGATATAGATGAATCACAGCTTTGTGTGAATAAAGATAATATTTTCTGTTTATTTCCAATGTTCAAGACTTTTTCAACCTCATTTAACGCAAGGACACACGGTCATTCTGATTCTGTAAGAATCTAGCTTTCTGCAGTGACTCATGATTCCTTTACTAGGTGGTAAAAAAAAAAAGCTCCCAACCCTTTATTTTATATGCCCTTTGCAGCATAGATAAAAAACAAAAACAACAAACTTCTTTACTGTCTCTCAGGAGAAATTCTTTCTCTCGCAGGGCTTCCCTCCCTAGTTTAGGATTGCAAACTTTCTTATCTATTTGAAAAGTTTGAACAATGACCAGATAACCTCATTTTTATTTTTCATGTCTTGTGGATTACTTAGATAAATGAACAAATGAAAGTGGTTTGGTCATGTACTCAATGGTGCAAATTATACATAAACCATATAATGGAATGGGACATGTTTCTATTAGTGAATACTTCGATAGAGTTTGAGTTCATTGTTTTATTTGTATCACGAAACTGAATCTTTTGACTTCAACTCAGAAACGTTTGATTTAGTTTTCATATTGATTCAAATACTATGAAAGCTGTCTGCAATCTCAGTGAAAAGAGCGTTTTAATATAAGGTAAATGTCATCTTTGTGTCTAAACTGTTTTTCTTCTTCGTTAGGTTTTATTTTTGAAAAGGAATAAGCCATAAAACAAGAAAGTATCTGGGAAAAACTGTTTAACAGCAGTTTCAAAAAAAGGATTCTTTTCACGATACAAAAACATTTTTCTTTTGTGAGAACTGTTGAATCCATGTGCTTTTCTCTTGATTATATATGCTTTCAACCTGTGATGTGAACTTCAAAATATAAGATTGTCAGATGCTCTTTCTTGTTTACCGTCACTGAGCAACTACCACAAATACCGCTTGTCATCTTTGAGAGACTAGTGTGTGTGCTTACACTATAATTATTAAGATTTTGGCTCCTGCAGTTTTTCTACAATGATGATTTGTTTTTCCACAGTGAGAAAAATGAGCCCATAGCAAAAGACTGGAGACTGAGCAATATTAAAAGTAGCTTCAACTTGTAAAATGCTGAAGTTGTCTATAACTTCAGATTCCTGAATGTTATGAAAAATCCATTATCTCAAATATCCATTTTTACTTTATTTCTTTCACTTAATATAGTTCAATTCTATGCTTTACTTGATATTACAAATAAATGTTTAAAAGAATATAAATAAGAGCTTTTTCCGCATAGCTTTTTAAAATTCAGAGTTTAGAGTTTTTTGGGCTTATTTGGATAATTTCTTTCTTTGACAAAACAAATTTTTTGAGTTAGAAAAATAATTATAATACTGCCAAAAAAACCAGTTGGTAATCAAATGATATCATTATAGTCAAATTATCAATAAAAGAACCATTTATATGTTCACATATAAATAGAGAAAATTATTTAAAATTACATGCTTATTTCTAGTTCAATGATAAAAGCAGGCAGGGAGAGTGGAATATGTTTTCTTCAAAGACAATAAAAATCTTGCTACATCTTCTTTATATAAAGAAAAAGAAAAGAGTAGCTTATTAACCAAGTGCTAATTTAATTCTTTTGATAAATAAGATTCTTTAAATTTTGTGAGAAACAAAGTTTTTAAAAAAGAACATTTTGTGGTCTATTGAGTTTAAGGTAACTTTGGTGATATTTGTAAGTACAGTGAGTGCAAAGGGGCAAATGAAAGAGTTTCTGTCATTTTAAACCTTATTCTATCTAAGTATGCTGTTTATTGCAAAGCAAGAGTTTTGGTACTGCCATGTTTCGCCTGTAACAGTGAGTAAATAGATCATGCTGTAAATAAATTACCCATAGGATCCTTGGTCCAGGAACTGATCAAGATGCTAAAATATTGTGAAAGCTAGGCACGCAGAAGAATGTGGCTACCTTAACAACAATCAAAGGCACCATCAATTCCAAACTTGAGTTCAATCGTATTATACAAGTCTCATTAACAGCAACTGTAGTCCGATATTTCATCCAGGTTTCATCCTCAAGTATACTACTATTAACTGTGACCTATTTCACATTAATATTACCATTACCTACTCTCACTATAGATGAAAAGTTATTCTTTCTTGAACATTCATTTAATACTATGATTTACCAGTTTTACTATTCTAAATCCATTTTTAAATGGTTATTTCACAAGTATTTCTGTTGATTAAGGTCACTTTCTCCATGGATACATACTATACATCATAACTGGATAAGATCTGTATTATGGCCCGGTGTGGTGGCTCACGCCTGTAATCCCAGCACTTTGGGAGGCCAAGGCGGGCGGATCACAAGGTCAGGGAATCGAGACCACGGTGAAACTCAGTCTCTACTAAAAATACAAAAGATAACCAGGCGCAGTGGCGGGCGCCTGTAGTCCCAGCTACTCGGGAGGCTGAGGCAGGAGAATGGAGTGAACCCAGGAGGCGGAGCTTGCAGCCGAGATCCGTCTGCTGCACTGCAGCCTGGGGGACAGAGCGAGACTCTGTCTCAAAAAAAAAAAAAAGATCTGTATTATGAAGTTCCCTCCACTTAACAGCTCTTCAAATTTATTGGCTGAATGTAATGACCATTTTTAGGCTCTAAAGTAATTTCAGTTTAATGTTCCCCATCTTTGTGCACTATTTTTAGGATTAGACGTTATAGAGTTGCTCAGGAAAGAGCACGAGTTTAGAAGATGTAAGAGAAATATATTTATATTTACCAATTCCTTCATCTGAATAGCTTGGCATTAAGATTTTTCCAAGATCTCACTGGTAACTGCTCAATAATCATCACTGATGAATTGGATAGTAATTCCACCCCAGGGTCTAGTCTCATCAGCTGTCATAGGTTAAACAGAATGGAACTGGCCACAGTCAATAAGGCCGGCAAACACCCTCAAGGTCTTAACTAAAATGCTGTTATTGATTCTGTAGGTGGCTCATCTTTCTACAGTTCAATATCTTTAACTAGCATTCCAGTCTAATAGTTTTAGATAACACATCTTTTCTGGGCTATTTTACTCGAGGTAAAAAGACAAGCTATTAACATTATAATTTAATATGGCCGCATTGGTACAATCCTAAAACAATTAGATGTAAAAGGAAATATCCTAACGGTTTGAGTGTGTGCTGGTATGCTTGTTTGATTCCTTTCCTCTTTTCTAATCCCTTATAGTGTGACTATAACTGGCATGATTGTTTTCTTTTCGTTGTCTTGACCATTTGATGGAATTCTCCTTCTCTTTGAATTTTGCCTGTACTTACGATCTCTAACATAAATGGAATTCTAGAGAAGGTGGGGAGTTTTGAGTTCATTAAGTCTGCAACTTCACAGCCTAAGAATTCCTTCTGTAACATTTTGGAAAATGTTCTTTGGGCTCTATTTAATGCTTTCAGTAAGTTGGTTTTCATTTCTTAACAGGGCAGCCAATTTTGTATGTATACATTCTTTCTTATTATGAGCCAAGTTCCTCTCCTGTATTCTCCCCATCTCCCACTGCCAGCCCACTGCTCCTTATTTGGTGCTCTACCACACATGTGAAATGTGTTTACTTTTTCTCCCATGTGACAGCTATTTCAGTGATTTGGGATTAGCTTTATTTAAGACTCTTTTATAGTCAAGACATCAACAATTCTTTTAACCATTCCTCTCACCTCCTGGTTATCAATATTTAAGAATCCAGGTTATTTTCAAAATGATTACAGGGTAGCTCTCATACTTATTAATGTTGTCCATAAACAGTTCTAGAACACTCTACTTTTTAGTAAAGTTCTCAAGATCAGTCTCCATGTCTTTCTTGAAATTTGTCTGAGGGTCTAGCACAGTTTGTATCTTTTACATAGAAGTAAGTTCAAAATAAATAATTTTTTTAAAAAAATGATGTAAATAATATTACTAAAATATAATTGATAACGTTTAAAATCAATGAGTTGTCTAAAGTAGCGGTCCCCACCCCCCAGGCCATGGACTGGTTAAGAACCAGGCTGCACCTGCAAAGCTTCATCTGTATTTACAGCTGCTCCCCATCACTCACATTACCGCCTGAGCTCCACCTCCTGTCAGATCAGTGGCAGCATTAGATTCTCATTGGAGTACAAACCCTATTGTGAACTGTGCATGCAAGGGATCTCGGTGGCATGCTTCTTATGAGAATCTAATGCCTGATCATCTTTCACTGTTTCCCATCACTCCAGATGGGACCATCTAGTTGCAGGAAAACAAGCTCAGGGCTCCCACTGATTCTACATTATGGTGAGTTGTATAGTATTCATTATATGTTACGATGTAATAATATTAGAAATAAAGTGCACAGTCAATGTAGTACACTTGAATCATCCCAAAACCACCACCACCATCCCAAGGAAAAATGGTCTTTCACAAAATCAGTCCCTGATACGAGAAAGGATGGGGATGGTTGGTTTAAAGCAACTGGTTGTTTTGACATCCACTCTGATGTAGTCTCATAGTATATTCATAGGCTTAGAGAGTTGGAAGAGAACTTGGAAATGTATCTGGTCCAGGTCTGTTAAAATTGGAACCTGACATTGGCTGGACGCCTTGTTTACATGGAGGACCACTGAGTCCCTATGGATTTAAGTGGATATTTCTCTGCCCTTCTTCACTGGGTTTGTAATTTTAGAAGAACAAGGATCTAATTGTATTAAAGTTGTTATGATTCCATGTCTTCTTACTGTTATTTTTATAGCTTGAAGTAATTTGTTTATATTATCATGCCTAATCCTCCTTTTCTGATGCAGAAACTGAGGCACATGCAGGGTTAGACTAAGTACCCAAGTTCAAACAACTATTAAGGGCAAAGATGGGTCACTCAGGATTTATGGTCTTTGCATTCCTAGCACGATATAGCACTTGTCTTTCAATATATGCTTGTTATCTCATAAGGTGCTCTCCCAATAATTGAAGAAAAAATATATTGCTTTTAAAATGAATTAAATTTGCAGTTATATTATAGTTATTTATATACAGAGCCTAAAGGCCAAATAGTTCTATAAAACATATAATGTAAAAGTAGTTTCTCACCTGTTCTTCTGTATCCTTAATCTATAATTGACAAGGACAACATGCTTATTTTGTTACATTTGAATTTTTGGTTTAACTTCTTATTACGGAAGATAAGGATTTAGTTTTCTCACTTCCTTTTCACCACATATGGGTACTCACTTCCCCTCCCTCATCTCCCTTGTGCAGGTGTATCACAACTGTTATTAATTCATTCTCAATGGAATTACATAATAAATTCATTACTGTATTATGGCAATGTTAACTTTTTTTTTTTTTTTTAAATAACTGAGCCTCATATTACACTAGGGTTACATTTACTATCCTACACAACATTTTTGTTTTTCCAGGAGTCAGTAATTTCCTTCCACATAAGAAATGCTCAGCTTAGTTTTCTATGTATCACCATTTCATCCTCAAACTCTATGGTAAAGCTGAAGGTCCCTATAAATACCACCAATGATCCAGATGATCATTTCTATTTTTTCTAAGAAATATTCTGTCAGAGTCTTGTTTACTCTTGTTCCAGTTTGGACTGGTTTCTATCGAGACCAGTCTATCTGCAACACACATGCCATGTAACAATGTCCCTCTTATCATGTGGGACTCTCATATCTTCTATCTCGTGTTGAAACTCCTGATTCTTGCATCCCATGTTTTATTTTTTTATTAGTTTGCTCTTTCCTTTTGTTGGAGCAGTTCCTCCAAGAGATTCCTTAGAAAGGATGCATGGGGAAGTATATTTTTCAGATTGATTATTTGAAAATATTTTGTTATCCCCTTTTCTACTTGATAGATTATATATTACATTTGAAATTGGAAGATATTTTAGAAATTAGATTTTTAAAGGTATTGCTCTATTGCTTATTAGCTTCTACAATTTCCATTGAGAAACACTATCCTTGTCTTGTAAACTCATTTCCTCCCCTTTGGAAGTATTTTGAAGTTTCTTTTTGTCCGCATTGCTATGAAATTTTATGAAAATGTATTTTAGTGTTTTCCCATTTCATCCATTATACTGGGAATTTGATAGGCATAGTACTCAATTCAGTAAAGTTAATTTTTTTGGATTATTTTCTTTATTAAGTTTTCTTTCATCTTTGTTTCTTGAGCTCCTATTAATTGCATGTTTGATTTCTTAACTTAATCCTCTAGTTTCTTATGTTTGTTCTTTCTTCTGTGAGATTTCCTTATCTTTTTGTATAATTCATTTTTAAAAATTGTTTTATTTTTAATTTTTAAGAGTTCTTTTGTGTTCTCTGAATGTTTATATTTGATATACTTATGTTTTTGTTTTATGAAGGAAATATTTTCTATTATCTCTCTGAGGATATTCTTATAGTTTTAAAAATAGTTTTATTTTCTTCCTTGGAATTTCTCCTATTTCTTTGAATTTTCTTTTTTTTTTGAGATGGAGTTTTGCTCTTGTTGCCCAAGCTCTGGAGTGCAATGGCATGATCTTGGCTCACCGCAACCTCTGCCTCCCATGTTCAAGCCATTCTCCTGTCTCAGCCTCCCAAATAGCTAGGATTACAGGGATGCGCCACCACAACCGGCTAATTTTGTATTTTTAGTAGAGACGGGATTTCTCCATGTTGGTCAGGCTGGTCTTGAACTCCCGACCTCAGGTGATCCACTTGCCTGGGTCTCCCAAAGTGCTGGGATTACAGGCATGAGCCACCACACCTGGCCCTTATGTGTTTTTTAAAACTTGTTCAACTTTAAGTTTATCCAAATTGCTGATGATCTTGACTACCCCTTTATTTTTAAGGTTATAGTTCTGAGAAGCTGATTTGTACAATTATGTGGGTAGAGCTGCCCACTGATAGACTTTCCTGTAAGATGAGTGATCCAAATGAGACTTTTTTTGTGTGGTTTCCTAGATGATTGGAATTTGTGTGGTTTTTCTCCTGGGTTTGTTCTTTTCCTTAGAGAGAAATCCTTCATTCATCCGACAGGGTGTATGGGCTTCTCACTGTTTGATGTCTCACTTTCCTTAATCCGCCTGTGTTTAGTATAATATCTTCAGTATAGCTGAGGATGGTACCTTTAACACAAAAATCGCTCTCCAGAGAGAAAATGCAAATCATCAGGGAGGGTAGAAAGAGAGGTAGTCACATAAACATGAAAAGTGGAGGATTCTTGTGGTCTATTTGCTTCTTATTGTAGACTTCCAGTCAATTTGGTCTAGAACCCATTTTGCAACCACTGTCTGAGGTAATTGCTGCTTTTCACTTTATCCCTTCTGGAGCTCTGTGGTGTGAATCAAGTGGCCAGGTCACAAATGCTTTGAGTGAGGAAAAATGGGGAGGAGTCTGTCTGAAGAATGTTCTAGGCCCAGAGAATTGCTTCTGTAATACAACGTCAAATATTCTTTTTATGTAGTTTATTGGCCTCATAATATTATATCTCTATTATATCATTTAAGCAGACACTTGTTATTGAGTATTTACTTGGCTTCAAGTTTTTCTTCATTGTAAATACTACTGTAATAAACATCTTTTTACATATACCTTTGAGCATTGTTTGATGATGTTTTGCGCATAAGT
This sequence comes from Trachypithecus francoisi, assembly GCF_009764315.1. Classification (NCBI taxonomy): domain Eukaryota; kingdom Metazoa; phylum Chordata; class Mammalia; order Primates; family Cercopithecidae; genus Trachypithecus; species Trachypithecus francoisi. The sequence continues at coordinate 15,534,362 of NW_022681460.1, read as the reverse complement.
TCCTAGAAGTGGAAAATCTAAGTTAATGGCTATGAAACATTTTAAAGCCTGTGGTAATGAAATGAATGGGATGGAGTGAGTTTTTCTTCCTTCTAGGTGCCCTTTCACTTCTTATCTTGAACAGGGATCTGAGTTGTTCAGAGAGGAGAAAATGAAGTAGGTAAAATTATATTCATAAATATTTTAAAGGGGACGTTTGGAAAAGGGGAGCCTTCTTGCTGCATCATTTCTTATGTTCCTCTAGAGAAGCTTTCAGGTGAGGCAAGAGTGAATTCTACTGAGGAATTTTGATACAACTAACGATATCTTATTTTTCAGTTGAAGTCTTTATTTGGAATTAGAAATTCTGATAAACTTACTTCTTTCAGATAACACAGATGAACCAGCACCAAACTTTTTATTTCTTTAAAATTACTTGCTGATTTCAACTGAAAGTAGATGATAATTCTTGTTTATTGCTACAACTGGTATTCTCAACTAAACTGACTTTTATGAAGTGAAATGTTATTTGAACAAATTTAATTCAAAAAACTATATGGAAAAATTGTCCCTAATTTAAAAATATTTTGTAGGTATAAGTACCTGGACAATTATTGTACCTGGCCAGGTAGTCTTGGCACTGTTTGTGGAGGTGTTTTTGACTGCTCAAGTCTTTGATATACAGCCTACCTGGAGCTTCTGCTTAGATTCAGAAATCACTTATTTTCATGAAGGAATATTTCAAAAATTCCCTAGAGTCAAAGAGCTTAGATTTAAACTTGTGGTGAAAAAAGAAAAAAAAATGAGTAGTTGTTGAGTTGGTAGAAATGGAGGTGTTTCATGTACATGAAAATATCATAACTGACTTTCTTGGTGAGGCTGAATTCTTGGAGACGTCTGGAAATTTACACCAAAAAAGATAACATGTGATAAAAAATACAATTAAATAAAACAATAAATGTGGATTTAGTGTGTGCTGTAGCATATCATGAAGTAATGCTGCAGCTTAAGCCAAGTGATTGTAGCAGCATCGTTTGCTTAGAATAAAGTTGTTTAAAAGTGCATATAGAGAATATGCTGGCATTTGTGATGCATAAATAGAATGTTCCCTACAACATCATAATATCACATATAAAAAATGTTCTTTCTCAGATGGTCTTCACTATTATAGACTTTGACTGTATTTTTCCCCCTTTTCATTCTAAATTGGTTTTGACATTCTGCCTCTCAGGGACAACTCTGGGTAGCTGTCAAAGCAGACAATTCCTTCTATGATAACCAAATCTAAATAGAGACAAAAACAAACCCTTCAATATCCTGATGGATTAATGCTTCTTGGAGATGGTTCCTTCAATAATTGATTATTTGCTACAGTTTGACCGTATGTGTTGGGGACAGCATGTCTGTTGCCATAACAAACTAATTGAGCAATTCAATTGACGTGGCTTCTGGTTCCTGCGGCGTGGTGAACTTCAGGCATGTCTACTGAGCACAACTGTCCTCTTAGAACAATACGTCTGGGAATTTTGAGACTTTTCCAATTCCCTTCACCTGTGACCCACTTTATGGATTTTAGACATGTGTGAATCTGATCCCAGAAGGGACAGCTCACTTCAGTACCCTGTCCCGTAGGCAAAGGGAGTAGACCATCCATTACCCTCTCTTTCTCATTCTTAGGTTAATGACTACATTAAATATTAAACGGGTTTCCGTCTCCAGAGTGCCCATGTAAGTGATTTTACATTAGCTCATCCACTTTTGGCACTGTCCTTTCTTTGATTTCTGATAAAGCATGTTGCTTCTGTGTAACATAACTCAGAGGAAATCATGATTGATTTGACAACCATTAATGTGATGCTTAATATTAACCTTCATCTTTAGAGATAGAGTAGGATGGTGAAGGAGGAGGAGAGGGAAAAGAAAGAAGAGTTGGGGAGGAAAATGTGTCTTAGACTTTTTTAAGGCAACAGGGACCAAATGATCTCAATGACCTACTACAAAAGATTTAACACTTTTCCTCTCTTTTTTCCCCCCTTTTATTTTCTTTGAATCATCTCAGGATTTCTGATTGCTTAGATACTGGTTCTAACTCCTCCCTACCACTGAGCAGGAAAGTTTCATTTGGAAGCAAAAATATCTTGGGAATAAAATCTGCTACAACTTTTCAAAAAGGGTTAGAAAGTTCCACCTTTAACTAGTTTATAGTTTAACATTTAAGAACAGGTAATGTAGCAGAGGCTGCAAGAAGAGCAGAATTCAGATATAATCTTTAGCCATTGAGATTGTTACCAGAGTGGCCAAACAGACAAGACTCACAGAAGGCAGGGAGTGGAGGTGGAGGAAGCATCCAGGCAGGTGGTTCCCTATGTGACTGTAGCTGAGGGAGTCTAAGGAGTCTGTCAGCAGCTGTTTTCAGAGGCTTCAGCCAGTAAAAGAAAGGTTTCTCTGAGACTTTTCTTCTGAGGGAAAGTTAATCTTAAAAAAAAAACTAGCCTCTTTTTTATATGTATGGAAGCATAGTCAGCCATACCTCTTCCGGCTATTCTTTTAGGTATAGGACTAGATTTGTATATATTTTTTGTTTCCTCTCAGTGGACAGAGAAGAAATCCCTGGGTAACTGCAGAAGTCTGTGTTTTTTTTGCAGTTCATTCTCTGCAATGTGGCAAAAGTCCATTTTCACTCTAAGTTGTCAGAAAGACAGTAACAGTGATTTGGGGCTTTATGACAAATTTATCCTTTCTCACTTCTCAGAGACAATCTGATACATCTTTCAACAGGGTTGGGAAGATGGAGGATGGGTTCAACAATGTTCCATGCTATCTTTCTCTTTGTTAGGGCTTGATTATTCAATGAATTAGGTGTGGATATAAACTTTTCTTGCATTTGTTTAAATATTACTCCCAAAAGAGACAATATATTAAAATGTTACCTAAGTATTGAATATATATGTAATAGACATATATGTGTATATATGTAACATACATATATGTGTGTGTATAACATACATATATGTGTGTATATGTAACACACACGTGTGTGTACATGTAACATACGCGTGTACATGTAACATACATATCCGTGTGTATATGTGACATATACATACGCGTGTATAATTGTATTAACTTTTAAGACAGGAAAAGAGCTTTTAACTAACTCAACTTCCCCATTTAGCCCATGAGGAAAGTGATATCTTTATTGCTAAAGTGATCATCAAAGCCTTTCCAGCTGGTGGTAGACGGTTGAGGAGGCTCTAACCTCAAGACCCCAGTTATTACAACATCATCCTGGAGATGAACACAGATGATTCAACATAGCAGGGAAGAGAAAATGCAGTCAAGGGCCAGCTAGCCAGCTTCCAGCTTGTGAAGGAAAATGTTGTAGATATTCTTGTAGAACATATAGAATCAGACTGCATTTTGTAAAAAAGTGTATATCACCACTGACCCCACGGAAATACAAACTACCATCGGAGAATACTATAAACAACTCTACACAAATAAGCTAGAAAATCTAGAAGAAATGAATAATTTCCTGGACACTTACACTCTCCCAAGACTAAACCAGGAAGAAGTTGAATCCCTGAATAGACCAATAGCAGGCTCTGAAATTGAGGCAATAATAATAGCTTACCCACCAAAAAAAGTCCAGGACCAGATGGATTCACAGCCGAATACTACCAGAGGTACAAGGAGGAGCTGGTACCATTCCTTCTGAAACTATTCCAACCAATAGAAAAAGAGGGAATCCTCCCTGACTCATTTTATGAGGCCAACATCATCCTGATACCAAAGCCAGGCAGAGACGCAACAAAAAAAGAGAATTTTAGACCAGTATCCTTGATGAACATCGATGCAAAAATCCTCAATAAAATACTGGCAAACCAAATCCAGCAGCACATCCAAAAGCTTATCCACCGTGATCAAGTGGGCTTCATCCCTGGGATGCAAGGCTGGTTCAACATATGCAAATCAATAAACGTAATCCAGCATATAAACAGAACCAAAGACCAAAACCACATGGTTATCTCAATAGATGCAGAAAAGGCCTTTGACACAATTCAACAGCCCTTCATGCTAAAAACTCTCAATAAATTTGGTATTGATGGAACATATCTCGAAATAATAAGAGCTATTTATGACAAACCCACAGCCAATATCATACTGAATGGGCAAAAACTGGAAGCATTCCCTTTGAAAACTGGCACAAGACAGGGATGCCCTCTCTCACTACTCGTATTCAACATAGTGTTGGAAGTTCTGGCTAGGGCAATCAGGCAAGAGAAAGAAATCAAGGGTATTCAGTTAGGAAAAGAAGAAGTCAAATTGTCCCTGTTTGCAGATGACATGATTGTATATTTAGAAAATCCCATCATCTCAGCCCAAAATCTCCTTAAGCTGATAAGCAACTTCAGCAAAGTCTCAGCATACAAAATCAATGTGCAAAAATCACAAGCATTCTTATACACCGGTAACAGACAAACAGAGAGCCAAATCATGAACTTCCATTCACAATTGCTTCAAAGAGAATAAAATACTTAGGAATCCAACTTACAAGGGATGTAAAGGACTTCTTCAAGGAGAACTACAACCACTGCTCGGTGAAATAAATGAGGACACAAACAAATGGAAGAACATACCATGCTCATGGATAGGAAGAATCAATATCGTGAAAATGGCCATACTACCCAAGGTAGTTTATAGATTCAATGCCATCCCCATCAAGCTACCAATGAATTTCTTCACAGAATTGGAAAAAACTGCTTTAAAGTTCATATGGAACCAAAAAAGACCCTGCATTGCCAAGACAATCCTAGGTCAAAAGAACAAAGCTGGAGACATCATGCTACCTGATTTCAAACTATACTACAAGGCTACAGTAATCAAAACAGCATGGTACTGGTACCAAAACAGACCAATGGAACAGAACAGAGTCCTCAGAAATAATATCACACATCTACAGCCATCTGATCTTTGACAAACCTGAGAAAAACAAGAAATGGGGAAAGAATTCCCTATTTAATAAATGGTGCTGGGAAAATTGGCCAGCCATAGGTAGAAAGCTGAAACTGGATCCTTTCCTTGTTCCTTATACGAAAATTAATTCAAGATGGATTAGAGACTTAAATGTTAGACTTAATACCATAAAAACCCTAGAAGAAAACCTAGGTAATACCATTCAGGACATAGGCATGGGCAAGGATTTCATGTCTAAAACACCAAAAGTAATGGCAACAAAAGCCAAAATTGACAAATGGGATCTAATTAAACTAAAGAGCTTCTGCATAGCAAAAGAAACTACCATCAGAGTGAACAGGCAACCTACAGAATGGGAGAAAATTTTTGTAATCTACTCATCTGACAAAGGGCTAATATCCAGAACCTACAAAGAACTCAAACAAATTTACAAGAAAAAACCCCATCAAAAAGTGGGCAAAGGATATGAACAGACATTTCTCAAAAGAAGATATGCATATACAGCCAACAGACACATGAAAAAATGCTCGTCCTCACTGGCTATCAGAGAAATGCAAATCAAAACCACAATGAGATACCATCTCATACCAGTTAGAATGGCAATCATTAAAAAGTCAGGAAACAGGTGCTAGAGAGGATATGGAGAAATAGGAACACTTTTACACTGTTGGTGGGATTGTAAACTAGTTCAACCATTGTGGAAAACAATACGGCGATTCCTCAAGGAGCTAGAACTAGAAATACCATGTGACCCAGCCATCCCATTACTGGGTATATACCCAAAGGATTATAAATCATGCTGCTATAAAGACACATGCACATGTATGTTTATTGCGGCACTATTCACAACAGCAAAGACTTGGAATCAACACAAATGTCCATCAGTGACAGACTGGATTAAGAAAATGTGGCACATATATACCACGGAATACTATGCAGCCATAAAAAAGGATGTTTGTGTCCTTTGTAGGGACATGGATGCAGCTGGAAACCATCATTCTTAGCAAACTATCACAAGAACAGAAAACCAAACACCGCATGTTCTCACTCATAGTTGGGAATTGAAAAATAAGATCACTTGGACTCGGGAAGGGGCCTATTATGGGAGGGGGGAGGGATTGCGTTGCGAGTTATACCTGATGTAAATGATGAGTTGATGGGTGCTGACGAGTTGATGGGTGCAGCACACCAACATGGCACAGGTATACATATGTAACAAACCTGCACGTTGTGCACATGTACCCTAGAACTTAAAGTATAATAATAATAATAATAATAATAATAAAATGAAAAATCTAACATTTGGTGCACAGGCTGGGAAAATCAAGCAGTAGGATTTAAAAAGAAATCATTTAACACAGAGATCCCTACCTGAAGATTCAAGGTATCTAATTTACTTCCTTCTCTTCCCAGGAGTTTTAATTGTTTGCATATCAACAAATAAGTCTGTAGTGAAACTCAAGTTTATCCAAATGAATTAATGAGAATTGTGTAAAGAAATTAATGACTATGGGCAAGACCTTAACAATGTGATCACCATCAACAGCTTTAGATCTTAAGAAATCTTTCTGTGACCTGTAGTAGTCAAAAGCTACAGAGAGCATCCAGCAGTGTGAAAATGTTGGGTTTCATATCATTAGATCAGTTTCTCAATAACAGTATTATTGACAATCTTGGCTGGATAATTCTTTTTTTATAGAAAGACTATTTTATGCATCTGTAAGGTGTTTAGCAGCAACCCTGGCCTCTACTCACTAGATGCCAGTAACACCTCCGTCTCTCTTGCAACAATAAAAAATAAATATCCCCACACATTGTCCTTAGAAGCAGGAGTGAGAAAAAATATCCCCCAGTTGAGAACAAACACATGAGATAATAAATTCACTTCAGAATCAAACCGCATAATCTATTTGTTCTAGACCATAGAAATCTGTGTCTGTTTCTTTAAAACAGGAGATAGCACCTGGAGTGAAAGAGTATGTATGTATGCATGTGTGAAATAAGGCAAGCTAATCAGGCACTTTCTAAATCAATCAAATGAAAGACAAGAAGACAAAGGGATAAAGAAGATCACTGGGCAAGTCAGGATCTAATTAGGAAATTAGAAACTGCAGAGGAGTAAGTGCAGGGAATTGCTACACTGGTGATGTGTTGAGCTGAGTTATATAAGAAATTTCAAGTAATCCCAGAAATTATTAACAACTATTACTTATGCTAGAGTGACAAAGGAGGGGACACTATTACCTGGTACCCCAAGGCCAAGATCACTCCAAAAGAGGCTGGGAGTAGGACGGACTTCTCTGGTGGGAATTAGAACCATGTAGGAGGCATAAACGTGCCCCAGGCAGAAGGAAGGGAAGAAATATCCTGGCTTCTCCCTTCAATCTGTTGCGGCATCTCTCCATTTCAAGAGCTAGTCTTCTAACCACCAAATGATACATGGTATTGTGTGCACATGATTTATCTATGCATTGTTCCATTTCAACCAGCTCCATTCCGTGCCAGGCACTTTCCTAGGCCTTGAATCATGAAGATGACAATGACACAAGTGGGAAACTTATCATTCAGTTGAACTTATCATTTAGTGGAATGCTTACAAATGCATAAACGATGATGATTTCATGTGACAGGTACTGTAAGATAAGGTCACCCTTGGGAAAAATGAAGACAGAAAGGAAGATTGGGAATTTTCTCTGCATGAGATGGAAAATGGCAGCTCCATAAACAAGAGCTCCATAAGAAAGCCAACTCATAAGATGTATTTTCACTGCAGAAGTTGTACAGTTGTAAAGTAGGAGACAAGAAAGAAAGTGGAAACGGAAAGAATATTCATTGGCTAGAGGGTGGGAGTCTAGCATACAGAGGAAAGAGGGCAGAATAGACAAGATCCAGATCAAGAAAGGTCTTACATGATCCAGTAGGGAGCTGGGAGACTTTCCTTTTATAGTGCCTTTAAAATTCTTTATGGAATGTGCTGATTTATTCTACGTTCTCATCTTCTACCAGCTTACATTCTCTGAAGTCTTTACACTGCACATTGCTGGAGAAAATGAATGAAGTCTTTCTCTGACCATACTTTGTTGTAGCTGTTTTTGGAAGTGACGTGTGAAAGCTCAGAGCACAGTCCAGCTGGCACTTAGGAGGCTCTGGTGACCTGAATTTGGAGCAGGCCTGACCTAAGGCAGTAAAAGCCCTTATGGAAAGATTGCTGTGAGTGAGCTGCTGAAATGTCACTCTAGCCTCACTCCCTGCTTCATCGCTGTCCAGTTATTTCCCAAATGGCTTTCTTTGGTGGTTGGTTTCAGATTGAATATTCAGGTCCAATAGATAAAGTGGAAACCTAAAATTTGTGATTGAAATGCATCGTTGGAATTTTAGCCTGAAGATATCACAGTTTTCATTTTTAGAATATGCATAACATAGAAAGGTAATTAAATTTCCCCATCATGAGTGCTGTGCTTGGCTCAGCATTTCAGGAGGAGCTGTCCTGGGCAATGTAGCCTCTGCCTTGTCCACTGGGCATTTCTGTGACTTCTCTAGCTTTCCAAGCCCTGTGGGGACTTGGATAGATGGGAAAGTGGGGGAGGCAACCTTGGCTTGAATGAGATTTTAACTGGATGTCATTGGCTCACTTTTGACAAGCAGAGCAATCTAATGAGCCCTATTACTTCTTTCACAAACTGGAATGCTTTTGTTCCTTGGTGACTGATGATAATATGGTGAATTAGAGAGAAATACTAGTATTAAAACAGTAGAGAGTACCAATGGAAGTCAGTCTGTCAGAAGATGGATTTGAGTGTGTCAGCTCTCCTGCTTGTCTGTTGTATTACCACTGGAAAATCATGTAATCTGTAAAATCTGTAAATTATGGTTTTCTAATCTATAAAATAATTCCTGTCTCCTGCCATTGGTTTGAGGAGTACATGCTTTTATGCATAGGACAATGATTTGTGAACTATGAAACATGTATTTGTATTAACAAATTGGCAAGGTCAATAGTCTGTTAGCACTATTCTCATCACATTGTGACTTGTAAACATAATATTTTGAAAGTAGCAAATGCATCCGTTGAAAGTGTGTCCTTTTTCCTAAGAAAAATTTTTCTAATAGCCTGCCCTTTGTTCTTTTGTTTGTAACCATGGTCCAGAGTTGGCCAAATCGCAGAGAGTATAGAAACTGTTATTGAACTCCATTAATCTCACCATGTCAGACAAATGATGTGGGAGTACCTTGTAAGACTCTCTATCTGCAAAAGGATAATATCTACTGCAGGGTAATTTTCAAAATTAAGGAAATTAATTCTTGTGAAACCTTTAGCATAACATATGAAACAAAGTATTCAATGAATGTTAGCATCTATTTTTATTATCATTATTACAATGCCCACAATCTGCAGGCTAATATAAGAAATGTTTAATTTCTTCCTGGGCATAGTGGTAAACCACTAAGGGATTTTAAGGCATTTTTGAATCAGTAGTTTGTATCTTGAAAATCACCTTTATTTTGCGCAGCACAAGGTACAATTACTATCTGAACACCATGTCTCAAAAAACTGCTATACTTTGTTTTTTGTAGAAAATAACGTGACTTTGTAAATCTACTGTAAAAAATAACTTCATGAAGATAATTCATATGTTAAATAATGAATGGAAGCTGACAATTTATAAGAGTCCTATGAGGAATTTTTAGAAGCTGTTCTAAATTTTTTTATAGTCTTCTGCCAACTTATTTGAGTATGTTGACATTTTATTACAAAATCAATCCATATTTAATATAGAAAGATTAGAAAGAAAAATTAGCAAGGAGAAGGAAATTAAAAATCTCTCATTATCTCACCATTCAGAGACAATCATTGTTGATATTTCAGTAAATACAAGTTTTTGGTTCAAATTTTCAAAATTGCACTTACATGAATTGGACACATGTCCTTAGCATTTAACTATGAGAAGATAAAAGGCATGCCATGAGAACTTTATTTCAATATCAAAAGAAATATCATTAGAATTTTAAAAATCCAAATTCAATCCAGAATTCCTTTTGTAGCCCTATTTAAATATGTAATTCATATGAGAATGTTAGAAATTTTTTGTGGATCGCTTTTCGAACCTGGAATAACAACTTTTCTGTTTTACCTTCTTTGCATCATAAGCAATAAATCACAAATTGCCACCTCTCTATATAGGGCTTTCTAGATAAATTATCCTGCAGGGAGAGCTATTCAAAGAGTGATTTAAAAGAGGAGAGTATATACGTGTTAAAGATGTTTCATAAAATGATTCACAGAACACGTATTTGGTAATGCTTGAATATTATTTTGAATATATTTTGTCTCTATCTTGTTTGTTGGTTTTATCCCTGAACTCTTCCAAATTGCTGAGGATTAGTATTAACATGCCTGGTCTGATAACTTACTATTTGCTCTTTGTTTGATACTATAGACATTGGAAGAAAATGGGCCAGAGTATCCTAATTTACTGTTTGGGGAAATACAGTTTAGGAATTATGGAAAATCACACAACTATGCTGTCTTGTAAATTAATGGTGTCATTCTCTTCCCCTAAACTGTAAAACTCAGTTAAAAGTAAATCAAACATGCTTTCATCAAGCATTCAGATATAATCAATTATTACAGCATTAGTGTAAGAAAGAGATAATTATATTTATAGACAGATTCTATGAAAAATTCGAGAAGTGGAATACAACTAATTCCTTCAGCAAAAATTACCATTTGTATTTTTGAAACTATTTTTTCATTTGAATTTAATCTCCAGAAACAATAAGGTAGGATTCCTTTTTTCCCATTTATCCTTTGCATATGGTCATAGGATCATAGAGGGGATGAACATTAACAACCTGTCATTCCAGTTTAACTCTCATCAAAGAATAACAGAGGATGACACATTAAAACTCTTCTCACTTAACTGGGCAGCAGCAGTGCACTAGCTTGCTCAGCTTGTCATGTCAAGGGAAAATTGCACTGGACAAGTGAAACAAGCAAGGAGGACTTTGTTTAAGACTATTACAATAGGGTTCAAGATTTTCAAGAGGAAAGAGATTGAACTGAACTCCACTGAAACAAAAGTTCTGAGAGTTTCTAAGTGCTGGGGTGAGCTAGTGAAAAAGCACTGGAGGATACTACCAGAGAGGTTGGTCCATGTATTAGGCCGTTTGCTAATTGGTGCTTATTGAAGTTAGGTTTCTACCCTTTTATTGAGATTGGGAGACAGGATTACTATGTTTCTTGATGATTACATTTCAAAGGAAAGGCTGCCCGGTCCTTCAGAAAGACCTTTCTGGGTTGTAAACTGGCAAGAGGCTGGGAGATTTTATCTCAAAGGAACAGAAAAATAATTTACAATAGCAAGTTTTCTCAAGTACATGCTCTAAAAGGGAGGTCAGGGACATGCAGTTAGGAAGAAACCTGTATAAAGTTTAGTCAAGCTGAGGGAAAAATTTTAAGACCCCCTTGGCTATCGTCAGAGCCATATATTCAGGGAGGTTGCCTAGCAGTCACCTTGTTGACTTCTCCTATGCTCCTAGCTCTTGTTGGATTTCATTGATAAGTATGACAGGTGGGTGTGAGTTTTCCAGAAGCGATGACTTACGTGTCTTGGATCTGTATACATATACATATATGTGTATATGTATTATATATACAAATAAATATACATATAGATTTTGTGCTTGTATATGTGTATATGTGTGTGCCTCTATTTCTGTCTTTATTTGTCCATAAGGGGTATTCCTGGACTAGAAGTCTGTCTTACGAAAAGCCCACTTCCTGAGAGGGCTTTGTGCCCTGGTATAAGAGCAACTCTGTGTAAATTAAATGCTAATTCTTATCTGAAACATTTAGTGTTGAAACATTTAATTTTCTGGTTTATTATAATTGTTGCAAAGTCTACTTTTTAAAACTTTTAGGATGATAAATGATCTTACTCACAATAAATATATTTTAACAATAACTTTATTGAACACAAGACTTAACAGGAAAGAAGCAGGTGGTATAGCATGTAGACATTTTAAATTTTATTTATCAAGTAGCGTAATACAGGGCCTGGAACATACATTTGCGAAGAGAAAGTGACGAAGCACTCGGAGCACACAGAAGGAGGAATGCTTAATTCTGACTGTGGGTGAACAGAAAGGCATTAAGGAGATGAAGAGGAGGGATGGGGTAGAAGGTCTTGAAGAATGACAGGATTTTAAAAGTGTGAAAAAGGAAAAAGAGCCATCCAGGTAGAACTTGCTTATAGGCAAGAGTAAATGGAATAAATTTGAGTAATAGGGTATTCAAGGGATGGATTAAAACTGAGTTTGGCAGTGATACTTTTCAAGGCCTATTATAGACTGAATATTTTTGTCTGCCAAAATTCATAGGCGGAAACCTAGTCTTTGATGTAATGGTATTTATATGGGGAGCTTTTGTGAGGGGGAGGTTATTAGGTCATGAGAACAGAGTTCTCATGAATGGGATTAGTATCTGTATTAGTCCATTCCCATGCTGCTATAAAGAACTGCCGGGCACTGGGTAATTTATAAAGGAAAGAGGTTTAATTGACTCACAGTTCAGCATGGCTGGGGAGGCCTCAGGAAACTTACAATCATGGCAGAAGTCAAAGGAGAAGCAGGCATCTCCTTCACAGGGTGGCAGGCTGGAGTGAGTAAAAGCAGGGGAAATGCCAGACACTTATTAAACCATCAGATCTTGTGAGACTCACTCCTCACTCAGTATCATGAGGACAGCTTGGGGGAAACTGCCCCCATGATCTGATTATCTCCACCTGGTCCCTCCCTTGAAAATAGGGATTACGGGGATCACAATTCAAGATGAGATTTTGGGTGGGAACGCAGCCAAGCCATATCAGTTTCTTTGTAAAAGAGGCTCCAAAGAGACCCCTTTCTCCTTCCACCATATGAGTCCACAGCTAGAAAGCACTATCTATGAATTAGGAAACAAGCACTCACCAGACACTGAATCAGCTGGCAACTTGATGTTGGATTCTCCAGCCTGTAGAACATTGAGAAATAAATTTATATTGTTTATAAGCCAGGCAACTTACGGTGTTCTGTTATACGGGCTTAAATACAATAAGACAGGGTCAGATCAGAAATAGCCTTATACGCTATTCTAAGGAATTCTAATTTCGTCTCTTTAAAGAAAAAGAATTATTATTATTATTATTATTATTTTTTTGTGTGGCAGAGTTTCGCTTTTGTTGCCCAGGCTGGAGTGCAATGGCACAATCTTGGCTCTCTGCAACCTCTGCCTCCTGGTTTCAAGTGATTCTCCTGCCTCAGCCGCCTGAGTAGCTGGGTTTACAGGCAGGTGCCACCAGGCCTGGCTAATTCTGTATTTTTAGTAGAGATGAGGTTTCTCCATGTTGGTCAGGCTGGTCTCGAAATCCTGACCTCAGGTAATCCACCCGCCTAAGACTCCCAAAGTGCTGGGATTACAGACGTGAGCCACTGTGCCCAGCTTAAATGTTTTAAAAATTGAAAATAACAGCAGTCCATTTTCAAAAAATGATGGCTGGACTTGTGGATTCCTGGAAAGTGACTGGAGAGTTTTGACAATGGGGGCAATGAGGAAGCTATGAGTGTATTCACTGTAAGAGGTGTGGTCTAACCTAGGGAAAAGGATAGCACAGATCTCGGAAGATCTAGACATGATGGTCAACAAATATTGACCGAATGTAGGAATGCAAGAAAAATTAAACTGGGTATAGGAAAGTAATAAAACAGACAAGTGAGAAAAAATAGCTCAGGTGTGTTTTGCCAGAACTACTGAAATGATGGTGATATAATCATTACACAGATTTAGCCAAGAGTTTGTAACATGCTATGGAACCTTGGAGGAAGTAGCAACTCCCTCTGCCTGAGGGAGTCAAGGAGGATTCAGTATGGAGGAGGGCACATGTGGCCAAGGCAAGAGAAGGAGTGGGCACAAAGGTGATAAAGCAGAATGAGAAGACAGGTGATAGGAGTACAGGGTTTGTTGTCAGGAGTGGTCAAAGATGGCCTGGAGCAGAGCTGTATTTCCATGCAAAAGAGCTTTGTAACAAGTTGTTATTATTATTTACTATTTGCTTAACTGAATTAAGCCTATTAATTTACTAAATGTCCTTTAAAACCTCATAGTGAGGGAGAAATTCTCCAAATAGCTGTGTTAGCACATAATAATCAATGTTGCTACCTACTCCGCTACCCTGTAACTCCAGTTGACAAGAAAGTAACTGACTTTTTTTTCCTTTTTTTAAAAAATGTATACTTTAAGTTCTGGGATACAAATGCAGAACGTGCAGGTTTGTTACATAGGTATACATGTGCCATGGCGGTTTGCTGCACCCATCAAGCCGTCATCTATATCAGGTATTTCTCCTAATGCTATCCCACCCCTAGCCTCCCACCCACCAACAGGCCCCAGTGTGTGATGTTCCCCTCCGGGTGTCCATGTGTTCTCATTGTGCAACTCCTACTTGTGGTTTTCTGTGAAGAAAGTCAATGGTAGCTTAATGGGGATAGCATTGACTCTATAAATTACTTTGGGCAGTACGGTCATTTTTACGATATTGATTCTTCCTTTCCATGAGCATGGAATGTTTTTCCATTTGTTTGTGTCCTCTCTTATTTTCTTGAACAGTGGTTTGTAGTTCTCCCTGAAGAGATCCTTCACATCCCTTGTAAGGTGTATTCCTAGGCATTTTATTTTCTTTGTAGCAATTGTGAATGGGAGTTCACTCATTATTTGGCTCTTTCTTTGTCTATTATTGTTGTATAGGAATGCTTGTGAGTTTTGCCCATTGATTTTTTTATCCTGCGACTTTGCTGAAGTGATTTATCAGATAAGGAGATTTGGGGCTGAGATGATGGGGTTTCCTAAATATACAAATATGTCATCTGCAAACAGAGACAATTTGACTTCCTCTCTTCCTATTTGAATATCCTTTATTTCTTTTTGTTGCCCGATTGCCCTGGCAAGAACTTCCAATACTGTTTTGAATAGGAGTGGTGAGGTCATCTTTATCTTGTGCCAGTTTTCAAAGGGAATGCTTGCAGCTTTTGCCCATTCAGTATAATATTGGCTGTGGGTTTGTCATAAATAGCTCTTATTATTTTGAGATACATTCTATCAATACCTAGTTCGTTGAGAGTTTTTAGCACGAAGGGTTGTTGAATTGTATTAAAGGCTTGTTCAGCATCTATTGAGATAATCATGTGGTTTTTGTCATTGGTTCTGTTTATGTGATGGATTATGTTTATTGATTTGCATATGTTGAACCAGCCTTGCATACCAAGGATGAAACTGACTTGATCGTGGTAGATAAGCTTTTTGATGTGCTGCTGGACTCGGTTTGGCAGTATTTTATTGAGGATTTTTGCATCGGTGTTCATTGGGAATATAGGCCTGAAATTTTCTTTTCTTGTTGTGTCTCTACCAGGTTTTGGTATCAGGATGATGCTGGCCTCATAAAATGAGTTAGGGAGGAATCCTTCTTTTTCTATTGTTTGGAATAGTTTCGGATAGAATGGTACCATCTCCTCTTTGTACTTCTGGTAGAATTCAGCTGTGAATGTGTCTGGTGCTAGGCTGTTTTTTTGATTGGTAAGCTATTAATTACTACCTCAATTTCAGAACTTGTTATCGGTCTATTCAGGGATTCAACTTCTTCCTGGTTTTGTCTTGGGAGCGTGTATGTATCTAGGGATTTATCCATTTCTTCTAGGTTTCCTAGTTTATTTGCATAGAGTTGTTTATAGTATTCTCTGATGCTTGTTTATATTTCAGTGGGATCAGTTGTGATATCCCTTTTATCATTTTTTACTGTGTCTCTCTGATTCTTCTCTCTTTTCTTCTTTATTAGTCTGGCTAGTAGTCTATCTATTTTTCTAATCTTTCAAAAAACCAGCTCCTGGATTCACTGATATTTTGAAGGGTTTTTTGTGTCTCTATCTCCTTCTGTTATGCTCTGATCTTAGTTATTTCTTGTCTTCTGCTAGCTTTTGAATTTGTTTGCTCTTAGTCCTCTAGTTTTTTTAATTGTGATGTTAGGGTGTTGATTTTAGATCTTTCCTGCTTTCTCCTGAGGGCATTCAGTTGTATAAATTTCCCTCTAAACACTGCTTTAGCTGCGTCCCAGAGATTCTGGTACATTGTGTCTTTATTCTCATTGGATTCAAAGAACTTATTTATTTCTGCCTTCATTTCTTTATTTACCCAGTAGTCATTCAGGAGCAGGTTGTTCAGTTTCCATGTAGTGGTGCGGTTTTGAGTGAATTTCTTAGTCCTGAGTTCTAATTTGGCTACACTGTGGTCTGAGAGACTGTTTGTTATGATTTCTGTTCTTTTGCATTTGCTGAGGAGTGTTTTACTTCCAATTATGTGGTCACTTTTAGAATAAGTGCTATGAGGTGCTGAGAAGAATATATATTCTGTTGATTTGGTGTGGAGAGTTCTGTAGATGTCTGTTAGGTCCACTTGGTGCAGAGCTGAGTTCAAGTCCTGAGTATCCTTGTTAATTTTCTTTGTCATTGATCTGTTTGATATTGACAGTGGGGTGTTAAAGTCTCCCACTATTATTGTGTGGGAGTCTAAGTCTCTTTGTAGTCTCTATGCACTTGCTTTATGAATCTTGGTGATCCTGTATTGGGTGCATATACATTTAGGATAATTAGCTCTTCTTTTTGTATTGATCCTTTAACCATTATATAATTCCCTTTTTTTATCTTTGTTGATTTAAAGTCTGTTTTATCAGAGACTGGGATTGCAACCATTGCTTTTATTTGCTTTCCATTTGCTTGGTAAATATTCCTCCATCCTTTTATTTTGAACCTACGTGTGCCTTTGCAAGTGAGATGGTCTCTTGAATACAGCACACTGATGGGTCTTGACTCTTTATCCAATTTGCCAGTCTCTGTCTTTTAATTGGGGTATTTAGCCCGTTTACATTTAAGGCTAATATTTTGTGTGAATTTGATCCTGTCATTATGAATGCTAGCTGGCTATGTTGCCCATTAGTTGATGCAGTTTCTTCTTAGTGTCAATGGTCTTTACAAGTTGGTATGTTTTTGCAGTGGCTGGTGCCCATTTTTCCTTTCCATATTTAGTGCTTCCTTCAGGAGTTTTTGTAAGGCAGGCCTGGTCATGACAAAATCTCTCAGCATTTGCTTGTCTGTAAAGGATTTTATTTCTCCTTTGCTTATGAATCTTAGTTTGGCTGGAGATGAAATTCTGTGTTGAAAATTCTTTTCTTTAAGAATGTTGAATATTGGACCTCACTCTCTTCTGGCTTGTACAGTTCCTGCAGAGAGATCCACTGTTAGTCTGATGGGCTTCACTTTGTGGGTAACCCAACCTTTCTCTCTGGCTGCCCTTAACATTTTTTCCTTCATTTCAACCTTTGTGAATCTGATGATTATGTGTCTTGGGGTTGCTCTTCTCAAGGAGTATCTTTTTGGTGTTCTCTGTATTTCCTGAATTTGAATGCTGGCCTGTCTTCCTAGGTTGGGAAGTTCTCTTGGATAAACACTCTGAAGAGTGTTTTACACTGTGGTTCCATTCTCCTTATCACTTTCAGGTTCACTAATCAAATGTAGGTTTGGTCTTTTCACATAGTCCCATATTTCTTGGAGGCCTTTTTCCTTCATTTTCATTCTTTTTTCTCTAATCTTGTCTTCACGCTTTATTTCCTTAAGTTGGTCTTCAGTCTCTGATATCCTTTCTTCCTATTGATTGATTCAGCTATTGATAATTGTGTGTGCTTCACGAAGTTCTCATGCTGTGTTTTTCAGCTCCATCAGGTCATTTATGTGCTTCTCTATACTGGTTATCCTAGTTAGCAATTCCTCTAACCCTTTTTACAAGGTTCTTAGTGTTCTTGCATTGTGTTAGAACTTGCTCCTGTACCTCAGAGGAGTTTGTTATTACCCACCTTCTGAAGCCTACTTCTGTCAATTCATCAAACTCATTTTTCTTCCAGTTTTGTTTCCTTGTTGGTGAAGAGTTGTGATCCTGTGGAGGTGAGAAGACATTCTGGTTTTTGGAATTTTCAGCCTTTGTGTGCTGGTTTCTCCTCATCTGTGTAGATTTATCTACCTTGTTCTTTGGTCTTTGATGTTGGTGACCTTCAGATGGGGTATCTCTGTGGACGTCCCTTTTGTGGATGTTGATGCTATTCCTTTTTGTTTGTTAGTTTTCCTTCCAACTGTCATGACCCTCTGCTGCAGGGCTGCTGGAGTTTGCTGAAGGTCCACTCCAGACCTCGTTTGCCTGGGTATCACCGGCAGAAACTGCAGAACAGCAAAGACTGCTGCCTGTTCCTTCCTCTGGAAGCTTTATCCCAGAGGGACACCCACCAGATGCCAGCCGGAGCTCTCCTTTATGAGGTGTCTGTCAAGCCCTGCTGGGAGGTGTCTACTAGTCAGGAGGCACAGGGGTCAGGGACCCACTTGAGGGGGCAGTCTGTCCCTTAGCAGAGCTCAAGCACTATGCTGGGAGATGCGCTGCTCTCTTCAGAGCCTGCAGGCAGGAACGTTTAAGTCTGCTGAAGCTGTGCCCACAGCTGCCCCTTCCCCCAGGTGCTCTGTCCCAAGGAGATGGGAGTTTTATCTATAAGCCCCTGACCGGGGCTGCTGCCTTTCTTTCAGAGATACCCTGACCAGAGAGTAGGAATCTAGAGAGGCAGTCTGGCTACAGTGGCTCTGCGGAGCTGCAGTGGGCTCCATCCAGTCTGAAGTTCCTGGAGGTTTTGTTTACATTGTCAGGGGAAAACTGCCTACTCAAGCCTCAGTAATGGTGGATGCCCCTCTCCCCACTAACCTTGAGCATCCTAGGTTGACTTCAGACTCCTGTGCTGGCAGGGAGAATTTCAAGCCAGTGAATCTTAGCTTACTGGGCTCCATGGGAGTGGGATCCACTGAGCTAGACCACTTGGCTCCCTCACTTTAGACCCCTTTCCAGGGGAGCGAATGGTTCTGTCTCACTGTCATTCCAGGCGCCACTGGGGTATGAAAAAAAAGTCCTGCAGGTAGCTCAGTGGCTCCTCAAATGGCTGCCCAGTTTTGTGCTTGAAATCCAGGGCCCTGGTGGTGTAGGCACCTGAGGGAATCTCCTGTTCTGTGGGTTGTGAAGACCATGGGAAAAGTGTAGGAACTGGAATGCACAGTTCCTCATGGCAAGGTCCTTCAGGGCTTCCCTTGGCTGGGGAAAGTTCCCTGATCCCTTGTACTTCCCTGTTGAGGTGACATCCCACCCTGCTTTGGCTCACCCTCTGTGGGCAGCACCTACTTTCTTTTTTTTACTTTTTTTTTTTTTTATTATACTTTAAGTTCTAGGGTACATGTGCATAACGTGCAGGTTTGTTACATATGTATACTTATGCCATGTTGGTGTGCTGCACCCATCAACTCGTCAGCACCCATCAATTCATCATTTATATCATGTATAACTCCCCAATGCAATCCCTCCCTCCTCCCCCCTCCCCATGATAGGCCCCAGTGTGTGATGTTCCCCTTCCCGAGTCCAAGTGATCTCATTGTTCAGTTCCCACCTATGAGTGAGAACATGCGGTGTTTGTTTTCTGTTCTTGTGATAGTTTGCTAAGAATGATGGTTTCCAGCTGCATCCATGTCCCTACAAAGGACGCAAACTCATCCTTTTTGATGGCTGCATAGTATTCCATGGTGTATATGTGCCACATTTTCTGAATCCAGTCTGTCACAGATGGACATTTGGGTTGATTCCAAGTCTTTGCTATTGTGAATAGTGCCGCAATAAACATACGTGGGGCTGCACCTACTTTCTAACCAGTCCCAGTGAGATACGCCAGCTGGAAATGCAGAAATCACCCGCCTTCTGCATAGATCTCTCTCTGGGAGCTACAGACCAGAGTTGTTCCTCTTTGGCTATCTTGCCAGCCTCTTTTGAAACTTTCTGACTTTTTTTTTTTTTTTAAGGCATCGTTGTGCATAGTTTTCATTGCAGAGTTAGAGTTATTGGCTATCTGTCAATCATTTATGAACCTTATGATGCTGTCTCATTTGACATATGAATAATAACGCTTTTTACTACGTTGGTTCCTCTAAACCATTTCTTCTACCCTCTTTCTAGAAACAAATGTCATGACTCTGAAGACAGCTTTGCAAAATTACTGTACTGATACTCTTACTGTATTTCTAGTATTACTTATGCAAGAAAGCACACTGAACTTCTCAATCTCCATAGAATCTTTTAACATTGGCTAAACATGTCACATTATGAATTTAGAAAGAAACAGGTGGAACTTTTACTCAAAAAGTGCTCTTCCAGATTGATTTTTTTGGGGTGTGTGAATGAACAGTTACTTTTGTCCAGGTAAAACTTCTTAAACGGCCACACGGTAGGGGATTCACTACGAGGCTGTTAAAAGTATTTTGTGTTGGCCTGCCTCTAGAATAAAACTAATCAAATTGGTTTATGTTGCTCCACTAATTCAAAACTTGAATGTAGTTGTTTTCAAGTGTTCTCCTCTCCTTAGTCATTTGTTTCTTAAAAAAAATAGAAAAATTGTCTAAATTTTAAATTATACGCAACATGTTATTTTGGACGGAGGTAAATGTAAAGTAAAAAGGCAGACCACATGAACCACAGGGAATCCTTATGGTTGCAGGGCTTGTATCCCATCTGGACATACCCTGGCACCTTGGCAGGAGTCTCATGAGTACATGGACTCTGAAGGGGAAGGCCTCCTATAGTTGTGTGTACACCCTCCTAAGGAAGAATAAGAGGCTTTCACGTGCGGTTTACATCTGCAAGTTAATTTTAACATGACTTCTTGCAACTTCAGGACATCTTCTCTAACCAGTATTATTAAATAATCTGTTTCTAAGTCTAATGTTCAATCCAGGACTTACAACTTTGAGAACACTGAGACATTTCTGCCACTGCAATTGCTTGGTACCATCTGGCTTTTCAGTGTGAGTGCTTCCTCATCCCTCCTCCAAACCTACTCTCTTCTCTGATATTCCAAACCTTCAAGATGATCTCAATAATCTTCACCTCATCCAGTCTTATTCTCTACAGCCACTAGTTCTTATGATTCTTTGTCATGGACTGACTCCTCATGTAATCCATTCTTAGATAACCTGATATAGAAATCCCATACATTCTGTAAGAAGAACTTTAGATAAATTACTTTTGTTCAACAATGATAGTACTAGAAAGCCAGCAACTATGAAATGATTTAACCTGGAGTCCTTGAAATCATATGATTATATTTAACCAGATGCTGAGAATATTCTGGGACATACCTCCTAAAGACTAATTCTTTTTCTTGGATGAGGAGTTAAAATCACCCATTTGCTATAGCTCCGACTTTTAAAAAAGAAATTTTGTCACTTCCAAAGCTTCTAATTACTTCTGATTCTTATGAAAATTTAGTATCACAGGAAACAAACATGGATACGCTTTTCTGATTGCAGATAATATAGGAGAAATAAGTTCTAAACTATACACCACATGTGATAAAATGTTTTTCTCCTGATCTTAATCTTGCTTCGTAATTAATTCACACACACACAGAGATGGAGAAATATCTAGATATCTACTTCGATGACACATGTATGGACACTTCTTTTTTTCTTCTTAAACTCTTATTTTAAGTTCAGGGGCACATGTGCACGATGTGCAGGTTTGTTACATAGGTAAATGTATGCTATGGTGGTTTGCTACACAGATCATCCCATCACCTAGGTATTAAGCCTAGAACCATTAGCTATTCTTCCTGACACTCTCTCTCCCCCTGATAGGACCTGGTGTGTGCTGTTTCCCCCAGTGGGTCCATGTGTTCTCATCATTCAATATTTGCTTATAGATGAGAACATGCGATGTTTGGTTTTCTGTTTCTGTATTAGTTTGCTGAGGATAATGACTTCCAGCTCCATCCATGTCCCTGCAAAGGACATGATTTCATTCCTTTTGAACACTTTTAAAGTAGCTTAGTTTAATTTTTTTCTGTGATTTCTATATGAGATGTTCTGTGGTTTTTCTGAATACTCAGACTTTGCAGACTTCTATTGAAATAAAAGATTTAATATTAATTCACCTTTATTTGGCAATATCTTCTTAGTGATCTGTTTTCTTCTATTGCTTTAGGTGCCATCATTGAAAATGGTTTATGCTAGTTTACATAGTTAAATGGTTTCAGAGTATGTAGACAAGCGCATATTCTCTGGGAATACGTGCAAATGCTCTATGCAAAGCAGCATTATTATCTAGTGTTAAAATTATGGCTTCATGAATTTTTAAGACTTTTAAACATCTTTTCACTATCTTATGTTTGTTCTCTTTTATTTTGTTCCATTAGTTTCCTTGCAGCAATTATTAATAAACTCCTAGAAAGAGAATATGTGTTCTTAAAACACAGGAAGAAAAACAGGCTTGGAAGATGTCTCCCTCTTCCCAGCTAGTCTACGAATGGGGCAAAAAGAACTCTGAAACTCTGACAGTGGATTTGGTGTGCATAGCTTTAAAAGATGCAAAGAAGCAGGTTGGGCTCATAAGTGTGTCTTTTCACAGTGGCAGAACTAATTGACATTCCCACCACCACCGAGTGTCTCCTTTTCTCTGCAAACTCATCAGCATCTGTTATTTTTTGACTTTTTTTTTTTTTTCTTTTTTGAGATGGAGTCTCGCTCTGTCACCCAGGCTGGAGTGCAGTGGCACAATCTCGGCTCACTGCAACCTCCACCTCCCAGGTTCAAGCAATTCTCCTGCCTCAGCCTCCCAAGTAGCTGGGACTACAGGCACCTATCACCATGCCCAACTAATTTCTTTTCTTCTTTTTTTTTTTTTTGTATTTTTAGTAGATACCAGAGTTCACCATGTTGCCCAGGCTGGTCTTGAACTCCCGACATCAGGTGATCCACCCACCTTGGCCTCCCAAAGTGCTGGGATTACAGGTATGAGCCACCGTGCCTGACTTTTTTCTGACTTTTTAATAGTGGCCATTCTGACTGGTGTGAGATGGTATCTTCATTGTGGTTTTTATTTGCATTTTCCCAATGATTAATTACATTGTGCATTTTTTCGTATGCTTATTGGCTGCATGTATGTCTTCTTTTGAGAAGTGTCTGATCATGTACTTTGCCCACTTTGGGTGTTGTTCGTTTTTTGCTTGTTGATTTATTCACGTTCCGTATAGATGCTGGATATTAGACCTTTCTCTGATGAATAGATGGCAAACAATTTTTCCTGTTCTGTAGGTTGTGTCTTCATGCTGATGAAAGTTTCTTTTGCTGTGCAGAAGCTGTTTAGTTTAATTAGGTCTCACTTGTCAATTTCTGGGTTTTTTGCAATTGTTTTGAGAGTCTTTGTCATGAAGTCTTTGCCAGAATGGTATTTCCTAGGATATGTATGTACATCCAGAATGGTATTTCCTAGACTTTCCTTTAGAGTTTTTATAGTTTTATATTTTACATTTCAGTCTTTAATTAATCTTGAGTTGATTTTTGTATGTGGTGAAAGTTAGGGGTCATGTTTCAGTCTTCTGCATATGGCTAGCCAGTTTTCCCAGCATCATTTATTGAATAGGGAGTCCTTTCCTCACTGCTTGTTATTGTTAGCTTAGACACCATTTTTATTTCTGTGCATCATGAAGACCCACAGGCAGCAAACAGAATATCATCCAAACATGAAACAGTACAAAACAAGAGTCTCTATGCAAATAGGAACAAAACATCTACCCAGGCCGGTAGAGATGTCCATTTGCAGGTGTCAGGTTTTAGAGACTCTAGAGCAGAATTTGGATAGAAAGGGCTGAGGAAGGCAGCACCATTACAAACACATTTAAATCTTCTTAGGATACAAGGAAGGTCATTATTACAAGTCTAGAGGCACGAAGGATGAAATACGGTTCAAATCCCTAAATTTGGCTTATGATGCTTCACTTCTCAGAGTTAGGGAGAAGGTGCAGTTAATCTGTGAGGGTTATCACAGTAGAACCAAAATAGCTCTAGGTGGAACTGAAAGTGAATTTTAGATCTTGTCACATTCTCGCACAAAGTGATATTTCTTAGTTGCAGAATCTTAAGTTTTCCTAGGAGCTAAAAATGAATGTAAACTTGAAATTAGGGAAACAATTTATCTTGATGAACATATAAGTCATTTCTTCAGACTTAATAGATGCTGGCTTTTTTTTTTCTCATTACACCTGTAAACCTCTAATTCCATATAACATTTTCCACTATGGAGTGTTCTGTCCACATCCTCCCAGCTATCTGCCTTCATTAGGCTGACTCAGAGGCAGGTCCTCCTCTGTTTTTCTCCTCTCTGCTCTCATGAAATTTTCTGCTTTATGGGACTTTTTAATGCTATTTGACCACTTTCTAAAGTATACTCGCTGAAGCTGACATATTAATGGGTGCCATACAAAGAACATTTTTCATCAAATGCACCTGAAGATTTATAGGTCAATGATAGTTCCTTGCTGCATACTGTTTCAGAAACTTTTATTTGCCATTGTCATCGTGAATCTCTAAGATACAGTATTGATCATTTTCAACTCTCATTCTCAGGACGGGATCACATTTTATGGGCAGGAGTAATATCTGAGACACTGGTGTTCTCTGGAACAAACATTAAGAAATGTTCCATATTACAAGCATCTTTTATTTCCTTTAGTAGTTCATGTGAGTTATTTTGAAGATCAGGAGCATCTCTTACTCATTTTTCTTTTCCCCAAACTGAATACAAGTACTTAATTATAGAACAACTTAGTATTTTTTGATTGAATTATTGAAAATTAATTCACAGTTAAAGAGGATACCTGAAAGTGTGTCCGGAATTGGTGGGTTCTTGGTCTTGCTGACTTCAAGAATGAGGCCGCGGTCCCTTGCAGTGAGTGTTAAAGCTCTTGAAGATGGTGTGTCCGGAATTTGTTCCTTCACATGTTCAAATATGTTCGCAGTGTCTTCCTTCTGGTGGGTTCATGTCTCGCTGACTTCAGGAGTGAAGCTGCAGACCTTCCTGATGAGTGTTACAGCTCATCATCATAAAGGTGGCATGGACCCAAAGAGAGAGCAGAAGCAAGATTTATTGTAAAGAGCAAAACAATAACACTTCCACAGTGCTGAAGGGGACCCAAGCAGGTTGCTGCTGGTTGGCTCAGGCAGCCTGCTTTTATTCCCTTATCTGGCCCCACCGACATCCTGCTGATTGGTCCATTTTACAGAGAGCTGATTGGTCTATTTTACAGAGAGCTGATTGGTCCGTTTTGACAGAGTGCTGATTGGTGCATTTACAATCCCTGAGCTAGACACAGAGTGCTGATTGGTGCATTTACAATCCTTTAGCTAGACACAAAGTGCTAGACAGAAAAGTTCTCCAAGTCCCCACTAAGTTAGCTAGATAGAGTACTGATTTTTTTTTTTTTTTTTTTTTTGAGGCGGAGTCTCGCTCTGTCGCCCGGACTGGAGTGCAGTGGCCAGATCTCAGCTCACTGCAAGCTCCACCTCCCCGGTTTACGCCATTCTCCTGCCTCAGCCCCCCGAGTAGCTGGGACTACAGGCGCCCGCCACCTCGCCCGGCTAGTTTTTGTATTTTTAGTAGAGACGGGGTTTCACCGTGTTAGCCAGGATGGTCTTGATCTCCTGACCTTGTGATCCGCCTGTCTCGGCCTCCCAAAGTGCTGGGATTACAGGCTTGAGCCACCGCGCCCGGCCGATAGAGTACTGATTGATTTACAAACCTTGAGCTAGACACAGAGTACTGATTGGTATATTTACAAACCCTGAGCTAGACACAGAGTGCTGATTGGTGTGTTTACAATCCTTTAGCTAGACGCAGAGTGCTAGACAGAAAAGTTCACCAAGTCCCCACTAGGTCTACTAGATACAGAGCGCCGATTAGTGCATTTACAAACCCTGAGCTAGACATGGAGTGTTGATTGGTGCATCTACAATCCTCCAGCTAGACATAAAAGTTCTCCAAGTCCCCACTAGACCCAGGAGCCCACCTGGCTTCACCTAGTGAATCCCACACCAGGGCTGCAGGTGGAGTTGCCTGCCAGTCCCTTGCCCTGCCACCGCACTCCTCAGCCCTTGGGCGGTCCATGGGACTGGGCGCCATGGTGCAGGGGGCTGCACTCCTCAAGGAGACTTGGGCAGTGCAGGAGCCCCAGGTGGGGACCTGGTGCACCCCCTGCAGCTGCTGGCCCAGGTGCTAAGCCCCTCACTGCCTAGGCCAGCGGCATCAGCTGGCCACTCCAAGTGCGGGGCCGCGGAACCCACGCCCACCTGGAGCTCACACTGGCCTGCGAGCGTGGCGTGCGGTGTCCATTCCTGCCCGTGCATCTCTCTCCACACCTTCGCACAAACAGAGGGAGCTGGCTCTGGCCTCGGCCAGCCCAGAGAGGGGCTCCCACAGTGCTGTGGCAGGCTGAAGGGCTCCTCAAGTGCCGCCACAGTGGACGCTGAGGCCGAGGAGGCACTGAGAGCAAGCGAGGTCGACCAGCACGTTGTCACCTCTCAAGAGGAACACTGGGGATGAAAAATATTAACACTTTAATTTGAAAAATATTTATTTATACATATGGTATAGTTACCTTCACTTCACTTTCTTTCATTTATGGACTCAGTGAACATTCATTAAGCCCTTCATAAGTTCCATGTATCTAGATCAACCCTGATCTTCAAAGATAAATAAGATAAAACATCTGTTTCTGAGGAATAGTTGCAAAGAAGAGCTTATTACTTTTCTAGAAAGGATATTTTCTTGCCAAAAATTAATAACAAACAAAAATTTCATTATTTGTTTAAAGATTTTTTTTAATTTGCAAAAATGAGCCTCTCTCATATCTTTCATGAAGAGTAAGAAAGTTTTAAGTATATCAATTCTCCTGTTGACCATTGTTATATCACTTTAGCTTTCTGTGAAGTCAATTAAAATCAAAGGAAGACTTTTTCTCCATTGATCTGATATGTACTGCTGATTCCACAGAAAGTATCTATGCTCTAAATCCTATGCTCTTATATGGAATAATTTATACATTTATTTCAACTCCTATTCTAAATTATTGATAGATAATCTGTATGGATAGGAATAGTCTTCAATTTTAAGTGCAGCAAATGATTATTTTGTTCCTGTTTGTTATGTTTTAAACACATGTATAAGTGACTTGGTTGCATTTTAGATGAATTGGATCCATGCCTTTGGCTAGGGAAAGTTGAAATAAAGTAAGTTTGCTTTATAATGATTATATTATGTATATGTTTGTTTTACAAGTGTTTATTGAGTAATTAATATTGCAAGGTACTGCAGAAAAAAATCACAGTTAAAAAATATATAACATTCAAGCACCTCATGTTTTATTGGGAGATAGCAACCAGTAAAATAAAATGACGTTACTTTAAAATACAAAGCAATAAAGGAGGTGTGGGCAGAGTGCAGTGAATGCACAAAGGAGGAATAATGAAGACTTTGTAAGGAAAAGAAGACTTCATAGAGTTGTTAGCATTTAGTATTTTTAAAGATATGAAAACTTGCTATGTGGCCTATGCCGGTCTTGAACTCCTGGCCTCATGTAATCCTCTTGCCTTAGCTTTTAGAATTGTTGGGATTACAGGTGTGAGCCACTGTGCCAGCTTAGTTTTTAAATTAAAAGTAGCAATTTTCAATGACAACGAAGTGTATGAAAAGGTGCTCAACATTACTGAGCATCAGAAAAATGCAAATTAAAACTACAATGAGATATCATCTTACCCTAGTTAAAGTGGCTTTTATCCAAAAATACAGGCAATAACAAATGCTGGTGAGAGTGTGGAGAGAACAGAACCCTTTAAACTGTTGGTAGGAATGTAAATTACTACAACCACTATGGAGAATGGTTTCCTTAAAAAATTAAAAATAGAACTACTGTGTGATCCAGCAATCCCACTGCAAGGTAAATGCACAAAGAAAGGAAATCAGTATGTTGGAGAGATACTTGCACTCCCATGTATATTGCAGCAGTATTCACAATAGCCAAGGATTTTAACCAATCTTACTGTCCATTAACAAATGCATGGATAAAGAAAATGTGGCAAATATACAATATGGAGTACTATTTAACCATAAAAATGAATGCGATCCTTTCATTTGCGATAACATGTATGGAACTAGGAGTCATTATGTTAAGTGAACTAAGCCTGGAACAGAAAGACAAACTTCACATATTCTGTCTTTTTTTTTTTTTTTGAGACATAGTCTCACTCTGTCGCCCAGGCTCGAGTGCAGTGGCATGATCTTGGCTCACTGCAAGCTTGTTCTCCTGGGTTCACACCATTCTCCTGCCACAGCCTCCCGAGTAGCTGGGACTACAGGCTCCCGCCACCACGTCTGGCTAATTTTTTGTATTTTTAGTAGAGATGGGGTTTCATCGTGTTAGCCAGGATGGTCTTGATCTCCTGACCTTGTGATCTGCCGACCTTGGCCTCCCAAAGTGCTGGGATTACAGGCATGAGCCACCATGCCCAGCCCACATGTTCTCATTTGTTTGTGAGAGCTAAAAAATTAAAACAATTGAGCTCATGGATATAGAGAGTAGAATGATGATTATCAGAAGCTGAGATGGGTAGTTGGGGGGAACTGGTGGTGCAAAGTGGGGATGATTAATGGATACAAAAATAGAATGAATAATATGTAGTATTTGATAGCACAACAGGGTGACTACAGTCAACAATAATTCATTCTATATTTAAACATAACTAAAAGAGTAAAATTGGATTGTTTGTAACCCAAAGATAATTGCTTGAGGTGATGGATACCCCATTTGTCCTTATGTGATTGTTGTGTATCACATACCTGTATCAAAATATCTCATGTACCCCATAAATACATACACCCACTATGCACCCATGAAACTTTTTAATAAAAAGTAGAAATTTTCCTAGAAAAGAAAGAAAAGGAAAGATATTTTAAATAGAGGGACTGGAATATGACCAAAGCATGAGTTATATGGCAGGAAAAAGTGTAATATGAGATTGAAGAGGCATGTCAAAAACTGATTGTGAAAACTCATATGTAGCATGATAATGCATTTTGGACAGCGTAAAAAGAAATCAAAGAAGGATGATATGTAGGAAGTTAACCAGATCATATTTATATTTAGAAAGATCTTCTGATGGTTGGGTCACAGTGTTGTTACCATAGTAAGATATAGCAGAGATCTGAGTCAAGGCAATGAAAGTGAAAAGGAAAGAATAAGAAATTTTGAGATAGGACCTAAAGGTTGATTGAGTGTGATGGTTGTGGAAAGGTAAGAACAGAAGAAAACTAATGCATTTCTACTTTGGGCAAAGGTGATAACATTAACCCATATTTGTAAATGCAGAAATGAGAAGAAGGAACAGAGAATTTTTTTTCTTTGTGTCTTCATTAATTGGTTTTGAAAGGGGGATGGAATGAATAAACTTGATGTTGGTGAAGTGTATGAGATAACTAGAGTGATCATGGAAATTAAAAGTGAAGCAACAAAGTGTGGAAAACTGATGGTCAGAGTTTAAGACATGTGCAGAGAAATAGGAATCAAGAAGGAACTGAAACATGAATATTTGTGGAAGTAGGAAAAAGAAGACTATAATAGTATTCCAGGAGCCGAAAAAAGGAGAAAATTTTAAAGATAACAGGAAGATGTAGTAGCAGACGTTGAATAATGTGAAGTCTGAAAATACATCATTGTAGTTTTTAGTCAAGTGATAATTGGGGATGTTTGTGGGGAAATTTCAGTGAACTGGAGGAAATGAAAGATAAAATAGGATGGGGCATAAATGGAATTGAGAAGGTAGACACACTGAAGGAGCCTACTTCTTCAAGAGGGGTTTTAGTAAATAAAAAAGAAAGACAGTAGTAAATTGAAGGAGATAATGGGGCATGGGTAGAGTTTGTTTTTTCCCCTCATATAGTGGAAAATTAAGTTTGTTTCTGGGCACAGAAAAAGGATCATGAAAGAATTCAAAATCAAATCAATCTGTTGGCTTATCAGAGTTAGAAAGAAGAGCGCAACATCTCCTAAAAATTGCTTTTTACAGCTATTTTCTAGTATTCAAAAGGAAAATAATACATAAACCTATTCAGCATGTTAATATTTTCAGCAGTGTGGGTAAGTATTCTGCTATGCTCAGATTTGGAATAGTAAGCAGATGTTCATCAGGAAGAAAATATAAGCCCATTCATTGGTCTGGACTATAAGGGAAGGACCAGAGGAGCCTGGAAACTATGGAAACTGAGGTGTGACTGAACTTATTTCAGAGGGACAAATAACTTCACTGTGGGGTGAAGAAGGATGTAGAGACTAGAACTGCAAAGCAAAACTGACAAGAATAAACTGGTTTACACACATATTTGTAAAACAGTAGACTACTCTTTAATGTGATTGACATCTAAAGATACAAATGTATTTTAATCAATAGCACAGGATATCTGCCCTTTTAATAAATAGTTGAATCTTCAATTACCTGTTACTCAGCTCTTGTTGAAAGTGGGTTTGATACACTAGATATTTGAGAGAGAGCATTAAGACAGGGCTCTCAACTGATGGTGATTTTGCCTGATAAGGGAAATTTGGCAATGTCTAGAGACAGTTTCAGTTGTCACACCTTGAGTAGGAGGCTGCTCTGGTATCAAGTTGGTAGAGGATAGGGATACTGCTAAATATACGCAGGACAGCCTCTTTCACCCTGCTCCAAATAATGAATTATTAGGCCCAGAATGTCAATAGTGCTGAAATTGATCACAGGTATTGTTCTTCTAGGTTCTCTAACTTTTTTTCTTGTATCAAGTTAGATTATTATAAAGTACTTACTCTAAGTAAGCTTAACCATTAATGAGTTTTTAAAAATTAGTATACTTTTTTTAGGTTTACAGAAAAATTGAGTGGAAAGTACAGAGATTTCTCATCTCTCTCCTCAATTCCCTCTATTTCTCACCCCCAACTAATTTCCCCTATGATCAACATTTGGCATTACTGTGGTCTATTTGTTACAATTGATGAACCACAAACAATACACTATTATTAACTAAAGTCCACAGTTTACATTATAGTTCACTCTTTGTGTTGTACATTGTATTGGCTTTGACAAATATATAATGACTTCTGTTCACGATTACAGTATCATACACAATAGTTTCACTGGCTTAAAACTCTCCTGTGCTCCACCTACTTATTCCTCCTCGCTCCCACTTCCCTCGTGAAACCCTGATCTTTTTATTGTTTCCATAATTTTGCTTTTCCCAGAAACTATAAACTAGCTTTTTAAGATGGGCTTCCTTTGTTTTATGCTATACATGTAAGGTTCCTTGGTGTCTTTTTGTAGCTTGATAGCTAATTTATTTTTACTGATAAACAGTATTCCTTCATATGAATGCACTACAGTTTATTCATTCACACAGGTGTATTGAAGGACATTTTAGTAGCTTCTAAGTCTTGGCAATCATAAATAAAGCTGTTACAAACATTTGTGTTCATGCTCTTGTGTAGAAGTTCTCAGTTTATTTGGGTAAATATCAAAGGACATGATTGCTGGATCATACAGTAACAGTATGTTTAGTTTTGTAAGAAACTACCAAACTGTTTTCCAAAGTGGCCATACCATTTTGCATTCCCACCAGCAATGAATGAGAGTTCCTTTTGCTTTCCATCGTCATCAGCATTTGATGATATCAATGTTTTGAATTTTAGCCATTTTAACAGATGTGTAGTGGTATCACATGATTGTTTTAATTTGCAGTCTTCTGGTGTCATATGATGTTGAATATCTTTTCAAATGCTTATTTCCTATCCTTTCCCATCCTATCCTATCCTATCCTTTCCCATCCTATCCTATCCTATCCTATCCTATCCTATCCCATCCCATCCCATCCCATCCCATCCCATCCCATCCCATCCTATCCTATCCAACTTATTTCCTATATCTTCTTTGGTGAGGTGTCTATTCAGATCTTTTGCCTATTTTAAAAACTGGGTTGTTCATTTCCTTATTGTTCAGTTTTAAGAGTTCTTTGGATATTTTAGATCCTACTTTTTTTTTTTTAAATTAGTTTGTGTCTTGGAAATATTTTCTCTTCAGTGTGTGGCTTGTTTTTTCATTCTTTTAACAGAAGCTTATAATTTTAATGAAGTCAAACTTTTTTTTCTTTCATGGGCAGAGTAGATGTTTGTAATTTTTTCTTTCATGGGTAGAGCAGAAGTTTGTAATTTTAATGGAGTTAACATTTTTTTCTTTCATGAGTTGTGTTTTTGGTTTTTACCTAAGACATCATTGCCAAACCTGAGGTTTTAATCTAGTGGATTTTGTTGTCTTTTGTTAAGCCAATACATAGAATTAGCATTTGAAGTATGTTTCTTCAACTTCTGCAAACCAGGTGTTGAAACAATGTCTTAATATTTTATTCATTTTTAAAAATAAGAAATCACCCTGTAGATTCCTCTTATAATTTAATTCTGGGGAAATATTTGCTTCTTAGGTGTCTGTTTAGGCTTTCCTTTATTTATTAATGTCATTTAGGTTACCTGTTACTGAGAAATTCTAAATCTATAACTTTTTGTTTTGACTTCCCAATGATAGTAATTATTTCATTCTTATTTTCATATACAACCTTTTCTTCATTTCTCTATGTTTACTCTTGGCTTCTTTTTATTTTTTTTCATTGTTTTAATGTAGCGATCTATAAGAAATGTTTTTAAGTTATTTAAATTATTTCTGGAAGAATGGGAGCATAATATTACTTATACATAAATAGAATAGTATTAATAGCATAGCATCCCAAAATATAAAACTTACTATTTTTCTCTAACTACATGATACCCTGGAAATGACTGCATAAATCAGTTTAATTGTTTTAACCAGGATACCAAGTTTTAGGTCAGAAAAAATGGTTGAACAATAGATTTTAAAGCAGCATAACTCTGTTTTAATCAATAGCTTATTGCAACTGTCTGACTGGAGACCTAGGGCATATTTGCCTGTCAGAACATGTGATAGATGAGTGCTGTTGTGATGGATCTGAAGCCGGCAAATCCTAACCTGTGACGAAGAGATTTGAGACTCCTTTTGAGGACTCACTAAAGGGAGTAATTTATGTTATTCATCTGTTGTGTATGCTCCAAATAGAAAGTATTCTCTAAGAGCTTCAAAATATGTATGTTTTTGGTTAATATTTGGGCATGTATATTTATTTCTTTCTCTTGCTCAGACAGCTCTGAATGGGGAAGATAGTGTTAGACAGAAAATAAATAAGGAATTTTAACCAATATCCTAAGTTCTACAATAGGGCTAAGCAAGGATGCTAGCACACCTTTTGCTAGAAGCTTGAGATGTAAGAAAAGATCTATGAAAAGATCTAATACCTATACAGAACTAACAATCTGCTGAGGAGATGGAAAATTATAATAAAATGTGAAGATTATTATTATGTAAGAAAGAGAAGAGGAAATGCTGAAAACCATAAAATAAAAGAGTACATGTGATTTCATAACAATGGACTGAAAAGGAAGCATCCAGGCTTTAGGTTAAAGGCAAAAGAAAATTTCCTGAGAGTGAAAGCTGTTAACATTTCATGTGCATGGAGGGAGTTTGTTAAAGCATCCTGGCTGTAAAGTCTTCTAAAATCAGAGGGATTGTCACATGTCTGAGAGGATAAGTGTGGACCTGCCTGCAAGCTGAGGGATGAATTGTATGACCTCTTAAGAGCTCTGCAGAGCCAAGAGTCTCTGATTCTATTAGAGAATTTAAAAGTGGAAGATTCATCTTGCGTATTAGAAGTTACATTAAAAATGTTAAATCTGTCACCAAGCGATAATCAGGGAAATATTTCATGCTCTGTGAGGCAAGAGCAACCTTGAGGCTCTTTGTGAGCCTGAAGACATGGAATGATAGCTTACTCAAGAGTCGGATGCACAGCTCCGGGGTCGTTCAGACTAGTTAGAGAGATAATAGTTTCTGCCTTGGAAGCTGAAAATTTGACATTCAAATGGCAATTTGCTATTTGTGCTGTTCTGGGTCATTCATCAACATCAGTGGCATTGATATTTCTGCATAATAGGCTTGCATGATATGGTATCACTGTGTCTTCCATGATGATATTTTTGTTTGAATCGTAGCTCATGAATTCCACATTGTATTTTGATCTGGAGGCTAACTTAACAATGTACTGGATATGTGGCCTTTCACTTGTTTAGGTGTTTTTGCCCTGGAAAGTATGAATACTCAAATAGCAAAAAAGGTGTTAAAGTACTTTCATATTATGTCATCCCATTATGGGATATAGGCAACATTGGATAGGCAGGATATTTACCAGGGGCAAGGCAGGAACTTGGCCAGTCAATAAAGGCCTCTCAGGAACTCCATTCAAAGAACCAGATGTTATATCCTGAAGAATGAGCAGGACTGGAATGTGGTGGCCACTACAGGCTCACATAGGTAGGTTTATTCTGAGGAAACCAGTCAAGGCAGGAGAGGTTGTAGGCAGGTAGTAGAGTAGTTGTCTGGGAGAGTTCAGGCACAGGAAGGTAGCTGTCAGGAGATAAGTCACAGAACAGCAAACTTTGAGGCAGGAGCAAGGGCCACTTTCTCTCTCCTTGGCTGAGGCAACCCAGAGTTTAAACTTAGCAATAGAAAGATGGAGGCCAGAGCGTACAGGTGATTGAGGGAATATATGCTCTCAGGGTCAGGCTGTGATAATGAGAGACCACTGGGATCAGCAAACTTGGGCAAAAAGCCAGCTGTGTTGTTTGCTACTGTGTGACCTCAGCCAAATAAATTGACCTCTTAGGCTTACAGTTTTCACATCTGCAAAGTAGAGAGAATACAACTCGCTTCATTTGGTTGCTGTGATAAAACAAAAGTATAGTGCATGTCATATTCTAAGTGCCCAATGAGTGGTAACTGTACATATACACACAGACACATACATGCATATTTAATAATGTAGTACATCAGTAAAAGCATAAAATGTAAAGTCAATGAGTTATAGTTTGAGACCAATATATGGCATATCTTGTCCTGGCAGGTTACTTTAGAATCTGAATTTCAGCTCTGTTTTATGTTAGAACGAGATAATAATTTAAATTGCAGAGTTGGCATAAGGATTAGGCCAATAAGAGTAAAGGGACTGGTGTAGTGCCTGATAAGTAATAGGTGCTCAAAAAAAGACACTGTTACTTCCGGTGTTATTGTTATTATTGTTTAGTGACCATGAGAGGAACTGTTAGACTCTGTCCATTGGAATTACGGAGTTGACTGAGTTCCAGAGTTATCATTTTTGAATATGCAGTGTTGTAGGAAAGCAATGCTGAACTGCAGGCCTGACAAATTTAGTCAGAAAGAGTTTGTCCTGTGAGGCCACAGAAGCTGTATCAGAAGCTTTATCTGTGTTGTCACCACTTAGGAAAAGCAGGACACATATGCCCAAAGTGGTTTTATAGCAAAGTCCCCTCAGAGCATGCAGCTACGGCAAATTGCACTGGTCTTTCTAGGCTTCTTCTAAGAGTTTTAATTAAAATATTTTTTCTGGTGACATATATATATTTTCCAGTGGCATATACATATATATATATATATTTACATATATGTAGCATGCTTGATAAAAAGTATAAAGAAATAAAACATAATCTCCAATCATCCCACACCAACAAAAAATTATCACCATTTAGATGCATGTAGCCTCACCATTTTTCGAATCATATATACCATAAATATGATAAAGTTCTATATTTTACATGATTTTCAACTTCTAATACATCATGAATATTTTCCATGTTAATAATCTTTTATAATTTGTAATAATTGTGCAATATTTCATTGTATGCTTATAATAGCATTTACTTAAATTATTCATGGTTAGAATATTAATATTTTCTAATTTTCACTTGTATCCTTTTTACAAATCTCTCATTAGTACTGTAAAATACAGAATTATTCTGAAGTGAAATTCTATTTAATCATGTGCAGATAATCACTAGTAAAATATTTTTACCCTCTTTATTCACACACACACACACTCACACACTGAAAAATACTACAAGAAACGAGCTTAGAAAAGCTCTGTAAGCAGAATGCCATTTGTTTGATGCTCCCTGAATTCCATGCTGGGTGAGTAAGATTCCCTTGGATCACCTTGCACTGCAGAAACCAAAACACATCACAATGTCACAATTTGATGAATATAGCACATTCAAATTCTAAAAATGCAGATTCGTTCCAGCATAGTTTCTTATTATTGTTCTCCAGTTGGAATAGACTGGATGTTAGACCTTGCCTGCTGAAAAACAACAGACTCAGAAGCTGTGATTAGGGGCAGGCCATCCCCTGACTTATTCATGGTTGCCTTTGGCCAAAGAATCAGAGGTTTCCCCTACAAAGATTAGATACCCAGAATCCCTATTTTTTGGAACCTTCTTTATCAGTTTTTTATTGCTGCTGTCACAAATTACCATAAGCCTAGTGTCTAAAAATGATCCATATTCATTATCTTACATTTCTGGAGGCCAGAAAACCAAAATCTGTCTCACTAGGCTAAAGCCAAGGTGTCAAGGTGGTTCTTTCTGGGGGCCCTGGGGAGAATCCATTTTTCACCTTTGCTGCTTCTAGAGGTGGCCTGAATTCTTGGTTGTAGCACTTTCTGCATTTTCAAAGCCAGCAGCATGGCGTCATCACATCTCCTTCCTCTGACACTCCTCTTTCCTTCTTACAAGGACCCTTATGGTTACACTGAGCCTACCTGAATAATCCAGGCTACTCACAAGATCCTATCCTTAGCCATATTGGCACTGTTCTTAACATATTCCCAGGTTCTGGGGATTTGAACCTGGACATCGTTGAGGGGCCAGTACTCTGCCTAGCACCCCTCTTCTCCTTGGTACCCATTTTGTGACCACATGCTCAAGAGACATTTATATTTTTCCAGCAAGGTGAGAACATATTTAATTAAAGAACAAATATAAATTATGTCATTAAAGCACAGTTTAAACTGAGAGTCATTTTACCCTCTGTGATATTTCTTAAGTAAAACAGAACATGTTCTTATAGCTCTCCTGTCCTCTTAGGAATGAAGGTGCTTTCTGTCTGAGCCTGAAGTATATCCTTTGACTGTAGGCCAAAGGGATTTTTTTGCATGCAAATGAACCCCAGCTCAGTAGCTTCTTTGTCATCTGAACATAGTAATTTCCAATCTTTGGGCTCCTCCCCTCTCACAGCTCCTGTGTTTGTGGACATTCAGATGTCAACATATCCTCTGCTTTAAGCTGCTGCTTCTTTTAAAACTCTGTCAACATTCCGTGGCACACCAGCTATATTAATTAACTGGCTTCTTCTTGTTTCTTAATCTGAAATTGTCTCTAAAGTCTTCTAGCATACCCAAAATGACCGTAGCTTTTCTACATTGCTGAGGATTTTGCTATCTGAGGTTTATTCGTAGATTTATACATGTTTTTTGGTGAGAGCATTTCCAAGAAGTCTCCCAAATGTTGTAATGGCCACTATTGACAGAACACCTGCTCCAGGACAAGCAGTTAACATGTCTGTTAGGTGATGGAATTCTCGTCATCTCGTTGCAGGAGCAATAGCATTTTATATTGATATCATTTTATGAATGAGTCAACCAAGGCCCAGAGAGATTAAAATGAGCTTGAAAGTCTTGAAGGTCACACAGACTATGTCAGGGGTGGGCTCGCTGTGATTCTGAACTCCATGCTTTTTTCACTAAACCGCAACTCTTCTGTTGTCCACACAGATGTTCGTCCCCTCCAAATCCTCATTTTACTTCTAGGCTGTACCACACTTTGGCCCTTTGATCTCAAATGTGCATATTATCTGTTCACTTTTCATTCTGTCTTAAACTGTAAGTCTGTGGTGGTCAGGAGCCCGTTTTATGCTTCTTTTGTATAGACTGTACTGGATGCTGTACTAGAAAGGCTATGTATTCCAGAAACACTGAGTGGTTATTAAAACTGCAACTTCTGACAAAACTCCAATACTCTAGTAAATAAGCATTTTCCTGCTGTTGCGTATCCTATGGAGATATTTCAACATATATTGAAACTTCCAGGACAAATTTATGCCAGCCCCCCTTCCCTTTATGTGTTGACTGTACAGCCAAACCACACAGAGTAAGCATTATCTTACTCAACCTTCACTTGGCTGCTGTGAGTGAACAGATGTAGAAATTCTTTGTAAACTGTCAGTGCTCTGATAGCACACTCCATAAATGCTAGTGCTCGAGATAATAACAATGTTTTATTATTAAAGAAGTTTGGGGAGAGTTAATTTTAAGAAACAACACAGAAGTGCAAAAAGGCTGCATTACAAATAAGAGGATTTTGGATAAGTCTCTCTCATTTCCCAAGAGATTTAAGGCAAGGCATTTGGTCTTCTAATTTCAGAGTGCTCATTTATAAAACAGATATTCTCTCTTTATTAAGGAGGTAAAAATAAGTAAGGATACCTGAAACTACATATAGGCTTCTTAGTAGAAAAGTGTTATAAATTTCAAAGTCTTATTATCATTATTAAAGTGATACTCAAAACTGCCATAATATGAGGAAAGTGTTAAACTTGATCTTATTTCTGGGAATGCTGCATTAAATCTTCCTAGAATTTTCAGGGAGTAGTTTAGGGAAGCTGATGGATAAGATGTAAAAGGAATGAACTGGATCCTCAGCCCAGACCTCCATCAACCCCGTGAGGAGTCTGCACCACAAATAGAGCTGTCACTAACAGGGTCCCACCATTAAATCTTTACAGCCTGCAAATTTATAGCTCTGTCAGCGAGGTGCAGGCTTAGCCACATACACCAACTGAATATGGAAGGAAAATAATTGGTACTCTTGTCAGTAGT
Source organism: Trachypithecus francoisi (assembly GCF_009764315.1). Taxonomy (NCBI): domain Eukaryota; kingdom Metazoa; phylum Chordata; class Mammalia; order Primates; family Cercopithecidae; genus Trachypithecus; species Trachypithecus francoisi. The sequence continues at coordinate 15,495,565 of NW_022681460.1, read as the reverse complement.
TGGCAGAAAATGTGAACTTGGCAACCAATTCTTTCTTAGGGTGACTAGGAAAGGCCTGCAGACTTGCTTCTATCTGCTGGTTTACTGTCAAATTGAAAATTCTAGCATAAAGTATCTTACATGAATGTGCAATGGTCATTTCAGAGCTTGAGTCTAGGTTTGTTGGCTTTAAAATCTACATCAGATTTTATAGTTCTTTTTGCAATTTTGAGTTGAATATTTGAGAAAGCTAGTAAAATGATGCAAATATGTGCTTCCTGGTTTCTTCCATGACTTACATTGTTCCTATGCTTATACATACATGTGAATTTAACAGTTTCAGTGAAAACAAACATGTAAACAAATATTCCTGGGTTGTCAGCTTGCCAGGTAGAGTTTTAAAATCCTTTGGGTTCCGGTTATAAAGACAAGTTTTAAAATCCTTTGGGTTCTGGTTATGAAGAAGTTGTGGACTTGAAATTTTGGGATCTTACCTTTGATTGTTTCTATTCTAAGATTAGGCAAACTCCCAGCAGTCTCAGCAAATTGACCCTTATCAGGGTAATTGATAGACATTTTTAAGACTTGTTTTCTCTTTATAGTTTTCAAATTGCTTAAGTTGATTAGTGGTAGCAGGTTGGATAAACTGAGTATATGAGATTTCTTATTAGGAAAAGTATTAGGTAGGGTTTGATGAAAGAGGCAAAACCTCTCTGAGTGATATAGAAAAGAATTTATCATAGGGAGTAGACATTAAGCAATTGTGTGAGTAGGTTAAAACTTTCATGAAAGGAAGGCTATTGTCTGTGCATGTGATGTGGCCTAAAGTGGCTGTAGGCCTGCAGGGCTGGTGGTCACACTCTGCTTAGTGACTGTGAAGATGAGGAGGGCAAGGACATGCTGGAAGCCCATGAGGAGGATGAGGATGGACTTGAACCTTAGTGATGCAGGTGACCACTAAGAAAAACTGGCATCCTTCACCAGATACATAGAACCTGGAGAAGTTGATGAGATCTGGCAGGAGCTGGAGGGGCTGCCCCACACCATCAGGGTGAGCTATCGGATCATACCAATGTGATTGTGTTGCAGTGGGACCTCACACCCTCCACAAACTGCAGAACATAATGGCTATTGCTCCCCTCCTCACATCTCTCTTGTTACCCAGCTACGACACAAGGAGTGAGATTCTAGATAATATAGCTCCAGCTTATCTCAGTTGACACAGTCAAAACTACCACAGGAAATTTCCAAGATATCATGGACTGATGACTAAGATCATCAAATAGTCAGAATGAGTTACATGCTAGACACCGTATTAGGTCTCTCAGAGACAGCAATGAACAAACAGACCTGATCTCTGCCATTAGGGAACTGACAGTCTTGTGGAGGAGACAGATAATGCACAAACCATAAGCAAAAACACCGAACGGTTATGTGCACCAAGGGAACTGAAAGAGTGCTGTGATAGAGAATAATAGAGGGGTGATTATTCTGGAGAATAAATTAAGTGGGGCAAGAGTCAAAATTTGGGGAACAGAAAGGAGGCTATTGCTGGGACTATGTCAGAAAAGGTGGTGACTTGGATTAAATCAGTGTCATTGAAAATAGGATGAAGTGGAAAGCTCTGTGTGTGTTTCAGAAGAAGAAACAATAGCATTTTCTATTGGATGCGGAAGGCAAGGGGAATAAAAATTCAAGGACAATCTCCAGGTCTTTGGCCTGAGGTTATTATGTGGGAAGTTCAGAAGAAGATTGGTTTGGAGAGGTGGAATTAAGCATTAAGTTTTGTACATGATAGTTTAAAGACATTTAAGTGGAAATGTGATATATGATTATCTACAAATTCTGAAGCTCAGAGATAAAAATTTGGGAGTTAACCTTATAGAGGTAGAACTTAAGGCCCTGGTAGTAAATATGATTGCGTAGGAAGGCAGATATAGAAAAACAGAGGATCTTGCCTAGAGCTCCAAGCAACTCTACAATTTAGAGAATTAACAAACAAGGAGGATCCAGTGTGAAAAAAAAAAAAAAAGAGGATTAGTGAAGTAGAAAGAAAATAAGTAGAGTGTAGTGTTCTAAAAGAAAAAAAAAACAGTTCTGCTCTGATCTTAGTTATTTCTTGCCTTCTGCTAGCTTTTGAATGTGTTTGCTCTTGCCTCTCTAGTTCTTTTAATTGTGATGTTAGAGTGTCAATTTTAGATCTCTCCTGCTTTCTCTTGTGGGCATTTAGTGCTATAAATTTCCCTCTACACACTGCTTTAAATGTGTCCCAGAGATTCTGGTATGTTGTATCTTTGTTCTCATTGGTTTCAAAGAACATCTTTATTTCTGCTTTCATTTCGTTAAGTCAAAAGGACAAAGCTGGAGGCGTCACGCTACCTGACTTCAAACTATACTACAAGGCTACAGTAACCAAAACAGCATGGTACTGGTACCAAAACAGAGATAGAGACCAATGGAACAGAACAGAGTCCTCAGAAATAATACCACACATCTACAGCCATCTGATCTTTGACAAACCTGAGAGAAACAAGAAATGGGGAAAGGATTCCCTATTTAATAAATGGTGCTGGGAAAATTGGCTAGCCATAAGTAGAAAGCTGAAACTGGATCCTTTCCTTACCCCTTATACGAAAATTAATTCAAGATGGATTAGAGACTTAAATGTTAGACCTAATACCATAAAAACCCTAGAAGAAAATCTAGGTAGTACCATTCAGGACATAGGCATGGGCAAGGACTCCATGTCTAAAACACCGAAAGCAACGGCAGCAAAAGCAAAAATTGACACGTGGGATCTAATTAAACTAAAGAGCTTCTGCACAGCTAAAGAAACTACCATCAGAGTGAACAGGCAACCTACAGAATGGGAGAAATTTTTGCAACCTACTCATCTGACAAAGGGCTAATATCCAGAATCTACAAAGAACTCAAACAAATATACAAGAAAAAAACAAACAACCCCATCCAAAAGTGGGGAAAGGATATGAACAGACATTTCTCAAAAGAAGACATCCATACAGCCAACAGACACATGAAAAAATGCTCATCATCACTCGCCATCAGAGAAATGCAAATCAAAACCACAATGAGATACCATCTCACACCAGTTAGAATGGCAACCATTAAGAAGTCAGGAAACAACAGGTGTTGGAGAGGATGTGGAGAAATAGGAACACTTTTACACTGTTGGTGGGATTGTAAACTAGTTCAACCATTATGGAAAACAGTATGGCGATTCCTCAAGGATCTAGAACTAGATGTACCATATGACCCAGCCATCCCACTACTGGGTATATACCCAAAGGATTATAAATTACTCTACTACAAAGACACATGCACACGTATGTTTATTGCGGCACTATTCACAATAGCAAAGACTTGGAATCAACTCAAATGTCCATCAGTGACAGACTGGATTAAGAAAATGTGGCACATATACACCATGGAATACTATGCAGCCATCAAAAAGGATGAGTTTGCGTCCTTTGTAGGGACATGGATGCAGCTGGAAACCATCATTCTTAGCAAACTATCACAAGAACAGAAAACCAAACACCGCATGTTCTCACTCATAGGTGGGAACAGAACAATGAGATCACTTGGACTCGGGAAGGGGAACATCACACACTGGGGCCTATCATGGGGAGGGGGGAGGAGGGAGGGATTGCATTGGGGAGTTATACATGATATAAACGTCATGCACATGTACCCTAGAACTTAAAGTATAATAAAAAAAATAATAAATAAATAAAAAGGAAAAAAAAAAAAAAAACAAGGGTGAGTTAGACCAGAGGTAAGTTTCCAACCATTTTGAATTGAAGAATCTTTTACACTCCCAGACATTACGGAAATACTAAGAAGCCTTTGTTTATATGGGTTATATCTAATCAACATTTATCATACGAGAAATTAAAAGTGATAAAATTTTAAAATATGTATTCTTAATTTAAAAATAGCAAAAATTTTATAACAACATAAAGACAAACTTTTATAAAAATAACTTTATTCATCAACACAAAAATATTGAAAATAGTGACATTGTTTTATATTTTTGCACATCTCCTTAATTTCTTACTTAATAGAAGACGTCCAGATTCTCATGTCTTTCTGCATTCAATCTGGTGTGCTCCATTGTTTTTGGTTGAAGCATAAGAAGAAAATATGGCAAGTCTCTTTAAAAACAAGGTTAGAAAAGAGGGTAATATTTCCGTAGCCTTTTAAGATAATTGTGGATATTCTTTTATACTGTACCCAAACTTGATAAGAGACAATTGCTTAATGATTAATTGCAATATGGTATCTGAAACCATAGCCATAAACTTTTAATACTCAAATACTAAAAATAGACTTTATTTCATGAACACATAGAAAGATTGTGAGTACCCCAGGAACGCCTGGACCACATTTTGAGACTAGCTGCTTAGACAGTGAAAGAAAAATATTCACTGGATTTGGCAACTTGGTGGCTATTTGGTGATTTTGGTAAAAGCAGTATTAATGAAATGATAGAGACAAAATAAAGACTGGAATGAATGAAATGAGGTAAGGAAGTATAGATTTCATTAGAGATTATTCTCCAGAGACATTTATTTGTTAAAAGAAACAAAATATTAGGACATTAGCTCAAAAAGAGGTGTGACTAAAAATATTTGCTTTGCTGTGTTTTGTTTTTAAAATACAACCATGTATTTGCATGTTGATGGAAATGTTTGAGAAGACTGGAAGAGATAGCTGGTGTAGGAGAAAGAGATAATTCCAGAGACAAAGCCCTTATGAAGACATGAGGGGATCATATTTGATAACATGGATTTGCCCTTAATAAAAGGACCTAAGAAGAAGAGAGTGGGTTTAGATGCAGGTAGCCTTGTGGTTGTGGTTTTAGATGGCTTTTATTTTCTCAGTGAAGTATGAAGTGACAGTACCAGTAGAAATTTGGGCTAAGAGGAAAGGGGTTTGCAGACTTAAGAAAATATACAAAGTATGAAATGTTTTTCTTGAAGGGAGAACATAAGCTTATAAGAGAAACAATAAGATTGCTTGGTTATCTGGACAGGGAAGAATTGTGACCATAAGTTTGAAGTGAAATCAAACTACCTGCTTGTGTGATTTTTGTCCAGTGGTGTTCAGCTCTTTGGGTACTGACATGCAGAACGCTAATGCAGGATTGGGGTATTTGTAAATATCTTCAGGTTAATTTCCTTCCCCTGTTTTTCCACCATCTTCAAATACCCCAATCCTGCATTAGCACCGAGAATTTCTAAATGAAAGTTATCCTTATAGACGAATCAACCGAATTTGTTCCCATCAGCTGGAACTTACCAACTAGACTTGAATGTCTTCCATGTTTTACTATTTGAAGCTTAATGCCTTAAATTAGTAATAAAGACAAAGAAAACAAATTCAGCTGGCAAATCACTTCACATTTCTGGCTTCCAATTTCCAAATCTTGAAGGGGTTAGAATAGATGATTTGAAGCTTCCAGTCAACTATTAAGTAATTGGAATTTAAGGAGAAAACACTGGAAAAACATAGGGTGGAAGATCAAATTTAGAAAAAAAATAGCTCAAAAACCATTTATCCTGCTTACGTATCACATTATAAAGATCTTTAGAAATCGATAATACACATGACTAGCAAGCTTACACTGACATTTTGAATGTGCCACTGAGAATGGTTCAGTGCTTATGGAAATATGTTAATAGCTATTAAAAACCCTAAAATTACTCACTATCTTTGACTCTGTTCTGGAAATTTATACTAAGAAAATAATTTTAAATATGGACAATGCATTATTCAGCACTGTGTTAGGATATATAGTGTACTATTTTGAAAAAATTAGAAACAGACTCAGTTCATTTCTGATGGAAACTATGGTAACCCTAGTAAACAGAAAGCAATGTCTGCAAAGAATATTGTTTATTATAGTATTGCTCACAAAAATAAGACTTACAGAAAATATTTGAGATAGTAAATTGAAAAGACAAGATGAAAAATTAGACAATAAGATTTCAACCACATATAAAGCAAGACCAATGTATGCATAGGAAACAAAAGACCAAAAAAACCCTCAGAATATCCAGAGTGCTTATATTTGTTAAGGGAAGCTACAGATTATCTTTCTACTTTTGTGCACTTCTAAATTTTCTTTAATGAGATGATGGCTGTAAAAGCAAATATTAATTGGTATTTAAAACAGAAGAAAATGGAAGCTCTTTTAAAAAACCGTGTGTCTGTTCTGCAGTCAGAAGCAGAAGGTCTTCTAGGTAGGAAAAGGCCTTTATTCTTTGCCAGGGATTTAAGGTGATTCACTCTAGTTGACACGTGGCAATTACATATTATTTCTCTTTGAGGGTTCACATAAATACTCCTCCTTCCATTTAAAAGCAATTCATTGCAAACTCAATACGTCCTGTTTAATTGAGCAGGTATAATTAATAAAAAGCAGAGGGGACTTGGGAAATTGGAATGTGTGCTCCATTTAAAGACCTTCAAACAGATTTCCTTTTTTTCTCCCAAAACACAACACAGTTCACATAAAATAAATCTGACATGCAAGCGGCTTTTGACTTGCCAGTTTGCAGTCAGAGATCTAGAATTCCCTATTTCTGTTGTTGGCTATTTAAATGGTTCCAGGATCTTTTATAGAAGATGAATACTCTGATAAGCCTACACAGTCAGCCCATGTATGTGCAGGAAGGTTATTCAAATGTTTCTATTCTTCTTTTGGGTTGGAAGAAAAAAGTTAAACCCGTATTTTATTGAGTTCCATGTTATGTCTCTCCATTGGAATTCACGTTGGGGCCAAATAGAAAGGGCTAGCAACAGGATTCTGATTCGAAATTGTGCTTTTCTTCAAGGAACCCAGGTTTTATGCTTGGGAAGTTAAATTTGCTTTATTATTTGGAATCAAACTCTGCTCTGTGCCCCTGGGCTGGATAATTATTATTTTAGAGAGAGTTAGTCTTCTGATGACACATTAAGAGGTTCTTTTAGAAAAAAATACATTTTAAACATTGGACTAAGTCCCAGGATATTTGAAATTAGTGTAAGTAATGGTTGGAATGTCCCCAAATGATGGCTGTAAATGACACCCAGGGTGACAGGCTCAATGGAGGCAGAGACTTAATGGGCACAGAGACTGATACCCTCTAGAAGCAGAATACCATGCTGAAGGATTAAACGACCAGTGTCTAACTGGTTGGATGCTACCATTTGAGATTTATTTTGGCAATTCTAAGATGGTTTCCTCAACATCAACATTGGCATTCCAAAAAGTGCTTCCAGGGGGTTGACTTACAATGATATTACACTCTGATTGACCAAAACATTTTAGATTAATGCTGGTTAGAAATACACTTACTTTATATTATTCCGTGTGTGTGTGTACGTGTGTGTGTGTGTGTGTGTGTGGTGTGTGTGTGTGTGTGTGTACTTTCTTCCCTGAGGGGTAGATGCTGTGATACTAAGTGAGCATTATTCTAGATCTATGAACATGAGTTCTATATTAATGGAATCCTTGATAGGCTGCGAGAATGCTTGTAAGGAATGTAGATTAGAAAAGTCCTAAACTGTTCTTATGTTGAGGGGTGTTTTACAAACATTAGGAAGTGTTGTATTATTATATAATTTTATTTTAGCTTTTCATATTAAGTGCCACGTATTAACATGTGAGCTAGCAACCGATGATTGGGTAAAACTATGATAAACATATTCTGCCAAAAATATGATGTCAAAATGGGACCCCAAAGGAAGCAATAATTCATACAATCATTGTATAATCCCATTTATTCTTAGGTTTGCTAAAAAACTATCCTTCTCTGTTCCTCAGAATAACTCCTTCCTTCCCATTTACTCATTGTGAATATTCATTCCCCAAGGCTTTAGCCATCATTCTGCTCTATTTCCTTCTCTATCTGCTCAGCTAATGCTGCTAACTTTCCATTACAAAAGGGTAAATAGTCTTAACCTAGTATTTTGAGACTCTGGTGCCATACCTACGGGGAAAATGGAGAGGTGATGGATTTTCTGTGAAAGTCATAACTTTTGTGCACTTGCTTATATTCTCTGAAAGATTTTTTCTCTAATATGCATATAGTTCAAACAAGTGCATAAATATATATTTATGAATTCTAAATGGATCTAAGGGTATGTATTAGGATATAGGGAAGGGACCTGAGAGATTGTTGATTCTAGATTTAGTTGAATCTCTTATGCTAGTCTTACAAATTTTTTGTAATAGTTCTCCATTTGTATTTATTTTATAGTATAATTTGGCTCAATAAATAATATTTACATCCAGCAAAAAATTTAAATGGCCTTAGAGAGTCATATTTTCTACCTCTTCATGTCTTGGTGCTATATTGAGAATATTGTGAGTTTTAAGAAATGAGGGTGTAATTAGTGAATCAATACTTCCTGAACACTTCACTAGGTTCTAACTGGGAGGAGTAAAAGGGAGAAAGACAGGAAAGAATGGCAATGATATCTGAGGTATCCTTTGAGCAATTCAAAGCTAAAAACTTACAGGTACAAAGTTGCATCTATGAATGCAGATGAAATGCAAAATTGAGGGGACAGTGAGATCTTTTGGAGATGAAAATTTGATCATGTCATTCCCTTTGTAAAAGTCACAGCAATATGTTCCCATAAGTGATCAAGAATATCCCAATTTTTTATTTGACTTATAAGATCCTTCATAATCAGCTATTTCCTTATGTATGCAGTCTAATTGTGCCATCCAATTCTTAATTTGCTCTAAGGTGAGTGAATTAAAAGCCATAGGAGAAATGAAAGTTATTGACTCGACAGATCACAGAAGGCGTCCTCTTAGGTAGTATTTATTTATAACCTCTTTCCTTTCCCCTCCCCTTCCCTTCCCTTCCTTCCCTTCCCTTCCCTTCCCTTCCCTTCCCTTCCCCTCCCCTCCCCTCCCCTCCCCTCCCCTCCCCTCCCCTCCCCTTCCCTTCCTTCCCTTCCCTTCCCCTCCTTTCTTTTTTCTTTCACAGGGTCTTGCTCTGTCCCCTAGGGTGCAGTGTAGTGCTCTGATCATAACTCACAGGAGCCCTGACCTGCTGAGTTCAAGCTCATCCTCCTGCCTCAGCCTCCTGAGTAACTGGGACTATAGGCATGTGCCACCAGACCCAGCTAATTTTTAAATGTTTCTGTAGAGAAGAGTTCTCTCTATTTTGCCCAGGCTGGTCTCAAACACCTGGGATGAAGTGATCATTCTTCCAAAGTATTGAGATGACAGCTGTGACCATGCCCAGCCTATTTATAACTTTTCCACTTAAAGGAAAAGCATACATACCCAATACATTTTCTTAATGAAGGTATGACTTCAAAATTCAGTTACTAGAAGTAGATAAGGTCACACTTGGCATTTAAACGCACTTGCAATTTTAACTATACCAAACAATTCTCTCAGCTATCCGGGATCATAAAACAACATAATCCTACCCTGTCCTAAGGAGAACTGGGTTGCTAAGTTTGAATTGAGATAATGGATAAGCTTCTGTTAATAGAATCTTTGTCTGTGTCTGAGTCTGATTAAATTTTCAGGGTCGTTAGTCAACTGAGTCCTGGAGAGGGGACTGGAACTGGGGAAGAGGTATTTGAAAAAGGAGCTTCAAAAGGACTGATTGAGGCCTGACGTGAATAGACCTGAGAAATTGCTGGAGAGAACATAGAGAACACCAGTAATGGGTTAGGTTTGTTTGTCTGCATAAACAGTCTAGACTTAGAATCAGAAATTAAATTTTGTTCTGACAATATTAAAGCTTTTTCCACCTCAATCAGTAAATAAAAATTTAAAACTACATAAATACTTAACACTACATGCTACATAGCTTTTTACTTAATGCTTTCTAATAGCGATAATAATAATAGCTAATATTGAATGCTTACTATGTGTCAGGCCCTGTTCTACATTCTTTATGTGGATTAACACATTATACACCACAACTCTATGATGTGGTTATTATTCCATCTTCACAGTTGAAGAAAGTTGGACAGGTGAAGTAACTTATTCAAGCAGCAAGGAGTGAAACAGGATTTCAACCCAGATGGGCTAGCCAAAGACTATATACCCTTAGCTATGACACCAAACCCCCTTTAGTACAACAAATGCTGTTTTTCATTATAAATCAGTATTCATTTACTTATTTATATTAGTAGAATTAGAGAGCTTTTAGAATAGAAGTAAATTCAAAGAAAATCTAATTCAGTTCTTTATTTTACAGATGAGGAAACTGAAGTCTTGAGAATGGAAGGGTGTTTGTTTATTTGACATTACATTGAACTGGTAGAAGTGTGCTGGAGTTCACTACTTTAAGCCTTTGCTGTTTTACTATATCTGAACACTGTATGCTGAACATTGTTTTGCTAGGGTTAAAAGAAAAAATCTCTAAGTCCTGATTCTAGTGATTTTTAATTTTATTTTATGTATGTGTGTGTGTGTGTGTTTGCACATATATGTACAACTGACCCTTGAATAACAGATTTGAACTGTGCAGGTCAATTTATATGCATAGTTTCTTCTGCTTTGTCATCCCCAAGAGCAAGACCCATCCCTCTTTTTCCTCCTTCTCTTACTCAACATGACAATAAAAGGATGAAGGTATTCATGATGATCCACTTTCACTTAGCAAATAGTAAGTATACTTTCTCTTCCCTGTGATTTTCATAACATTTTATTTTCTCTAATTCATTTTATTATAAGAATACAATATATGATACATACAACATGAAATATGTGTTAATCCGGTGTTTATGTTATCTGTAAGGCCTCTGGTCAACAGTAGGCTATTAGTAGTTAAGTTTCTGGGGAGTCAAAAGTTATATGTGGATTCTTGGCTGTGTAGGGGTTGGGCCCAGCACTAACTCCCAAGTTGTTCAAGGGTCAACTGTATATGTACACACACATATGTATATATGAAAAGTCATATATGTATGCACATGCAATAAATATTATATATTCGTTAAGACATGTAGATACACATACATTTAAAATATAGATTTTTTTCTAGAAGTCATTATACAAGAAAGATACTTGCACATGCATGTTTATAGTAGAACAATTTGCAATTGCAAAATGCCCATCAATCAACGAGTAGATAAAGAATATGTGGTATATACATACCATGGAATACTACTTAGCCATAAAAAGGAATGAAATAATGGCATTTGCAGCAATCTGGATGGAATTGAAGACAATTAATCTAAGTAAAGTAACTCAGGAATGGAAAACCAAACATTGTATGTTCTCACTCATAAGTGGGGGCTAAGCTATGAGGATACAAAGGCATAAGAATGATACTATGGCTTTGGGGACTCAGGGGAAAGGGTGGGAAGAGGGTGAGGGATAAAAGACTACACATTGGGTACAGTGTACACTGCTTGGGTGCACTACAATCTCAGAAACCACCACCAAAGAACTCATTCATGTAACCAAACACCACCTGTTCTCCAAAAACCTATTGAAATACAAAAAATTAATAAAATATATATATTTTTCTTAAGACACATGTTTTTAAGGTAGAAGAATGCTTTAACACTTTCTAATTCCTCCACCCAGCCCTCTCTCCAGAAGTCCAAGCATTCATGCTGTCATCAGGCTTCTGGGTGTCCTTGAAGACCATTCTGAGACTCTATAACTTCAGTAAAGGGACTCTGTATCTTCAGTAGCCTCAGGGCTATTCAATCATCTGTGTTTCCTTGGAACTGATGGAATTAAAAAACGGAATGACACTTTATTTTCCTTTTATTTTAATGGTTTGTACCCTGCTTTGCTGCCTAGCACATTTTTAGTCAAACACAAATGATCAATGAGTATATATAGGATTATCTGCTTTTAGATCTTTCTTTCACATATTAGAAGACAAAATAAAAACTTATTTTTTTTTTTCATTCTGGCAAAGGAAAATCTATTTTTTGGGGGGGCACTATTATTCTTTCTCCAGCCTACTGCAAACATCTTTACCTTTTTAATGATATATTTATATGATATCAGGTCCTCACTTCTCTCTGTATTTTAGGTTGTCAACCTCTTGAAAACCACTGTACTCCCTTGTCTCTCTTTCCTACTATCAGACGAGTTGAGTCAAACTTTGACCATGGTTAAACTCACTCACTAATCTGCAGCCAGGAGAAAGAACTACCAATCCTGCTGATTGTTTTTTATTTAAGATCATGAATGCGGCTGGGCATGGTGGCTCAGGCCTGTAATCCCAGCATTAAGGGAGGCAGAGGTAGGCGGATCACGAGGTCAGGAGATCGAGACCATCCTGGCTAACACGGTGAAACCCCGTCTCTACTAAAAATACAAAAAAAAAAAAAAAAAAATTAGCCGGGCATGGTGGCGGGCACCTGTAGTCTGAGCTACCTGGGAGGCTGAGGCAAGAGAATGGCATGAACCCGGGAGGTGGAGCTTGCAGTGAGCCAAGATTGGGCCACTGCACTCCAGCCTGGGCGACAGACCAAGATTCCGTCTCAAAACAAAACAAAACAAAACAAAAACAAACAAAAAAAGCCATGAATGCAAATCTCAAAGGGCACTGAAATTCACCTGCATTTGCAGTTTGCTTGCCTAACACACTTTGGCTCTTCTACTCCTCACAAAGTCCACATTACACATCCATTCAAAGGTCTTATATGCCTTGTGTCTCACATCTGTGAAAAAATAGAGGCAATCAGACTTGAACAAACTTTCTCGTCTTTTCACCGCCAGATTTACCAGTCAACCTACGCCTGAACCTTCAACTTCTGCCTTTTTATTATTACAAGGCTCCCACCAAAGGCCAATCCCTTTGTGTTCTGCCTTCTCATTCTTTTTTATTTTATTTTTTACTTTTTCAAATTTCAATAGCTTTTGGGGTACAAGTGGTTTTTGACTACATGGATAAATTATATTTTGGTGAATTCTGAGAGTTTAGTGGCCCTGTTACCCAACTAGTGTACTTTATACTTAATGTGTAGCTTCTTATCCCTGGCTCTTCTCCCACCCTTCTGCTTCTGAGTCTCTAAAGTTCATAATATCACTCTGTATGCTTTGTCTACTCACAGCCTAGCTCCCACTTAGAAACGGGAATACAGTTTTTGGTTTTTCACTCCCGTGTTACTTAGAATAATGGCCTCCAGTCATTCAAGTTGCTGCAAAAGACATTATTCTGTTCCTTTTAATGGCTGAGTAGTATTCCATAGTTTGTATAGACCACATTTTCTTTATCCACTCAGTAAATGGGCATTTACATTGGTTTCTACATCTTTGCAATTGTGAATTGTGGTACTATAAACATATGTGTGAAAGTGCCTTTTTCATATAATGACATCTTTTCCTTTGGGTAGACACCTAGTAGTGGGATTTCTTGATCAAATGGTAGATCTACTTTTTGCATTTTAAAATGTCACCACACTGTATAAAATAAAAATGAAGCAGGCTAAAAAAAGATAAAAGAAATCTCCATATTGTTTTCCACAGGGGTTGTACTAATTTACATTTCACCAGTAGCGAATAAGTGTTCCCTTTTCCCCACATCCACATCAGTATGTATTTTTTTTGATTTTTTAATAACGGCCATTCTTGCAGGAGTAAGGTGATATCTCATTGCGGTTTTAATTTGCATTTCTCTGACTAGTAATGATGTTGAGTATTTTTTCATAAGTCTGTTGGCCATTTGTATATCTTCTTTTGAGAATTGCCTATTCATGTCCTTTGCCCACTTTGTAATGGGACTATTTGTTTTTTTTCTGGTAATTTGTTTGCATTTCTTTTTTTTTTGAGACGGAGTCTGGCTCTGTCACCCAGGCTGGAGTGCGGTGGCCGGATCTCAGCTCACTGCAAGCTCCTGCAAGCTTCGCCTCCCAGGTTTACGCCATTCTCCTGCCTCCACCTCCCAAGTAGCTGGGACTACAGGCGCCCGCCTCGTCGCCCGGCTAGTTTTTTGTATTCTTTAGTAGAGACGGGGTTTCACCATATTAGCCAGGGTGGTCTCGATCTCCTGACCTTGTGATCCGCCCGTCTCGGCCTCCCAAAGTGCTAGGATTACAGGCTTGAGCCACCGAGCCCGGCTTGTTTGCATTTCTTATAGATTCTGGATACTAGTCCTTTGTCAGATGCATAGTTTGCAAATTTTTTTTTCCCATTCCGTGGGTTGTCTGTTTACTCTGTTGGTTATTTATTTTTCTGTGCAGAAGTGTTTTAGTTTAATTAGGTCCCGTTTATTTTTGTTTTTTACTCATAAATTCTTTGCCCAGGCTGATGTCTAGAAGAGTTTTTCCAATATTATCTTCTAGAATTTGCATGGTTTCAGGTCTTAGATTTACATCTTTGATCCATCTTGAGTTGATTTTTGTATATGGTGAGTGATAGGGATCCAGTTTCATTCTTCTACATGTGGTTTGCCAGTTTTCCCAGCACCTTTTAATAAATAGGGTGTCCTTTCCCCAATTTATGCTTTCATATGCTTTGTCAAAGATCAGTTGGTTGTATGTATTTGACTTTATTTCTGGGTTCTCTATGTTCCATTGGTCTATGTGCCTGCTTTTATACTATTATCATGCTGTTTTGGTAACTACAGCCTTCTAGTGTAATTCAAAGTTCAGTAATGTGATGCCTCCAGTTTGTACTTTTTGCTTAGGAATGCTTTGGCTATTCGGGCTGTTTTATGGTTCCATATAAATTTTAGGGTGGTTTTTCTAATTCTATGAAAAACGATATGTATTTTGATGGGAACTGCATTGAGTCTGTAGATTGCTTTGGGCAGTATGGTCATTTTCATGATATTCATTCTTCCAATTCAGGAGAATGGATGTATTTTCATTTGGTTGTGTCATCTACGATTTATTTCAGCAGTGCTTTGTAGTTCTTATAGAGATCTTTCTGCCTTCTCATTCGATGTCATCTTCTCGAGGACTTTATTTCTGTAATTATTGTGTAGTTCTTTAGTATCATCAATTGCTAGATAATTCCCATTGGCTTGTGTACTAGTTAGCAGTTCTACAGGAAGAAGATGGTACATTTAATGGGCTAATTTGAGAAAAGTTTAATAAAGGAACTATTTACCCAGGGTGGATAAAGTGTAGTCGGGACGTCATGAGAAACAGTCCAGCGCCAGGGCAGAAAGGCTCTTCCACCTGTCCATTTCCACTTTTTTTTTTTTTTAACCTCCTAAGCCTGAAAGGTGAAGGGAATGAATGATTTCCTGCTGGAGTCAGGGATGTCTGTGTGGAGAAAGCTCCTGAAAGCAGTCCTGCCCTCTGGTTGAGGAGAGGGGCAAGCCAACTCTCCACAGCTTCATAGAGAGGGACTGAAGTAGGGAGATAAAAATCCTCTTTTTGCCTTCCCTCCAGGATCTCTTGCTCATGTTCCCCACTGGCTGAACTCAAGGAACAGAAAAGACAAGAAAACACATCAAGTAGGTGGAGGATGTGGACAGAACATCAGGAGAGCCAATCAGTGTCAAAGCAAGAACCGTACTGTACAAAGTTAAACAGGCAAGGAAGACTTTATCAATGCTGCTGCAACTGGGGAGTGAGGCCAGAATTCAATGTCACCAAAACAAAGAGCAGTGGGATTTCTTTTTTCTTTTTTCTTTTTTCTTTTTTTTGAGACAGAGTCTTATTCTGTTGCCCAGGCTGGAGTGCAGTGGTGTGATTTCAGCTCAGTGTAAGCTCTGCCTCCTGGGTTCATGCCATTCTCCTGCCACACCCTCCCAAGTAGCTGGGGCTACAGGCGCCCACCACCACGCCCAGCTAAGTTTTTGTATATTTTAGTGGAGACGGGTTTTCACCATGTTAGCCAGGATGGTCCCAATCTCCTGACCTCGTGATCCGCCTGACTCAGCCTCCCAAAGTGCTGGGATTACAGGTGTGAGCCACTGCACCCGATCAGAACAGTGGGATTTCCAAAGGCTGGGGTGAGCTAGTGGAAAAGTACTAGAAGATGTTAGGGGGAGGCTATAGGCCATCTGCGTTTGCTAATAAACTTCACTTATCTTCATGACAAGAGGTGGCTTTGCAACTTGGAGCAAGGGGCCTGCTGAAGCTCAGCTACTACCCTCCCCCCCCCACCCCCCACTGAAACTGGGAGACAAGCGGCACTATCTTCCCTGATGATTATATTTTAAAGAGATGGCTTCTGGGTTCTTCAGAAAGACACTCCTGGGTTGTGAAAGTGGCAAGAGACCTTTAAAAAGATTTATGTTTCAAAACGACAGAGAAAGAATTTATAATTAAATGTTGTTTAAAATAAATGCTTTAAGAAAAGAAATGTTAGGGGTCTAGCGTCAGGAAGAAGCCTGTCTAAAATTTAATTAAGCTGAGGGCATTTAACATCTTGGTCACCAGGTAACATCAGCATAGCGTATGTTAAAACAAATAAAACAAAAATGTTTTTCCTGAAGCTACTCTTCTAAGCTCTGCTTATCTTTAAAGCAAAACTTGTTGAATAAATTACCTCTCCTTCAGTCTCCCATCCTTTGCAATCATTACTCTACCTCCAATATTCTCCTATGACTGATCACAATGTTGCCAAATTCTAGTGGTCAATTTCCCTGTCCTTGTCTTACCTGATCTCAGTGGCATTCCACAGAGTTAATGATTTCCTTCTTGAAACTCTATCCTTGGTTTCTATTACTTTTTTTTCTTTTTGTCCATGTCATTACATGCTCCTTCTCAGATGCTGTTGGCTCCTCCTCCCTGATATCTAATATGGAGTGGCCCGGGGCTTGGTCTTGGCCCCTTTCCTTCTTATTTATTTATTTCTAATTAATTAATTAATTAATAATAATTTTTGAGACAATTTCTCTCTTGTTGTACAGGCTGGAGTGCAATGGCACGACCTTGGCTCACTGCCACCTCTGCCTCCCTGCTTCAAGCGATTCTCCTACCTCAGTCTCAGGAGTAGCTGGGATTACAGGTGCCTGCCACTACACCCAGGTGATTTTTTGTATTTTTAGTAGAGACAAGATTTCAACATGTTGGCCAGGCTGGTCTCTGACTCCTGATCTCAGGTGATCCGCCCACCTCAGCCTCCCAAAGTGCTGGGATTATAGGCATTAGCCACTGTGCCCGACCTTCTTTTTTATTTTTAAACCACACATTTTAAAAAA
This sequence comes from Trachypithecus francoisi, assembly GCF_009764315.1. Classification (NCBI taxonomy): domain Eukaryota; kingdom Metazoa; phylum Chordata; class Mammalia; order Primates; family Cercopithecidae; genus Trachypithecus; species Trachypithecus francoisi. Next base: position 15,478,478 of record NW_022681460.1, on the reverse strand, counting down.
AATCATCCTGCTCCATTATTTTACCATCCTTATGCTAATGACTCCCATATTAATACCCTAGTTTTAACATCTTTCTACAAATACAGAATCCTATATTCAACTTCCTGCTTCTCATTGAATATCTAAAAGACATTAGAAGTTAACTTGTCCTAAAACGGAACTCTATTTCCATTCCCTTAACCCACACTTGTTTCTCCCCAATTCTTCCATCTCAGTAAATAGCAGTATTACCTATCTAATTGCTCAAGTCAAAAATCTATGAAGTCTGCACTTCTTTTTCCCTTACTTCCCACATTCAAATTATTAGTATGTAAAACTGATGCTACCTGCAAAACATATCCCCTCTACTTCTACCACATCATCCAACCCCTCATTACCCTTCCCTGCAATACTTAATTTCTGTTTGCATTTCTGCCTCCGCATAATTCATTCTCCACAGAGTCAGCAGAGGGATCTTTTAAAAACAGACGTCACTATACTTAGAGTACATACAAACTCCTTCATGCCCTGTAAAGCCCCACAGGAACTGATCTCTGCCTGTCTTGGACTTCGTGTCTCGGTAACCTACCCTTGCCCACTGACCCTTGCCACGCTGGCCTCCTCTCTGTTCTTGAAATTGTCTTTCTCTTGATCTTTTTTTATTTGGCAATTCCTTAGAGAAGATTTTCCTGGTCTCAATCTAAGGTGGCCCCTGCAGCTCTATTACATGCCTCTAATTGTTTGCAGAACATTTATTGTTCTCTAACATAGCCTTGTTTATTTTTTGATATCTGCCTCATTCTGCCAGAATAATAAAATGGGATCCTTCCCGTTTTCCACTGCACTTGTATTGGGGCCCGTGCCGGGGGTGGTGGAGAATGAACAGACACAAGAGACAAAGACAAACAGAGAACATGGCGGCCGCGCCTAGAGCCTCCGCCTCACTTTATTGATACTCCATAAATCCCACGTCAGCAAAAATAGCACAATGCAAAACAAACTTTCTGCACCCAGATATAACCTTCTGCTTAGTTCCTTGTCTCTACGTTCTTTCTTATTTTGTCTGCCTTCTTGGCACCTACTAGCGTTCCTTAAAAGTTCAACTAGAGATACTGTCCTTGACTACTGGAGTTCATTGAAAGTGCAACTAGCTAGAGATACTGTCCTTGAGCCTTATCTATTCTTAGCATATTATTTTCAATGGCCCCTGCACACTTGGAACATGGGCTAGCTTGTAATAGTTACTATATAAAAATGTGTTTAATTAGTATGATTGAGTAGTGAAGGCTACATATTCAAGAAGACTCAATTTTCTGACAGTGTCTAGATTTGAGATTAAGTCTGTTTCTATAATCTGCCATCACTTCTTTTTGATTGGCAGCAAATCAGCCTATGTTATGGTTCATTGTATGGGTCAATTTGAATAGGTGAAAGGGTACACAGCTGGTAAAACATTATTTCTGGGCATGTCTGTGAGGATGTTTCCAGAAGAGATTAGGACTTGCATTGGAAGACTAGGGAAGGAAGATCACCCTTACCAATTTGAATAGGTATCATCTAATCCACTGAGGAACTGAATAGAACAAAAAGGCAGAAAAGGGGCAAATGTCCTCTCTTCCTTGACCTAGATGTCCCCTGTTCCAGGACATCAGTGCTCCTGATTCACAGGCTTTTGGATTTGGAATGAGACTTAACACCATTAGTTTCCCTGGTTCTCTGACCTTCAGACTGAATTACACCATTGGCTTTCCTGGATCTTCAGTTTGCAGACAGCAGATTCTGGGACTTCCTAGCCTCCAAAATTACATGAGCCAATCCATCACAGCAAATTCTCTCTCTCTCTCTCTCTCTCTCTCTCTCTCTGTCCATTTGTCTAATCTATGTATCTATTTCCTACTGGTGTTGTTTCTCTAGAGAACCCAAATAGTAATACAGTGTATTTCAGTTAAATCAGAGAAAAAAATCAAATGATTAACCAACAATTGCCAGATTGATGGACTGTTTCATGTGACACAGAATTTCCTGTTTGTAAGGTTTTATGGTGATGATCTTTTCTTTATGGTACATTACATAGATCTAAATATGTATAAATGGTTAGGCCATGAGATTTATGTACGATGTTAATTCATTATCTGTAGTATTTCAAACATAGAAATAAATAGTTAATAAAACCACTGAATGGTAAGCATCTATTTTAAGTGACTAGGATACAATAAGCTAATATTGGTAGGATTTTTTTTTTTTTTTTTTTTGAGACAGAGTCTCACTCTGTCACCCAGGCTGGAGTGCAGTGGCATGATTTCGGCTCACTGTAAGCTCTGCCTGGGTTCATGCCTCAGCCTCCCAAGTTGCTGGGACTACAGGCACCCGCCACCATGCCTAGCTAATATTTTTGTATTTTTAGTAGAGATGGGATTTCACCATGTTAGCCAGGATGCTCTCGATCTCCTGACCTCATGATCTGTCTGCCTTGACCTCCCAAAGTGCTGCATTACAGGTGTGATCCACCGCGCCTGGCCTAATATTGGTAAGATTTAATTACATTGAACAAATAATTAAAAATTATTTTACCTATTTTGAGATCATTGAGGAGGAATATCCCAGAGACTTATTTATTCTTTCTGACTTGATTCTTGATTACATAAAATTGTCTAGTAAATATTATCAATATGAGAGTGTTGTCATAATAACACATCCTCTTTCATATTGGTGAATAAAATTTTATATTTATTTTGTAACATTTTCTGATTATAAATATATGTTTCCAGTAGTAATATTGACCTTGATTCTTGATAAGCAACAGTAATTCACATAGTGATAAATATCAAAGTGTTTTGCAACTATAAATTGACCATATGAACAGTTAGTTTCTACCAAGTAGAAGACAGGGTTTGTGAAAATCTGAGTGGGCAAACAATTGTTATGGCAACAAGTCTAAGTGTACTGGAATAAAGTACATTTGAAATACTCAAGTCTAGCATTGATTAGGACAGTTCAGTCTAGAGGCTGCAAATGCGTATTCCATGAATTATACTATGTCAGCATAATTGTTTTTACTTGATTTATACAATACTTTCAAAACCTGTAGATCTCAACTGAAAATCCTGATATTTATCTTCTCTCAAAAACTGTCCTTCAGTGTGAGCCTTCACTGCTGTGTGGCAATAATCAGCTGAAGAGAATAGTTTCTGGTTCACTCTCCAACACTCCCTAATGTTCAATACTTTCTCAGCCTTTTGCTTCACACATTTATATTTCCTGCATGGGCCCTGTACATGTTATGTTGCCAGATCTGTCAGTTAGTTCCAGTTGATAGCCAGTCAAGTAATACCTAATATGTATGGGGGATATATCAAATTGTTTTACCTGTCTTAATTTAATAAAAAATTATATATATTTTGCATGAAATGTATAGTTGGTGGATTAAATCAAAAGTTAACTAAAAATTTGAGGTACTTAACTATAAAATACTGCTATTAATTTTATATTTTTTCTGGAATCAGCATATTTTTATGTTAAATGGCATTCACTTAATGAATGCTTTTACATAAAGTTGTCTAGCAAATATTTTCAATATGAGAGTATTATCATAGTAATACATCCTATTCCATATTGGTGAGTACAATTTTATACTTATTTTGTAACATTTTCTGTTTACAAATATATGTTTACAGTAGACAAAAATTATACATAGAAAAATTACCCAAGAAAAATTTATCCATAATCCAATTATATTATGATCATCAGTGGTATATGTGTGTATATATGTACAGCCAAGTATGTATAAGAATTATGTATTTATATTGTATAGATTTTTAAAAGCAAAACTAAAATTTGAAATTTAGACTGAAAATTAATGTAAAACAAAATTTAAAGTTAACATTTTGAATAGTGATTTTTCTACTTTATAACATATTGTCAACAATTTTCCATGTCACTAAATTGCATGGACGTTTCTGAGAGTGGAAATAAGCTTTTATTTACTTATTTTTTTTATTTTTTTGAGATGCAGTTTTGCTCTTGTTACCCAGCTGAAGTGCAGTGGTGTGATTTCATCTCACAGCAACCTCTGCCTCCAGGGTTCAAGCGATTCTCCTACCTCAGCCTCCTGAGTAGCTGGGATTACAGGTGTGCACCACCATGCCAGGCTAATTTTGTATTTTTAGTAGAGACGGGGTTTTACCATGTTGGTCAGACTGGTCTCCAACTCCTGACCTCAGATGATGTGCCCGCCTTGGCCTCCCAAAGTGCTGGGATTGCAGGTGTGAGCCACCACGCCCAGCCAGGTTTTCATTTTAAAACAGATAAAAAATAAGAATTTTTCATTTAATTTTAAAACTAATCTGGTTAAAACCAACTAATTTTGCTCAGTTAATTTGAAAGGGGAAAGATCTATACACAAAGCAAAAAGTAAAAATTAATAAACAAATGTTTAAATATAAAATGAAAGATTTATTTTCTTCAGTTTTATATTCTTTACTAAGTTTCTGATTTGATTTGGCCTCATACTTCAGACTTTTACCATATGAAAGACAAGACATGCTATTCTAAGAAAACTGCTTCTAAGATCTGAAAAACCCTTATTTTTTAGTATTTTATTTTGATAAAATAGAACAGTAATTGAAAATGAATAATTCAAAGAAATAATGTTATCTTTTGCTAAATGGGAATTTCTTTCTTCTTTCATTTGATTAAGCATAAGAACCATTCAGTGGGATTTGAAGGAACGTTTAATTATTTTGTGCATGTTTGGAACTAAATATGGGCCCATTTATATTTCATAGGACTGAAATTCACAGCTCTATTTTGTTTATCACGAATAATGGTGCCAACTATGAAATTAATGACTTTTATTCAGTATATCCAATAAAATCTATGTGAAATTCCATTTCTAACCAAACTTAATAAGCTTTTTATTTTTTATACTTTTACTTCACAGATGAGAAAACGGATTCAGAGAAGCAAATAACTTGGCCCAGTATAGTAATATGATAAGTTAGCAAGAGGTTGAGGCTCAGAACTTATTGACGTTTATTTTCCTTAACCACTGATTCATCATGTTCCCAGAAGCTCATCTTGCCTGCTTTACTAAACTCAAAGAATGGACAGACCATGTATTTTCCAAATTGGCATTCTTTGGGCTTTTTATTCTATTAAACTCTGTTTCATTTTTCCATTCATTTTCTTCAAGTGCTATGGTTTTGACCTGACTTTATATACCTGTAAAGCATGATATCAGAATCCAATATTTTGGATTATTTTCTTGGTTAACTATACAAAGATTGAGCTATTAAAAATAAAAATAAAGATAAAGGTATTTATATACTAAGAAACAGTCATCTACTTAAAAAACAGAAAAATAACTTCTTATCCTTGCTTTTTTATTTTCTATTTTTAATGCAAATAATTTAAAAATACTGAATATTACAACTAACAACCTATTTAAAGCAAATAGGATGGAGAGCATACAACAATAATTTTTTCTTTGCAAATCAGTGGTTCTAGGGACATTATACTTAGGAAAAGTATTGTACAATAACAAGCATCAATTACCATCTCAGATATATGATAATTGAAGTGCACATTTCAGTCTATTTATACCCCAAACAATATGTCAGGCAATGCAGACATTTCTCTATTTTAAAATGGTCATTTTTCATGATCTTACCATTTGTTATCTGAGATCAGAGTAAAACATATTTTAATAGAATAGGTTAAGTTGCAGCCATCAGACTATTAGTGATTCTCTAGAAGTCATTCTTCACAGCTCCCTTTCCCTATTCCACATCCCCCTTTCCTGCTCTTGTCTCCATTTTCAGCAGCTAGTTATTTACTTGTTTATTATGTTTATATCAAAAGTTCAGTGATCCCGATTGAGCATTAGAAAGTAAATCACAGCTAAAGTCCAGCAGGGCTACCTATAAAGTGCAAGGTACCATTTTAACTTTCCCATGTAATAGGTTATTTTGTCATTGGCATTACTGTGCTCCCAAGCCTTAGCAACAAAACTAAAATAACTCCATTTGTTTTAGCCACCTTCTGACTGTTGAACTGCAGAACTATTTTCCTTTTGTTTCCTTCTAACACTTAAAAAAGATAAAATTATTTAAGTATAGCTCTGTGATTCTTCTTATCTCTAAAGGTCATCTGCTCTGGCCAGAAAGGTTTCTAGGCAATGAGAAATTGATTTACCCAGAAACGGGGAATCTTGTTTTTAACTTTTCCTAATGGCCTTCACCAGGGAATTAGAACATCCTCCTCAGAAAGGTTGACATGCTCTGGCATAGATGGGGGGGTGAGCTGCACTATAAACATGTTAGTGTCTTGACTATGAATTGCTTGCCACCTAGATGAATGCTCGTCACACTGTCCGGGAGACACTTGTCACAGCCTTGTGAAGACCTGCTTATCATTCATGTGGTCACTTCCATTACCTCTGCTCAGACTGTGCTGACCTGCTATTAGTGACTCTAATTTAATTTCCCTCACCGGTGTCATGGGTTATTTCTTCCATTACTTGAGAGATTTAATTTACAGGGTAAACTCCATCACATAAGAGAAGAAATTTTTCATGACAGTAGGAACAAGTACCTTTGAAGATTAAGATGATGCTGGCTATTTATCTTAGTCATCTCAGTAGCTGGCAGTTGAAACTTCATCAAATGATAATATATTCATATATTGATGGTGTCTTTGACAGGTATTAAGCATTGTATGTTTTACTGATTTTCTGGAGTCACTTTTTGGTGCTGTTAATTCAGAGAATCTTAACAGGTACAGAATGATTTCTGGAAACCAGAGAAAGAATAAAAGAATATTCTTTCCCTCTTGTTCCCCTATCGACTTCAGAATTCAACTTCCCTAGATTTTATTAAATTAGAATATTTTAAAAGAACAATAGTGGGAAAAATGTCTCAATTGTTGAAGATCAGACTAAAGGCTTAAAAGGTATTGTTTTCCTGGTTCTTAGATTTGATTTGAAGAAATGCCTGACAAAGAAAGAGCTCCCTTTAAAGTACAAATGATGAAGGCAGAGCTGTGGCACAGCATTGTGGACTAGGACAAAGTTAATTTATTATTTGTTTTTCTGTTTTTGATCACTAATTGCCAGAATGTTTAAATATTTTCACTCACTTTTTTTTTTTTTTTTTTTTTGAGACGGAGTCTTGCTCTGTCACCTAGGCTGGAGTGCAGTCGTATGATCTCCGTTTACTGCAAGCTCCGCCTTCCAGGTTCACACATTCTCCTGCCTCAGCCTCCTAAGTAGCTGGGACTACAGGCACTCGCCATCACGCCTGGCTAATTTTTTGTATTTTTAGTGGAGATGGGGTTTCATCATGTTAGCCAGGGTGGTCTCGATCTCCTTACCTCTTGATTTGCCCACCTCAGCCTCCCAAAGTGCTGGGATTACAGGCGTGAGCCACCGCGCCCGGGCTTCACTCACTTCTTTCCTCAATTATCAATTTTAAGATTTAATTATCAATTGTGACCTTGTCTAAATGATTTATTCTTTTCTCTAACTTGGGTTACAAACACTCAACAGTATTTACAAATGATCGTCACTGTCCTTGGTTTTAGTTTAGCCCCCAAATGGCTAATGCCCTGTGAACTTTAATAAAGAAAAAAAAAAAAAATCAAACAAGCCAATCTTCCTGCTTCTGTGAGTGTAGATGTTGAGAGAGACATGAATGTCTACACATCTAATTTTTCCCATATTGGTTGTTGGCTTTGTTGTCCAGGCCCCAAACTTGGGCTTTACCTCAACTTTTCTCTTTTGCTCAGACCCTAGATCTAATCCTTCAGGAAATACTCTGCCTTTAAAATGTGTGCAGAATAGGAGCACCTCTCTCAAACATGATTTCTCTAAGGGCCGGTGTGCTGGACCTCACGGGATAACAAGAGGTGAGTGTGGGGAGAGAGGCAATAAAAGGGGTGAGGTTGCTCAAGTCTGTTTTAAAATTTTATTCTTAAGAAAGGAGAAAGGAATTCTCTTTATGTCCTTTTATTTTTCAATCCTGATCTCAACTCTTCCATGTTCTCCTCTAAGGGATTAAATGATTAGTTTAAATCGGTTATAGTAATTTCAATCCCCTTTTTTAGTTGTTGCCGTGAGGTGGCCATGAATCTTCATTCTGACCAAGGAGACAAACTGTGGTAGGGGAACATCATCCTCGGATTACAAAGACAAAGCCTTCCCCCATCACTTCCTTCCTGCTTGGAACGAACATGGTATTTGAAGCTAGGACCAACACAGTGTGGCAAGGTAAAAGCACGGGAGGCCAAGCCAATATGAGAGAGGCAGAAAGAGCCTGAGTCTTGCTGATACTACTGAGTGACTGAATCCGCAGACTAGCTACTTCTGGAATCCTAGTTAAATGGAATCCTAGTTAAAAAAGAAGCCACAGTTTATTTGGTCTAGTCTTCTACCTGTTGCTAAACCATTTCAAAATGATGTATGCCTGTGTAATTTTGCCATGGGTTTCCTCGCATCATGCTCCACCCATAGGTAAATGAGTCCATTCTTTTTACTTGGAACCTGATGCACTCAATTTGTCTAAACCATGACTGAAAAGTGCATCATTGGTTACTGTGTCTTGTCTCCCAGATGAACTTAGACCAGAACTTTTAGACTTAGTGCTTTTCACTTTTCCTGAGTCACAGGTTAGGGTTTTGTTTAGTGTGTTACAAGACAAGGTCTTCAACTGTTTTCTGTCTCTGATTCACCAGCATGTACTGTTATGATTCACCTGAATGTCCGAAGTAGTTCTTTAATTTATGGTTGTATTTTATTTCTCCTAAATGAGATAATATATGTGAATATTTTTAGTCAATTATTAAGAACTAAATGTATATAGTACTACTATTGCTGTTGTTACTATCCTCATTTTTATTAATACTATTTGTTATTTTTTTTCTTCTTCTACACAACAGCCTCTAAAACCAAGGACGCAGAATTCTGACTAGTATTTTAGTGTCCTGGTCAATGTGGGGGTTCCAATGCAGTGTTTCTCATATGTTAGAAATATGAAAAACATGATTGCCTTCTGACAGTTTATTTGAAAAATTAATGCTAGATAGACCAGAACATGGAAGCATAAAGAATAACCAAGACTATGAGATGTAAACTGACTGTATTATTAACATATATAAAGAAGAAGTTATCAATGGAAGTCATGAGAGGGCTTGCTCTGCCAAGCAAACACAGATACAAGAGAGTTACAGAGTAAAACCTGGCCAGGGCTCTTTGGACCATCCAAGGAAGAGCAAATGAACTCTTAGACATTTAATATTCTAGCACACCAAACTTCTTTGGATTCTGTAATTCCCTTTTCTTCAGGGAGTCCCCAAATCTCATAAAAGGATTTTCAAGCTACTTTGACAAAGCCAGTTGCTTTCTTAGGAGGCATTCTAAATGGGTTTTATGATTATACAGATCTCACTTCTTCTTGGTGGTTGAGTTGTTTCTTAGAGTATGATTTCTTAACAAATTTCAGGAGCAATATACTTTTTATTCTTCTATTTGGGGAGAACGAGTGGTCTTTGGGATGATAGAGTGGACTGTACCTTGAGAGAACTGGATTTCACTTTGAAATTGGGCACATAGAGTCACTGACCTTCAAACATTTGAGAAATTGCGCAACTTCTGAATAGCAGCAATTTTAGACAATTTTAATAAAACCATCACTTAGTTATATACCTATAGCTAGAATCTGTAGATGTTTAAGATGTTTAATATTGTTGCAACATGCAATTTTTTCTAATTCTTTTCTATTAATGTGTGTACAATATATTATTTAAAATGAATAATTCATTGTGGGTTTGTTTGATTAATTCTTCTGTGCACTCCATTGTCCTTGGAAACCCAGAAGAGTAAAATATTACATCTGCTCTTGGGCTTGTCCATGAATGAGTAGATCTAAATGCCTAGTTGGGCAGTGATTAATCAGATCCAGCCTGCCTTGGAACAGCTGTGTCCAGGACATGTCCCCCTGGAGTTAGTCAGAAGTGTAATTTACCTCTAGAGATGGCATATGTCTCAATTTATTTTACAATTTAGCCCAGTGATTTTTTAAAGCTTTCAAATGCAGGTGACATTTTGGTAAAAAACCAGACTTGTGGTCAAAGATCAAGGTTCTAGGTCTGTCTCGCCCCACTGATTAACAGACTGACCTTTGGGAAATCACTTGTTAGCCCCACATTATACTCTAGGGTACAGTTTAATGCTTTCTTCCTTAATTATCTTGCCATGTTGTCAGAAACAGCAAATAAAACAGTGTGTGTGTGTGTGTGTGTGTGTATACACACACACACATATACATACACATATAGAAAGAGAGAGGAAGCTTTGAAATAGTTAAAACGTTTTACTTTTGTAATAATAAGATTCATTATTATCATATAAGCACTGGGCTACAATTTTCACAGTGTGTCCTCATGTACAAATTATAAATTTTTGTTTTCCTTTGCCTAAACTATTCTACTATGAGTTCTCATTTCATGTGATGGAATAACACTTGATCTATGATAGCCTGAGGAAATTCCAACATTTTAAAATTTGTCTTAGTAATTTCTAGTTTAACTCAGACAATTAGAATTTCTTCTTTCCTTTTTCCCTCCTGTAAACATTCTGCCATGCAAAACTGTGTTGATGGGTAAGGGCAGGGCATCTGGTTTATGGGTACCCTTTACCTGCTCTGGTCATATACCAAGATACTTAATCATCTTATCTTATTCTTCTTTTTCTAGTGGTTTGCACAGGGGCCCTGTACCTCTACCAGTGCTTACAATGACAGTTGACACCAAGTTCCACTGCAATGTCTCTTTGTACCTACTATGAGACCTTTGCTTTTGTCAGTGCTCCGTGTCACTTCTCTGCCATTCTTGGTCATGCAGGGGGGCAGGACTGCTCCCTAGGTAGTCCTCTCTTTCCTTCAATCCACACTGGGGACTCTGAGGAAATTGCCATCCTATAAGAAATTAAGATAGAAAGGAGAAAATTGGTTTTTTGTACTGTTGATTCCTCAAACTCACCCGAGGGGTCAGCTGCTTCCCTGTGCTTCCACCTCCACATTTTGTCCTGAGGGACCTGTCAAGGTACAGCTCTGTCCCTTCTCTTATTTATTTATTTATTTATTTTTGAGACGGAGTCTGGCTCTGTCGCCCAGGCTGGAGTGCGGTGGCCGGATCTCCGCCCACTGCAAGCTCCGCCTCCCGGGTTCACGCCATTCTCCTGCCTCCGCCTCCCAAGTAGCTGGGACTACAGGCGCCCACCTCGTCGCCCGGCTAGTTTTTTGTATTCTTTAGTAGAGACGGGGTTTCACCGTGTTAGCCAGGATGGTCTCGATCTCCTGACCTTGTGATCCGCCCGTCTCGGCCTCCCAAAGTGCTGGGATTACAGGCTTGAGCCACCGCGCCCGGCCTGTCCCTTCTCTTGTTAACCAACTCCAGTTTAAAAATCTTCTTCTCCTTCTGCTATTAATAAATATCTAGTAGAGTAACAAATTGGGAAGGGAAGTGGCTACTGATTATGAAAGATCGTATACCATTCAAATCTTCCTATCTTAAGCCTGGACTGTGGCACTTTGAACTCAACGGTCAAGAATTTGTAGTCTCCCTATGTTAGTTTTTCCACTGTGATTTCTCTATTAGTGCTGGGCAAGTTCACACTTGGTAAAAGTGAAGAAACTCAATGAACAAGGTAAGCAGGGGTGCAAAACACACTCATTATAATCTGTCATGCAAATTCATGTTTTCCCAATTTCCTTCTAACAAAAAATCTCATAACATTCCACAAAAATAATGATTTCCAAAAAAGATGGAAGCTTTAATATGAACATTTGGCATTTGGATCTCCAAAATACTTTAAAAATATTCCCAGAAATATAAATTACACATATGACATACTCCATGGTAATTTAATTCTATCTTAATAGATTTTAATGAGCTATATTTTTCTAGTATCCTTACAAAACTGTTTGTTGGGTGACTTCTATTCTTTAAGGAAGTATACATCCTTACAAAATAAAGTGGTATATCATTTAGTGGTGGACGAAAGATCCCTGGAAAGTACTTATGGACCTCATTGAGGTATTGTGGGTTTCAATAAATGCCAGTCACTTGCTTGCATACTAGGGGGGCTTAATGAACAGTAAATAATTACCTTTACTTATTTGGGGAAATATGAAATGGAGGTGAGGATGTAAATTAAATATAATTTTAAAAATTCTTAAAATTAATAGATTATGTTTTTACTTGATACCATGTTTGTAGAAAAATAAAGATCTTGAAAAAGAAAGATCTAAATTATTTCTCTGTGCCTTTGAAATGTGTGTAAAGCTTCTTCCAGCCTTTTGCCAGTTTTACAGCTAAGGGATGTCTTTCTCAAGGAGCTTGGAACCATCCCTTTGAAATATAAACATGGGAGGAGATAGCACTCCTTTCTACCAAGATCTTACTTGATACCATGTTGTTAGAAAACGAAAGATCTTGAGGAATAAGAAATAAAAAGAGGAAATAGGTCAAAAAGATTTCAAGAAATATTAAATATCAAACAATTTTTAGTTGGAACACCATTTTTATGATTTGGTCTTAACATGTATATTTTTTTTCTTCAATTTTTATTTTAAGTTTGGGGGCACATGTGCAGGATGTGCAGGTTTGTTACATAGGTAAACATGTGCCATGATGGTTTGCTGCAAAGATCGAACCATCACCTAGGTATTAAGCCAGCATCCGTTAGCTATTCTTTCTGATGCTCTCCCTCCACCATTCCGACCCAACAGGCTCCACTGTGTTGTCCCTCACCATCTGCCCACATGTTCTCATCATTCAGCTTCCACTTATAAGTGAGAACATGTGGTGTTTGGTTTTCTGTTCCTGCATTAGCTTACTGAGGATAATGGCTTCCAGCTCCATCTGTGTCCTTGCAAAGTACACAATCTCATTTCTTTTTATGACTGCATAGTATTCCATAGTGTGTATGTACCACATTTTCTTTATCCAGGCAATCTTGATGAGCATTTAGGTTGATTCCATGTCTTTGCTATTGTGAATAGTGCTGCAATGAATGTATCTTTATGATACAATAATTTATAATCCTTTGGGTATATATTCTGTAATGGGATTGCTGGGTCAAATGGTATTTCTGCTTCTAGATCTTTGAGGAATCACCACGCTGTCTTCCACAAGGATCGAAATAACTTACATTCCCACCATCAGTAAAGTGTTTCTTTTTCTCTGCAACCTCGCTAGCATCTGTTGTTTCTTGACTTTTTTTTTTTTTTTTTTTTTTTTTTGAGACAAAGTCTCACTCTGTCGCCCAGGGTGGAGTGCAGTTGGGTGATCTCCGCTCACTGCACTGCAAGCTCCGCCGCCTCCCGGGTTCACGCCATTCTCCTGCCTCAGCCTCCCTAGAAGCTGGGACTACAGGCGCCCGCCACCACGCCCGGCTAATTTTTTTGTATTTTTCGTAGAGACGGGGTTTTAACGTGTTCGCCAGGATGGTCTCGATCTCCAGACGTCGTGATCTGCCTGCCTCGGCCTCCCAAAGTGCTGGGATGACAGGCGTGAGCCACCGCGCCCGGCGTTTCTTGACTTTTTAATAATGACCCTTCTGACTTGTGTGAGATGGAATCTCATTGTGGTTTTCATTTGCATTTCTCTAATGATCAGTGAGGTTAAGCTTTTTTTCATATATTTGTTGGCAGCATGAATGTCTTCTTTTGAGAAGTGACTGTTTATGTCCTTTGCCCACTTTTTATTGAGTTTGTTTGTTTTTATTTTCTTGTAAATTTGTTTAAGTTTTTTGTAGACTCTGGATATTAGACCTTTGTCAGATGGATGGATTGCAAAAATTTTCTCCCATTCTGTGGGTTGTCTGTTCACTCTGATGATAGCTTCTTTTGCTGTGCAGAAGCTCTTTAATTTAACTAGAACCCACTTGTCAAGTTTTGCTTTTGTTGCTATTGATTTTGGCATTTCTATCATAAAATTTTCACCCTTGCCTGTTTACTCAATGGTATTGCCTAGCGTTTCTTCTAGGGTTTTTATAGTTTTGGGTTTTATGTTTAAGTCTTTATTCCATCTACAGTTAATTTTTGTATAAGATGTAAGGAAGACGTTCAGTTTCAGTTTTCCCCATATGGCTAGCCAGTTCTCCCAGCACCATTTATTAAATAGACAATTATTTCCCCATTGCTTACAACAAACGTATTTAGATTTTGTATAGCAGTTATTTTGTGAATGAAACAGTGGCCTTGATCCTTGAAGTTAGTCTATTCAGAGCAGGAGGCAATAAATTAAAAGTAAATAAAAGAAAACAAAGAAAAACCCTCCCACAAAATATAACGGTGTAAGTGCTGTAGTCAAATTATGACCATGTAGTATCAGAATTCTATAGGAGTCACACTAAAATATCAATCTCTTTATAAAATTGCATTATATCCTTATTAATTTTTAGACTCCAGTAATAATATGAAAATATATCACAATGTCTTCACACTCATAAAATTTAACTCACTAACACTTTGCAATTACCATCAACCAAACCCCCTTCAATTAAGAGCATCAAAGTTTCACATTATACTGTCAGCAATGTACCCTTGAGAGATGGTGGTAGCATAATAACTCTTTAAAAATATTAGTTTATGTGTATACCATTTCTTAGAAGAGGAGTTCTGACAGGTAAGATGTGGTGTTACTTTGAAAAACAAAACAAAACTGCTCTGAAACATTTAGCTGATGTAGCCCGTCTGTCTATGTTGGCCTTTTCTCATGATTAGTAGGTTACTAAATCAGAAGCTCAGAGGCCCAGCCCAGTATAATCCAGACTATCCTAGCCCAGGCTAGGTATTTTATGCAAATAACTATTAGCTTATTCAGCTTTAGACATTATTATCAGTTGCGTGCCCTGTTTTTCTTAGCTTTCTCCTGCTATAAACACGGCTGGCTACTAGAAACATAATCATCTAGCAACATAACGTAGCATCTCTCTGGTATCCCTTAGTCAGTCTTACTTGAGCTTCCTAAATCTCAGTCTTTGCGTTTCCTAAAGCTGAAGCTGCTGGTATCGCTTTTGCATCAACATGGGTGGTATCCTTGGTAGGGGTCGCTGGATTTCTGTCCTTAAGGCAGGGTGAATGGTAAAGCAGCATATGGACAAGAAAACTCTGGTTTGTCAATACTTGACCCCAATATTTAACAAACTAAAAATCGACTGACACCCTTCTTAGGATGGTTTATCTCTTAGTGATCACTGAAAACAAGGCTTCACCAATTCTTCACATAGTCTTCCTTCTCTGAGCAATGGTTTCCTTTCAGAGCTCCTGCTTGTAAAACAGTGATACGATGCCTGCTACATTTAGAACAACCCAGATTGTTGTATTCTGTGGCTACCATAGTTATAACTGCCATAAAACAAATGTATTATTTAAACAATAAGAAAATCAGGTCCAGAGGCCCAGAACAAGAAAGAGCTGTTATTTTGTAATAAATTTTTAATTTTAGATGGTCTCAGAATTACAGAATAATAGTGAAGGCTGGAGAAAGAGTTCCCATAGAGGTTGTGGGCATCTGTAATCCCAGCTACTCGGGAGGCTGAGGCAGGAGAATGGCGTAAAACCGGGAGGGGGAGCTTGCAGTGAGCTGAGATCCGGCCACTGCACTCCAGCCTGGGTGACAGAGCGAAACTCTGTCTCAAAAAAAAAAAAAAAAAAAAAAAGAAAGAGTTCCCATAACCCTATAGTCATTTGCTCTGTTGTTATCAGCTTATGTTACCCTACATTTGTTATAAATAATAAGCCAATCTTGGTCAATCATTAATTAAAATGTATACTTTATTCAGTAGATTTTACCCAAGTTTCTTGATATCCATTTTCTTAAATAATTTACTTCAGAAAACTTTCAATTGTAAATCATTTCTCTGTCCCTTTGACATGTGTGTAAATCTTCCAGCCTTTTGCCAGTTTTACAGCTCAGGGATGTCTTTCTCAAGGAGCTGGGAACCACCTCTTTGAAATATAAACATGGGAGGAGATAGTACCCCTTTCTGCCAGTCTCCGTGGAAGGGTAGGAGCCTAGTTTCAGTGGGCTTCAATGAGTAAACACAGATGGCTTCATAACAGAGAAAAACATTTGCAAACTCAGAAAAGTCTCAACGTGCACAATTCATGCCAGTGATTAACCTCACCCTAATGTTTTCCGTTACTATTCCACTAGGTCATCCAGTGCTTAGAAACCCAACACACATTTGCTTCAATGGAGGTAAGTTTAATCTTTCTCTCTTATTGCAATAGAGTTGAATACAGTTTTTCCTGCCTGTTTTAACTTCGTCCAAGGCAGTTTTCACTTTGAAAACATTTTCTCAGATGGATATTCCTTTTTTTGGATACCCTTGAAACTTTTGAGAAGTTCTAGTCAGGTATTTCATAGAATGTCTCTCAGTCGGGATTCGTCTGATGTTTTTCTTATAACTCAACTAGTGTTGCACATTTTTGGGAAAATACCACAGACGTCAAGTACCATTTTTATCACATCCTATCCAAGGTAGATAATATCAACGTGACTTATCACCAACGATGTTTAGTTGATTACCGGGTTGAGGTCACTCTTTTCAGGTCTGCTGCCTCATTTTATACTGGACCCACTATGTGCAGCTCACACGTAGGGGGAGTAATGTACCCCCCTTCTTTGGGAGTGGAGTGTCTGCATACATTACATGGAGTCCTCCTGCATGAGGAAAATGCATTTATTCTCTCCTCCATTCATTAACTTAGTCAATCCGTATTATATTTGTATGGATATATGGATATTTCTTTTACATTTTGTGTTATCTAATGCTACTTTATCTATTTTGTTGTTCAGCCACTGGGAGTTTCCTCAGTTGGCTTCTGTGTCACTTTGACATACCCCCATCTTTGTAATTTATTTATTTAGTTTTGAGTACTTACTTTCTGACAGAACAAGATGCTCTGGGCTCCTTGTATATATTTTCTGCTTCTGTCCTGGATTCAGCTATTTCTCTAAGGAACACTAATTCCTTTTATTTGAGAATGGTATCAGAAATAAATATCTGGGCATTTGGTGTGCTAGTTTCTATCGGAGTAGGTTTGGTTCCTCTCAACCCACAGGGTAATAAAATATATGTATATACTAACATTTGTACACACATATCTATAAATATTTTTATATGTAATCATCTATGCCTGTAATAAACTAAAAAAAAAAACTATCATAAACTAAATCAGTTCATACTGATATCTCAAACTCGAATTGGTTAGCACATTGATTTTTCTAGCCTCCTCCTTTGGCTTATCTATAAATTCTCACTCCAACAGTGAAAAATCTGGCTCCAACCATTTGCTTTCTATTTACTTTGCTGTTCAATTTTAATGTAGATGTATAGCAGTATCAGAACTTTTAGCTGTTAATTGCCAACTCCTGTGGGAAATAAATTGATCGTCTAGAGTTCAGTGCTTATGCACACTTTCTTTTGTCTTTAGTTTTTCAGAACCCACTCATTTCCAAAGTTACTTAAGTCAGCACTCTCCTCCATTTGCTTTTCATTAAAGTTGTTTCAAACATTTGTAATATAGTCAGATTGTTTTTATACATTATACATTCTATGCTATAATTCCCTTGCCTCCTAAGTGATTTTTTAAAAAATTGCATGCATTGTTTCACTCTTTGTGACTATTGATTTTAGATCTTTATCCTTTTTAAAAATATGTATTTAATGCTATAAACTTCCATCTAAGCATTGCCTTTTTGCATTCCACTAATTTTGATAAATTGTGTTCTCATGTTAATTTAATTCAAAATATTTTAAATTTTTCTGGAGATTTCTTCTTTTACCCTTGGGTTATTTGAAAGTGTGTTGTTTAATTTCCTGATATGTGAGAATTTCCTAGTTACTTATCCGTTATTGATTTCTAGTTTAATTTCAGTGAGAATGAACATGCTTTATATAATTTCTATTCCTTTAAACTTGTTAAGGTGTGTTCTCTGGCCCAGAACCTGGTCTACCTTGATGAAAGCTCCATGTGAGCTTGAGAAGATGTGTATTCTACAGGTGTTGATGGAGTAATATATAAATGTCAATTAAATCAAATTGATTGGTAGTACTGTTCAGGCCAACTGGACCTGTAGTGATCTTCTGTCTGCTAGATATATCAATTACTAAAAGACAGATGCTGAATTCTACAACAACAATAGTGTATTTGTCTATTTTTCTTTTTGAGTCTATCAGTTTTTGCCTCAGATTTATGATGCTCTGTTGTTAGGTGCATACACATTTAGATTATTATGTTTTCTTAGAGACTTCACTCCTCTATCATTATCTAATGTGCCTCTTCATACCTTATAACTTTTCTTGTTCTGAAGTCTCCTTTTGTGAAATTAAAATAGCTACTTCAGCTTTTATTTGATTAGTGTCAGTATGGCATTTCTTTCTCTATATCTTAACTTTTAACTTAACTGTCTCTCTCTATAGTGTGGGTTTCTTGTAAATAATATGTTTGGTGTGTTTTTGTTAACCACTCTGGCCCTCTCTGCCTTTTAGTTGGTTTCCTTAGATCATTCACATTTAAAGTGATTTACTGATATAGTTGGATTAATATTTACCATGTTTGTAACTTTTCTATTCATTGCATTTTTTCTTTTTTTCTTTCTCTTCTAGCTTTAATTGAGAATTTTATGTGATTACTTTTTCTATCCCTTCTTAACATATCTATTATATTTTTTTATTTTTTATTTTTAGTAGTTGCCCTAGAATTTACAATACATTGCTAAGTATTCTAAGTCCATCTTCAAATAACATTATACCACTTAATTAATAGTGTAGGTGTCTTATAGCAGATTATTCCAAACTCCTCTCTCCTATCTATATGAGATTGTTGTCATCACCCAATACATTGTTACTATTATTATTGTTAAAATTGTCTTAATTTATTAAAATATTAAAAATGAGATAATTTTTACCTCTTTAATTCCTTTTCCAATGCTCTTCTTTTCCTTATGTAGATAGATGTTTCTCATTTATATTATTTTTCTTCTGCCTGAAGAACTTCTTTAATATTTCTGGCAGAACAAGTCTGTTGGCAATAAATTCTCAGTTTTTGTTTGTCTGATTGCTTCTTTGTTTCTTCTTCACTTTTGATGACTAAATTCTCTGGACATATCATTCTAGGTCAGTGGGTTTTTTTTTCCTCCTAGTTTTACACTTATATAGTTCACTCGAATCCCTTCTTACTTTCATGGTTTCTGAAAGAAAAAAAAGTCCTACAAAATTTCTACTCTTGTTCCTCTATAGGTAAGACACTTTTCTCTTCTGACATTTTCCAAGATTTTTTGTGTTTCTTTTTCTGAACTCTGAAGATGACACCCCTATGTGCAATTCTTTTTGGTATTTATACTACTTGTTTTTCTCTGAGTTTTCTGTATTTGTGATTTGATATTTTTATTAACTTTAGAAATCTCTTGGCAATTACCATCACAAATCTTTCTTCTGCTTTTTTCTCTTTTCTCATCTGGCATTCCAATTATGCATATCTTACACCTTTTAAAATTATACCTGAGGTTTTAGATGTTTTGTTCTGTTTTGTATTATTTTTTCTTTACATTTCAGTTAAACACGTTTCTGTTGATGTATCCTTAAGTTGACTGACTCTTTCCTGTGTTGAATCTACCAGTGAGTCCATTGAAGACAATTGTTTTTTCATTTCTGTTACAGTAATATTGATTTCTTTTCTTTATTTTTATTTTTTTCTGAGAGTTTTCATCTCTCTGCTTATATTATCCATCTATTTTTGCATGTTTTCTATTATGTTTCTTATTAGATTTTTAACATATTAATCACAGTTATTTTAAGTTCCCTGTTTAAGAATTATATTGCATTATATATCTGAGTTATGATTGCTTTGTCTCTTCAGTCTGTGTATTTTCCTGCTTTTTGGCATCCCTTGGAATTTTTTGTTGAATGCTGAATGTGTTGTATCAAGAATAAAAACTGCTATAAATAGTTCTTTAGTGTGAGGATTTATGCTAATCTGTTAGGAGTTGGGCTATTTTAAATATGTACTGAAGCTTAGGTGCCAAAGTCTTTACATTTCTTTTTTTTTTCCTTTTTTTAAATTATATTTTATGTTCTAGGGTACATGTGCACAATGTGCAGGTTTGTTACATATGTATACATGTGCCATGTTGGTGTGCTGCACCCATTAACTCATCATTTACATTAGGTATATCTCCTAATGCTATCCCTCCTTCGTCCCCCCACCACAAAATAGGCCCTGCATGTGATGTTCCCCTTCCTGTGTCCAAGTGATCTCATTGTTCAATTCCCAACTATGAGTGAGAACATGCAGTGTTTGGTTTTCTGTTCTTGTGATAGTTTGCTGAGAATGATGGTTTCCAGCTGCATCCATGTCCCTACAAAGGACATGAACTCATTCTTTTTTATGGCTGCATAGTATTCCATGGTGTATATGTGCCACATTTTCTTAATCCAGTCTGTCACTGATGGACATTTGGGTTGATACCAAGTCTTTGCTATTGTGAATAGTGCCACAATAAACATACTTGTGCATGTGTCTTTATAGCAGCATGATTCATAATCTTTTGGGTATATACCCAGTAATGGGATGGCTGGGTCAAATGGTATTTCTAGTTCTGGATCCTTGAGGAATCGCCACACTGTTTTCCACCATGGTTGAACTTGTTTACAGTCCCACCAACAGTGTAAAAGTGTTCCTATTTCTCCACATCCTCTCCAGCACCTGCTGTTTCCTGACTTTTTAATGATTGCCATTCTAACTGGTGTGGGATGGTATCTCATTGTGGTTTTGATTTGCATTTCTCTGATGGTAAGTGATGATAAGCATTTTTTCATGTGTCTGTTGGCTGCATAAATGTCTTCTTTTGAGAAGTGTCTGTTCATATCCTTTGCCCACTTTTTGATGGGGTTGTTTGTTTTTTTCTTGTAAATTTGTTTGAGTTATTTATAGGTTCTGGATATTAGCCTGTTGTCAGATGAGTAGATTGCAAAAATTTGAGTATTTTTTTCTCCCGTCAGGTGAGACAAGAAGGAGAAGGCTGCAGTAGGAGATATGCCTTTCCCTAATATGGGATAAATCTCTGGTCAATTCTTGTCCCTTGAAGAGTAGGCCTTTGTTATGGAGAACACGCTGAGTGTGCTTCATCATGATTACTTTTTCATTCCTCCTGCTAGAGTTATGAGGTTGATTTTTTTGGATCTTTACTATAAGGACCTGTTGGAATTCTTGAAGGTAATAGCCATGAAAAGTATAGAGGTTTCCACTGAGACTGTGATATCCGGGAGTTAAGCCTCCAGCAGTTGACCAAAATTACCATTTAAGTGTTTGGACCAGTTTATGGCTGCAGCAGTTTTGGCTCCATGTAACAGATCTCAGATGTGACTCTGTAGCTGTCCCCATTTCTACAGATTTTGGGGTGGCAATTGTTCTGCAGCCTTAATTCTCTAATGAATCCAAGAAAAGTAATTGATTTTTAATTTATCCAGCTGCTTCTTCTTGTAACCATGGGAGTGATGACTTCCAAACTCTTTACATTTCAGAACTGAAACTGGGAGTCCAAGGATTATTTTTGTGTAAATGTCTTGACCAGTAAAGTTCAAGGTGAGACAGATAACTCATTCTTTCAGATGTTTCTTATATCTGTAGCTCCAAAAGTTTATTAAGTGGCATCTTTCTCCTTCTACACTTATTCTAAGAAGTAGAGTTAAGAAAAAAACATCTTAACTCTGCAACAGGGAAGATTTGGGGAACAAAGAAGCTAAATCACTTGCCAAAGGTGATATAAAAGCATCACAGCAAACATAGGTTCAGTACTTAACAAATATGTCAGGTGTTCCTGTTTTTTGACCCAGTTTTGTACTCTTTCTTTACTCCTACTAGAAGCGAAAAAAAATAGCTCTATATTTCACTCTGTAAGTGAGAGGTAGGAACTTCTTGGCTAAGTGATCCTCTAGCACCTATGATAACTTTAACACACATAGCACCACTCATTCTAGCAGATCATTTTTGCTCATATTGAAAGCACAAATGACCCAGTGCTTCTCAACTACTCCAAAACAGCACAATAGTGAAATCTTTTAAAGCAAGGTCTTTATACATCAGGGATTGGATGAACATGTCTGTAAGAAAACAGAGCTAGAAGCTTTACAATATGTACGCAGTAATACACTGTGCATCTTACACATCGTCAAATTTCTGGAGATAGCACTTACGCATTGATTTAGAAAATTAGGTGTACAAAGTGAAGGACAAGAACCAAGCAACTTGTTTGAGGGGCAGGACATTGTGTCTGTAGCACTGTTTTGCCATTGAAAGAGGCCACGTCAGGGCAGTTTGCAGCTCATAAGCCAAACCTGGTTTCCTAAATCACACAGGGTTCTCCACTTAGCTAGGCTCAGCTCACTGGTCCCAAAAGTGATAGGGAATGTGATTTCTATTGTGATGCTGACCCAGCAGGGTGAAAGAGTGCTGACAGCACACAGTCTGGGAGCCTGCGGCAGAAGAGCAGCTTACTTGACAAGGTTCAGCAATCTAAAGTGATATGCAGGACTTGTCCTGTCTCAGCTGCTACCAGCCACAGTACAGAGTGTCAGCAAAAACAAAGGCAGATGAGTCTCTTTATTTTCTATTGCTATCTTGGAAGATCCCATTAACTGCAGTCAGCTGTTATGCTGTACTAATTCTTTTAAACAGTAAGTAAAGAATATCATTAATTTATTAAAAAACCATTCCCAATTGGCAAAAAGGTGAAACAGGAGTGTGATGAGTGACATCTTTTGCTTAAGAATGATTATCCAGGGAGAAAAAGGCCGTGAGTCATGTATGTTACAAGTTTTGGAAAAAGGTTTTTTCAAGGAAGGCTAAATTATTGAATAAAGAGCAAGTATATATGCAAAGAAAATAATCTACTGAGAAAAAGTCATAGAAGCTGAAAATCATAGAGTGCTTTTATATTGGTTATGAGAAAAATCCATGATATGGTGACTGAAATGAAAATATAGGAGAATGCCAGGGGTAAATAATTTAAAGTATAGAGGGAATATACGCATGCGCGCGCACACACACACACACACACACACACACACACCACACACACACACTCTCTCTCTTAGAAAAATAAAGCTCATGCCCATCATTTGCTTGTTTTTTTTCCCCCAGTATTCTCTGGGCAGGATGAATCTGAAGGATTCATTGCTCTTATAAAAACAATTATTGAATTCCTACTATGGAAAATGCACTGGGGAAAGAAGTTTTATGAGTCAGTGTAAAATATCCTCTCTGCCATAAAGATACTCCTGTCTACTTGGGATGCCATGGCTACCAAATCTGCAAATCAGAAAGCATTCAGGTTGAAATGTGTTGCCAGAAGAGCAGCAGAGGCATGTACAATAGGAAACAGAAATTTGGTGGTGTGCAGGAAAAGATTTGACAAGTGGCTATTTTTTTTTTTTTAGATGGAGTCTCACTGTGTCACCCAGGCTGCAATGGTACGATCTTGTAGGTTAGTCTTTATTTGTAGTATTTGCTTATTTCGGTGGTATAAATACTCCCACTGTGGCTAATTTCAACTTGCTAATGTGATGTTGACTATCTATAAAAATCCCCCCAAATCTGCAATCGGCTATGCAAATCTATACGGGATTACTCTAGCAAGCCACTGGATCAGACATTTGAGCAGTTCTAGCTAAGTAATGCATTTTAAAGAAAATGGGGCTGGGCGCGGTGGCTCAAGCCTGTAATCCCAGCACTTTGGGAGGCCGAGACGGGCGGATCACGAGGTCAGGAGATCGAGACCACCCTGGCTAACACGGTGAAACCCCGTCTCTACTAAAATACAAAAACTAGCCGGGCGAGGTGGTGGGCGCCTGTAGTCCCAGCTACTCGGGAGGCTGAGGCAGGAGAATGGCGTAAACCTGGGAGACGGAGCTTGCAGTGAGCTGAGATCCGGCCACCGCACTCCAGTCCGGGCGACAGAGCGAGACTCCGCCTCAAAAAAAAAAAAAAAGAAAATGGAAATTAGGTTGTATGTTAAAGGGAAGATAATATAAAACTAGGTTTTGAGGTGGAGTGAAGGCCTATTAATTCCAGCTAGAGATCTGGTCATGAGTCCAGACCAGACTTGGAAATTAATGTGAGTGAACAGAACACAATGACAGGTCTGAAAAAAGGGATCTAATATAGGTGTACAGAGTGGGAAAGAAATCACCACACTCCAGATAGTGTCTTAAGTGACACAAGACAAAGGTAGTGTTTTTGCTCTATGTAATGGGAGACTATTGAAAGTTTTAGTTGGATCTAAGACAAGATTATAAGGTAGCAAATTATAAAGATTAGGCTAGAAGAGAGTTAATTGAAGGAGTGAATTGAGACCATAAGCAGGCTTCCCAGGAAGCATATTCTGAGACAGAGCATGCAGGTCACTTATTGGGAAGTGATCTCAGAATCAATACTTGTTGGGAGAATGAAGAAAACAGGTTTGGGCAAGGACAGCAGTTGAACTGTAAGGCAGTCACAATAAAGACCTCAGTCAATCCTCTGGGAACTTGAGCTGGGACGACCCTGTTACCAAATGTCTCAAATTGGGGTGAGGACAGTTGGTCTTTTTATTCTGACAGCAACAGGTTATTAGATGTGAGCTGCTCCCAGAAGGATGTGACCTTCAGAGGCATCGTTCTTTAGTCAAGTGCAAGTCCCAGAGAGGGACTAGCTGAGACCCGCAGACTACCAACACCCCAGGCAGCTGGGGTAATTAATTCTGCAGTCTTGAAATAGGGGATCTGGGTTGCACATCCTAGCACTACATATCTTTTTCTTAAAATACAAGTAAATTAATGAAAAACTTGTACAGGTAGAAATGGAATTGGAAAGAAAGATATACCAGTGAGATACGTTTCTAGGGCAGATTTTTATTACAATATTAATTTTTCACTTTTACAAGTTCCATTTTATTCAAAGTAATTTTCACAGCCTCTTGGTTGTTCATTTTATGATTCTGCTTTTATTTCTATTCATTATATTTTTAAACATTATGTTCCCTATCTGATATTTCAAATATCCAAAGTACTTAGTGCATAAATCTATTGTTTATTGTTTCCCCATAGTCTCACTAATGATGAGTTATTTCACTGTGTGTTTGGTGATATTTGATGGTGAGGCCATGTTTACCTGAATATAATCAGTGGGAGCCTGGAGGCTGTTACAGAGATACCTTCCTCAGAGACGATTTGCAATTGATCTCATCTGGCAGCCAGGTGCTCTCTGAATCTGAGGTTCTTTCCAGGAATCCAGATCAGTGCAGGTCTCTCAGGTTCAGCTACCTTTACTTGTACCTTTTGACAGTGCTAGTCTTCTCTTTTGTCCAGTGTTCATTGCTATCTGGTCTCCAATCGCTTCTATGATTCAGATTAGTGTGGTTTTGTTTTGCTTTGTTTCTTTTTTTTTCTTTTGAAGTGGGTAGGGATAGGAGTTTTGCTCACTTTTGGGGAATCCACTGATGTCCTAAAGAATGTACTGTATGGAGGAAGTACTTGTTCTAAACTATGACGGTATAATGAAATATCTGGTCTATCATACTCCTGGAAGCCAAAATGGCTGGAGACATTGTCTGAGGAAGATAAAGCCTTGAAACAGGAGTTTCCAATTTCTGGATTAGAGTACTGAAATCATGATGAACTGAAATGGAAGTCAGGAGAGAAGGTCTCTTTTGAATTGTTTCAGAGGAAGGTGATGAGCTCTAATGTCTTCCACTATATTCTATACATGCTATATAAAAGTTTAAATACTTCAGTGTGAAGCAATGCTAAATGTATATGCAAAAATATTTCAAATAAAAGCTGGCACAGCTTTCAGGGTGATTTGGTAACCTACAAATAGTACAAATGTATTTAATTTTAGAGTTTTTAATCATTATTTGGGGTAAGATAACATTAAATTTAGTAAGAAACACTTGAAATGTGTGATATTTCAGTGCATTGGATATTAAAAATGTGATCAGCTGTGAATAGAAGTGGCTTAAATTAGCCAACATTAGCTACTTACATGAAGAAACATAAATGAAATTTCAAAGTGAGACACATGTCACAAATATTTTATATCTTACACAGGGTACTCCCAAGTAAAGCAAGTTGACTTAATTTACATGATGTGAAAGTTTAATTTTATAAACCAATTGTTTGTTTAGTTATATATTAATTTGGGTCACTTTATAATATGTTTTAATATTTTGTAGGATAAAGTCTCCTCTTTTACCCTTTGATTTTATTTTCCAGATTGTTTTACTTGGCTATTATTTTTTAATTTCACATAAACTTTAGAATGAATTTGCTTAGGTTTTCCCCTCTGAAATCTTATATTTTTGTTATTGTATTAAATTTATGAATTAACTTGGGTGGTTTATATCTTTATTATGTCTTCCTACCTGGGAACATGACATGACATGACATGAGTTTTTCATTGATTAAATATTTGTTTATGTGTTTCAGGAGGGCTTGCTTTTTTGTCGTTGTTGTATAATGGCAAGATATTGTTGTCGTTGTTGTATAATGTCGTTGTTGTATAATTTAGCGTTATTCTTGCCAGTATAATGCTAAATTATTGTGATGGTAGTGGGTATCCTACTTTATTCCCAATTTTTTGATTTTTATGGGGAATTCATTTGAGGAACATAACTATTGTGATTGGGCTGGAATTTTTATATAATTTCCTTAATACAAACTGTAAGTTATTTTGGCTGTGACATACCAACTCAGTAAAGTTATATCCTTAGATGAAAATGATATATTTACATAAGTTTATAAAAACATATATATCTGTAAAATATACAATAACAATAGAAATAGTAAAATCATAAAAATAATTGAATGCAACTTAATATTTACCTGGGGTATTCAAATTGTCTTTATAAATTTTCTTGAGTCTAAGGTAAAAGACATTGTATTTTGTAATGGTCCTTATTTCCCCAAATTCACTTAACATGCCACTTGCATATTTTAACCATAAGTATCCCCATGATGTATATATAATAGAGCTTTGAAGAATGTGGCAGATCATATTTTCTAGAAAGGCAACAATAAAATCTCCCTTTTTCATGCTATTACACAATGTACCCTCACCCCTCCCTCAATAAAAGGTGGCGAATTTGTTTCCTATTGAATCTGGGTGGGCTTGTATTTGCTTTGATCAATAGATACTGGAAAACTAACACCCTGTGACTTCTGATGTTAGATCATAAAAGGCATTGCAGCTCCTGTCTTACTCATTTGAACACTTGTACTTGGAGTCCCTAGCCACCATGTAAGGAGTCTGACTACTTTGAGGTTGCCATCATATGAAGAAGTCAAGCCACACAGAAAGGCCATAGAGAGGTGCTCCACTTGGCAGTCTTAGTCTTCAAGTCACCCGACCCAGGCACCAGACATCTTAAGATGATTGCAGATCCCAGCCACTAAGCTGTTTCTAGGCTTTGAATCTTTCTACCTAGGCCTCAGGGATCCTGGAGCACAGACAAGCCATTCCCCACTGTGTCTTGCCCAAATTCCTGACCCATTGGAGTCCATGAACATGGAAAATGTTGAACTTTACTGAGACCTGTTTTTCTGGAAAACAATGGCAAACAAATATTTCCACCCCTTTACGTTCTGAGAAATAGCTTACTGCAAATAACCATCCTTCCCCATATGATGCAGATATGACTTATGGATGCTTCTCTTGTTGACCTATGACCAGGCGGGACATAGCCTCCAAATTCCCATTCTTTGTTTCATAAATGATCAACTGAACTGTTTTGTCAGTGTTAACTCAGAAATTAAACACTATAGGTGGGATTATTTCATCATAAAATTATCAAAAATGTCTTCACTCAGATGTTTACTGGATGCTATTTTGAATAAGGTCTTTTTAGAAATTCATTAGAGTAAGGGGAATATTTCATGTTATATTCAAAATTACTGAATTTCACTATAGTTGAGCATGGTATTGATTAATTTTATCGAGGTTCATCTAAAGTGTTATCAATTAAACAAGGATAACATGAAATAAATTGTTTAATTAGTATGTAACAGAAACTTGACTTCTAACACATTGATACATATTAAGCTAAAGAAGAAATACACTAATTGAGCATCGATTGTGCACCAGGTCTTTCATATCCATTACCTCATTTAACCCACAAAGCAATCCTGAGAAAATGTTTTTAATTACATTTTTATAGGTGATAAGATGCTCTTTCTCATGATAATTTAATTCATCCTTTGAAACTTTAATTCTCTGTAAAATAAAACCCAATCCTTCACATAATAGATGAAGACAAAATCAATACTATGGAAATGAGAAAACATTTCCTTAATGTTTTCATGGCAAAGATAAGACATGACTTGATCTCATCTGCCTACATTCCTCTGGGTAACAACTAAAATTTTAGGAATAAACAGGATTGTGGTACACATATACTTAGGTAGAGAAGCAGCGATAAGGAGTTCTAATCTGCTTTGTGCACTCATTAGCGTGATGGCCTTTGGCAAATTTTCTGTCCTCTTTGAGTTTCAGTTAGGCTGTGCTACCAGTTGAGTATTTGTCCCCCACAAAACTAATGCTGAAATTTAATTCCCACTGTGGCAGTATTGAGACATGGGACCTTTAAGAGGAGATTGGATCATGAAATAATTGGTTTATCCATTCATGGATTAATGGGTTATCAGGGGAGGGGAGCTGGTGGCTTTATAGGAGGAAGAAAGACCTGAGCTAGCACCTTGGCACACTCAGCCTCCTTGCCACGTGATGCCCTGCACCCCTACCAGCAAGAAGTTTCTCATCAGTTGTGACCCCTTGACCTGGTACTTCTCAACCTCCATAAATACAAGAAATGAATTCCATTCCTTTATAAATACCCAGTTTCAGAGATTGTGTTATGAGTAATGGAAAACTAAGATATTGTGTCCAGCTATAAAATGGAAATGTGAATTCCTGACTACATACAATTCCTGAATATTTTAAGGTTAAAATTAGACATGAACTAAGTAGTTCCTGGAAACTGAAGTTTCCAAGTGCTCTTTGAAAGCAATGCACTTTAAATTAGAACTTTGCAAAACCAATGCATGTAGAATCAGAACATGTTCATGTATATTATCTCACTTGAACCTCACTTCCAAACCAAATTTGCTGATATGGTCCATATGCCTGCAATGTTTCTCAGTTATGAGTATAAAAATCTTACCCAGACTTTAAGACACTTCAAATACCATTTAACCCAAACTTTCCCTGATCCTGATAATTGTGTGCAATTTTTCCTTCCTTAAACAAACAAACAAACAACCTTCCATGGCACTCTGCGCCTTTTTTTTATGACATTGTTAACATTTAGAGTTTTCTTTTCTACAAGTTGTTTCCCACTTCCAGGCTGCAGGCTCCTGGGTAGTAAGGACTGTTTATGTACAGAAGTTCCTGTACCCTGTCCTTTGCAGAGAGTAGGAAGCTCAATATGTATTTTTTTGTCAATTGAATTCTGTAAAACTGTGTTAATATTAATAATCTTCCTCTGAGATATTGTGATAAAAACAACTTTTGATTTTGCACATAAAAATGTAGGGTAAATAATAAAATGAAGGTTAGTAAGCTTCAATGTCTGATTTATCACTGTTGTGAATAATCTCAATTAATTTGATTACATCCATAGTCTTTGACATGTTACAGTTTTTCATGTCCTTGTTAGTGAAGTTTCATCTATGCAAAGTAATTTTAAGGGTACCCTATAATCTCAGAGTATATGAGTAATGTTACTCTTTAAAGAAGATCTAAATTAAATAGATTCCTTGATATCAGTAGTATATTTTGTGCAGTTTCTGTCTAATATCTTCAGGATTATTCTCATCAAAATAATTGGTTAAATTCTTTTTTACCTTGGAGGGTTTTGACAGCCTTTGGTGCCACTGGTGGGTACTCTGTGGTGTGTTCTCAAACAATGTTAATTTCTTCAGCATCCAGTCAGTGTGAATTACCTGAGGACTGAATATACAACCTAGCTTTTTTTTTTTTTTTTTTGAGATGGAGTTTCGCTGTCACCAGGCTGGAGTGCAGTGGCGCGATCTCGGCTCACTGCAGCCTTTGCCTCCTGGGTTCTAGTTATTCTCGTGCCTCAACCTCCTGAGTAGCTGAAACCTAGATCTTTTGATATGACTCTCATTCTTTTTGTCTTTTATTTTCAGATAGGAAACTTGGAAGAAAATTAAATACATTACAATTTTAGTTGCTCATTAGCTGCTGATAATAATATAGTCCCCCCCTTTTTTTTATTATACTTTAAGTTCTAGGGTACATGTGCACAACGTGCAGGTTTATTACATATGTATACTTGTGCCATGTTGGTGTGCTGCACCCATCAACTTGTCAGCACCCATCAACTCGTCATTTACATCAGGTATAACTCCCAATGCCATTCCTCCCCCTCTCCCCTCCCCATAACAGGCCCCTGTGTGTGATGTTCCCCTTTCCGAGTCCAAGTGATCTCATTGTTCAGTTCCCACCTATGAGTGAGAACATGCGGTGTTTGGTTTTCTGTTCTTGTGATAGTTTGCTGAGAATGATGGTTTCCAGCTGCATCCATGTCCCTACAAAGGACACAAACTCATCCTTTTTCATGGCTGCATAGTATTACATAGTGTATATGTGCCACATTTTCTTAATCCAGTCTGTCACAGATGGACATTTGGGTTGATTCCAAGTCTTTGCTATTGTGAATAGTGCTGCAATAAACATACGTGTGCATGTGTCTTTATAGCAGCATGATTTATAATCCTTTGAGTATATCCCTAGTAATGGGATGGCTGGGTCATATGGTATTTCTAGTTCTAGATCCTTGAGGAATTGCCATACTGTTTTCCACAATGGTTGAACCAGTTTACAATCCCACCAACAGTGTAAAAGTGTTCCTATTTCTCCACATCCTCTCCAGCACCTGTTGTTTCCTGACTTTTGAATGATTGCCATTCTAACTGGTGTGAGATGGTATCTCATTGTGGTTTTGATTTGCATTTCTCTGATGGCCAGTGCTGACGAGCATTTTTGCATGTGTCTGTTGGCTGTATGAATGTCTTCTTTTGAGAAATGTCTGTTCATATCCTTTGCCCACTTTTTGATGGGGTTGTTTTTTTCTGGTAAATTTGTTTGAGTTCTTTGTAGGTTCTGGATATTAGCCCTTTGTCAGATGAGTAGATTGCAAAACTTTTCTCCCGTTCTGTAGGTTGCCTGTTTACTCTGATGGTAATTTCTTTTGCTGTGCAGAAGCTCTTTAGTTTAATCAGATCCCATTTGTCAATTTTGGCTTTTGTTACCATTGCTTTTGGTGTTTTAGACATGAAGTCCTTGCCCATGCCTGTGTCCTGAATGGTATTACCTAGGTTTTCTTCTAGGGTTTTTATAGTATTAAGTCTAACATTTAAGTCTCTAATCAATTTTGAATTAATTTTCATATAAGGAGTAAGGAAAGTATCCAGTTTCAGCTTTCTACCTATGGTTAGCCAATTTTCCCAGCACTATTTATTACATAGGGAATCCTTTCCCCATTTCTTGTTTTTCTCAGGTTTGTCAAAGATCAGATGGCTGTAGATGTGTGGTATTATTTCTGAGGAGTCTGTTCTGTTCCATTGGTCTATATCTCTGTTTTGGTACCAGTACCATGCTGTTTTGGTTACTGTAGCCTTGTAGTATAGTTTGATGTCAGGTAATGTGACGTATAACGTGTAGTATAGTTTGATGTCAGGTAACAAATTCTTTTGACTTAGGATTATCTTGGCAATGCGGGGTCTTTTTTGGTTCCATATGAACTTTAAAGCAGTTTTCTCCAATTCCGTGAAGAAAATCATTGGTAGCTTGATGGAAATGGCATTGAATGTATAAATTACCTTGGAAAGTATGGCCATTTTCATGATATTGATTCTTCCTATCCATGAGCGTGGTATGTTCTTCCATTTGTTTGTGTCCTCTTTTATTTCACTGAGCAGTGATTTGTAGTTCTCCTTGAAGAGGTCCTTTACATCCCTTGTAAGTTGGATTCCTAGGTATTTTATTGTCTTTGAAGCAATTGTGAATGGAATTTCATTCATGATTTGGCTCTCTGTTTGTCTGTTACTGGTGTATAACACTTGTGATTTTTGCACATTAATTTTGTATCCTGAGACTTTGCTGAAGTTGCTTATCAGCTTAAGGAGATTTTGGGCTGAGATGATGGGATTTTCTAAATATACAATCATGTCATCTGCAAACAGGGACGATTTGACTTCTTCTTTTCCTAACTGAATACCCTTGATTTCTTTCTCTTGCCTGATTGCCCTAGCCAGAACTTCCAACACTATGTTGAATAGGTGTGGTGAGAGAGGGCATCCCTGTGTTGTGCCAGTTTTCAAAGGGAATGCTTCCAGGTTTTGCCCATTCAGTATGATATTGGCTGTGGGTTTGTCATAAATAGCTCTTATTATTTCGAGATATGTTCCATCAATACCAAATTTATTGAGAGTTTTTAGCATGAAGGGCTGCTGAATTTTGTCAAAGGCCTTTTCTGCATCTATTGAGATAATCATGTGGGTTTTGTCTTTGGTTGTGTTTATATGCTGGATTACGTTTATTGATTTGCATATGTTGAACCAGCCTTGCATCCCAGGGATGAAGCCCACTTGATCATGGTGGATAAGCTTTTTGATGTGCTGCTGGATTTGGTTTGCCAGTATTTTATTGAGGATGTTTGCATCGATGTTCATCAGGAATATTGGTCTAAAATTCTCTTTTTTTGTTGTGTCTCTGCCAGGCTTTGGTATCAGGATGGTGTTGGCCTCATAAAATGAGTTAGGGAGGATTCCCTCTTTTTCTATTGATTGGAATCATTTCAGAAGGAATGGTACCAGCTCCTCCTTGTACCTCTGGTAGAATTCGACTGTGAATCCATCTGGTCCTGGACTTTTTTTGGTTGATAGGCTATTATTATTGCCTCAATTTCAGAGCCTGCTACTGGTCTATTCAGGGATTGGACTTCTTCCTGGTTTAGTCTTGAGAGAGTGTAAGTGTCCAGGAAATTATCCATTCCTTCTAGGTTTTCTAGTTTATTTGTGTAGAGGTGTTTATAGTATTCTCTGATGGTAGTTTGTATTTCTGTGGGGTTGGTGGTGATATCCCCTTTATCATTTTTTATTGCATCTATTTGATACTTCTCTCTTTTCTTCTTTATTAGTCTTGCTAGTGGTGATCTATCAATTTTGTTGATCTTTTCAAAAAACTAGCTCATGGATTCATTGATTTTTTTGGAGGGTTTTTTGTGTCTCTGTCTCCTTCAGTTCTGCTCTGATCTTCATTATTTCTTGCCTTCTGCTAGCTTTTGAATGTGTTTGCTCTTGCTTCTCTAGTTCTTTTAATTGTGATGTTAGGGTGTCAATTTTAGATCTTTCCTGCTTTCCCTTGTGGGCATTTAGTGCTACAAATTTCCCTCTACACACTGCTTTATATGTGTCCCAGAGATTCTGGTATGTTGTGTCTTTGTTCTCATTGGTTTCAAAGAACATCTTTATTTCTGCCTTCATTTCGTTATGTACCCGGTAGTCATTTAGGAGCAGGTTGTTCAGTTTCCATGTAGTTGAGCGGTTTTGATTGAGTTTCTTAGTCCTGAGTTCTAGTTTGATTGCACTGTGGTCTGAGAGACAGTTTGTTATAATTTCTGTTCTTTTTCATTTGCTGAGGAGTCCTTTGCTTCCAACTATATGGTCAATTTTGGAATAGGTGCGATGTGGTGCTGAGAAGAATGTATATTCTGTTGATGTGGGGTGGAGAGTTCTGTAGATGACTATTAGGTCTGCTTGGTGCAGAGTGGAGTTCAATTCCTGGATATCCTTGTTAACTTTCTGTCTCATTGATCTGTCTAATGTTGACAGTGGGGTGTTGAAGTCTCCCATTATTATTGTATGGGAGTCTAAGACTCTTTGTAAGTCTCTAAGGACTTGCTTTATGAATCTGGGTGCTCCTGTATTGGGTGCATAGATATTTAGGAGAGTTAGCTCTTCCTGTTGAATTGATCCCTTTACCGTTATGTAATGGCCTTCTTTGTCTCTTTTGATCTTTGATGGTTTAAAGTCTGTTTTATCAGAGACTAGGATTGCAACCCCTGCTTTTTTTTTTTTTTGTTCTCCATTTGCTTGGTAGATCTTCCTCCATCCCTTTATTTTGAGCCTATGTATGTCTCTGCATGTGAGATGGGTCTCCTGAATACAGCAAACTGATGGTCTTGACTCTTTATCCAATTTGCCAGTCTGTGTCTTTTAATTGGACTATTTAGTCCATTTACATTTAAAGTTAATATTGTTATGTGTGAACTTGATCCTGTCATTGTGATATTAGCTGGTTATTTTGCTCATTAGTTGATGCAGTTTCTTCCTAGCATCGATAGTCTTTACATTTTGGCATGTTTTTGAAATGGCTGGTACCGGTTGTTCCTTTCCATGTTTAGGGCTTCCTTCAGGATCTCTTGTAGGGCAGGCCTGGTGGTGACAAAATCTCTAAGCATTTGCTTGTCTATAAAGGATTTTATTTTTCCTTCACTTATGAAACTTAGTTTGGCTGGATATGAAATTCTGGGTTGAAAATTCTTTTCTTTAAGAATGTCGAATATTGGCCCCTACTCTCTTCTGGCTTGGAGAGTTTCTGCCGAGAGGTCTGCTGTTAGTCTGATGGGCTTCCCTTTGTGGGTAACCCGACCTTTCTCTCTGGCTGCCCTTAAGATTTTTTCCTTCATTTCAACTTTGGTGAATCTGGCAATTATGTGTCTTGGAGTTGCTCTTCTCGAGGAGTATATTTGCGGCATTCTCTGTATTTCCTGAATTTGAATGTTGGCCTGCCTTACTAGGTTGGGGAAGTTCTCCTGGATGATATCCTGAAGAGTGTTTTCCAACTTGGTTCCATTTTCCCCCTCACTTTGAGGCACCCCAATCAGACGTAGATTTCATCTTTTCACATAATCCCATATTTCTTGGAGGCTTTGTTCATTTCTTTTTCCTTTTTTTTCTCTACACTTCTCTTCTCGCTTCATTTCATTCATTTGATCTTCATTGATACTCTTTCTTCCAGTTGATCAAGTCAATTACTGAATCTTGTGCGTTTGTCACGTATTTCTCGTGTCATGTTTTTTATGTCTGTCAGTTCGTTTATGGCCTTCTCTGGATTGATTATTCTAGTAATCCATTCTTCCATTCTTTTTTTCAAGATTTTTAGTTTCTTTGCGCTGAGCACGTAGTTCCTCCTTTAGCTCTGAGGAGTTTGATGGACTGAAGCCTTCGCCTCTCAGCTCGTCAAAGTCATTTGCCATCCAGCTTTGATCCATTGCTCGTGATGAGCTGTATTCCTTTGGAGGGGGAGATGTGCTCTGATTTTTTTGAATTTCCAGCTTTTCTGCCCTGTTTTTTCCCCATCTTTGTGGTTTTATCTGCCTTTGGTCTTTGATGCTGGTGATGTACTGATGGGGTTTTGGTTTGGGTGTCCTTTCTGTTTGTTACTTTTCCTTCTAACAGTCAGGACCCTCAGCTATAGGTCTGTTGGAGATTGCTTGAGGTCCATGCCAGATGCTGTTTGCCTGGGTATCAGCATCAGAGGCTGCAGAATATAGAATATTGCTGAACAGTGAGTGCTGCTGTCTGATTCTTGCTCTGGAAGCTTCGTCTCAGGGGTGTGCCCAGCCGTGTGAGGTGTGAGGTGTCAGTCTGCACCTAGTGGGGGATGTCTCCCAGTTAGGCTACTCAGGGGTCAGGGACCCACTTGAGCAGGCAGACTCTCCATTCTCAGATCTCAACCTCCGTGCTGGGAGATCCACTGCTCTCTTCAAAGCTGTCAGACAGCTGTCAGACTCCACCCAGAGGTGGAGGCTACAGAGACAGGCAGGCCTCCTTGAGCTGTGGTGGGCTCCACCCAGCTGGAGCTTCCCCGAGGCTTTGTTTACCTACTTAAGCCTCAGCAATGGTGGGCGCCCCTCCCCCAGCCTTGCTGCCACCTTGCAGTTAGATCTCAGACTGCTGTGCTAGCAATGAGGGAGGCTCCGTGGGCGTGAGACCCTCTGGGCCAGGTGTGGGATATAATCTCCTGGGTGCCACTTGCTAAGACCCTTGGTAAAGTGCAGTATTAGGGTGGGAGTTACCCAATTTTCCAGGTGTTGTGTGTCTCAGTTTCCCTTGGCTAGAAAAGGGATTCCCTTCCCCCTTGCACTTCCCAGGTGAGGGGATGCCTCGCCCTGCCTCAGCTCTTACTGGTTGGGCTGCACCAGCTGATCAGCAACGATTGTCTGGCACTCCCCAGTGAGATGAGCCCGGTACCTCAGTTGAAAATGCAGAAATCACCGGTCTTCTGTGTCGCTCACGCTGGGAGCTGGAGGCTGGAGCTGTTCCTATTTGGCCATCTTGCTCCCCATCCCCCTCTTTTTTTTTTAAATGATTGAACCTTTTTCCTCCACTGATGGCTGAGGTCTGGGGTCTCTTAATCTGTATTTAACCTAACCGATTTGTGCAGGACATGACTTACTTGTTGGTATAATGTGTCACATAACATTTTTTATGAAACTAATATAGCTATGGTCCACCAACCCTGTGGTATGTGATATTTATATATGACATTATATATGTTTTTATGATATTAGGAACTCAGAAGAAATTCAATATTAAATATATTTTTTTCCAAAAATTGTATGTATGGGAATTATCAGGTAAAATGTAAAGAGGGGTTGGTTATTTTCTTATGCTATGTGAGTTCCTCTATGGCAATAAAAGTAGAAGTTATTTTGTAACCTGCGGAAGGATGCAAAAGTGCACATGTTACAGAGTATAGTAACACCTTCTACTGTTAGGTAAGACAATTTAGATGTTTCATTTATCCAACAAACATATGTTGAGTCCCCATCATGTTCCAAATACTGTGCAGTTTTCTGGGGACACAATACTGAACAAAACAGGTGAAGTTCTTCCCCTCTTGGAGCCTATAATGTAGTTGGGCATTAGTTTCTTCATGAAAGTGATAATTTTTGCAATTTAAGAAGAAATAAATTATACTATTTTATCCCTTATGATAGTATATAAGTTCCGTGAGGGCAGAGTCTTGTTTTTTGATCACTGACTTATCCCAAGTGCCTAGAACAGTGTTTGACACACATTAGATTCTCAATAAATATCTGTTGAATGATAGATAAATAAGTACTCTCAACAAATGCTTCATTTGTTTAAATTTCTCTTATGTGTTCAGCATCTTATGGGACCATGCAGATGTCATTGGGTGGGGTGGGAGGTTGGTACAGTTTTATCACAGGAACAGTAGGAAATTATATTTTCTTGACCTGAGCTCTCATCTGCATAAGCCGAACCTTCCAGTGTCCCTCAAAATTTTCCTCATCTTTTGGAAATTCCTCAGAGTATTTCTCAACATGGACAAGTGTACAATTACCACCCACATCTGGTTGATTTTTCCCTTCAGGTCCCAGTTCTGCTCATCAGCATCCTCCAGCAATGAAGCTGATGGAGGTGCTCATCATTGACCTCACTGCTGGGCAGTGGGTCTCCATCAGGACAGTGATGTGGTTTGTGCCAAGCACACCATCTCTTTCTGTATCTAAAATGCATTCTCATTTTCCCCACTTTGTTTCACCCCAGGAACTCTGAAGTGATGCTGCTCATGCTCCGTGTCTCTGACCCCTCTTTTGAGAAGAGCATTGTAAGCAGTGCTTTCTCTTCAGAGCTCTAACATAAGTTGCTAAGTCTGGGAGAAGGCACAGGGAGTCCTTGCTGCTCTCTCGCTTTCTTTTTCTTCCTTATGCAGACTGATGCTCAGAAATGGTGGAATCAGCATGGCCCAAGCTTAAGCCTCCACTATAGAACTAATTTGGTAGCAACATGAGATTCAAGAACTAAAGAAATTATCCAGTATTGCAAAACTGGAACATGACAGGGGACTCTGTTGCTCCCATCATAAAGATAGCAGCTTCAACTCGAAATCCTATTATTAGATCTGAACACCTCAAAACAATTTTTTTTCCTAACTATAGAAAACTAAGCATTCATATCCTCAAATAAGCAAACTGCCTTCATGGATGAAGAGAACGTAAACAGGAGCATACATTTGTAGATTCTAGGTGCATGTTATTCTATTAAAAGTTAGGTTGAAAAAACTTGGTAAGAATTTATTAGGCATTTACTTGTGTCTGGCACTATTGATCATAAAGGTAGAAAATAAAGTTTTTGTTAATCTCAATTTTTTTTTTTTTTTTGGAAAAGGGAGAACTCCCAAGTTAAAGGCAGATATTAGTAGATTGTACAGCAACATATGTGGTATGATTTTTTAGTTTTTAAGAAGATCCTCTGAACCTCTCAATTCCTTAACTCTGTATGCTTACCCAGGAAACTGTATTAGGAGAGATGCACTTTTTATTTTTCAGTCAGTTCAATGCAAGGAATGATCACACTCAACTTTTCCTTAAAGCAGGTTTTCATGGGTTTGTCACAAAGAGGGCTGGAGCAATCACCGTCAGCACACAGGTTTTCTGAAGAGATGAAGCGGGGGAGAAGGGTAAAGTTGAGTAGGTTGATGGCAAGCTGTGGTTACCACACAAATTCAGTAAAAATTATTTCAATGAGGATTATATCTAAACCGTATAAACATTAAATCAAGAATTAACATCATGCAATGGAAGCCCTACTGAACTAGAAATCAAAAGACCTTAGAATAAAAATATTTTATTTCTGACTTTGATCCTTATTGGCTATATGATCCTGGACAAGTCATTGAAACTCTGTGGGCTTTCTCATTCTTACGTGTAAAATGAGGAGGCCTCCTAGTCCAGTTCTAAATCACTGTGATTCAAATGGCTGGGTGTGTGAACAGACTTGGAGAAAAAGCAGTGTTGGTTGGAACTGTAAGTTTTGTGGGTAAAATAAATCTAGAGTTGGACCATCAATTTAGTCAGGAACTAAATTGTTGGAAAGAGAAGGGGAAGGAATTCTAATAAGAAGGACATGAAGGCTAGAACAAAATGCAAATTGTGGATTTCAAAAAAAATGAACTGACTGACAGGAGGTCAGATTAGTTGTAAGAAACTCATGTACTAAATTTCCTAGAATGATCTTTGTGGTTCCAGTCACAATTAGTCTTCTGCAGTTGTGTCGTGAAATATTAAATCCCTATTTTCTTTGCTATTGCTCCTATGTGCCAGCTCTTTAATTCCATTAAAATGCTCAGCCTACTTGTAAATTTATTTCAATTACAAATATCTTGATTATTATTGTTCTAGTTTCAGTGACTGAGGCATTCTTTCTTCTGTACAAAGGCAAGGATCTTTAATAATTTCTCACTTTTTTGCAGCAAGGAATCTTAATTTGGGAAGGGACTTTGGGTCGTGTATTGTATTCTGTGCATGTGTATTTTTCTCCTCTTTCCTAGTCCAGGCTAGGTTTTTCTCTTCTCTCATAAAATCCTTCCACGCCTCTATTGTTTCACTGATATTTATATATCTACCTGTGTGTCTTCTCACCAAACTCTTGAGTTTCTTCAGAGCAGATTTGTTTATTTAAATCTGCAGATTTAATACAGTGAACAGCACATTGACACATGTGGGTGAATGAATAAGTTACCTATTGCTAAGCTATATGCCCCATGTTTGAATAGAAAATGTGATCTTGGTGTTGGGAATTGAAGGAACTTTTGAACCCAGGTATGTTTTAATACAATCCTTCCTTCTAGTTATTTCCTTAATATTCTTTGGAATCCAACTAAATCTCTTAGTGACTGAGAAAAATGTGAAGTTCTATTAGCAAAGAGAAAATATTCAGACCAAAAAGACCTCAAATAGAAGATCAATAGGCTATGAAGGCAATTATCTAATTCATCTGGGTCACCCTCACCTTTACTGCTAGAACTGGCTTTATTTCAATTCAGTCATAAAACCAGTGGGTTATTAGCAAGAAAACAGGCAAGCAGTTCTTCCACTATAGCTACAGTTAAGAACAATTATGGTATTAAATTCATGGATACCGAAGAGATTAATAGACTTTTCAAGGAGTTTTATGGACGATTATATGTGAATGATAATTGCACTATGTGTTAAGGGAAAAGCCCATATATCTGCATTTCCTTAAATGTGAACAAATTTTGGAAGGAAAAGAAACCTTCTTGAATAAAGCTATTCTTCCTACTTAAAACTGCCAAAGTCCTAAAAAAGATGCGGTAAGGTCAGAATGCAGCCAGCTCCATTAATGCTTTGCATTAAAGGCTTCATTAATCTTTTATAGATTGTATGATAATAAGACTATTTTATCTCAAATGATCCTGGCCTGGATTTTGCTTGACACGTGTTTTATTAAGTGCTCTTATCTGCCATCTTAATAATACAGAGCTAGTATTTATTAAAATTTTTTGTTAAATCACATTTTTCCATGCAAGTCCCCATTTGCAGAAGTTGAAAGTGTTTTATCATTTCTTTATTAATATGTGCTGTCTTTCTCTGCTGGAGATGTGTAGATAGTATTTATCTTTCTATTATCCTAGCTTGTCCTCCTACTGTGCATCATTTCTGCTTGTTTCTTCCCAAGGCAGTGTCTATAAAGGCAGGTTGAAGACTTCTTTTGTTGGGTGTGGGGAACTACTCAACACTGATTTCTCACCTCAAGGAAAATTAAGGGAATCATACAATCCACAGAGAATTGTCTAAAAATGAAATATGCTGTTACCCATTTTACAAAGTGATAAAAAAATTTAAAATTTTTCATGTACAGGCTTTATGTTATTGAAAACAAATTGAACTTTTGAAAGGAACATTTTGTGAAAGATAAATAGGATAAAAGTAATAATACAGTCAGTGAGGTGGTTTGAGTGGTTTTGAGTGATTGCTGTATTTAAGAGTTCACCTCCCTATAGGGTAGAATCATCAGTTTTTAAGGGAGTGTTTAGGTCCCAAGGAACTGATTCACTTTTCACATTCAAAAGATTGATCTTATAAACCATTATGACTATTTGTTAATTTGTAATATGTGGTATAACATTGCTGAACAGAATATGAAGAAATATGTAATAATGCACATTGTCTAGAATGTTGCATGAAATAATATATATAAAACACCTTAGTAGAATCCTTGACATTTAAAGAGTACATAAGAAATGTTAGGTGCTTCTGAAATAACAAGGTGCCTAGGGAAAGGACTTTAATATCTTGAGGTTGTATTTGAAGGGAGTACCTATTTTGAGGAACCCATGAAGGACCCTGTTCTAATTCAGGTCACAAATCACCACAATATGAAGGACAATTAAAAACTTTAGATACATTGCCTTTAAAATTACAGAATATTTTCATGTATATTAACATTGTTCTGATGATAAAAATATTATGTAAATTAACTACTCAATGTCTCTCTTTTGGGCAGTGTTATATAAACATCGATAAATTTTTTGTTCCCGATTCTCATCATTGCAACAAACAAGGAAATATTTCTGTGTTTTTTTCTTCTTTTTTATTTCTTATTTTCTTTGAAATTGTTAGTGTTGGAAATTTTATTCTCAGTAGTAAATTATTTTTGATTTCAAATAATATATTACTTTAGGGAACTTTTCTATTGATGGGCAAACATATTCATGGGCCATGCTTTCTTTTTTGCTTCAGTCATATGTAGAAACACCACCTAATTGCTTGAGCCCCTTTCCTTTCTCCCAATCTTCTCTTTACATTAGGGATAAAAGTTTGCTTTTGGTTCAAAACTCTTTCATCATTCCTCCAGCAAACACTTATTTACCACCTATCTGCCTCTGGACAGCCCAGAAGCAACAAAAATAAGACATTTATACCTTATACCTTACAGGTATAGCCATGTCCAATCTCTGCACCAGAGGAAAACTACAGTGCCCGATTTTCTATTAGGAGCTCCATCTTCATTAACAAGGTGAATTTTGAAGAAGTCAGTTGTTGTATGTCACTACCCCTTGCTCTCTTCTGAAAATAGGTGTGATCTCCCTGTTTAGTCTTCCCCTCATATAACAGACTATCTGCTTAGGCTTCTTATTCCATTTGGACATGAGGCTGTATACTGGCTCCCTTTCATCCAATTCCTGCTATCAATTTTATTTCCTCTTTAAGGAAATGGGCCTGGAACTTTCCTCATTCATACGTTAGACACCTGCCTGAAGCTGCAACTGACTCCAAAAGCTCCACTGCACAACCCTATTTCACATCAGATCCAGCAACCATTGGTGCCACTCCACCTCGGGACAAGGTTCACCTAGCATTTTTAAAACTTATCAATATGAACTGCTGCTCCTTTATAAAGAGGATCCATCCTATCCCATTTTCCTAAATCCTGTCTAATCTGGCCCATGCAAGCTTTAGATTCTACATTGCTAGGGCCCTGGGGAAGCTTTGTTCTATACAAGCAATGCTACCACCTGTCTGCTAACCTAGGACAATAGCACTCATGTTCTCTGAGTTTTTCTTTTCATTTATGCATAACTCTCTACCTCACTCTCACACAGAATCTGTGCTATCGACTAACTGGAAGACACCATATTTTCTTCAACATCAGCTTGCTTTCTTCTATTAACTAAATTTTTGGTGCTAGCTCTGCTAGCTCTGGTATGTGATTTTACTCTAAGAAATGAGATTTCAATTCAATCTGGTGTCATATCTATTGTCATGTTTTAAAGAGAGACTCTTGCAAAATTTTCCTGTATACTACTTTCTCTAAGCAATGTGACAGAAACATAGAGTT
Source organism: Trachypithecus francoisi (assembly GCF_009764315.1). Taxonomy (NCBI): domain Eukaryota; kingdom Metazoa; phylum Chordata; class Mammalia; order Primates; family Cercopithecidae; genus Trachypithecus; species Trachypithecus francoisi. Next base: position 15,435,703 of record NW_022681460.1, on the reverse strand, counting down.
ATAACATCATTATAAAATTATGTTTCCTTACAAGTGCAAATAAAGCCTTTTCAAATTTCAAGATCTTTTCTGGTTAACCCTATTTAAGACTAGATGGTTTAAGGAAACTGCTGCATTATATATCTAAGTCTCAAATTTTAAGAAGGGATTAATTGCTCATTTAATCTGAAAGCTTCTAAGTGAAATAAAGCCCTTGGGTAGAACAAGCTAATCATACAATTCTAAAAAATTGTAAAATGTAGAGCATATAATAATTATCCAAGCTGCTTATTCATGAGCCAAATTCCAAGGCCCAGCCTGGGATTCTGAGCCAGCAGCTCAGAGTGGGACCTTAGAGTCTGCCTATTTTACAAGTATCTCTGGAGACCTGATGCAGAAGGCTCTGGAAACTTCACTTATAGAAACTGTGCCCAAGAGTGTGTGGATAATAGAGGAAGACAAAGCAAGACAGTCTTTGCTCTGGGGTAGAGTGTTTGAGAGGGAGTGGAATGTTTTCAGAGGTCAGTTCTCTGGCCAGCTCTTACATTCTCTGGTCTGAGTCTCAGGGAAAGTGGAAATGAAAGACAGTTTTCACATTCAGTATTTGGAGAAAATTTTGCCTTGCAGCTTAACATTTGGGATAATTGTGACAGAGTGTGGCATAAAGTCATTTGAAGGGTGAGGAGGGAGTGCTTCTCCCCTTATCAGTGGGCCAGCTTCCGTGTCTTAGGGCACTGGCACAGTGTGACATCAGTGCCAGCAGCAGGAGGGCCAATGCAAAGTGACCTTGCTGAGGCATGTTCTCTTTTTCTGATTGTCAGAGCAGAAAGAGTAGAAAGAGTCCAACACTATGTTGAGGATGGAAAGTATTTAATGACTTCCAGAAGTTTTGTGAAGGTTTCCTTGACAGGGAAGGGAGGAGCATGAGTTTGGGGCCCACAACTGGATGAGTTAGAGTTGCACAAATGTTAGGCACACCTTAGGCTCTTGAGCATTGTGTTTTCTGAGACTATGTATGTCACTTCCACAATGGCATGCTTTTACACTAACTCAAAATAAGGCAGCATGCATTTGAAGCTGTGAGAATGGGAACATTTTTAAGCACATTTGTGTGAACAATTTCTATATATGAAGTGATTTTCTCACCCAGCTTAGGTGATTTCTACAGATGCCTTATAATAGATGAGATGTAAATGTTAGGAAAATTCAAATATTTTACACCTTTACCTAATTCATTCAGTTATTTATATGATTATAATATTGAATAAACTCAAAGCTATGTGTATTAGTCCATTTTCACGCTGCTGATAAAGACATACCCGAGACTGGGAAGAAAAAGAGATTTAATGGACTTAAAGTTCCACTTGGCTGGGGAGGACTCACAATCATGGCAGAAGACAAAAGGTACTTCTTACATGGCAGTGCAAAAGAAAGGATGAAATCCAAGTGAAACAGGATTCCCTTTATCAGATCTTGTGGAGACTTTTTCACTACCACAAGAACAGTATGGGAGAAACTGCCCTCATGATTCAATTATCTCCCTCCGGGTCCCGCCCAGAACATGTGGGAATTATGGGCATACAATTCGAGATGAGATTTGGGTGGGGCCACAGAGCCAAACCGTATCACTGTGTGTATCGAGTTTGTTTTTTTTTTTACAAATAACTGACTTAGGTCTATGTGTGGACATGGCTTCCTTGCCCTCTCTTGTCATTCTGTGGCTCTACTACGTCTCTTCTGCTAGAATGTGGTGGGGAAGAGGTTGTCATATCATTTTCCTTTAATCTGTGCTTCTCAAAATGCACTCTGTAGACCACCTCATCACAGTTCCCGAGGAAGCTTCTTAAACATGTGAATTCCTGGGATCTATCACATTTCTGAATGACAAACTCTGGGAATAAGGGAGGGAATTTATACTTTTTTTTTTTTTTTTTTTGAGACGGAGTCTCGCTCTGTGGCCCGAGCTGGAGTGCAGTGGCCGGATCTCAGCTCACTGCAAGCTCCGCCTCCCGGGTTCACGCCATTCTCCTGCCTCAGCCTCCCGAGTAGCTGGGACTACAGGCGCCTGCCACCTCGCCCGGCTAGTTTTTTTGTATTTTTTAGTAGAGACGGGGTTTCACCATGTTAGCCAGGATGGTCTCGATCTCCTGACCTCGTGATCCACCTGCCTCGGCCTCCCAAAGTGCTGGGATTACAGGCTTGAGCCACCGCGCCTGGCCTATACTTTTAATATTCTCTCAACTGAATCATGCATCTTAAAGTTGAGAAAAATGATCTCAAATGAAAATGAGGTGGAAATAAAATAATAATCTCTAATGCTTATATATCATCTTATGTTTCCTAAAGTCCTTTCACATGTACAAGTGCATTTAATCTTCATGGTATACCAGTGTGGTGGGTGGTATCATCTCCATTTCACTGGTGATGAAACTTATCAGTGATTGGTGGACTGTCTAGCCCAAAGTAGTAACCAACATCTTTCTCACATTTTCTCTGAATCTTAGGAAAAAACAATTTCTTTTTTTTTTTTTTGAGACGGAGTCTCGCTCTGTCGCCCGGGCTGGAGTGCAGTGGCCGGATCTCAGCTCACTGCAAGCTCCGCCTCCCGGGTTTACGCCATTCTCCTGCCTCAGCCTCCCGAGTAGCTGGGACTACAGGCACCGCCACCCCGCCCGGCTAGTTTTTGTATTTTTAGTAGAGACGGGGTTTCACCGTGTTAGCCAGGATGGTCTCGATCTCCTGACCTCGTGATCCGCCCGTCTCGGCCTCCCAAAGTGCTGGGATTACAGGCTTGAGCCACCGCGCCCGGCCTGGGAAAAACAATTTCTTTATTCATTGTTTCATTATTTATTTTTAAATTCATCCATCCATTCATCCACTCATCCATCCATCCTTTCCTTTATTTATCTACCTATCCACTTCTTCAATAAGTATTCACTGAAGATGTACCATGTACCATGTGTCAGGTAATCTGTCATATGCTACAGATAGAAAGATAAATATGTTGTGTCTCTGCCAGGCTTTGGTATCAGGATGATGTTGGCCTCATAAAATGAGTTAGGGAGAATTCCTTCTTTTTCTATTGATTTCAGAAGGAATGGTACCAGCTCCTCCTTGTACCTCTGGTAGAATTCAGCTATGAATCCATATGGTCCTGGACTTTTTTTGGTTGGTAGGCTATTAATTATTGCCTCAATTTCAGAGCCTGTTATTGGTCTTTTCAGGGATTCAACTTCTTCCTGGTTTAGTCTTGAGAGAGTGTAAGTGTCCAGGAAATTATCCATTTCTTCTAGATTTTCTAGTTTATTTGTGTAGAGGTGTTTATAGTATTCTCTGATGGTAGTTTGTATTTCTGTGGGGTGGGTGGTGATATCCCCTTTATCATTTTTTACTGCGTCTATTTGATTCTTCTCTCTTTTCTTTATTAGTCTTGCTAGCAGTCTATCAATTTTGTTGACCTTTTCAAATCTTCAAGGAGTTTATAGTCTAGATAACAATGGAGTACAGTGATAAAGGTGGAGTTGAAAACAAATAAAGACAAAAAAAATAAAGTCTAATTGCTTGCTTCATTGAGTGTGTTACTGGGGGACACTGTATGGTCTAATGGAGTCTGTTTTTCACTACTCACTATTCTTGTCCCTGCCCCCATTGTGTGTAAGTGCTGGGATCTTCCCCTTTTGTATCACTGTAACCTCTTCAGATGTGGAAGGACATCCTCATTACAAGGACCTGAGGAGTGTATCTTGGGCTTCAATTTATCAGATGTGGCCAGACATAAATGAAGCTTACTATTGCTGGACAATCCTCAGGCAACTTGCTATTGGCTGCCCTTCCTGGATGACAACGACAAGAGAAGCAATCATTGCTTCTTAGCACAGGTGACATCTGGCTACTATATGTACTGCAGGTCCTGAATCAGTTATTGCATGATTCCCTGTTGCTAGTAGTAGCTAGTTTCACCAGGCAGAGAACCTGCAACCTCTCCATACCAACCCTTCTACCTCCTTCATGTGCTCTCTGTTCTCTCTATCACCTGCATCTGGTGAAGTCAATTATTTCCTTTAGATGCAGGGCATCTTCTATTTTCCCCAGTCTATTAAACTAGGTCAGGCCATGGAGTCTTGCTGGCATTTGCAGATGGGCAAGAATATTGTCTTGTTCTTGAAGCAGCAAGGAAGCAAGCTGATTTTACATTTATAATTCAACCTTATTAGTTAAATTAAGAAAGTAAACTTTATACTATTTATTTTTAACCTTAAAATGTATACAAAACAACTTCCCCTAGATTTTTTCTTGTCAAAAAGATACATCTTTTCTGAATGTGGCAGAAGTGCTAGACAGAATGATGATGATGGAAGTAGTTTCAAAGAAATTAAGACCACACAAATTTGTACTATGTCTGTGTGGAAGTATAATCTTTCATATCGAATTTAGTTTGTAACTAAATTTGGTAGCAAAGTGATAAACACTAAGTATCATATGCGTAGTGGTACTGGCTGATGAAGAAATGAAACTTCCAGAACTGAAATGGCATTTACATATAAAATAAGTTGAAAAGCAGAATTCCTTGAAAAAGAAGAGATTGAATAAAAAGCCAATAGAATCAAATGTCACATGTAAGCAGTGATTTGTGGGCTTCTTTTAAAGTACACTCCTATATTTAGAAGAATACAAGACCAGTGAAGGATGTTTGCTTGCAGATGTTGGCACATCTATAGCAAAGGAGGTAGTTCAAGTACTACTTTCCAGGGACACCATAAATCAATATATTCAGGACCTTGCTAATGATATGGAAAGCCAACACATAGAACAAATAAAGCTGTCAAATGTGTTACCAAAACTTGATTATTTCACAGGTATTGCTAACATGGCAATTCTTTTACTATATAGGCAATGTAAACATTATGGTGATATGAAGAAATAATTTTTTTCTACTTATTGCTAATAAATAAACTAGCTCTGAAATACATAAGACAAAGTTGAATTGCATTGTTAACAAATATATTTTGAAGTTTAAGTTTTATGGGGAAATGTATTCTGATAGAAGAGCTGAAATGTCATGAAAACCTCCTGGAGTAGTTACTCACACTAAAGAGCTTTGCTGGAATATAAATCAATATGGCGCTTCCTTTATCAAGAAAGTCTTACTATAAATAAGAAAAAGTCTTTACTATAGCAAGATTGCCAGGTGCACCTGTACTCCCAGCACTTTGGGAGGCCACGGTAGGTGGATGGCTTGAGCCCAGGAGTTTGAGATAAGCCTGGGCAATATAGGGAGGCCCCATCTCTACAAAATTTTAAAAATTAGCCATGTGTGGTGGAGTGCACCTGAAGTCTCGCTACTTGGGAGGCTAAAGTGGGAGGATCACTTGAGCCTCGGTGGTGGAGGTTGCAGTGAGCCGAGGTTGTGTCACTGCACTCCAGCCTGGGCTAAAGAGCCAGACCCTGTTTAAAATAAACAAAAACAAAAACACAAAACCAACAGTTGAACTAAATAGTTTGCGTAGTGACATAATAAAAAATGCACTAAATTAGATACTGTTTCTTTATTATGTGATAATATGAAAGCCAGTCATAGCCAACTGTTATTGAATGCTGAGGTGCTATGGTTATCAAGGGGAAAAGTTATTGCAAGAATGTATGACTACAAAGTAAACTTCTAGTGATTCTGCTAAGTTAAAAAACTGTGTTCTCAACTTTAAAATAATTTTAATTTGGCATTTGCACTTGCTTATTTTTCTCATGTATCTGGTAATTTTAATGATTTTGATACTTGTATGCAAGGAAAGAAGGCAACTTTTAAAAATGGCAGATAAGTTGAAGAGCAAATATGAAAATTTAGAAACTAACAAGAACAGTTTCTACAGATCGTTATGACATACTCCAGCCTTCAATGGTATAAGTAATGATCTTGATATTGCACATCTATGAAAAGTTAAAACTAAAATCCTTACAAATTTGATAAGACAATTTGAATTGTCTTTTCCTTTTTTCTATTTTTTTGAGATGGATTCTCACTCAGTCTGTTGCCCAGGCTGGACTGCAGTGGCACAATCTTGGCTCACTGCAACCTCTGCCTCCTGGGTTCAAGCGGTTCTGCCTCAGCCTCCCGAGTAGCTGAGATTATAGGTGCACCAGCATGCCAGGTGGTGGCATGGTGTATTTTTAGTAGAGAAGGGGTTTTACCATGTTGGTCAGGCTGGTCTCGAACTCCTGACCTCAATTGTTCTGCCCATCTTGGCCTCCCAAAGTGCTGGAATTACAGGAGTGAGCCACTGCACCTGGCCTGAATTTTATTTTTCATCAAAAGAAGAACCACACATAAAAATTACAAACCCAGAATCCAATTTTTTCACTAAAAGATAATTCAAATTAAACCTTAACTTTATAGGATAAATTATGGAAACTGGCTACAATGAAGGATTGATGATGAATTTTGTAAACACAATACTTCTGTCTTTTGAATAAGAGTTAAAAATAAAGACTTGCTTTAAAATCTCTTCCAAATATTTTATTAATATTCCTCTATAATGCTGGTTTCTCTACTCTGAGAGATATTAAAACAAATCATAGGAACCCTTTAGAAATACATTAGCCCCTACAGTAGCACTGATGTTAATCCAACTTAGGTTAGGTAAACATTCAGGAATCAAACTCATTCACATTTGAAATTTTAAAGATTGATTAGCAAAGTGTTTATTTGAATTCTGCATATAGACATTTAATATGAGGAATCACTGTTTCACATGTGACTTTTTGCATAGTTACAACTGTGAGGTACAACATTTTCTGAGTGTGATAGTGAGCTACGTTATTGCCTATATGATTACTTTCAATCAATACATCAGTTTTATTTTCTCTATGTTATGTTTCTTCTTCTTATATTTATTGAAATGTAATGGCTGTTGAGTTAAATAATAAAAATACACTTGGATTTTGTTCTATATATATTTTACATTTAATTTTCTAATAAGTTCTGTATATTTATTTATAAAACGATTGCTATGTGACAGATTTTAAAACTCACTAGAGTGAGTTATTCACATCAGAGAGTTGGAGAAGCACAGGGAGGGCAAAGAAAACTACCACAGAAAAGAACAATAGAAAAATGAGCAAATAGGCAATTAACAGAAACCGAAACCAAAATTCTAACCCACGTAGGTAGAGATACTCCATCTCACGAATAATCAATGGAATGCAAATTAAAATAATGATGGAATATACTTTACATGTATTATACTGGCAGAAGTCAGAAAGCTAAATTATACCAGTTGTTGGCAATGATATGAGGATACAGGAGCCTTTATATACTGCCAGTGGAAATATGAAGTGGGTACAGCTATTCTAGAAAGCAATTTTGTACCACTTAGTAAAGTGAAGTGTTTCCATACACATTGACTCAGCAGTGCTGTTCCTGAATAATACTCCCAAAGAAATTACCACAGTGACTTATAATGAAGACGTTTCCTATGTTTTGTCTGACATTCTATTGGCCTCATGGGTGTCCGGGGCCTCTGGTGCACCAACAACTTCCCTTGCAACTTATCCTATGTGGGATTTCTACCCACGACTGCAGTAAATGATTCTGCAGGCCTGCTCAGTTCAGCCATCAGAGGCCACCAGGATTTCCGAGTCCTCCCACTACTGCGGGGCTCAGAGGGAGGTTCATTTCCAATTAACTGATTTAGTGGATTGGTTGCCTTTTACCCCAGTGCCTACTCTTTCCCCTTTCCCCATAGGCAACATTTCCCATGTGCTTAATATCCATTTATTGTCTGTGTTTATGTTCCTATGCACTTTGTATTGTTTTAAATATCTATAATTAAGTAGCAAATTACTAATCCAGGGACTCTCAAGACTCGGTCCTGAATCTCAGGAAGCTTCTTAGACTGTAATGGAAATCCATCATCCTTCATCCTTTGACAAGTTATCTCCTCTATTTAGCCTCTAAAATTATTCTCCAATCTCTGATCTTAATTAAGCAATTTAATCTTTGTAATTTAATCCCCACTTTTCCCTAATTTGTTAACATATTTCTGTTTCTTAACCTCTCCTTTCATGTTTATATGAACTTCTAAAACTATGTGTTGATACTGACAAACTACCATTCTTAAGGATCTTTGTAACATGTAACATATATAAAATGCACAGAAAGACAAATCCCATATGATCTCACTCATACATAGAATCTAAAAATTTGATCTCACAAAAGTCGAGAGTAGAATTGTGGTTACTGGAGTCTGGGGTAAGAAAGAGGATATGCGGAGATTTTGGTCAAAGGATATATAACTACGGTTATATAGGAGGACTATTAAAACAAATGTTCAGAATAGGCAAACAGAGACAAAGGTAGAGAAGTGATTGCCTGGGGCCAGTGGAGGAAGGGAAGAATGCTTGAGTTGAGAGTCATAGGGAATGACTACTAATGGTTATAAAGTTTCTTTTTTGGGTGATCAAGATGTTCTAAAGTCCATTGTCGTGATGGACGCAGAACTCTGTGAATACCACTGGATTGTACATGGTAAATGTGTATATTATATGATATGGGAATTATATCACAATAAAGCTGTTAAAAACAATAATATAGCAAATACGTTAGTAATTGACAACAAAAACTGAAAATTAAAAACAACTAAAATTGAAAAAAAAGTGGTTTCAAGTTCAATATAAAAAAATCATCTGCCTTTCCATATACCAGCAAATAAAGAAAAATAGAAACGGAAACATTTAAACAATATCTTTTTTTTTTTTTTTTTTTTTTTAGACAGAGTCTTGCTCTGTTGACCAGGCTGGGGTGCAGCGGTGCGGTCTTGGCTCACTGCAAGCTCCGCCTCCCAGGTTCACACCATTCTCCTGCCTCAGCCTCCCAAGTAGCTGGGACTACAGGTGCCTGCCACCATGCCTGGCTAATTTTTTTTGCATTTTTTAGTAGAGATGGGGTTTCACCGTGTTAACCATGATAGTCCCAATCTCCTGACCTTGTTATCCACCCACCTCGGCCTCCCAAAGTGCTGGGATTACAGGCGTGAGCCACTGTGCCCAGTCAACAATATCATTTTTAAAAGCATTTAAAAAGACAAATAAATATGAATACATTTAACAGTCTATTTTCTGGGAGAATATATATTATACATAATATATATTTATTATTATTTATATTTATATATTATTTATTCGGATGTAATGGCAATTTGCTCTATAGCAAAATAGTAGCATAGTTAATGCACATTTAACTGGAGAGAAGATTATGTTAAAACATTCTGTAATCAATATACATACATGAAATACTTGGAGCAATAATGTAACTGTAAAGGCAAAACTCACTTTACTAGTTGTTCCAATTCTGCCATAGGAATTCAGCATCTTCTTAGCTTTTCCTTTCCTTCAGTGTCATCTGTGCTCTGTGCTACTCATCCTCTGGTCTTCTTATTTTTCATTGATATTTCTTCTTATGTGGCTCAGAACACACAAAAGAAGATTACTGGCTTTTTAAGGTCCCTCTCTACCCTAAGATTCTATGAGTCTGTGATTGCTATGGATCGGTGAATAACAACTGGAATAAAGTTGGTTTACAAGAAAAAAAAACTCAGAAAAACACAACAGATAAAAAAAGCTTTTTCATGCTGAAATGACTCCAAGTCACCAGAGACTGTAGCAAATCATTTTGGGGAAAAGGACTTAGAGAAAAAAGTCAAAAGAATTCTATTGTTCAGTTCAAAAATATAATTGTTCAGTTTTTTCAGTGTTTAGTTAGCAAAGTTGGTATGGGAACAAACATCAAGAAAAATTAGTATATGCCTTGTCCACTTCTCTGTTTTGAAAACTCTTTTTCTTTTTTTTCAGTGTGAATTTTTCTTTTTTATCAACAGACTCCATGAAATTATGTTGCAAATTTATGTAAATAGGTCTTATATCTAACGAAAAATATTCCAATGCTTTGTGCTAGTAGATTCTATCACAGAAAAACCACTAGCACCCAGGTTAAGTCATATTATGTGATGTGTTAAAATGGAAGTAAATGTCTTTCTCCAATACCTTGTTTCTCTGCTATTCTTTCCTTTTAGTTTTTGTTTTTATTTTCAAAAAACGTCTTTTCCCTAAATGGACTCTGATATCACATCAATGTGAAGAAATAGTGCATATCCTGGTGATGGAAGGCTATTCTTATCCCAGTCTGTTGGGAAATACCCTCTGACCTGTCACTCTTCTCTGTAAAACTGAGACTAATTTAAAGATAAATTGTCCAGAGCTACTGTGAAGCAGAAGGAAAGATAAAGTTAATGGGAATGTGATTCGATTTATAAAAATGTGATTTACCCACAACTTTTCAGTAGCACATTTATAACATCAAATGAGGAACATCTGTACTAAAGGAAAGAACAAATTCCTTGAGCTTTCATTATGAAAAGAAATCAAATTGTGAGGAAAGACAAGATATATAGGCAATTACTCAATATCAACATGGCTGACATGTTCAACTATAGCTGGTTAGAAAAAAACAATTAAATTCCTTGAACCATAAGCTTGTTCTCTTTTTTTATCTCAAGACTGACTGAGGGAAATAGAACAGTGATTGGTATATTGTGAAGTAAAACAGGAACGTCATACATTTTAGAAGAGCTGCGATGGTGAGTGTTATACTTGACTATTTGATAACAGCTTCTTAAACAGAGACAGTTTATAAGCATCCTGTGCTCTCTTGCAATGTGCAGACCCCCTGTAATTACTTTTAATCATTTGACTTTCTTGCAAATAGGTTGGGGTAGAAGCGACTTCCGAGCCAACACATTTACAAACAGGTGTAAGCTCCCTACTCTAGCTTTCTCTGTCACAGTGGAATCTTCATCTGCCAGGATGCTGAAAGAGTACATGGGACAGAAGCTTCACTGACCTGCACTAATGTGTAGATGAATCAGAAATAAAGCCTTTTTTTTGGTATTAAGTCACTTAAGTTTGGTGGTTAATTTGCTACCATAGCATAAACCAGTGTGCATTGATGAATATGACTCCATAGATGTTGCTATTCTAGTCTTCAGACTAATTTTATCGCTCTATCATCTTTTCAAGCATTTCATTTTACTCTTTGAAAACAGAAATGTCTTAGGGAGGTAAAGCGAGTAGAAGACAAATTCTCATTGTTCCTAACTTTTCACTCCATTTTAAAGCTTTCGTTTTTGATCTAGAAATGGTTTAATAGGATCATATTCAATACCACTAGATATGTGCTAGGGCTCTACTTTTACCAGTAATTTCATCAGTTGACTATTTTATATCTATAGGTAGAAACATCTTTCAATCAAATCAGTCCATGTGCTCCAAGGTTGATATTAAATTTACAAAACAGATATATACACAAACGCTTAAAAATGATCTGACAGTTTATAAACAGGCACTAGGTTGTTAATTTCAAGTCAAGTGAGAGAATATATAGCCCTGCTAAGTTTTTTTTCAAATGTTCTGGGAGCATACATACTGTTCAAATGTGAATTTTTATTCTGCTCTTGATAGGTGCTAGAATTTAGGAAGTGATTTTAAACACAAAATCTATTATGAAAGGCAAATTTTTGCACAATAATTTCAAATGCAGATACAATGTGCTTGCATTTGCTAATGTTAGGTTGCAAATTGTGCATTTAATTCATTAATTAGCAAGTATTTAATGAAATTATCAAGATGATTATTATTGTTATTTGAAATTATCATTAAATTATTATCAGGGATTTATGTGCAATGATTCTTTCAGTTCCACAACAGCCCTATGAGAGATTTACTGTCATTATCTCTAATACCAAATGAACTTGAGATGCAGTAGAAGGAGTAGTAATTTGCTTGAGGCCACATGTCTAGGGAGAGATGTAGTCAGGCTCTGAATCCAGGATACCTAGTTCCAGAGTCTTCCCTCTTAAGCCCTACATTTTACTAAATCTATTACTACTTGTACTAAATCTATTACTACTTGTTAGTATTGTGTTAAGCACTTCATGGATGATATTTCAGTTATATCGCTCTAACTATAAGGTATGTATTAATATCCTAATTTTTAAAGGTAAGAATACAGGAAAGAAAATAAGTGTTGAATAACTGGACCAAAATCCCACTGCAAATCAGTGGTGCTGGGAGTTGACTCCAGACCATGCTTAAAGAGAAATCAGTTTGATTTCCAAACGATGGTGTAAACAAAAAAATGGTTCTAAAAAGTATACACATGATACAGTGCAAGATCTTGTACAGATGATAAATGTGGCAAAGCCTTTGTGGCCCTCTAATATACAACAGAATAGTCTTCATTCATATTTTAGTAGGGTTGTTAGATTTAGGAAACACAAACAAAGACATACACACACACACAGGACTCTCAGTTAAATTTGAATGTTGGATAAACAATTAATTTTTTTAATATTGATAGAGCCAGGAGGCAGAGAAACTCTAGGCAGACAGGGGTGGGTCCCTGGCAAAACCTCACCTTCAAACTGGAAAGTCTGAAAACAGCGGCCCAAAGTGAAAAATTCTATACTTGTGTGCCTGCTGTCTCCTGATTAATTCTTTCTGAATGATGTAATTTTAGCAATTGAATGTTGCTTTTTCCAAAACTACTTATGACCCATCCCTCTCCCATCCTGTGTCTATAAAGACCCCAGACTCAGTGGTAGAGAGAAGTGGCTGGACATCAGGGAGAGGTGATTTGACTTCAGAGATAGCAGCTGGACATCGGAAAGTGGCAACTTGACTTTAGAAGAGAGAGACGGAAAGGTGGTTCAACTTCGGGAAAGAGTGACCTGCCCTTTCTATCTCATCTCCAGCTCTCCTCTCTGCTGAGAGCCACTTTCATTGCCCAGTAAAATTCTCCACATTCACCATCCTTCAATTCATCCATGTTATGTCATTCCTCCTGGGCACTGGACAAGAATTTGGGATGCACAAAGTGCAGGTACCCAGAACAGCTGTCACAAGGCCCTTTGCCCTTTCTGGTGGAGGACAGCTGCCCCACATCATGAAGAGGCAAAGGGCCCACTGAACTGATAACACACACTATGTGTGGATGGTGGAGCTAAGAGAGTATTGTAACACGCCCTCTGGGGTCATGGGGTTGTAGGCATCCCCATCGGGATGCTGCTGTGAGACCTGCACGGAGTTTGATCCTGCCGGCCCTGAAGTGGCCAGTCGGTTCCTGCACTCACTCACTCAAGTTCCCATGCTGGTTTGCTTGCATGCTCCTTCTCATGAGGGGTTGAGCAGGGCAGGCTGAGTAAACTGGGCACCCCTGTCACAAGTTCCACGAAAGGGTCAAGAAAATGTTCTGCATCAGTATACTTTTGTCCTATGCAATACTTGAGACATAATTACACTAAAAAATCATTGTTTATCTGAAATTTATATGTAACTGAGTCTACCGTATTTTATTTGGCAGTCCTATTTTCTAGATGATTACTCATGTGTACTTCTACTTCATACATATTTACCATACTCAAGGCACAACTCCTTTTTGTTGTATCTTTGGAGTAAAGGCAGCATAAAAATCTACAGTCCATTATAGCTATTTATTTACCTAGAATTGGCTGGGAAGATGGGATGAGATAGTTTCTAATCCTTCTTCCAGCATATGGGATACATAAACATAGGCAGTCATAGAAATTGAAATTGTTGTTTGCATCAATCTCTAGTAACAATGTGTCAGCTTCTCCTGCTTATAAATATAGACACATATGCTCATAGAGCAAAAAGTCAAATGTTTACCACTATTTCACACACATGAACTTGAAAGATAATATTAACCTTCTTAAAGTCACACACATACTACCAATAGATATTGCTGGATTAGGCTTCTGATAATTGAATTGTTGATTTGTTAACATCACTCAAAAATTTATTTATATATTAGATTCTAAGAACATCTCTCAGGTTGAATATAAAGTACTGTGTAAATCTCAACTGCGTCATCGTATGTTCATCCCTTCATCCATAACAAATCACAAAGTAGTTTGAATATGAAAGTCCTTCAAAGATTTGATTAAAAGTAGTACATTATTATTGTTTTATCATTTTTATCCATTTAAGAACCCTTCTCTACTTATTCTCTATTTCTTCCTCTCTTAGACTGGGGGCTATAGAGAGCAGTAATTGCTATGTAACAAACAATAACCTCTAGTGACAACATGTCTGTTCTAGGGTGAAATGTCTGCTAAATGAACATTAAATATAATTAGATACTTGTAGTTGCTTTGGAAAATTTTTCTAAGATGTACTTTACTCCTCTCTGTTGAGTATTAAAATCATCTGAATCACCCCAAGACTTAGTTCAGTCATTTCCAATTTTCATTCGTTCTGTCTCATCTTCTCTGAAGTTCCTTGCTAAAGTGTAAAAATAACTTGTAGTGCTTTTCATCTTCAGTGGAATGATTAAACTCACATATATTGACACAAAATTTGTAAAACGGAATACATGATACTGTATACATATGAATTTTATAATAATAACAATATATAAAGAAAAAAGGACCAAGCATTTTTATTGCAGAAATAGGATAGGGAACGACTGAAGTAATCATTCGATTTCAAAAAATCACATCTCACTCTGTTCATCATTTTGGCTCCATCCAAGAGGTCTGAGGGCTGTGAGGGACTAATAGTAGAGTTCCTACTTATCTGTACAATATCAAAAATTCATAAATTTTAAGTCTTGTGATCTTCCCCCTAACTTTTTTTCTGGAGTTTTCTTGATGAATTATGAAATGGACTGAGTTGAAATCAGAACCATGGAAAGTTGATTATTTACTTATAAAAAATCTAAAAATAATATTTCTTTTAAAATAAAATGCAGAATAAAACGTATCTAATGAAATACATTTTTGATTAGTTTGAATATCACAATGGTATACTTTGAGAACGTTTCCCAATAAAAAGGCAGAAATTCCCTAGTAGATACAGTGTTTAGTCATCTTCAGTAGGAAAGAGTGTCCTACATTCCTCACTTTACTAATTCTAGGAAAGTTATCCTGGAAGGAGGTTGAATTGCATGGATATACATCTCCATCAGTATCTTTATCATCTGTATATAGATTTTGCCATACTCATGTAGGTTTATGTACAACTTTCAAACTCTGAAGGTATTCTTAACATTAAGGAAGGAGTGCAATAAGTCATCCTCATTATTACTTAGGAGATCTCCTTTTCTACTTGTATGACCCAGTTAGTGGGCTTCATCACAGCACTCCAGAGAATGACAGAATTCAGGAAATTCAATTCCAGATGCATGGACTCAGAGTAATCTTTTCAAGTCAGAGTACATTGGTACCTGGGGAAACATTACATGAAATCATGTGCACTGGATAGCTTTTATGGAGTTCATTATCAAATGGGAGCATTAGGCAGGAATCTGGCAGAGAAAATGTAATCAGGATTTATAATTAAGTGAGAACAGAATTTACAAACTTGATTACAATTATAGGGTTTCTAGGCCCTTTTCCAAATATCAACCACATGCACTGCAAATATAAAATAAGAATTTGTATACTAAGAATTATTTATTATGATTTCAGCAGCAGTCCTGGAAGCTTTGACAGATTTAATCTCAGACAAAAAAAAAATAGCAATCCTTCCAAAGAAAGTTTGGTTACAGGGTATTTCTGGTAGATCCAGTCTAGAAGTATTTAAAATAATTGACATAATTCAAAACAACTACTGAAGCTGAAATTCATTGCTTTTTTTAAAAAATTGAAACTGTTAGTACTGCCATCTTTAGATGAAAGAAACTTTGACAGATAGTCCCAGAGCAAAAGTTCACATATTTTACAGGTACCTCTTTTCCTGGTAGAACTAAAAATAGTTTTTTCATGTCCTTTTATTTGTCTCACTGCTGATTCTCTTAGGAGTCTGCAAACAATACAGCTTTTGGAACTGGCAGCCAAGGGGCTGTAGGCATTTCAGCTGCTGAGAACAACAGATAAGTGTAGTAGTCACTACCTGCTGTAGAAGCAAAGGCTTGGAATTAGGGTGACTCATTGCTTAATGATGATAAAATATATATAACATCTAGCCAACAAGATGAAAGAGAGTATAATACCTAATAGTTCAGAGTTGGGTTTTATACTTAGACTAATTTGGATGTATGACCTGACTATGTTACTTACTGGCTATGAGAACATGGCATTATTATACTAAACCTAAGACTCAGAGTCCTCATGTATTAAAGGGGCTAATAGAGCCAAATTTTTATGAGGTTCAAAAGTAATATGTAAAATATATTCCTGATACATAGTGGATGCTCAAATAATGTAACCTGTTTTCATTTTTATTATTTTGCTGAAAAGTTCTTAGCTGAGTTTTTAGTCATCTATATAACCGTGCATTCTTTTAAAGGATATTACAATTCTTCTCTGACTGCACATAGTATATATGTGTACCTGCTTGCTAAGATATATAAGTAGGGACTAGGGTTTTATAATGGGGATAGAAAAAATAAGTACAGATATTAATTATAGTGCTATTTTAAGGTCAAATATAGGAAACACTTCAAAGACTTGAGATCCCTGATTTTGGTTGTAAATAAAAATCAAAGTTATTGACCACCTCAAAGTACCCTGATTTCATGGGCCTTAAAATCTGTTGAGTGAGGCAGAAGGTACTCGCTCATGGAAAGCTGGGCCGGGAAAAGACAGTGCGTTACTGATGGCCAAAAGGGTAACCCAGAGTGAGAGCTGCATGACCAAAGCTGAAGCAACCTGGACTAGAGGAACCTGGAGGCACGCACACAGCAGCTGTGTGGTGAGCCTCCCTGAACTTAGGTCTCTTTTGGGAAATGTGAGTAATCATGTGGAAATCAGGCCTCACAGAGCTCTCACAGAGAACCACCTACCCATAGCAGTGAACTAAGTAGGACATTCATTGTAGGAACCAATAATATAACTGATCATGAAAATAGAAATAAACGTAGTGGAGAATGAACAAAAACGGATCCGCCTTCCCTCCAAAAAGGAATGTGCAATTATTCATTAAAAATTTTCTTTAAGGCTTCTCTTGGTAATCTGATAGAATAATTTTTGAAAGAGTTCTGGCTGCTCCTATTGCAGCTGGCAGGGCAGAGCCAATAGGGATCCCTGTGCAGGACTGCAGGAGCTGTGATCCCAGCAGGAAGACGCTGGCAGGGATAGTGCGGTGGGTTTTACTATCTGTCACAGTTCACCAATAGGATTCTTTTTACCAAACAGATAACATTTCATGGTGTATGAGCTTTTTGTTTGGTTTTGTACAGTTCCTAGGAATTTAATATTAAATGTATAAGACACGTTGTGTTTTTGGTTTTCCCTTCTTATACTTTTAGGGTTGTAACGATCTCTGTCTATTATAATGGTAACACACACACACACACACACACTTATGTGGAAGGTACATATTAAGAATAATTTATTAGACAGATACGTGAATGTGAGGATGACAGGAGTAATAAAAAAGAGCTGCTGAAGTTTTGTTTAATCTGTGTTGGAGCCTGAGGAATCTGTCCTTTGAGTTCTTTCTGGAAAATGCTGTCTTATTCAATGCTATATTTTGGCACCTAACATAGGCCTTGAAACATGGCAAGTACTCAATAATACAGCGACAATAATGAAAATGCATTCTGGCATGCTGAGCCACACATAAATGAATAATAAAATAATAATTAATGTTCACTGAATGCTGACTATAGGTTGGGTACTATTTCAAATAACGTGCATATATTATTTCATTTTATCCTGAGGAAACCTCTATAAGGTGGTCAGATTTTGACCACACTTAAATTATTAACTGAGTCACAGAGTGGTTAATTAACTTGGTTATAGAAATGTAATTAAGATGTGACTGAGGAAGATGGGAATTCAGCCGGATCTACCAGAAAGTACTGGATTTAACCAGGCAAGCCTTGCCACTCTCAGAGAGTAAAGGGATTGGATTAATGAATCTGTTGATGCTGAGAAAGGGCTTATTCCTATAGCTGTAATTCTCTAAACTAAATCCAGGTAAGAGTCCAAATATAAAAAGGATAATTTTAAAAATTATATATGTTTCTTTTATAAAACAGAGTTATGCTTACTATTGTTACTGGAGAGTCAAATTTTGAAATATTTTGTTTAGCATCGGACAAAATACACTTCAATACACTATGGAGTCTATTTATTCTTTGAAATAAAATGCTTTTTACTTTAATCTGTCTGAAATTTGTGTTGTTCATGTTAATACTATTTTTTCCTCAGTGTGTATAAGGCATGAATGTGAGTGTGAGTGAGTGTATTAGTGTATTTGTATTAATACCTTTTCTAAAAGAAATACAGAACCAGAGATTCCTCTTTTAGATGGCATTAAAGTTGGAAGAGCAATAAAATAGGAAAAGTGGAAGTAGGAATTTGTGCACGTTATTCTGCTTTGGTTGCTAACTTTTTAATTGACTCTTTAGAGATGTGTAGTTATAGCATGATAGGCTTGTCGTTATTCTTTTCTCTGTGTTTTTCGATGTAGACAGAAGTGAAATTGCAAGACAGTCTATTTCAGGCTTCAAACAGAAGAACAAGTACAGCAGTAAAAGGTATAGGATTCTTCCATTAATCCGATGAGTATGTATAGCATTGTCTCTTCCATTCAGTCCCACCGCTAAACTGGTCGAAGGCCGGTTTAATGACCACTCACCCTATGTGGCCCAGTGGCTTGAAATTGATGCCAGATTTTCTTTCTCCACTGGATTAGCATGACATCTTATTCATATTTTGTATGCCGTGAAATAATTCTGCTCTGTGTGATACCCACCCTGTGTTTCTTGCTTGTTCCCTCTGCTTTTGTTCACTGTGCTTTTGTCACACTGGTCTTCTTTCTATTCCTCAAACATGCCAGGTCTGTGCCTTTATTTGGCCTATTTCTTATGCCTGGTATGCTTTTACCCTTACCTTTGCTTGCTCAGCTTCTTGTCATTCAGATGCCACCTTAAATGTAATTGGTTCTGAGAGGGCTTTCCTGACCATCTGTACTAGGGCACTCCAAAGAGACAGAACCAATAGAATATATAGATAGGTAGATATATGAGATGGGGTTTATTAGAGGAATTGGCTCATATGATTATGAAGACTGAGAAGTTCCAAGGTAGGCCGTCTACAAGCTGGAGAACCACAGAGGCCAGTAGTGTCACTCAGTCCAAGTCCAAAGGCCTCAGAGCCAGGGAAGCCAAGGCTGAAAACTTGGGACCCGGGGCAAGTCACGTAATCCAGAGGCTGAAGATCCTACAGTTCTGATATTCAAGAGCAAGAGAAGGATGTCCCAGATCCAGGAAAGAGAAAGTGAATTCACCTTTCCCCTGCTTTTTTGTTCCATCTGAACCCTTGCACAACTGGATCGTGATCACCCACATTGAAGGCAGATATTCCCTACTCAATCCACCAACTCACATGCCAATCTCCTGTGGACACAGTAAAAAATAATGCTTTACCAGCTATCTAGGTATCCCTTAATCTAATCACATTGACACTTAAAATTAACCAGAACATCATCCAAACTCAACTATGCACCCACTAACTCCCACCTTACCTTAAGTTATCTTCACAAGTAACACTTTCTGATATTTGAAAATTTATATTATTTATATGTGTATTTGTTCATTTATCCTTCATTGCCTCCACTAGAGTGTAAATGAACAAATACTCATATAGATAATATACATTTTTAAATATGAGGAAGTGTTACTTGTGAAGATAATTTAAACAAGGTAAAGTAAACCTTATCTATCTTGATCACCATAGTACCACAGGCCCAGCACATGTCGCAGAGTTGGACCTTAATACCCACATATTAAATGTTGATAGAATGAAGACTGAAGGTGTATTGAATTGAGTTGTTTCGGAAGGCATCCTTTGCAGCTCCAACCCTTTAAACTATGGATCTTGGCTTATAAAGGAATATGTAGATTTGGGTGCTTCTTTTGGAAAGTACTGATCATCCTACTGAGTGATGCCATAGCTGGAGGGTAATAGTTTGCCTTATGCCAGATTGAAGTGTTTCATATAATCCTCACCTGATCCACCCATAATTCTTGGCATGCAGAGTGTAGAGTGAGGACGTAATGATATCAGAATTTATATTTACCAACTACCGTGCACTAGTATAATATTCTATGGAAATTATACTGATAAACAGCCTGATTCAAAATTCTCTTAATCCACCTTTCTAGAAATATAAATGCAAGCAAGCAAGCAAGACAAATAAAAACAACAAAAACATAAACCTCAGTACCAAGTTCCTGATATTGAAAAGTCTATAGTCACAACTTTCTAGTCGTAAATGTTATTCAATCAATAATGTGATCTAAAAGCTATCCTCAGTAAGAGTTGATTAAAATGAAGCTCCGTTGCAGGTAGAATTTGAAGTAGACTTTGCCACTGCTATTAGTCCTGTGATTATGTTGCCTCACATACCAAAAGGGATTTTGTAGATATATAATCAGTGGACCTTAAGAAAGAGGGATTATTAAGGTGGGCCTAATCTGATCATATGAGCCCTTTAATGGCATAGTAGTGTTAGCAGAAGTTAGGGAGATCCAAAGTGTATGTAGGACTTGCCCCATTGTGGCTTTGAAGATAAGTGCATAAGAAGGAATTTTAGTGACCTCTGAAAAGAGAGAGCAGTCCTCAGCAAGAAAAGGGGATCTCAGTCCTACAGCCACAAGGAGCTGGATGCCAATTATCTATTCCTCATGTCATGCTGATTGCAATTCCTTTGGATATATATCCAGTAATGGGATGGCTGGATAATATGATAGGTATAATTTTTGAGGAACTTCCATACTGTGACACCACACAATGGCTGTACCAATTTAAATTCTTACCAACAATGTGTGAGTGTTCCCTTTTCTCCATATCATTGCCAACACTTATCTTTTGTCTTTTTGATAATATCATCCTAACAGCTGTGAGGTGATATCTCATGGTGGTTTTAATTTGCATTTTTCTGATAGTGATATTGAACAACTTTTCATATACCTGTTGATCATTTGCATGTCTTCTTTTGAGAAGTGATTATTCAGGTCCTTTGCCCATTTTAAATTGGATTATTTGTTTTCTTGTTATTGAGTTGCTTTTGTTCCTGATATATGTATGATAATAACCCCTTATCAGATGTATGGTTTGCAATTTTTTCTCCCATTCTGTAGGTTGTCTCTTCAGTTTTCTGGCTATGCAAAAGCTTTTTAGTTTGACACATTCTCACTTCTCTGTTTTTGCTTTTGTTGCTTATGGTTTGGGGTTCATATAAAAAAAAATCATTTCCTAGACCATTGCCATAGGCTTTTCCCCTTCATTTTATTCCAGTAGTTTTATAGTTCCTGCTCTCATGCTTAAGTCCTCAATCCATTTTGATTTGGTTAATTTTTGGTGTGAGATAAGGGATTAATTTTATTTTTCTTCATGTAGATATCCAGTTTCTCCAACATCATTTATTGAAAAGGAAATTCTTTGTCATTGTATGTTCTTGGCATTTCTGTCAAAAATCAGTTGACTGTAAATGCATGGTTTATTTCTGGATTCTCTATTCTGTTCCATTGGTGTATGTGTGTAAGCCAGGCACAGCAAGACAATCATCAGCCATGCTGTTTTGAATATTATATGTCTGTAGTATATTTTTTAGTCAGGTAGTTTGTTCTTTTTGCTCACTATCACTTTGGCTTTTTGAGCTCATTTGTAGGTTCAAACAAATTTTAAGATTGTTTTTCTATCTTTGTGAAGAATTTCCTGGAGTTTTGATAAGGATTGCATTGAATCTGTAGATTGTTTTGGTCAGTATGGACGCTTTAACTATATTAATTCTTTCAATATATAACATGGAATATCTTTCCATTTATTTGTGTCTTCTTCAATTTCTTTCATCAGTGTTTTGTAATTTGTGGTGTACAGGTTTTTCACCTCTTTGGTTAAGTTTATTCCTAAGAATTGAATACATTTTTTGTAGCTATTGTTAATGGAATTTAAAAAATTTATTTTTTGAATAGTTTCTTGTTAGTGTATAGAAATGCTACTGATTTTTGTGTGTTGATTTGGTATCCTGCAACTTTACTGAACTTCTTTTATTAGTCCTGACAGTTTTTTGGTGGAGTGTTTAGGGTTTTCTCTCCATAAGATTATGTCATCTGCAAGCAGGGACAATTTAACATTTCTCTTTGGAATTCATAAACCTTTTATTTCTTTCTATTGCCTAGGTTCTCTGCCTGGGACTTTCAGTGCTATGTTGAATAGAAATAGTGAGAGTGGACATCCTTGTCTTGTTTCTTAACTTAGAGGAAAATCTTTCCATTTTTCGCTGTTGAGTATGATCCTAGCTGTGGGTTTGCTACATATGACCTTTACTATGTTGAGAGACAGTCCTACTTTACCTAATTTGTTAAGGTTTTTTTTTTAATCATGGAAGGATGGTAAAATTTTGTTAAATGCTTTTTTTCCTGCATCTATTGAGATAATCATATAGTTTTTATCGTTTATTCTGTTAATGTGGTATATCACATTTATAGATGGATGTATGTTAATCCATCCTTTCATTCTGGGATAAATCCCACTTGATCACGATAAATGATCTTCCAGTAACAATTTTTACAACATCCCTTTTCTCCTGTTCTATCTGTTGCCCATGTCTACTTCTTCTACTTCCAATCTCTCCTCAAAGTGTCCTAGCACTTTGTCAATGTTTGCCTCATGTTCTCCTTTCCTCTGTCTTTCTTCCTGATTCACCATTCAAGCAACAGATAACCTTAGTGGAGGATGGGAAGGGACAAGAGACTTGAAGCAGAGCAAATCAGAATTTTCTTTAGTAGTAGAAGTGTACTGTAAGGCTGGGAGATCTTATTTGTTCTTAATTTTTAATTCCATCACAGATGTTCACAAATAGTACCAAATCCAATAAAGGAAAACCACAAAGTAACTTTCAGACTCTGTGTGTAAAACTTTAGAGCAAGGAGGCATAATATTTCTAAAACTGTGGCCACAAGTAGTATTCCTTGGGAGTAGGATGTTTATTAAAGATGGCTATGCGGCTGTGAAAGTGAGGAAGAGGAAGAAGAATTGGCTAGGGAGAAGTTGTACCATGATCACTCCCTATAATTGCATTAGTTGACCCTGTAAGGAGCTCTGGAGCTGACCGTGATGGTCTTTTAGAGCTTTCTGTAGGGCTAAAGGAGCAGGATTTTAGCATTCCTACATTGATGTGTGAATGTCAGCCATTGCTGGAAGATGGTGTAACTTTGAGCAAGGCCGCTTTCTTCAGCTAAGGTAATCTTTAAAGAGAACTGATGATTGAATATCATCTTCCGTTAGCATTCCCAGTAGCTGGGGGAACAAGTTCTTCTTTCCTAAAGAGGGATCTAGGCTGTGCATCAGTGCATCCACTACATACTATGTCATTTGTCTGCCAGAGATGTACTCAGAAAATATGTTATTAACTGCCACTTGCAGGGAATCTCAACAGAGCTTTATTATGGGATACTCTAGAGAACTCAGACTGTCAAGGGAAATTTGTAGGACAGCTTACCTCTGCTGATATAGAGTAGCATATGAGAGGCTACTTGAAGGTCGGAATGGGGAAATTAGCAAGTTAGGGATGTAAATAAATGTGGCCTGGGTCTGAAGTTCAGGGATGTAAAAGCCATTAAGGAGCACTACTTCTGCAGCTGGAAAGGTCACAAAAGATAGAGGGGAATGGCCCTAATATTGGAGAATGTTCTTTCTTTCATGGCTTCTCAGGTGATTCCTGTGTTTTCACTGCAATTTCCCATTACAATAAGCAAGGATTTGTGTTCAAGTGAGGTGTCTATTTGTCATCACCATTAGCTGGAGTAGTGGGTGCTGAATAACAAATATATCCTCCTCTGCTTTATCCTACTCCCCTGAAAGATATGTTTAGAACATCGAATGACTTTCATTGTTTGAAAAATTATGTGCCTTAGAATATTGAGTGAAAGAGGTCTAAATATTTTCTCACAGAACTATCAGAACACACGCCATAATTAATGGTTCTGTTAACTGATTTCCTTGTTCAATTATGAGCTGCATTGGGGCAGAGAGCAGGCCTCTGTTATTTTCCATCTTTACTGACCACTATTCCAAGCAGAAAATAGATTCTTGCCAATGTTTGTTGAATGATCGCATGAGTTAGTGAATAAACAGATATTCTGTAGTGTTGCTATGATCTAATTGTATTTTTTTCATGAGAATTTAAAATTATTTCACTAACTGAATCCTAGCTTCCTGCACAGCAGACACAACTATATTAGAGTTTAATACTATAACAGACCATGTCTGTTGTGTATATAATTTAGTTGGGAGTGGAGTATCTTTCCTTAAAGACCATCTGCATATTTTAAGAGCAGGGGTAGCGTGTGTAGTTTAAGCCTCCAGATTCTAATGCAATTAGGAACCAGCATGAAAGGTGCTGTAATGGGAATCTAATCAGGCCATCAATATTGGTAAAAGTGTTAATCAGTCAGCACAGCCACATCAGCCTGAAGAACAGAAAGTGCGTGTGTTTGACATTTATTTAACAGGAAGGCAATCATGTTTCAGTAGCACATGAAGGCTATAGCTCTGGGGACCACAGTAAAAAAGGAAGATTTGAATGTGAAAATGGAAAGACCAAATTCTTCAGGAAAGGACTGGCAGCAAATATAAACTAGACCAAAATGAATAACCATATGCAAGTAGCATTGGAATTCTTGGGACTAGAGTGATGGTAGTGTGGTGGCTCTGTAACCTCTTGAGAAAAGATTGATAGCTCTTTAGAAAAGGATGTAGACACATGACCATAACACACTGAGAAGTTCCCTCTACTGAGAAGGTGGTCCTTCCTTTAGAAACTATTTTCCAAGGAATATAAAATATGTTAGGTGCTTATGTCTTTCTCTCCCACTTTATAGTACACTGATGAGATGCTGTTTGTATTTATCTATATATTTCTACATAACATGCTTATTGTATTAGCCCATTTTCACACTGCAGTAAAGAACTACCTGAGACTGGTAATTTATGAAGAAAAGAGATTTAATTGAGTTACAGTTCTACATGGCGGGGGAGGCCTCATAAAACTTAACATTAATGGCAGAAGGTGAAGGGGAAGCAAGGAATGTTTTACATGGCAGCAGCAGAGAGAGAGAGAGAGCCGGGCAGAACTGCCAAAACAATTTTAAACCATCAGATCTCGTGAGAACTCACTTGCTATCAGAGAACAGCATGATGGAAACAGCCCCATGATCCAATCACCACCTACCAGGTCCCTCCCTTGGCACATGGGGATTATATTTTGAGATGAGATGTGAGTGGGGAGACAGAGCCAAACCATATCACTTATATTTCTCCCCTGTGGCCCCCCACCCACTGCTAAAGTTTTAATTCCTATCTACTTACTTTCAGCTATAGAAGATGAGGAGTTAAACCCTTTTTCACTTTTCTGGCCCATCACACACAAGCATACACGTATACACACTTACTGTAATTTTGGTTAGAATAATACACAATGTTTATGTTATTTCAATTATGTTACAAAATTCACAATTAAGCCAAAAGTAAATACTCAATGGCAAAAACTGTAATTGCTTTTGCACCAAGCTAATAGTACACTATGATAACTTTTCCTTTCCTGTCTATATTATGGCCCCACCATCTCCTCACCATGATAATATTTGTTGAGTTTTTCTTTCATCTACCAGTTTTCTTTGCAACTGTTGAAATCTCCTGCCAACATATTCAAACACATTAAATATCCTATCAATTTCATTTTCTTGAAAGTATTTTCACCTGGGACTTGTGACCTGCTGCAAATTGGCCAGTTGGTTCCCAGTCTGCTGAAGGGTTATCTTGCAATTTTTCTTAATATTTTCCCTTCCTTCTTGGCTTAATCTCCATTTCCTGGATTCCATGTCTTACTCTTCCTAGGTTCACTTCCTTATTTTGATAGATCACATCCTCTAGTAACTTCCTAAGAACAGATATACAGGAGATGATTTTTGGAGAACTTGAATATTTGAAAATGTCTTTATTTTAACCTTGGTGTTAATTGTTGATTTGGTTGGATTTGTATATTGGAAATAATTATCATTCAGATTGCTGATGAAAAGTCTGATAATAATCTGATTTTTCATTCTTTGCATAAAATCTGTTTTACTTTCTCTAGACGCATATGTCATCTGATCTTTTCCCTAAAGTTATGAAATATCATGATGATGTGCATTGGTATAAATTTATTTTTAGTTTTTAGACAGGGTCTTGCTCTGTTGTTCAGACTGGTGTGTGGTGGCACAATCTTGGCTCACTGCAGCCTCAACCTCCTGGGCTCAAGTGATCCTCCCACCTCTGCCTCCCAAGTAGCAGGGAATACAGGTGTGTGCCACAACACCTGGCAAGGTTTTTTTTTTTTTTTTAGTTTTCAGTTTTTGTAGAGACAGGGTCTTGCTATGTTGCCCAGGCTGGTCTTGAACTCTTGGGCTCAAGTGATCCACCCACTTAGGCCTCCCAAAATGCTGGGATTAATGGTGTGAGCCATTGCAGCTGGCCTGAATCCATTTTTAATCATGGTGCTGGGCTCTTGGCAGGCCTTTCCAATAAGGCAACCTGGATCCTCATTTCTGAGAAAATTTCTTGTAATGGTTATTTGACGACTTTCTTCCCTTCATTTTCTTTGTTCTTTCCTTTTGACACTCTTTGTATCTGGATATTGGTCTTCTGGGAGTGATCCATTAATTTTATTGTGTTTTCTCTATTTCTATATTTTTGTTATACATTCTTTATTCTTCTAAACGTTCTGTTAAAATTTTATTTTCATTTTTGCTGTCATATTTTGCATTTCCAAGAGCTCTTTTTGTTCTCTAAATACCCTTCCCTCTTTCTAAAATAGCTTTCACTTCTTTCTTCACAAGTGTAATGCCTTCTCTTATTCCTTTCTAGCTAATATGGATAATATTTTCAAACTTTTTAAAAATCTGTATAGTTTCTGTTTCCTTCATGTTGCTGTATCTGTTCTTTAATTCTTTTGGTTATCATCATTCATGTTAGATGTTTCCTCATGTATCTGAAGCAGGTGGTTTCTGCTTCATATTTAAAAATCAGACAATAACAAGTGGATTGAAGCCCTGTGCATGTGAGTGGACGTTCTTAATTGTGGTCCTCACTTTATCGTGATTAGGCTGACCCTTGCCTTAAGTAACTCAGCAACCCAAATGTCAATTTCTTTCAGTGTTTTCTCTTAGACTTCTCAGATTTCCAAAACAAGTCTTTTCCAGCTTCTTGACTGGAAAGTTTATATCTGGTTGCAGCATTCTGAGAGCCTAGAGGTGGGAGAAAGCTGGGGATCTGAACACTGATATATGAACACTGTACACTTCCTTAGACAGAACCTTCCTCCTTCCCCAAATTGAACTATATCTATGGTTGGTATTTGGCCAAACTGAGACTTTCTTTTACTTTACCAGAAAATGCAACTCCAGGCCAGGGGCGGTGGCTTATGCCTGTAATCCCAGCACATTGGGAGGCCGAGGCAGGTGGATCACCTGAGGTCAGGAGTTCAAGACCAGCCTGACCAATATGGAGAAACCCCGTCTCTACTAAAAATACAAAAAATTAGCCGGGCGTGGTGGCGCATGCCTGTAATCCCAGCTACTCGGGAGGCTGAGTCAGGAGAATTGCTGTAACCTGGGAGGCGGAGGTTGCGGTGAGCTGAGATCGTGCCATTGCACTCCAGCTTGGGCAACAAGAGCAAAACTCCATCTCAGAAGAAAAAAAAAAATTACAGCTCCAATCTTCTGCCAGGGTTAGAGAGTGACAGTGACTTGCATTTGCCTGGAGGCTTGTTTTTCAGACATTCAACCAGAACTTGTTTTAGCTTCATCTTTATTTTCTCATCCCAGGATACCTGGAACCACCCATTACTGAGACTTCATGGGTTCTGAAATAGTTTTTCTCCTTAGCTTTTCTGACTGGTAACTTGGGATTTTTTTTTAACCTCAGGTTTTCAATGCCAGTTACCACTCATCCATCTGCTTTTCAGTTTTCAAAACTCTTCTGCTTTTATATCTTCTTCCTTTCTCTTTGTCCTAGTGGGTTTATGCCTTTTAAAATATTCACTTGCAGTCATTTTAGAGCTAAATCATTGTGGTCAATACACATATTTAGCAATAAGTTTTCAGCTTTTTATTACCTCTTGTTATAAGTTATTTGTACAACTATAACTAAGGTAACTTCTGAACAAAGTTTATAATCCATGATGATGTTAAAGATCACTGAGGAAATAAATGAATTCCTCTTTGGTTTTATTACTCTACAGACAAGGGAAAGGGAATACAAATGACTTTATATTTCTCCTATGATGCACCATACTTGTATTTCTGTTGCTTATATATTCATTCATTTTTTAGTGAAATGAAATATCTAAGTCTCACCTCCTATCCACATTAGAACCAAGACTATCTTGGGTGGGGTCCATGTCAGGGGAGTTGGTGCTTGCAATTGAGTCTTAGAGGCTGCAAATTAAGGTAAAGTATTTTAATTTAGGTAGCTGGCATCAAAGGAAAATAAGAGAAAGGGCGAACATGGGAGCTAAAATTCTTATTAAACATTAAAGGTCAAAGTCAGATAAGCTAAAGGCTAACTTTGAGTCCGTGGGTAGAAAACTAGTCTGGGAATATATCAAAAATGCTTTAAGTCATATTATAAACTTTAAATTTTAAATATAGACAAAGGGTGCGTCTAAAAAATAGGGTCAGTTGTTAATGACATTTAGCATATGGAACTAAATTTCCAAGGGTCATTCAGAAAACCCTGGCCAAAAAACTTAGTATTGGGAACCAGGCAGATCTCAAACCTTATAGAAACAGAAAGATTGTTGTGGATGAATTTACAGAGTTTGAGATTCTCTTAGTATTGGCTATTGGATGTACAGGAGGGTTTGCTTTAAAAGCATATAGGAAGACATATTATCACTTCTCAGATGCTTCTCAATGATTATCTGAATGAGAACACATTCATGATGTCTCTATAGGGCACTCTTGAACATAAAATGTGTTTAGACCTTAGCATCACAGCTGGTAGAGATAGAAAAGGAACACAAGGCTGGTGGAACAAGGGCAGGAGAAACCTCCCCTGGCTCTGAAGGGTAGCCTTTGAGGGACTGTTGAACTATACCATGCATACTTCATTTATTTATTTACTCATTAATTCTTTCAGTGAATACTTATTTATTCATCTCTGCCTGCCAGACACTATACTAGATACTGGAGATGCAGTCGTGAGCAAGATACACTCTTCTTTCTTTGAAGACCTTATACGCTTTCAAAAATCTCAGACGCAGATCAAGCAAGGATTACATTGGAGATTCAATCAGCAGATAGGAAAGTAATAAACAAAGTCCAGGGAGGAAGTGATATTTAAAGTGACACAAGCTGGTGTCAGCATCATGAACTAGGAGATCATTCCATTCACATCAGAATGGATGCTCAGAGAGTAGACTCATTCACTCATTTCTTCATCCCTTCACATGCACTTACTGAACATCTTACCATGTACCAGGCACCATGCTAAGGATCAGCGTATCAAAGATAGGCTGTTAGGTAAGATATACATGAGATAACATGGTTCTGCCCCCAGAGAGCATGCAGAAACATAAATAAACAATTATAATATAGTGTGAGAAGTGCTCAAATAGAGTTAGTACAGGCTGCATGTGAATATTTAGGAGTGACACTTAAACTAAACCTTGGAAATCAGGGAAGATTTCTTGAAGGAAATGGCATTTATGCTGATACCTGAATGATGCAAAGTTCTGAAGAATGTTTCTCTTCACCCAAGATGGGGTGCTACCAGAGTCAGAAGGGAATACAAATTCTGGCCAGAAAATGGTAGGTGTTCATGTGCAGTTTCAATTGTGGTGAAAACTGAGGTTAATGTAGGAAAATTGATGCAAATAGGTGATATCAAGTATGTTACTTTTCCCTTCTGTGCCCCAGTTTCCTCATTTTCAAAATGAAAACTATAATAGAATCTCTTTTCTGTGGTTGTTGTGAGGGTCAAAGAAATGATATATGTAAAACAGAACAGTAGCTGGGTCTTATAAGTAAATTTTAGTTAATAATAATTATTATCAACCGGCTCCAAAACATGTGAGGTGAGGAAAACCTATGCCTCAAAGATTCTGTGGATGCCCAGAGCTTGTTCCTGGAATGCTGGGTGCCAGAGCTAGGCTGGTAAGAGTAATATTAGATCTTCTAAGGTTTCAAGCTAACATGACTCATATTTTGTTTCCTTCAGGATTGGCTTAGAACAGACAATGGAGGCTCAGTATGACAACATTAACCAAGAATAACATACCACTGTGTCTTAGTCAGCTCAGGATACTCTAACAAAATATTATAGACTGGGTGGCTTAACAACAAATATTCATTTTTCACAGTTTTAGAGGCTGAGAAGTCCAAGGTCAAAGAGTCAGCAGATGTATTAGTCTTTTCTCACACTGCTAATAAAGATACACCCAAGACTGGGTAATTTATAAAGGAAAAAGGTTTAAATACTTGTAGTTCCACAAGGCTGGGGAAGCCTCACAATCATGGTGGAAGGCAAAAGAGGAGCAAAGGGATGTCTTACATGGTGGCAGGCAAGAGAGCTTGTGCAGGGGAGCTCTCATTTATAAAACCATCATATCCCGTGAGTCTTATTCACTACCACAAGAACAGTGTGGGGGAACCACCCCCATGATTCCATTATCTCCACCTGACCCCTCCCTTGACATGTGGGGATTATTACAATTAAGGTAAGATTTGGGTGGATACATAGCCACACTGTATGAGCAGAGTTTGCCCCTGGTGAGGGCCCTCTTTTGGCTTGCAAACAGCCACCTTCTTGCTGTGTCCTCACCTAGTGTCTCTTCTTATAGGGGCATTAATCTTCTCTTGGGGGTTCCACTCTAATGATGTCATCTAAAAACCTAATTACATTTCAAAGGCTCCACCACCTAATACCATCATATTGAGAGTTTGAACTTCAATATGTGAATTTGGGGTGACAAAAATATTTAGCCCATAACAGAATATCATTGTGGGCCAGGTACCATTTTTGTTGTTGGGACACATTGAAAAAAAAAAAGATGTGCAGAGCTATCCTTAAGAAAACCAAATTATATTTCCAGGTCAGGGCATGGGGCTGATGAAATACTCATTGACAAATAAATACGTAAAAGGGAACATAGGTATCTTAATATGGAGTAATTGGAAAGGGAGCTCTGCTCAGCTAGAATGCTCTATGCCAGAGAGAAAGAGCATTGCAGACGGAAGAAAGAATGATTGTGCCAAAGATCTTCAGATGGTTAGTTGTTATTCCTGATGATCAGAGGCAAGGAAGGAAGACACGGGCCTCAGAAATTTAGTTTTTGTAGTGTTGTTCGAAGGTTGATTGGATGTCCCTTTGAGAAGATAAATTAAATGCTTATGTAGACTACCTTTGCAAACCACGATACATGCTCTGCTCTACTGGGACACCACAGAATACATCTGTCTCATGCCTCAGAACTTTGACAAGCGGTGATCTCTCTGGGATACTCCTTTCTTGTCTGCCATATAGTCTGATATTTTGTCCAATACTTAATTCATGTATTTCTTGACAATTTTTTACCTAGACCTATACTAGATAGTTTAGGATGGTAAGAATACAAAGAACACCAATTCTCTGCTTCCAAAAGCATACAGTCTAGTTAGAGAACAATATAGGGCACATTACTGAAAAGAGCAATGGAAGTTTGGGAAGTTTGGGCAAGAGGATTCTGAAATTTCCCTTCTTCTACTCCCTTTTCCCAACAGTAATGTGGCCCTGGCAATGTAGTATAGTTCCCGGAAAGAAAATGAAACTGATGTCACCCAAGATACATTTTAATTTACACCTCTCAAACTTTCATAAACAGAACATGAGGCTTTCTAGATTTCTTAGGCAGTACAGTGCAAATAAATCTGTTATATGCTCCAGCATTTCAATATAATGACTAAAAGACTAGGTCCAGCCAGGAGTGGTGGCTTATCCCTATAATCCCAGCACTTTGGGGCACCAAGGTAGGAGGAACACTTGAGTCCAGGAATTCAAGACCAGCCTGGGCAATGCGACAAGTCTCCATCTCTGCAAAAAGAAAAATTTAAAAAGTAAAATAAGAGACTAGGTTTAGAAAAGGTAACATTGAGTAAGTGTACTTTGTGAAAATTCTACGTGTTTAAACAGGCATTTGATGAGACTTTTGGAAAACAACTACAACAAAGGAAAATTCTATGTAAATGATGTTAGCCTGGCCTGTTTGAAAACTATTAAAACAAGTCTGGTCCATATCAAAGTGACGTCAAAGGAGTTGCTTGGGGGACTTTGATAAACTCTGCTTTCCCCGTAACCTTAATCCTAACCCTAACGCAATTCCCAAATATACATTTGCAGTAATGTGCATATTAAAGTCCTGCTTCAAATCAAATCCCCAGCTTCCAACTAAATAGCTGTCCATAAACTTTTTATATAGAAATTCTGGAGCTGACTCTGAGACTGCATAGCATAAAACTTATGAAAGGATTTGTCTCAGCAGAAAACTCTGCAGTGTTTCCTGATGGCGAGGATTCAAAAACCAACTTACCTACCAAAGCAGGTTTTGATGGATAAATCTAGTTTGGTTTGGAAACAAGTGTCTTCTGCAAAGTCTGTTTATGGCTTGAAAGTTGTATTTATTGCCATTTTATTTTTTTTTGTTAACCCCATACTTTATGTAAGATCTTTGTTTTGCCAGACAAGTTTTGCTGACCGTGGTGCTTTTTAGTCATATAGTGTAACTTTGAAAATAGAGGAACAATTACTAAATTTCCAACTTTGTCCAGATAATTTGGGAAGTAGGTAGGGACAGATTTACAAGTATAGAGTAGCCATTTAGAACAGCGTGTGCATAATTAATATGGCAGTTGACCCCCAGCCCTCTTCTTTGAGTTTACTCAATAATTCTATCCTTTTGTCAAAGTATTAGTAAATAATATAGAATAATTTAAAATGAAGGACAAAGAAGAAGTGAGTTTACTTCGTACCCAACACAGCAAATAATTTGAAAAAATGTCTTAGACATTTTGGTTTTCATGAAGAACCTCTGAAGCTGCGTGATTCACTAGGGATTCTCCCTCTCAATCACTGACCACCCCCTCATCTCTCCCGCACCCCTCAGTGTTCAGTACAGTTCTTTCTCTGTTTTCTTGTTTATGGATAAAGTCTTCTATCCTAGGAAATTCAGGCAAATCCTGGAGTGGCAGGCACTTATCCTACCTTCGTAGTGTGACATCTCCCCTGCCTGGTTACCTAATGGTGTATGGTAGCTGCTTGAACTCTGACGGCCTCGTGGTGAGTCAAGGCCATGGTGCCCAACCAGGCAACACATGTCCCTTTGACATGACTTTGATATAGACCATGCTTCTTTTTATAGTTTTCAAACAGGCCAGGCTAGCATCATTTACATAGCTTCCCGGAGACTATAAAACTTTCAAGGGAAACAATCCCATGGCACCCACACAGCACACAAAGAGCCAGAAAATTAGCTCAAAAGTAGCCTTGAGATGGGAGGCAGCCTGGATCTCTAGAGTCATCCTGCTGCCACCCAAGAGTGTCCCCATATGTAAGTCTTAATAAAGCCATCCACTTGTCCAGCTGGACTTGTCTGAGTTGTTATTCTGACTCTTGGAAACTTCCTATTTTGGGAGTTGGGAAGGATATTACAGTCCCAAGGTTTTCTTGTTACAACCTGGAGTGCAGGAAATTTTTTCCATAAAGCTCTTCTCTTTGCAACGAAATTAAGTCAAACCAGATGCTAGGATGGTTATTGATGAACTGTTCATAGGGAGAAGTTGAACTAGAAAGAAATCTAGAGAAAAGTTGGAACTTTAATCAGATAGGCAAGCAGTGTGTTTGCAAATCTTACTTTGGTGTCTTTATAGGACATGCAGAGCAATGGAGACTATCCGATCTCAGTGAGAATCCTTATTTATTACTGTAGCCAATCTTTACAGTCCTTTTTTGCGTGCTTTTGGTTTTGTATTTTAGTAAAACTGTTCATGTGAACTTTTGAGCTGAATGCAGTTTTCCTAAGGAATGAAGTGAGCATTTCTTCGCCCCATGAGGAGTATCAAGTTTGAGCCCGGTATAGAACATCAGAAAATTGAAGCTGAAGAAAATAACCCAAGGGGCACATAGGGGGGTGAATTTTATCTCTTTTCCATTGTGATCCAACATCTCAGATCCAAAAGAGTGGACATTTTAAATAATATTTCAAGTAACAAAATAAGACTCACTCTTAAAGATTCTAAATTTGGCCTTTTTTTTTCCCCCCACAAGACTTTCCCTTTTGATTGTCCTGCTTTGATTATTATTTATTGAAAATTACTTTAGGCAATTTCCATTTATCTACTCTGTGCTTTTTTTGGTGCATTACTTAAATAGCTCTGAAATGATAACATATTGTGCTAAAAGAAAATGGTAATTTACATTTGCCCACAAAATGACCATAAATTCCAAGGACAATAAATCGCTGTAATTATCTGAAATTCAGGAACGTAGACGTTCAACAACAAAGACTTTTCTGTAACATAGATAGTTTTTTTATTATATAGATATCCTTAATGCTAACATCAATTTGGAGATGAAGCTATCTATGAGAATATGTGTTTGTATGCTTTTACTATCTTTAAGCCTATGGCATTGATTTACAAGAAGATGGAGTAGTTTCATCTGCTTAACGAATGGGCAAGGAAGGAAATACTAATAAGTAGCATGAGTCATGTTACTAATTTCATATTATCTTTATTAGTTTTGTGTTTAAGAAGTTTTACCTAATGACATTTTAGAATTCAAAATTATTGAAGAAACTTTATCTGACCTTTCTTTTTTATGTCAACGTTAGCAGTTCAATAAAAGAAATCAACATATACCGGGGTTCTGGCAATATTACCATTTTCCTATTTCATTTTCTTTATTGTTACAAATACCTAACAAGTTTTTGTTACTTGTGACCTTGAAATAGTTTTAAGTGCAGCACTTGGAATCCACAGGCTATCAGCTAGAATCTATGGAAGTGTATTGCTTTGTTGCTTCTTCAATTTCCATTTTCTAATAAACAATATGTGCTTGCATTACGTAAGTGTCTACTTTGCAAAGGACAAGTAGTCACTCTAATATTTGGAAATGGAAGCATTTTCCAAATGTTCACAGAGAGTGTTAACTGGTTGGATATCATAAGTGAAGTGGTGATCACATTATGGTTTAGAGGTAAAAACAAAAAGCAAAAACCAAAAAAGAAATCCTCATTACTTTGCATGTTTGACCTTGACAGGCTATTTTTACTCCATGATCTATGACAGTAATAACAGTATTTGACTTATGTTTCCTCAGAGTCTCCCAGCGAGGTTAGTGGAAATTTTAAACAATTTGAAGTCAGCAGATACAGGTTACACTGCTGACAGCAAAGTTTTAAAAATGATCATTAAATAGATGAACCCCAGTGATTTCATTTTTAGATCAGAAATAAAACATGGAAATCTTTACAGGCTTTAGTGAAAATCTAAGGCCACAGAAATATTTTAAATCTCCAGAGTATTATAATACACAAAGGGTACTTGATATGGTTTGGCTCTGTGTCACCACCCAAATCTCACCTTGAATTGTAATACTTCCCAGGTGTCAAGGGTGGGACAAGGTGGAGGTAATTGGATCATGGGAGTTTCCCCCATGATGTTCTTGTGATAATGAGTAAGTCTCATGAGATCTGATTCTTGTATAAGCATCTGGCGTTTCTCCTGTTGGCATTTCTCCTTCCTGCCACCTTGTGAAGAAGGTGCCTTGCTTCTCCTTCACCTTCCACCATGATTGTAAGCTTCCTGAGGCCTCCCAAGCCATGCTGAAGTGTGAGTCAATTAAACCTGTTTCCTTTATAAACTATCCAGTCTTGGACAGTTGTTTATAGTAGCATGAAAAAGGATTAATACGTTGCTACTCTGTATATTTACTGACTGTAAACATTTCTATTAACCATTTTACTCGATTCAAACAAATCATTAAATTTTAGAGTATAATAAAGCACTATCATTTCTAGAGCATAAAAGGCACTATACTAGGCACATGGCATGCAAGATTTGTCTTTAAAATAATATGACTATACATATTACAATTAAAAATCAAAAGACAAAAGTATGTAGAGAGATAACTAGAAGTTCTTTGTTAACAAAATTTTTTTGTGAGAAACTCTAATGTATTTTTTTTATTTTTATTTTTTTTGAGATAGAGTATTGCTTTGTCCCCCAGGCTGGAGTGCAATGCCACGATCTTGGCTCACTGAAACCTCAGCCTCCCAGGTTGAAGCAATTCTCCCACCTCAGCCTCCCAAGTAGCTGGGACTACAGGCATGCACCACCACTCCCAGCTAATTTTTGTTTTGTTAGTAGAGACAGGGTTTCACCACGTTGGCCAGACTGCTCTCGAATTCCTGCCCTCAAGTGATCCGCCCATCTCGGCCTCCCAACGTGCTGGGATTACAGTCATGAGCTACCACACCCAGCCACTAATGCATTTTTTAATTGAGGTAAAATAAATACTGTAAAGTGCATAAATCAGTGTATAACTTGAAGTTGTACATATATACATATACCATGTAAACACCAAAAATCACTTTTCAGAATGATGCCTTATATTTTTCCTGAGTTCCTATTCTCACCTCCTTCTGCAATATCCAGTACAGTGACTCCTTCACCACTGATTTGTTTTGCTTATTTTTGACTCACAAACATGATATGAACTCCTTTGTATCTGACTTCTTAAAGTCACCATTGTCAGTGAGATTATTCATGTCATTACATTCAACATTAGTTTATGTTTTTTTAGATGCTATATAGTATACCATTTTATAAAGACACCAGGATTTGTTTATATTCCCTCTTGTTTATGGATTTCTAGGTTGTTTCCAGGTTTTGGTTGTTATGAATAAAGCTTCTATAAACATCCTAGTGTTCACATTTTGATGGATGTATGCATTCATTTTTCTAGAGAATTGTGCTTTTTAATCTAAATAAATTTTGGAAAATTCTATCTTAAATTCTATTTAATATTATTGCCCTTGCCTATTTCTTATCCTACTGGTTTTCTTCTTCTGGAACTTCTACAGTCACGTTGGAATTCTGCCTTTATCCCCACATCCTCTTCTTTTTCTCTTATGTTTTTCATTTCTTTGTCCTTCTGCATAGCTTTTCTGAGAGAATTCCCTGATTTAAATTTTCAGATCTCTAATTAAATCTTCAACTTTGTAAAATCTACTGTTCAGCCTATATCTATTAAATTCTTATATCAGTACTTATGTTCTAAGTTTTTAAGTACTCTTCTATTTTTTTTCAATGAAGCTTTTTCTTCTGTTTTTTTCAATGATTGTACCATCTTCTTAAATACCTCTGAAACTGTTTTTCTGGTCTTAATATTTCCTTTTTTTCTGTATTAATATTTTGCTTATGATTTCATTTTTCTACTTAAGATTTATTTGTCTCTTTCATGTTACATATCTTCAAATGTCTAT
Organism: Trachypithecus francoisi; assembly: GCF_009764315.1. Lineage (NCBI taxonomy): Eukaryota > Metazoa > Chordata > Mammalia > Primates > Cercopithecidae > Trachypithecus > Trachypithecus francoisi. The sequence goes on along the minus strand of NW_022681460.1, from coordinate 15,398,143 downwards.
TGATTCTTGATTATTTGCATTTATAGATGAGGATCCTTGCTGATCAAAATTATTGGCCAGGATGCATTTTCTCTATCCAAGTGAACAATTGTTTCTCTTGGCAGTAAATGCAAATATAGAATTGGATTATAGTAGCTGTAGCTCAAGTAGTTGAATGTGGTGTGTGTGTGTGTGTGTGTGTGTGTGTGTGTGTGTGTGTGTGTATGTACTGGGGAAAGAAGGGGGCATATGACCAGATTATGAAACTTCTTTGACTTCTGAGCAGGTGGTCCTTGTCTTTGGGGATAATTACAAGCTACCTGGGAGCACTTTCATTTCTTTCTGGCACCACTGCCTACTTTACTAATATTCGATTGCAGAATTTCCAGTTTGAAACTTATTGCATGATTATATCCTCAGGGTAGAACCAATAGTGAACTGCTCTGTTCTTCAACTAATTACCTGGCAAGAGGCCCATTGACCGTTCCTTTTCATAATCACTCTGCTTTAATCATGCTGGAGGTTATTCTTGGGTTCTGTTATTAAGATTCATTTGTAAAAGGTCCTATGCTTTTACTGTATGACTTTGATATTTTCTTGCCTTGCTTGGGTTTTTCTTGTCCTGCTGTCATTTGCTTTATATTTTCTACAAAGTTGACGATTCTGATCAACTGGTGACACCCTCTGAGACATTCAGCATTGCCATAAATTTATTTGCATTTGTGTTGTACCTTTTGAATGGAATTTGAGATTGAGGAGAAATACTTGACCCTACTTACTTATTTTGAGCCAGATAGCTCTTGTAGGTTATTTCCAATATTTTCACCCATCATACAACCTCAGAAATATTAAATAACATACCAAAATTTATGTAGCTGTTATATACAGAAGTCTGATTAATTTTAAAATCCAAGTTATTTTCAGTACCTCCACCTTATTTTAAACTAGAAAAACAAATGCCCAAAGGATCAGATCAGTGTGCTATTAATTTAGGATTTTAAGTATTATTTATCTCTTCATTTCAGTACTTTTGAGTTTAATGCCGGACTTATTAAAATAAAAAGTAATTACAGATAATGGATCTGACAGCATGGATGGATTAGTGTATTCAATAGTGGTTTGATCATTAGAGGGAAAATACTAATTTAAAGCTCTACATTCTATTCTTTAAGCCCATTTTTCATTTTTGTAATAATATAAAGTTTATTTCCGATTATGTGTAATTTAAAGATTTAATTCTATCTTTGGATAGAGGAAGGAGAGAAGAATATTATTGTGCTAATAGTTTTTCATGAAGTTTTCCATTTAAAATTGTAATGTTAGAATATTGAAAATAGGACTCATTAATGTTTAAGTTTAAGAAGAAATTAGTTGTTTATCTAAAATAGCACTGCTTTTGACTAAATTATTTTTTTAAAAAATTACAGTTTTTGGAATGCTAATTGGTAGTTTAATTTAAGCTTTGAATATTCCTCATATTTTTCTTTGAGCAGAAGACCCTACAGTTGAACGAACTAATCACATCAAATATAAATTTATTTTAGTATATAGTTATTCAAATAATAAAATTTTGATTTTAAGTTAGAATATTAAAGTTATATTAGACTTATATTACCTGATGCAGTGATATTGCAATAAAATTGTAACATTGGTTAACTTAATTTAACTTGAGAAAAGAACAAAGAAGCAAATGGGCTTTACATTAGGAAAGCTAAACTCTGGCTTTTCAAAGGACACAGATTACAAGAGGATAATGTTACTGTAGTGGATTGGAGCTTCCTTTTTAAAGTAATACTGTTCACAGTGTCGGTTTCTGGTGATCACCAGTGGTGGCAGTAATTACAGTGAGGGGTATTACTGACAATGAGACAAAGATGTGTAAGACTACAGCCTTTTTTTTTTTTTTCTAAACTTGGACTCTGAGTTAAATCTTTTTTCTCCCTCCTGAATTTGATATGATGACATTATTGAACAGGACATTTTTCCATGACAATTTGAGCTGTTATTAATAAAACATCTCCTGTTACATAATAATTGAATCCATTTAATTAAAGTTAATGTAATGAAAATAATAGAAAAAGGTAAGACTTTCCCCTGATGAGTCATTAATGAGTGATGGTAATCAGCATGGATTAAGCCAAAAAGAAAATAATTCCAGGAGATGAGCTTGATGACCCTTCTTCAATATGTCTTGGTTTCCTTATAATAAAATTTTAGTAGGAAATGCTAAATTATGCATCTTTCTCTTAATAACCACTGACATCAACTCAGTATGTCATAATCTCCATTGTCTGACACATCTTGATGCAGATTAGCATATCTCTGACCTTCTTTCGTCTCTCTATTGGCTCTACTAGAAAAATTCTGAAAATATGTCTTTCTGCATCTGAAACAACCAACTATGGATTCTCAAGCCCCCCACCTTTTAATCTCCACAGTTAATATATCTACAAGGGATTATTTTCACTCAAAGGTCAAGAAAGTATATATGGAACAATTAATGAGTACATATTATTGAATTATCTGTTCCTAATGATTATTCTATTAGCTGGAAAATGATTGTGGTAATTATAAGCAGAGCAGATATATGAGCTCATAACAATTGTGTAGATTTAAATTTTCACTCATGGTCTCTCTCATAAAAAATTCCAAATGATGATTGAGTATATTTCATTTTCTATGTTATTAGCATTTAGCAACTGTTTTGCATAGATATTGAGAAATCAAAATTGACTCACAGTTCAGGAAGGCTGAATTCTCCAAAGCATGCAATTATGACCCATATAATGAGTTCTTGGAGATTTGATGTTAAACGGACATTGCTATTAACTCTGAAGCAAAGAGAATGAACTTAGAATAAAAGGAAAATCATGTGTCAGGAGATAAATAAAAAGGCAGGGAATTAGTCCACATTTTAAAAGATATTTTAAATATTATAAAATGATTTACATTTAACTTTCTTTCTTACTTTTTTTTTTTTTTTTTTTGAGACGGAGTCTCGCTCTGTCGCCCAGGCTGGAGTGCAGTGGCCGGATCTCAGCTCACTGCAAGCTCCGCCTCCCAGGTTTAGGCCATTCTCCTGCCTCAGCCTCCTGAGTAGCTGGGACTACAGGCACCCGCCACCTCACCCGGCTAGTTTTTTGTATTTTTTTAGTAGAGACAGGGTTTCACCGTGTTAGCCAGGATGGTCTCCATCTCCTGACCTCGTGATCTGCCTGTCTCGGCCTCCCAAAGTGCTGGGATTACAGGCTTGAGACACCGCGCCCGGCCTCTTACTTTTTTCCTATCATGCACACACATGACAAACTACTATGGAACCCACTATAGAACTCTACTGGATGTAAGCAGAAACTAGGGTGTTACACTGTTACTCCTTGTATACTCTTGAGGGACATGATCATTAAAATAATTAAACAGCACCATTTTATGAGACTAAAACCAGGCTCTACTACTGAATAAAGCTTGGGTCACTCCACCAGGTAAAGAACCATGACCAACTGAGGTACTTACTGAAGACAAAGGGTATACAAAATGGAATCACAGAAGGCAGTTGTAAATACCAGTTACCGCCATGTGGCCATTTACAGAAATAAGGACTGTAACTTATTTCTTCTTTATTTTATTATGAATATTGTGTGTGTATGAGTGTGTATGCATATAGCAAATTGCTTTGTTTTCTTCTTCCTCTTATTCCCTTATCATGTAACATAAAATGTATTGACTTGATATCATAGTATTTAAGTATTGTTAATTTTACATCATAGTATTTAAGTTGCAGAATATCAAGGAAAAGAGTAAACATCATTTAAGAACGTCACCTCCTCTTCTGGGAAGAAATTAGTGTATTTCTGGTTGCATGTAGAATAATTGTATTATGTTAGGTTGAATTATGATCTTGTTACTGTCCTTTTTTGGAGATTAAGTATGATTTAAGGAAATGTGTGAGTGCCAATTTGACAAGGGGTGGTACATTTATGATGTGTCAATTTGACTGGGGTACAGTGTGACCAGATATATGGTTAAATGCTCTTCTGGGTGTGTCTGTTAGGGTGTTCCTGGATGGCATTAACACCTGACTCAGTAGACTGAGTAAGGCAGATTGCCCTTATCAATGTGGGTGGGTCTTATCCAAGCCACTGGAGGCCCAAATAGAACAAAAGATGGAGTAAGAGAGAATTTTCTGTCTACTGACTTTTCTTTTAAGCTAGGACATCCATCTTCTCCTATACTTGGACTGAACTTACACCATTGGTTCTCAAGGTCTCAGTCTCAAACTTGAACTATGCCCTTGGCTCTTCCAGGTCTCCAGCTTACCAACTACAGATTCTGGGACTCCTCGACCTTTATAACTTTCAATATTGCTCCTCTAGGCTTGTGTGAGCCAATTCCTTAAAATAAATCTCGTGTATGTGGGTGTTTATGTGTGTGTGTGTCTTCTATTCCTTTTGTTTATTTGGATAAACCAAACTGATAGCAGGTGAAAAAAATTTGATTTGTCTCTTGATTATGCTAGCCAGAGAACAGTTATGATTTATTTCATTTCATAGCTTTCATTTTTTAAAGGAATACAGTCTTCAAATATATTAAACAATACCAATTGGATGGGAGATGCTTCTAATATTTTGTGGTTGGTAAGTCTATTTTTTTTGTGCTTTCCATGGCAATATCACATTTGTCTACTTGTACCTTGCATGACTTAGATATCAAATGGCCAGTTGCAGCAGGTCCACTTTGGCTCATCATGATAAATATTAGCAAATAACAATTTGGTGGTATGAATGTGTGAAGTGCAGCATGGATACGTGTATTAGTCTGGTCTCATGCTGCTATAAAGAAATACCTGAGACTAGGTAATTTATAACGGAAAGAGGTTTTAGTTGACTTACGGTTCCACATGGCTGGGTAGGCCACAGAAAACTTACAATCATAGTGGAAGGCAAAAGAAAAGCAGGCACTTTCTACATAGGGTGGCAGGACAGAGTGAGTGTAAGCAAGGGAAATGCCAGACACTTATAAAACCAGATCTCATGAGACTCATTCACTATTATGAGAACAGCATGGGGAAAACTGCCTCATGATCCAATTACCTCCCTCTGGTCCCACCCTTGACACGTGGGGATTATGGGGATTATAGTTCAAGAAGAGATTTTGGGTGGGGTCACAGTCAAACCATATCATTCTGCCCCTGGCCCCTCCCAAATCTCATGCCCCTTTCACATTTCAAAACCAATCATGCCTTCCCAACAGTGTCCCAAAGACTTCACTCATTCCAGCATTAAAGTACAAGTCCAAAGTCTCACCTAAGCCAGGGGAATTCCCTTCTGCCTATGAGCCTGTAAAATCAAAATCAAGTTAGTTACTTCTTAGATACAATGGGGGTACAGGAGTCGTGTAAATATACCCATTCCAAATGGGAGAAATTGGCCAAAAGGAAGGGGTTACAAGACCCTTGTAAACCTGAAATCCAACAAGGCAGTCAGCTCTTAAAGCTGTAAAATGGCCTCCTGTAACTCCATGTCTCACATCTGGGTCACATTGATGTAAGACATGGGCTCCAACAGCCCTGGGCTGCTCTAGCCCTGTGGCTTCACAGGATACAGTCCCCCTCCTGGCTGTTTTCACAGGCTGGCATTGAGTGTCTGTGACTTTTTCAAGCTTATGTTGCAAGCTGCAGTAGAACTACCATTGTGGGGTCTGGAGAACGTAGATCCTCTTTGCACAGTTCCACTAGGCAGTGCCACAGTGGGGACTCTGTGTAGAGCTCCAACCCCACATCTCCCTTCCACACTGCACTAGCAGAGGTTCTCCATGAGGTCTCTACCCCTGCAGCAAACTTCTGCCTGGATATCCAGGCAGAATCATACATACATATATCCAGGCAAATGCATACATATGCATCTTTTCCATACCTCTTCTGATATCTAGGCAGAAGTTCCAAAACCTCAGTCCTTGACCTCTGTGCACCCACTGTCTCAACACCACATGGAAGCTCCCAAGGCTTGAAGCTTGCACACTGTGAAGCCATGGCCTGAGCTGTACCTTGGCCCCTTTTGGCCATGGCTGGAGCTGGAGTAGCTGGGGCACAGGGCACCATGTCCCTAGGCTGCACAGAGCAGAAAGGCCCTGGACACCACCCATGAAACCATTTTTCCCTCCTAGGCCTCTGGGCCTGTGATGAGAAGGGCTGCCCTGAAGGTCTGTGACATGCCTTGAAGACATTTTCCCCATTGTCTTAGTGATTAACATTTGGTTCTTTGTTATATATGCAAATTTTTGTAGTTGGCTTAAATTTCTCTTCAGAAAAATGGGTTTTTCTTTTCTATCACATTGTTAGTCTGCAAATTTTTTAAACTTTTATATTCTGGTTTCTCTTAAATGCTTTGTCATTTAAACATTTCTTCCACCAGATATCCTAAATCATCTCTTTTAATTTCAATGTTCCACATATCTTTAGGACAGGGGCAAAATGCTGCCAGTCTCTTTGCTAAAACATAGTGAGAGTCACCTTTGCTCCAGTTCCCAAGAAGTTTTTTATCTCCATCTGAGACCACTGCAGCCAGGACTTCATTGTCCATTACTATCAGCATTTTGGTCAAAACCATTCAACAAGTCTCTTGGAAGTTCCAAACTTTCTCACATCATTCTGTCTTCTTCTGAGCCCTCCAAACTGTTCCAACCTCTTCCTGTTACCCAGTTCCAAAGTTGCTTCCACGTTTTCAGGTATCTTTACAACAGTCCCCCAACTACCTAGGTATCAATTTACTGTATTAGCTCATTCTCACACTGCTATGAAGAAATACCAAAGACTGGGTAATTTATAAAGGAAAGAGGTGTAATTGACTCACACCTCCACAAGGCTGGAGAGACCTCAGCAAACTTACAATCATGGCAGAAGGCAAAGGAGAAGCAGGCACCTTCTTCACAGGTGACAGGAGAGAGTAAGTACAAGCAGAGGAGATGCCAGATGCTTATAAAACCATCATGTCTCATGAGAGTCACTCACTATCACAAGAACAGCATGGGAAAACTGCCTCCATGATTCAATTACCTCCACCTGGTCCCACCCTTGACATGTGGGGATTATGGGAATTATAACTCATTATGAGATTTTGGGCAGGAACACAGTCAAACTATATCAATATGTTAATATCCACAGTAATGTTTGGGTTGTCTTAGTGAAGTCTGAATGAGATATTAACATATATTGCTTCATTATAAACTCAGCAGGATTGATTCAATTTGTTTAATATGAAAAGATAAGTTGAAGGTTAGTCTGGCTGACTGTACAAAGAGCTGGACTGAAAAGATCTGGATTCACCATCTGGCTTTGCCTATTACTGTTCTAGCCTCTTCTTTTTTCTTTGTCCAAATACTTAACTCCTGAAGTTCAGTTTAATCCTCTTAGATGTCTCATTCTCAAATTTGTTTGGCACATTTAAGGTGATATTTTATAGTATAAGGTGACTCATGTATAAGATAATAAAAATCATCATCATCATCATCATTATAATACCTACATAAATTTATAAAATTTTCACAATACTTTCTCCAAAAACAAGTCCCTATGTTTCAGGGCCTTCTGAATAGCCACTTTCATCTGCTCTACCACAATCCTCCACCTGTACTGACCCAGTAGGGAGGACTGGTGTCAGGCTCTTTTCCTTCTCATTCAGTGTCTTGTTCTGCTACTACTTAGATTAGGTACCACTGACAAATTGAGATCACCTGAGATAACATTGAATCACTGTCGGTAGAACATAACTATAATTATTGCAGTAGTGGTTTGATATAAAATCAGAAAGCCTTTGAATTTTGAAACATAGTCAATAAATTTCTGTTCAGTATGGTTCTTGATTAAAGTTTCACATCCGCTTTCCATAGGAACATAAAAAATTTGGTGAGTTATGGTGAGTTGCCTAGAAATTTATGAATCTTTCAAATATTTTCTGAATAAAAATAAATTCTAGTTTTGTCCTGTTACATTCCTGCAAGAAACAGATTCTAGCGAATGCTTTGATGGGACCAATTCTGCAAAGAACAATGGGTTCATTGGTCATGATATGGCAATAGCTACTTTCTAGAAGAACAATAAGATTTTACTTATTTTTCTATTAACTCATGTTGATAGCTTGTGATCAGTATGAAACCCTTAGTCACTCACTGTCCTCTATTATCAGCTATCTACCATAAGGTGCAAGTCACTTTGATTTGATCAACCAGAGAGCCTGGTCAGGGAGATCTTGTAAGACATCAACTTCTAATGGAAAGAGTACAGCAGAATATGGAATCTGCAATAACAGATGGTCCAAGGCATCAGCTTTCAACATTGCTCTTCTAGGCTTGTAGATAAGCATGTAGTTGAGTGCACTGAACTAATCAAAACCCAAGAGCAGCATATGTGCTGTCATAATTAACTGGTAAAAGGTTGGACATTATTTCAGACCTTTGTGCATGCTATAAAGCTTTGCTTCTCATAGTGTGGTCCTCAGATCAGCAGTATGCAACCCCAGAGAGCTTGCTGAGAATGCTGACTCTTAGGCCTGACCCCAGATGCTAAACCAAAATCTGCATTTTATCAAGATCCCCAAGTAATTTGTATAATGATTAAAGTTTGAAAACACTGCTCTAAATTTGTGGCAGATGGTGCCATCAAAATAGGATTTTTAGCCTTCCTGGTGTGTCATTTTAATTTATTGTTCTGTTTTCTTCTCTAGCTTGATTTTTGTTTCAGTAATGATGGATCTGCAGACATTCCTCCCACAATATATAGATGTCTTAATTTATTTGACATTAAAGCTTCCTTCCTAAAAACCTTTCTTACGAAGATTTTCACCACACTTAAGTCATATTGTGGTAGAGTCTAAACCAGCTCTTAACAGAATTTTTGGTCTTTAGAAAAGTCAGAGTAACTAGTGTCCAACACGTTGATGCCACCATTCTACTAATCCACTTCAACATTTGGCATTGACGTCTGCAACTTAGACAAATTGGGGTCCCTTGTGTGGAGCTTTACATAGGTTCTATACACCTGAGAAGATGTACTAATTGAGACAAATTCCCACCTATGTCACACATTATACTTTTTATATTGGCAATATGCAGTTAAGTGGTATCTGCCCAAACTATATATCCACTGTGTGTATTAATGTATACAGTCAAATATAAGCCAGGAAATCCAGAAGAACTTCCTAATATATTTTCACATACAGGTTGTATGTGGAGGGAAGGGGAGGATGTGAAATAGCAGTTTTGACATGGGTGACTTCAGGAACTGTGGGGTGGGGGTGGGGATTGCATTTTTTATTCTTAAGTAGACTCTGGGCTGCCTGAAAGGGGAGCAGCACCATACAGATAGAGTTCTATGGCCTTGGGGGAAGGAATTTTGGAGCATCACCCTGTCATAGATCAATGACTTAATGCATCAGGACGATGACTGTTAACTAATGGACTGTAGGTCAGCATTGCTGATTGTGGTGGTTTGAAGAAATTTGCCATAATTGCAATATTTGTATATTTCTAAAGGGTGAAGAGAATTATTGAAGTCTGAAGACAATGTGATATTCCAAGTTGAAGGTGTCTTTCTACCTGTTGGATAGAAAGCCAGAGATTCTCTGTTTCATTTAATGTATTTCTATTCGGAGAGGGAAAAGGAAGAACAAATCTCCTTTAAGATTAATTTTTCCATTTGGAGGTGCTTCCACATATCACTGATGTCCCCACCCACTATCCCCCATGAGGAAGCATAAACTGTTTGCAAGTACTGGCCAATTTGGATGAGGTAATTAATTGTAGATGGCAGTTGTGTGTTGAAAAGTCTTCTAAAAACATGAAAACTCTTAATTACCTCGAAGGGTAATGTCTATGCTCTCACTGTTCAAATGTTTTTTCTAATACTCTTAAAGGGTATGAAACAAAATATCACTGAACAAGGTGTGGACACAAATCTAGTAAAGATTTGTTATCCCCTGTATTAATTCCCTGTGGCTGCTGTAAGAAATCATAAAAACTTAGTGCCTTAAAACAACAGAAATTTATTATCTCATAGTTCTGGAGGCCAGAGTCTGAAGTCAAGGTTTTGGCAAGACTGTGCTACCTCCAAGGTTCTGGGAGAGAATTGGCTCCTTTTCTCTTCCAGTGTCTGATGGCTGCCTCAGCATTCCTGAACTATGACCTCATCACTATCTCTGCCTCCATGGTCGCATTGCTTCCTGGTCTTCTCTGTCAAAACTCCCCCCATCTTTTATAAGGATACATGTGATTGCACTTAAGTCCTACTTATATACTTCAGGATAGATGACACCTCCTCTCAAAATCCATACCTTAAGTTCATCTTTTGCCTTAGGAGTTAATATTCACTCTTTTGCTATATATGGTAATATGTAAAGATTCCATGGTTACGGCATGAATATATCTTTTTCAGGGCCATCATTTAACCCCATACATCCCACTCCCAGTTCTGCTTAGAAACCTTAGATAATTACAAACTTTTTTTTTTTTTTTTTTGGAGGCCGAGGAGGGGGAGTGCATCAGTTTCCATAAGTAGAGAATAAGCAATCAGACTTATATCACCAAACCTCTCACTTTTTCAACTTAAAATTTATGTCCTGGCACCAAAATCCTTGGACAGACAAGAAATCACTAGGAACAGCCTCTAGCTTAGGAAGGCAGAAGTTGCACCCACCTATTGACCTGGGAGAAGTCATCGTTCAGAGAAACCTAGTATCCCAACAAGTTATTCCATAGCATGTTGACACCCATGTGGAGCTATATTAGTTTTCTGAGGAAACAAGTCTAGCCACCAGTTATAGCCTGCTTGATAATGTAGTTTGATATTTTACTTATAAACTTAATATTCACTGAAGTGCTACATTATGCATAAGTTAAAGGACTCTGTCAAGAGGTTTTCTTGCAGGTAAGGTCTGATATGCCCTTCCCAAATGTCTTTGGCTAATTTGGATATTATGAGTTAGGGTGAGTGGCTTTCTTAGTGGATTATATATATATATATATATATATAATTTTATATAGTATCCCATATGGATTCCAGATGGGTGAAGTGTTAGTGCTGTGCATGCTCTGTCCAACAGACCACCCTGTGTGCACTGAAATTGTAGCTGGTGGAGATATATGCCCTCTGGGGTAGCAAAAGTGCTACCTATGGAAGGAGTAAGTGTGGCTAGGAGCTTTGAGCCGTCTCTTGAGTTGTCATCAAAATGCTACTGACTCAAGTTTCCTTACTGCTTTTGTCATTGCTCCATATGTTGAAGGAGACAATGGAGAGGGGGTGTTGGAGAACACTGTGGGATAATCCACAGCTGCATGGTAGGAATACATCATAAGAGATATCTCCAACATCAGGAGAACTCTGAATTCTAAATGCATGAAATTATCACAATTTGAAAGTGAATAACATGTGGTAGTGCTGTGGAATGCTTTTGCCTTATGAAAAACATGCGGTGGGAACTGTATTAGATTTTGAACTTTTGAAGAAGGAACAGAAGTCAGAGTAAATGAGAGATACATTTTCCTCTGACCCAAGAAGGTGAAGCAGGTTCAAGCAAAATATATTGCCTGTACCTAATGCATTCAGCCACATTATTAGCCCCAAAGCAGCATCCTTAGAAATGACTCACCCAAATTTCATTTCTTTCTCTTAAAGTAGACATTCATATTATGAGTATCATTAGTAAGAGGTCACTTTACATGTTACATTAGAGCATTTTTCATCCAGAACAGAAAGCACCACTATAGGTGTTCTGGGAAAACTTCTCATTATGAACAACTTGCTCACATCCAGATTTATAAAATTTTCTCTTAAAGTCTATACTAAACAAAGAATGAAATTGGAGAGTATGTTGTTAGAGTAAATTATTTCATTTAACAAAAATTACCACAAAAACATCTGAGAGACTTGCCAGAAGATGAACTAAGTATATGCATCTGCTATTAGCCATGTGGAAATACCAAAGTAATTTTTGGAAAAAAAATCATATCTTATATTTGAAAAGGACCAAAATAATAATAAAAATATGATTGAATTGAAATATATAGTGTATTTATCACTTTTATTTTGACTTATAAATGGGTATTCCCATAATCTTTGTAGAACTTAGGTCCTTTTCTGGACACTATGTCCAAGTCAAGATGCAGTTGAGAATGGGCTATGATGGGGGCATCTTGAGTCATGCCTACAGTACTACTAGACTATATTACTACTTCCCTTTTTGTTTATTGATCTTCAAGATGGATCCAAGGATACTCATTGGCCAATAGAAGAAAGCTAGAATGGATAGTTTTAACAGTTATTTAGTTAAAATAAGATGCAAGGTAAAAATGATGGATAGGAGGCAGGACTAACTTGCAGCTCCTACTTGGATGGACAGAGCAATAAATAGAGACCCATATTGTGAACTTTTGCTCCAAGAACTACTGCAGGAAAATACCAGGAAAGCCAAGAGAATCCACAGACCCTCTGAAGCAGATAGATTGCTGCTCCAGGCTCCATGGGACAGTGAGGAATTGTGAGTCAGTTTGCTCTCTCAGGTGGGAGGCTGGTAGCCTGGGGCAAGTTCTCAGCCCTGCTCACCAGCTGCCTGGAAATAAACTGGGTGCTGTTGGTGGGGCATGGTGGTAGTGGCTGTGGGATGGCATGGGGGTTGGGTGAGGTCTGTGGCTGCTGGCTTTTTCCAGCAGGCTTTTTCCCTGGTGACCTGGGTGACACAGCAGAGGCAGCCATAATCCCCCTGGGAACATAACTCCATTGGCCTGGGAACCACACTCCCATCCCCCACAGCAAATACAGCAAGCCCCGCCCAAAGAGAGTCTGAACTCAGACATCCCTAATCCTGCCCCCACTTGATGGTCTTCATCTACCCTCCCTGGTAGCCAAAGACAAAGCCCCTGATCCTCCCTATGTTACCACCTGATCCTCCCTATGCTACTGCAGGTGATGCACTCTTGAAGGTGCCACCTCCTGGCTGGAGGTCAACCAACACAACGCTAGTGCACTTAACAGAAATACAGCCAAGTGAAACAAGAAAAGTTCCCTTGTCCCCCTCGCAGGGTGTGTGGCAGGGGAAGTGGCTCGCTTCTTCAGTGTCCTGCTGCTCAAACCTCTAGGGGACCATACAGACGGGCAAGTTGTGGGGCTCTGTACCCATGGCAGTTTCTAGGGGTGGATGTTTACAGCTCCTGAAGCCTCAGTGGGCATGTGTTATAGGGTGCCCTTTGAGTTTTGCTGTCTATAGGCAGCTTGTGTTAACCAGCTCAATTAGACCCTCTACCTTGTCACAAGGACAGAGGGCTTTCTATATCCCAGGTTCTTGCCTTGGTGTACCAGAAGAATTGGATCACACCTGGGCTTGGAGAATGAGTCCAAGGTTTTATTGAGTGGAGGTAGCTCTTAGCAGATGGGAGAAGCCAAAAGGGGGTTGGAGTGGGAAGGTTTTCCCCTGGAGTCAGGCTGCTCAGCAGGCTGGGCTCTCCTCCAACTGCTCCAGCCAACCTCCACATCGTTCTGCCAGTCTGTGGCCTGCCGGTATGCCAGTTCCTGCTGATGTGCTTCTCTGGATGTGTCCAGCCACCCATGTGTTCCTCCACTGACATGCTCCTCTTGATGTCCAGCTGCTTCTGTTTCTGCCTTGCTAGGGTCTTGGGTATTTATAGGCACAGGATGGGAGCATGGAAGGCCAGGATGGTCTTGGGAAATGCAACATTTGGGCAGGAAATGTCTGTCCTCACCTAGGTCCATGGGGATAGAGCCCTAGCCAGGGACCATGCCCTCCTTTACCCAGCACTTCTCTTCCCCATTTCTGTATCATTTAAAGGGACCACACTCTTCCCTTCCCAGCACTTCCATATCACAAGGACCCTCACAGAGTCCACTTCATTCTCTTGCTATCTCCACCAGAGAAGGTGCTGGTATTCACTGCTGAGAGTTCTGAAGATGGATCACATCACAGGACTCTTGGCAGGCACTCCCCAGTAACAGCCTAGAGCCTGGTACCTTCACTGGGTGGCTAGATCCAGAAGAGAAATAACAATCACTGCAGTTCAGCTCTCAGGAAGCCCTATCCCTAAGGGAAAGGGGAGAGCACTACATCATGGGAGTACCCTGTGGTACAAAATAATCTGAACAGCAGCCCTTGAGTTCTGCATCTTCCTTCTGACATAGTCTACCCAAATGAGAAGGAAACAGAAAAACAATTCTGGTAATATGACAAAACAGCGTTCTTTAAAATCCCCAAAATATCATGCTAGCTCATCAGCAATGAATCCAAACAAAGAAAAAGTCTCTGAATTGCCAGAAAAAGAATTCAGAAGGTCAATTATTAAGCCAATCAAGGAGGTACCAGAGAAAGGTGAAGTCCAACTTAAAGAAATCAAACAAATGATACAGGATATGAATGGAAAAATCTCCAGTGAAATAGATACGATAAATAAAAACAATGACAACTTCTGGAAATCAAGGACACACTTAGAGAATTGTAAAATGCACTGGAAAGTCTCAGCAATAGAATCAAGTTGAAGTAAGTAGAAGAAAGGACTTCAGAACTCAATGATAAGGCTTTCAAATTAATCCAACCTGACAAAGACACAGAAAAAATTTTTAAAAAATGAACCAAGTCTCCAAGAAGTTTGGGATTACATTTACCAACCAAACCTAAGAATAATTGGTGTTCCCAAGGAAGAAGAAAAATAAAAAAGTTTGGAAAATCTATTTGAGAAAATAATTGAAGAAAACTTCCCTGGCCTTGCTAATGATCTAGACATCCAAATATGAAAAGTTCAAAGAACACCTAGGAAATTCATCACAAAAAGATCACCACCTAGGCACATAGTCATCAGATTATCTAAAGACCAGAAGAAGGGAAGAATCTTAAGAACTGTGAGACAAAAGCATCGGGTCATCTATAAAGGAAAACCTATCAGATTAACAGCAGATTTCTCAGCATAAATCCTACAAGCTAGAAGGAATTGGGGTCCTATCTTTAGCCTCCTTAAACAAAACAATTATCTGTCAGGAATTTTGTATCCAGTGAAAATAAGCTTCATAAATGAAGGAAAGATACAGTTGTTTTTCAGGCAAACAAATGCTGAAAGAATTCACCACCACCAAGCCAGCACTACAAGAACTGCTAAAAGGAGCTCTAAATTTTGAAACAAATCTTTGATACACCAAAATAGAATCTCCTTAAAACATAACCTCACAGGACCTATAAAACAGCAACGTGATAAAAAAAAATCCCAAGGTATTCAGACAACAAATAGGATGATGAATAAAATAGTACCTCACATCTCAATACTAACAGTGAATGTAAATGGCCTGAATGCTCCACTTAAAAGATACAGAATTTGCAGAATTGTTAAGAATTCACCAACCAAGTTCTGCTGTCTTCAGGAGACTCGCCTTACACATAAGGACTCACATAAACTTAAGGTAAAGGGGTGGAAAAAGATATCCCATGCAAATGGAAACCAAAAGTGAGCAGGAGTAGCTATTCTTATATCAGACAAAACAAACTTTAAAGAAATAGCTGTTAAAAAAGACAAAGAGAAACACTGTATAATGATAAAAGGACTAGTCCAACAGGAAAATATCACAGTCCTAAATATATATGTATCTAATACTGGAACTCCCAAATTTATAAAATAATTACTACTAGACCTAAGAAACGAGATAGCAACACAATAATAGTGGGGAAACTTCAATATTACATTGACAGAACTAGACAGGTCATCAAGATGGAAAATCAACAAAGAAACAATGGACTTAAACTATACCCTAGAAAAAATGGACTTAATAAATATTTACAAAGCATTCTACCCCTTAACTGCAGAATACACATTCTATTCAACAGTACATAGAACATTCTCCAAAATAGACCATATGATAGGCCACAAAACAAGCCTTAACAAATTTGAGAAAATCAAATTTATATCAAGTACTTTCTAAGACCACAGTAGAATAAAATTGAAATCAACTCCATAAAGGAACCCTCAAAACCATGGATATGGAAATTAAATAACCTGCTCCTGAATAACTGTTGTATCAACAATGAAATCAACATGGAAATTAAAACATTCTTTGAACTGAATGATAGTAGTGACACAACCTATCAAAACCTCTGGGATATAGCAAAGATGGTGCTAAAAGGAAAGTTCATAGCATTAAATACCTACATCAAAAAGTCTGGAAGAGCACAAATAGACAATCTAAGGTCACACCTCAAGGAGCTAGAGAAACAAGAACAAACCACACCCAAACCCAGTGGATGAAAATAAATAATCAAGATCAGAGAGGAACTAAATGAAATTGAAACAAAAGAAATATACAAAAGATAAAACAAAAATCTGGATTTTTGAAAAGATAAAAAAATTGATAGACCATTAGTAAAATTAACCAAGAAAAGAAGAGAGAAGATCCAAATAAGCTCAATTAGAAGCAAAATGGGAGCGATTACAACCAACACTACAGAAATACAAAAGATCATTCAAGGCTAATATGAACACCTTTATGCACATAAACTAGAAAACCTAGAGTAGAGGGTTAAATTCCTGGAAGTATACAACCGTCCTATATTAAAGCAGGAAGAAACAGAGGCTCTGAGCAGACCAATAACAGGCAGTGAGAGTGAAATGGTAATTTAAAAGTTACACACAAAAAAAGTCAAGGACTAGGCACATTCACAGATTAATTCTATCAGGCATTCAAAGAATAATTGATATCAATCTTATTGACATTGTTCCAAAAGATAGAGAAAGAGTGAATCCTCCCTAAATCATTCTATGAAACCAGTATCGCCCTAATGCGAAAACCAGGAAAGGACATAACGGAAAAAGAAAACTACAGACCAATATCCCTGATGAAAATAGATGCAAAAATCCTCAACAAAATATTACCTAACTGAATCCAACAGAATATCAAAAAAGATGATCCATCATGATCAAGTAGGTTTTATACCAGGGATGCAGAGATGGTTTAACATCTACAAGTCAATATATGTGATACACCACATAAACAGAATTAAAAACAAAAATCACATAATCGTCTCAATAGATGCAGAGAAAGCATGTGACAAAATCCAGCATCACTATATGATTAAAAACCCCATCAAACTCAGCATAGAAGGGACATAACTTAAGGTAATAAAAGCCATCTATGACAAACCCACGACCAACATCATACTGAATGGGGAAAAGTTAAAAGTATTCCCCCGACAACTGGAACAAGACATAAATGCCCACTTTCACCACTTCTATTCAACATAATACTGGACGTCCTAGCCTGAGCAATCAGACAAGAGAAAGAAATAAAGGGCATCCAAATCAGTGAAGAGGAAATCAAACTGTCAGTGTTTGCAGATGACATAATCGTATACCTAGAAAACCCTAAATACTCATTCAAAAAGCTCCTAGAGTTGGTAAATGAATTCAACAAAGTTTCAGGATACAAAATTAATGTACACAAATCAGTAGCCCTGCTACACACCAACAGCAACCAAGTTGAGAATCAAATCAAGAACCCAACTCCTTTTACAATAGCTGCGTAAAATAAAATAAAATAACATACATAGGAATATAGTTAACCTAAGAGGTGAAAGACCTCTACAAGGAAAACTACAAAACACTGCTGAAAGAAATCATGAATGACACAGATAAATGGAAACACATCACATGCTCATGAATGGGTAGAAACAATATTGTGAAAATCATCATGCTGCCAAAAGTAATCTGCAAATTCGATGCAATTCCCATCAAAATTCCACCATCATTCTTCACAGAACTGGAAAAAACAATCCTAAAATTCATATGGAACTAAAAAAGAGCCTGCATAGCCAAAGCAAAACTAAGCAAAAAGAACAAATCAAAGGCTTTACATTACCTGACTTCAAACTATATTATGAGGGCATAGTCACCAAAACAGCATGGTAGTAGTGAAACAAAACAAAACAAAACAAAAACCACAAGCATATAGACCAATGGAACAGAATAGAGAACCCAGAAATAATGCTGAATACTTACAGTCAACTTATCTTCGACAATGCAAACAAAAGCATAAAGTGGGGAATTGTTATTCAACAAATGATGCTGGGATAATTGGTAAGCCACATGTGGAAGAATGAAACTGGATCCTGATCTCTCACCTTATACAAAAATCAACTCAAGATGGATCAAAGACTTAAATCTAAGACCTGAAACCATAAAAATTCTAGAAGATAACGTTGAAAAAATGCTTCTAGACATTGGCTTAGACAAAGAGTTTATGACCAGGAACCCAAAAGCAAACACAACAAAAGCAAAGATAAATAGATGGGACTCAATTAAACTGAAAAGCTTCTGCACAGCAAAAGAAATAATCAACAAAGTAAACAGACAACCCACAAAGTGAGAGAAAGTCTTGCAATCTATACATCCAATAAGGGACTAATATCAAGAATCTGTAAGGAAGTCAAACAAATTAGTGAGAAAATAAAAAAGAATCCCATCAAAAAGTGGACTAAGGACATGAATGGACAATTCTCAAAAGAAGACATACAAATGGCCAACAAACATAAGAAAAAATGCGCGCAGGCAAATGCAAATCAAAACCACAACGTGACACCACTTCACTCTTGCAAGAAAGGTCATAATCAGAAAATAAAAAATGAAAAAAATTAATGTTGGGGCGAATGTGGTGAAAAGGGAACACTTTTGCACTGTTGTTGGAAATGTAAATGAGTACAACCACTGTGTAAAACAGTGTGGAGATTCATTATAGAACTAAAAGTAGACTACCATTAGATCCAGCAATCCCACTACTAGGTATCTACCCAGAGGAAAAGAAATCACTATATGAAAAAGATACTTCCACATGTATGTTTATGGCAGCACAAATTGCAATTGCAAAAATATGGAACCAGTCCAAATGCCCATCTATCAAAAAGTGGATAAAGAAATTGTGCTACACACACACACACACACACACACACACACACGTACATCATGGAATGTTAGCCATGAAAAGAAATGAAATAATGGCATTTGCAGCAACCTGGATACAATTGGAGAACATTATTATAAGTGAAGTAACTCAGGAATGGAAAACCAAACAAAATGCTCTCACTCATAAGTGAGAGCTAAGCTATGAGGATGCAAAGGCCTAAGAATGGTTCATTGAACTTTGGGGATTTGGGAGAAAGGGTGAGAAGGGGTGAGGGATAAAAAACTACACATTGGGTACAGTGTACATCAGGTAATGGGTGCACCAGTATCTCAGAAATCACTACTACATAACTTACTCATGTAACCAAACAACCTGTTTCCCAAAAACCTATTGAAACAAACAAAAACAATTTAAATATATGTTGTAGCAGAGCAGTCTGTAGACATAATTTTTAAATCTGGAAGATTTGAGAATTGGGGTATGATAAACAGTGTTTTACAGATTCAATTTCCCCCAAATAGTCTTTTCAAAAGTGACTAACTTTTGGACTAACGCAATTATTAAAGGCTAACAAACCCTGATGATGTTAGAAGTTTGGAATAGGGCGTGCACTGGTGCAGCCTGGAGGTAAGCAAAGGACAGTCCGACTCCATGTGCTTGGCTAATACGTTAACTAGAGAAAGCACCCCTATTGTTTCAAGTGCCATTATGTCTCAGCCAGTAATAAACAAATAAAACTAAAAAAAGTCACTCAATACCTTTGGATACTTAGCACAGAAAGGTCAGCCCAATGCTATCTATGTACCAGCAAAGGCACCTTAACTCCAGTAACAGACAAGGAGCTGTAGCTCAGAGATGAGTGCTTAGTGCAAAATTGGGATATTTTTTGGTAGATATAAACTAGTAGACCAGAGTAGAGGACTCTAGTGCTGAAATAGTTAAGATCCTTTCTAGTTAATAATGTGAAGTAGGTTTCCAGAACTGAAGCTGCTGAGGTAATGGATCTGAAACACTGTTCATAAATTAGAGAGCTGATGGTGGTGGTGGTCGTGATGGTGGAGGTAACCGTGGGAGCAGTAGTTCTCTGTCTGAGCTGATGCATCGTTGCCTCCTCATAGTGACAGCCATGACTGAATGAGCTGCCACACATAATGGAGAGTGTTAGGAGTGATTGTTATCTGGAGGAGGTAGCAAGGTCTAACAATGAACACAATGAGGTGGAGAGCCAATAATGCTAAAATTTTGAATAGTTTACAAAGTGGGATGAGTGTTTCTTTAAAAAGGAGCACATTTGTTGTCAAAGATGGTACAAAAGGGGCAACTCTCCCCAAAGGATGCAAGGAATTCCACCCATTATTAAGGCTGACAACATGCCAGAGAAGATGCTTTCCATGTAGTTAATACTTTCCAGGGTGTGAACTGCTGTAGTACTCTTCAGGGTGGGCAATCTTAATTGAGAATGGGTCCAGGGTAATTGTATAAAAAGGACTGCTTTTCATGAAAAGCTGAGATAAGTGTTGAGCAGTGTGTCAGTTAGAGTTCTCTAGCAGCAAGTAACAAAAAAACAACTCTTGTTTTATTGTTAAAGGAATTAATTTTATTAAAAATACCTTCCATTTCTGAAGGAAAAGCTTAAAATCCAGGCCAGAGAAGGATCAGGAATCAGGAAGCTCTGGAGAACTAGGGAGGAGAAACTGATGAACAGTCTTTTTAGGGTTCTTCCAGTTAAATGAATGAAGTTCAGCTGTTTTCCAGCTGTGTGACGTTATATGACAAATGCTCAAAGTATTCCATGTCTGATTGCTCCACCTGGGGCATATGTGTTCTGTTTGTCTAGGAGAGGGAAGGGCACTCCTCCTCTCTGTTTCTTCTGTTTGTCTAGTGGCGTGAAAAAATGGCAATTGGCCAAATGGCAGTTTGAAGAATCCAAGTGAGTGGAATGATGATGAACCTCGGGTGAAAGCAATTTTATATTTGGTACCAAAACTTCTACACACCAGTTAAACTTTGAGTAACTGGCATGGAAAGAAAAACAAATGTGAGGGTTATTATGTAACAACTTGAAAAGGGTCTTTTCCACCTCTTTCCCTTGCTTCCTAGCCCCATACAATCTGGTTGTGAGACAAACAGCACCATTTATTGGTCACAGATTCACACATTATCCTAAGAGTCTTCCTGCTGGCCTCATTGCTATAGCTCACAGTAATAATGCTAATAAATTAAAAAAGCAACAACAGGGAATTATTGGGGGAATGAACTAATTGCCTTAATTTTTATTATAAATAAGTTTCTTGGTTAAAGGCCATGATGTTTAATATAAGGGTTTGCAAGGTGTTGAGGAATCCCACAGATGAGAAGTCAAGAGTACAAGTTCCATTGTTCCATTACAGAATATGTATGTTCCAATGAAGACAAATTGCTACTCTTTTAATTACAGAAAAGTACACTGTAATATGTCAATGGACATTGTGTGGACTTCTCAAAATATACTATGTGGAGGCTGGCTCATGGCCGCTTACTGCTTCTAGAATATTGTTTGTCAGAAGTAAAGTCAGGTCAGCCTCAGTAAAGTCAATATTGCTAAGCCCATGCCAAGCTACTATCACACACATAGCCACTGTTTTTAATGAGACTCTTGAGGAAATCCTGCATCACCTGGAAACAAGGATGGGATAAAATTCAGACAGGCTATCTTTCCCACTTTGCTGTTTAAGGGCCTTTTCAGCAGTGAGGGACTTTTGGTTTTTTATACCTTCACATGGGATAAAAATATATCAAACTATGGGTCCATTGTAAGAGACTCACCTATAACTTCCTTCTTCAGGTATTATCATCACCCTTCCAATCATGCTGCTTTGTCCACTGATTTTCAAAGCATCTCCAGAGTGAGAAATTTACTCCACCAAATTGAACTTCTGCTTGGTTCCAGCATTTTGTTGAGAGTCACCTTTCCCTGTTATCTCCTGTAGAGTGCCCTCCCTGAGGCCACATATATTGTTAAGGGGAATGAAAGTGTGTCTGGAGTACAGTTGCTAAGAGTGGGAACCACTTGCTCATCCATTTTGTTAGGCCTTCAGAGCCTCCTCAGTCCTGCCTCATATATATCTGGATTTGTGCAACTGAATGATAAGGCAGAACTGATAGCACTTAGTTTATGGACAGCTCAAATGCATACTCACCCAGCAATCCATGGTGGCCTGTGTTCAGTACCCATCGGACTCTAGGCAAATTCAAGAACTGTTTTCCAGAAGAAATAATTTGTCAAGGGGTACATTGTTTCATTCTAAAACCCAAGATGCCTATGCTGTAATTCTTTTCTCCGAGCTTAATATAAGTGCCATAAATAATTCCATTCTACACAGACATTTTAAGCACCATAACACCTGCTATGTCAAAAAAGGTGGCTGTATAGACAAATAGGTGGTGTTTCCACACAGGGTGTAAACGGGTCATAACAGAACTTCCAAAGGTGATTTACATTCCTTTCAAATTCTGAACGAGCACGGTCTTCTGATTTATTATTTATTTGTTTTGCGTAGGAAGTGAATGGTGAGTGGTGCTGGGACTTGTTTTTATTTTAAAGACATTCTTCTGGAACTGATTGTATTCATTTTCTATTGCAGCTATAATACGTTAACACACATTTAATGGTTTAAAACAACACAAATATATTATTCTATAGTTGTGTAGGTCAGAAATCCAACACAGGTCTCACTGGGCTAAAACCAAGGTATCAGCAGGGCTGTATTCCTTTCTGGAGCCTCTAGGTGAGAATTTTCTTCCTTGCTCATTCTCGCTTCTAAAGGCTGCCCACATTTCTTGGCTCTTGACCCACTTCTTCATCTTCAAAGCCAATAACATCAAATCCCTTGGAAGCTTTTCTATCATCACATCTCTCTCTTTCTAACACAGCCAGAAAAGTTCACTCCTTTTAAGGACTCTTGTGATTACATGGGATCTGCTAAGATATCCTGGAGTATCTTTCTATCTAAAGGTTCATACTCTAAATGACATTTGCAAAATTTCTTTTGCCATAGAAAATAACATATTCACAGGTTCCAAGAATTATCATATAGCTATTCTGAGGGGTTAGGAATATTATTCTGCTATGTTACTGATTAATCCTGACAGTGAGGCCTCGAAGAGATAACCCATAACATCCAGAAGTCAGATACCCAGAAACTGTCTGGTTCCTGTTTATTTGAAAGCTATTGTTCAGCTATTCCTTCAGGTTTTTTTTGAGTTACCATCCAGCATTCAATAAATTTTTTACAAATTAAATTAATAAGACTTAGTTTTGCTTGCCTAGCTGATATGGTTTGGCTCTGTGTCCCCGCCCAAATCTCATCTTGAATTGTAATCCCCACGTGTCAAGGGAGCGAGGTGATTGAATCATGGAGGTGGTTTCCCCATGCTGTTCTTGTGACAATGAGTGAGTGCTCATGAGATCTGATGATTTTATAAGTGTTTAGAAGTTCTTCCTTTGTTCTTCTTTTTCTCCTGCTGGCTTGTGAAGAAAGTGCCTGCTTCCCTTTTCACCATGATTGTAAGTTTCCTGAGGCTTCCCCAGCCATGCAAAACAGTGAGTCAATTAAACCTCTTTCCTTTATAAATTACCCAGTCTTAGGCATTTCTTTATAGCAGTGTGAAAATGGGGTAATACACTACCTAAGAAATTTATGTCATGAATTGGAAAGGGATGCTGCACTTAAAGAAAGGGCAGCTCTCCATTAAGACAAGTTGGCAAAGTTTATAAAGCAGGCCAGAGCAGATGAGGAGCTGGGATTCAGGATAGTTGTTGACATGTAACAAAGAGAGTGAGACTGAATTATGTGCTAATGGGAGTTAATGACCTTTGACTTAGCTGGGAGGTAGCTATAACCAGAGACCGACTCAAAGCAGGAGTGCGGCAGTTTCAGTTTGGTATACACAGGGAATTGAGAATCAAGACCGCATCTTCTGGAAGAGTAAGCTTTATGGCAACTTTAAAGATGTAAAAATGGAGGTTATAGATTTGTCTGATGCAAAAATAAAGTTGTTCAGAAATTCCTGTCAAAGACAAGGGGCAGAGCAAGACCTCCAGGTAAATGAGAGCTAACATAAAGCAAATAAGGACCAGTTGTCAGGTCAGGGTATAGGGATCAACAACATTCTACTTTGACTACAGAGGGCAGAATTGCCCCACCGGGCATAGCAGTGACTGGTAGAACATCTCATTACTCTACACATATACACAGAAGTGTATATAGTCCCTGAAACACAAACCTTCGACTTTAGGCTGAAAATGTGTATATCATTTCAAAATATGCTGCTATTTGGATGGACCCAGTGGCTCATGCCCCTAGTCTCAGGACTTTGGGAGGCCGAGGTGAATGGATCACTTGAGGTAAGGAATTTGAGACCAGCCTGGCCGATATGGTGAAACCCTGTCTCTACTAAAAATACAAAAATTAGCTGGGCATAGTGGTGGGTGCCTGTAATTCCATCTACTCAGAAGGCTGAGGCAGAAAATCACTTGAACCTGGAAGGCAGAGACTGCAGCGAGCTGAGACTGCAACATTGCACTCTAGCCTGGGCGACAGAGTGAGACTCTGTCTCAACAACAACAACAACAACAACAACAACAACAGCAACAAAGTCAAATATCTAGGGGAAAGATTCTTATCAAATTGACCTGGTATTTTCTCATGCACTGCAGGAGAGGATTGTGTGGATGGCTTGCAAATAAATGGGCTCTTATTAGGAATACATTAAGGATAAGTAAGATGGGTTAGAGAGGAGACAAAGACTGTCTTCTGGAAGATATCACATTCCCCTTGCACTCTGCTTTTTACCAAAGTAGTTAATGAGAATGATATCTCTAAGTACTTGATTTATTTGAGTAGTGTCTTTTACTACATAGCTACATAATTTTAGCTGGCAGAGCAGTTCAATCTGTACACAACAAAAAGACATGCTGCAGATATTCTTTTTTCTAAGTTGGTGATTTTATCATGTTTTAGCTTCTAGATTAGTCTGCCTCTGCTCTTAACTATTTGCTTGATCTGAGGTAGGTCCCATAGCTTTTTGGGGTCTTATTCTTTACATCTATAAACATAAATAGCTATTAACTGTGCTCAGCAAATCATTTCCTCAGTAGATATTTAGTATCATGGTTAGAGATGCAAAAGCAAAAACACTTTCCCCACCCCCACAATTCAGACAAATAAGACTTTAATTTAAAAAGTCTGATGAATTTCTACATAAAGGCATATGAAGGGAGCTACGGAGGTATGGGTAGAGGATGGAGGAGTGAAAAGGATGGAAAAGATGGGCTTTCCCTGGAGGTCTTCAGCATGTGTGGCACCATATGAGTCCATTGGATGCAGGAGTGAGTAGGGTAGAGTTGGCAACATACTGGGAAGCCTAGGGGCTGGCAAGAGCTTGGTGCCATCTGGGAAGAGAAAGTGCTCCGGTGCGGGTGCAGCCTAACCATGAGAAAGTGAGAGTTGTTGCTAGATGAGAACTTGAAAACTAGCCTAGAAAAGCTGTTCGGTTAACCATCCCCCCTTACCCAAAATGCTCAGCATAAACATACACAAGTTCTAACCTCTGGAAGGCAACAAACCCCACAAATCTATACAGAGATGTCTCCGTGGCTTCACCTACTTGTTTCTGTTCAAAGGTTCACTCTTCATGGAGGCCTACATCGCCTTTGCATGTAATTAAATTATTTATCTAATTGATAATCAAAACTGTCATCTTGCCTCCGGGACATCAATTCCTCTTATTCACCTCTATTTCTTTTCTTTTCCCCCCCACAGTACCTGTCATATTCTAAAATTGCCATAGAATTTACTTCTTTATCATGTACTCTGTTTGCTCAGTCTCTCCCCAGCTGGAATAAAAAACTCTGTAAAGACATGATCTCTTTCCTCTGATTTTCTCTGTAGCAGTACCCGGCACATAGCAGGTGCTCAATAAATATTTAGTAAAGGAACGAACCACACAGGAGTTCAAACTTAAAGGCCATGAAGTATTTATAGAACCGATAGATGAGAACAGCAGGATGAGAGATGTGGAAGTAGATAAACACTCACTGAATCTGGAACTGTGATTGAGCAAGGAAACGTAGAAGAATAGTGGGAGATGGAAAGGGCTTGGTACCTAAGGATTGGGACTTCACCTAAGTCCTTGTGGTTATGGGTAAGAAAGAATCTAAGTAAACATTTAAAATTAGGCTTCCAGTAAAAAAATTACGTAACTGTGTGCTTAATCTGAATTATCAGGTAGCAACACCAATGGTGAGACCCTTCCAGAATGCTGGATATAATATAATTTTCTTGCAATGTTAGAGCAAAAGAAAAGAGACATACATGAGATGATAAAAATGTGACCCAGTTGATGCTAGAAAAACAAAATAGGGTATTTTGGAGGAAAGAAGATCTAGACATACAAAATCATCTTAGGAAAAAAGTAAGAAAAATGCTGGGCGCGGTGGCTCAAACCTGTAATCCCAGCACTTTGGGAGGCCAAGACGAGCGGATCACGAGGTCAGGAGATCGAGACCATCCTGGCTAACATGGTGAAACCCCGTCTCTACTAAAAAATACAAAAAACTAGCCGGGCGAGGTAGCGGGCGCCTGTAGTCCCAGCTACTTGGGAAACCCGGGAGGCGGAGCTTGCAGTGAGCTGAGATCCGGCCACTGCACTCCAGCCTGGGCGACACAGCGAGACTCTGTCTCAAAAAAAAAAAAAAAAAAAAAAAAAAAAAGCAAAAAAAAGGAAAACATAATTGAACAAAGAAGAAAAAGGTTTTAGGGAATGCAGACATTGATGGACAGTGTAACAGTACATGAGAAAGCTAGGGAAAAGGTTGGAAAATGTTTGACATTCACAGTATGACAAAACCTATGAGGCAAATTTGATTAAAATATTTTGAAGGCCATTTTATTCTCTTTTGTCCATATTTTTTCTACTACACTCACTAGAAAAAAAAATGTCACTTTCTTTGATTTGTGTGTTGTTGGAATTATAAAACACTGGGGCGACAAAACACATTACCCCCAACACTTTCACTTGTTCAGCACAAGCTTAACATTGGCAACATGCACAGAAGATTCCCTTACTAATTGTAACTACGCTGTGAGTTGGAAAGAGCTGGGATGATAATCCAGTAGATGGTGATTAACCCAGAATTCATAAACTAAATGGAACAATGACCTTCTAAAATGTTGTGGAACATTTTGTGAATGTGTATTTTTCTGAAGGGAGGGTCCACATTCTCCATTACTGTCTTAAGAATTCATGACACCCAATACGTTAGTCACTTCTAGAATGACCAACTGTCTTTGCTTTCCTGGCACTGAGGGGTTTCCTCAGAGGCTGACTTTCAATTTTAAAACTGGGAATGTCCTGGGCATACCAGGACAAGTTGGTCATCCTAATGACTGCTGTAATCCTTTTATATATGTGGAAACTTAAACCCAGAGGGTTAGCACAAATGCCCAAGCATTCAAAAGTTATTGAAAAAAGTCGAGGCCTGATTTCAGAGTTCCTCTCTTTTCCATATAAATAGATCATTCACAGGTTGTAATCTTTGCCTCTCTATAGCTATGTCATTTCTTCCTCTAAACTGTCGAATGTGAAGCAGTTACCATTGAAAACAATATAAGTTCTAGTTTTCTTTCTTTGTTTATTTACTTTTTTGAGGTGGAGTCTCGCTCTGTCACCCAGGCTGGAGCACAGTGGTGCAATCTCTGCTCACTACAAGCTCCGCCTCCCGAGTTCACGCCATTCTCCTGCCTCAACCCCAGTAGCTGGGACTACAGGCGCCCGCGACCACGCCTGGCTAATTTTTTATATTTTTAGTGGAGACGGGGTTTCACCATATTGGCCAGGATGGTCTTGATCTGCTGACCTCGTGATCCACCTGCCTTGGCCTCCCAAAGTGCTGGGATTACAGGTGTGAGTCACCATACCCGGTCAAGTTCTACTTTTCTTTATGTAATTTCTCTCTATAAGAACATATACGTGCTCTACATGCTCTCTATATAAACACAGAACTACAGGTATGTAAGGAGAAAACTGATATAAATTGATAGATATGAGGAAATACAATCTGAAAAGAAAGTTTTAGCAAGGTTCTGACATGTTTACTCTTTCAAATTCAGCTGCCTAAATGCTGGTTTATTGCAATGTTAGTTACAGATGAACTAGGAAATGGATCCTGCGCTTTGCTATTCAAAGAGGGTTAAATGCCTACTTTGAGTAGATTTTTTTGCAGAAATGTACTTTCAACTAACATGTAAGTTTTAGAGCAAGTTTGAGCACTGTGTAATTTATTGCTCTTGATGGACTCATCTACAATAGCATCCTCTAAATCATATTTAATGGGATATAGTCTACGTTTTTCAACATGTGGTTTTTTTATTCATAGAGAGGCTGTATCATGATAAATATTATCTTAGAGTAGTAGTTTGGTTGTTAGGCTGACGTGCATGTGACAGTACTGAGGTTTCAATTATCCACTTGCATCAATCAATCTTTTAATTTTCAGCACTGTTGCCTGCAGTAATGTCACAGCTTTTCTGTCAGACAGAAGAACTTTGCGGGAAATGTTATTCATTACAGCTGCAAAGCTGTCACTGTGCCTGGCATGGCTTGTTAATGACAACATTTATTTCAAAAGAACCATGTTTCGCTTTGTTGCAGGAGAGTTGACTTTGAGATCGTAAAGTATAATGAAATGCCAAGAAGATGAAGTGAACAAAGTTTTCCAAAAATATACTAAACTGATCCAAATCTGTTTTAAAAAAAGAAGAATATATTTGCATTCCTATTTTTATGCCCTTACTTGCGTTTGCAAATGAGCACCCTTGGAAACTGAAGAGCTGTGTTTGGGTGGTTACAGAGAGATCCAAAGATTTTTCTTCACCTCTCTTGAAATCAGATTCCAGGTGTACAACAAATTAATTGACCAGGCTTGGATGAAACACAGAGAATGTTTAGTAACATGTTTTCTTCTGAAAATCTTTGTGAAAGCTGAGCAGTGATTAATAGCAGTGCATAATGATTCATGAAAACAAAGATTCTTACTAATTTTTGTGTGCTATTTTTAAAAAGTGTGTGAGAAAAGGGATATGAATAGCTATGTGAGGGACAGAAAACAATAGAGGGATATAACTCTGTTTAAACTAAGAAACTTAATTTTTAGTTTTGTCAATGGATAGACTGACAAATGAGTTGCTTAGAAGTAAAAACAGCACTGCTGATCATAAAGCTTCTGTTTGGCAGGCAGATTGAAAAAAAAATCATAGTTCTTTGTATCTCCTCCTATCCCGGGATGGGAGGTGAAGGCTGTTTCTCCAGCCCTTGAATCTGAGCTGTTCTTGTCACTTGTTTGACCAATGGAATAGGAGAAGCAAGGTTGCACTGATTTCAAGTCTGGGACCCAGAAGGCCTTGCATATTTCCTCTGGCTTTCATGAAGCCCAGCCACAAACCTAGAGGCTGACCTGCTGGAGATGCCATGTGTATTTGAGATGAGCTGTAGTGCCAGCTGATGGTCTTAGACCCACAGCCCCATCATCCTGACACCTGGCCATAGAGGCATGAGTGAACCAGCCTAGATCAACATTCAGAGGAGAACTGCCAACCCACAAATTCATGAGTTAAACAAATGCTGATTGTTGAAAGCCACTAAATTTTGGAATGGTTTGTTATTTTAGCTGCTTTGTTTGGGAGATGAGTGTATTAAAACAAATGATCTTTCAGTTTGCTTCAAGATCTTTCATCAGTCACATGAATCAAGGTGAAAGACTATAAAAGATGATCAAATATGACCTAAACATTCGTCACATTTTCGTAAAAAGTTAAAATATCACTATGCATATAAGTGCTATTGTCTATCCCATCTATTTTTCCTGATTTTTCTATGTATAATTCTCCATCATACCTAGTTTCTGAAAACCTTTATTGGCTTCTCTATACTTATAGCATAAATTCTAAGCTCTTCAGCAGGACATACTTGGACCCACCAGAATACTAGTTTCTTTCTGAATAGGCCAAGGTTTGCCATTTCTTATTGGCTTCGTATGCTTTCACCGTGTTTTCACGTATGCCTTTTTCCTCTTTTTTACCTGGTGAACAGCTCCTCATTCTTTAAAACTCACTTGAAATGTCTTGTTCTCCGTGAAGTCCCTCTTAACTGTCCCAGTCAGAGATATTGTAACATTTAACATTTTTATTATAACTTCTACTGCATTGGATCATAATTTTTTTATTAATATGGTTGTGTTTTCTCTTAGAACATGAGATCTTGGGAACCTCGAAATACTAGAGAAAACAGATAATGACAACCACACTATCCTAGCATGAAGATACACATCTTAATCACATGGGAAAAAAGAAGGAATAATTGATTTCTATGCTCAGTATAGACAAAATTCATTCCCCAGTTTTTTTTTTTTCCCAATGATCTCACTGGTCTGCCTTAAGTACATTACTGAAGCTAAATGATAGGAAAAAAACAACAATATCTTAAAGAAGGAGCTCATCCAGCATAAATAGGTGATTCCCCAGGTTCTTAAACACCAGATATTCTTCCTATAAATAGAAAAATACAAAAGACTAAAGGAAATTTAAGGTAGCAGCCTCATTGGTAGTAATGACTTTGTACCTGCACATAGGCTACCTTGAAGCTGTTAAAAGTCAGAAAACTTGTCGTCTTCCAAAGGCTTGAGCTACTGAAACTCTGGAAGCTTCTCTTGCAAAAAAATGGACAAGCTGCATAATTGTTGTTTGCTAATTTTCCTGGGAGAAAAACATGAATTCACTTTGTCTAGACATGCTGATTATAATCCATCAAGCAATGATTAAAGAGTAATACTCTTCTTCATTATACAGAATGTTAAAGAGACCCTTGAATAACAATCAGAATTCTTGAAACACAGCATAAAGGGTCACAGCCCATGATACAATTTCTGTGAAACAAAGGCTTTATCAGCACATCTAGGCAGAAGAACAGTGATGAGAAATTCTCCATTCTTGAGAAAAAGATAATGAAGCAACAATCATGAACAATCATGGAAGAAACTGGTTCCAATAATTTAAAATTGTAGAACATACAATCCAATCTTGAGAATAATTTAAATGTAACTCTTTCAAGTAAAACCTCATTGTATCAAGTATAACCTTACCTGGATTAACCCTGACATTAAGTCCAGCACTGATACTGTGGGTTCCATATTCACAGACAGATTTTTATGTAATCATTATTTCATCTTTGATTCTATTTGTATGTCTTTTACATATGTATTTCCTTGCTCTTTTCTGTGGGGTTTTACTCTCTTTAGAGGACAGAGTATTTCTTCTTGGCCTTTCATTGGTACCACAGCTGAGTAAATGTCTGTTCAATTCTAGTCAATAATTTATTGATTGATGAAGGAATGTTGGAGAATATAAATGATCAGTTTCTATTAGTCCCCACTCATATAATTTATCATTTCATGAAGTTATTCTGCCCCCTAAAACTTGCTCAAATAATTTCTCTCCTATAAAAATCTTTGCATATATCCTGCCATATTGATCAAACTCAGTCTCCTCAACTCATAACTTTAACCCTTTATGAGTCTTCGTTGGCCATTCATTTTGTGCCAAAGATCATGTATTCCCATATTTATTGTATTTTCTTTCACCATTAACTTTCTGAGTGTTTATCTCTTCTTTCTTTTCATAGTTTGGGAACTTTTGGAGTGTAGGGAATGTTTTATTTATTTATTATTTTATAGTGCCTTCCTCAAGTTCTCTGTAAGTTGTGCTCAAAAATTTATTGATTCTTAAAATAATTACTAATAACTGATATATCAATTTATTGAACTTGGCCATGTATACCTCTGCCAACCCCTTCAGAAGTGTCACCCTCTCCTCATCTTTGTGAGAGTAGGTTTAAAATGAATATTATAGGATGAAATATGCACTCTCCCCCCTACATTAGCTGGTATATGCTTAGGAGACCTAAAAAAGGTCAGAGTAATGAACATATGGGTTAAATTATTAATAGAAAGCAGGATTTTCAAAATATTTAACTTATTTTAGTGAATGACACATCAGACTAACACTCTCAGTGATATCAGGAGTAACACTCAGGTTAAATGATCTGTTCATTATCTCTGGATACATCCAAGAGTCTGTTGGCCAATTCCATTGCCTCAGTTTTGAGCTTGTCTCATTGTAGGACAAGGGATGCAGTCAGGGTCTGACTAAATGACAGTTATCAACTGTCAACAGACCATTTGAAAGTGAAGTACACTTTCTGCCAGCTGTCAGTGCCAGACGCAATGGAAAATCATTTTAAAGATTGCTCACAAATTGCATTAATATAGCTACTGAAGAGCTTCAATAAGTTACACTAATTGGGTGGGGGCCAGTCTAAAAAGTCAGAAACCTAAGGCCCTTAGGAATTCTTTATAAGAAGTGTAATTTCTTAACTTTTAGGTTTCTAGAGTTGCACAAACTTGATTAAAGAAAGGTTTTAGCAGGCATCAGCTGTGATGACAAAATGAATGATTTATTAGAATTTTCATTGTGTGTTTATAAACAAATGGAGAAATGAAGCTGGAGGAATGACCAATATGATAGAATCAGAAATTTAAATGACCTTCAATAGGCTGAAATAGTGAGTTAGTGTAGTAAAATAAAATTATTTCAGGTAAATCTGTAGTTCTCTAACCTTCTTGAAAAAGGCCCCAGATAATTGACATGTAGAGGTTGTGTAAGTCACAGCTGAACAGTAATACTATTAAAAAGTAAATAGAAACACAAACAGACCAAAGACAAAAGAAAAGATAAAACACACACACTTTAAGGGTTTTTAATAAACTGGAAGCTTAATATGAATGAATAATATCCTTCAAAATAAAATAATAAATTGTGTTAACAGAATACTATCTTCTTTAATGGAGAAGTAATAGACTTCTCGGCAGTGGTAAGACCTTGAAACTACAGTATTGTCTCAAGTTTAAATAGCACAGAGTAGAAAAGATATTGGCAGATGAGTTTGGGCCCAGAGGAAATGAATGGACAGGGAGAAAGCCAGAAACCATGGCTTACAATGCGGAAAATGGGGACATTTTAGTCGAGGTCAGAATAAATTTAGGACTGACTTTAATATCTTGAACTCTCACATTAAAGAGTTGATCAGATATCTTATCTTTGTCTCCACAGAACAGTACAAATGAGTAAAGGAAGTGAGGGCCAGGTAACAGTGCAATGTAAATAACTTTCTAACACTTTGTGCCATTTGAAATTGCAATAGAATGGCTTGGGGTGTGGGTGGTGGGCAGTGAATTGTCAGTGATTGGAGTAATTATATAGCATGAATGCGTAAAATAATATAGAAGACTTTTAGCTATGAACTTGGATCTTTTCCAACCATGAGTTGCAGTTATTATCACATTCCCTTAAGTTTTATTTATTAATAAAACCATATTTATCTATCAGACACCTCTCCATCATTGTATGTTTACACCGATCTTAAAAAAAACCTTCCATCTTTCCCTTCTTACTCTGTCCTGATTTGCCTGCTTGCAGGCTTTCTGCATCTTCATTCCCTCCTGGCCTGAGGGTGAGCCCTGTAAGCCGTTTAGAATAGGCCTTACTAAAAGCACCTCTTTCTAAGTATGATGCAGGTTAATTTACCAAAGAGTAGAAAGCCCATTTCAGACTTCAGTAGCAAGTTGTTTTTCAATCCAGCTTTACTCATAATCTCCTTATTTTATTATTCAGCTACCACTGAGTAGGAGAATGGCAGAATGATTGAGTGCAGATCTAGAATGGCTGGATTTAAACTCCTGTGACCTTGGGCAAGTGACTTAGCATCTGTATACTTCTGGTTTTATTTTTGTTCTTTTCGCCTGTAAACTGGGCATAATAGAAGTACTTCTCTCATAAGTTGTGATTATAAAATGACTTAATTTATGTAAATTGTATTGAATCATCTTGTCACATGCTAAGTGTTAACTATTATTAGTATTATTTTGAACTCAAAAATTCAGATTTCAGTAGGAGAAACAGTTACAGATAGAAATAAAAGAGCTGTAGCTCTGTTTTAGGTGTGGTGTGGGAGGCCAGAGTTAGTTCACAGAGAAGGTAATACATCATTTTAAATCCCGAGTAGGAGTTTTTCAGACAGATAAAGTGGGGTTAGGGAATGTGGATTCCTCCTACATAGGGTGGAAAGTATGGGCAAAGGCATGGAATGCAAAAGAATAGGACAAGCTCAAAGTAAGAGCACAGAGCAGGCGTTTGACAGGGGCAGGAGGTGACACTACAGGCCCAACAATGCCAAGCCCTGGAGGGCTTGCTGTACTTGCTTTTAGGGATATTGGTCCCCGACTGCCCCAGTGGTGCAGAGCAAAGTAAGATAGAACAGAAGTTGGCAAGCTTTTTCTGTAAAAAACAAAAGCAAAAAAACAAAAACAAAAAAGCAGAGTATTACTTTAGGCTGTTCAGACCCCTTAGGGCTTTTCTGTGAATTTTTAAGAAATCCATTAAAATGTAAAAATTCTTCTTAGTTCAAAGGCTACACATAAAAAGGTAGTGGGGAGCAAGAGGATTGCTGGAGTCTGTAAGTCTGAGTCCAACCTGGGCAACATATTGTTGAGACCCTGTATCCTTTTTTTTTTTTTTTTGGCAGTGGGCCAGATTTACTGACTCCTGATCTAGACTTTAGATTCTACATAACGTCTCCACCCTTAAAAGCCTTGGCTGGAGCAAAATATGCATGTCAGGAAATGCCTTGAACTGGACCACAGGTCAGGCAATATTGATACTAGCAGTCAAGTCACTGAAGGATTTCATGCAGAGAGAACAATGCTGTAGTTCTGTTTGAGAAAGAACACTCCGATTGCAGCATCAAAGATGGACTAGATGACAAATGAAATAAAGTGGCCTATTAAAGGCTTTGGATGATGCCACCAAGCAGTTTAAGAGGGTCAGTACTCCCAGCATTTTATTGAATGAGGACCAGGAGGTAGGAGGAGCTATGCAGATAAATTCTCTTTCTTCTGTGTATTACTCTGAGGAAAATTTTTAATGTGTCTGTAGAGAAAACTGCTGTCTGTCTTCCCTGCTAATAACGCCTTCTGTTTTTTAATTTAGTAGTGCTTTAATCCTTGCCTCATCTCTGCTATCTAAAAAGCCCAGGGTATGGCACTAGTGGATGAAGAATCTGTAATGAAGTGTGAGAAAACAGGTCAGCAGGGAAGGAGGAAAAGTAAGAGAACATGTATGGGAGTCATAAGAGAGAATTTCAGTGTGGGAGTGATCAGTGGTGACAAGAGCCACAGAGCTCTTGTCAGGTAGTCGGGCCTTGGGAGGTCAGTGATAATCTTGCTGGAGCAGTTTCCTTGGTGAGATGGGGATAATCACATTGCAGAGATTCTAAGAGGGAATGGGAAGTGAGGAAATAGACATGGACTATATGTGGATTTGTATTTATAAAACCTGACATTGAAGGGAAGGAGAGACAATATGCCATAAGCTCAAGGAAATGGAGCTTAGAGATAGGGTTTTCTTTGGAGTTTTTAATGTAGAAGAGTAAATTGTGTTTATATATAAGGAGCAAAACTAGGGAAATCATCCAACCATTTTTTTAACCTATCAGTGATCATTGTATCTCAAAATATAACATTTGGTTCTCACTCTGCACCTGAGTTTTGGCATTTCTTATCACCTTTAACTTGTTTTATTTTTCACTGTTTTATATTCAGTCTACATATTTGCAAGCGTGTTATCTATTTCACATCCCTTACCTCTCAAATGTAAGGTACCTTGGGGCAAGAACTCTAACTTGTTTGTCTATTTTGTTTATTCGCAACACCTGGAAGAGTACCTGGCTCACGAGTACACAATATTATTTTTGTGGAATGAGTACATCTGACACATGTAAGATGTACTAGTCTGGCACTTTTACTGACTTTCGAAAAAGTTTAAAATGTTAAAAAAGATATAAGGGAAACCAATTCTATGTTTTAGATAGAAATAACTAGGAACAAAGGCTAAGATTTTAAATAGATATAAGATTTTTTCAGCTAACTCTGATCCTCAGAATGATCAAAAAAGAATAAAAAATGAAGGCCAGGTTGTACTGACATCAGCAAAATGGCAGAATAGGACTTTCCAGTGCTGGTCCCCTCACAGAACCATTAATTTTAACAACTATCCATGCACAAAAATACCTTCACAAGAGCTGAGGCATCCAGGTGAGAGATTGTAGCACTTAGGTGTATCATAGAAATTTTTTTTTTTTTTTTTTTTTTTTTTTTTGAGACGGAGTCTTGCTCTGTCCACCAGGCTGGAGTGCAGTGGCGCTATCTCAGCTCACTGCAAGCTCCGCCTCCCGGGTTCCCGCCATTCTCCTGCCTCAGCCTCCCGAGTAGCTGGGACTACAGGCGCCCGCCACGGCACCCGGCTAACTTTTTAAATATTTTTAGTAGAGACGGGGTTTCACCGTGGTCTCGATCTCCTGACCTTGTGATCCGCCCGCCTCGGCCTCCCAAAGTGCTGGGATTACAGGCGTGAGCCACCGCGCCCGGCCATAGAAATTTTTTTTTTTTTTGTACATGATTAATTTTATTTATTTATTTATTTATTTATTATACTTTAAGTTCTAGGGTACATGTGCATAACGTTTATATCATGTATAACTCCCCAATGCAATCCCTCCCTCCTCCCCCCTCCCCCTGATAGGCCCCAGTGTGTGATGTTCCCCTTCCCGAGTCCAAGTGATCTCATTGTTCAGTTCCCACCTATGAGTGAGAACATGCGGTGTTTGGTTTTCTCTTCTTGTGATAGTTTGCTAAGAATGGTGGTTTCCAGCTGCATCCATGTCCCTACAAAGGACGCAAACTTATCCTTTTTGATGGCTGCATAGTATTCCATGGTGTATATGTGCCACATTTTCTTAATCCAGTCTGTCACAGATGGACATTTGGGTTGATTCCAAGTCTTTGCTATTGTGAATAGTGCCGCAGTGAACATACGTGTGCATGTGTCTTTGTAGTAGAGTAATTTATAATCCTTTGGGTATATACCCAGTAGTGGGATGGCTGGGTCATATGGTACATCTAGTTCTAGATCCTTGAGGAATCGCCATACTGTAAAAGATCTATTGAAGGATAGAAAGGGTGGTTTCACATTGTGGAAAGGGCGGTTTCACATTGCTCCTCCCTCAAACCCAGTTAGCACAATACAGAGAGAGAGAGACACTCTGAGTAGGGGAAGGAGAGCGAAGGGAGCATCTGACTTTGCTGTGGACACCGGAACCAGGCCTACCCTTTGAAACCTGGTGCCAGACTGGCCCCCACCACTCCAGGCTCCAGACTGGCACCTTCAGATTAAACCTCCAGGCCTGTTCTGATGCGACCTCTCATGGTGGGCCCTGCATACTTCAAGCCTGCCCCAGGCTCGAGGCAGGCCCTGCAGTCTGAGTCCCCAGTTGGGCACCCTTGGCTCCAGGCTCCAGATCAGCTTCAGCACCAGGTAAGCCCCTCCAGTACTAAGATCTAATCTGACCCCCACAAAGACCTAGGCTGTAGCCAAGTTTGTCCAACCAGCCTTACTTTGTTGTTGTTGTTCTGTTATGTTTTGTTTTAAGCTCTTAGCAGCATGAAGCCATGGTTTTTAGTTTGTCTCTAGTGATGAACAGAAAAGAGGCATGAGGAAAGGGCTTTGTTGGCCTAACCAGTAACAGAAACTAAGAACCTATGACTATATTCTCTCCCTTGGACACCCCTACTAGGCCTTCCCCTGCAGACCCAGTAGAAAGCTACACCCCCCCCAAACCCCTGGAGTCTGAGGTTTTGACTCAGGATCCAAGAGTTTGGGATTCTGGAGTTTGGACCCAGGGTTCAGGCTCACCCAAGGCTCCAGACTGAACCCAGAATCCAGGACAGCCTCTGTGACAACAGACTCTGAGTCTACCCTAATACCAGCCCAGAGTCCAGCCCCAGCTGCCAAAGTCTTCAGGCCCACCTCAGGCTCCAGACCAGCTCAACACCATGTCAGTTCCTCTAGCCCCACATTCCAGCTGTAATCTGGCCCCTACGGATACACACTCTAGGCTGACCTAGTGCTAGGTTGGCACCTGTAGCCCTAGGCTCCAGGCAAGTTCCTGTGGTTCCATGCTCCATCAGATGCAGGTTTCAGGCTTGTACCAATATACCCTGGCATTGTGCCGGCCTCTAAAAACCCAGACACCAATATCACTCCCATGGTCCTGAGCTCCAGGTTAACATTTACACAGCCAGCCTCTAGTCTGGCCTTCATGAATTCAGGATCAAGGCCTACTCCAGTGCTGGTTTGGCCCCTGTGGATCTGGGCTCTAAGACCATCCCTGCAGACTCAGTGGACAGATCCACACCAGCGGACTCTGGATCCAGGGTGGCTCCTGTGGAGAGAGAATCCAGGGCCACCTTGGTAGACTCAAACTCCAAGACTCCAGGAGTGTCTAGTGGACATATGCTATAGGCCCAACCCTGAAGACGCAGGCATCAGGCAAGACCCAGTAGACTCAGGCACTAGGCCTACCCATTTCCTGATTCAGACACCAGGTCAACCTACCCAAGGACTCCAGCAGCAAGCCTGTCTGCAGGTTCTGCCAGATTGTCCACCCAGAATCTCTGGATAAGCTGACTTTTCATGCTGAAGCAAGTCTGTAAAGACTTGAATAGGCATCTGTATCAAATGTGCAGACATCAACACATGACTAGAAGGATCATTCAAAATCGGGGAAACATGACATCACCAAAGGAACAAAATAAAGCACAGATAACTATATTAGGCCATTCTGACAATGCCGTAGAGAAATAACAGAGACTGAGTAATTTATAAAGAAAAGAAGCTTAATTGACTGATGGTTCTACAAGCTGCATAGGAAGCATAGTGGCTTCTGCTTTTCAGGAGGCCTCAGGAAGCTTCCCATCATGGTAGAAGGCAAAGGAGGAATGAGACATCTCACATGGCAGAAGCAGGATCAGGAGAGAGAGAGGGTGGAGGTGTCACACACAGACTTTTAAGTGACCAGATCTCATGAGAACTTAGTAACTGTAGTGAGGACAGTACCAAGAGGGATGGTACTAAATGATTCATGAGAAACTGCCCGCATGATCCAATCACCTCTCACCAGGCCTAACTTCCAACATTAAGAATTACAACTGGACATGAGATTTGGGCAGGGACACAGATTCAAACCATATCAGTAACCAATTCTAAAAAAATGAAGATCTATGAGCTGCCTGATAAAAATTCGAAATAATCATCTTTAAAAGCTAAAGCAAGGCTGGGCACAGTGGTTCATGCTTGTAATCCCAGCACTTTGGGAGGCCAAGGCAGGTGTATCACCTGAGGTCAGGAGTTCAAGACCAGCCTGGCCAACATGGCAAAATCTCATCTCTACTAAAAATACAAAAATTAGTCAGGTGTAGTGGTGGGCAGGTGTAATTCTTGGGAGGCTGAGGCAAGCGAATCGCTTGAATCCAGGAGGTGGAGGTTGCAGTGAGCTAAGATTGTGCCACTGCACTGCATTCTAGCCTGGGTAACAGAGGGAGACTCCATCTGAAAAATAAAATAAAAAATTAATAAAAAATAAAAATAAAAAGCTAAAACAGCTGCAGGAGAACATAGAAAGATACTACATGATATCAGATAAACAATGCACAAACAATATGCAAAGTTGAACAAAGAAATAGAAACCATAAAAAAGAAGCAAAAAGAAATTCTGGAGCTAAAAATCTCAATGGCTAAACTGAAACATTCCATACAGAGCTTCAACAACAGGCTCAATCAAGCAAAAATAAAAAGAATCAATGAACTTGAAGAGAGGTTATTTGAATTTTTTTAAATTAGAGGAGCATAAAAAAATAAAAGAGTGAAGAAAGCTTATTGGACTTATGGGGCATCATCAAGCAACCAATAGACACATTATGGGAGCCACTGAGGGAGCAAAGAGAAAAATAAAAAGAAGGTAATATTTTTGTTATTAAATAAATAATGACAGAGAAATTTTCACATCTGAAGAGGGAAAAGAATACCAATATTCCTGAATCCCAAAGATCCCAGAAAGATTAAATATATAAAGAGATCTTTTCTGAGACACATTATAATGGAATTTTTAAAATCAAAGACAAAAAGAGAATTTTGAAAGCAGCAAGAGAACAGCAACTCACCACATACAAGGGAATCATCATAAGATTCTATAAATGGATTTCTCAGCAGAATTTTTTTTGCAGGCCAGGAGAGTGTAGTATGATGACTTTCAAGTACTAAAGAAAAAAAATTGCCAACTCATAAGTGGGAGTTAAATAACACGTATATGTAGATATAGAGGGTGGAATGATAGACAATGGAGACTTGTAAGGTTACAAAGTAGGATGAAGACTCATGATAAGAGGTTACTTAATGGGTACCATGCATATTAACAAAATTGCACTGATATCTCATAAATTTATATATATTTTAAAAAGAAGAAAAAAACCCTGCCACTCCAGAATACTATGCCCAGCAAGACTGTCTTTCAGATATGAAGGAATGATAAAGACTTTTCCAGACTGAAAGAACCTGTGAAAATTCATCACCACTGTACCTGCTTTACAAGAAATGCTAAAGGGAGTTCTTCAAGTTTAAATGAAAGGATGATAACTAACAACATGAAAATAAATGAAAGTGAAAAACTCATTTTAAAAATAAATAAACAGTAAAAATCACAACACTATACAACTGTGATGGTGGTGCATAAACCATTTTTAACTCTGGTAAGAATGTTAAGATATTAAACATAATTTTAACTATAGTAATTTGTTAATGGATATGCTTAATATATAAAGACATAAATTGTGACAGCTATAAGAAAAAATAAGGGAGAAATAGACTTTAAAGTGTACAGTTTTTGTATGTGGTTGAAGTTAAAATGTTACCAGCTTAAAATAGACTGTCATAAACTATTAGATCTTTAATGTAAGCCTGATAGTAACCACAAAGAAAAAATCTGTGGTGGATATATAAAAGATTAAGAGAAAGAAATCAAAACACACAATTACAAAAAATTACCTGTAGAGACTAACAAAAGAATTTAGCAAAATTATAGGATACAAAATCGATATACCAAATCAGTAGTGTTTGAATACATTAACAATAACCTATTTGAAAAAGAAATGAAGAGAATCATCCAATTTATAATACTGTAAAAACACTTAAGAATAAATTTAAGGAGATGAAAGATTTGTTCACTGAACTATAAGATATTGATAAAAAAAATTAAAGACGACTCATCAAATGAAAGATATCCCATGTTCATTGATTGGAAAAAATTAATATTGTTAAAATGTCCATACCACCCAAAGTGATCTGCAGATTCAATGCACTTCCTATCAAAATTACAAGAACATTTTACACAGAAATAGAAAAAAAATCTAAAATTAGTATGGGACTACAAAAGACCCCAAATAGCTAAAGCAATCTTAAGCAAAAAGAACAAAGGTGGAGGCATCACACTATATGATTCAAATATACTACAGAGATATAATAGTCAACATAACATGGAACTGGTATAAAAACAGTCATATAGATCATTAGAACAAAATAGAGACCCTGGAAATAAATTCATGCGTTTTTGTTCTATTCATCTTCAACAAAGGAGCCAAGAATGCACAATGAGTAAATAAGTCTTTTAAATAAATGGTGTTAGAAAACCAGATATTCATAGGCAGAAGAATGAAATTAGAAGCTCATCTCCCACCATATCTAAGAATAAAATCAAAATGGATTGAAGATTTAAGTTTAAGTCTTACACAGTAAGTAAACTAGAAGAAAACATAGGAGAACATGTTCTTGATACCGGTCTGGACAATGACTATTTTTGGAGATGACCTTGAAGCACAGCAACAAAAGTAAAAATAGAGAAATGAGATTACATCAAACTAAAATGCTTCTACATAGCAAAGGTAACAATCAACAAAGTAATGAGAAAACCTTCAAAAGGGGAACATACATTTCTAAATCATATATTTGATAAGGGGTTAATATTCACACTATATGGGAACAAAAACAACCCAGTAGCAAGAAAACAACCTGATTTAAAAATGGATAAAGGACTTGAATCAACGCTTTTTAAAAGAAGACATACAAATGGCCAACAATCATATGAAAAGAATACTCGACATCACTAATCATCAGTGAAATGCAAATGAAAACCACAGTGAACTATCACCTCACACCTTTCAGAATGGCTGCCCAAACGATGATAATAAAGGTTGATAAGGATGTAGAGAAAAGCGAATTCTTGTACACTGTTGATGGGAATGTAAATTAGTACAACCATTATGAAAAACATATGGAGTTTGGTTAGAAAATTTAAAATAGAATTACCATATGATTCAGGAATTCCACTTCTGTATATTTTTATGAAGAAAATGAAACCACTATGTCCAAAAGATATTTGTAATCCTATGTTCATTGCAGCATTATTCACAATTGCCAAGATATGGAATCAACCTGTTTTCATCAACAGATAAAACGGATAAAGAAAATGTGATGTATATACACAATGAAATACTATTTCGCTTCATAAAACAAGGAAATCCTGTTACTTGCTAAAAATGGATGAAACTGGAGGACATTATGCTAAGTTAAATAAGTTTGGCACAGACAGACAAATACTGCTATGATCTCACTTACATGTGGAATGTAAAAAAGTTGAACTCAGAATAATAGAACAGAATGGTGGTATCGAGGTGCTGGGAAGGGGTGGGTGACGGTAATGAAATAGGGAGAAGGTGATCAAAGTGTACAGAGTTTCAGTTAGATAGGATGTGTAAGTTTGGGAGATCTGTTGTACAGCATGTGGCTACGGTTAATAATAATACATGCACATCTCAGAGGTATTGTGGGTTTGGTTCTAGACCACTGCAATAAAGCAAATAGCACAAGTGAGTCCCACAAATTCTGGTTTCACCGTGCATATAAAAATTATATTTAGCCTATAGTCTATTATGTGTGCAATAGCATTATGTTTAAAAAGCAATGTACATACCTTAATTAAAACAAACTTTATTGCTAAAAAATGCTAGCTATCATCTTATTCTCAGCAAATCATAATTTTTTTTTGTTGGTGGAGGGTCTTGCCTCAATGTTGATGGCTACCAACTGATCAGGGTGGTGGCTGTTGAAGGTTGGGGTAGTTGTGGCAATGTATTAAAATAAGACAACAATGAAGTTTGCCACATCAATTGACTCTTCCCTTTCACAAAAGATTTCTCCATAGCCTGTTATGAAGTTGGATACTGTTTTCTCCACAGTGGAACTTCTTTTAAAACTGGAGTCAACCCTCTCAAACCCTGACATTACTTTTTCAACTAAATTTATGTAATGTCCTAATTGCTTTGTTGTCATTTCAACAATGTTCACAGTATCTTCACCAAGAGTAGATTCCATCCCAAGAAATCACTTTCTTTGCTCATCCACGAGAAGAAGCTCTCTCATCTGTTTAAGTTTGATCATGAGATTGCAGCAATTCAGGCATATCTTCAGGTTCCACTTCTAATTCAGTTTATCTTGCTATTTCCAACACATCTGCAGTAACTTCCTCCACTGAAGCCTTGAACCCCTCAAAGCCATCTGTGAGGATTAAAATCACCTCCTAAACTTACTTTAATGTTGATATTTTGATATCCTCCCATGAATCACAAATGTTCTTAATGGTTTCT
This sequence comes from Trachypithecus francoisi, assembly GCF_009764315.1. Classification (NCBI taxonomy): domain Eukaryota; kingdom Metazoa; phylum Chordata; class Mammalia; order Primates; family Cercopithecidae; genus Trachypithecus; species Trachypithecus francoisi. The sequence continues at coordinate 15,354,500 of NW_022681460.1, read as the reverse complement.
AGAATGGCAGCTGTTTTTCAAAAAGTTTTCAATGTACTTTGCCCAGATCCATCAGAGTAATTACTCTCTATGGTAGCTATAGCCTAATGAAATACATTTCTTAAATAATAAGGCTTGAAAGTTGAAATTATGCCTGTATTCATAGGCTACAGAATGAATGCTGTGTTAACAGGCAAGAAAACAATATTAATCTTCTTGGGTATCTCTACTGGAGCCCTTGAGTGGCTATATGCATTGTCAATGAAATGAATAGTAATATTTTGAAAGAAATTTTTTTTTCCTAAGAAGTAGATTTCAACAGCAGGCCTAAAATATTCAATAAACCATTTTGTAAACAGATGTGCTATCATCCAGGCCTTGTTGTTCCATTTAATAGAGCACAGGCAGAATAGATTTAGCATAATTCTTTATTAAATTTTGATTTGTTTATTATACTTTAAGTTCTGGCATATATGTGCAGAACGTTCAGGTTTGTTACATAGCTATACACATGCCATGGTGGTTTGCTGCACTCATGAACCCATCATCTACATTAGGTATTTCTCCTAATGCTATCCCTACCCTAGCCCCCGACCCCTGACAGGCCCCAGTGTGTGATGTTCCCCTTCCTGTGTCCATGTGTTCTCATTGTTCAACCCCAACTTATGAGTTGAACATGCAGAGTTTGGTTTTCTGTTCCTGTGTTAGTTTGCGGAGAATGATGGTTTCCAGCTTCATCCATGTCCCTGCAAAGGACATGAACTCATACATTTGTGGTTGCATAGTATTTCATGGTGTATATGTGTCACATTTTCTTTATCCAGTCTATCATTGATGGGCATTTGGGTTACTTCCAAATCTTTGCTATTGTGAACAGTGTTGCAATAAACATACGTGTGCACATGTCTTTATAATAGAATGATTTATAATCCTTTGGGTATATACCCAGTAATAGGTTTGCTAAGTCAAGTGGTATTTCTGGTTCTAGATCTTTGAGGAATCGCCACACTGTCTTCCACAATGGTTGAACTAATTTACACTCCCACCAACAGTGTACAAGGGTTCCTATTTCTCCACATCCTCTTCAGCATGTGTTGTTTCCTGACTTTTTAATGATTGCCATTCTAACTGGTGTGAGATTGTATCACATTGTGGTTTTGATTTGCATTTCTCTAATTACCAGTGATGATGAGCTATTTTTAATGTATTTGTTGGCTGCATAAATGTCTTCTTTCAAGAATTGTCCATTCATATCCTTCCCCCTGCCCCATTTTTGATGGTCTTTTTTTTTTTTTTTTTTTGGAAATTTGTTTCAGTTCCTTGTAGATTCTGGATATTAGCTCTTTTCAGATGGATAGATTGCAAGATTTTTCTCCCATTCTGTAGGATGCCTGTTCACTCTGATGATAGTTTCTTTTGCTGTGCAGAAGGTCTTTGTTTAATTAGATCCCATTTGTCAATTTTGGCTTTTGTTGCCATTGCTTTTGGTGTTTTAGTCATGAAGTCTTTGCCTATGCCTATGTCCTGAATGGTATTGCCGAGGTTTTCTTCTAGGGTTTTTATGATTTTAGGTTTTATATTTAAGTCTTTAATCCATCTTGAGTTAATTTTTATATCAGGTGTAAGGAAGGGATCCAGTTTCAGTTTTCTGCATATGGCTAGTCAGTTTTCCCAACACCATTTATTAAATAAGGAATCCTCTCCTCACTGCTTGTTTTTGTCAGATTTGTCAAAGATCAGATGGTTGTAGATGTGTGGTGTTATTTCTGAGGCCTCTGTTCAGTTCCATTGGTGTATATATCTGTTTTGGTACCAGTACCATGTTGTTTTGAGTACTGTAGACTTGTAGTATACTTTGAAGTCAGGTAGCATGATGCCTCTAGCTTTGTTCTTTTTGCTTAGGACTGTCTTGGTTATACAGGCTCTTTTTTGGTTACATATGAAACTTAAAGTAGTTTTTCCTAATTCTGTGAAGAAAGTCAATGGTAGTTTGATTGGGATAGCATTGAATTTATAAATTACTTTGGGCAGTATGACCATTTTCACAATATTGATTCGTCCTATCCATGAGCATGGAATGGTTTTCCATTTGTTTGTGTCCTCTCTGATTTCCTTGAGCAGTAGTTTATAGTTCTCCTTGAAGAGGTCCTTCACATCCCTTGTAAGTTTTATTCCTTGGTAGTAATTGTGAATGGGAGTTCACTCATTATTTGGCTCTCTGTTTGTCTATTGTTTGTGTATAGGAATGCTTGTGATTTTTGCACATTGATTTTGTGTCCTGAGAGTCTGCTGAATTTGCTTATCAGCTTAAGGAGATTTTGGGCTGAGACGATGGGGTTTTCTAAATATAGGGTCCTAGGATTTTTGGAATGGTAAGTAAGCATTGGTTTCAACTTAAAATCACCAGCTGCATTAGCTCCTAGTAATAAAGTCAGCTTGTCTATTGAAGCTTTGAATTCAAGCACTTACTTCTCTCTAGCTATGAAAGTACATTGAAAATCTGTTTAGTCTAGCCACCTTCTTTAATGATCTTAGCTAAATCATCTGGATAATTTCTACAGCATCTACATCAGCATTTACTGCTTTACCTTGCACTATTATGTTATGGAGAAAGCTTTCTTCCTTAAACCCCATGAATCAACCTTTGCTCACTTCCAACTTTTCTTCTGCAGCTTCCTCACCTCTTTAAAGAGAGTTAGGGCCTTATTCTGGATTAGGCTTTGGCTTCAGGGAATAGTGTGGCTGATTTGAGCTTCTATTCCAACCATTCAAACTGTCTCCATATCAGCAATAAGATGTTTCGCTTTCTTATCATTTGTGTGTTCACTGGAGTAGCACTGTCAAATTTCTTTCAAGAACCTTTTCCTTGCATTCGCAGCTTGGTTAACTCTTTGGCACAAGAGGCTTAGCTTTTGGCCTATCTCAGTTTTCAAAATGACTTTATTTAGCTTAATAATTTTTAGCTTTTGATTTAAAATGAGAGATGTGTGGCCCTTCCTTTCACTGGAACACTTAAAAACCATTATAGGACTATTAATGTGCATAATATCAATTTTTGTTGTGTCTCAGGGAACAGGAAGACCCATAGAAAGGAAGAGAGAAAGGGAAGTGGCAGGTTGGTAGAGTATTCAGAACCCACATAACATGTATTGATTAAGTTCTCTGTTTTATATGGGCATGGTTTGTGGTGCCACCCATAACAGATATAATAATAATGAAAATATTTGAAATATGTGAGAATTACCAAAATGTGACACAGAGAACTGAAATGAGCACATGTTGTTAAAAAATGGTGCTGATACGAGGTCAAGAGATCGAGACCATCCTGGCTAACACAGTGAAACCCCGTCTCTACTAAAAATACAAAAAAAACTAGCCGGGCGAGGTGGCGGGCGCCTGTAGTCCCAGCTACTCGGGAGGCTGAGGCAGGAGAATGGCGTAAACCCGGGAGGCGGAGCTTGCAGTGAGCTGAGATCTGGCCACTGCACTCCAGCCTGGGCGACAGAGCGAGACTCCGCCTCAAAAAAAAAAAAAAAAAAAAAAAAAAAAAAAAAAAAAAAAAAAATGGTGCTGATAGATTTACTTAATGCAAGGTTGCCACAAGCCTTCAATTTGTAAATTTGCAATATCTGCAAAGTACAATAAAGTTAAGTGCAACAAAATAAGGTGTGCTTTTATATTTTATACTTGAAGATTGCTAAAAGAGTAGATCTTAAATGTCTCACAACAAAAACTGGTAAGTATATTAGGTGATGGATATATCAATTAGCTTATTTTAATCATTTGACAATGAATGTGTGTGTATGACAATATCACATTGTATACTATAAATACGTACAATTTTTATTTGTCAGTTATAGCTTGATAAAGCTGGGGAAAACTGGAGGTCATTTTGCTAAGAATATTCTTATAACTACATTTCAGTGACAATAAATGTCACCCATTTGTAGTCTATTATAACCTATTTTTCTTGCCCAAATATGCATACTATTCTGGTATCTTTCCATAAAATCTTTAAAATGCAAAAGCCTATATGCCTAACTTCTATCTAAAAAAATAAGGAATTTCTGGAAATGCTCTATACTTGAGACAAAGGGTCAAGAAGCATTTATGCATATGTATTGTGTTTTCAAAATTATTTTGCAGACTCTGCATTAAAAACTCTATTAAACATTGGTAAACTCCATGCTTCAGGTGCCAGGTGGCAGTTATGGTTGCTGTAAAAAAAGGATTAATGTTAAGAAATTGAAGGTTGGGGGAAGTGAGTACGTAAAATAAGAACAGATGCACAATCCCTAATTCCACAACTTCAAATTAAATGATCAGGCAGACATTAGTCAATGAGGAGAGAAAAATCAATGAGGTACAGTCTTCCTCAGAAAGTGAGTGAGGCAAAATGGACTATTTTTCCTCTATTTTGGTGCTGTTGGAGTCCTGTTGATCTGTTGATGGTAATTTTATTCACTTTCAACATAGATTGATTTATTTAATCAGAGTCTGTGTTTTTCACATGCCTGAGGATATTGTCCAGTGCATAAAATAGGCAAGAAGCATGAATAATCTTGATCAGAGGAAAAACATATGTATTATAATAGGAGTTATTGATATTTATATTAATGTTTTGGCAAATACACTTCTAGATGGTTCCGTAGGTGGTGATACCTACTAGGAAATATACTGTTTTAAATTTTATATTTTGTTGTGAGAACCGGAAGGGGTTGAATCAATAGAGTCAAAGAAAACATAAATTACTCATTAAGAAGAGTTTATTTTTGGTTATCAAACTGGAAACATAGATATGGTAAAAGAGGAAAGAACAGGCAGACTTGAAATTCTTGAGACTATAAGAGGGAGAGGAATTAGAGGACAGTCTGTGCAGAGGATAATGACTGAGGTCCTGTGGGGAAGAATTTAGTTTGAAGGTGTCAGGCTGGTGACATTCAGAGCATTGATATGCTTACTGTTTCCTCCTGGCGTTTTCACTGAGCATAAAGCAAACATTTCCTTACCTGTCCTTCCTATTGACCTATCTGGAGGGAATCCAGGAGTGGGAGATGGTAGAGTTCACATTATATTGCACTTTATTGTATAAATCTTTTAATAAGATCATTTTATGTCATAAACATTTTTGTTTTAAATGGTCGCAAAGAATATCATTGTAAGATGATACCTTGTTTATTAAGTCAGTCCATTGTTGATAGTCTAAAAGGCCTGCAGTGGACAGAATAATGGCTTTAAAAGGTATCTATCCTAATCCCAAGGAAGCTGTGAATATGTTAGGCTACACTGCAAAGGGGAACTAAGGCTGAAGATGACATTAAGGCTGTTAATCATCTGACCTTAAAGTAGAGAGATTACCATGTATTATCTGGGAGGGCCTAATGTAATCACAAGGGTTATTAAACATGAAAGAGAATCAGAGAAGTAGTAGGGACCTTGATGGCTTCAAAGATGGAGGAAGGGGACCACGAGCCAAGGGAAACAGGCAGCCTCTATAGAACAGAAACATTCAAGAAATTGTTCTTTCCTAGAGCTTCCAGAACAAAATCCCATAACTTCATCTTAGACCATTGAGATCTGTTTGATGTTGAACTGTGAAGTTTTAAATCTGTTATTTAAGCACTAAATTTTGCCTAATTTGTCACAGAAACAATAGAGAACTCATACAAACTATCTTTTTAGCTAATATAGAGGCTTCCCAGATTTCAATCTAGATCTAATCTAATTTTCCCGGTACAGTAGTATTGTAAAGTGTAAATCATTTCACTTCACAGCTCTTGAAACACTTAAGTGGCTGCAAATTGCATTTCAGGATAAAATTTAAACCCTTTATAAGGCATATAAGGCAATGCAATATCTAGTGTCTGCTTACCTACTCTCTAAGGCCCCTCAAACCATTCTTTTCTTCACTCTCTTATTCCATACTATTCTTCTTTAAGTTCCTTAAACAAGTTGAGTTCTTCATATCCATAGGTAGCAGGCTTAGTGGCTAAGCACACAGACTGTAGAACCAAAGTGCTGGAGTCTGAATCTTTGCTCTCCTGCTTACTAGCTGTGTGACCTTGGACAAGTCACTTCACTTCAACATCTCTTTCCTTATCTATAAAATGCTATTAAATATATATCTATATCTAGAGAATGTAGAATAGCTCCTGGCACACAAGCACTATATAAGTATTGATATTGGCCAGGCATAGTGGCTCACGTCTGTAATCCCAGCACTTTGGGAGGCCAAAGCGGGTGGATCACCTGAGGTCAGAAGTTTGAGACCAGCCTGACCAACATGGTGAAACCCTGTCTCTACTAAAAATAGAAAAATTAGCCAGGTGTGGCGGTGAGAGCCTGTAATCTCAGCTACTCAGGAGGCTGAGGCAGGAGAATCACTTGAACCAGGGACATGGTGATTATAGTGAGCCGAGATCACACCATTCACTCTAGCCTGGGTGGCAAGAGTGAAACTCCATCTAAAAAAAATAGTATTGATATTATAACATAAAAGGGTGTATTCTTGGAGGACTCTGCTCTCTGCCCTTTGCATAGCTAGCTCTTCCTCATCCATCAAGTCTCGAAAGTCTCCCCAGATAGCTGTGTGTGGTATATTTCTTCCGCTCTGCTATTCATTATCAAGTGCACTGTTACTTTCTTTCAAGGCACTTGTCACCATTTGAATTGTTTCTGCATTAAAAACCATCTGTGTTAATTATTTATTTACTTATTTATACCATTATTATTTGCCTGTATTTGTGTTATGTATCAGTTGTGCTCCCTCCTTTATATCATACTTCCTGTAAGGGTAAGGTTTCTATCTGCTTTTTTAACTTTCATATCCGTAGTACTAAGCATGTAACTGTTTTATAGTGGGTGTTGTTAGTTGTTCTGCCCTTCTTGGACATAGGATGCCTATCTTTACCAAACCTCTTGAAGTTAGAAAAGGCATGGTCTAGCCGATAGCAGAAATGACACTTATTTTCCAGGGTGAGGCTCTTCAGGGCTCTCTTCTCATAAAGAGAAAATGGAAAATCTTAAAGTAGTGTGTTGGCATGGAGGTGCTGCAAGACAGATGTACCCTAAAATGCTGAGTCATTGCATGGAGGACAGCTGCCTCACAGTTCTGGAGACTAGAAGTCTGAGATGAAGGTGTGCGTAAGTTTGGTTCCTTCTGATAGTCGTAAGGGAAGAATCTGTTTCAGGCCTCTCTCCTTGGCTTGTAGACAGCCATCGTCTCCCTGTGTATGTGTTTCTTCACCTAATTTTCCCTTCATGCTTGTCTGTCTCCAAATTTCTCCTTTGTAAAAGGATACTTGTCATATTGGATTAGAAACCCACCCCACTTCATTATGATCTTATCTTAATTAATTTCATCTGAAACAATCCTATTTCTGAATAAAGTCACATTCTGAGGTACCAGGGGTTAGGGCTTTAAAATATGGGTTTTGGGAGCCACAACTTAACCTATAATCGTAATGACTATATACACACATTGAAGGGGTAAATAGGTGAAGATTTTTTTTTTTTTTTTTTTAAAGATCTTTGTAACTCTTTGCCTAGTATCTTTTACTGCATATTCTCCCTCATAACTGAACTTTCCAAAGAACTGAAGTGTGCCTCTTCAGGAGTCAAAAACAAAACCGAAAACATTTATGAGAGAAGCCTGCCCAGCATCTAGGGTTTCTTGTCTCTGAAGACTTTGTTCTTAACCATTATGTTTACCACCCTCTGCATTTCTATGACTAATGTTTAGTTGTTATCTCTTCCTCCATGTTTAATTATTGTTAACTTACTGAGTCTGAACTAAGGATGAGGACTTTGAATTCATTTACTAAGACTTTGGGCAAGTTAACTATGACATTTACTAACTATATAGGCAGGTAATTTATCTTCTGGAATCTCAGGTTTTACATCTATAACAATGTAAAGACAGTAATATTCACATCATAGGATTTCTGTAAGGGTTTAAAAAAAGATAGCAAATCTAACATGTCTAGCACAGAGGCAGACACATGATGGATGCTAGCACATTGGCTTTTAATATTAACGACTAAAATTTATTGAGTACTTATTATGTGCCAGGAACTACACTAGATGCTTAATAAATATTAGCTGATTTAATCTTTACAACTAGCATGATGATGTTGGCACCTTTATTTCTCCTAAATCTAAACATTTATCTGAGGCACAGAAAGTCTGAGGAATCAATCCAATGACACACAAATAGCAAGTGGCACAGCCAGGATTTGGACTCATACGGTGTTTCTCTAAAGAACAACAACAACAAAAAACACAAGCTTATTAAAACCAATATTTTCGAAAACCCAGAAATAACCAACAAAAACCTAAGGAACTCCTGAAACAGCTGCAGAAACCTTGGGAGGGGAAACACGTTTAGAATGCCAGAGTTTTGGCCTTAGAGGAACTTTTTGTTTTTATCCAAGTAGAGTTCTATGCTTTTGAAGTTAGAAATAACCTACGCTCCGACCTCAAGGACTTTTACTCTCTGCCTTTCTATTAAAAGTTTAAATCCAGGTCCCATCTTCCAGGTAACTGCAGAAAGAGAGAAGAGAGAATGAATGGAGAGGCATTAAATTAAAATCACAGGAATTAACCATCTGGGAAAGGTCTCACTGTGGCAGAGCTAGCCTCAGGCAAAACTTTGAGGAGGAGATACCTACTGGTGGGTCCTGAAGGTCAGGGTTGTGAGGTTCTTTCCTACAGCTCCTTAGCATAGCCCAGAGCCTGGTTGCACTTGGTGAATGTTTGTTGAACTGATTTAAGCTGAAGTTTGTCTCTGTGTCTCTGTGACCTCCAGGCAGTCCTCTCTGTGCTGACATTTCTCATCTTCACCAAATTAACCTAGACCCAAATTTTCCTTGTGATATGGATTTAAATCCCCATTACTGAATAAAGTGTATCACCTCCTAAGAAACATGAACATCTTCACAAGGAAATCAGTGATTCTCAACATCAGACAGTTTTGTCCCTAGGGACATTTGGCAATATCTGAAGACACTTTTAGCTTTCACGACTGGGTATAGCGGTGTGCTCTATTTAGCGGATACAGGATAGGGGTGCTGCTTCATATCCCACCATACACAGGACAACTTCTCCCACCTCACACCCCAGCAAAGTAAGGGTTCAATGTCAAAGAGTAGGACTGATATTTTAAAGATAAGTGACTTTTGAAGACAGTGCCATAATAATCAGTTTCTTTTTTTGTTAAATTAGACTCTAGACAAGAGAAAGAATATGAGGTCCTCTACAACCCCCCATTAATTTGATCCATGTGTCAATTGTGATTGAACTGAATAACTGACAAACCTAGTGTGGTTGTAACAGAATAGGAGACGCTAGTAAGAATAGTTAAGAATGTATGCTTTTTAAGTAACATGATGTGTGTTCAGATCCCTGCTCAACTTATCCTAAGTTGTGTAGTTTTGATTAATGTGTTTAGCTTTTCTGGGCTTCAGTCATTTCATTAATAAAATACAGATAAGTCTACCTCATCTGATAGTAGCAAGAATTAAATGTGCTAACATGTATGGAAGGTTTAGCTCTCTGCTAGACACATTTTAGCACTAAAAGAATATTAACTACATTAGTAATAGTAATAGAAATAATAGCTAATATTAACAGCATGGTATATCAGAAAGAACAGAAAACCCACAATTAGAAAATTTCAGTTTTCTCATCTGTAGTACTGGCATAATAACCTTGTATGGGAGTATAAAAACAGCTAATATTAATGGCAGCAATAATATTATCATGCATAATACTTACATAATAATACTGGCTGTACTAAGCAGTGTTCCAGGAATTTTACAAGTTTTAACTGACTTAATTTAATTGCAACTCTATTGTGTAGGCAACATTATCATCACTGTTTTGCAGAAGGGGAAGGTTAAATGCATTCTAAGCTGTAAAAATCTCACAGAAATGTTGATTGCTATTACTATTCATGCATTTCAAAGTTTTCTCCCAACATCATGTCATTATTTCCATGTGACATCTCATGACACTCTTAGGGGCTATTTGATGTCCCTACTTCAAAGGTATTTACATCATTCCTGCAATATCTTTGTCCACTGAAAAATACGCATAGTAATTATTTAATGAGAGCAGAAGTACTGCCAAATATTTCTCGCCATTAACTTTCTTTCTAACGTCAGAACCAGATCCAGCTCCTTACTATGTTACCCCATGTCCAGGTCCTGGCTCAGCCTGAGACTTCAGACCCAAAGGAGTCTTCCTAAGAGAAAAGCACATAGAGGCCTCAAGTGATCCTTGCCAAATCAGGGATTGTGAAGAAAGGAGTGTGGATAACCTGGGATTTTGTGATGCTTTTGTTATTGCAGTCAGAAGGATCAGCACCCACCAGAGCCCCACTTCCAACTTGATTTCAGTTCTAAGATTTTTGGAGGAGGTGGGGAAAATAAATCTATCTCACTCTACTCAGATGATGTCTTCCAAGGTGACTCTCTTATGTTGTGGGTGGCTACCTGACAGAGATAATTAATGACCAGAACCCAGGTTCCTTGGTTTCCATGCTGGTGACATATTACACAGCTGTCAGACCACAGCTTTTTATGTTTTTAAATTTTATTTTAGAAGTGGGGTCTTGCTGTTGCCCAGGTTGGAGTGCAGTGACACCATGATAGCTCACTGTAGTCCTGAACTATGAAACTCAAGTTATTTTCCTGCCTCAGCCTCCTGAGTAGCTGCGACTACAGACATGAGCCATGGAGCCTGGCCCATAACTTCTGATTTGACACATTGATGCACTGATTTTTCTGGAAGTTGTTTTGTGGGTGAATTCTGTGACTTGGCAAGAAATTATCTGCCAGATCTGAGCAAATGTAGCCTAGCTCTTGGTGGAAGTGGAAATAGTTTTCTTTTTTTTTACTCTGTAGGTCCAGGAGAAAGTGTTGCTTATACTTCCTTTGAAAGCTGAGAGGAAAGTTGTACTGATGTTATTTAAAAAGTATTGTGAATAAAGTGAGCGATGCTTGACTCAAGACAGAGAGAAAATTTTACTATGCCAACTTTTAACATTCTTTGCACACTCTAATTTGATATTTCCTTAATTGCTTAATGTGGCAATAATGCATTTTCCTCTCTCATTTTCTTATTCAAGAAGCTGTCATAGATTAGAAGACACTTCTGGGAATCTAGCTTCATTACCATGTATTGTCTCCGATTGTAGTTGATATTTTTAGCAGGATTCCTACTAGGAAAGAAAATACATTGAGATGAAAAGAAAATATAAAGCCATATAATTCTAAATCTAGAAAGGTATATATGTTTTATTCTTCTAGTAACATCTATGTTTTTGCTCTTCCTCTGACATAGATTATTACACATTTTTCTGATGTATATTCTAATGCCGAATCTCTTCTTTTGTTTTAATCTGGAATGATGCTGTCTTCACAAGCAAGGTCAGAAATACTGCTACAGGGGCATACTTAGTTTTAAATAAATATATTTTAAAGACTTTGTGAAGATTTTCCTTGTTATTGGCTTTCCTTCAATTTCAGAAAACATATTGATTTTCCAAATATAACGTACAATTTTGTGTCCATGTTTAAATAAGAGAGTTGAATATTTTTTTCTTCTGAATTAATAGTGTCTAATGTCAGTTTAGGATGTGTTGGTTTGATGGTAATTTTCAAATTCTACTTTTGGTGTATGGCTATTGTGCAAAAAATTGTTTTGCCTGTAATTTGTTCCAGATAATAATCCCTGATATCACACCAGGAAACTTCTGTGTAATGTAAATTTCAATGTTAAATTATTTATTGCATATAAATTTTCTATCTGAAGGGGATCAACACACTGAATGCACTAATGCTAGTTTAATAGAAAGTTAATGGCTTATTCCGACTGATTTTGCAGGAACAAAGGGACATGCTAACCTTGATGACAGTGTTCAATTAGCCAAATGCCTAGGGAATAGATTTTCTATAGTCCACATTAAGTCTGCAGAACTACAAAGGTGGCAACTTCTTCCTAAACCATATTTCTTATTGGATTTTCACCATTATACCTGCGGAGATATGGAGTTGAGAATAAGTAACACACTTGAGTGAATAGTGGTCTTCTGAGACAGGTTGTCTATTCAGAAGTGAATGCCTAATACTAGCATGTTGTTCAGGCTCAGGAAGTGTACACAGTACAATGCCTTAGAGAGATCATTGCTCTACTTTTCGAGTTTGAAAAGTAACTCTGAGAGGGAAGTGTGGTGCCTAGTGATGCAGATTCAACTTTCAGCAATGGCTTCACTACATTTTGGTAAATCAAAAAGCAAACAACTACCCAGCCAGGCAAAATTCTCCACAGCTTCTTCAGTGTTTAAGCCATGACTCCGGTTTCATAAAAATTAAAAACGCCTGCTCATCAAAAGACACTGTTAAGAGAACAAAAAGCAAATAAGATTAATTGTACATTTTGTAAATCATTTGTCTAATGAAAGACTTGTTTCCCAAATATATAAAGAACTCTCAAAATTCAATAAGAAATAAAAATAATAAAAAAGAGAGAAAAATATTTGAAGAGATTCTTCACCAAAAATTTATGGATGGAAATATGCACATGAAAAGACATCCAACATCATTAGTTAGCAGGAAAATGCAAATGAAAACCATGAGATACCACAACATACCTATAATGTGTACAATTCAGGAAACTGATGACACGAAGTTTTGTGAGGATGTGGAGCAACTGGAACTGTCACAAATTGTGATTGGAAATGTAAAATGAGATGACTATTTTAATAAACTGTTTCTTAAATATTTAATTATACAAATATATAATACATATTTATACACACATGTGTGTATACACATATATATACACACATGTGTGTACATACACATGTTTTGTGTACATACATATGTTTGTATATACGTATGTGTACATACTAACATTCAGCCATTCTACTTTTGAGTTTTTTATGCAAAAGAAATGAAAGCATATATCCACACATGACTTACATACAGTTATTCGTAGAAACTTGATTAGTAATAGCTAAAATTGGAAACAGCCTAAATATCCTCCAGCAGGTAAATGTAAATCAATTGTGATGTAGCCATATAATGTAATACTACTCAGTAATAAAAAGGAATGAATTATTAATATGGGCAACAACAGTAGTAATTTTTAAAATAATTATGCTGTGTGAGAAAAGCCAGACAAAAAAGTACATGCTGTATGATTCCATTCATACAACATTCCAGAAAATGCAGACTAATCCAGAGTTACAGAAAGACATCAGTGATTGCCTGGAGACTAGAACCCAGGGAAGGACAGGAAGAGGAAATTACAAAGGGTCACAAGGACAATTATTTGAGATAATGACTATCTTGATTATCGCTGTGGCTTCGTTGGTATACACAGATGTCAAAACTAATTAAATTGTACACGTTAAACATATGCAGTTTATTATATGTCAATTATACCTCAATAAGAATATTATAAACAATAAAGAAAGATCTTTAAGAAATCCCCATCCAGGAGCTGAGGGGAGGGGCTATTGGGAAGTTTGTTGCTCAATGGGTATCAAGTTTCAATTATGCAAACAAAATAAGATGTAGAGATCTGCCAATCAACACAGTACGTATCAACAATACTATACTGTTGGTATTATAGTAATAGGGATTATACACTTAAAATTTTGAGGGAATATCTTGATATTAACTGTTTCTCTCTCACTCTCTCGCTCTCACACACACACGCACAAACACAGGGAACTTGGAGGTGATGGATGTATTTATTACCTTGACTGAGGTGATGGTATCATGGGTGCATGCATAAGTTCAAAGTTCATCAAATGGTATATATTAAACATATCTATTTTTAAAATCAGGTATACATCAATCAAGCTGTCTAAAAATAACTCATTACCCTTTTTAAAGACACAATTTAACAATGTGTGATTCTGAAAAAAAGAAATCTTTCCACTCCATGAATATTTCCCTTACCAATTAGACATATAACCATCTTTCTGGTTTCTTACCTTATCTCTCTTGCATGCCTCCTTATTATTTTCTTAGTTTCTCACTCTTTTTTTCTTTTTTTCAAGACAGAGTCTCACTCTGTCACCCAGGGTGGAGTGCAATGGCACAGTCATAGCTCACTGCAGCCTTGACCTTCCAAGCTCAAGCGATTCTCCCACCTGAGCCTCCCAAGTATCTGGGACTACGTGCGTGCCACCATACCCATTTTTTTTCTTTTTTACTTTTAGTAGAGATGAGATCTCACTACACTGCCCAGTCTAGACTTGAACTCGTGACCTTAAGTGATAGTCATGCCTCGGCCTCTCAAAGTGCTGGACTATAGGTGTGAGCCACCGTCTACTCTCTTTTATTGATATTCATTTGTTTAGTCATTCTATACATAATTATTGAGCATATTCTCTGTGCCAGGCACTGTTGGAACTTCTGGGGATTCATTGGTGAACAAAATACAGTGACCTTCCCGATGAAGCTAATGTTCTTGAAGAAGATAGGTATTGATTCATTATACAACAAATTACTCGGAGGCATCTTTACAAAGTTATATAAAAGAGAAGAACAGGGTGCTGTAGGGAGAGTTACAAGAACCTAATCTGGCCTGCAGGGTATTGAAGTCTTGTTTGAGGAAATGACACTTGATATAAACTTCTTGAGAGAACATATGAGTTCCATTACTGAGTCAAAGCCCATCTCGAGGTAGTTGCCTGATATATGTGCTTTTGGTTTGTTTGTTTGTTTGTTATCAAGTGTTTTCTTTTTTAGTTGACACATAAAATGTGTATATATTTATGGGATACAGAGTGATATCTTGACACATGCATACAATGTGTAAATGATCAAATCAGGGTAATTAGAATATCCATCACCTTGAAGACAGAGCGAAGTTTGAATGCTTATATATATATATATATATATATATATTTTAGTTAAACAGACCATTTCCTTGTACTAAATAAGTTAAATATTTTGTTAGTAGTTTGTTTCCCACTTTTCAAGTTAACCTTTGAATTCTTAAAGCACTATTTAACAACAACAACAAAACCAGTCTAGTAAGATTAAAGTCACTTTTTTTTTTTACATTTTATCTTGCCTTTAAAAAGAAAATCTACCATAAACCCATAATAAAAGGTACTAATTGAAGAAAGAGAATTGTACAAGAAATGTTCACCCTATTTTAAAAGAAGAGTGCTTAAATTGCTTGTTCACTTCTGATGCTTGCATTGATTATTATTTTTCTTTGTGGATTGATATTTTCATTTAACATAAACTATTTCCTGCTAGACCTCCAGAAAGGTGGTACTTGAGAATCAAAGTGATCATAGTAGCTTAGACTCTCTGAATACAGTGAGTCTTCTCAAACTCAAGCTTTTTTGACCCGTTGGCCATCTTCCTTGAGCCAATGCTCCTGCATTTGGAGGCTTGATGAAGCAGTTCCTGGATATATTTTTTCCTCATTTAATCTGCTTGGATCCATGTCAGATGTTTTTCAAATAAGTTTCAATTAATATTTACTTGGGATCAGTGCTCTATATTTGAAATGACTGTTTAAAAATCAGAGCTAAAGCTATTTTAGATATGACAATATAATACATGTCATAATGTATTTTTAGAATTGCCTCTAAAATATTATTTTTATGTTTTTGTAGCATTCTTAGATACACACTCTCAAGTTGTAATTCATCAGAAAGATAAGGTTACAGAACACTTTTGCTGTGTAAGTTCTGCAACAAATTTTGGCCAAAAGCAATAAAACCAGACTTAATCTGAAGATGGGCGTCAAAGAAAGCAAGGACCCTTATTTAATACAGAATGATGTCATGTGGAATTAGACGTTACTTCTGTATTACCAAGGAGAAATAAAAAATCTTGATAAAAGTCTGTGACCATCAAAGGGGTTGGAGATGAGAAATTGCTGCAGAGATTTTTCAACCTACACAAGTTTTCTTAGCTTTTCCCTCCCAATGAGATTCTGATATGCTTTCCTAGAAGATATCTACTTCATTGCCCTTATGAAGTACTCCTTTGCCCTCTTAAATGCTTTAATGAGCCTCTGTTACTAAAAGAGGTAACTTTCTTAGTACCCAAGCATGTTGGATGGTGAAAAAAGGGATGTGAACAGATGAACAAGGGCATGAACATAGAGGGATGACCAAGGCGCAGTTTAGCTATCTCAGCTCTGGCAGCACAGTTCTTCCCTTGGGGAGCTTTGAAATGTTGTAATGCCTATTCCGAGCCCCCTGAAATTCTGATTTAAGTGGTCTGGAGTGGGCCCAGGTATTGGTAATTTTAGAAGTTCCCTTTTGATTTCCACTCTGCAGTCAGGGTTGATAATCAATGTTATAAATTAATCATTATCCTATTGTTCAGATTTCAAATGGAGGTTTTCCTAGTTTTTGTGTTCAACCGTGTTCCAAACAAGACATTCTTCTAAGTGTCCTTCCCTTTCAGTTCTCAAGTATAAAATCCTTCCTAGACCAAAGGAAAGAACTTCGTAAACCTCTTGCCATCACTATGGACACTGGCACAAGTACCCTGTTGGTAACTGCCACGAGGCTGAACAAGTGCTAAGTCCACACACCCCTGAAGGGCTGCGGTTTGAATAATGCCAAGCAGAGTGGCCCAGCCAGAGACGTTTTTCTGAATGGCTAGTCTTTATCAAGGACCTTTGTTTATTGAAGACAGATGATGTTTCTTTTGTCACAGCCTTAAGATGCTTAGAAATTTGGGGGTGAAGATGTCTATGAGTTTACCTTATAAAGCTATAGCTTTGGATGCTGATGGAACATTAGCGGGAAAGAAATATCATCAATATTATGCACATTTATAAGTTAGGAGTCCAAGAAACCAAGCTAAGTGCAGCGTGATGGAGAGAGTTATGGCAACCAGCTCAGAAGGATCACAGCGCAGTGAGTGTACAGAGCATGGCTGGGAAAAATGAGACCGGGGTTTCATTATGGCTGTGCCATAAAAAGACCCATTACCTTGAAAAGTTCCTTCAACTTTTGGTACTTTCTTTTCCTTCACCAAAAGGGTTGTGGGATGGGATTAGATGATACCCAAGGCTTTTGTATCTCTAATATTATATAACCCTTCAAAAGCTGCTGGTGAATATTTATTGTAAATATATGAAAGACGTTGGAAGAAACAGGAATTTTTTATTTGTTTAAAATGGTCATAAAATGTTAGAGCTGTAATTTAGTCAGTCACACATTTAGTGACTGTGAACAAAGGGCTACATGAAGGTTGGAGGTTGAGGATCAAAAGAAATGAGTTATGGTCTTTGCCTTTCCCATGCTGGCACATGGGAAAGGGCAGAGAAAATCACACTAATGACTGATAAAATAATTCAAAAGAATAATTTAATAGAGGTGTGAGGCTCAATAGGAAAATCAGAGCGAGAGGGAAAAGTCATTTGGATCATTTTAACATCATTACTAAGAATGGGTTTACAAAATCTGGTTTTCTTCTTTGGACTTGTTGAGAAGACATTTCGGTTGTGGTGGTAGACTTTTATGTCTTCTTTGGTTGTAAGCACTATGGTGTTAGCTGGGCACCTGTACTGGCTGGTTACACAGTAGGTGCTGAATTTGACAAATTGTAGAATAGAAGTTATTGTTGGTATTGTTTTCAAATGCACTCCATCCAAGAGCAGCATTAGTAATGGCCTGATGCCCGCTGTATAGATTTGTCATCTTATTATGAGGAGCAAAGTCATTTGGCTGTGCCTTACTCTAGGGCTCTTTGCTGGTCTGCACTGTATTCTGAAATTAGGAGTGCATAATCCTGCCAACGTGTTCAGATGGCACTTTCACAAGTTGCTCGGGCTGTAATCGGGATGTGGTGATAATCAGACTGCCGTCTGGATGGACATCCTGCTGCACCTCATACAGCTCCTCTCTCATGGTGACAGCCACGGAACACTGCGGCAATGAGCTCCATCACTGGGGCATGATGACAGTGCCAGGAAGGATAACAAACAGACTATACCCACAGAAGCTGGTGGTGCTTGTGAGTGCCAAGAGGAACAGATTGTACTACAGAGGGTGTTTAGGAAGGCCATTAGGGCAACTTAAGTTATCAGAAGACCGTGACAGGAGACTTGTGATGCACAACAGTGATAGGCTTAGGTAGTGAAAAGACAAAGAAATGAAGTTGGCCACAAAGTCAAGATGAAGATAGCAAATGACATATTCTGTATTTGAGCTTTGTGTCGATGTTAAGAACTCATAGAAATGATACACAATCCTGAAAACCACTCTGAGGCAAGAAGGAATATAATGTCTGTATAGGAAGTCCCTTCCCCTGGCAGGGCTATTCAGGGTTATTCCAGCTAATGGGGATAGCTAGGTGTGGCAAGCAGGAGCAAACATTGCACACAGGGAAGTGGTTATGACACAAGTTTGTGGTAAATAAGAAGCTGTCAAAGGCCTTATCCAGAGCTTGTGGTTGTAGCCAGCTGAGACCCAGTGTATGCTCACTTCTCAGCTGATGCCTGAGGCTCAGACATGAGAGCAGAATGTCCATAGACTTGTATGGTATTAGCTCCAAAAGGCTAGAATCTGAATCTTGTTGAGATTATAAGACAGAAGATGCAAATGAATTCTGGAGGAATCAGAATTAGTACTCCTACTTCATAAGGCTTTAGTTCATCTCTTAGCTCGGGATCTGAGAAACCCTCTGTGTGCATCAGAGAGTGAACTCTGAGCAGATGAATTCATAGCCAAGATACTGATCCAGGTAACTATGTGAGTATTTTATTAAGAGATGACAGAATTTACCATGATGCTAACTTTGAAATTAAGGAATCATAGAATGTTAGAGTTGCAAGTTAATCAGCCACACATTCAGTGAACAGTTATTGTGAGCAAAGGACTGTGTGAAGGGTGGGAGTTGAACGTAAAAATGACCCAAATATGGTCCCTGCCTCTTGATGATGGAAAAACTGTGACTGGAAACCAAGTTTTTTTCAGGGGAGTCTGTGAACATGACCATCACATGGCCACTAATTGGACACTATGGCCTTTCAGAAGTCATAGTCATTCACTATATTATACCTTAATTTGTATTGAATGCAGTCATTTTATTTTATTATTTTATTTTTTGAGACAGAGTCTCACTGTCACCCAGGATGGAGTACAGCGGTGCGATCTCGGCTCACTGCAAACTCCACTTCCCAAGTTCAAGTGGTTCTCCTGCCTCAGCCTCTTGAGTAGCTGGGATTATAGGCACCTGCCACCACACCAGGCTAATTTTTGTATTTTTAGTAGAGATGGGGTTTCACTGTGTTGACCAGGCTAGTCTCAAACTCCTGACCTCAAGTGATCCGCCTGCCTGAACCTCCCAAAGTGTTGGAATTAGAGGCGTGAGCCACCAAACCCAACCTCAATGCAGTCATTTTAAATGGAATTATTTTGTTTGTCATTGATTAAGCTCAGATATCCTTATTGAGTCGCCATCTGGATGATGCAAAACAAAACAAAGCTGTACTAGCTGTTATACTATATTTTTCAGTGTAAGGACCACCCTAGCTTGTCTATATCCGAGGCTTATTTCCTCACTTGTTAGGAACCCTATTTGAACAGGTTACTCTTCATGTTAGTTAGAGCCTTGCTGTTGAAAGTACCATCCCTGGACAAGCAACATTGATGTCACTAGAGAGATAGTAAGAAAGGTGAAAACTTTTGTCTCAACACAGACCTACTGAATCATGATTTGCATTTTAACAAGATTCCCTCATGATTTCTATGCCCAGGAAAGTCTCAGAAGGTCTCCCGTAGAGTCCCCCCTAACTCTAGATTTGTAGTTCCAGACACCAACTTTATACATCTGGATAAATCATAGGCACCTCAAACTTATACCAGTGGAAATGGAATTGATAATTGTTCATCTAAATGGCTCTTTCTCTCTATGTATAGTTTTCGCAGATCATTCTCCAAAATAATCTTCCTATATTTTGAACTCAATTGATGGCATCACTCCTCTACCTAAGCCTAAGCTCCAAACACCAGGGTCATTCAACTCTGTCCTTTCTTTGCACCTTCCACATCCAGCAAATCCAATGGGATTGAGTCTGTCTCAGAAATACCCCTCTAGCATGCCTGGGACTCCATTCCCACCTTATTCTTTTGGTTTGGCAGCAGTCTTGTTTTTCAATGTTTCCACTATTCTCTCCCTCCGTGTCCAACCCACTCAATGTCTCTTTGAAAAATATTTTCATTTTTCCAACTATGAGTAATTAGCCAAAACTGCTATGGATGTTTTGTGAAAGCAGTAGTCAGTATGTGTGTATGTGTGTGTGTGTGTGTTTTTCTCGCAGGGCCTACCTTTATACACTTTCCACCACCCCAACTCCCTTTCACATATACACACACCTTTTCATCTGTTGAAGATTCAAGTTAGAGTAGAAAAGCAATTGCCAAGTCAGTTACACTGGAAATTGCAAATTTGTCTCTTTTGCTCTAAAACAATCAGAATATTTCAATCATGGTTGTACCATTATATTAATAGAAATAAGTGTGGTTTACCTCTGAACATAGAAGTTTTAATAAAACAGAATGATATTTTCTGACCAAAAGAAAACGCCAAATAGTAACTTTTCTGTGTCCTCGTTTTGGAAGAGAGGTTATTGAAAAATCACCCAGGCCTAATCACATTTTAAAAATGTAGTTATTCATTTAATAAATTTTAATATGTGAATGATGTGCTATTACTGAGGGCAAAAAATTTAGAATTTTTTCTGAAGAAGTTGTGTAATGTGTTACATGTATGTCGTTGATTTTAATTTTAAAGTGATTTTTCAAATTCTTATAAGGCAAAAATAACAATATAGTGCTCCCTGGGATATCTTGAGGGGGTTCTTACATAAATTATGCTACCTTTCTAGCTGTGAGTTACCTACAGTTTTCAGCTGAACCTCCTTTTTGTATGAAAAATGTACTGGAGGAATTATGTTCATTGCATTACAGGCTTCAGAGGAGAAAAAAGCAGAAATGGTTTTCTTTACTTGGCATGTCAAGGATTTTATCCACTCCATCTGACCTTTTCACCTTCTCCATGTAAGTCATGTCTATAATTCTTACCTGTAATGACAACATTGGTTTATTTTCTTTGCTATATGATATCTGATTTTAAATGGTTCTTTTCTTGCTCAAGTTTGGTGCCTATTTATTTATTTAATGAAAAACGGCACCCTTTATTGTGGCATTCACATATTAATGTTTAATGCAGTGAACATGAAAAATATATCAAAGGTATTGCTTGCGATGAAACCTGAATGAGAGCCTGATCTGCTCAATATGGACACTAATGACTCCACGGTGGTTTTGTGAGGCCAGAGTGCTTGCTCCACAGGATTTTTAGCCTCAAGCTGAAAACCTTGGCCAAATGAGTTCAGCACATCCCTCAGGATTTATTATATTAGTCTGGCTGACAACGAGTAAGGGACAGATTTGTTCAGACCAAAAAGGGCACACTGTTCCAATGCAGTTAAAAGTAGCCAAACGCTCCCTACTTCAAATCTCTATTTCCACTTGGCAGGGCTTTTTTCTGCTTTAAACCTAAGTGAAATTCCAATTTCCGTCATACATTTATCATTTTCTAACTGAGAAAATACTTTTGTGTTCTTTCCCTGTAATAATACCTTTTATTTGTATAGCAATTTGCCATCTGCACAGTTTTCACTTCCGTTATTCTGTTTAACCCTCATAATAACCCTGGTAATTATTGTCTTATTGTTCTCATTTTTATAGATAATGGAGTTGAGGCTCCGAGAGCATAAGTGATTGTCCAAGGTCACACAGGTGGTACTTAAAGTCAGAACTCAAACCCAGGTTTTTTGACTCCAAGTATAGCTAAGGGCTCTTTTGACTATAGACCATTTTACAACAGTGTGAGATGTCTTCACCATACATATTGTAAAAGGTTTTCAGAATTCCTTTAGAAAGTGGATTGAAACACTGGAACATATTTGTCATGAGTGTTCTTCTTTCAACTAGACCCAACAGTGAGTCGTTTCACTGTTTTCCCTCACAGCATTCTCATTTTTCATTCTATATACACGATGCAGTGTTCATTACACTTGACAGTATTTTGGGAAAACTTGTTTTTAATATTAAATATTGCACTAGTGAATATTCAAGGGGCTTATGCCTGGCTTTGTTGATAGCCTGCTGTGTGACCTTGATAAGGTTACTTAACCTTTTTTATGTCTTTGTAAATTTAGGGTAAAATCTTTCTCTTACTTGGCAATGTTAATGCATAATTAATTAGTGCTACTAGAATGAAATCAAAGGCTTTGCCATTAAAAGCAAGGGAAATACACTACACAGTATTACCCCAGATAATCACTGAGGCTTGTTGCCCTGAGCCCATGACTACAAATTTGGAGCTGAGATCCATTTGCCGTCGTTGATGATAGTAAGTAGCACAATGTGGAACCAGAACTATTTTTACCATCTTGTGCCCCTCCCAATACATCCCAACACATAAAAACACTGCAAGAGTGAATCTAAGAGTTTTCTTTGTGCTCAGTCTATCTCTCAATCTTTTCTATAAGTTGGTATTTTATATATGGTATACATTTTGAAAAATGTCAGTCTCCTCAGAGGGACATAATTACAGTTTTTGCTATTGTTATTTCTTCATTTTTGGTCAGGTAATTGATGGTTTTATAGAGGTGTTGTTGGTAGTATTATTCCTTGTTAGTGAAATACCTTAATTAAAGAATTCTCAGCAGGCAGAGCCTATTCCAACATGGAAATCGTTTGGAAATACCTTTTCCCAAAATGCTGTTCTAGCTTCTTGTTGGGTAGGAAGATATTACAGAAATTGTAGTAATGAAGTTAGGGACTGAGATCATATGAATTATTGTCTTGGTTTTGAAAAGAAACTAAGAAACTAAGGTTAAAGAATATTTTTACATATACAGAGATAATAAATGTCAGAGTCAGAATTTAAATTGAGCTTTGTCTGATGACAAAGCCCTTTAGAAAGATAAAACAGAATAAAAACAAAGCAAAACAAAAAATAGAGATAGTCACAGGTTCTATGGAAGGTCAGCGGATAGGGTGGCTTATCTGTGTACATTGCTGGCAGATGTTCACAGTATGTCACATTTTTATCTAAGCTGAGTCTAAAATGATGAGTAAGCATTGAATATGCCATGAGAAGAGCAAACATTTGGCATTGTCTGTCTTTTCATTTTGGCCATTTTGGTTGGTGTACAGTGGCATCACATTGTTGCTTTAATTTGCATTTATTGGAGGAAAAGATTGAATGCAATTTTGTGTGTTTATTTGGCTCTTTTGTGAAATATCTAATGTCTTTTGTCCATTTTTTCAATTGAGTTGTCTTTGTCTTATGGCTTTGTAGGTATTTTTCATATATTCAGTATATGAATTCTTTGTTGATTATGTTATATTGCAAATATCTTCTGCATTCTCAGTTGCTTTCACTCTATTAGCAGTGTCTTTGGATGAATAGGCATTCTTCATTTTAATACAGATCAATTTATCTTTTTTTCCTCTTTGGCTACTGATTTTTGTGTTCTGTTTAAGGAAATGTAGCTTACTTTAAGGGCATAATGATGTCTTCCTCAGGAAATGTTACTGTTTTAGCATTTACACTTATATATGTGATCCTTCTGAAAATAAATGTGTGTGGTGGCAAGTTGTAATGTAGATACATTTTGGATATATATTATGTGTACAGATACACAATTAGATCCAACACTGTTTATTGAAAAGATAGTTCTTTCCACATTTTCACTGCACTACCAGTTTTAAATAAAGCAGACAACTGTATCTGCGCAGTTGTGTTTCTGGACTCTACTCTGTTTTATTTGTTAGCTTATCTATCATTGCTCCAGACCATATTCTGTATTAACTAGTACTTCTTAATACACGTTGTTACCATGCAGTTTTATTCTTCCTTAAGTTTGCTTTGTCTTTCTAAATTACTTTCATTTCTATATGAATTGTTACAACTTCTTCTCCTTACACACACAAACATTTACAGACTCACATACAGAGATTTGTTGGTATTTTGACTGGAATTAGTTTGAATTTTTAGCTTAGTTTTGAGGGAATTAATGTCCTTACAGTACTGAATCTTCCAATGAATGTTCATGGCATATTCCTCTATTTGTATAGATCTTCAATATTTCTTAATAATGTTTTATAGTTTTCAGTATTTTTTTGCACTTTTTTTGGTTAAATTACCTCTTATGTGCAGTCTTATGCCACTTTCTTTTGATTCCCCTTTTACTTGTGCTCTGTTCTGCAAACTGTCTCAATATTTTCCTACTTAGAGTGGGCTCTCTTTTTCTGGGGGTTATTTTATGTGTATTCTTCTGTGCTCCACCCCTTCTCTCTTTTGTGTTCTGTGAAGTCTCCGCCCTTCTCTGAATTACCTTGGTCTGAAGTTGACTCTGCTTATTAGATGTTAACTACCATACTTAGATGTAAGTTGAAGTCTGTAGTATTCTCTTTATCCTAGAAACTCTGTAGTTACGCATTGTGGGTCATTTCATTTGCTCTCTCTTTTTGGTCTGTAGAGTGTTTTGGAGGAAGTATTGAAATACAGATGTTTGCATTCACTGTTACCCTATTGAAAACCAGTGTCTCCGTTCCATTTCTTCTCTCTTTGCAAACATCCAATACTTCCTCTAACCTCTTTTCTCTCAAATAGTAATCCTTAATGTTTCATCATTAACAAAATGTAATTCATCAGAAGAGAGTTACTACATATTTCTCCACCAGTCTTCTCATTGGTACTGACATACTCTCATTTCCTTCCTGTTTACCTAAACAGGAAGGAACAAAGGATGAACAGTTCCTGCTTCTAAGAGCAAACCGAACAATTATGCATTTCATCCACTTTCTAGTCAATTAGTTTGCAAAATCTCTTAGCTAATCCTTCTTGTCTTCAGTATCATTTTCTTTTATTTATTGGAAATTAACTTTTAGAATACAAACTTGCTTCTCTTTTATAAATAAACAACAAAAAAGAAACAAAACAAGAAAAAACTCCTTTGCTCTCGCTTTCCTCTCCACTTACTGCCTCTTTATCTTTATTGCTAAACTCTGAATATTCTTTTATTCTGTTTCTTCTCTCAATCTGTCTTAAACTCACTCGGCATAAGATTTTTATTTTCATCACCCCTCCAAAATTGCTTTCTTCATAGCCTCAACTGCCATCCAGTTGCAAAATCCAATGGGTACTGTCTCAGTATTCGTCTCACCCAACCAATCAGCAGGATTCAACACAGCTGGTCACTTCCCACGTCTTGAAGCAAGTTCAATTGCTTTTTAGAACCACTGTCTCTTGGTTCTCCCTCTACTTCAATGCATGCACCTTCAGAATCTCATTTTTTTTTCTTTTTCCCTTTTATCTTTTTAAATTCTAATAAATGGAATGTCATAGGGCTCAGTGCTTTGGGCCTTCTCTTATTTTATATCAACATTTATTGCTTAGTTTCTCATCTACTCCCATGGTTTCAAATGACACATAAATGCTACAACTCTCAGAGTTATGGACTCATGAAGGCTAGACTCATATAAACAATTATCTTCTGACCTCTACCCATGGAGATTTAATAAGAATTTCAAACTTAAGATGTCCAAGATAAATTTTTCTTCTGCCCCAGATCCTACTGCAGTCTTCCTTGGTTTAGAAAGTAGCAACTCCAGTCTACTTGCTGGTGCCCAGGTCAAGACTCTGGAGGCATTACTGACTCCTGCATTCAATCCATCAGCAACTTCTGTTTGTTCTACCTTTGAAATACATCCATATTTACTATTTCCACTACTACCACACTATTCCAAGCAACTGCTATTTTGCTTTGAAATTATTGTAGTAGTCTCTAACTGACCTGCCTTCTTCACTTTTGCCCCCTACAGTCTATTATCCTCACAGTAGTCTGATTGATATTTTAATATAAAAGTTATACTATTAACTCCTCAGTTCAAGACCTTCTAAAGACTTTTCATTCTACTTATTATAAAATTGAAGATCATCCCACAGCCTTCCCATTTTGGCTCCTGCTGTCTCTCTGAATTCATCCTCGACCTCATTTCCCCTTGATCACTGAGCTCCAGGCACACTGGCCTTCGTTCTGCCCTTCAGTCACACCAGGCATACTTGGCTTCAGAACCTTTGCGTTTTATATTCTCTTGGTTTATCATGCTTTTCTAGAGACATCATCATGAATCATAACTTCACTTCATTCTGGTCCCTGATCTAATGTCTCATCAAAGAAGTGGAAGAGGCCTTCTTTGACCATCTACATCTACCTAATTAACACTCCTTACAACTGTTCCTATCTATGCTTTTACGTGCACGGAATTTATTGCCACTTGGTGTGTATGTGTGCGAGTGCTGTGTGTGTCTGTGTATCTGTGTGTGTGTGTGTGTGTCTGTGTGTGTGTGTATAAAAGCAAGAAGAGTGCTGTCAAAGAGTAAGAACTTAGTAAATCTTTGTTGGATGAATAAAATTGCTTCATTGAAATGCATATATTTTCATTAAATTTTAAAATGTTGTAATTCGAAAATGCACATTTACCAATCTATGTGTGGTGTTTTATGAGCTAGATTCATTTTTATTTGGGCTGGACTGAGTAAAACCACTAAGATCCAATAGAAACTGCATTTGTTTTCTCAGAACACTGTTCATCTCTTATACAGATGCCACGTTAGGTTAATATGAAAACCTGGGTCTGTACTGAAAAAGCTAATCTTACTACTTAAATAAGAATACCTAGGAGCATTGCGCTCACTCCAGTAGTAATGACAAGATTTTCAAAACAGCAGCTTGCTCTGAGAAAATACTATTTATATTAGGAGACTATCAATTTTGAATTTAAGATAACAAGTGGAATCAGATTCTTCTTAATAACTCTTCTTTAGTTTGTATATTACAGAGATCCTATGCTTTGGAAATATATTTAACTTTTGCCTTCCTTTTCAATAAAATATTGTAGTCCATTTTTCCTTTAACTTCATTTTCTGTAGCTGTTTTTTATATTTCCTTAATTTGAATTTCTTTTTGATCATCCTACATTATGATTGTTGACCTTGTAAATGTAGATGAGAATTGTTATATATTTTGCAGGAATGCTGATAGTAAGTCAGGCTGATTGCAGTCTGAGTCATATAAATGAAAATACTGCATAAGTCAAAACGTGCTATATCAGTATTGTTAAGCTTGTTATGATGACAAATATTATTGTTATTATGGATATGAGTTTTACTCAGTAAACTCAAGAGTGCAAGAAATAATATTTCTTATTTAAAAAATCAATTTAAACTTAACTCAGAGGTCCCATCTTGCTTAGCTAGCAGAAAATTCAATTTTGTCATTGTTATTCAACCCCTTCCCTCACCCAGACTTGTGCGAAAGTTCTCAGATCTTCTACAGCATCAGCACACTGAGCTGCGCCCTCTGGTCAAGGGCAGTTAGCAAAAAAACTAAAAACAAAACACAAAACAAAACAAAGCAAAACAAAACAAAACAAAACAAAACACTATTGGTTAGTGATGGAATGCTTGTCCCAGTCCACAGACTGTGTTTTCTGTTTTGGTTGCTTTTCTGCTTCCATGCCATTCTCGGAGGAGAGTACTGTTTAGTGAGGCTGGGACTGCAACATTCCCATCTTGCAAAACATAAGAAAATTCCTGAACAATGAGATCACTTGGACTCGGGAAGGGGAACATCACACACTGGGGCCTATCATGGGGAGGGGGGAGGAGGGAGGGATTGCATTGGGGAGTTATACATGATATAAACGTCATGCACATGTACCCTAGAACTTAAAGTATAATAAAAAAAAAAAAAAAAGAAAAAAAAAAAAAACAGTTAAAAATAAAAAAAAAAAAAAAAAAAAAAAAAAAAAAAGAAAATTCCATCCCTCTGAGATCATGGTTTTTTTGTGTCAGGTAGGGTTCAGATTTTCTTGAGCAGAACTGACTTTAGCAAGTTTTAGCAAAATGGGCAACTTACATGGAAATAAGTCGCTTATAAAATTTCCAGAGCAGTCAGGAAAACAAATTTGGACACTTTGCAACTGGATAAATGCTCAACCACCTCATGAGATCATTCTATAATAACAGGAAAGAATAACACTACTAGGCTATAGAAATTGATCTTTGGTTTTACTGTTTCCTGGTGGCATAATAATGCTTTAGGACACAGGCATATGTTGGTTTAATAGGGAAATTTTCAATAGTTTATTTTGTATTTTTGAGCAGAACTGAGGCTCTCATCCTTCTGGTTTTCAGGGTACCCTCATCCACACCACCATAGGTTTCTACCTATTTGGGAGGGGAATAGAAAAATCTCTGAAAAATATAGTCATGTTAGGTTTACTTAGTAATTGGCTTCAAGTCAAGCAGACTGAAACCTTTGCTGTTGCCTCTAGTGATAGGAACACAATCATTATTTTATGCAGATGTTCTTTATCACTTACATGGGCAATTGCGAATAACTCCATTTCATGGTTCAGTTCCTAGAGTCATCTGAGGGAGCATTTTGGAGCTACTGTGATCTCGGTTGGTCAATCAGCATGAAGTCTGCTCAAGAACAAATGTGCCATACTAAGGCCTTCTAAAGGTTGAAGCCACTGATTTGTAGCTACTGTCTTCAGGAACTCCCAGACTAAATGTTTTTCTCTGTGGTAATCTGTGGCCTTCATGGTGCACATTTTCATATTTTTAAGCAGACCTAAAGCTGCTTCCTTGGGAAGTCTTGGCCTTCTCTTCAGGTAATACTATAGTTTTCAGCCAGTGAAGGTAAACTGGAAAGATATTTTTAGCCAGTTAGTTTTTTATGAGAAAATACCAGCTTTTGCTACTGCGTACTTAGTATAATTTAAATCTGTTTTTAAATACACAAAGTATTTATGTTTCAGACATTTGTCATTTAGCTATAATTACGATTATTTTGTTTTCTTGGTATTTTTCTTTCTGCATAACATTTTAAACAAATTTGAATTAGCCACTAACACTTAAGCATTGAGACATTTTACACGAAAATCCAGACTTGAGTTTTCTCTTGAAAAATGGAAGCTTTGACAACAGCACCAAAGCCACACTGAAACACTGAAGATAGAAGGCGGGGACTGAGTAGCTGCTGAACAGCTTCTCTGCTTAGATGTAGTTCTGGTCCAGCTCTTCTCAGGCCTCCCACCTTCTCATCGTATCCCTCCCAGCCCACTTCACTCTGTTATCTGCCTGGTCTCCTAAGTAGTTGAGTTTGCAACCTCTGGTCTTGGAATGTATTCTCTTTAATCAGGAATTTTGAGGAGTTTTTCAATGTTTGTTATTTTTTTTTTTTAGACCTTGTATGTCTAAATGTTGTCTGTATTTTGTTTTTTTTGATGTGGAGAAAATTCATAGCTTTTATTAAACCGTCATAGAAGCTTAAAAACTATCCTTTTGGGTGAGTCTCTATTCTAAATCTTTTTCCCCCTAAATGTTAATAGGCTATGTATGTGTTTTAATGTACTGTAAATGTTTTGGAATCAGGTATAATATAAATAATGTAATAGAATTAATGTTAATAATCAATAATGAATAAAAGAATACTGTCTAGCAGCTAGCTTGATCTTAAAGCATGTTCCAGTCTTGTTCTACTTCTGTAAGTTACATAGGTCTTGGATTGCTCTAGGACAGTGGTAAAGAATTGCAGAACCTGAAGTTTAGCAATATCAGATTGTGCTCAACAGTGACCTGGGGAGTTCCTAATCGTTTAGCATTTTTACCTAAGTGTCGCCATAACAAATTTTCAGAGAATTGATTGCTGAAGAGAGAAACATACTCTCATGGAGTGGCCTATCTGCAGCTGACTAGCCAGGAATAAAGCAGGCACTTAAGAATAGAGATTTGGGGTGTATAACAATGAATACACCTTTCACAGAACACCTGGCAGGAGAACCCTATAGGAAATCAAAGTCTGGTGAAGAATACCACCACCCATTGTCTCTGACAGCACTTGTGATTTGTCTTTCTTAGGCATTGTATTATCTTCATCAGTTTTCCTTTTCAGAACACTTTAGTGGGTAATAAGAATTCTTCATTTAGAATTTCTAAGAGGAAAATAAATTAGAGCATTGTAAATTAACTGCTTGTTATCACCTATATCATTGTCAATTAATGATATACAAAACCTTGAAAATGTTTTCAGAAAAGGACATTGATGTATCTAGAGAAAAAACACTGGGAGTTGCTCTCTGCCCTATGGGTATATTAGAAGCATTAGAATCACTTATTTTTTTTCACATAAATGAACACTTGGGGTCTGTGGTAAATGATCTGGAATTTTGCCAAACTCCTGATATGAATGTAGCCCTGATACACCACCATGACAGCTTTTAGTATTGTGCTTATGGACTGGAAATCTATACAGTTGTACAAAAAATGAACGATCTGGTAAGATGCTCTCTGGTTTATTTTTGATAAAAAAAAAAAAAGCTACCTTAGAAAAAAAGAATTTTGGGAAATTGCTTCAAAGGAAAGAGCAGGAATAAGGAAAAGGGTGACATATTGTTGTTTTTCCATAAATCATCATGCAAGTTCGATAGTTTTTATTTTTGTAGTTTTGTTGAATGCTGTTTTATTTTTGTGAGGCAATGTTATAAATACAGTGATAACTGGGGCAGTAATAAGCACCTGTAAATGGTATTTCCTCAGTGATGGTTTATACCTGAAGGTGTCATTCTGCTTCAAATTCCCGGCACCCTGTGAATGGACTTGGCTCAGGGAGGGAGGGAATGGTTAGGCACGCCATAAGCAGAGGGTTTTGCTATTCAGCATGGATGAAGAGCAGTTGGGCAGGGTAGTGAGGCGAGCACTCTGGGATGAACAGAGGGGCTGCTGCAGGCTGAGGTGGGGGCAAATGGGGCTCCCAGTAGGGAGCCTGGCTCTGACTTTGTGTGGAGTTGGATACCTTAGCGGATGCATTCCTTCCCATCTCCTCTATCACTGCTGCTTCCTTGCCTGGCCCTGTGTCTGGTACCGCGGAGCAAGAGGAAAAGCCCTTTTCCTCCTCTGTGAAAGCAGCTGAGCACCTGCTCTCAAACTCCAGATTAATTCTAGGGTATAATGCAATGTTCTGGCCTAGGTTCAATATTACTTAGTGACAGGTCTCACATTTAGATAAGCATAAACTTTTTCTTGCCATCTTGAAAAATATCTGTTGTTATAGAATTTAAAAAGGATTCATATAAGATGGCCTTCTTTTACTGTTTTATAATAAGCAGGATATAAATGCATATATATAATATAAAAATGAAGCATAGGGCATAGAAATAAAGTGAACTAGAAACTATATTTGCTTTTAGTCTTACTTAGCTACTAAGTTACTACACTTTTAGGTCTTTTCAATCATTAATGTGCACACAAATCCCCTGGGGACATTGTGAAAATGCAGATTCTGATTCAGGAGTTCTGGGGTAGGGCCTGAAATTCTGTATCTCTAACAAGTTCCTGTTTGATGCTTCTGTCCATGGTCCCCAGACCACATTTACAGTTAGCAAGGCTCTCTATGACCTACGTGAAACACTTGACTGATCTCTGTTACTTTCCACTACACATCCTTCAGATTTCATGTCAACTGTCACCTTCTCACTTTGGTCTTGACTATGTTAGCTAAAATGGCAATTCCCACTGTCCCTCTATCCCCTTAACTGGCCTCATTTTCTTCATTGCATTTATACCATAAATTCTAACATAAATACTTATGTATCTGTAGTTTGTTTCTTCCCAGTAGAATGTAGGCTCCATGAGGAAAATGGGTTTATTTACCTATTTATTTTGTTTTAGTATTGTACCCTCAGTATATAGGGGAATATGTGACATATAGAGGAGAATAGTATTGAATGAATGAATGGATGGATGGGTGGATGGACAAATATATGAATTTTCTTTTCCATCATGGAATGTGTGACACTTTCTCTGGAGGCAAGGGTCTTTTGAGAGACCGAGCAATCCTAGCTTCAGACTGAGTATGGGCAAGAGCAGTGTGGGTGATATGTAGATTCAACTTGTCACAGACTTGGATGTAGGCTAAAGGGAGTTTGGAACTTTTTAACTGGTCTGGCTCTTGGTATTTTGCAATTTCCATATCTTTGCAATAAAAACAACCAGAGTACAATCTTGCCCAGAGAAATGAGGCATTCTTAATTTTTCTAGGCTTTGAAAGATATAGTTACTCAGGATTACATGGATAATTAAAGCTACTTCAGGGATCCTTCTTCCAAATTATTTCAGCTATTACCAGACATAGGAACCCCTTCTGCTCTCTTCCTGCTTATATTTACCTTGTCTCAACAGAGAAGACATATAGTGGGGACAAATTGTGTTTCAGTTCTAAATGAGGAAAGCACCTGAGGACACACTCATAACTGCAGCTCCCAGGAGTGGAAGCCATAGGAAGCAGAGGTCAATTGTAAAGTGTGGTTTTGTAAAACACCAGCACAGGCAATGCAATTGTAATAGCAAATCAAGAAAGTATTGTTTTATTCTGGGTAGAAAGGAGGCAGAGGGCACTATGGGAGTCTCTTCTGCTATATCACATTGAACAATAGTAACTTGCATCAAAATTGTCATCTTTACATTTTATTTATGTATAAAATAATGTATGTGAATAAAATATTAAAATAAAAATTTCATTTTCATGACTAAACCTCATATTTTAAAGCAACTCCTCAATAAATGTTCTGTCTTCTATGTGTATCGCAGAGCAGAAGGCCATATATGCACAAAAGCCATAGATCACCAAGAGACTGTTTCCCTAATTGAGGCTTCCTGCAATGTTTTAACCCCAAATTTAAAATGAATTATTTCAATTAAGTTAACTAAGTTGCAGACCATTAAGAAAGGAAAAATGTGATTTGAATTGGTCTTTGTTCTTATGTCTTGTCAAGGGTAAAAAAGTAAATAACTAATGTTGATTCAGCTAAAAATTGATTTAGGTAAATTAGTAAAACAATACTTTGAGCCAAAAGCTGTGTTTTCCCTGTTTAATTTTATAACCTACCTGCTAATTTTCTCACGTGTGGTGAAGCAAATCATAAGATTTGTGGATGATTGTTTCTATAACAGAAGACTGTAAACCATTTAGACAAGAAGCTCTCCCTCATTTCCAATTATTTCAGGAACACTGCAGGGAAGTAAAAAGAGCATCACAATGAGATAGCATGCTGACGATAGGACTGCTGGGGAGGGAGGACTTTCCGTTGAGAGTCTCTTTATTTTTATTTTATTTTATTTTTTATTTTTTTAAAATTTTCTTATTATACTTTAAGTTCTAGGGTACATGTGCACAACGTGCAGGTTTGTTACATATGTATACATGTGCCATGTTGGTGTGCTGCACCCATTAACTCGTCGTTTACATTAGGTGTATCTCCTAATGCTATCCCTCCCCTCTCCCCCCTCCCCATGATAGGCCCCAGTGTGTGATGTTCCCCTTCCCGAGTCCAAGTGATCTCATTGTTCAGTTCCCACCTATGAGTGAGAACATGCGGTGTTTGGTTTTCTGTTCTTGCGATAGTTTGCTGAGAATGATGGTTTCCAGCTGCATCCATGTCCCTACAAAGGACACGAGAGTCCCTTTAAACCACAAGGTCTGGAGAGCTCTACCAGGCAACTTCTGGATTTACTCGCTGTGGAAGCCTAGTCTACCTGCCAGATTGAAAAATTTCCATACATAGAGCTTTGTTGCCTACAAATCCAAGTTAAAGATGACATAGTACTGACATTTTCTTTGGATATGCATTTGCTGAGAAATAGAGAAATAGATACTGGATTCTCATAAAATGACCACCAACCACAGTCATTTTTCACATCTGTGAAGCATGTAATTAATGGGAGAAATTAAATATGTCAAAATAATAAAGCAATTAATAAATTAATAAGTCTTCCCACTGTGAAAGCCATTGGCATTATAGATTTGTGTGAGGTGAGTCCCCTTCAGTGAATGAGGTGTAAAATTAAGACCAGGGCAGAAGAAAGTGATGTTGCCTACATACATACATATAGACACACTAAAGCATTTTTCATGATTAATAATGGCAACTTTTTTTTTTCTGTTTGATTTAGTTTACAGAAAACTATTTTCTTAGATTCAAAGTATTAATGTAAGAACATAGCTGTTGGGCTTTACCACGGGTTGCACCTTTCACCATACAATAAATATTATAGAAAATAAAATAAAGAACTTACAAAAATATTTAAGGCTCATTTATCTATCTTGCTAGCTCACTTCATGCAGTTAATGAAACTTGACAAGAATATTGATTTCCTTGAGATAGTTGGTTAATAAAGCTTTCCTCCAGTAGTGGTGGTTACATAATCTTAGGCCGTTGGCATAAATCTTACAGTGCATACCAGGAATAAATAACTTTTGGAATTTTAAAGGTATAGTACTAGGTCATTATCATATCACCTACATTTGTAGGTCACAAAGAAGGAAGTATACTGGCCAAACAAATAATTTCACAATATTGGAATAACTATTAGCTAATGGATAACCACTAGTCAGCAATAGTGCAAAATATTATTGTGTAATTTGGTTTTTGCCATTAACTGAAATGACTATGCTATTTCATTTTGTTTTCTAATATCAACTTTTATTTTAGATACAGAGGGTACGTGTGCAGGTTTATTACAGGGGATATATTGTGTGATGCTGAGGTTTGGGGTATGGACCCCATCACCCAGGTAGTGAGCATCGTACCCAACCAGTAGTTGCTCCATCCACAACCCTCTCCTTCTCTCCCTTCTCTGCTAGCCTGCAGTGTTTGTTATTCCCATATTTATGTCCATGTGTGCTCAGTGTTTTGTTCAGAATGTGAGCAGCTTGTTCCCAACAATAGTGCCCTTTCAGAGCAGAACAAAGATGGTTAAATGTTTTTCAATATAGCAACAATGTTACTGGATTAATATGCTATCTTGCACTGAGTATACAAAAAGTATGGCCAATATTGGGGTACATGGAATGGTAAACTGAATAAAAATTCCCTTTTAATCAAATGGGAAGACACCCTGGTAGATTCTTTTTATTAAATGGTCAAAAAGCAAATGTCATATCTGCCTATTGTTCAGTCACTTTCCAGTCAGGGTTCTTAAGTGATTCCATAGTGTTATGAAATGCATGTTGAGTGAGGTCCTTTCCACTCTGCTGTGGCCTCTCCTCTCAAACTGACATTAAACAGTGCACATCACTGTCACTGTCACCGCATGAGCTGCATATTTTGGGCAAAACTGATTTCACATGGATGTCAGATACTACAGCCAGTGCTACATGTTCAGCATTTAGAGCTCCTATTTTAGAAATAACATATTTCACTTGCTTGTATTGTTTCTTTAGATTGTGATATTAGACCGTCTTCAGTGGGCCCTATAATTGACCCTTGCAGAAGTTTAATATAAATATTTGCATTTATAGCAAATGAACTATTGATGGCTTGGCTGAGGAAAAGGTATTACTTTAACATCGTCATTTATACACTGTGTGTGTTTACATACATACATATGTATACATATGTATATATATTTTTGACCCCCATTTTCTACATAACCATCTTTCTACATAAGCTTACAAAGATGCTTTCTTATAGAGTAAATACCACTTTTATGCTGTTATCTTGTACACAGACTAGAAAAGTATCAGATACCTATGGGATATCTAATCAGCTGTATATAATCAATTAGATATATTGAGAATAATTTTTACCATCTATCTGTTAATGTTCTGCCCCACAAGTAATAGGACTCAGAAATTTTTGTAAATATGTTGACGGGATTTTTCTGCCAGTTCTGATATCTTAGCACACAAATCAGTCTTAGGCGTAAGGAAAAATATACCATTGTTAACATTAACTAGCAGTATGTGACCTTGGAAAAGTCATTTGAATTCTTTGAGCTTTCCTTTTTCCACATTTATAAAAGGTTAGCTTTGGGAAAGTTGAAGGTAATATTTTGAAAAATAAGCATTAACTATTATTTAGACCAATTATGAAACAAATTAAGGGAAGAAAAAAGTTAACTGGGGTTTCTGACTTTTTATTTAGATTCAGAATAGAATTTTATTGTGGGTAGAATTTCCTTCTATGAAGAAAATGACTAAATGAGAGAGAGTTATTTCCCCCACCCAAACTGCCCCGAAAAGGATGGGCTAAGAGAGGCTGTCACAAACAAAAATGGGTTATAATCCAGGAGAAGCCATGCTGGAGTGGTGAGTTTGTTGATGCATGATATCTTGAAACATAAGTGGTGGGTAGCAGAGGGAAGTGTGGACAAACAGTGGTTATGAATGATGTCCATCTTGGTGTGTCCATGATGGAAAGATGCTCCACAAGGCATATGAAGCAGTTTCTAAGATGAGGTCATTCTGTAATGTAGACAGGGTGACATAACATGAGTATCAGGAAAGTTACTCGGTAGGCATTAGGGATGAATATGTGGCAATGTGATAGGTTCTAGACTGTGGTGACGGAAATATATCAGACAGAATTGCAGACTTGGAGTTGGTACAACCTAGGCAGATTATGAAGGTTGCAACAGAGGAAGGGAAAAATAAAATCCTCTTCACAATTCTGGGAACTTCTTTGTGACACAGATTAGTCCATGAATGTCATCCTTGGATCCATGGCTCCTACTCCAGTGCCTGACACACAGTAAATGCCTAAAAAACACTTGTCATTAAAATAAACATCAAGTTATGGATTAAAATGAGTGGTGTAAATTTTATCTTGATAAATAAGAGTTATAGAGGTAGGCCAGTTTTTGTGTTCTAATTTTTTTTGTTGGATTTACAAAAGCAGTCAAATGAAAAAAATATATATGTTAATATAAAAATAAATATAAACATTACTTATTAGATAGGAAAATATTAAAACTTTAAATACTTTGTTTTTGACTTGTATTACCTAAGAGGAAGTTTTATATTGTGTTTATAGCAGTTTGTGAGCTTGTTGCAATTAAGTGCTGGTTTTGATGCTTGGCACAATGTAACTACATAATAAATGTTGATAAAATAAATGCAATTTATAATGTGCTTTTTTGTAAACATCAATTTAATTTATAAATATGTGAAATAATTATATTAATGGAATCATTGTGGAAGAGATGGGACACATAATTGACAATGTCTGAAGAAAATACACTATTATCTTAATTACAGGGTCAATAACACACTTTGAAAATCATTTTGTTCATTTCATCAATTTTAGGCAAAACTTAGATGTTTATGGCTTCTTTTTAAGAAGCTATGAAACTTTTTATAGTGTAATTTTTGTAAGTGGTACTCATAAGTTTTGGTCAAACATAACAGCTTTTAAGTAAAATTATATCCTCAAAAAATATGGGGTATAAAACAAATTTTTATGTTAAATTTGGCCCCTGAATATAGTAAATATTTATAGATAACATGAAACAATACACTAAGAATGGAAAACTTAAGGATAAAAATATTTTCTAATAGAATATGGATAATAATTGGCACAAAGTTCAAATATTCTATTGACGTTAGAATACTATAGATGAAGTTTGTATTTCTTTGGGACTGAGTCCTTGGAAGAAAGATATGTGATCTATGTATCGTCTGATTCTATTTTGTGTGTCTTTTATTCAGGGCACTTAAAACTTTTTGCCCCTTGTTCTAATTGGGTTTGTTTATCTGATATGACCTATTTTCATGGTTTATTTAGTAGCTCTTATGTAGCCTGGTAGAGGTTTTTGATTTGTTTGTTTAGCATCCTTTTGGGAAGAGAAAAGCAGCTATATTCCAACATAGAACACTGGTACCATTAAAAGAATAGTTACTGCAATATATTTTTTTCTTAAAATATGGGTTTTCATTTAGTAACTTTGCTTTTTAAAAAGTATAACTATAAACTAGAAGGATAAGGAAATTTTTATCTATAAATTTCTATTTTTAATGTTGTCTAATATGAATCAAGCATACTAGGCACAGGGATTAGAAATTTTGCTCTCCTGCCTTTTCTTATATTTGCAGCATGGTTACATTAATCTCTTTAGTGCATAGATACCAAAATCAACTGACTAATTAATATTTCTGATTACTTCATGAAATATAACACAACAATATACTAGGCACGGGAGAAGTAGTACAAGACAATACTCTCTGAATTAAAGATATTGATGAAACCCAAAGACGTTTGCATGGGTCTATTTGGCTGTGGTTAACTCATTTTCATATTATTTCTTTTTCACATATTCTTTTCATTTCCATTTTCTCCTTAAGTATAATTTTCTAATCTGTAAAAGTTTGAGTTTAATATAGAGTTCTAGTTTCTAGTTAGAACTTTCTGCAATTCCATAAATCCGAGATTTCAATGCTTTTTCTCTTCACTGACTTAAATTTTTAAATTATTATTATTATTATTATTATTATTATTATGTTACTGAGGGCTTTGCCATTCTCTATTATTTGTGCTACCCTAGGTTGTTTCTTCCACAAGAAAGCAGAGGTGATATTGACCCCTTCAAGGTAACCGGGCTCAATCTTGTTCAACTTGTCACTCAAAAAACACATACCAAATAACTACTGATTTATAGCTTTGTATTCCATCCTGGGTAGAATATAAAGCAACAAGAGTTTATACTGCCATTCCAGTCCTGTGAATTCCATCCCTTTAAAGATGAGAATGCCTTTACTTTAAGATTATGTGAGTCCTTAGGTGTTAGGTGAGTCTCCTGAAGGCAGCAGAGTTGGTTGGTGAGTTCTTATCCATTCTCTAGTTCTGTATATTTTAAGTGGAGCATTTAGGCTATTTATATTCAATATTAGTATTGAGGTGTGAGGTACCATTGCATTCATCATGCTATTTGTTGTCTGTATACCTTGTTTTGTTTTTGTTTTTGCTTTTTTACCTTGTATTTTTGTTTTCATAGGTCCCGTGTAATTTATACTTTAAAGTGGTTCTGTTTTTATGTATTTCCAAGATTTGTTTCAAAATTTAGAGCACCTTTTAGCAGTTCTTGTAGTGGTGGCTTGGCAGGAAAAAGGTATTTCATGCAAATGGACACCAAAGGTAGCTATTCTTATATCAGGCAAAACAAACTTTAAAGCAACAGCTGTGTTAAAAGAGACAAAGAGGGACATTATATAATGATAAAATGCCTTGTCCAACAGGAAAATGTCACAGACCTAAACATATATGCACCTAACACTGGAGCTCCCAAATTTATAAAACAATTACCAATAGACCTAAGAAATGAGATAGACAGCAACACAATAATAATGGGGGACTTCAATACTCCACTGAAAGCATTAGACAGGTCATCAAGACAGAAAGTCAACAATGAAACAACGGATTTAAACTATATCTTGGAACAAATGGACTTAACTGATATATACAGAACATTTCATCCACCAACCCCAGAAAACACATTCTATTCAACAGTGCATGGAACTTTTTCCAAGATGGACCATATGATAGGCCACAAAACAATCCTCAATAAATTTAAGAAAATTGAAATTGTATCAAGCACTCTCTCAGACCACAGTGGAAGAAAACTGGAAATCAACTCCAAAAGGAACCTTCAAAACCATACAAATACATGGAAATTAAATAAGCTGTTCCTCTATGAGCACTAGGTCAAAAACTAAATCAAGATGGAAATTAAAAAATTCTTCAAACTGAACGACAATAATGGCACAACCTATCAGAACTTCGGGGATACAGCAAAGGCAGTACTAAGGTGAAAGTTCATAGCCCTAAATGCCTGCATCAAAGAGGCTGAAAGAGAAAATATTGACATTCTAAGGTCACAACTCAAGGAACTAGTGAAACAAGAACAAATGAAACCCAAGCCCAAACCCAGCAGAAGTAAAGAAATAAACAAGATGAGAACAGAACTAAATGAAATTGAAACAAAAAAAAATGCAAAAGATAGATGAAACAAAAAGCTGTTTCTTTGAAAAGACAAATAAAATTGATAGACCATTGGCAAGATTAAGCAAGAAAAGAAGAGAGAAAATCCAAATAATCTCATTAAGAAACAAAGCAGAAGATATTACAACTGACACTACTGAAATACAAAAGATCATTCAAGTCTACTATGAACACCTTTACGCACATAAACTAGAAGACATGGATAGATTTCTGAAAAAATACAACCCTCCTAGCTTAAATTAGAAATAATTATATACCCTGAACAGACCAATAACAAGCAATGAGATTCAAATGGTAATTTAAAAATTATCAGCAAAAAAATATGTCCAGGACCAGAAGGTGTCACAGCAGAATTCTACTAGACATTCAAAGAACAATTGGTATCAATCCTTTTGACATTATTCCACAAGATAGAGAAAGAAGGAACCCTCTCTAATTTATTCTATTAAGTCAGGACCTCCCTATTACCAAAATCAGGAGTTTTGGTATTAACCAAAACAAAACAAAACAAACAACAACAACAACAACAACAAAAAAAAGACAGATATCCTTGATGAACATAGATGCTAAAATCCTTAACAAAATACTAGCTAATCGAATACAACAACATATCAAAAAGATAATTGATCATGATCAAGTGGGTTTTATACCAGGAGTGCAGGGATGATTTAACATTTGCAAGTCAATAAATGTGATAACCACATAAACAGAATTAAAAGCAAAAACCATATGATCATCTTAATAGATGCAGAAAAAACATTAGACAAAAATCCAGGATCCCTTTATGATTAAAACTCTCAGCAAAATCGGTGTAAAAAAGACATACTCAATGTAATAAAAGCCATCTATGACAAACCCACAGTCACCATAATACTGAATGGGGAAAAGTTGAAAGCATTCCCTCTGAGAACTAGAATAAGACAAGGATGCCCACTCTCACCACTCCTCTTCAGCAGAGTACTGGAAGTCCTAGCCAGAGCAATCAGACAAGAAAAGAAATAATGGCATTCAAATTGGTAAAGAGGAAGCCAAACTGTCACTGTTTGCTGACGATATGGTCATTTACCTTGAAAACCCTAAAGACTCCTCCAGAAAGCTCCTAGAACTAATAAAAGAATTCAGCAAAGTTTCTGGATACAGGATTAATGTACACAAATCAGTAGCTCTTCTATACACCAATGATGAACAAGCGGGGAAGCAAATGAAGAACTCAACCACTTTTACAATACCTGCAAAAAAATTAAAATAACTAGGAATATACCTAATCAAGGAGGCTAAAGACCTTTACAAAGAAAACTACAAAACACTGCTGAAAGAAATTGTAGATGACACAAACAAATGGAAACACATCCCATGCCCATGGGTGGGTAGAATCAATATTGTGAAAATGACGATACTGCCAAAAGCAATCTACAAATTCATTGCAATTCCAATCAAAATACCAGCATCATTCTTTACAGAATTAGAAAAAAAGCAATTCTAAAATTCACATGGAACCAAAAAAGAGCCTGCATAGCCAAAGCAAGACTAAGCAAAAATAAAAAATCTGGAGGCATCACACTACCTGATTTCAAACTATGCTATAAAGCCATAGTCACCAAAACAGCATGGTACTGGTATAAAAATAGGCACATAGACCAATGGAAATGAATAGAGAACCCGGAAATAAACCGAAATACTTACAGTCAACTGATTTTTGATAAAGTAAACAAAAACATAAAGTGGGAAAATGACACCCTTTTCAACAAATGATGCTGGGAAAATTGGCTAGCCACATGTAGGAGAATGAAACTGGATCCTCATCTCTCACCTTATACAAAAATCTACTCAAGATTGATTAAGGATTTAAATCTAAGACCTGAAACTATAAAAATTCTAGAAAAGAACATTGGAAAAACCCTTCTAGACATTGGCTTAGGCAAGGATTTCATGACCAAGAACCCAAAAGCAAACACAATAAAAACAAAGATAAATAGTTGGGACCTAATTAAACTAAAGAGCTTTTGCATGGCCAAAGGAACTGTCAGTAGAGTAAGCAGACAACCCACAGAGTGGGAGAAAATCTTCACAATCTAAACACCTGACAAAGGACTAATATCCAGAATCTGCAACAAACTCAAACCGGTAAGAAAAATAGAACAAAACAAAACACAGTCCCATCAAAAAGTGGGCTAACGACATGGATAGACAATTCTCAAAAGAAGATATATAAATAGCCAAAAACATGTGAAAAAATGCTCAACATCACTAATCAGGAAAATGCAAATCAAAACTACAATGCGATACCACCTTACTCCTACAAGAATGGCCCTAATCAAAAAATAAAAAACGGTAGATGTTGGCATGGATGCGGTGATCAGGGAACACTTCCACATCACTGATGGTAATGTAAACTAGTATAGCCACTATGGAAAATAACATGGAGATTCCTTAAAGAGCTAAAAGTGAAACTACTGTTTGATCCAGCAATCCCACTACTGGGTATCTATCCAGAGGAAAAGAAGTCATTATACAAAAATGATACTTGCACACACATATTCATAGCTGCACAGTTTGTAGTTGCAAAATTGTGGAACCAGCCCAAATGCCCATCAATCAAGGAGAGGATAAAGAAATTGTGGTATACAGATATACAATGGAATACTATTCAGCCGTAAAAAGGAATGAATTAACGGCATTTGCAGTGACCTGGATAAGATTGGAGACGATTATTCCAAGTGAAGTAATACAGGAATGGAAAAGCAAACATCATATGTTCTCACTGATATGTGAGAGCTAAGCTGTGAGGGTACAAACGCATAAGAATGATACAATGGACTTTGGGGACTTGGGGGAAAGGGTCGGAGGGAGGCAAGGGATAAAAGACCACAAATAGGGTGCAGTATACTGCTCAGGTGATGGGTGCATCAAAATCTCACAAATCATCACTAAAGAACTTACACATGTAACCAAATACCACCTGTACTCCAATAACTTATGGAAAAATAAAAAATAAAAATAAAGAAATAAAGATGAGAATTCTTCTTTTTCCCCTTTGAAAGCAACCCAGTGTTAGTTGAGTACATGACACATGCCAGATATGTGCATTATCTCCACACTAAGTGCTTAAT
Organism: Trachypithecus francoisi; assembly: GCF_009764315.1. Taxonomy (NCBI): domain Eukaryota; kingdom Metazoa; phylum Chordata; class Mammalia; order Primates; family Cercopithecidae; genus Trachypithecus; species Trachypithecus francoisi. Next base: position 15,311,492 of record NW_022681460.1, on the reverse strand, counting down.
ATGCATTTTTTTTTTTTTTTTTTTTTGAGACGGAGTCTCACTCTGTCGCTGGGGCTGGAGTGCAGTGGCCGGATCTCAGCTCACTGCAAGCTCCGCCTCCCGGGTTCGTGCCATTCTCCTGCCTCAGCCTCCCAAGTAGCTGGGACTACAGGCGCCCGCCACCTCGCCCGGCTAGTTTTTTGTATTTTTTAGTAGAGACGGGGTTTCACAGTGTTAGCCAGGATGGTCTGGATCTCCTGACCTCGTGATCCGCCCGTCTCGGTCTCCCAAAGTGCTGGGATTACAGGCTTGAGCCACCGCGCCCGGCCAATATGCATTTTTTTTCCTGCTGTTTTTGACCAATAGCCTCTTCATCATCCCTGCCCACGGTATGCCCCTTTCTTGTAGAATTCTGAAAAAATACATATAAAATTTGCAATTTTCACCATTTCAGTGTACTACTCAGTGGAACTACATTCTCAATGTTTTAAAAACATCACCATTCTCTACCAATATTTTTCATTAACTCAAACAGAAACTCTGTACTCATTAACCAGTTACTTCTCATTCTTTCCTCCACAAAGTTCCTGTGAACCTCTAATTTGCTTTCTGTCTCTGTACATTTGCCTGTTTTATACAGTTCAGATAAGCAGAATCATATAATATTTTTCCTTCTATATCTGGCTTATTTCATTTAACATAATGTTTTTAAGGTTTTTCCTTGTTTGTAGCATATATCGGAACTTTATTCCTTTTTATGTCTGAATAATTTTTCATTGTATGTATAGACCACATTATGTTGATTTATTCATCTGATGATGGACAGTTGGTTTGCTTCCACTCTCTTCTAAGTTTGTCAAGATTCTAGCTTTTGTAATCATAGATCTGACTGGTGTCTTGATTTCTTATCTATTTCTAGTGCTAAATGCTAAAATTAAAGCATGCTCCCTCCATGTTTCCTTGCTCTTTATTCAATTCAAAATTAGTTTTTAAATGCCCCATTTCATTCCTTAGTTTATTTTCTCTTTCCACTAATGACTATCTTAGCATATGTGTGACTAATTTTTTCAGAAGGTATAATTTCCTTGTGCCAGTGTGTTTATATAGGAGCCTAAATTATTACATAATAAGGACATATCAAAACCACAATTGAGGTTCATTTGAGTTAAATTCCTCCTAGTAACACTGTAGTGAAAATGAGTCTTTTTTTTCATTTCATTGATGTTTCATGACTTCACCCTAAAATAATAAGGGGAGATTTATAGTGAAACACTGGCATCAACCCTCAAACAGTTATTTAATCTCATTACTAATTTAATTTTATTATAGATCTATTTTTAAATTTTTATAAGATTATTTATTGTATCTTAATACAATGTACAGTTGACTCTTTAACAATTGGGGGCTAGAAGCCCCAATCCTTGTGCAGTTGTAAATTCATGTATAATTTTTGACCTTCAAAAAATTCAACTATTAATAGCCCACTGTTGACTAGAAGCCTTACCAATAACATAAACAGTTAACATATATTTTGTATATTATATGTATTATTTGCTGTATTATTACAATAAAGTAAGGTAGGGAAAAGAAAATGTTATTGAGAAAATCATAAAGAAGAGAAAATACATGTTTACTGGTTCATTAAATGTAAGTAGATTATCCCAGAGGTCTTCATTCTCATCATCTTCAAGAAGGTTGAGGAGGAGGAGGAAGAGGAGAGGTTGGTCTTGCTGTGGGGTGGCAGAGGCAGAAGAGGTGGAAGGTGAGGCTGGAGAGATTTACTGGAAATTATCCATGTATAAGTGGACTCAGGCAGTTCAAATCCATTTGTTCAAGGTCAACTGTACTTAAAAAAGTCAAATTGAAGCAGAAACTACTAAGGCCGTGCCCATGTACAAAATTATTCCATCGTTGCTGAACTTCATATAAACACTTTCTACCTAACTAAATTAATTTTTTTTTACTGATCAGATATTAGTAAATAGGAATTAGAAAATAAGTAATCTATGTACTTTATTCTTAGGATAAAAAAATAGTTTGGACCAGGCACATCAATGAATTAAATTTAACAAGAAAGTTTGTGGCAATTATGGGAGTGTAAATGTCTCTAGAATGCCACATGCTAACTGTTTTTCCTGCCCTTTAATTTACACACGAAGGTTTAAAGAGCTGTGGGCAAACTGCTTCAAAGAAAAGAACATCACTTCTGAACAAAAGCTAATGCAAAATTATTTGAAAACTAAAGAGTATGTTTAAAACACAATAATGGAAGAATGCAGAGCTTTTATGTAACAAAATATAAGCCTTCACGAAAAGGATTTTTCCTTCTTTACTGTTCATATCAAGCACACCCCATTCATTTTTTATTCAGTCTTCAATTTTTTAAGGCTGCATGGATGAGTTGGTCATGTGAGAGTCTGGATGGAAAAAAATTAAAAACAATTTTATGTTAGACAGGCTGAATTTAGTTTAACACTTCTCGTATTTCCATTTATTTTAGTTAATGGCATACATGGAAATGCATACAAATGGAATCTTTAACAATCTTTGGATGAAAAAATAAGGAAAAAAGGAGAATTTATGCTACTCTAAATTATAGTTGGAAATCTGATGACTGAGATTTTCCAGATGTGGTAGGAAAGACAGCACAAAGAGTTCATCCTTTAGTTCATCCTTTTGATTGTCTTCACAATCAATACTGATTTCTGTGGTTTCATTGATCTGGCCACAATCCACATTGAGTCTCAGCTTGGAAAGACCCAGCATTTTATCTCTGTCTCTCTCTAGCTGACTGCCTTGAATCAAGGAGATGCTCCCTAATTGTTGTGAGAGGAAAAAGTGAACAAAGGCCTTATTACCCAGTATTTCCCAGAAAAAGAAAATATAGCCAAATAGCACTTTACAGTCCAATGCCATTTGGACTAAGTATTCCTTTTACTTCTTTAGAAAGAAACACAATAAAGCACAAAACAATATAATAATACTTCCGCACTCCTCTGTCTCATGTTCTGTGGATGCTCAGCAAATATCAAACTAAAACTAGAAACATTGTGTGTTTATAAGTTTAATTCAACTTTTTAATGCACTGTTCATGATAAAATGTGTAGCGCAGGAGTTATTAATTGGGACTGACCCCAGGAATTTATTTATTATCACTGACCCCAGGAATACATGGGGAAATGGGAGTTTTTTGGTGTCTGTGAAAATTCTAACATTATATACAGATTTTTGAGTGCATTTTTCTCAGATGATATTAGTTCATAATAAACAAACAGGTCCTATTTGTTTGGAACTGTTCTGAGAGTTTTTACTCATTTGATCATCATGGCAAACTAGAATGTAAATATTCACAGTATCCTTGTATTACAGTGAAAAAAAAAGAGATGTATTATACAAATATTGTATGTAATTTGCCTAGGGCATCACAACCACTAAGGGGTTAAGCCAGCATTTTCTTTTCTTTTCTTTTCTTTTTTTTTGAGACGGTGTTTTACTCTGTTAACCAGACTGGAGTGCAATGGCGTGATCTCGACTCACTGCAACCTCCACCTCCCGGATTCAAGTGATTCTCCTGCCTCAGCCTCCTGAGTAGCTGGGATTACAGGCGCCCACCACCATGCCTAATTTTTGTATTTTTTTTTTTTTTTTTAGTAGAGACGGGGTTTCATCATGTTGGCCAGGCTGGTCTCGAACTCCTGACCTCGTGATCCACCTGCGTCGGCCTCCCAAAGTGCTAAGATTACAGGGGTGAGCCTCCACACCCGGCCTTGTACTCTTAATCAGCACAAACACTGTGCTGTCTTTTGATAGGAAATAGGTTTTATAACTTTTTTTTCTCAAATTTTAGAGGAATTTGTGACCAAAAGACAATAAATATCTACTGGAGTCAACTAGACCACAGACAGGTAGTTTTTGTTAGATATGCTATTGCTTAAAGCGATACCTCTCTTCCACATCTCAGAAAAGTCCGATGAAACCACCCGTGGTCACCTTATCAAGCAAAAGAGGCTTGCCGCCCCTTGCATTAGAAACCAATACTATGATGCTGGGTTTTTGAGAAAAGAAAACATTTTACTGCAAATTGACTCACAAGGAAACGGCAGTCCACCTCAAATCTGTCTTCCTGTGCTGGCCTTAAGGTAGTCATTTTATTAGAAAACATTTAGGAAGTGGATTCTGGGATTAGTAGGTGATTGGTGGAAGGAAAGAAAAGAGCTGGAAAGTCTTTGGGAATGCGCAGTTATCCATTCATGCTACCTCATGGGTCCCAAGTGCAACTTCGGGGAGTTAACATGAAAAGTATGGGTGCTGACGAGTTGATGGGTGCAGCACACCAACATGGCACAAGTATACGTATGTAACAAACCTGCACATTGTGCACATGTACCCTAGAACTTAAAGTATAATAATAATAAAAAAACAGAAAAGTATGGGGGAAATGTGAAGTCAGCAAGCTCATTCTGTACAAACTCCAATCGGCCATATTGGTTCCAATGGCTTTCAGCCAGTTTTGTTATCTTACAAACCTGGGAAAAGGGAGTTTCAGCATTTCAGTAAGTTGTTTTTCTGTCTTCCTGTAAGCTCAAGAATTTCCGTTAGTCATGTTTCTTTAACTGTTTGGGGCATAGTTTCAGCCACTTGTATGTTAGGTGTTTTTCAGGTTTGCTTTATTCATATAATCTGGCCATGCAGGGTGTCGTATTGCATACAGCACACAAGAAAATGGATAAAAGATAAGAATCAAGATTCTGGCAAAGCAAGTAAATGAATTGATCAAAATCGAAGAGAAAGTTAAAATTTAAGTGTTTTGTAAAACGCAGTTATTTAAGTCGAGCTTAGGGTTCCTAGTGGCCAAAGCAAAATGTGAAACATTATTTACATGATTTGCACTATTTAAAAACCTATCACTCCGTAAAGAGAACAATAAATTGTTTAGTTCAAAGGCAGTAGTACATCTCTTTCCGTGATTATATGGTGAACACTTTTTAAAGTAGCATATCTTTAGTAAATGTAATAGCAGTCTTATGGACTTAATTGTGTTCTCCCCCAGTTCCAAATTCATATGTTGAAGTCCTAACCCCCAGTAACTCAGAATATGACTGTATTTACAGATAGGGTCTTTAAAGTGGTAATTAAGGTAAATGAGGATGTATGGGTGAGCCCTAATCCAATAGGACTACTGTCTTTATAAAAAGAGGAGGTTAGGACACAGACCTGTGTGTGTGTGTGTGTGTGTGTGTGTGTGTGTATACACAAAGGAGAAACCATGTGAAAATACAAGAAAGTGATGAATTGCAGGCCAAGGACAGATGCCTCCGGAGAAAGCAAGTATACTGACACCTGGACCGTGGACTTCTAGCCTCCAGAACTTGAGGAAAGAAATTTCTATTGTTTAGGCCACCCAGTCTGTGGTATTTTGTTATGTTATATCTAGTGAACTCATATAAACAGCTTCCTTATAATACTTTACCATCATTTATGCTATGGCATCCTGATTTTACAATATCCATCATGATAGCTGAGGAAGCAGGGCAAGTTGATTGAGGACACCTCACTGCAATTCTGAGGACCCCAAAACAATGTAATTCAAACACAGCACCTTCTCTCTCTGGGCAGCTTTATTCAGAGATGAGATATAGGCTCTTCAGAAGTATGGATGGAGTGTGTGTGTGTGTGTGTGTGTGTGTGTGTGTGTATGTGTGTGTGTGTTTGGGCTGTTCATAAAAACTTTTGCTGCAGAGGGCACCTAAACTTCATGGTAAAGCATGAAATAAACTATTGTTTCTGTGTTACTAATTAAGGATTAAAAACAGACTATTGAGCAAAAGACTTGATGACCTCTGATGATAGAGAAAAGGCCCCACCAAGCCTTGGGTCCTTCTAGTTCTTGATCATCCTGGTTCCACACAAGAGAAATCTTGTTGAGGAGCAAGAATTTTACTAGAGAGAATTATGGCTTAAATATGACATGTGAAAAAAATGAATGGCATGATGTTAAAGCTGCACATCATAGACTTGTACAGAGTATTTTCAAAGCGTACCTAGACAGAATCCCACTATAACCAAAGAAAATCTCATTAACATAGGCATATAAATGCAAATTTACAAAACAATTAAACTTAATGGTAATTAGCTGTACAAAATGATTCACTATGAAAGTCTCATCGTAATTTATGAAAAATACAAAGAATTAAACTTTTTGAACCTTTTTTGTAACATATGTCACCAGAATTATAATTATTTGTTGAATTGGTTGTGTTCTCACTACTCAGTCACATCTTTGAGATCATGAATTCACTTAATTTCTTATTATCAGTGAGGCTCAAGTGTGCATTGAATGATAAAGGAAACAAAACAAATGAATAAGTAAAAAATGAACACAAAAACATTTGATTTTGTATAGCAATTGTATTATCAAACTTTGCAAACATTATGCCCTTTTAAAAATTTTTTTGTATTATACTTTAAGTTCTGGGATACATGTGCAGAATGTTCAGGTTTGCTACATAGGTATACATGTGCCATGGTGGTTTGCTGCACGCATCAACCTGTCATCTACATTAGGTATTTCTCCTAATATTATACTTCCCTTAGTCCCCTGCCCAACAGGCGCCGGTGTGTGATGTTCCTCTCCCTGTGTCCGTGTGTTTTCATTGTTCAACTCACACTTATGAGTGAGAACATGCGGTGTTTGGTTTTCTGTTCTTGTGTTAGTTTGCTGAGAATGATGGTTTTCAGCTTCATCCATGTCCCTGCAAAGGACATGAAATCATCCTTTTGTATGGCAGCACAGTATTCCATGGTGTATATGTGCCACATTTTCTTTATCCAGTCTATCATTGATGGTTGTTTGGGTTGGTTCCAAGCCTTTGCTATTGTGAATAGTGCTGCAATAAACATATATGTGCATGTGTCTTTGTAGTAGAATTGATTTATAATCCTCTGGGTATACACCCAGTAATGGGATTGCTGGGTCAAATGGTATTTCTGGTTCTAGATCCTTGAGGAGTTGCCACATTGTCTTCCACAATGGTTGAACTAATTTACACTCCCACCAACAGGGTAAAAGCATTCCTATTTTTCCACATTCTCTTCAGCATCTGTTGTTTCCTGACTTTTTAATGATCAACATTCTTTTGTTTTTGTCGTTGTTAAGGTGGAGTCTCACTCTGTCACCCAGGCTGTGCAGTGGCTTGATCTCAGCTCACTGCAAGTTCCGCTTCCTGGGTTCACGCCATTCTCCTGCCTCAGCCTCCCAAGGAGCTGGGACTACAGGTGCCCACCACCACACCCAGCTAATTTTTTTGTGTTTATAGTAGAGATGGGGTTTCACCAGGTTAGTCAGGGTGGTCTTGATCTCCTGACCTCATGATCCGCCCACCTTAGCCTCCCAAAGTGCTGGGATTACAGGCATGAGCCACCACACCCAGCCAACAATTGCCATTCTAACTGGCTTGAGATGGTATCACATTGTGGTTTCGATTTGCATTTCTCTAGTTACCAGTGATTATGAGCTTTTTTTCATATGTTTGTTGGCTGCACATAGATGTCTTCTTTTGAGAAGTCTCTATTGATATCCTTTGCCCACTTTTTGAGGGGTTTTTTTTTTCTTATAAATATGTTTAAGTTCTTTGCAAATTCTGGATATTAGCCCTTTGTCAGGTGGATAGAGTGCAAAAATTTTCTCCCGTTCTGTAGGCTGCCTGTTCACTCTGATGATAGTTTCTTCTGCTGTGCAGAAGCTCTTTGGTTTAATTGGATCCCATTTGTCAATTTTGGCTTTTGTTACCATTGCTTTTGGTATTTTAGTCATGAAGTCTTTGCCCATGCCTATGTCCTGAATGGTATTGCCTAGGTTTTCTTCTAGGGTTTTCATGGTTTTAGGTCTTAAATTTAAGTTTTTAATCCATCTTGAGTTAATTTTTGTGTAAGGTGTAAGGAAGGGATTCATTTTCAGTTTTCTGTACATGGCTAGCCATATACAGTTTTCCCAACACCATTTATTAAACAGTGAATCCGTTCCCCTTTGCTTGTTTTGGTCAGATTTGTCAAAAATCAGATGGTTGTAGATTTGTGGTGTTATTTCTGAGGCCTCTGTTCTGTTCCATTGGTCTATATGTCTGTTTCTGTACCAGTACCATGCTGTTTTGGCTATTGTAGCTTTATAGTATAATTTGAAGTCAGTTAGCATGATGCCTCCAGCTTTGTTGTTTTTGCTTAGGATTTTCTTGGCTATGTGGGCTCTTTTTTGGTTCCGTATGAAATTTAAAGTAGTTCTTTAAAAATTCTGTGAAGAAAGTCAGTGGTAGCTTGATGGGGATGGTATTGAATCTATATATTACTTTCAGCAGTATGGCCATTTTCATGATATTGATTCTTCCTGTCCATGAGCATGGAATGTTTTTCTATTTGTTTGTATTCTCTCATTTCCTTGAGCAGTGGTTTGTAGTTCTCCTTGAAGAGGTCCTTCACATCCCTTGTAAGTTGTATTCCTAGGTATTGTGTTCTCTTTGCAGCAATTGTGAATGGGAGTTCACTCATGATTTGACTCTCTGTGTGTCTATTATTGGTGTATAGGAATGTTTGTTATTTTTGCACATTGATTTTGTATAATGAGACTTTGCTGAAGTTGTTTATCAGCATAAGGATATTTGGGGCAGAGGCAATGGGGTTTTCTAAATATACAATCAAGTCAATGCAGAGACAATTTGACTTCCTCTCTTCCTATTTGAATACCTTTTATTTATTTCTCTTGCCTGATTGCCCTGGCCAGAACTTTCAATGCTATGTTAAATAGGAGTGGTGAGAGAGGGTATCCTTTCCTTGTGCCCATTTTCAAAGAGAATGCTTCCAGTTTTTACCCATTCAGTATAATATTGGCTATCGGTTTGTCATAAATAGCTCTTATTATTTTGACATACCTAGTTTATTGAGAGTTTTTAGTATGAAGGGCTGTTGAATTATGTCGAAGGCCTTTTCTGCATCTATTGAGATAATCATGCCATTTTGTCATTGGTTCTGTTTATATAATGGATAACATTTATTGCTTTGTGTATGTTGAACCATCATTGCATCCCAGGGATGAAGCTGACTTGATTGTGGTGGATAGGCTTTTTGATTTGAGGCTGGATTCGCTTTGCCAGTATTTTACTGAGGATTTTTGCATCGATGTTCATCGGGGATATTGGCTTGAAATTTTCTTTTTTTGTTGTGTCTCTGCCAGGTTTTGGTATCAGGATGATCCTGACCACATAAAATGACTTAGGGAGGAGTCCCTCTTTTTCTATTGTTTTGAATAGTTTCAGAAGGTATGGTACCAGCTTTTATTTGTACCTCTGAAAGAATTTGGCTGTGAATCCATCTGGTCCTGGACTTTTTTGGTTGATAGGCTATTAATTTCTGCCTCAGTTTCAGAACTTGTTATTGGTCTATTCAGGGATTGGGCTTCTTCTTAGTTTAGACTTGAGAGGGTGCATGTGTCCAGGAATTTATCCACTTCTTCTAGACTTTCAAGTTTATTTGCATGGAGGTGTTTATGGTATTCTCTGATGGTAGTTTGTATTTCTGTGGGACCAGTGGTGATATCCCCTTTATCATCTTTTATTGTGTCTATTGATTCTTCTCTCTTTTCTTCTTTTTTAGTCTGGCTAGTGTTGTATCTATTTTTATGATCTTTACAAAAAGCTAACTCCTGGATTCCTGGATTCATTGATTTTTTGAAGTGTTTTTCGTGTCCTGCCTTCAGTTCTGCTCACATCTTAGTTATCTCTTGTCTTCTGTTAGCTTTTTGATTTGTTTGTTCTTGCTTCTCTATTAGATATTAGGGTGTCTATTTTACATCTTTCTTGCTTTCTCTTGTGGGCATTTAATGTTATACATTTCCCTGTAAACACTGCTTTAGCTATGTCCCAGAGATTCTAATATGTTGTGTCTTTGTTCTCACTGGTTTCACAGAACTTATTTATTTCTCCCTTAATTTCATTATTTTTTTGTAAGTAAAATAAATGGTGCTTGTTTAATTTGAAAATACAGATGAAAACTTAAAAATTTAATGTGAGGAAAAATTATAGTATTTAAGTAATTATTTTATTTCTTTTATTTTTTATATTTTATTTTATTTTATTATACTTTAAGTTCTAGGGTACGTGTGCACAACGTGCAGGTTTGTTACATATGTATACATGTGCCATGTTGGTGTGCTACACTCATTAACTTGTCATTTACATTGGGTATATCTCCTAATGCTATCCCTCCCCTCTACCCCCTCCCCACAATAGGATCCGGTGTGTGATGTTCCCCTTCCTGTGTCCAAGTGTTCTTGTTGTTCAATTCCCACCTGTCAGTGAGAACATGGCATGTTTGTTTTTTTGTCCTTGCGATGGTTTGCTGAGAATGATGGTTTCCAGCTTCATCCATGTCCCTGCAAAGGACATAAACTCATCCTTTTTGATGGCTGCATAATATTTCATGATGTATATGTTCCACATTTTCTTAATCCAGTCTATCATTGATGGACATTTGGGTTGACACCAAGTCTACGCTATTGTGAATAGTGCCACAATAAACATACGTGTGCACGTGTCTTTATAGCAGCATGATTTATAAACCTTTGGGTATATACCCAGTAATGAGATGGCTGGGTCAAATGGTATTTCTAGTTCTAGATCCTTTAGGAATTGCCACACTGTTTTCCACAATGGTTGAACTAGTTTACAGTTCCACCAACAGTGTAAAAGTGTTCCTATTTCTCCACATCCTCTCCAGCACCTGTTGTTTCCTGACTTTTCAATGATCACCATTCTAACTGCTGTGAGATGGCATCTCATTTTGATTTTGATTTGCATTTCTCTGATGGGCAGTGATGATGAGCATTTTTTCATATGTCTGTTGGTTGCATAAATGTCTTCTTTTGAGAAGTTTCCATATCCTTCACCCACTTTTTCATGGGGTTGCTTGTTTCTTTTCTTGTAAGTTTCTTTGAGTTCTTTGTAGATTCTGGATATTAGCCCTTTGTCAGATGAGTAGATTGCAAAAATTTTCTCCCATTCTGTAGGTTGCCTGTTCACCCTGATGGTAGTTTCTTTTGTTGTGCAGAAGCTCTTTAGTTTAATTAGATCCCATTTGTCAATTTTGGCTTTTGTTGCCATTGCTTTTGGTGTTTTAGACATGAAGTTCTTGCCCATGCCTGTGTCCTGAATGGTATTGCCTAGGTTTTCTTCTAGGGTTTTTATGGATTTAGGTCTCTCATTGAAGTCTCTAATCCATCTTGAATTAATTTTTGTATAAGGTGTAAGGAAAGGATCCAGTTTCAGCTTTCTACATATGGCTAACCAGTTTTCCCAGCACTATTTATTAAATAGGGAATCCTTTCCCCATTTCTTGTTTTTGTCAGGTTTGTCAAAGATCAGATTGATGTAGATGTGTGGTACTATTTTTGAGGGCTCTGTTCTGTTCCATTGGTTTATATCTCTGCTTTGGTACCAGTACCATGCTGTTTTGGTTACTGTAGCATTGTAGTATAGTTTGAAGTCAGGTAGCATGATGCCTCCAGCTTTGTTCTTTTGGTTTAGGATTGTCTTGGGAGTGCAGGGTCTTTTTTGGTTTCATATGAACTTTGAAGTTATTTTTTTTCAATTCTGTGAAGAAGATCATTGGTAGCTTGATGGGGATGGTATTGAATCTATAAGTTACCTTGGGCAGTATGGCTATTTTCAGGATATTGATTCCTCCTATCCATGAGCACGGAATGTTCTTCCATTTGTTTCTGTCCTCTTTTATTTACTTGAGGAGTGATTTGCAGTTCTCCTTGAAGAGGTCCTTCACATCCCTTGTAAGTTGTATTCCTAGGTATTGTATTCTCTTTGTAGCAATTGTGAATGGGAGTTCACTCATGATTAGGCTCTCTGTGTTATTGGAGTATAGGAATGCTTGTGATTTTTGCACATTGATTTTGTGTCGAGGGACTTTGCTGAAACTGCTTATCAGCTTAAGGAGATTTTGGGCTGAGACGATGAGGTTTTCTTTCTTTTTTTTTTGTCCTAGTTTTTTTTTAAATTATTTTTATACTTTTAAGTTCTAGGGTACATGTGCATAATGTGCAGGTTTGTTACATATGTATACTTGTGCCATGTTGGTGTGCTGCACCCATCAACTCGTCAGCACCCATCAACTCATCATTTACATCAGGTATAACTCCCAGTGCAATCCCTCCCCCCTCCCCCCTCCCCATGATAGGCCCTGGTGTGTGATGTTCCCCTTCCCGAGTCCAAGTGATCTCATTGTTCAGTTCCCACCTATGAGTGAGAACATGCGGTGTTTGGTTTTCTGTTCTTGTGATAGTTTGCTAAGAATGATGGTTTCCAGCTGCATCCATGTCCCTACAAAGGACTCAAACTCATCCTTTTTTATGGCTGCATAGTATTCCATGGTGTATATATGCCACATTTTCTTAATCCAGTCTGTCACTGATGGACATTTGGGTTGATTCCAAGTCTTTGCTATTGTGAATAGTGCCTTAATGAACATACGTGTGCATGTGTCTTTATAGCAGCATGATTTATAATCCTTTGGGTATATACCCAGTAGTGGGATGGCTGGGTCATATGGTACATCTAGTTCTAGATCCTTGAGGGATCGCCATACTGTTTTCCATAATGGTTGAACCAGTTTACAATCCCACCAACAGTGTAAAAGTGTTCCTATTTCACCACATCCTCTCCAGCACCTGTTGTTTCCTGACTTTTGAATGATTGCCATTCTAACTGGTGTGAGATGGTATCTCATTGCGGTTTTGATATGCATTTCTCTGATGGCGAGTGATGATGAGCATTTTTTCATGTGTCTGTTGGCTGTATGAATGTATTCTTTTGAGAAATGTCTGTTCATATCCTTTGCCCACTTTTTGATGGGTTTGTTTGTTTTTTTCTTGTAAATTTGTTTGAGTTCTTTATAGGTTCTGGATATTAGCCCTTTGTCAGATGAGTAGATTCCAAAAATTTTCTCCCATTCTGTAGGTTGCCTGTTCACTCTGATGGTAGTTTCTTTAGCTGTGCAGAAGCTCTTTAGTTTAATTAGATCCCATTTGTCAATTTTGTCTTTTGTTGCCGTTGCTTTTGGTGTTTTAGACATGAAGTCCTTGCCCATGCCTATGTCCTGAATGGTACTACCTAGGTTTTCTTCTAGGGTTTTTATGGTATTAGGTCTAACATTTAAGTCTCTAATCCATCTTGAATTAATTTTCGTATAAGGAGTAAGGAAAGGATCCAGTTTCAGCTTTCTACTTATGGCTAGCCAATTTTCCCAGCACGATTTATTAAATAGGGAATCCTTTCCCCATATCTTGTTTATCTCAGGTTTCTCAAAGATCAGATGTCTGTAGATGTGCAATGAGTTTCTTCACAGAATTGGGAAAATCTGCTTTAAAGTTCATATGGAACCAAAAAAGAGCCCGCATTGCGAAGACAATCCTAAGTCAAAAGAACAAAACTGGAGGAATCACGCTACCTGACTTCAAACTATACTACAAGGCTACAGTAACCAAAACAGCATTGTACTGGTACCAAAACAGAGATATAGACCAATGGAACAGAACAGAGTCCTCAGAAATAATACGACAATGAGGTTTTCTAAATATACAATCATGTCTTCTGCAAACAGGGACAATTTGACTTCCTCTTTTCCTAATTGAATACCCTTTATTTCTTTCTCTTGCCTGATTGCCCTGGCTAGAACTTCCAACACTATGTTAAATAGGAGTGGTGAGAGAAGGCATCCCTGTCTTGTGCCAGGTTTTAAAGGGAATGCTTCCATTTTTTGCCCATTCATTATGATATCGACTCTGGGTTTGTCATAAATAGCTCTCATTATTTTGAGATATGTCCCATCAATGCCTAATTTATTTAGAGTTTTTAGGATGAAGCACTGTTGAATTTTGTCAAAGGCCTTTTCTGCATCTATTGAGATAATCATGTGTTTTTTGTCTTTGGTTCTGTTTATATGCTGTTTATTGATTTATGTATGTTGAACCAGCCTCACATCCCAGGGATTAAGCCCACTTGATCATGATGGATAAGATTTTTGATGTGCTACTAGATTCGGTTTGCCAGTATTTTATTTGTTGAGGATTTTTGCATCAATGTTCATCAGTGATATTGGTCTAAAATTCTCTTCTTTTGTTGTGTCTCTGCCAGGCTTTGGAATCAGGATGATGCTGGCCTCATAAAATGAGTTAGAGAGGATTTCCTCTTTTTCTATTGATTGGAATAATTTCGGAAGGAATGGTACCAGCTCCTCCTTGTATCTCTGGTAGAATTCGGCTGTGAATCCATCTGGTCCTGGACTTTTTTGGTTGGTAGGCTATTAATTATTGCCTCCATTCCAGAGCCTGTTTTTGGTCTATTCAGGGATTCAACTTCTTCCTGGATTAGTCTTGGGAGGGTGTATGTGTCCATGAATTTATCCATTTCTTCTAGATTTTCTAGTTTATTTGCATAGAGGTGTTTATGGTATTCTCTGATGGTAGTTTTTATTTCTGTGGGTTTGGTGGTAATATCTGCTTTATCATTTTTTATTGCATCTATTTGATTCTCCTCTCTTTTCTTCTTTATTAGTCTTGCTAGCAGTCTATCACTTTTGTTGATCTTTTCAAAAAACCAGCTCCTGGATTCATTGATTTTTTGAAGGGTTTTTTGTGTCTCTATCTCCTTCAGTTCTGCTCTGATCTTCGTTATTTCTTGCCTTCTGCTAGCTTTTGGATGTGTTTGAGCTTGCTTCTCTAGTTCTTTTAATTGTAATGTTAGAGTGTCAATTTTAGATCTTTCCTGCTTTCTCTTGTGGGCATTTAGTGCTATAAATTTCCCTCTACACACTGCTTTAAATGTGTCCCAGAGATTCTGGTATAATGTGTCTTTCTTCTCATTGGTTTCAAAGAACATCTTTATTTCTACCTTCATTTCGTTATGCACCCAGTAGTCATTCAGGAGCAGGTTGTTCAGTTTCCATGTAGTTGAGCGGTTTTGAGTGAGTTTCTTAATCCTGATTTCTAGTTTGATTGTACTGTGGTCTGAGAGACAGTTTGTTATAATTTCTGTTCTTTTACATTTGCTGAGGAGTGCTTTACCTCCAAGTATGTGGTCAGTTTTGGAATAAGTGTGATGTGGTGCTGAGAAGAATGTATATTCTGTAGATTTGGGGTGGAGAATTCTGTAGATGTCTATTAGGTCCACTTGGTACAGAGTTGTGTTCAATTCCTGGATATCCTTGTTAACTTGCTGTCTCATTGATCTGTCTAATATTGACAGTGGGGTGTTTAAGTCTCCCATTTTTATTATGTGGGAGTCTAAGTCGCTTTGTAGGTCTCTAGGGACTTGCTTTATGAATCTGAGTGCTCCTGTATTGGGTGCATACATATTTAGGATAGTTAACTCTTCTTGTTGCATTGATCCCTTTACCATTATGTAATGTCTTCTTTGTCTCTTTTGATCCTTGTTGGTTTAAAGTCTGTTTTATCAAAGACTAGGATTGTAACCCCTGCCTTTTTTTGTTTTCCATTTGCTTGGTAGGTCCTCCTCCATCCACACACAGGTCCTTTATTTTGAGCCTGTGTGTGTCTCTGCATGTCAGATAGGTCTCCTGAATACAGCAGACTGATGGGTCTTGACTCTTTATCCAACTTGAGAGTCTGTGTCTTTTAATTGTAGCATTTAGCCTATTTATATTTAAGGTTCATATTGTTATGTGTGATATTGATCCTATCGTTATGATGTTAGCCAATTATTTTGCTCATTAGTTGATGCAGTTTCTTCCCAGCATCGATGGTCTTTACAGTTTGGCATGTTTTTGCAGTGGCTAGTACCAGTTGTTCCTTTCCATGTTTAGTGCTTCCTTCAGGAGCTCTTGTAGGGCAGGCCTAGTGGTGACAAAATCTCTAAGCATTTGCTTGTCTATAAAGGATTTTATTTCTCCTTTACTTAAGAAGCTTAGTTTGGTTGGATATGAAATTCTGGGTTGAAAATTCTTTTCTTTAAGAATGTTGAATATTGGTCCCCACTCTCTTCTGGCTTGTAGGGTTTCTGCCAAGAGATCTGCTGTTAGTCTGATGGGCTTCCCTTTGTGGGTAACCTGACCTTTCTCTCTGGTTGCCCTTAACACTTTTTTCTTCATTTCACCTTGTTGAATCTGATGATTACGTGCCTTGGGGTTGTTCTTCTCGAGGATTATCTTTGTGGTGTTCTCTGTATTTCCTGAATTTGAATATTGGCTTGTCTTGCTAGCTTGGGGAAGTTCTCCTGAATAATATCCTGAAGGGTGTTTTCCAGCTCGGTTCCATTCTTCCCATCACTTTCAGATATACAACTAAATGTAGATTTGGTCTTTTCACATAGTCCCATATTTCTTGGAGGCTTTGTTGTTTCTTTTTCATTCTTTTTCCTCTAATCTTGTCTTCACACTTTATTTCATTAAGCTGATCTTCAAGCTCTGATATCGTTTCTTCTGCTTGATGGATTTGGCTATTGATACTTGTGTATGCCTCATGAAGTTCTTGTGCTGTGTTTTTCAGCTCCATCACGTCATGTATGTTCTTCCCTAAACTGGTTATTCTAATTAGCAATTCCTCTAACCTTTTTTCAAGGTTCTTAGCTTTCTTGCATTGGGTTAGAACATGCTCCTTCAGCTCGGAGGAATTTGTTATTACCCACCTTCTGAAGACTAACTTCTGCCAATTTGTCAAAGTCATTCTCTGTCTAGTTTTGTTCCCTTGCTGGTGAGGAGTTGTGACCCTTTGGAGGAGAAGAGGTGCTCTGGTTTTTGTAAGTTTTAACCTTTTTGCTCTGGTTTGTCCCCATATTTGTGGATTTATCTACAAAGATTTATCAAAGACCAAAGTCTTTTATTTTAGTGACCTTCGATTGGGGTTTTGGTGTAGAAGTCCTTTTTGTTGATGTTGACACTATTCCTTTCTGTTTGTTAGTTTTCCCTCTAGCAATCAGGTCCCTCTTCTGCAGGTCTGTTGGAGTTTGGTGGAGGTCCACTCCAGACCCTGTTTGCCTGGCTATCACCAGCAGAGGCTGCAGAGCAGCAAAGATTGCTGCCTGTTCCTTCCTCTGGTGCTTCATCCCAGGGGGCACCCACCAGATGCCAGCTGGAGCTCTCCTGTGTGAAGTGTCTGTCAACCCCTCCTGGGAGGTGTCTCCCAGTCAGGAGGCACGGGGATCAGGGACCCACTTAAGGAGGTAATCTGTCCCTTAGCAGAGCTTGAGGGCTGTGCTTGGAGATCCACTGCTCCCTACAGAGCTGGCAGGCAGGAATGTTTTAATTTGCTGAAGCTGCACCCATAGCTTCCCCTTCCCCCAGGTGCTCTGTCCCAGGGAGATGGGAGTTTTGTCTATAACCCCCCAACTGGGGCTGCTACCTTTCTTTCAGAGATGCTCTGCCCAGAGGGGAGGAGTCTAGAGAAGCAGTCTGGCTACAGTGGTCTGTCAAGCTGTGGTGGGCTCCGCCCAGTTTGAACTTCTCGGCGACTTTGTTTATGCTGTGAGGGGAAAATCACCTACTCAAGCCTCAGTAATGGTGGACACCCCTCCCCCCACCAAGCTGGAGCATCCCAGGTCAACTTCATACTGTTGTGTTGGTAGCAAGAATTTCAAGCCAGTGGATCTTAGCTTGCTAGGCTCTGTGGGGCTGGAATCCACTGAGCCAGACCACTTGGCTTCCTAGCTTCAGCCCCTTCTCTAGGGGAGTAAAGGGTTCTGTCTTTCTGGTGTTCTGGGAGTCACTGGGGTATGAAAAGAACTCCTGCAGCTAGGTCAGTGTCTGCCCAAATGGCATACAGTTTTATGCTTGAAACCCAGAGCCCTGGTGGCATAGGCATCGGGGGGAATCTCCTGGTCTGCAGGTTGTGTAGACCATGGGAAAAGTGTAGTATCTGGGTCAGAGTGCACCATTCCTCATGGCACAGTCCCTCATGGCTTCCCTTGGCTAGGGGAGGGAGTTCCCTGACCCCTTGCACTTCCCAGGTGAGGTGACACCCCGCTCTGCTTCTGCTAACCCTCCATGGGCTGCGCCACTGCCTAACCAGTCACATTGAGATGAACCACGTGCCTCAGTTGGAAATGCAGAAATCACCCACCTTCTGCATTGATTTCACTGGGAGCTGCAGACTGGAGCTATTCCTACTCTGCCATCTTCCCAGCTGCCAACATTATACCTTTTAATAATAATTAATGATTACCTTTTTGTACACTAGTTCTTTTTCCATAAGATGAAATTTGATAATACTAATTTTTTTAACATTACATTTTGGAAGATGAGTTAAAGATAAGAAAATGCTCTCAGTAGGTGTTAAATGCAGGATAAAATTATGCATACATGATAATTGTTTATGTATAAAACACATTCACTGAAAGTGCTTTTTCCTATTCTCTCAAGATAACAATTATCAACACAGAAGACTTCTGAGACCAAATGTAGGCAGGGGGTTTTCCCCATCACCAAGTGAGCAATGAATTCTGTAGTGAACACCAACTGAGTATTCTCCAATTCAACTCCAACACTACCTGGAGAGAGAGCCAGGTCCCAGAGTCTGGGGACTCAGTTCCCCAAGTTCCCCCATGCCCACTCCTCCAGACACCTTTTGCATGTCCAGGCCATCCTGAAATTCTGATCAACTGGCTTCAAGTTGGGGTTCTCACAATCCTCTCTTTGGGTTTGATTAATTTGCTGGAGTGGCTCACAGAGCTCATGAAAACACATTACCATTTTATTATAAGGGGTATTAAAAAGAAGACAGATGAAGAAATGCATAGGGCAAGGCATATACAAAGGAATATGGAGCTTTCATGTCCTCTCTGGGTATAACACTCCCCCACCGAACCTCCACATGTTCAGCTATCTGGAAGCTCTCCAAACCCTGTTCTCTTGGACCTTTTAAGAGGGACTTTATTGAAGGGGCAGAGTTGAAGCATGGAGAACCATATTGAAATGTGACTGGACAGAAAGGATGTGATATCAACTCAGTAAGAGAGAGAGAGAGAGAGAGAGAGAGAGAGAGAGAGAGAGAGACAGAGAGAGAGAGAGAGAGAGAGAGAGAGAGAGAGAGAGAGAGAGAGAATTATCAGCCGGGAACTGTAGACCAAAACCTGTATGTATGTGTGTATGTTTTATGCACACACACCCCACATACAGAATCACACACATATATATGCAAATACATATATATACACACACATACGTATGCACGTGTGCTTGTATGTGTGTATCACATTAGCACACACACATATAGAAATAAAAGAAAGTAAACTTAAATGTTAGCTATGGTTATGACCTGGGTGAAGAAATTCATTCTGGAGGCCGGGCGCGGTGGTTCAAGCCTGTAATCCCAGCACTTTGGGAGGCCGAGACGGGCGGATCACGAGGTCAGGAGATCGAGACCATCCTGGCTAACACTGTGAAATCCCGTCTCTACTAAAAATACAAAAACTAGCCGGGCGGGGTGGCGGTGCCTGTAGTCCCAGCTACTCGGGAAGCTGAGGCAGGAGAATGGCGTAAACCCGGGAGGCGGAGCTTGCAGTGAGCTGAGATCCGGCCACTGCACTCAAGCCCGGGAGACAGAGCGAGACTCTGCCTCAAAAAAAAAAAAAAAGAAAAAAAAAAGAAATTCATTCTGGAATTATTCCCAGTCAAGTTTATTGAAAAAAATTAAATATATAAAATTTATCCTTTTAGTGTGTAGCTCTGAGTTTTGACAAAGGCATTCCTTCCTGTAAGTTTTTGGTGGACATGTAATCACAACAGTCAAAATAAAAAACAGTTTCATCATCTCAAAAAGTTTCTATATGCTCCATTGTAGTCCTTCCTCCCTAGTCACACACCCAACACACCCAACCCCTGGAAAACAATTTTTCTTTCTTTATAAATTCTCTCATCCAAAATACCATATTTGAAAATCACACAGTATGTAATTTTTGAATCTGGCTTCTTTCATTTAGCATAATACTTTTGACATACAACATGTACCAGTATGCATTTTTCCAGGTTTTGGTAATAAGTATAAAGCTGCAATAAACATTTGCATGCAGGTGTTTCTGTGAACATACGTTTGTTTTCTTTAGTACAAATATTGAGTGGAAATACTGGTTTGCATGGTTAGTGTATATTTAATTAAAAAAGAAACTGTTAAACCTTTTCCAAAGTGATTGCAGCATATTGCATCCCAACTGGCATTATATGAGAGTTCCAGTTGTTTAGTCTTGTCAGCACATGGTATTGTCAAGTTTTTGTAGTCTTAGTCACAATAATGGGTATGTAATGCTATCTTATTTTGGTTTTAATTTGTATATCATTAATGACTACAGATGTTGAGCACTTTTTGATGTGCTTAATTGCCATTTAGATATGATCCTCAATTAAAATATCAATTTTTTCTAATTTACAAATGAGATTGCTTGTTTTCTTATCATTAAGACCTTTTATATCATATCAGATATGTGTTCTTCAAGTATTTTATTCCAATCTGTGGCTTGTCTTTTTATTTTAAGTTTTATTTGAAAAGTAGAGATTTTAATTTTGAGGAAGTCCAGTTTTCCAATTTTTACTTTCCAAGATTATGTTTTTTGTGTCGTATTTAAATTTCTTTTTGCCTAACCCAAGGTGACAGAGATTTTCTTCTATGTCTTCTTTTAGCAGTCCTTGTGGTAGGAGGAAGGGTATTTAAAGAGGTAATTAAGGTTGAATGAGTCATAAAAGTTGGGCCCTAATCCAATAAGACTGGTATCCTTAAGAAAAAGAGATGCCAGGCTGGGCACTGGCTCACGCCTGTAATCCCAGAACTTTGGGAGGCTGAGGCAGGCGGATCTCGAGGTCAAATGGAGACCATCCTAGTTAACATGGTGAAATCCCGTCTCTACTAAAAATACACAAAAAAGAAATATTAGCTGGGCGTGGTGGCGGGCGCCTGTAGTCCCAGCTACTCGGGAGGCTGAGGCAGGAGAATGGCGTGAACCCAGGAGGTGGTGCTTGCAGTGAGCAGAGATCGCACCACTGCACTCCAGCCTGGGCAACAGAGTGAGACTCCGTCTCAAAAAATAAAAATAAAAATAAATAAAAAAGAAAAAGAAAAGAAAAGAAAAAGAGACACCAGAAACTAGAAGTGCTCTCACACACAGAAAAAGCAAGGTGAGGCTGGAGCTCGCTAAAAATGATTATTTACAAGCCAAGGAGAGAGGCATCAGGAAACACCAACATGCTAGCCCCTTGATCTTGAACTTCCGTCCTCCAGAACTGTGAGAAAATAAATTTCTGTTGCTTATGTCACCCAATATGTAGTATTTTGTTATGGCAGTCCAAGTTGACTACCATGAACAGTATATGTCCTTCAACTTTGTTCTATCTTTTCAAAATTGTTTGAGCTATTCTGTTCCTTTGCTTTCCCACTCCTCCCAGCCTACCAAATTAGAATTTGAAGGCAAATTTCCACAAAAAATTTTGCTGACATTTTTGTTGTAACTCTATTGACTCTATAGATCTATTAGGGTGGAACTGACATCTTAATATATTGAATCTTCTTATCCATGAACCTAAAATATATCTTAATTTATTTAGGTCCTCTTTTATTTCCTTTATAAGTGTAGTCTTTAGTATATAAATCTTGAGTTGTACTTTATCATATTTATATCTAAGTAGTTAATGTTTCTGATGTTATAAATAATACTCTATTTGTTTCAATAGTCTGTTTATTCCAGTTTCCCATTGTTCATTGTTAGCATGTAAAAATACAATGAATATTTGTATATGGAGTTGGTATTCAGTAAAATTGTTAAATTTATTTATTAGTTATACTAGCTTCTTTGTAGATTGTTGAGATTTTATATGTAATCATGTTTTTCTTTCAAAATTGTATGTCTTTAAATTTTTTTATTTTTATTTATTACACTGAATAAGACCTCCAATAAAATGTTAAATAGAGGTGATAAGAATGGACATTTTGCCTGTTCCTGATCACAGGAGAAAAATACTAAGTCTGTCATTAAGAATGGCATTATTTGAAGGCTTTTAGTAGATATCTTATGTCTGGTTGAGGAAATTTTCTTCTATTTTTTTGCTTATGTTAACATTAATACATATTGAATTTCATAAAGGCATATATTGAAATCATCATATGATTTCTCTTCTTGTGATAGGGTGAATTATACTGATTAATTTTCAGTTATTGAACCAAACCTGCCTTCCAAGTATAAAATCTATTTGGTCATGATGTATTAGCTTTCGCATATGATGCTAAATTTGGTTTGCCAATATTTTCCTCAGGATTGTTCATCAGTGTTTATAAAAAATGTTAGTCTGTTGTTTTCTTGCTGTCTTTTACTAGTTTTGATATCAGTGGAATCTTGGCCTTGTAAAATGTCTTGGAATGTATTTATTTCTCCTCTATTCTCTGGAAATGATTTTTAAAAATTGGTATTATATGTTACTTGAATTCTTGATCATATTTGCTAGTAAGCCCACTAGGACATAGGCCGACATTTTAATTTAACAAAAATGATTCTTGGAAGTTTTCCAATTATGAATTCAAATTCTTTATTTTTATAGACTAAATTATCTATTCCTTTTGAACATGCTTAAGTATTTTGTTTCTTAAAGTTGTTTAATTTTATGTAAACTGTCAAATTCATAAGTATATAATTTTTAGAGTATTCCTTTATTATTCTTACAGTGTTTGAGGAATTATCAATGAAATCTTTTCTTTTTAATATTGAGTTTTTAGTCTTCTATTTTTTACCCTGAAGAATCTGATTAAAAGTTCATCATTTTTATTGTTATTTTCAGTCATCTTTAAAATTTTTTTTTGCTCTTTCAGAATTTTCTTATTTCTGCATGCTTTGGATTTAATTTATTCTTACATTCTTTGTTTCCTCAAGAGGATACTTAGATAATTTTTTTGAAATCTTCCTTATTTAATAATTAAAATATTTAATGATATACCTTGCTTTGTAAGCAGTTTTTTATTTGCCTATAACAAATTTTGATACCTTGTGTTTTCATTTTCATTCAATGAAAAATGATTTCTTAATTTTATTTTGACTTTCTTCTAGGCTCATAGGTTATGTGGAAGTATGGTGTGTAATTTACAAATACTTAAAGATTTTCCTGGACAACTTTCTCTAATTTATTTCTAGTTTAATTCCATTGTGTCGAGAAATTGTATCATTTCATTTCTTTTAAGTGTGTTGTGTCTTTTGCTAAAATTATTCCTAGGTATTTTATTTTAAAAAATTTTTATAGCTCTTATACATGAAATTGCTTTTTTAAAAATTTGTTTTAGATTGTTTTCTGTTGGCATTTGCAAATGTTACTGATTTTTGTATGTTGATTTTGTATCCTGCAAGTTTCCTAAACGTGTGTATCAGTTCTAAGTTTTTGTTGAGTCTTCAGGTTTTTCTAAATATCGTATCATGTTGTCTGTAAACAAGGATAATTTGACTTCTTCCTTTCCAATTTGCATACCTTTAATTTTTTCTCTTGCCTAATTGCTATCGCTAGGATTTCCATTGCTATATGGAATAAAAGTAGTGAAAATAGGCATCCTTGTCTTGATTCAGATTTTAGTGGAAATACTTTAAATTTTTCCCCATTCAGTATGATATTGGCTATGGGTTTGTCATATATGGCCTTTATTGTTTTGGGTTGTGTTACTTCTATCTCCAGTTTGTTGAACATTTTTATCATGAAAAGTTGTTGAATTATATCAAATGCTTTTTCAGCATCAATTGAAATGATATGGTTTTTGTCCTTGATTCTGTTGATGTGATGTATTATGTTTACTGATTTGCATAGGTTGAACCATTCTTGCATCCCTGAGATGAATCCCACTTGATTGTGGATTAATTTTTTAATGTGTTATTGGATTCATTTTGTTAGGATTTTTTTTTTTTTTTTTTGAGACAGAGTTTCGTTCTTCCTGCCCAGGCTGGAGTGTCATGGCACGATATCAGCTCACTGCACCCTCTGCCTCCTGGGTTCAAGCAATTCTCCTGCCTCAGTCTCCCAAGTAGCTGGAATTAATAGGCACCAGCCACCAAGCCCGACTAATTTTTGTAGTTTTTTTTTTTAGTACAGACGGGGTTTCACCATGGTGGCCAGGCTGGTCTTGAACTTCTGACCTCAGGTGATCCACCCGTCTCAGCCTTCCAAAGTGCTGGGATTACAGGCGTGAGCCACGCACCCGGCCTGTTAGTATTTTTTGAGGATTTTTGTATCTATGATTATCAGGGATATTGGCCTGTAGTTTCTTTTTTGTGTGTGTCCTTATCTGGTTTTGGTATCAGAACAATGCTGGTCTCATAGAAAGCATTTGGAAGAATTCCCTCCTCTTCAATTTTCTGAAATAGTTTGAGAAGAATTGATATTAGTTCTTCTTTGAATGTTTGGTAGACTTCAGTAGTAAAGCAATCAGGTCCTGGACATTTATTTGATGAAAAACTTTTAGTTACTGATTCAATCTTATTACTTGTAGCTCTTAGGTGGGGGTTTCTTCCCCTCTGAGGCGGTAGGAGATTCCTAATTATATTGATACAGAATCCTTCACCCGGGATTATTTTCTGTTCCCCTTTGGGGATATTTTTAAATTTTTATTCTTCCTTCTACTCTAATGGGTTTTCACTGTACCCTGCCGCCCTAAGTGATGTGAGGATTTTTTTTTGTTTTTTTTTAAGGGGGGGGGTTTCTTTGTTTTTCTATAGGGAAAAAGGTGTGGGTAGAACTTTGTTCCTTTCCTGCAGCTTTGGCTGCTTCTCTTCTTCAGAATCACAAAATAATGGGACTTTCTCTAGTCTCCTGTTTCATCTCTAATCTTCTCATGAGTACCCATTAGATGTCTGTGGAAAAAAGCTGAAGAATGGGTACAAACTCTTCTTAAATCTACAGTTTCCATGGATTCTAAACTTTTACACTACTTGGCCTTTCTAAATTTGATAAAATTTTTAAATGCATTGTTTTATTTACATCTATGATGACTTGTGTCTTTTACTCCTGGGCACTGCTTTACGTGAACCAGTGCTTTTGTCCTGTCTGTTCTTGCAGACATCTGTTTTCCTTGGGTTTTGAGCTATGTAGTTGCTCTGGGTCCTCAGCTCTTTGATAGGGTCAAGAAAAGGTTTGTATGGGTTGTGTCTATACAAAAATAAATTAGAAAATAATTTGCTTTTCTTATGTTAGGCAAAACCCAACTGTTTAGTGATTGACTGGTGTCTAGAAATTTATAAATCAAGAATCATCTTACGTCAAATAAAATAGAAAGTTTTTTTTCACTTTTGGTATTTTTAAATATATAATCTGTTTCATCTTGCTCTTTATTCGCACACTAAATATGTTCTTGTTACTGATTTAAATTTTGAGCAACACAGAAAACATTCTTTGATGCTACTCTTTCCATGTTTGGAAAGGAAAGAAATCAAATATTCATTAAACAAAAATTTTAAATTCATAATATTAATTCAAGAAATACTATATACTCTTAGCTAATTAGCAGAAAGGTACACATAGCTCTTTTTTTCCCACCAGAGGCATTAAGATCGGTAGGTTTA
This sequence comes from Trachypithecus francoisi, assembly GCF_009764315.1. NCBI lineage: Eukaryota > Metazoa > Chordata > Mammalia > Primates > Cercopithecidae > Trachypithecus > Trachypithecus francoisi. Next base: position 15,285,936 of record NW_022681460.1, on the reverse strand, counting down.
TTAATTGAAATATTTATTTGGAAAATAGAACTCAGATATTTTTTTCGAATGCTAAGACAGAAAAGTTAAGCTGACTATGGATGATTTTGTTTCTTGCCTAAGTGCCATCATTCATTATATAATGTTCTTCAGGTTTACTGCCATCTACCTTAAATACCATTATTTTATTTCTTAAATATTTCATTTGAAATATAATATTCAAGTATTCGGATAAAAATTATATTTTTACTTGGTATTTCTGGCAACTTCATAGTTTCTTGCAGTTTTGGTGGGATTAATCTGTCATTGTTTCATGATACTTCAAGTTACAACCAGTCATGCAGTAATTTCTTAATGATGAGGAATATGCATCTTCAGTTTATCTTTATTTTATATCTTTTCTGGCGGAATTTTGGAAAAGTCATTTTGTTGGACAGTGTAATTAAGCAATATCTTTAAAAAAATCTTTTGAGATGACTTAGACCTTCTTATTAATCAGATAAATCAGCAAATCTTCAGTTGAATAGTGAAAATAAAGATGAGAGTAATATAAAATACTGATTTATTTTATTAATGCAGAGGATTTCTTCAGATGCAAATACTGTAATTCTGAACCTTTATGTATTTTAAGAATTTTTCAGTTTAGACCATCACTTGGGAGGTGGGAATTTGATATTTAAGAAAATTATTATCTGTTCACTACATTTGGCATTGTAGCACTGTTCCCTTTTACATAAATGTGGTTCATGGTCCCCTATGTGGTTAATGACCAGTCAACAACCAATGAACTCCTGCACATTGGGCTTGGCTATCTCTCAACAATGCCACAGGTGGTATAAAAACACAAATGTGAGCCAGAAAATTAAAAAAGACTCCATTCCAGCAGGAAAGAATATTGAGTCACCTATGGAAATGAGAAATGTGGGTTAGATACAATATCTAATTAAGGAAACTGTTGGTTAAATGGATGTTCATATTTAGTCATTAATTCAAGTATAATAGACAAACTATATTCTTTTTGAGTTGGTATTATATCTGAAATATATATATATAAACCATATATATATGCTTCAGATATATATATGTATATAAATTCAAGAAATACTATGTACTTTCAGCTAATTAGCAGAAAAGTACACATAGCTCTTTTTTTCTTAGGTGTTTCAGATATATATATCTGAAGCATATATATATATCAGAAGCAATATATATGGCTCATTTATGTATATATATAAATATGCTAGTTCTCTGCTCTGGCTTGTCTCTTGAGAAGCAGGCCTGGGGGAGTAGAAGACTTTAGGCAGAGGGAGAAAAGAGAGGTTTCTTTGGGTAACTGGCATGGTGTGGGAAGAATAAAAAAGAGAATGTGGAAGACAGCACATGTGACCTCAGATAATTGTCACTTGTCCCTGGTCCAGCACACTAGATTGGTGTCTGAGATCAGAGAGACACAGGCCATATTAGAGGATCCATAGGTCATCAGGTACATGGAAAGGTGCTGGTAGGGCTGACACTGCATTTCTAAACAATTGGTATATAACATTTATAGAATCAAATGTTCTCTCAGAAAGATCTGCTGGAGGAGTTGCCTCTCTCAAGGTTTTTTTCTCTGGCAAGGATGTCAGTGCAGCTTGTCAGAGCAGAAAACAGGAATTCAGAAATAACTCAGTTAAGACACTACTGGGAGTTCTAGAAGTGACTCAGTGAAACTTTAGGGTGGTACAGACTAGAGGATCTCCATTATTCCAGTGAGGGTTATAGCAAGTGAAATTGGAGTTATTAGTGTGAATGAACCTCAGTGGGACAAGAAAGCCTACTTATCCATCAGATTTGATCTCAAATGTAATTTCCTCATAGGAGTCTTCTCAGAATTCCCAGTACAGATGGGATATCCTATGTACATTTTCAATGTCATTTTGTTTCTTGGTGCTTGTAAGAATTTCATTTATGCTTTATTTCTTTGGTTAATATTATTCTCTCCATCAGGCTATAAGCTCCAAGAGGGAGAGGACCACAGAAATGGAGCATAATAAGTGCTCAATAATTTTTATATAAATACATAAGCAAATGGATGAATGAATGATATGTGTGATAGAGCAGTCTCAAGTAAAATTCATTACTTCTTTTACTAAATATTAATTGGTCTTTGAGGAACCTGCCAGAAACTTCTTTGGTCATTTCTTCTCTGATAAATTTTATGTTGGTTTTTGGGCTCATACTTATGATGGGGAGAAGCTTCAGCCAGATCCCACTGAAGAAACTATAGTTTGACTACAATATATCAAAGCAACTGTTAGAAACAGTGAAAAATTTAATCAATAGATTAATTTGGATAACTGATGGCAGATAGCTAGTTGGTTTAATTTTTATCCCTTATTGAACTGACTTAACAGCTTGTTTTCATGCTGTGAAACCATCCCGATGCCTATTGACACACAATACTATCATTTATTGTTAGCAAATAATCTCCCCTAAGAACTGGAATTTGACTGCTGTATTACTCTGTGTACTTCTGATTAGAATTTCCTTTTTTCTAATAGTATGACTTAATGATTTTGCTCTTGTTGTATACCAAAAGTTTATCGGTTTAAACATATATTGGACATAGAATATTTTGTTTTAAAATTTTAACATATATGCAATTTTAAAACATGCATATTTTAAAATGAACTTTAGTAATTCTGGATATCGCAAAAATTTATAAGTGGGCAGCAATATATTGTGAAGAATTCTTAGTTCTGATAGCTTTATAAAACTTGATGTAATTTTATAGACTACTAATGTCTATGAAATGATACTGGGTGATAAAATTACTTATCTTGATATAACTTTTTTGTTTTTTATGCTTCTTTAAAAAAATTTTTTTAGTACTAATACTTGAGAATAACTTCACTACCGTTATATAGGTTTTACTTCCCAAGAAGTTATAATAATAGACTAGAGTCGTGTTGTTTATCATCTGATAATGCTTTTGAATTTTTTAAAAATGTTATTCATTTGTAAGCTTATGGTGTTTTAAATTAACATAGAGCATGAGTTTTGTATCATAAGTTAGTATCAGGCAGTATAGCAGGACTGCATATCATGCAAATTGACTTGTTTCTGCCTCTAGTGGAAGCAAGTGACCTAAATGAAGGCAGCCAGCTAAGTGTGGCAAACAGGAGAATCTTTGCCTTTCTAAGTAAAGTGCTATTACTCAATTCCAGCAGCAATGCAGGATGCAAAGGCTTTCAGATTTTCTGATTCTTGTTTTTCTTCCCAACTATAAAAATTGGGTAAGTTTAAAAAGATCCTCCTCCTTAAAATCAGACAGACAAATGTAAAAATTCTGGCTCTTTCACTTAAAGCCATTTATTGCAAAGTCCATTACTTTCTAAGCATTCAGTAAATAACAGCTATTATATTACAACTAGAAAAACTCTAAGTTGAATTGACCTCCAGTTTCCTCATTTCTTAAAACGAAATGTTTCAGTAGCATACTCTGGCCTAACGTGGGCATACATGTGTGCATATGTATGTTAGAAAATAAGAAAGAAGTTACTGTAATTTCTGGGTAAATATAGGTAGAAATACGTATGTTAGAAAATAAAGACATTACTAGAATTTCTGGTTAAATATAGGTAGAAATAGGCAAAAACAGAAAGATCAATGACACAGAAGTATATTTTCTGCCAATTCTATAAACTTCATTTCTCAGAGATGAAGTGCTTCATTCCTATTTGTTTTCCTAGACGTATATTATCCATTTACTACCCCATCAAAATTCATTTGTTATTTACCCATGCTTGGTTCTCTCAAGGGTCTTTCTAAGTGATTGAGACTAATCTGATGAGTTAAGGTTGCAATCGCATGTAATTGCTTAATGTCTTATCTTTTCCTGATAGCTTTTGCATTTTAACACAGGTCTTCAGTGCCTCAGCCCAGTGGGGTTTGTAATAAGATAAGAATGACCAGACCATGCAGGCCCTTGCAACTAAAGGATGCAGAAGTTAGTATTTGTGGATAGGCTTGAGAATTCCAGCTACTGCCAAGATCAGGTCAAAATATTTTTGGGAAGGAAGATGTTTCAGTCTCCCTCAAGCCTATGTTGGGGTAAAATTTAATAGTTGGAAAACTCTCTAGTCTGGGTTGCATATATCAAAAGTAATCAATAATTTGACTTATTTGAAAATGGTTTTAACCAATCATGTTGGAATTATATAAGCAGATTATTAGAAGGCAAAAAGGGGATGAATGGGAAAATCCCTCTTTTTTAAGCTCCATTTATGCTGACAAATTGTGCTTGTTCTAAACACATTATCCTATTTAATTAACTTTGAAAAGCAGCATTTTGGTATCAATTTCAATTCCTATAGAGCCTCCCACCTTTTTTCAGAGTTCTTAGGAAATGCCACATATGTACTCACAAATTAGTTTTACGAGACTTACACATTTCTGTTCTCCTCTGCTCCAGGTTTATTTCTGCTGTCAAGGTCTAAAGCAGCTATGAAGTTGTGTCTTGCTATTTCTTCCAGTGGCCTACAATCCACTGGGAACCATTTCCTCTATTGTCCAGCAAGCAGTTTAATTGAGTACTGCAGTCACCTCACGCCCCAACCTTGCCTCTCCTGTACATCACTATCTTTGACAGGCACAGCTAGCATTTTTGCCCATGAATTGAAGTTTCTGAGATTCTAGTGTTTCCATGCTCTCTGGAGTCTTTGGACTTCCAATGCCAGGTCACATTCTCAGCAAAACATGTAGATCACCTCTCCTCTCTTGTCTGGTTTACTTTGTGGTCCAACTTTTTATAGGGTTTTAGATGAAATCATTCTTTCAATATTAATTATAGACTCTTCTTGAGGCAATACAAGCATAAATTGAGGAATAAACTCAACTAAGGTGTCATGTCCTGTTTAGAAGAAACAATCATTTTAACAGTAAAGAGTTTGTTTTGACTACTCCTGGGTACATGACTTCACTTCTTTTAGATAAGCTTCCCTCCCTGGAGACTATATGTCATAAATGGTCCCCTGGATTCCACTCTGCTGACTGTCATATACAACCACACTCCTGTAGGGACACAACTTATAGTGCAATAGGGCTGATAAACATCTTCAACTGTGACTTTTCCTGGGACCAGAATGCAGTCTCTGTACTTAGATTTTCCAATTTATACTTGTTGAAGCTTAGAGAATTTGTTTTGAGAATGTAGCTCTAAAAAGGGTAGGCTTTTTTCTTTATTCCATTTATCAGATCTGTAGTAATACTTTCCCACATTTCCCTGCAAATTTTCAGATAGATAAATTACCAGCAAAATAAAATTATCTGCTTAAAGTCTGTGCAGCCTAAGACCAGGCATAGAACTTTAACTGAGAGGTCAAAAGACCCAAAGGGTAGCTATGGGGTCATTTTTAATGATTCCACACATGAACCACAATAAAATCTGAAACATTTAAAATATATCATACTTTAACCAATTAAACAAACCCAAACAAGGAAAATATCGGTATTGCTTATGTGGCACAGTATTGATTGATTGCACAACAGGCCATTCTATCTTCATCTGTGTATCATAACTGCCATCTTTTTCAATGGCAATGAGATCAGCCCCAAAGAATAAACTGCTTTCATTTAATTATGCAAACCCCATTCCCTTTTGGCAATGATTGGCCTAGGAGTAGGCATATTACCAGAACTGACTGAGATAAAAGGGGAAGTACAAGAATCTTCTGTGAAGATTTTTTTTTTTTCCTTGTCAAAGAAGGGAAGCATGTGAGGAAGACTCATTCTCATTGCCCTGAAAACACTCATGTTTCTTGTTTAGAAGTGGACCAAGTATTTGGAGCTACAGCTGCCATCTTGGAATTATGTGAAGTAGGCCTAGAGGCCTAGAGTAGCAGAAGGAATAAGACCCACTCCTTAGACTCTTAAAGTTGTTGAATCAACCCCGACTGCCAGCCTCTAAATTTCACTTTGAATAAACAGTATATGTCCTTGTAGATTAAATCATGGGGTGACAAACAACAATCTGCAGGTCAAATCCAACCTACCACCTATTTTTGTTAACAAAGTTTTATTGGAGCAGTTTATTTATGTATTGCATAATAGCTCCTTGTACTACAATAACAAAGTTGATAGTTATGAATGACATAATTGAGTAATTGTGACAGATATGGTAGTTATGGATTGCAAAGCTTATATTTACTCTCTGGCTCTTTGCAGGAGAAGTATGCCAACTTCTACATTAAGCCAGCATAGTAGTCCCCCCTTATCCACAGTTTCACTTTCCACTTCTCTGTGGTCAACCATAGTCCAAAAATATTAAATAAAAAATTTCAAAAATAAATAATTCATAAGTTTTACATCGTGTGCCATTCTGAGACAACCCTCCCTTTGTCTAGCATATCCATGTTGTATATGTGAACCCTGCCCATGAGTGCTTAGTAGCCATCTTAGTTATCAGATTGATTGCTATAGTACAGCAGTACTTATGTTCAAGGTCAATAGTAACCTAACACTACGTTATAATGCTTACATCATTCACCTCACTTCATCTCATAGAAATTTTACCATTTCACATGATCTTTTTTTTTTTTTTTTTTGAGACGGAGTCTTGCTCTGTCACCCAGGCTGGAGTGCAGTGGCCAGATCTCAGCTCACCGCAAGCTCTGCCTCCCGGGTTTACGCCATTCTCCTGCCTCAGCCTCCCGAGTAGCTGGGACTACAGGCGCCCGCCACCTCGCCCAGCTAGGTTTATTTATTTATTTATTTATTTTTTATTTTTTAGTAGAGACGGGGTTCCACCGTATTAGCCAGGATGGTCTCGATCTCCTGACCTCGCGATCCGCCCATCTTGGGCTCCCAAAGTGCTGGGATTACAGGTTTGAGCCACCGCGCCCAGCCTCATTTCACATTATCACAAGAAAAAGGGTGAGTACAGTACAATAATATATTTTGAGAGAGAGTACATTCACAAAACTCATTACGATATATTGCTGTAATTGCTCTATTTTATATGTTATTTTTGTTAATCTCTTACTGTGCCTAATTTATAAATTATACTTTATTATATGTATGGATGTACAAGAAAAAATAACATATATACGGTTTGGCAATATTCACAGTTTCAGGCATTCCCCAGGAGTCTTGAGACATATTCCCTTGCAGATGAAGGGTGATTACTGTGTTAGAATTTTCTATTATTGCCATATTAGTACATCTGAAGTGATAAAATTCTAAGTCTAAACATCAACATTTGTTGGCATAACAACCACATTTTACACACGATATGCCTATTAAACCTTGATAAATCCTTTTCTAAATAAAAAACAGATTTTAAAAAGAGATGACGTATTGAGAAACTCGTGTCTATGTTTCAATTTACCCCTAAACTCCAGCCAATATTTTGCACTGAGAAGAAATCATCATCTTAATTGTAGCCTAGTAAGATTTAAAATAACTTGACTTTTTTTCTTTTAGAATGAGATGTTTAATGGAAATGCTTTAAAGGCCCAAGCTACTGAGTGAAGCACTATTGTTACAGCTATTTCAAAATGACATTTATGCAGACTGTGTAAAATGTTCAGAGTCATTACGTAGCATTCTGTGGCCAGCCATTTATCCTTCCTCAATCATGTAATAAAAGAACTAATCATGATCAAGTCCCAGCTTTTACAAAAATGCATTGTTTTGCATACTGCCCTGAAGCTTAAATAAGTCAAAAAGGATTTAACAGCAATTGCAATACCTGTGAACTAAATAGTTGTAAAGTGGAATGAGCGTGTGATGTTTCCTGGGGGTATTCTTTCATATGAAGATTATTAACTGGGGCTTAATGTCTCCGTCTTGTTTCCTAATATATATGACACAGAGATATACATTTAAGATTAGCATTATTAACGTGTTCGTCTACTACGGAATTGGGATTTAGCCTTTCCTCTGCTAATCATAGAATGGTGAAATTGAGACAGCAGAGAGGGCCACCTCCTTCCATACACAGGCTTCCTCTGCTGATCTCACTTCCATCCTACATGATTAAACTGCATTGAAAAATTTCTTTCATGATTCAAGAAGATGGTTTTTTAAATATTTGTTTTAATATGAAAGAAGGATATACTCATTCATCATCAGAAATGTTGTTAAAACAGCACTTCTGATCAACCACTGATTATGAATGGGAGGATCTTTTCTTCATACAGGGGAGAATGTTACACAAATCTTCTTGAGACTTGCCACAAATCTCTCTTAATAAAATTCAGCTCATCAGTTTTAGAAGATGAAGAGGTTTCCAGTCATAAAAGGAATAGTGACAATGGAAGATTGTTCAAAGGCCTTTTTATACTATGTTTATGCTTATGAGTAGATACAGGCATAGCTGGTATTATACTTGTTTTCAAAAGAAAAATCTAGGCTAATAACATTTATTATGAGAGGAAAACTTGTCATATTGTCATATAGTCTTTGATATTTAATTACTGTCAATTGAATGTGGGAATAGTACTAGATATTGTGAGACATTACAATGAAAAGGAAACCAACAAACAACATTCGTTTAGGAACTAGAATAAACATGTATTAAATGAAAGATAGGGCTATGCCCATTAAAATGACTATATTCATGCAGTCCTTCAGTAGTTACTGAGAACTTGCTATCTGTCAGGCTTGAGAGGCCCAAGAGTACATCTGTGCACAGAGTAATGCTCCTGTTGTCATGGAGCTAAGGTTTAACTTGTCCCAGGGGTCTTCCACTTGCCACTTGAATTCTAGTCAATAAACTGGGTCATGTTTTCAAGCATTTAACAATTCTTTATAGCTTGGTAGAAAGTATGCCTTATCATTTCTATTAAATGTGTCATTAGTTTATATTCAGGATAAAGTGATGAGCAAATTTGAATCAGATACTACAGTCTAAGCAGTTTCATTGGCTGCTAGGTCATCATAAAAGAAAGACCTAGAAAATGTGTCTTGGGTCTTAGAAGCATTACTGTCTCATGAATCAATTCGGTGTCAGAATTTTTGAACGTATCAGTAGATCAATTTTGCATCATTCATTCCATTGATCTCCCATTGCCGTTATTATGCAGGTCAGTCATGCAGCTGGCAGACATGCATTGCAAAGTGAAGTTTATCCACGATGCAGATAGAGAATAAGTAAGGGCAGTCATCACAGAACTGAGCTACACATGATCTTTGGTCACCAACACTGGCCTCCAAAAGACTGCATATCAGTTCAGTTATCAGAGTTCAGGGTTACAGACTGAAAACTCAGAAACTTTTTTCCTGCCAGCTAAGCATATGTGCTTGAAAGCTTAAAGATGGAGTATTTGAATGCTGTTGCACTTACTGAGGAAATTTAGGTAGATACGATTGCCTTTAAATTCAAAGTACAAAATGCCCCTGATGCCTTGGATCATCATGAATTCTCCATCGTAAGAATTCATTGTGTTCTACCTGTGTCTCTAACACCTCCAGTGCCATTTAATTGAATCTGGATGTTACGTAAATCTCCAGGTTTCCATGGATGTAGCATTTTGTCTTAAAATCTACCTTTATAACAAAGAAATAATAAAGGCTTAAACCAAAGATTGCAATGAACTATTTAGTGTGGCAGGAATCTAACTGGAGACACTATCAAATTCTTTCCCTTGAGCTAAACAATTTGCAATGGAAAGGGGCACCTTGGCCAGAAAATAGCACAAAATCTACTGAAAATAAATGATGAAATGAACATGATTTTAAAAAGTGTATAATTAACTTTGAGTTGTGATTGACATTCACGTTTAAAACTCACAGAGCATTTATGAGGGATCTCTATTTACACAAATGGGATCTATTTGCCTTGCATTGTCAATGATAAATGGAAGTTCTTTTGGACCAAAACAGCATACAAAAATGTGTGAAGTAATATGAATCAGAATATGTAATGTGTCACCATAGCTTACTACTTAATAATATGTAACCATAGCTCACTACTTAAAATTTAAATACGCATCATAGTTAAATCATCCAGATATAAATATTGGTCCATAAATCATTCTAGTTAATTCTGGGTTTCTTAAACCTAGCACTTTTGTTTTGGGCAATATAATCCTTTGTGGTAAGGGGCTATCCTACATATTATAGGCTGCTGAGCAGCATCTCTGACTTCTACCCTCCAGACACCAGTTGTACAGTCTCTGGGATGACAATTGAAAATGTCCCTGGATATTGCCAAATTGGGGGAACTACTTGTGGTTGAAAACTACTGAGTTAACTATACCCTTTTTATCCTACATTATTAATCAACATAGCAAGTTGCTATGCATTAGTATGTTAACATCTCAAACATAAAAGACGAGGAGTTGTGAATGGACGAAATGATCAACCATTTGCATTTATAAAAAATAACTTCTATCTGAAGTATGTTAGCAATTTTAAGAATAACAGTACAACAAATTGTAGTCTAACATTAAAACTAACAAGAGCATAATTAAGTCTTATTTCTATCATTGGGAAGGCATTTTAGGTTCTTGCAGACTTTGGAGACATTATTAGTGATATTATCATCATACTGTAGATATTCAGGAATAAAGTAAATATAATTATAGAATTTTGTCCCAAAATAATAAAGATAAAAGTTTCACTGTCTTCAGCACTGATCAGAAGATATATAGTCCATTGTGTAAGATTCTAGAAATTCAATTTATAGGAAACATTGGCAAGTATATAGAGATTTCAGGGGAGAGCACCAAATTAAAAAAATTAATAAAAAAACATTTTGGAGACATCAGATTGAAGAAGGAGTGGGCCATGGCACAACTATTTACATTAAAAAATTAAAAGTTGGAATATAATAATTTCTGTCAATAATTTGAAAGTTGTCATGTAAAAGGAAAAGTTTACCTATGCTCTTTTTCTCCAGAAGGTAAACAGTTTGACAGATGGCATTTTAATGATGGTGCATAAATTCGTTCCACTCAACCTGACTGGTTCCTCATCCTTCAGGTCTCAGTTTCAGTGTCATTTTAAAATCAAGTCCTTCCTTAGCCCCTTTATTTAAATTGAATCTCCATTATTGCACCCTTTTACTTCATAGTGCTTATCACAATGTATAATTAATAATTTATTTGTATGTTTAACCTTGGTTGAGCCACTTGAGTAAGTTCTAAGAAGAGGTGTGCTGTCTCATTTGCTCACTGTTACATCATTGGCACTTAGGTTGGGGTGTGGAACTCAGCATTCACTGGTTTATGAGATATATGTTCAGTTAGTAACTGAGGAACATGAGTAATGTATTTAAAACAAGGTTTTCAAAAATAAACTAGTAAGGCTAGCACAAGGGTGATGTCATACTCATTGTAACAATTTTGTTTTGTCCTCCAGACCTGAGATGTGTCTGATCTGGCTTACATTCCTTCATGAGAGCAAACTGTGCAAATTTCTTCCAAACTACAAATTCAGTAAAACCATGAAGGTGGCTTCAAGTTAATTATGATGGGAGATTTATGCCACAAAAAAAGGAAATACAGATGTTTAGCTGGTTGTTGACCATTAATCAACACATCTCTAATGTTCAGTATATTTCTATACTGGTAAGAAAGTTGAACATGAGGCCTCTAATTACACTTTCTACTCTGAGTCTTCACCTCCATGTAAGAGGCAGTGCGAGAATAAAACTACAGAAAATGGAGGACTGGGTTGTTTGGAACAACTTTTCTGCTGAGAACAATCATAAAAGCTGGACATGACATTTAAAGAAATAGTTTTTAATAGTAACAGAATGCTACCAAGGCAGTGAGAATTTGTGAAAACAAGACCTGAAAGAGCAATGAAGCCATGAATAGTGAGTTGACATTTGGTGCTGATTTTCTTCTTGAGGTTGTTACCAATTCCAAACTTTTAGCTGAGGAGTTGCAAAGCTGAGCAGAGCACTGGAGGTATGGAAATTAAAGTCAAAACCTACCAAACAGAAGGCTCTTGTTAAATGCAATATTTATAGTTGACAAATAGGAAAAGATGAACATGAAATAAAGCAACCTTAACAAAAATTGAAACTCACTTTTGAATCAGCTTAATCATTGATTCGACTAAGGTGATCTGCCCTTAACTTATCTGCCTGCTAAAAGCAAAAGTTAATCCTTGTGGGAGCTTCAAATTATTTGTACACTTTTTATACACAGTGCCAAGTACTTAAACAAAAATGTCTTTCTAAGCTTATAGGAAGACAACATTTGACTAAAAAAAAAAAAAAAAAAAGACAGAAATAGACTTACAAGGTGTATTGGTTTTCTATGGATATATGGATGTGGTAACAAATTATCATAAATTTAGTGACAGTGTGAACTTAGGAACTACAATCCTTGAGATCAGAAGTCTGAAATGAGTCTCGCTGGGCTAAACTCAGTATCAGCAGGATGGTGTTGTTTCTGGAGACTCTAGAAGAGAACACATGTCTTTTCCTTTTCCAGATGATGGAGACTATCTGAATTTCATAACTAATGGCTCCATTCCTCCATGTTTTACAGCCAGCAACCTCAGGCAGAATATTTCTCACATTGCAAATCTCTGGTTCTCCTTCTTCTATTTCCTTTTTAACTAATAATGACATTTATGATTATTTTAAACCCTTCAGGATAATCCAGAATAGTCTTTTCAGCTTAAAATTAGCTTATTCATAAACTAAATTCCACCTGAATCTTAATTCCCATTTTTTTTTGTAACCTATCGTATACACAGGTTTCAAGTCAGATGTGGACATCTTTGGGGATTCATCATTATACCTAACACACAGGTTATCCAGAAAATTAAGTTATATGGCACACTTCAAAATGACTATGTGGTTGTGCAATTCAAAGGCAAGATGGAGAATTTTAGCAGATAGATGGAAACTATAAAAACTAATAAATGAAAACAATCGAAATTTGAAGAAATAATGATAGAGAATTAAAAAACTGAAGAAATATATTGAGCTATGGTTTTGAGAAGGTCTAAAACTCTAAGCATGGTAGATATAAAAGAAATCACATGTAGGCACATTGTAGAAAAACTGCTGAGAGCAAAAGACAAAGACATTCATATTAAAAAATCAGAATAAAAAGACACATTAAATCTCAAAAAGGAATAATACAAATGACAGCTGACATGATAAACAATGGAAACTAGGAGATGATAGAATGATATCTTGAAAGCACTGAAAGAAAATTATTTCCAAACTATAATTTTATATTCAGTGGAAATGTATTTTAGAAATTAAATTTTTTTCACAAAATTATTCAAATAAATTATCTCTATCAGTGCTACACCAAAAGAAACACTTGAGAATGTTCTATAGACAAAAGGAAAATGATCACAGATTTGTCTGGAGATTCAGTAATTATATTTGTAAATATAAATAAATATTCACTATATAAAACAATAATAATGTGTTTTAGGTTTCAAATATATTTAGAATTAAAATACACATCAAATATAACACATAAATCAGGAGGAGGATAAAGAGAGTAATTGTGTTCTAAGGTCTGTGTATTGCCTGGAAAGTAGTAAACATGTGGGGTGACTGTAAGTTCTGGTTTGCATTAGGCCTCTTATCAGACATAATTAATGATAGGGTGCTGTTTCACTGTTTCACTCTCAAAGTGTCCTGCATTGTATGATAAATTACATTTTCATTCTTTAACAGGATTAATTTTTATTAGAGTTTAATAAATCAAGAAGTCACTTCTAATTTTATGAGTAAACACTAAAAGAATAGTAATATAATTTAAATAATCTAATAGATGGGAAATAAAATTAAAATGACAAATAAATATTTTTAAAGGGAAGAAAGGAGAGAGAAAGGAACATAGAATGTGTACCAATATAACCCAAATAAAAATATGGTGAAATTAAGCCAATATTTATTGGTATTTTGATTAAATGTAAATAAACTACATACTCCGATTTTAAAAGACAAAGCTTGTCAGACTGAATAAAAATGTCAAATAACTTCTACCTAGAAGTTCCTTATAAATGATATACTATAATTAGATATACAGATATATTATAATTAGACATATATCTCTCAAAATAAAGAGATGCAGGAGAAAGTAGATGAAGCTACACTAATATATAACAAAGTAGATTTTAAGTTAAAAACATTACTAGAAACAGAAAGGCACATTGGATAATAATAAAATGTTTTATTCACCAGGAAAATATCATCATTCTAAATATATATGCTCTTAATAAAATATAGAATAAAATTATAAGGTAAAGATGATAGAACTAAGAGAATTATAGAAATGCACAATTACAATGGAAGATGTTAACACACTTCTTTCAGTAAGAGAAAAGAAAAAAGATGTAAAATTAATAAATTTATAAAAGTTTTAAACAATGCAAAGATTAAATTTTGTCTAACTGACCTAGTGAATATCGCATACAATAATAAAATAATACAGATTGTTTTCAAGCATATATAAAACATTTTTTAAAAAATTGACTATGTTGGGCTACGAAACAAATCATTTCAAATCGCAAACAACTTAAAATATGCAGAACATTTTCTCTGACTATGGTGGAATTAACTTATAAATTCATTACAAAATGATAATTGGAAATCCCCATATGTTTAGAAATTAGGCAATGCATTTCTTTTTCTTTTATTCTTATTTGTTTTTATTTTCGTAGGTTCAAGGGGGTACATGGGCAAGTTCGTTACATGCATATGTTGTGTAATGGTGAAGTTTGGGCTTTTAGTGTACTCAGCTCCCAAATAATGAACATTGTACCCAATAGGTAATTTTTCAACCCTCATCCCCCCTACTTCTCCCTCCTTTTGGAGTCCCCAGTGTCTATTATTTCTCACTGTATGTGCATATGTACTCCTGCTTTTATGAGTGAGAACATGTATTTGATTTTCTATTTTTGAATTATTTCACTTAGGATAATGCCCTTGAGCTCACCCGTGTTGCTGCAAAAGTCATGATTTCATTCTTTTTTATGGCTATGTAGTAGTATTCTGAGAGGTGGATACGACACATTTTCTTTATCCAGTCATTAGTTGATGGACCCTTAGGTTGAGTCCATGACCTTGCTATCGTGAATAGTGCTGTGATAACCAAACAAGTGAAGGTGTCTTTTTGACACAGTGATTCCTTTTCCTTTGGGTAGGTACCTAGTAGTGGGATTGCTAAGTTGAATGGTAGTTCTATTTTCAGTTCTTTGAGGAATCTTCATACTCTTTTTCTTAGGGATTGTACTAATTTACATTCCCACAGTGTATAGTGTTCACTTTTCTCCACATTCTCACCAACATCTGTTGTTCTTTGACTTTTTAATAGTAGTCATTTTGACTGGTGTGAGATGGTATCTCATTGTGATTTTAATTTGCATTTCCCTGATAATTAGTGATGTTGAGCATTTTTTGATTTCTTTGTTTGGCATTTATATGTTATCTTTTGAAAAATGTCTTTTCGGTCCGCTTTTTAATGGAGTTGCTTGTTTTTTCTTGATTTCTTGATTTGTTTGAGTTCCTCATAGATTCTGAATATTAGTCTTTTGTTGGATACACAGCTTGCAGATATTTTCTGCCATTCTGTAGTTTGCCTGTTTACTCTGTTTATTGTTTCTTTTGCTGTACAGAAGCTCTTTAGTTTAATTAAGTCTCAATTGTCAATTTCTGTCTGTGTTTAATTACTTTTGAGGTCTTAGTCATAAATTATTTCCCTAGGCCAATATCCAGAAGAGTTTTCCCTAGGTGTTCTTATAGTGTATTTAGAGTTTCATGACTTACATTTGTCTTTAATATGTTTTTTCTAAATTAATGAAAAACAACATCGGTAATTTCACAGACTTATGCTGAATATGTAGACTGCATTGGGCAGTATGGTCGTTTTAGCAATATTCATTCTGCCAATTCATGAGCTTGAGATATTTTTCCATTTGTTTGTATCATCTATGATATCTTTCATCAGTATTTTGTAGTTCATCTTGTAGAGATCCTTCACCTCCTTGGTTAAATGTAGCCCTAGGTATTTTATTTTGTGTGTGTGGCTATTGTAAATGTGATTGAGTTCTTGACTTGGCTCCCAGCTTGAATGTTGTTGGCACATAGAAATGAAACTGATTTTTTTACATTAATTTTGTCTCCTGAAACTTTATTGAAGCCATTTATCAAGATTAGGAGTCTTTTGGAAAAATCATTAGAGTTTTTCTAAATATAAAATTATGTTTTGAGCAAACAGAAATAATTTCTCTTCCCCTTTTCCAGTTTGAATACCTTCTATTTTTTTCTCTTGCCTGATTGCTCTGGCTAGGATTTTCAGTAGTATGTTGAATAGGAGTGTTGGGAGTGAACATCTTTGTCTTCTTCTAGTTCTTAAGGGGAATGCCTTCAACTTTTGCCCATTCAGCATGATGTTAGCTGTTGGTTTGTTTTAGATGGCTGTTATTATTTTGAGATATGTTCCTTCAATGCCTAGTTTTGTGAGGGTTTTTATCATGAGGGAATGTTGGATTTTATTGCATGCTTTTTCTGCATCTATTGAGATATTCATATAGTTTTTCTTTTTAATTCTGTTTATGTGGTGAATCACATTTCTTGATATTCATATGTTCAACCATTCTTGTATCCCTGGGATAAAATTCATTTGATTGTGATGGATTGTAGTTTGATGTACCATTGAATTTTTTTGCTAGTATTTTGTTGAAGATTTTTGCATCTATGTTCATCAGGGATACCGGCCCATAGTTTTTGTTGTTGTTGTTGTTGTGTCCTTGCCAGATTTTTATATCACGATGATACTGGTTTCATAGAATGAGTTAGGAAGGAATCCCTCTATTCATTATTTTGGAATAGTTTTAGTAAAATTGGTACCAGTTCTTCTTAGACCATGCACTTCTAAGTAATCTATGGGTCAAATTAGAAAACACAAAATATAATTTGAAATAAAAAATAATAAAATATTGCATATAATAATTTTAAGATGCAACTAAAGTTATGCTTAGCTGGAAGATTATGTCCTTGATTAAGTATTATAATTAAAAAGTGGCAAAAAATGGATGAACTGTACTTCCAATTTGAGAAGCTAAATCGAAAATCAATTAAGCAAAAAGAAAGTTGAGGATGGACATAATGAACTAAGAACATAAATTACAGATAGTTATAAAATAAAAACATAGAAAGTGTCAACAAAGCCAAACATTGTTTTAATAAAAATGTCATATCTTAATGATACTAATCATAAATCAAAATGAGAGAATGCACAAAAAATTAATATGGATGATTTAAAAAGTGACATTATTACAGATAGTACGGACATCACAAAGATAAAAGGAGAAATTACTTGCAAACTCAAGCTCTGAGGAAGCATAATATATACCCGCAAAAAGCTGACAAGTAGATTTACAACAGGGAAAATTAAATGCCAATATTTTTCATAAACATGTTCACAAAAACCCTAAACAAAATATTAGTAAACCAAATAGGTTAATGTATAAAAGGGAAAGTAAACAGATTTGTGTCTATTTTAGTAATGCAAGATTAGCTTAACACTTGGAAATCAATGAAAATGACCACATTAATAGAATAAGTGAGAGAAGATAATCATAATAAAGTGAATTTTAATAGTTAACAAGTAGCTTAAATGTTCACTACAAATAGAATGAAGAACTAGATTGTACTGTAGTCATACGATGTGAAATTACACAGTGAGAAAATTAGTAAATTACTTCCATGAAAAAATCACATGGGATAATCTCAACACTATAATATCAATCAAAAGAAACCAGATACTTATCTTCCATTTATACAATGTGCAACAGCAGACAAAACTATAGTATTTTAAATGATACTGATAAGTGACTTTTGTGGTGTTTCTAGTGTTTTTTTTAATTTTCTTGGGATGTGGCTATATGTAGGTGTGTAATTTTGTGATGAGAATGAGAATACATTCATCTATAAATGTTACACTTCAGTAACATCGTCTATTTTTTTTTAAATGGCAGTCTCATAGACTAGTTTACTTCTCATTTGTTTTTGACAGAAACGGCCCTTTGACTGATAGTTTTTTAACCAGTTAACCTTCTGTTACTGAATTACTCTAATCATACCTATGAAAATGATTAAACTGGTTAATTTAGGTAGCTATGGCCTTAGGGGTGATATTACATCTTTTCCAATCAGCTAAGAGTTTTATAAACATAAGATATGGCAATGAGAGCAGTAGAGAGGGGAGATTCATATACCATGTAGATATACAAAATTATTCAATAAATTGAATGAATAATAGGACAAGTACCAATTTGAGGAAGGACGTTTGTTCTTGAAAGGTACTTATCCATCCTTAAATAACTTCTGTGTTATTTTGGATGACCCTCAAGCAGGATAAACATAATTGAATATTTGTGAATTCAGTGTCGATTTCTGACAATGGGGTCCATTCACTATTTCTCAGGAAGTGTTCCAGTTTCTGGACATGAGCACTGATCAGCAAGTCAGCCTTTGCAAACTGGTGCAGCTACCACTATTAGTACTTCAGCCACCATTAAAAAATATTGTGTGTTCTTGTAATAGTAGCACATATAGGCATCTTTATTCGAAGGTCTATGTGCTATAACATGCTTTCTATTGAAGTGTTTTCTGTTATGTGCCTTTTTTTAGCCTTTGTAGGAATAATAGAAATCAAGTATTTGTTCCTTCAAGTAATATTGAATAAATCCTTCTTCTTTTTTAAAAAATGACTTTTTTTTTCCTTTTTGTGGCAAAATGAATGCTAATCTTATTTTAGCAGAGAAAAGCAGGTATTGCTTCAGAATTTCAAACTTCTTTATTTATTGTACCAAAGGGCAATTGTTGAGAGCTATTCAGCAGATTGAGCTCAGTTCACACCTGCAAATATGAAATGACATCCCTCCAAAGCAATTTCAGTGACACAGAGTCTTTCTGCCCACCAAAGGGAAGTATTTTCTAGGTCACAAGCAGAGACAGGCGTTTATTAGTTTGGGCTTTCAGCTAATCTTCCCACTGCCCGGAAATCCCATTAAAGAGCGCAGTAGTCCTTTCAGCTTTATGACTGAGGCAAAGATGTACCTGTCTGGAAAGTAGCCTGTTTTCAAGATGTCAGTATGCTTGATTTTGTGAGAGATGATGACTGAAGGAAAGGCAAGCATTCTTCACAGAGGGAAGAAAGCACCTTGGACTTTTTAAGCAATAGCCTTCAAACCATTGAGCATTGCTGACAATTATTTCCCATTTGCCAGAGTACTACAATCATAGTTTATGATATTTTGAAAGTATAAAGCCAGGATCAGAACCTTTGAGGTGGAAACTTCAGCCTGCATCAGCAGGGTGCATGTTATAATTTACTCCATTTTTCATGACAGTGGTTCTGGAAACAGGCACCAGAGGAAGCTTTGACACTGTCTGGGTAACATAACTGAGGCCTCTCCTCTGAAGCTCACATCTTTGAAAGATCTATAATGTTTTGAATACCAATCCAACATCATCTTCATCTAAAGACATTTATAGCAAACAAAGAAAGTTCCTCTAATGAGAAGATGTTGAGGTGTAACCTATGGACTAGTATTTTTACAAATGTCATTTTTCATTATAGTTTAATGACCTAATGCAGACATGGGATTGTATCTTGGTTCTTCACTTGGTGGCCTTTTCTTAGAAGTGAATGCCCATGTCTTGTGGCCTGGGATTAAGTAAGATCATGTTTAAAAAATATCTGCCGCACAGTGGGTGCATAGTAAATATAAGTTGCTGCTTGTGGTATCTAGAATGATTTCCTTAAGTTGGAAAAAGCCATCAACAATGCATTTGTGGATCGGGCACGGTGGCTCACTCCTGTAATCCCAGCACTTTGGGAGGCCGAGGCAGGTGGATCATGAGGTCACGAGATCGAGACCATCCTGGCTAATGCAGTGAAACCCTGTCTCTACTAAAAATACAAAAATGAGCTGCCGGGAGTGGTGGTGGGCACCTGTAGTCCCAGTTCCTCAGGAGGCTGAGGCAGGAGAATGACATGAACCCAGGAGGTGGAGCTTGCAGTGAGACGAAATCGCGCCACTGCACTCCAGCCTGAGCGACAGTGCGAGACTCTGTCTCAAACAACAACAACAACAACAACAACAACAACAAACAATGCGTTTGTACTTGTGAATGAATGTATCCCAAACACCTGCATTTAGACAGAACTCGAAAATGAGGAAGATCCATTCCCATGGTTTGTGTAAAATTTAAGAAGTTGAAGGTGTAAAAGACATATTTCTAATTATGCCACTGGCCTTTGTCACAGTAGAGAAGCAGCTAAAAACTTCAGAACAGAAGAGAGAAGGGAAAGGCATACAGTCTGTGTCAGGCCTCTGAGCCCAAGCCAAGCCATTGCATCCCCTGTGACTTGCAGGTATTGGCCCAGATGGCCTGAAGTAACTGAAGAATCACAAAAGAAGTGAAAAAGGCCCTGCCCCGCCTTAACTGATGACATTCCACCACAAAAGAAGTGAACATGGCCGGTCCTTGCCTTAAGTGATGACATTACCTTGGGAAAGTCCTTTTCCTCGCTCATCCTAGATCAAAAAGCTCCCCCACTGAGCACCTTGTGATCCCCACTCCTGACCGTCAGAGAACAACCCCTCCTTTGACTGTGATTTTCCTTTACTTACCCAAATCCTATAAAACAGCCCTACCCTTATCTCCCTTTGCTGACTCTTTTTTCGGACTCAGCCCGCCTGCACCCAGGTGATTAAAAAGCTTTATTGCTCACACAAAGCCTGTTTGGTGGTCTCTTCACATGGACGTGCATGATGACACTTTGGTGCCGTGACTCGGATCAGGGCACCTCCCTGGGGAGATCAATCCCCTGTCCTCCTGCTCTTTGCTCCGTGAGAAAGATCCACCTACGACCTCTGGTCCTCAGACCAACCAGCCCAAGGAACATCTCACCAGTTTTAAGTTGGGTAAGCGGCCCCTTTTTTACTCTCTTCTCCAACCTCTCTCACTATCCCTCAACTTCTTTCTCCTTTCAATCTTGGCACCACCCTTCAGTCTCTCCCTTCTCTTAATTTCAATTCCTTTCATTTTCTGGTAGAGACAAAGGAGACATGTTTTATCCATGGACCCAAAACACCGGCGCTGGTCATGGACTGGGGAAGGCAGCCTTCCCTTTGTGTTTAGTCATTGCAGGGATACCTCTCTGATTACTCACCCACGTTTCACAGGTGTCTGACCACGCTGCAGGGACGCCTGCCTTGGTCCTACACCTTTAGTGGAAAACCCCACTTTTCTCAGGGAGGGGCAAGCACCCCGAACCCTTCTCTCCCTGTCTCTACCCCTTCTCTGCTTTTGTGGGGGAGGAGCAAGCACCCCGACCCCTTTTCTTCCTGTTTCTACCCCTTCTCTGCTTTTCTGGAGGAGGGGCAAGAACGCTGACCCCTTCTCTCCCTGTTTCTACCCTTTCTCTGCTTTTCTGGGGGAGGGTCAAGAACCCCGACCTCTTATTTTTGTGCCCCAACCTCTTATTTTTGCACCCCATTCCCTTATTTCTGTGCCCCGACCTCCTTTCCCACTTTTCTGGAGGGCAAGAAACCTGAACTCCTTCTCTCTGTGTCTTTACTCTTTTCTCTGGGCTTGCCTCCTTCACTATGGGTAACCTTCCACCCTCCATTCCTCCTTCTTCTCCCTTAGCCTGTGTTCTCAAGAACTTAAAACCTCTTCAACTCACACCTGACCTAAAACCTAAATGCCTTATCTTCTGCAACACCACTTGGCCCCAATGCAAACTTGACAATGGCTCTAAATGGCTAGAAAATGACACTTTCGATTTTTCCATCCTACAAGATCTAAATAATTCTTGTCGTAAAATGGGCAAATGGTCTGAGGTGCCTGATGTCCAGGCATTCTTTTACACATTGGTCCCTCCCTAGTCTCTGTTCCCAATGCAACTCCTCCCAAATCTTCCTTCTTTCCCTCCCGCCTGTCCCCTCAGTCCCAACCCCAAGCGTCGCTGAGTCTTTCTAATCTTCCTCTTCTACAGACCCACCTGACCTCTCCCCTCCTCGCCAGGCCAAGCTAGGTCCCAATTTTTCCTCAGCCTCCGCTCCCCCACCCTATAATCCTTTTATCACCTCCCCTCCTCACACCCGGTCTGGCTTACAGTTTTGTTCCTTGACTATCCCTCCTCCACCTGCCCAGAAATTTCCTCTTAAAAAAAGTGGCTAGAGCTAAAGGCATAGTCAAGGTTAATGCTCCTTTTTCTTTATCTGACCTCTCCCAAATCAGTTAATGTTTAGGCTCTTTTTCATCAAATATGAAAAACACAGCCCAGGTCATGGCTTGCTTGGCAGCAACCCTGAAATGCTTTACAGCCCTAGACCCAAAAAGGTCAGAAGGCTGTCTTATTCTTTTTTTTTTTTTTTTAATTATACTTTAAGTTCTAGGTACATATGCATAACGTGCAGGTTTGTTACATATGTATACTTGTGCAATGTTGGTGTGCTGCACCCATCAACTCATCAGCACCCATCAATTCGTCATTTATATCAGGTATAACTCCCAATGCAATCCCTCCCCCCTCCCTGCTCCCCATGATAGGCCCTGATGTGTGATGTTCCCCTTCCCGAGTCCAAGTGATCTCATTGTTCAGTTCCCACCTGAGTGAGTGAGAACATGCGGTGTTTGGTTTTCTGTTCTTGTGATAGTTTGCTAAGAATGATGGTTTCCAGCTGCATCCATGTCCCTACAAAGGACGCAAACTCATCCTTTTCTGTGGCTGCATAATATTCCATGGTGTATATATGCCACATTTTCTTAATCCAGTCTGTCATTGATGGACATTTGGGTTGATTCCAAGTCTTTGCTATTGTGAATAGTGCCGCAATAAACATACGCGTGCATGTGTCTTTATAGCAGCATGATTTATTTATTTATTTATTTATTTTCTTTTATTTTTTTTTTTTGAGACGGAGTCTCGCTCTGTCGCCCAGGCTGGAGTGCAGTGGCCGGATCTCAGCCTACTGCAAGCTCCGCCTCCCGGGTTCACGCCATTCTCCTGCCTCAGCCTCCCCAATAGCTGGGACTATAGGCGCCCGCCATCTTGCCCGGCTAGTTTTTTTTTGTATTTTTTAGTAGAGACGGGGTTTCACAGTGTTGGCAAGGATGGTCTCGATCTCCTGACCTCGTGATCCACCCGTCTCGGCCTCCCCAAGTGCTGGGATTACAGGCTTGAGCCACCGTGCCCGGCCCCAGCAGCGTGATTTATAATCCTTTGGGTATATACCCAGTAGTGGGATGACTGCGTCATATGGTACATCTAGTTCGAGATCCTTGAGTAATCGCCATACTGTTTTCCATAATGGTTGAACTAGTTTACACTCCCACCAACAGTGTAAAAGTGTTCCTGTTTCTCCACATCCTCTCCAGCACCTGTTGTTTCCTGACTTTTGAATGATTGCCCTTCTAACTGGTGTGAGATGGTATCTCATTGTGGTTTTGATTTGCATTTCTCTGATGGTGAGTGATGATGAGCATTTTTTCATGTGTCTGTTGGCTGTATGAATGTCTTCTTTTGAGAAATGTCTGTTCATATCCTTTGCCCACTTTTTGATGGGGTTGTTTGTTTTTTTCTTGTAAATTTGTTTGAGTTCTTTGTAGATTCTGGATATTAGCCCTTTGTCAGATGAGTAGATTGCAAAATTTTCTCCCATTCTGTAGGTTGCCTGTTCACTCTGATGGTAGTTTCTTTAGCTGTGCAGAAGCTCTTTAGTTTAATTCGATCACATTTGTCAATTTTGGCTTTTGCTGCCGTTGCTATTGGTGTTTTAGACATGAAGTCCTTGCCCATGCCTATGTCCTGAATGGTACTACCTAGGTTTTCTTCTAGGGTTTTTATGGTAGTAGGTCTAACATTTAAGTCTCTAATCCATCTTGAATTAATTTTTGTATAAGGAGTAAGGAAAGGATCCAGTTTCAGCTTTCTACTTATGGCTAGCCAATTTTCCCAGCACCATTTATTAAATAGAAAGTCCTTTCCCCATTTCTTGTTTCTCTCAGGTTTGTCAAAGATCAGATGGCTGTAGATATGTGGTATTATTTCTGAGGACTCTGTTCTGTTCCATTGGTCTATATCTCTGTTTTGGTACCAGTACCATGCTGTTTTGGTTACTGTAGCCTTGTAGTATAGTTTGAAGTCAGGTAGCGTGACGCCGCCAGCTTTGTCCTTTTGACTTAGGATTGTCTTGGCAATGCGGGCTCTTTTTTGGTTCCATATGAACTTTAAAGCAGTTTTTTCCAATTCCGTGAAGAAAGTCATTGGTAGCTTGATGGGGATGGCATTGAATCTATAAATAACCTTGGGCAGTATGGCCATTTTCACGATATTGATTCTTCCTATCCATGAGCATGGTATGTTCTTCCATTTGTTTGTGTCCTCTTTGATTTCACTGAGCAGTGGTTTGTAGTTCTCCTTGAAGAGGTCGTTGACATCCCTTGTAACTTGGATTCCTAGGTATTTTATTCTCTTTGAAGCAATTGTGAATGGAAGTTCATTCCTGATTTGGCTCTCTGTTTGTCTGTTACTGGTGTATAAGAATGCTTGTGATTTTTGCACATTAATTTTGTATCCTGAAACTTTGCTGAAGTTGCTTATCAGCTTAAGGAGATTTTGGGCTGAGACCATGGGGTGTTCTAAATATACAATCATGTCATCTGCAAACAGGGACAATTTGACTTCTTCTTTTCCTAACTGAATACCCTTGATTTCTTTCTCTTGCCTGATTGCCCTAGCCAGAACTTCCAACACTATGTTGAATAGGAGTGGTGAGAGAGGGCATCCCTGTCTTGTGCCAGTTTTCAAAGGGAATTTTTCCAGTTTTTGCCCATTCAGTATGATATTGGCTGTGGGTTTGTCATAAATAGCTCTTCTTATTTTGAGGTACGTTCCATCAATACCGAATTTATTGAGCGTTTTTAGCATGAAGGGCTGTTGAATTTTGTCAAAAGCCTTTTCTGCATCTATTGAGATAATCATGTGGTTCTTGTCTTTGGTTCTGTGTATATGCTGGATTACGTTTATTGATTTGCGAATGTTGAACCAGCCTTGCATCCCAGGGATGAAGCCCACTTGATCATGGTGGATAAGCTTTTTGATGTGCTGCTGCATTTGGTTTGCCAGTATTTTATTGAGGATTTTTGCATGGATGTTCATCAGGGATATTGGTCTAAAATGTTCTTTTTTTGTTGTGTCTCTGCCAGGCTTTGGTATCAGGATGATTTTGGCCTCATCAAATGAGTTAGGGAGGATTCCCTCTTTTTCTATTGATTGCAATAGTTTCAGAAGGAATGGTACTAGCTCCTCTTTGTACCTCTGGTAGAATTCAGCTGTGAATCCATCTGGTCCTGGACTTTTTTTGGTGGGTAGGCTATTAATTATTGCCTCAATTTCAGAGCCTGCTATTGGTCTATTCAGGGTTCAACTTCTTCCTGGTTTAGTCTTGGAAGAGTGTAAGTATCCAGGAAATTATCCATTTCTTCTAGATTTTCTAGTTGATTTGCGTAGAGGTGTTTATAGTATTCTCTGATGGTAGTTTGTATTTCTGTGGGGTCAGTGGTGATATCCCCTTTATCATTTTTTATTGTGTCTATTTGATTC
Source organism: Trachypithecus francoisi (assembly GCF_009764315.1). NCBI lineage: Eukaryota > Metazoa > Chordata > Mammalia > Primates > Cercopithecidae > Trachypithecus > Trachypithecus francoisi. The sequence continues at coordinate 15,260,365 of NW_022681460.1, read as the reverse complement.
TTCTCTCTTTTCTTCTTTATTAGTCTTGCTAGCGGTCTGTCAATTTTGTTGATTTTTTTCAAAAAACCAACTCCTGGATTCATTGATTTTTTTGGAGGGTTTTTTGTGTCTCTATCTCCTTTAGTTCTGCTCCGATCTTAGTTATTTCTTGCCTTCTGCTAGCTTTTGAATGTGTTTGCTCTTGCTTCTCCAGTTCTTTTAATTGTGATGTTAGAGTGTCAATTTTAGATCTTTCCAGCTTTCTCTTGTGGGCATTTAGTGCTATCAATTTGCCTCTACTCACTGCTTTAAATGTGTCCCAGAGACTCTGGTATGTTGTATCTTTGTTCTCATTGGTTTCAAAGAACATCTTTATTTCTGCCTTCATTTCGTTATATACCCAGTAGTCATTCAGGAGCAGGTTGTTCAGTTTCCATGTAGTTGAGCGGTTTTGATTGAGTTTCTTAGTCCTGAGTTCTAGTTTGATTGCACTGTGGTCTGAGAGACAGTTTGTTATAATTTCTGTTCTTTTGCATTTGCTAAGGAGTGCTTTACTTCCAATTATGTGGTCAATTTTGGAATAAGTGTGATGTGGTGCTGAGAAGAATGTATATTCTGTAGATTTGGGGTGGAGAGTTCTATAGATGTCTATTAGGTCCGCTTGGTGCAGAGATGAGTTCAATTCCTGGATATCCTTGTTAACTTTCTGTCTCGTTGATCTGTCTAATGTTGACAGTGGAGTGTTGAAGTCTCCCATTATTATTGTATGGGAGTCTAAGTCTCTTTGTAAGTCTCTAAGGACTTGCTTTATGAATTGGGTGCTCCTGTATTGGGTGCATATATGTTTAGGATAGTTAGCTCTTCCTGTTGAATTGATCCTTTTACCATTATGTAATGGCCTTCTTTGTCTCTTTTGATCTTTGATGGTTTAAAGTCTGTTTTATCAGAGACTAGGATTGCAACTCCTGCTTTTTTTTGTTCTCCATTTGCTTGGTAGATCTTCCTCCATCCCTTTATTTTGAGCCTATGTATGTCTCTGCATGTGAGATGGGTCTCCTGAATACAGCGGACTGATGGGTCTTGACTCTTTATCCAATTTGCCAGTCTGTGTCTTTTAATTGTACCATTTAGTCCATGTACATTTAAGGTTAATATTGTTATGTGTGAACTTGATCCTGCCATGATGATATTATTTTGCTCGTTAGTTGATGCAGTTTCTTCCTAGCCTCGATGGTCTTTACATTTTGGCATGTTTTTGCAATGGCTGATACCGGTTGTTCCTTTCCATGTTTAGGGCTTCCTTCAGGGTCTCTTGTAAGGCAGTCCTGGTGGTGACAAAATCTCTAAGCATTTGCTTATCTGTAAAGGATTTTATTTCTCCTTCACTTCTGAAACTTAGTTTGGCTGGATATGAAATTCTGGGTTTAAAATTCTTTTCTTTAAGAATGTTGAATATTGGCCCCCACTCTCTTCTGGCTTGTAGAGTTTCTGCCGAGACGTCTGCTGTTAGTCTGATGGGCTTCCCTTTGTGTGTAACCTGACCTTTCTCTCTGGCTGCCCTTAAGATTTTTTCCTTCATTTCAACTTTGGTGAATCTGGCAATTATGTGTCTTGGAGTTGCTCTTCTGGAGGAGTATCTTTGTGGTGTTCTCTGTATTTCCTGAATTTGAATGTTGGCCTGCCCTACTAGGTTGGGGAAGTTCTCCTGGATGATATCCTGAAGAGTGTTTTCCAACTTGGTTCCATTTTCCCCCTCACTTTCAGGCCCCCCAATCAGACGTAGATTTGGTCTTTTTACATAATCCCATAGTTCTTGCAGGCTTTGTTCATTTCTTTTTCTTCTTTTTTCTTTTGGTTTCTCTTCTCACTTCATTTCATTCATTTGATCCTCAATCACTGATACTCTTTCTTCCAGTTGATCAAGTCGGTTACTGAAGCTTGTGGATTTGTCACGTATTTCTCGTGTCATGGTTTTCATTTCTGTCATTTCATTTATGACCTTCTCTGCATTAATTATTCTAGCTATCAATTCTTCCACTCTTTTTTCAAGATTTTTAGTTTCTTTGCCCTGAGTACGTAATTCGTCCTTTAGCTCTGAGAAGTTTGGTGGACTGAAGCCTTCTTCTCTCATCTCGTCAAAGTCATTCTCTGACCAACTTTGATCTGTTGCTGGTAATGAGCTGCACTCCTTTGCAGGGGGAGATGCGCTCTTATTTTTTGAATTTCCAGCTTTTCTGCCCTGCTTCTTCCCCATCTTTGTGGTTTTATCTGCCTCTGGTCTTTGATGATGGTGACGTACTGATGGGGTTTTGGTATAGGTGTTCTTCCTGTTTGATAGTTTTCCTTCTAATAGTCAGGACCCTTAGCTGTAGGTCTGTTGGAGATTGCTTGAGATCCACTCCAGACCCTGTTTGCCTGGGTATCAGCAGCAGAGGTTGCAGAAGATAGAATATTGCTGAACAGTGAGTGTACCTGTCTGATTCTTCCTTTGGAAGCTTCCTGCCAGGGGTGTACTCCACCCTGTGAGGTGTGGGGTGTCAGACTGCCCCTAGTGGGGGATGTCTCCCAGTTTGGCTACTCAGGGGTCAGGGACCCACTTGAGCAGGCAGTCTGTCCGTTCTCAGATCTCAACCTCCGTGTTGGGAGATCCACTGCTCTCTTCAAAGCTGTCAGACAGAGTCGTTCACGTCTGCACAGGCCTCTGTTGCTTCCCCTGTTGTTTTTTAGCTGTACCCTGTCCACAGAGGTGGAGTCTACAGAGACAGACAGGTTTCCTTGAGCTGCTGTGATCTCCACCCAGTTCGAGCTTCCCAGCGGCTTTCTTTGCCTACTTAAGCCTCACCAATGGCGGGCACCCCTCCCCCAGCCTCGCTGCTGCCTTGCGGTTAGATTGCAGACTGCTGTGCTAGCAATGAGGGAGGCTCCGTGGCCGTGGGACCCTCCTGGCCAGGTGTGGGTATAATCTCCTGGTGTGCCCGTTTCCTTAAAGCACAGTATTGGGGTGAGAATTACCCGATTTTCCAGGTGTTGTGTGTCTCAGTTCCCCTGGCTAGGAAAAGGGATTCCCTTCCCCCTTGCGCTTCCCAGGTGAGGCAATGCCTGGCCCTGCTTCAGCTCTCGCTGGTCGGGCTGCAGCAGCTGACCAGCACGATTGTCCAGCACTCCCCAGTGAGATGACCCCAGTACCTCAGTTGAAAATGCAGAAATCACCGGTCCTCTGTGTCGCTCACGCCGGGAGTTGGAGACTGGAGCTGTTCCTATTCGGCCATCTTGCTCCGCCCTCCGGCTGTCTTATTCTTAATATATATTTTATTTTATTACCCAGTCTACTCCCAACATTAAATAAAACCCCAAAAATTAAATTCCAGCCCTCAAACCCCACACCAGGACTTAATGAACCTCGCCTTCAAGGTGTACAATAATAGAGTAAAGGCAGCCAAGTAGCAATTTAATTCCTTGCCTCCACTGTGAGAGAAACCCCAGCCACATCTCCAGCACACGACTCCAAACGCCTGAACTGCAGCTGCCAGGGGTTTCTCCAGAACCTCCTCCCCCAGGAGCTTGCTACAAGTGCCAGAAATCTGGCCACTGGGCCAAGGAATGCCTGCAGCCTGGGATTCCTCCTAAGCTGTGTCCCATCTGTGCAGGACTCCACTGGAAATTGGACTGTCCAACTCACCTGGTAGCCACTCCCAGAGCCCCTGGAGCTCTGGCCCAAGGCTCTCTGACTTACTCCTTCCCAGATCTTTTTGGCTTAGTGGCTGAAGACTGACGCTGCCCTATTGCCTTGGAAGCCTCCTGGACCATCACAGATGCTTTGAGTAACTGTTACAGTGGAGGGTAAGTCCATCCCCTTCTTAATCAATATGGAGGCTACTCACTCCACATTACCTTCTTTTCAAGGGCCTGTTTCCCTTGCCTCCACAACTGTTGTGGGTATTGATGGCCAGGCATCTAAACCTCTTAAAACTCCCTAACTCTGGTGCCAACTTGGACAACATTCTTTTATACACTCCTTTTTAGTTATCCCCACCTGCCCAGTTCCCTTATTAGGCCAAGACATTTTAACCAAATTATCTGCTTCCCTGACTATTTCTAGGCTATAGCCACACCTCACTGCCGCCTTTTCCCCCAGTTCAAAGCCTCCTTCGCATCTTCCCCTTGTATCCCCCCACCTTAACCCACAATTATAAGATACCTCTACTCCCTCCTTGGTGACTGATCATGCACCGCTTACCATCTCATTAAAACCTAATCACCCTTACCCCACTCAACACCCATATCCCCATATCCCATCCCACAGCATGCTTTAAAAGGATTAAAGCTTGTTATCACTCACCTGCCACAGTATGGCCTTTTAAAGCCTATAAACTCCTCTTACAATTCTCCCTTTTTACCTGTCCTAAAACCAGACAAGGCCTACAGGTTAGTTCAAGATCTGTACCTTATCAACCAAATTGTCTTGCCTGTCCACCCTGTAGTGCCAAAGCCATATACTCTGCTATCCTCAATACCTCCCTCCACAACCCATTATTCTGTTCTGGATCTCAAACATACTTTTTTACTATTCCTTTACACCCTTCATCCCAGCCTCTCTTCGCTTTCACTTGGACTGACCCTGACACCAGTCAGTCTCAGAAAATTACCTAGGCTGTACTGCTGCAAGGCCTCACAGCCCATTACTTCTGTCAAGCCCAAATTTCTTCCTCATCTGTTACTTATCTCGGCATAATTCTCATAAAAAACACATGTGCTCTCCCTGCTGATCATGTCCAGCTAATCTACCAAACCCCAATCCCTTCTATAAAACAACAACTTTCCTTCCTAGGCATGGTTAGTGCGGTCAGAATTCTTACACAAGAGCCGAGACTGCGTCCTGCAGCCTTTCTGTCCAGACAACTTGACCTTACTGTTTTAGCCTAGCCCTCATGTCTGTGTGCAGTGGCTGCCACTGCTTTAATACTGTTAGAGGCCCTAAAAATCACAAACTATGCTCAACTCTCTTCAGTTCTCATAACTTCCAAAATCTATTTTCTTCCCCCAACCATAGCTCAAGACAACGCTTATGCTGATAAGGTAGCTGAAAAAGCAGCCATCAAAAGGCGTCAGATCCCATCACTCAGGACAATGCTTATGCTGATAAGTTAGCTAAAAAAGCAGCTAGTGTTCCAACTTCTATCCCTCACGGTGGTTTTCCTCCTTCACATCGGCCACTCCCATCTACTCCCCTGCTGAAACTTCCATCTATCAATCTCTTCCCAAACAAGGCAAATGGTTCTTAGACCAAGGAAAACATCTCCTTCCAGCCTCACAGGTCCATTCTATTCTGTCATCATTTCATAACCTCTTCCATCTAGGTTGCAAACTGCTAGCCTATCTCTTAGAACCTCTCATTTCCTTTCCATCCTAGAAATCTATCCTCAAGGAGATCACTTCTCAGTGTTCCATCTGCTATTCTACTACCCCTCAGGGATTGTTTAGGCCCCCTCCCTTTCCTACACATCAAGCTCAGGGATTTGCCCCTGCCCAGGACTGGCAAATTGACTTTACTCACGTGTCAGAAAACTAAAATACTGCTTGGTCTAGGTAGATACTTTCACTGGATAAGTAAAGGCCTTTTCCACAAGGTCTGAGAAGGCCACCACGGTCATTTCTTCCCTTCTGTCAGACGTAATTCCTCATTTTAGCCTTCACACCTCTATACAATATGATAATGGAGCAGCCTTCACTAGTCAAATCACCCAAGCGGTTTCTCGGGCTCTTGGTATTCAGTGAAACCTTTATATCCTTTACTGTCCTCAATCTTCAGGAAAGGTAGAACGGACTACTGGTCTTTTAAAAACACACCTCACCAAGCTCAGTCACCAACTTAAAAAGGACTAGACAATACTTTTACCACTTTCCCTTCTCAGAATTCTGGCCTGTCCTTGGAATGCTACAGGTTACAGCCCATTTGAGCTCCTGTATGGACACTCCTTTTTATTAGGTCCCAGTCTCATTCCAGACAACAGCCCAACTTGGACTGCACCCCAAAAACTTAGAGCCTAAAAACTCACCAGCCAAGCAAGTAATTATGCTGAACCCCCTTAAGCTCTCCCTAATTAGATGTCCTAGGTCCTCCCAATTCTTAGTCCTTTAATACCTGTTTTCTCTCCTTCTCTTATACAGATCTTGTGTCTTCTGTTTAGTTTTTCATTTCATACAAAACCGCATCCAGGCCATCACCAATCATTCTATGCAACAAATGCTCCTCCTAACAATGCCACAATATTGCCTCTTACCACAAGATCTCCCTTCAGCTTAATCTCTCCCACTCTAGGTTCCCACGCCACCCCTAATCCCTCTTGAAGCAGCCCTGAGAAACATCGCCCATTCTCTCTCCATACCATCCCCCCAAAATTTTCGCTGCCCCAACACTTCAACACTATTTTGTTTTATTTTTCTTATTAATATGAGAAGGCAGGAATGTCAGGCCTCTGAGCCCAAGCCAAGCCATCACATCCCCTGTGACTTGCAAGTATATGCCCAAATGGCCTGAAGTAACTGAAGAATCACAAAAGAAGTGAAAAAGGCCCTGTCCCGCCTTAACTGATGACATTCCACCACAAAAGAAGTGAAAATGGCCCCTCCTTGCCTTGAGTGATGACATTACCTTGGGAAAGTCCTTTTCCTGGTTCATCCTGGCTCAGAAATCTCCCCCACTGAACACCTTGTGACCTCTAGTCCTGCCCGCCAGAGAACAACCCCCCTTTGACTCTAATTTTTCTTTACCTACCCAAATCCTATAAAACGGCACCACCCTTATCTCCCTTCACTGACTCTCTTTTCAGACTCAGCCTGCCTGCACCCAGGTGATTAAAAAGCTTTATTGCTCACACAAAGCCTGTTTGGTGGTCTCTTCACACGGACACGCATGACAGTCTGGAGCTTGTGTCAGGAGAACTGGGCTGAATTCTTGGCTTTCCTGCATAGTGGTTGAATGATTTTGGTAAATCACATAAATCTGTGTGAACCTTCTTTGCTTTGTGTCTTAAAAGTGGATGATGACATCTCCTCTGGCTTTCTCACAGGAATGTTGTAAACATAAAATTGGATAGTATAGGTCTGCATACACATTGTGATCTGTTTGCAAGCTGCAGTGGAAACTTTCACGCTGACCACAGCATGGTCACAGCGAGGGGGTTCCTCTCCTTTCACTGAACTGAATTGCAGAGCCCTCTTCTCTACTAAAATCTGCTCAGAGAACCACATTTTCTGTATGAAGACCACCATCTCCCTCACCCCCACCCCTAGGTTTCAGGTTTGAGGAAGCGAGCTTTGAGAGGAAAACTCCAGATAGGGAGACAGAGAATCAACTCTAGAGTAGCAAGTTCTGCCTTTGATTTATATTTATTGACCGTCTGTTATCCCGTGTTCCTCTGTTAATGATATAGCACCCAAATCAACTAAAATTCTTTTGTTAGCTTCCCTTAGCATAGCTGGAAAAAAAAAAAAAAACCTACCATTTTCAAAAGAAACTTTAATAAATATATTTTGAACACAGAAACAAAATCACTTAAAAAATACCAATGAAACCAAAACTTTATTCTGAAAATTTGCATTAACTCTACAGGGTTGATTGACCTTGTTTATGTATACTAGAAAATGCCACAGACAAATACTGAAGAGGAGCTGTGTACTTTTTTTTAATCACAATATCACAACTCCTTCATAAAAAATGTTTATTAATTTATAAAGAATTGCCCATATGTGGTAAAAGGGAGCACATTCTCTTGTAAACCTGTTGTCCTTTAAAATTACTGCCCCTTTTCCTCCTTCTATGTTTGTCAGAAATCCAGCTCACCTTTACTAATTCACTTTGTTACCACACTTTTTTCCTTAACCTTGATATCTATTTTCTATTGCCAACAATTTTCTGATTCCAGTTTCCTTCGGGTTACCTACAAGTTATAAGTTATAAAATCTTGTGGCTTCTTCTCATTCCTTTCAGTAATCTCTCCTTTAGTCAGGATTCTTAGTTGTTTGTGGCAAAAACCTTACTGTGAAGAGATAGAACAAGGTTGATAAAAAAAAAAGACAGGAGGGGTCATTTATTACAGTGATTCTAGGGAAGTGTGCAAATTCAAAGACAGTAGTAGTAAAAAATCAGTCATAGGAGAGCAAGAATCAATGCAGAAATAGGACTCTGGGATTTGAGCTGTCAGCAATCTCTCTTCCAATCTCTCTTTACTTCTTTCTGAATATGCTACTGAGAACTAGATTTTCCAAATTGTGGAGGAAAAAGCCATTAGTCACCACCAGTCACACGTTTCAAGCTTATATTTTTACAACTTTGTCAATCTTAAGGAGAATTCTTCCTCATCCCTTCCTTTCATGTATAGGGGAAGGATTCAAATAAATTGCACTTTCGTTCTATGAGGCTCAGGAGTTGTGGTCAGGGGTTGAAGTACCATGTTTGGCCACATTTGGGACTCTTAGTATACCTGTGTCTCAGGCGAGGGTGGGAATAGTATTAAAAGGGATGGCCCCAATTGGAACCACAATTGGTATTGAGAAGCAGGTGTTCTCTAATTGCAAGGAGAGGGGAGGAAGTGCTGTTATCTGAGGACAGGAATGTGGGCAACCCAAAACAATGCATATCCACTATAGTCCTCTGAATTTGAATACATTGTTGGCAATCTCCACTTCTTTGGTTTATTTTTTCTTATATTTTGAGACAGGGTCTCACTATGTTTTGCAGGCTGGTCTTGAATTCCTGGGCTTAAGGAATTTTCCCTTCTCAGCCTACCAAGTAACTGAGACTATAGGTATGCAATACCATGCCCAACTCCACTTTCTTGGTTTCTGTGAGATCACACTTCTGGTTAATCTCCTACCACTCTAATATTCTTTCTGTGTCTCTCTTCCTGGCTTGATTTCCTCTAAATGTAGGCATTCCCTTATAGTCTATTCTTAGACCAGTTCTCTTTTCTGTCAATACTTCTCTCTTGGAATCCTCATTTACTTTTGTAGCTAAGCAATATTCCCTACTTAGAGAATTCCAAAATATATATCTCTGTTTTCTTTCTAAGTCATAGACCCATATTTGGACTATACTCTTAATAGCTAAATATGGATGAATTCAAAATCAGATTTATCTTCCCACTCTTTTTTTTTTTTTTTTTTGAGGAGTCTTGCTCTGTCCCCCAGGCTGGAGTGCAGTGGCGCGATCTCGGCTCACTGCAAGCTCCACCTCCCAGGTTCACGCCATTCTCCTGGCTTAGCCTCCCGAGTAGCTGGGACTACAGGCGCCCGCCACCACGCCCGGCTAATTTTTTGTATTTTTTTAGTAGAGACGGGGTTTCACCGTGTTAGCCAGGATGGTCTCGATCTCCTGACCTCGTAATCTGCCCGTCTCGGCCTCCCAAAGTGCTGGGATTACAGGCTTGAGCAACCGCGCCCGGCCTATCTTCCCACTCTTTTATAGTTCATCATCTGTCTTGCTTTCATTTTTACCTATTGCCTTCAGAAAGAAAGCCAGGAATAGGGGATTGCTGAGAAGTCTGAAGTTTTGATCCATATTCTCAGAGGCAGGAATGTGAGGAGACAGCCATGTATTACAAAAGGTTACTAAAAGTTTAGAAACTAGCAAATAATAGGCAAAAATCTTTGATCCAATGCTGAAAATTTAGAGCATGTAATCAAGGTAATGGGACACAGGACTGAAGAAAGCATTGTGATTAATATTCTTTTCCAGTGTGGTTTTGGGTTTTCGGGCTGCCTTTGGGTGTGCCTTTCTATGGCCTACAACTTTTTTAAGGTTCCACATAATATGTTATTTATATCATACCGATCATCCTGGCTCAAAGTTTCCTCCCTCCCCTTTTTAACCTTCTACATAAACTTAACCATCAGATTCCTTCAGTTTTAGTTCTACAACACCTCATTCCTGTTTTTTGTTTCTTTTAAAAATTGCTGTTGCTATTCCTGTAGTTCAGATCATTTTTAGTTTGCTTGACTACTGCAATAGCTTCTGAATTGGGCTCATTTTCCTGGTCTTTTCCTGGTTCAATCCAACCAACTTACTGATGACGCAGAAATCTGCTTAAAGCATAGCCCTAATGATGCCACTTATTAGAGAGAAGGAACTGGAATGGGAAGATAAAGGGATATGTAAAGTTGATGGATTGTCAGATATAGACTTTTTGAAATCTGTTTTTTTTTGAGATTTAAAGATTACTTAAAGTAAATATTCTTAAGAATTTTGGTTAGATGTTTGTGTTTGTGTGGATGGGAAGGTAAAATGTTTGGCTGTTAGAACATCTCAAATGATGTTAACACAGATCTAGTTAATGCCATGTAATTTATCATCTGGAAAATATTGATGAAATGCATTTCTTCCTCGTTATGCTAATCTAATTTTATTAATAAAGCTGCTCAATGAAGAAAAGAGTGGTGATGAAGAGCACAGATTCTAGAGTCAGAAGACTCTATGGCAATCTTGGCTTTCTAATCTAGTAGGTGTGCAACCTTGTAAAATTATTTAATGTCTTTGAGTATCAATTACCTCTGCTATAAAATAAGGATCATTGTGAGGAGTTATTTATTAAATAGTTAATATTAAATTATTTTGTTAATTTCTTTTGTGGATAATATCAGATAATATATAAGGAGCACACCAAACAGGAAGTAGTACATTAAAGTAATGCTAATAACTAACATTTATTGAGTGATTACTATGTATCAGGTGCTGTTCTAAGCACTACTCATCAGTAGTACTTAAGATGGTATTAAATCCTAATAAGATGTTTTACATAACATGCCATTATTATTCCTTTTCTTAATACATGAGGAAAATGATGTGCAGAGAAGTAATAGCTTGCCCAAAGTCATACAGCTAATATGTAACAGAATTAGAATTCTAAGTGATAGTCACACTTAGTCTGGGATTTTATACATGATGCCACACTACCTCCGTGACCATGGTAACCATTTCATACTTTTCACATCTCAAGCATACAATCAGTTTGCATCTCTAGAATGCACTGAGTCTGAAGGTAGGAATAAGCAAGTCTCATTCTCATAATTCTTCAATGGTCTTCCATTGCCTGTGGAATAAAAAACCCAATACTTATATACAGCCTTTGATTATCTTATTTCATTTACCCGTTTCAGCTTTACTTTTTACTGTTTACCAATGACAACATTTTGCTACACTTAATCTCCTCAATTCTGTAAGAGAACCAAGAGTCCACTTTTATGCCATAGCCATTTCTCTAGAGCTAGCATGTGTTCGAATACTGAAGCAATACTGAAAAGTCTTACATTTTTGTTAATTATTTTTACAGCAAGATGGACCAAAGCAAAACTGTGATCTATTGAGAAATAGTTGTGCCTAAAACATCTGCTTACTTCTTAGAAAGCATATTAGATTTAACAGCTCAGTTCTGAAATTTGTTGGAAAGAATCCCAGCATGGACTTTTAAAGGATCGACCAGCTGACTAATGCGACAGTAATTTGGGAGAAATTAGAGAATTTACCTTTTAGAAGATTGGGTAGAAAATACTTTTAATTCATCCTGAGGGAACTGTACATGAGGAGTTAATTAGGGTAAATACTTTGGTGGTGATTGTGGTCCACCACTTAAGAAAAGATTCAAACATTTCTGGCAAAAAGAGATTTTCTCCTGGGTCCCTATGTAGCTTTGAGCTATTGATCAGATGTTTTAGTGCTGCTGTAGTTATTGAACTACAGATGGGTAGATCTTGCAATCTCAAAAATGCATAGAAATTATCTTTAGAGTTATGTGAACTCACTGGTTCAGTTACTGATAAATATGTAGGCTCTTAATTTATCTTATTGAAACTGCACAGTTGATAACACATCAGGTCTGTGCCAGTCATTGCCATTCATATAAAACTCAGAACCAGCTGTTGTTACATATCAGCACTTGAGTTTTGCTTTTGAGTGGATGATTTGCTTATAAAAGAACTGTATTTAAAATATTATTATTAGATATTTTCAGATAGAAGTTTTCAAAGAGAATATCTCATTATGTCCCCTTGAACAGACTGGTCCTCCTGAATTAGGGAGGTCTGTTTGTCTTGTCAAAAGACAGTGCTTTAGAAGAAACACAGGTTTAGCTACAAGTAAGGGGATTTCTGTAGCACTTACCAGGGAAGCAGAATCGACTTTGTTGATGAATGGAACCATGGCTGTTCCAGTTGTTTCTGATCTCCTCTGGCATCCCATGCTATATGTTTATCACTTGAGATAGCTAGGTGTTCTTCCTCAGGTTTATTTAGTTTTCTATTTCTCTTTTTTCATTGAGCTAATAGAATGACCAAAATTTTGATTGTCTAAGTGTCATGAAACTGTAAATAATCTATTGGTATTAAGAAGAAAAACATGCTTAAAAGTAAGAGTAGATGAATGCTGTAAATTTGATAGATTTTTAGAAAGTCACCTATAGAATGAGATGATAATTAGAACTAACAATTTGTCTTTGTATTTGTCTGTAATTTTGCATTCTATATAGATATCTGATTAGATACAGGGACAACAATATTAGAAGACATTTATACTTAGCCCTCTCTAAAATGAAATTAAGAAAAAAAGTTCCAGTAATTAGACATTTTCTAAAATTGTTTTCTAAATAATTTTCCTCTAGAATAATATATAATTTAATATGACTCTTCCTGTGTCTGTGTTACTAGGTACTTTTGAGACCACATGGAGAATGGGAGTGCTTTCCGAAACCCTTGAACTATAGCTCAAGATGTTGCAAAAGGTCTCTCTCCATCAGCATGTCTTAGGACACTAAATAAAACTGCACATTTCTTTTTTTTTTTTTTTTTTTTTTTTTTTTGAGGCGGAGTCTCGCTCTGCCGCCCGGGCTGGAGTGCAGTGGCACGATCTCAGCTCACTGCAAGCTCCGCCTCCCGGGTTTACACCATTCTCCTGCCTCAGCCTCCCGAGTAGCTGGGACTACAGGCGCCCGCCACCTCGCCCGGCTAGCTTTTTGTATTTTTTAGTAGAGACAGGGTTTCACCGTGTTAGCCAGGATGGTCTCGAACTCCTGACCTCGTGATCTGCCCGTCTTGGCCTCCCAAAGTGCTGGGATTATAGGCTTGAGCCACCGCGCCCGGCCAAAACTGCACATTTCTAAAAGCCAACTCAGACACACAGACTCAGAATTAAAAAGGTGAATCTGGGAAATAAGCATTTTTAATAAGTTTATTGAGAAAGTCTTGTTCTGAAAGCTTGAAACGCAACAGAAACACAATATTTTTTAGTTGAAGAGCAATGAATCTCTTTTGGATTGAGAATCTTAATTATGCTTTTGGCAAACTTACAAATAGAAAAGGTAACCCCAAGAGGCCAAGAGAAGAAAATATAAGTGATATTGCTTGTGCTGAGCTGGAAGAGAATTCTCTTATTGTGAGGCAGGATTTAGAAGAGAAACTAGCATAGTTTTGAAGTAGCAACTCTTCTATTGCCCTTGAATAAATAAAACTCTGTGCTAGGTACTAGAAATACAAAGATGACTATAATATCTATTCTCAAAGCGTTTACATTATTTTGGCAGATTGATCTGAAAACAAATAATGACTACAACAGAGTTAGTCACAAGGGCAGTCACAAAGGAGTCAGGGAACAGGGAAGGATCTATTAAATGAATTCTTGAAGGAAGAGTTGAAATTTTCAGCTTATTGGTAATGGAAGAATGTAGGCAAAAAATACTGACTTTTAGACGAAATGATGATGTGTATAAAGTCATAGACATCTGAATCAATAATGTATTTGCTGAACTACAGATGAATTGATGTGACCGAAGTGTTTAGACCTGTACATTTTATATAGAGGTTTCAAATTCTAGCCATACAATGATTATAATTCAGAGTAGGTTCTGTAAGCATTGTCTAAAGTAAATAGGCCTAAAAGAAGGCTTAATTATGATCTTCCCCTTTATTTATTTTATAACTATTGCTGTAACTATTTTGTAACTATTACTGTAACTATTCCCTTGTAACTATTTTGACCTCTTTTGTTTATCTACTTACTTTCCCTAAATGACCATATCCTGTCCTATGTCTTTAAATACCAATTCTGCTGAGGACTTCTAATGCATATTGTTAGCATGAGCTTCAGATTTCTATCTTATTTCTTATTGATTTGGCATCTTAATGCCATTTGCATCTTAATGACAACATATTTAAGATTTAATTCTTGATTTAACCATTACAAGCTTATACCTTTCTCAGTTTTCTCCATCTCAGTCAACAAGTTCCTAAAACCAAAGTCCTAAGTCTCTCTCTTAATTTTTCTCCCCCATCCACTCATCCATTAGTTTTTATCTGCAAAATTTTCTGGAATATAGACTGTTCTACAGTTGTCTACCTCTTGCCATTGCTCTTTATCACAAGGCCGTCATTATGGGTACTCCCTTGCTTTTTCCTTACAATCTGATAATCTATATTCTTGCATTAGGAGTTATCTTTATGACATGTAAATCAGAGGACTCACGTAGGCCTTGAAACGTTTACTATTGCTCTAGAATAAAAGTAGCTGTTCCCTATGATCTCTAAAGCCCTGACCTAACTTCAGTTTACTTCTTTTATCTCATTCTTCTTTTCCATCCTTTCTTGAGTTAAAGTGATGCTGGCCTTTCCACTTCCCTAACATGCCAAACTAAGTTCTGCCTCAGCATTTGTCCTTGCTCTTCCCTTTTTCCTGGGATTCTTTTCCTTGGCTGTGAACAGAAGTGGCTTTTTCTCATCATTGAAGTCTCAGTTCACATGTCCTTGTTCCAAAGAGCACTCACCTGATAACGCTATCTAAAAAAGCATGTTTAACAACCAGCTTGTTACTACTCTTCACATGACTGTTTTGTTTTCCTTTATTACATTTATGCTATTTCTAATTATTTTGTTTACTTTCCCCCCACTAGAATGTAAGTTTTGTATTAATGGAGCTATTTCCCTTTTAGTCTCAAATGTATTCCTTCTACCTGGAACTGTGTCTGGCATGGAATACACTCCATTTATAAAGGAAGGTTCCCTTATAAATATCTGTTGAACAAACAAACAAAGTGAAGATGAATATTTTTAACTTAAAAAACGATGAACATATTTTCTTGAATTATACACTGTCCAAAAGACCAGCCACCAGACATATGTGGTATTTATGTTCACTTTAAAATTAAACTTGAAATTCTAAATTCCGTTTCTCAGTTGCATTAGCCACAAGTGTTCAATAGCCACATGTGACTATAACTACTATATTAGAGTAAGATAGAACACACCATTTTCACAGAAAGTTCTATTAGATAGCACTCTAGTCTATATAATGAATGTGTAAGCCCCATAAGAAGAGAGTAGATGTTAAAGGAAGAAAGCTTCTAACCAAGACAGATTATATATATTAAGGAGTAAGCAGAAAGAAAGTCATGGGATTTTCATTTTTAGAGCTCTTTTAAATAGGCTAAATTCTTATCTACAGAGAAGGCTTTGCAGCCACATAGCCTGAAGGTGGGTCTTTGAACTTTTGACCTCCCGAAGTCCCTTCTGAATGTACACATAATTATTCTTGCGATTATAATTAAACTTGTATTGTGCTAGCCAAATGCTAACCCTTTCACAGAATTCACAGTAGACATGGTCTTTGATCTTAAGTAATTTTTTCAAGACTCTTTTCAAACTGTATATAAGAATATATCACATTTTGTAAGAGCTCTAATGAAAGAATTCATGATGATTGATGATTCTGAGAAAATGTGAGTGACAGAGCCCGGGATTTCAAAGCATTTATGTGTCCTATTTAATTTACAAATTAGAAAAAATTGACTTGTCCTATTTAATTTGCAAAACTTCAGAAACTCGCCAGTTTAAACTACTAACAATTGTAGCCATGTTTTATTTGATCGTTACCTAAGAGCTTGTCAGAATTCTAGCAGGCTTGTGTATCTTCTACCTCATTCCCAGATTACATTAAGTCAGCCTCCCATGTTAAGGTAACCAGTCAGAACTCTTCAGAATAGTCCCTGAGACAATATTATAAAGGAGTGTTTTACTGAGTCTGAATACAAATGTATCTGTGGGGCTTGTTTGGTTTCAATTCAAGTCAAGTGACAAGAGAGGACATTGCTTGTCTGAGAAAAATGCGATCGTGGTTCAGAGATTTTTTTCTGTTCCATATGCCATGAGCATGCTGAGAGTGGAGCAAGATGAACAGACAGATATAAAACTCTTGGGCTTGGAAAACCAGCTCCAGCCTAACTTTACAGAATGGTGAACCCGCATGTGGCTCCCACCTGGAGAAAGGCAGCTTACTTGATATTCAGAGGAATGAAATAGCATCAGACAAAGCTTTCTTGAGCTGTTTTCATCTTTGTTGGCTTGCAATGTCATCATGTATTTTGGGCAAACAGAATTTGCATCAGTTCAGTTGACAGGACTTCATGAATTTTAATATACTAACTCCATATTCATGTTAGTATTGATGCATCCTTGCTCCTTTTTTTCTTTCTTTTTTTTTTTTTTTTTTTTTTTTTTTTTAGTAAAAAACTGGATTTCTGACAGAAATACAGAGCACTGTCACTCTGTAAAGAGTTGAAACCATTAATGCCGGTTAAGTGAAAAATTGCATGAGTTTGTGAAATTTGCACCAACAAATTCATAAACTATAGCTCAGGTTTAATTTGATGAGTAAAATATAACACACATTTCATCATTCTGCTTCTAGGCTTGTGAATTTGTTTAAATGTGGATTCAACAAAATATTTTGAAAACCTTCAGTCTTAGGTTTAGACAACCTAGGAGCCAGTCAGGTCACATGAGAGTGTTTAAACTTTGTAGGCTTGCAGAAAAACTCTTACTGCATTTTAAAGATTATGTTCACACATAAAAGTTGAATACAAAACTGTAGAACTACTACACGGTTATTTATTGTCCAAGAAGACTGAGTTTGACACTTTGGAATGATGCATTCACATGAGTAACTATGGTTCTCCCAATTTACATATTCAGAGTTGGTATTTGGTCACCTTCATGTCCAGTTACCCAAAGAGGGAACATACAAATTGTAATCTGAGGCGCAGAGAAACATAGCACAAAAGGGAAAACTTATGCTAATAGACAAGGATACACAAATTTACAGTTGCGTGAATAAACAGTTCAATCAGCATATTTGTTTTCCCAATTCTGCAGCATATTACTGTGGGAAGACAAGATTTGTTTCTTGAATAGGCAAAGCCAGAACAAATCCTTATTCTTGCTACATAATAGATGTTATTTAGAGGTACAGAAGTATATAAATAGCTGAAAAGTTGCAGTTCTAGATACAATAATTCAGAAGACATGAACACAGGTGTATCACTGCTCTGCTTGGTATTCTTACATTGTTATCATGTCAAATTCAAGTCCATCCTAGAAAATCCAGACCGAGCTTGTATCAGCTTTCACTGAATTCAGCTAGTTGTTAGATTTCCTGTGGATTGCACCCCCTTAAAAGTTAGCTCACCACCTCAATGTTGCCCTTTTTTTTTTTTTTTTTTTTTTTTGAGAGGGAGTCTCACTCTGTCCACCAGGCTGGAGTGCAGTGGCGCGATCTCGGCTCACTGCAAGCTCCGCCTCCTGGGTTCACGCCATTCTCCTGCCTCAGCCTCCCTAGTAGCTGGGACTACAGGCGCCCGCCACCGCGCACAGCTACTTTTTTTGTATTTTTAGTAGAGACGGGGTTTCACTGTGTTAGTCAGGATGGTCTCGATCTCCTGACCTCCTGATCCGCCCGCCTTGGCCTCCCAAAGTGCTGGGATTACAGGCGTGAGCCACCGCTCCCGGCCAGTGTTGCTCTTTTAAAACGTGTTGCTTAAACAACATTAACAGTGAGAATATAAGCTTCACTTTTTGAATTTTTATTTAGAAAGAATCAGAAGAATTTCTGATTTGGGGGCAAGAGAATTCAGTTCAAGTATTTAACCAGATATTAGAAAATATATAAACTTAAATCCTGACTTTCAAAGAATTTGAATTTTATTTTATTTTATTAAATTTTATTAAGTAAAATATATAATTATATTTTTCCTTAATTTTATTAAATAAAATATTTTTGGCAATGACTTCAGGCATTTGTTCCGAGTGGTCACCTCAATCCCAATGTCAAGGAAAAACAATATTTCTAAGATCACAGATAACATATTTATGTTGAATAAAGAAAAGCTGAGCAAGCATCTTTCCTTTAGCTCATTACTTCAGGAATGAGAATAGCTTTTATTTGAGACAATGATTCCACATTTATAAGAGTTTAAGCCCATAGAGAGGGAAGGTAGTTAGCAAAGGGCAAGGTCGGGTTGCTAAATAATGGAATAAGGTAAGAGTAGCCATAGGACTTTAAAGTTGAGTGGGGCTTTAACAACCATTTATCTAGTTAAATGTAAGCCCATGATGGTGGGGGCTATCTTACTTATTATTTTGTTTCCCTCGTAGCTTAGCACAGTGTTAGCAAGAAACAGGAGATTAATAAACATTCGTTGAATAAATAAATAGTGAGTTATATGGTAGATCCAGTATTCAAATCGAGGCCTTTTGACTTCCAATCTGATTCTTGTTGATTAATCTGTTACTTTTTTCATTTTCACAAGCAAACTCTTAGTTACTTGAACATAGTGAAATCAGTCAATGATCTTTACAAGCAGTACCATTTTTAGTTGGTGTTACTATTTGAATATGTTGCCCAAATGTCATGTGGTAGAAATGGAATCCTCTAATTTATATGTTGATAGGAGGTGGGGCCTTTGGGAGATACTTGGAATTAGATAAGTTAATCAGGGTGAGTCTCCTATGATGGGACTGCAAGCTTTATAGCAAAGGGAAAAGAGACCTGAGCCGACACACATGCTCTTGCTCTTTGGTCAGGTGATGACCTTCACCATGTGGTGATACAGTATGAAAGCCCTTGTGAGAAGCTGTCAACATGCCCTTGAACTTCCAGGTCTCTAGAACTGTAAGCAATACATTTCTTTTCTTTATAAATTGCCCAGTTTGTGATATCTGTTTTAGCAATAGAAAATGAACAAAGACAGTAGGAGAAATGCTTTCCTGGAAAAGATGAACTCTTGTCACAATAAATCTAACTCATTTTTTAGTAAATTTATGGGAAAACAAAAACTCATCCTTTAATATTCATCCATGAAAGTCTAAGATCTAGGGTCACCATTTGCTTTCAGTTTGTCTGGGGCTTTATTAGCTTTAGCACTGAAAGTCCCATGTCCCTTGAATCTTCTCAGTCCTAGGCAAATCTCAATGGTTGATCACCCTAACCAGATCTGAAAAGGGTATTCTAGGACTGGGAAGGAATCCTGAGGATATAAGAAACTCATAGGAGAAACGTGATGCACATTTTTTTCAGCTTACCAATCTCATGGTAATATTTTGAGAAATAATATCATTTATATATTTACAGATAAACACAAAATGTCAAAGAAATATTCAAGATATACCATAGAAATTTCTGAGGGCCTCTGGCATGTACAAATTACTTTGGTTGAAAGGTATGAGAAAGTCTGACACCTTGGTTAGGATGGAGGAGTATAGATAGATACAACATCTATACAAGGTTATAGAGTTGAAAACTCTCACAGGACTCACTAAGGTCTGCTTCTATAGGGCTTTAATAAACATAAAGTGTGTGGTGTAGCAAGAGAAAAAAAGTACATGCAGTTACTGAAGGGTCCAAGACTTCCCGGTACAACTCCCCAGGGTCTTTTTTCAACAAGTAGAAAGGATATGCTTTATCTGGATCATTAACCACAAATATATGTGGGAAGTATTTTGGTTTCAAGAGCGATCAGGCACAAATGTATTGAATGGGGGCAGAGGGGGAAATTTGTACTCTGCTAGTGACACAGCTAAAATTAGACTGAGTAGCCAGTGAAACCAGGTACAATCCATCAAGGTCTATATCCTAAACCTTGTAAATAAGCTAGTAGATGGTACTTACAGGAAAGTTTCAAACTTCAGATAGTGGTACTATGCCTACAATATCTCACAGTACACTATTTGAAGTGCACTATGAGATACTGATCATCCTCAGAGATATGCGTAGAGCTACTCAAGTCAAGATATCCAGCTGTAAGGTATCCCAAAACATACATAGTGCATAGTTACTGGAGGTTATTCCTTAGTGTTTTCATAATAAGATGAGTTTAAAATGGAGTTATGATCAACCTCCGTAAAATAATGAAATTAATTGGCTTGGAGATTGAATCTCAATGTCTAAAACTTGGAGATAATTTTTAATATCTTGATGTTAATTTAGAATCAGTAAAATAAAGTATTACCTTGTTATTTAGGTAGTTAACCTATGAAACTTAATTTTCTATGAGAAGATTTGAGAGGACTATATCAACGGCTTCAAACGTGTTTAAGTGACTCGTGTTGACCTGAACATGATGAGCTTTTTAAGGAAATGAGGTTTGCAGATATCCTAGAACTTTCAGATTGATATATACAAGGCTGAGACACCTCTTCACCATAATTCCATAGATGCCCTGATAATTAGCTTTCTGCTTAGGGATCACACATGTTGCTCAGGGTGACATTTCTCATGTTCTTAGTTGAGTCATTCTATCAAGGCTCAAGATTTGAGAGGTGGCAGCTAGAAAATTTGGTAAGCTAATCTATGCTAGTGGGTCAGGTCCCAGGATCAGACCCTACTTACTTATTTTGTCACATTCTTCACTGTTCTCCATTATCCTGCATCCCGTATACCTATCCCCTATTTGTCCATGCTGAACTAGTTACTGTTTTCTGATCTTTCAGATTCTTTCACGATAGGGTTCCCTCAACGTGTCCTTGCCTTTAATGATGGGGTTCCCTCTACATGGAAAACTGATAAAATTCAGGCATTTGTTGTCTTTCTCTTAATTTTTGCATTTTTTCTTTTTGTGGGTCAAAATCACATACCAATGGGTCTATTGTAGGTGCTCATAAATATTTGCTAAATAAATGATGGAGTGTCAATGCATTTACCTCCTGATACACATACATGTATTTCAGTGGAATAATGCCTTTACACATATGAATGGTCCAAATATATTATTTAATTAAGGAGGAGACAAACATTTCTCTTTAGATGTAAGCCTCACACTAAGCTTCAAATTGCACCCTTACGGGAGATTTGCTACACACAGTTGTCCTACCCACTTCCCGTATTGATGTTTAGGAGAATCTGGTGGTCTTGAGTCACACCCAGCTCTAGATATACCCACATCTAGCATCATGGAAAGTGTGTAAAAAAGAGATAGAAATAGACTTCAGTATCTAATAAGTATAATTTAACAATCTAGAAAGTAGTAGTGAAAAACAGTCATTTCTGAAGAGTGTTACATGTGCATGTATACATATGTGCATGTTATTTTCCAAACTCAGGTGAAAATATAAATAAAATAGAATCATAAAATTATAAATATAAGTACTTAAAATATAAAATGAGGTAAGTATAAAAATAAAGAGTAAAATACTGTTTCAGTTTTAATTTAAAATTTGTTTTTGCATCAGAAATATAGATTAAAACTATACTACATCTCTACAGATAAGAAAATTGATAATCAGATAATTTAAATAAGATTAAAATTTAAAAATTAAAATAATGACACACAAACACATAAACAAACACGCAATACAAAGAAGATGGAAGGCAGATGTAGGGTTCTAATTAGCGTATGAGTAATTTCAAAGCTCACTACCCATAGTCTTGGCCAGAACAGTCAGACAGAATTCTGAAACTGTTTTTTGTTGTTGTTTTATCTTGACAATGAACTCCCAAGAAATATTTTGAATTGCCAAGGTTAATTTTACCTGAAAATCTTATCATAAATAGTCTAGAATTTTTGGCTTTCATGCACAAAACCATACCCGAAGTGACTTGGATAAGATGAAAAGGCTATAAAACGGAAAATATGTTAAAGGAACTCTCACGTATTATTATTCCAAGAATCACACCAATCTTTTCTGTGCATTGCAGACAGACCATAAGCACAATTAAAACTTGGCAATCTGTGATTGCTAAATTTGCCACTATTATCCACACCCAGAGCTGTGTCCTTTGTGGATAAGTGTAATGACACTGGCATTCATCATCTCTGATGTTTCTACTCATGGCACTTAGTTACTGTAAAAGGTGTTTCAAGGATATGCTGAAAAAAAGTACTTCATATCAAATGTGGTAACTAACATGAGTTTCTGAGTCTCAGTTTGGTTTGGACTGCTCTTCTGAAGCAATTTCTGAACAGGGCAGTGTTTTAATGTCATGAAATCCTCCAGAGGCAAGAAACAGTGCATTACAAATCTGCATGAGAAGGTAGCTAGATGAGAGCCGAATGTAATTCTTTCGTAGAAGGCAGGGCAAATTATAGCAAGGTGCCACTGCAGCAAGTTTTTGAACAAATCCATAAAAAAAAAAAAAAAAAAAAACTCAACTGAAGATAACACTGCAGCTGAGACGTGGCCAAAGGCCGTATTTTTCGAAGCCCAGGAAAAGCCATATATTTCTCACCTTCAAACACAGCAGTTTAATTGATGATCTCCCTTTGTTTCTTTCTGTTTTCATACTCCTTACCCCTACAATTACTCTCATTATATGCCTTAGATGATAAATTGTCAGTGTTTACAAATTTTCTCATATGATCCAAATTTCCTTACTTGACCCACAGCCTAAATCACCTTTATTGAGTATAGTCCTTGATCATTCTCCTTAAATTCATAGTTGGTTGGCACAGCCCTGGAAATGATTTCCAGAAATTACACACCTCCCTTCCTACTCTCATACACAAATCTACTCCACCCACACCCACACCCACACATCCAGGCACATACATTTGTAAATGTTTCAAAAGTTGTACTTCTCTCTCAGCTTCTTTGTATTTTTATGTCACCCATTCCCCTTACCACTCTCAACTGTTTCTCATCTCAGAGAGCTAAGAGGCCGCAAACCCAGATACAGCAAATCATGTCAGACACTGCCTAGGTCTGATATTCAGGAGAACTACATTATCTGGCTGGATCCACTCTTAACTAGGGGTATAAAATTGGGCAGCTTGTGTTATTTTCGCAACATCTTTTTTTTTTTTTCTTCAAAAAGAAACAACAAAAAAGCATATATCTGAAATCCTAGATACAAATGACTTCATAGGTAATAACATATTTTTAATGACTAAAATAACAAAAACAACCTGATGTAAGAAATTAGCAAGTCCTGGGAACTGCAGAAGAGTTGAAAATTGTATGCCCAGTATAAAAACATAAAAACATGTGTGGCCCAAATTAAACAAGGAGGCAAACAAGTAAAACAATACCACAGTATCTGCTTCCTGGAAGAGCAGTGCCCAACCACTGTTAGATCATCTCTCTTTCTCTCTCTCTCTCTCTCTCTATTTCCCACTGCTAGAATTATATGACCTTTTAGTGTGAAAATCCTCTACAGAAATAATTTCCAACAATAGCCGAAGATAAAGAAGAAAGAGAAACAATGGCATTAAATTATTTTTAGGCTTCCTAATTCAGACCTCATATTCTGAACCTAATGACAGCCCAATAATAAGGCACGATGGTATTAATGAAAGGCACACGCTTGAGAGCCAGACGTAGTTTACACTAAGGAAGAATAAGCTTTGTTAACATCATGTTAGAGATAATGAATTCATCGACTTTTGAAGGAAAAAAACAGGCTACATTCAAGGCAAACTATATGTACACTCTATAATGAGAATCATATACCACTGGTCGTTTAACATAAATCATTTACAAAAACTAGCAAATAACATGCAAAAGATTATCACTTATAAAATCGCTGAAAACCTTTAGCTAAGAAGGATAAGGTAAATGTTTCTGGCCCATCCCAGTCCTCTCACTGTTCTTCAGGAGCCAGCTAAGTTTTTTCAGTGAACCACAATATTTTATGTCACTCCAGCCAATGTGGAGGTTTTGCTTCCTTGTTTAATTTTGTCTTGGTTTTTGCTCATGTTTTTCAAAGTTCAGAGTAAGAAATACGTCTTCATAATTGTGTTTGAAGGAAGTTGCTTCTCCCTGCTAAGTGCTGAAAATATTGGCTTCCCACTTGTTTCCCCTTAAATAAATGTTTAGATCTGAATGCAAGGTGTTCTGACTCACAGAACAGCATTCTTCTTGTGTTACTTTTGACTGCTTTAGAAAATAAATTTAACTTTCAGATTGGAGTCTAACCTTCAGTTCAGTTCTCCACATATTTTGTGCCAAGAATGAATACAGAAGTAGGAATTAAATATAGAAAGAGAAATGAGCACATTCTTACTCTCGAGGGAGTATATTCATTTGCAGAATGTAGACATATATAATAGATAATTTCAGTACAAGGTGATAAGTACAATAATACACATCTCCAAGGTGACTTAAAGGTTCAGAGTAGAAAAAACTCAGCCAAACTGGATTTGGGAGTTAGAGGAAGTACAAATTTTCTGAATGTTAAGTATTTTGATTGTCTTACAGAGTGATAAGCAATGAGTTGGAAGTGGAGATATTCAAAAGCTAAGTGTGTTCAGAAAATTTCAAGTATTCTATATTTCTTTTGTATAGTATATGATACAGAGAATACTGACAAAAGAGCTTGGAAAGAGAACGTTGGTAACAAAGGGACTTGTACACTATACTAAAAAATTTAGACTTTGACCACTAGACCGAGGGGAATCATTAAATGTTGTAATCTGTCATTCTGATAGATCTGAATGGCGTAACATGGAACTGGGAAAGGAGTTAAGAGGCTACTGTAGTACAAAATAGAGAAGAGATATTTAAAAACCAAAAAAAAAGGAGAATAGTTAAGACCTAGTTGGGATTAAATAAGACAGCCTAAGTGATTGATTGGATCTTGGGAGTAAAATAAACGGTTGAGGCTAAATTTTAGATATTCATTTTGTAATATTGAGTTGATGATAATATCAAGTAAGATTAGAAAATCATATAAGGAATATGCTTTGGCAAGGAAGAAAATAAAGAAACAATAGATTCTGTACACATTGGGGCTGTGATACACGTAGGACAGCTAGGCAGAGAGTATAGCAGGGAGTAGGATTTAGATTCACAACTTGTGGAAGAAAAAAGCTTAGAACTATAATGTGAGGAATCATTGTCATGGAGGTGATAATGAAAACCATGAATACAGATGAGACAATCCAAGAAGATCATACTGTTAGGGGCATGAGTACGATGGGGGGAAAAATGGAAAAGAGGACTAGGAAAGACATGAAGGTAACAGAAAATCAAAGGAAAGTATTAACTGTTCAATTCTGGTTGAACAAAAAAAGGATAATTTGTGATGAACAGGTAGTGTTTATCCCAGAAATGTAAAGTTGGTTTTACTTTTGAAAATCAATGTAATTCACCATGTTTACATCGTAAAACTATCTTATGATCCTTGCAATGAATACAGAATATTTAGCAAGATCTGGCATCAATTGATGTTAAAAACTCTCAGCAAATTACGGAGAGAAGGGAACTTCCTCAAACTAATAAAAGACATTATGAAAAATCTATAATTATTATCAAACTTAGTTTCAAAAGACTGACTAATTCTCCCCTAAAATCAGGTACAAAGTAAGGATGTCTACTCTTACCGTTTCTAGTTAATATTGTATTGGAAGTCCTAACCAGTGCAGTAAGACAAGAAAAATAAATAACATTATGCAAATTGGAAAGGCAGGAATGAAATCGTCTTTATTTGCAGATGACATGAGCACATATATAGGAACTCATAAGAAATATACACAAGATACTAGAACTAATAAGTCAATGTAGCAATGTTACAAGTCATAAGGTCAATATACAAAAAATCCTTATATTTTTATATAGAAAATAACTGAAAATTGAGATTTTAA
This sequence comes from Trachypithecus francoisi, assembly GCF_009764315.1. Lineage (NCBI taxonomy): Eukaryota > Metazoa > Chordata > Mammalia > Primates > Cercopithecidae > Trachypithecus > Trachypithecus francoisi. Next base: position 15,234,500 of record NW_022681460.1, on the reverse strand, counting down.
AAGTTCCATTTATAAGAATACCAAAATTCATTAAATATATAGAGATTAGTTTATAAAACATGTGCACTACCTATATAAACATTTTAAGGTAATTTAAAGATTTAAGAAATAGAGAGATACACTATGGTATTGAATTGAAAGATTTGATATTTGATGCAAGTAAGATATTAGCTCCCACCAAATTGGTCTATAGATTTCATGCAGTCCCATTAAAATTTTCACTTAAATGACTCAGCAATTCGGTCCCTAGGTATAATAAAAATTTAATGCATATTCTAAAAAATTTTATAGAAATTAAAAAAAAAACTAAAATAATCAAAACAGTTTTGAAAGAGGAAGAACAAAGTTGGAGGACATACACTACCTGATTTCGAGACTTATTATATAACTACAATTATCCAGTTGATGTTCCATTATCTATATGTATTAAAATTAAATGGAATATAGGGTCTAGAAATAGGCTCATTATAAACGGCTGATTTATTTTTGTTCTGCCATTCGAAGGACACTATTAAGACAAATATTTACACCTAGTACTGGGAAAATATATTCACAATGTGTATATATAAAAATGACTTTGTAAGGAATACATTAAGACAAAATATACTTCAGTAATAAGACAAGATGTACCTCAATAATAAGACAAGATGTACCTCAAGAAAAAATATACATAAATAATAGGACAAAAATTAATTTTAAATTGAAAAAGTATTTATATTAATGCTTCACAAAAGACAATACAAAAATAGTCAATAAGTGGGGAAAAGGAGATGGAAAAATGACCAATAAAAAGATGTTGAGCATTGTTAATCATCAGGAAAATGAAAATTAAAATCATAGCGAGATCGTAGTACACATCTATTTAAAAGACTGGCAATACCAAGAGTTGGAGAAGATTTGAGGCAACTGGAGCTCTCATATATTGTTGGTTTAAATGTAACATGGTACAACTGCTTGGGACCATTTTGGAAATTTCTTAAAACATCTGTTCACTGAGATAACTGAGCAATCCAGTTCCTAGGTATTTAGTCAAGAAAAATAAAAGCATAGATCCATACAAAGACGTATGTTTAAATATTCATAGCAAATATATTCATAATAGCTAAAAATTGGAAGTAGCCAAAATATCAACTGATAAGTGAAAGACACATTATAGTGTATCAATGTAATGAATACTACTCATCAATTAAAAAAGAACTAACTATAAACATACACAACACGAACACATCTCAAAAATATTATGTTGAGCAAAAGAAGCCATGCACAGCACATGTAATGTGAAATTTTTAGAACAGGCAAAATGAATTTATAGTGATAGAAAGCAAATTGATGGCTGCTGAGAGGTTATGTGGATTAGTGACTGCAAAAGGACATAAGAAAACTTTTTGTATTGATGGAAATTTTCCATATCTTGACTGTCAAATGCATCAGTCTTCACACTTGAAATGTATACATTTTATTGTACCTCATACAATTTGTTAGAAAAAATAAAAGGTATGTATTATTAATGTAGAGATAGAAGAGTTTGAAATGTTTAAAATCTGTTGTCAAAAACACCAATGGAAAGAAAAATTTGAAGATCCTGGAGGAGATGGATTAAGTAGATTAATGGAGTGGTGCCTTCCATTGAAAACTGATTTTTACACTGGTCAAAGACTTGCTTGTGGAATTTTAATGTTAGAAACTAATACCTTGAATTGGAAACCATTAAGTATCAAATTTCAGTTCCACAATTGACTTCAATTTCTCTTCCCTTTAGGGTATTTATTTAGATCTCTGTTAAGTCTTGGCTTAATAAATCTCTTTACTTAGAAAAGAATATATGAAATAACTCAGATTATTGAAGAAGTATCATGGACATTATTAAATATTTAAATTTTAAAAATCATAATAGAAATATCAAAATAGACTTTGTAAAACATTTAAAATTGTGCAGTGTATGAAAATCTAAAAGGGACAATTTTATTTCAAGATTTTTAATAATAAAATATATGCTAAAAACTAGCTTATTTAATTAACAAATATCTTCACACTTTTCTATTTTCTTGGTTTCATGAAATAATGTGTAATCTAGAAAAATATATCTTTCTTTTTGAGTATTAAAAATGCTTGTCAAAATGATTTTCTTTTAAAAAAAAGATGTGTTGCCACCTTCAGGCTGTTTAAGTAGAAATTCATTTTGAAACAGAACTTTAGAACATCAAATTCAGACATTACAAGAGAAAATAAAGTTATATAATAAAAATACTGCAATTAAACCTCCCTAATTTCAAATTCCAAGGTCGTAAAAATGTTCTTTTAATTAAAAGCCTTAGCCAAAAATGCCAAAAAAGAACACCCATTAAGTGGTGCTGTAAATAGAAATTGAGATATGAGGAATCTGAGAAGTCTAATATTAAAGGCAGGGACTCAGATTTTAAGCCACAGCTGGTGTAATCAATAAATAAATGAAGCAACCGTCATTAAAGAGAGTGCCAAATGATAATACTGTAAAACAGCCTCCATGTCACATTTATGTAATAGGGATTCATCTTCTAGAGGCCTTCTAACGACTATTTGTATGCTGTCCAAGGAGATAACCTTATACAAATGTAATGCAGTGGCTATTATAAAAAAAAATTGCAACATATACTGGGGAAATAGGTTCAAATGTCATATTCTCTAACACACAATAGAAAACATGTAAAAAAACACAAGATATAAATTTATCAGAACTGATTCCCATATAGGTGGGACAATAATTTTTAGAAAATGGATTAGGTATGGACTCTAGCTTGCAAGTTGCAGACACCCAGCTTGAACTAGCTTAAGCAATAGGATGAAACTTTTAAAAAGAATTCTAGCATCTCAGATAATCTAAGGGAAAAGTTGAACAATAAAGATATAGAAAAGGAAGTGATGCATCTCGGCCTCTGAACTAATAGGACCAGAACTTGGAGATTATTAGAGCTTATCTATTTATTTATCTTTTGTCTGCCGCTTTTCTTTGTTTTTTCAATGTTTTCTCTTGCTGAAAACTGACTTTCAATGGAAAATATGACTACAATATTTTCTGTAACTTCTCAGTCCCATATGGTAAAGACTGTACCTTCTCTTAGTTCTGTACCCAACAAATCTATGGCTGAGGGGTGCATTATTTGGCTCTGCTTAGGTCAGATGCCTACCTCTGGACCAAGGACTTAAGCCAAGTGAGGATTGCATTGTACCATGGCTGCTCATGCAGCATGTCTGGAGATAGATTGGACAAAGGGAAAAAGATTTCAACTGTGCAGAGAGTTCCTTAGGTGACCATGCACTTCCCTTCTTTCTTCAAGGTAGTATGAGAAAGGTTTTAATGAAAAATATTCATACTAAGAAACTAACAGAGTTCAAGTAGCAATCTGTAAAACTAGGTATAACTGAACCAATTTAAATTATTTTGTTTAGATTTCAGGAATATATAGGGCTGTTGCATTAGTCTTATAGAGGGTACTTAATTTTCCAGATTTGTGATCTTAGAAAAATAATTTGAATTATGTTTTCTATTTGAAAATGTAAGTTAATAACTTCCTTTAAAAAATTTTAGTCTTGTGAGAATTAATGAATGCATTTGTGATGTCCTAGAATTTCAATCTCTAAGGCCACTTGGTTGGGAGAATAATGTTATCTTTTAGTCAAGGGAATCACAACTCAGGTTCAGTGAGGTCTCTAGTAAGAGGGTGTGGGCAGTGATATATGGAAAAAGAATATACATATACACATTTGCCAAGCATTTTAATATGTGTCACTGCTTATCAGTCATAAGTGATCAGTCATCAGTGATAAGCAGTCATAAGACTGCTTATCAAAGATGAGCATACTGTCCCAAAATATGGTATAATCAATATAGGAAAGAAAACACATGCAATTAATTATAGTTCAATGCTATATAATGTATACCAATTTCTCTTGTTTTACTTCCTCTCTGTCATCTTTTGTGGGATCCTGTCCTGCAAATTAGTTATTAAAAAGAGAAATTATCAACTTATTTAGAACATATATACCTTTTGAAAATTCTAATGCTAAACTCTAGAAATTCTTATTAAATGATGTGACTTTGTCCTAGGAATCTGTATTTTTATAAATCTCTCCCAGATATTTCTGATATGCATACGTAATTAGAAACCAATGATATTGATCCTGAGACTCTGCCAGTGTCACTGTTTTCTTAAATTCTGCATATTTTCCCTATATAATCTCATAGAATCCCATGTTTTTATCTGTTTTCTCATGATGAAGCAGCATAAATTTATATGTCCATCACACACCTGGTATTCAGACAAGCACATTCAACTGCCAACTAGAACACTCTACTTGCAAGTTCCACAAACATTTCACAGTCAACCAGTCCAAAATTAAATTCCTTAACTTCACTCAGCTCTCCCAACCAGTTCTTTCCATTTTACTGTCCTGGTTCCACCACCATTCGCCTACAATTGCATGTCAAAAAGCTGGCATGTTTTTTGACTCCTGTTTCTTCTTCATCTGTCTCTCTCCTTCTTCATTCTTCCCCTCAGTTCAGATGCTCATCATACCTATAATAATGCAGCTGTCTATTAAGTGGCCCTGCCCACAGCCTAAACCAGAAGAATGCCAGAGTGACCTTTCTAAATGGAAACAGATTCACACAACACCCTTGCTTAAAACTCTTCAGTGGGTCCTCATATCTTCAGTAGGAAATTAGAGTGCACTTGTACAATACACAGGGTTCTTCTTCATTTTATATATAGTTTTTGTTTATTGTTTCTTTCTTTAGAATATAGGTTTCCTTAAGGCATCAACAATCAATATAGCCTGCCTTGTTGATTATTTAATGCCCTAATCCTGAAATAAGCTTGGAATATTGCAGTTGCCAGCTACACATTTGCTTAATGGATGAGTGTGTGAATGAAAGAATGAATGAATCTAATCTCTACATACCATTTAGGCTTCATCCTTTGCTGTACTCATACTGAGCTATTGCAATTGCATAGACAGACTGTGATGCCACATAACAACCTGCTTCCCAAACTGCTTTCTCATCTTTTGCAAATTCTTCCTATCACTCCAATATTTTTTCTTCACTCCCTCCCCACAGTGTAAACACACACACACACATGCCCACATGTATGTTCATGCATACATTCTCATATCCACACCCACTTTTCTTTAGCTAATGCCAGCACTTTCAAGCAGTCTCTTATCATCAGTTTTTTGAGAAAATATTTTCTGACATCTTTCTCACGGCGTCTCTTCTCACTTACAAAGATCATCAGGTGTACTATCTTTATTTCTACAGCAGACTGTCCGATTTCTAAAAGAGTATTTACCACATGATGTTGTAATTGATTTTCTTTGTTGTTGTTTATCTTCTTTAACAAATAAAATGTTTGAAAACTAGAGCCATGTCTTCATTTTATGAATCCTATTGTCTGACACACTGTTTCACGTATACTAGGTGATAAATGCAGATGAATGGATGTATGAATACATGAAGCACCAAGGAAACATAATAGGATGAGTGACAAATACTATAAGAATGTTAATAAAAACTATGATGTAAAAGGATGAGTGATATTAAAAATTCATTAAGCAAAAGAATTTCACACTATTAATCCAGAATGAGACACAAACCATCTGTTGAGTAATTTAATTATACATTCTAGTCGACATCACATATCTGTAACACTGTAAATGATAAGATCCTATAACCATTCTCCTAGGTTTTAGACTCCTTCAATGTTGGTGTCTGTTACTTATACTGCTGTTTCTGCAGAAGATAATAATGGAAATAATAGAAGACATGAAGTTAAGAAATTACATATAATGAAAGTACTAATAAAGTCAATTAATTAAAGATTTCTCAAAAATTTAAACAGACATGCAAAAGGTATGTAGATTAACAGGAGTCTGAGAATCTTATGTACAATGAATTTTAAAAATATTAAGAAGTAAAATGATGAAAGGTAATAATGATAACATAAGGATATTAGTAATACTCCATATTTCTTTATTGAGAGCTTATGATGTGCCAAAAACTGTGCTTAGAGAAGTTTTTAGACTTTATTAGAAATCAAGTGAAAATGAATTGTGGTTTTTGTTGCCAATTGAATTATGTATTATTTATTAAAGCATAAGATTAATAGAGTGGATTCTGGAATTGGTTCATTTGGCTTCAATTCTGAGCTCATCATTCATTCAATGGGTGAATTTGAGCAAATTATTTAACATCTCAGAACCTCAGTTTGTTTCCTCATTACAAAACAAAAGGAGTATCAGAGGGATATGAGGATTCCATGCATTAATGCAAATAAAACCACGAGGAGAGTGCCTTTACATGTAAAAGCTTAGTAAATATTGTTAATATTATTGCTATGTCTTCCACCAGCAGAGTAACATACTTTCCCATGGTATTTGTGCGCTATAAAATATAATGGCTGACTTAGCAGCCAGCTTTCATCGCAGCCAAGTGGAAGAGGAAGGCAAGATATCAATAAAGAACATCACAAAGGTTAGTTAATAACATCAAAAATTGAGAGCAGATATCAGATTCTACTGGCTTATTTTGAAACACAAGTTCTCTGCTTAAAGTACACAATAAAAAATAATGTGTAAATGCCTATTTTTTCTGATTGTAAAATTACATGCTTATACAGAAAACATGAACAATATTATGTATAAAGGAAAGTTGCTCATATCTGACTGTACAGTATTAACCACTCAGAATCTTTGTGCAGGTATTCTCTGTTACATTATTTGCCTCTAATAATTTATATGTTTAAAAGCTCTCGCATCCATAATTTTAGTTATTCAGTGAGTCTCAGAACATGTGCTATAAATTTGTGTGTTTGTGTACGTGCATGTGTGAAGGAAGATGGTTGGGAGAAATGAAGGTCTTAATAGAGATTCATGTTACTTTTTCATTTGTAGGTAGTGGTGGCTTGGATAACTTGAAAAAGACCACCAAAAATTTTAATTCTTAGAAAAAAATTCTCTTATCTAAATAAGTTATGTAGGAGAAATCTATATGAGTATACATCTTTCCATCTAGTCATATTATCTTATATAACTGGGATCAAACTCTTTCAATTTTGTTTCCCTGTTTTCTCCTCTAACATTTCCTTAAGTATTTCCTTCTTTTCAATTTAAAAAAACAAAAAAAACCAAAACTCTTTATAAACATAACTTTAAATAGTTTCACTAAAGACCGTGCTGTGATAGGAAATTAAACATATAGACTCTATGAATCTGGAGCCCATAATCTGTGATATCTGATATGCTCAACCCTGGAACACCTCATATGTCTGTGTGACTTAGTCCTACAAAAATCTACCACTTTCTCAATGGTGGGATATCAACAGAAAGTTAATATTAATGAATTTAATAAAACCATTTTAGGGCCACCAGGTATGAAAAATAGAGAAAAGAATAAATTTTATCACACCTTTATCTATACCAGATAAATTCTCAACAAATGCATCTGGCTTGTAGTATTTAATCAGGTAGAATGACTGTGCTGATTATCTCAGTGATCCTATTTGTGATGGTTAATATTGAGTGTCAACTTGATTGGATTGAAGAATGCAAACTATTGTTCCTGGGTGTGTTTGTGAGGGTGTTGACAAAGGGGATTAACATTTGAGACAGTGGACTTGGAGAGGAAGACCCACCCTCAAGCTGCGTGGGCACCATCTAATCAGCTGCCAGCAGGGCAAGGATAAAAGCAGACAAAAGAACGTGGAAGGACTGGACCAGCCTGAGTCTTCTGGCCTCCATCTTTCTCCCATGCTGGATAATTCTTGCCTTCAAAATGTTGGACTCCACATGTAACCACCAAGGGATTCGCCTTTCCTGCTGCCTAGACAGAGCCAATTTATCAAGGCAGGGGAATTGCAATAAAGAAAGGGTAATTCACACAGAGCCAACTGTTTAGGAGACCGGAGCTTTATTATTACTCAAATCATTCTCCCTGAGTGTTCCAGGAGCAGAGTTTTTAAGGACAACTTGGTGGATGGGGGGAAGCCAGTGAGCCAGGAGTGCTGATTGGTCAGGGATGAAATCATAGGGAATAGAAGCTGTCTTCTTGCCATAGAGTTAGTTTCTGCTTGGGAACCACAAGATTGGATGAGCCAGTTTATCAATCTGGGTGGTACCAGCTGATCCATCAAGTGCAGGGTCTGAAAAATATCTCAAACACTGATCTTAGGAGTAGCTTAGGGGAGGTCAGAATCTTGTAGCCTCCAGCTGCATGACTCCTAAAACATAATTTCTAATCTTGTGGCTAATGTTAGTCCTACAAAAGCAATCTAGTCCCCAGGCCAGAAGGAGGTCTAATTTGGGAAAGGGCTTTTACCATCTTTGTTTTAAACTATAAACTAAGTTTCTCCCAAAGTTAGTTCAGCCTACTACCAGAAGCAAGATGGAGTTGGTTAAGTTAGATCTCTTTCACTGTTTCAGTCATAATTTTGCAAAGGCAGTTTCACAAGTTCTTCAGCTTTTGAACTCTTGGACATGCAATAGTGGTTTGCCGGGGGCTCTCAGGCCTTCAGTCACAGACTGAAGGCTGCACTGTCAGCTTCCCTACTTTTGAAGTTTTGGGACTCAGACTGGCTTTCTTGCTCCTCAGCTTGCAGACGACCTATTGTGGGACTTTACCTTGTGATTTTGAGTCAGTACTCCTTAGCAAACTCCCTTTCATGTATACATCTTTCCTATTAGTCCTGTCCCTCTAGAGAACTCTGACTAATACAGTATTTTACTTAGTTCTCTGACTTTGTAGAGCAGGGGTGTGAAGAGAGAGAGATGAGTTATCTAATTAAATGTAGTGCTGGGAAACGTGAAGACTCCCTTACTCATTTCTTTCAACTCTTCTGACTTTAAAAATCATTAAAGCTGAGAAGACCACATGAAGACCTTGATGTCTTGATGCTGACAATGAAACAATAAGAACAGCAAGAAGAAATAACAAAAGTAGCAGTAAAAAATGAAGCCAGTCTGCTTTGGAGAGATTCTTCATGTACACTGTGTGGCTATGGAATAACTTACGTTTTCAATTTTTTAAATAGTATAGGATAAATGGGTCATTTAAAATGTTTCTTCATTAAAAATAATGATGTGATGACTCTTTTAATGCTTAAATTTTTGTTTGACTTATAAGTCATCCCTTAGAAGTGAATACACTAAGAAGATCTTAGCATATGTTGAAAAATGATGCTCCAGAGTATTTGTGTCATTTTTTGCTCCTCCACAAAATTAGGAGAGTGTATTAGTCCATTTTCATGCTGCTAATAAATATATAGCCAAGACTGGGGGAAAATAAAAGAGGTTTATTTGGACTTACAGTTCCATATGGCTGCCTCAGAATCATGGCAGGAGGCAAAAGGCACTTCTAACATGGCAGTGGCAAAAGAAAAAGAGAAAGAAGCAAAAGCAGAAACCCCTGATGAACCCATCAGATCTTGTGAGCCTTATTCACTACCATGAGGACAGTGTGGAGAAAGCTATCCCCATGATTAAAATTATCTCCCACCAGGTTCCTCCTACAGCTCATGAGAATTATGGGAATACAATTAAAAATGAGATTTGGGTGGGGACACAGTGCCAAACTATAAGATTCTGCCCCTGACACCTCCCAACCTCATATCCGCACATTTCAAAGCCAATCATGCCTTCCCAACAGTCCCCAAAGTCTTAACTCTTTTCATCATTAACCCAAAAGTTCACAGTCCGAAGTCTCATCTGAGACAATGCAAGTCCCTTCCACCTATGAGCCTGTAAAATCAAAAGCAAGCTAATTACTTCTTAGATACAATTGGCGTACATGTATTGGGTAAATAAAGCCATTCCAAATGGGAGAAATTGGCCAAAACAAAGTGGTTACAGGGCCCATTAAAGTCCAAAATCCAGCGAGGCAGTCAAATTTTAAAGCTCCAAAATGAGCTTCTTTGACTCCAGGTCTACATCTGGGTCATGCTGATGTAAGAGGTGGGTTCCCATGGCCTTGGGCAGCTGTGCACTTGGAGCTTTACAGGGTATAGCCTGTCTCACAGCTGCTTTCATGGGCCAGCATTGAGTGTCTGCAACTTTTCCAGACACACGGTGCAAGCTGTCAGTGGATCTACCATTCTGGAGTCTGGAAGACGATGGCCCTCTTCTCACAGCTCCATGGGGCAGTGCCCCAGTAGGGACTCTGTGTGGGGGCTCCCGCCTGACATTTCCCTTCTGCACTGCCCTAGCAGAGGTTCTCCATGAGGGCCCTGCCCCTGCAGCAACTTTTGCCTGGGCATCCAGGCATTTCCATGTATCTTCTGAAATCTAGGCAGAGGTCCCCAAACCTCAATTCTTGACTTCTGTGCACCTGCAGGCTCAATACTACATGGAAACTACAAAGACTTGGGGCTTTCACCCTCTGAAGCCACAGCCTGAACTCTACATTGGCCCCTTTCAGTGATGACCTGAGTGGCTGGGACATAGGACACCAAATCCCTAGGCAGCACACAGCGCAGTGACCCTGGGCTAAGGCCCACGAAACCACTTTTTTTTTCTTTCCTGCGCCTCCAGACTTATGATAGGATGGGCTGCCATGAAGGCCTCTGACATGGCCTGGTGACATTTTCCCCATAGTCTTGAGGATTAACATTAGGCTCCTTACCACTTATGCAAATTTTTGCAACCGGCTTGAATTTTTCCTCAGAAAATGGGTCTTTCTTTTCTACTGCATTGTCAGACTGCAAATTTTCTGAACTTTTTTGTTCTGTTTCCCTTTAAAAATGGAAGGCTTTTAACAGCATCCAAGTCGGCTTTTGAATGCTTTGCTGCTTAGAAATTTATTCCTCCAGATACCCTAAATGATCTCTCTTAAGTTCAGAATTTCACAAATTGGTAAAATACTGCCAATCTCTTTGCTAAAAGATAACAAGAATCACCTTTGCTCCACTTCCACAAGCCTCATCTCCATCTGAGACCACCTCATTCTGGACCTTATTGTTCATATCACTATCAGCATTATTGTCAAAGCCATTCAGCAAGATTCCAAACTTTCCCACATTTTCCTGTCTTCTTCTGAGCCCTCCAAACTGCTCCAACCTCTACCTGTTACCCAGTTCCAAAATGGCTTCCACATTTTCATGTACCTTTTCAGCAATGCCCCACTCTACTGGTACCAATTTACTGTATTAGTCAATTTTCACACTGGTGATACAGACATACCCTAGACTGGGGGAAAAAAGAGTTTTAAATGTATTTATAGTTCCACTTGGCTGGGGAGGCCTCAGAATCATGGCAGGAGGCAAAAGGTACTTCTATCATGGCAGAGGCAAGAGAAAATAAGAAAGAAGCAAAAGCGGAAACCCCAGATAAACCCATCAGATCTTGTGAGACTTACTCACTACCATGAGGACAGTATGGAGGAAACCGCCTGCATGATTAAAATTATCTCCCACCAGGTTCCTCCCACAGCACATGGGAATTATGGGAATACAATTCAAAATGAGATTTGGGTGGGGACACAGAGCCAAACCGTATCAGAGAGTGTCTATTTCTTCATGCCTCAAAGAGAGATGGGGCATGGAGAAGAGGGCCACCACCCTCCAGACCACATAATGGTAGATTCACGGACAGCTTGCAATGTGTGCCTAGAAAAGCTGCAGACACTCAACGCCAGCCCGTGAAAGCAGCCAAGAGGGAGGCTGCACCCTTCAAAGTGACAGGGGCAGAGCAGCCCAAGGCTGTGAGAACCCACCTCTTAAATCAGCATGACCTGGATGTAGACCTGGAGTCAAAGGAGATCATTTTGGATCTTTAAAATTTGACTGCCTCGTTGGAAACTTTTCTGTTTTTGAAAAACAGAAAAGTACAACAAATTTAAGTCATATATGAAGGATAATGAAATAGGCATTAAACATTAAGATAGTAAAGTAGTAAACATTTCACACACGAATATCAGAGTAAGTTTTTACAAATTAATAGACTTAAATAGAATATTAACGATTTTAACAGCAGACGGAACAAGAAGAAGGTACAGAAATTTTTTGGAATGTTTACTTAATGAAGTGTTCCTTAAAACTAATGCAAAATTCCAATTTATGAGTAACTGAAAGACTTGAAAAGAAAAAGGAAATGAATAGCTTCCTGAGGGTAAAAGGGCCCTGATTTGGCGGAAATGCATATATTGATAAATGGTGAGGGAGTTAGGAAAACAAGCCAGAAAGATAACTAATTATTTAAAAAAACAAGAGGAAGATAATAGGCAAAGGAAGAAGATATTTTAAAGTACTAAATTCATTAGTAATTGATAAGGAATGTGTGGAGATTTTGCTGGTGTTGGTAATGTGAAAAAACCTTAATACCACATGAAAAAAATACTTAAGATCCAAAATGATAGTGGGTATGAAAACACTCCAAAAACTATAAAGCATCATAGCAATGCAATATATGATTATTATGTTATGAATCCCACGATTAGATCACAAGTTATTTGAGAAATGATCTGTTAGTATACATCTGTGACAGAAAAATAATCATAATGGAAGATGTCATTTTACTGGTTGCCCAGTTTGTGTTATGAAGTGATTTGTTATTAACTGAGTAGTTTTCCAAGTAATTCTGCATGCCAGTGAGGAATAATTACTACTATCATTTTTTAGACTAAATAAAAACTAGTAAATTTTATCGTATGTTAATGAGATCGGACAAAAGCAGTACTCAGGAGCTGAGCAGTTAAAATAGCTTCTAAAAAATAAGCACTACAGTAGATAATAAATTTGATAATATTGTCCCATCTACTTACTATAAACATGTGTGGTGCAGGCTCTAAGTTTATGAATAATGACTTCATTTTGAAGTAATTAGGATTCAATGCCATTAACAGCAGGATGTCTGGATAATTATATTTTAGAATGAAATCTCTAAGAAAAGGCATTTCTGTTCTTATGACAATTACGTGTGTGATTAATGGTATAAATGACAATATCCAATATACATACAGAACAGCAAAAATTAACTGTATCTATCATGAGTGACAGTATGAAAATTAGATGAAATCAATAATCACAAGTAAGGGATGGCTTTGTTAATATTGTTGTGTTCTCCAAGGCAGAGCCAACTGAGGTAGCGGTGGGCGGGGGGGAGGGTACAGATGGGACTTCTGCCATTCTATCTAGAGTCTCAGTGAAGATAAATCAGTATATATCAATTATGTGCATTGTCTAAATGTTCCACAATCTCAAGGATGCTTGAGTGCCAAAGAAATATCTGAGGATCCAGTTGTGAAAATTGCCATAAGCAGCACTTTCAGCAGGAAGATTCAGTTTTAGGATTTTTTGTATTTTTAGAGTAATGTACCCAGGGACATCTCTCTGTGAAATGAGACAGTGGAACTGTTCTTAGGCAAAATGCACAGCCTCAGGGTTCTGCCTCAGGGATCAGGACATTCACCTCTGTAGTGAGAAACCTGCGGGACTCCAAAGCCAGTGAAATGCACTCAGTTTTTCTTTTTATCCTTTTTGACATATTTGGCTCTTCTTCACCCCTATCCTTCACAAATACACGTGTGCACACACAGGCACATAGAAATATTTGAGGGTTTTTCTGTTGTTGTTTAGTCTTACTTATTATAAGACTTTTTAAAGACTTTCATAAACTCTATTTTCATTTTTTAAAAAACTTTCCTTAGACGTATCTTGTAGCTATTTATTCTGCCTTGCAAGCCTCACATATATATCACACTATATCTAGACACTACACACATATCCATGTCTTTATACTAAGAACTTTTTCCGTTCTTATTTCTTTACCATGTTATGATTATTATCATTTCCCAGGGTCTTTAAAAATGGCTTAATGTTAAAAAGTGTAAAATACAGATAGAAAATAGTATATTACCATATTCTTTTTTTTTTTTTTTTTTACTTTAAGTTCTAGGGTACATGTGCACAACGTGCAGGTTTGTTATATATGTATACATGTGCCATGTTGGTGTGCTGCACCCATCAACTCGTCATTTACTTCAGGGATAACTCCCAATGCCATCCTTTCCCACTCTCCCCACCCCAAAATAGGCCCCGGTGTGTGATGTTCCCCATCCTGTGTCCAAGTGTTCTCATTGTTCAATTTCCACCTATGAGTGAGAACATGTGGTGTTTGGTTTTCTGTTCTTGCAATAGTTTGCTGAGAATGATGGTTTCCAGCTGCATCTGTGTCCCTACAAAAGACACGAACTCATCCTTTTTTATGGCTGTATAGTATTCCATGGTGTTTATGTGCCACATTTCTTAATCCAGTCTGTCACTGATGGACATTTGGGTTGATTCCAAGTCTTCACTATTGTAAATTGTGCTGCAATGAACATACATGTGCATGTGTCTTTATAGCAGCATGACTTACAATCCTTTGGGTATATCCCCAGTAATGGGATGGTGGGGCCAAATGGTATTTCTAGTTCTAGATCACACTGTTTTCCACAATGGTTGAACTAGTTTACAATCCCACCGACAGTGTAAAAGTGTTCCTATTTCTCTGCATCCTCTCCAGCACCTTTTGTTTCCTGATGTTTTAATGATTGCCATTCTAGCTGGTGTGAGATGGTATCTCATTGTGGTTTTGATTTGCATTTCTCTGATGGTGAGTGATGATGAGCATTTTTTCATGTGTCTGTTGGCTATATGAATATCTTCTTTTGAGAAGTGTCTGTTTATATCCTTTGCCCACTTTTTAATGGGGTCGTTTGTTTTTTTCTTGTAAATTTGATTGAGTTCTTTATAGGTTCTGGGTATTAGCCCATTGTCAGATGAGTATATTGCAAATATTTTCTCCCATTCTGTAGGTTGCCTGTTCATTCTGATGGTAGTTTCTTTTGCTGTGCAGAAGCTCTTTAGTTTAATTAGATCCCATTTGTCAATTTTGTCTTTTGTTGCCGTTGCTTTTGGTGTTTTAGACATGAAGTCCTTGTCCATGCCTATGTCCTGAATGGTATTACCTAGATTTTCTTCTAGGGTTTTTATGGTATGAGGTCTAACATTTAAGTCTCTAGTCCATCTTGAATTAATTTTCATTTAAGGAGTAAGGAAAAGATCCAGTTTCAGCTTTCTACTTATGGCTAGCCAATTTTCCCAACACCATTTATTAAATAGGGAATCCTTTCCCCATATCTTGTTTTTGTCAGGTTTGTCAAAGATCAGATGACTGTAGATGTGTGGTATTATTTCTGAGGACTCTATTCTGTTCCATTGATCTATATCTCTGTTTTGGTACCAGTACCATGCTGTTTTGGTTACTGTAGCCTTGTAGTATAGTTTGAAGTCAGGTAGCGTGATGCCTCCAGCTTTGTTCTTTTGACTTAGGATTGTCTTGGCAATGCCAGGTCTTTTTTGGTTCCATATGAATTTAAAGCAGTTTTTTCCTGTTCATCAGGGATATTGGTCTAAAATTCTCTTTTTCTTTTGTTGTATATCTGCCAGCCAGGCTTTGGTATCAGGATGATGTTGACCTCATAAAATGAGTTAGGGAGGATTCCCTCTTTTTCTATTGATTGGAATAGTTTCAGAAGGAATGGTATCAACTCCTTCTTGTACCTCTGGTAGAATTCAGCTGTGAATCCATCTGGTCCTAGACTCTTTTTGGTTGGTAGGCTATTAATTATTGCCTCCATTTCAGAGCCTGCTATTGGTCTATTCAGGGATTCAACTTCTTCCTGGTTTAGTCTTGGGAGAGTGTAAATGTCCAGGAAATTATCCATTTCTTCTAGATTTTCCAGTTTATTTGCGTAGAGGTGTTTATAGTATTCTCTGATGGTAGTTTGTATTTCTGTGGGGTTGGTAGTGATATCTCCTTTATCATTTTTTATTGCATCTATTTGATTCTTCTCTTTTTTCTTATTTATTAGTCTTGCTAGTGGTTTATCAATTTTGTTGATGTTTTCAAAAAATCAGCTCCTGGATTCATGGATTTTTTGGAGGGTTTTTTGTGTCTCTGTCTCCTTCAGTTCTGCTCTGATCTTAGTTATTTCTTGCCTTCTGCTAGCTTTTGAATGTGTTTGCTCTTGCCTCTCTAGTTCTTTTAATTGTGATGTTAGAGTGTCAATTTTAGATCTTTCCAGCTTTCTCTTGTGGGCATTTAGTGCTCTAAATTTCCCTCTACACACTGCTTTAAATGTGTCCCAGAGATTCTGGTATGTTGTATCTTTGTTCTCATTGGTTTCAAAGAACATCTTTATTTCTGCTTTCATTTCGTTATGTACCCAGTAGTCATTCAGGAGCAGGTTGTTCAGTTTCCATGTAGTTGAGCGGTTTTGATTGAGTTTCTTAGTCCTGAGTTCTAGTTTGATTGCACTGTGGTCTGAGAGACAGTTTGTTATAATTTGTGTTCTTTTACATTTGCTAAGGAGTGCTTTACTTCCAACTATGTGGTCAATTTTGGAAAAGTGCGATGTGGTGCTGAGAAGAATGTATGTTCTGTTGATTTGGGGTGGAGAGTTCTGTAGATGTCTATTAGGTCCGCTTGGTGCAGAGTTGAGTTCAATTCCTGGATATCCTTGTTAACTTTCTGTCTTGTTGATCTATCAAATGTTGACAGTGGGGTGTTAAAGTCTCCCATTCTTATTGTATGGGAGTCTAAGTCTCTTTGTAAGTCTCTAAGGATTTGCTTTATGAATCTGGGTGCTCCTATATTGGATGCATATATCTTTAGGATAGTTAGCTCTTCCTGATGAATTGATCCCTTTACCATTGTGTAATGGCCTTTTTTGTCTGTTTTGATCTTTGATGGTTTAAACTCTATCAGAGACTAGTATTGCAACCCCTGCTTTTTTCTGTTTTCCATTTGCTTGGTAGATCTTCCTCCATCCCTTTATTTTGAACCTGTGTGTGTCTCTGCATGTGAGATGGGTCCTCTGAATACAGCATACTGATGGGTCTTGACTCTTTATCCAATTTGCCAGTCTGTGTCTTTTAATTGAACCATTTTGTCCATTTACAGTTAAGGTTAATATTGTTATGTGTGAACTTGGTCCTGTCATTGTGATATTAGCTGGTTATTTTGCTCATTAGTTGATGCAGTTTCTTCCTAGCATCGATGGACTTTATATTTTGGCATGATTTTGCAATGGCTGGTACCTGTTGTTCCTTTCTATGTTTAGTGCTTCCTTCAGGATCTCTTGTAGGGCAGGCCTGGTGGTGACAAAATCTCTAAGCATATTCTTGGCTGTAAAGGATTTTATTTCTCCTTCTCTGATGAAACTTAGTTTGGCTGGATATGAAATTCTGGGCTGAAAATTCTTTTCTTTAAGAATGTTGAATATTGGCCCCCACTCTCTTCTGGCTTGTAGAGTTTCTGCCGAGAGATCTGCTGTTAGTCTGATGGGCTTCCCTTTGTGGGTAACCTGACCTTTCTCTCTGGCTGCCCTTAACACTTTTTCCTTCATTTCAACTTTAGTGAATCTGACAATTATGTGTCTTGGGGTTGCTCTTTTCGAGGAGCATCTTTGTGGCGTTCTCTGTTTTCTGAATTTGAATGTTGGCCTGCCTTACTAGGTTGGGGAAGTTCTCCTGGATGATATCCTGCGGAGTGTTTTCCAACTTGGTTCCATTTTCCCCCTCACTTTCAGGCACACCAATCAGACGTAGATTTGGTCTTTTCACATAATCCCACATTTCTTGGGGGCTTTGTTCATTTCTTTTTACTCTTTTTTCTCTATACGTCCCTTCTCGCTTCATTTCATTCATTTGATCTTCAATCGCTGATACTCTTTCTCCCAGTTGATCGAGTCAGTTACTGAAGCTTGTGCATTTGTCATGTAGTTTTCATATTACGGTTTTCGTATCTATCAGTTCTTTTAAGAACCCTCTACTTTGGCTATTCTAGTTAGCCATTTATCAAATCTTTTTTCAAGGTTTTTAGTTTCTTCACGCTGGTTACATAGTTCCCCCTTTAGCTCTGAGAAGTTTGATTGACTGAAGCCTTCTCTCAACTTGTCAAAGTCATTCTCCATCCAGCTTTGTTCCATTGCTGGCGATGAGCTGTGTTCCTTTGGAGGGGGAGATACACTCTGATTTTTTCAATTTCCAGCTTTTCTGCACTGCTTTTTCCCCATCTTTGTGGGTTTATCTACCTTTGGTCTTTGATGATAGTGACGCACTGATGTGGTTTTGGTGTGGGTGTCCTTTCTGTTTGTTAGTTTCCTTATAACAGTCAGGATGCTCAGCTGCCGGTCTGTTGGAGTTTGCTTGAGGTCCACTCCAGACCCTGTTTGCCTGGGTATCAGCAGTGGAGGCTGCAGAAGATAGAATATTGCTGAACAGAGAATGTTGCTGTCTGATTCTTTCTCTGGAAGCTTCATCTCAGGGGTGTACTCAGCTGTGTGAGGTGTTGGTCTGCACCTAGTGGGGGATGCCTCCCAGTTAGGCTACTCAGGGGTCAGGGACCCACTTGAGCAGGCAGTCTGTCCCTTCTCAGATCTTAACCTCCCTGCTGGGAGATCCACTGCTCTCTTCAAAGCTGTTAAACAGGGACATTTACCTCTGCCAAGGTTTCTGCTGCTTTTTGTTTAGCTATGCCCTGTCCCCGGAGGTGGAGTCTACAGAGGCAGGTAGGTACCTCCTTGAGCTGTGGTGGGTACACCCAATTCGAGCTTTCTGGCAGTTTGTTTACCTATTTAAGCCCCAGCAATGGTGGGCGCCCCTCCCCCAGCCTTGCTGCTGCCTTGCAGTTAGAACTCAGACTGCTGTGCTAGCAATGAGGGAGGCTTTGTGGGTGTGGGACCCTCCGGGCCAGGTGTGGGATATAATCTCCTGGTGTGCCGCTTGCTAAGACCTTTGGTAAAGCTCAGTATTAGGGTGAGAGTTACCTGATTTTCCAGGTGTTGTGTGTCTCAGTTTCCCTTGGCTAGAAAAGGGATTCCCTTCCCCCTTGTGCTTCCCAGATGAGGGGATGCCTCACCCTGCCTCAGCTCTTGCTGGTCGGGCTGCACCTGTGGACCAGCATGAACTGTCTGACATGACCCAGTGAGATGAACCTGGTACCTCAGTTGAAAATGCAGAAATCATCCGTCTTCTGTGTCATTCACACTGGGAGCTAGAGGCTGGAATTGTTTCTATTTGGCCATCTTGGGCACGCCAATTCTATTACCATATTCTTATTCTTCAGCTTAAATTACTCTGAATTCATTACATTCCCTACTAACCTTCCTCTGGATTATTTTGATGTCAAATCTAGGCTTTATATAATTTTACCCCTAAATGTAGTAGCATGTATCTTTAAAATATAAGAATCGTCATTTAAAACATAGTCATGGTATAATTATCTCACATATTCTGTTCAGTCAACCCCTGAATTTTCCATTCTGTTCTTAAACCAAATTTGCTACTTCATAGTTCTAACTGCATCATTAAACAAATAAACATATTTTTGCCCTCATCCTATTGTCCTTAAAATAAAATCCTTTTCTTAAATGATCACCTGTTTTGACTATTTGTTACTTAAACTTATGTTTTTGATAATCTCAAATTCTTCACTTTTCTTTGGGAAGCATCATTTTATTTTGCGGTAGAAAATAATGTAGAAAATGGCTAGAGAGAAGGAAAGTTGCACTTTACAAAGCAGAAGTAGCATGAGCAAAGAAACAGAAGCATATAAAGTGCATTTTGAGTTCAATTAAGTCCAGCAATTTCCATATGTCCAGAGCCCAGGGAGGCTGGTAGATATTAACAGAGGATAAGGATGTAAAAGAAAGCAGAATTCCAACCTGTGTGTCATGCATGCATGCTTCAGCTCTTTCTAAAAGGTTATAAAACTGAGGGATTTTTGTAGGAAGGTAACCTGATAAAAATAGAATTTTACCAAGACTCGTAAAAGACAATGTGGAAAATATATTTGCAACTGCACAAGTCAGCAGCCTATCCCAAGTCAGCAGCCTATCCCAACATTTAAAGTGAGAGGCACTAGGGACTTGGCAATACCATAGGCCATCCTAAGGCAATGACAATGAACAGGGGCAGATTTCAGATAGACGACACTGAAAGAAATTGATGGAATAAAAGAGGAGAAATCTTTGATGACTTTAGATTTGGTTTTACCTCAAGTTTGAACTAACTGAATAGATTTTGATGGAATTCAATGTAGGGAACATAGGAAAACAGATTAAGGTAGGGGTATTGGGAAAGGAGGCAAAGAAAGTTTGGGACTTTAGCTTGGGACATATTGAGCTGGGAGATCCTGTAGCATGTATTTAAGGTGAAATATGTAGTAGGCAGTTAAACTAATCCAGCATGGGATTGAAATCTGTACTGAGGAATTAGACCCAAGTTAATCCTGTTTAGTTGATGTGGAAGCCTTGAGAATGCACCTGGAAGAACAGTAGGAGGTCAGAATAGTAGAGATTTGAAGTCCATTGACCAGGCTGAGTCCATATCCACCAGGGAGGCTCCCTGCCAATGACTGAGTGCAAGAGTGCAGCAAGAACCAGATGGCAGACCTGCTCCTGCCAGCGCTGGAGCCCCTTTGTTGGACAAAGGACTCCCTTAAGGGCTTTGTCAAAACCTTCATCCCTAAGGACGTGTCAGTTTGGGAAGCTTCCATCCAAGGCTCTCTCCCAGCCTTCTCTGCTTTCTTATTACATGTTCCAACTCTTCCTGCACCCTCACATTTCCCCCTAAAAAATCTTTACTTATTTAAACTCATCTTGCTGGCATCTGTTTCTCAGAGGACTCTGACTAATGCAGTGGGTGATTGAACTTATAATGGTGTTGTAGAGCTTGTTAAAAAAACATTGACCGTCCCTTGTTCAGAGTTGGTCAATGCTTTTTAGGGATCAGCAGAAGAGGAACATTGTACTGAGGTTCTGAAATATGTAAGACCTAAAAGGAAAACCTTTAGTCTAGGCATTGCTTAACATAGACATAGAAGACCAAATCTTTAGCTTCGGATGATCCCACATCCTTGTATGGTCCCTTGGATGTGTGGCTAGTCCCATCATGTCTCTCACTTTAATTACCATTTTCCAGAAGTCAAAATACAAGCCATAAGAGGTGTCTTTTCCTAAAATGCTCTTATTTTAATATAAACCACCAATTCTTCCCTACCCACTAAATGATTTCAGCTGGGCCCTCTGGAACGACTACTGTTGGTTAAGTCAATCCCCTGATATGTTCATCTTGTTTGTCAAATGTTCCCTTTTGCTTTCTTCCTTAATGGAAAAATCTCAAAGGAAAGACGTCATAGCTCTTTAAGGTTAACATTTCTAATAAATACCACTGGCTATTATTGGTTAATGACCATTTATTCTGTGCTAGGTATTGTTACTTGTTTGGTATACTTTATTTTATATATTGATCTTTCAATAATCCAGTAAGATAATTAATGCATCCAACTTTAACAGATGGGTAAAACTTTCTAAAGCCTCTTGAATGGAAAGGAGCAGAGTCAAATGCAAATAAGCTGATTCAGGGCCAGGGATCTCTGAGCCCTTCACTACTCTTTCCATGTTCTCCAGCATTCCACATGCCACGGAGTCTGCAGAAGGGATTGGTATTTTGATGGTTCCGTGATTCTTCCTTCCTCTTGAGATTCTTTCTTTGAGATTCATCCCTCATCTACCAAACTTGGTTGAGAATTTTGGTTTCTTGTCCATGGGATCTGTGTCTCCTCATGTCCTACCAATTTCCTAGGGACAATGTGGCTTATTATTCACAACCTTGGTCTCAAGTTTTTGTGGCTTCTTGGAGCCAAACAATATTGAATTCAAATACCCCTTGGCAAAGAGTTCTAACAGACACACTCTGGATCTTTCCCTCACCTTAACTGCACTTGCTTTGGAAAAGTAAACCATATTCATTAATCATAATTATTGATATATCTTATTTTCTCATTCCTAACTTGCCTTCTGTTTGCATTCCTCTCAAGACCTTTAGAACATGGTTCATTCCATTCTTCCAGTCTAAGGCTGCTCTATTAGTTTTACTCTTGTTTCCAAGTAGATGTTTAGCTATTCTTCCTTTATATAACCACTCTTTAAGATGTTCATCTGTGTATAAAGTCTACCTGACTTAAAGGGCTAAGTCAAAATATCATCAACAGACATTGTTATTATTATTTTTTACAATCTGTTATTAGTGTCCTAGTAGAAGAGAGTGATATGAAACAAATGGTGTATCAAGAGTCACATTATCTGGTCAAACAACACTTCTTAATTTAACTATTCAAGACAGTGAAGGGAAGAGGGAAAATAAATTAATATATTCTAAATAGTTTCTAACACATTATTATTTCTAAATACAGTGAAATAATAATGACCAGCATTTCAACAGACTCACCAGGTTTTTATAAATTATAAAAGTTTTACCAGTAAAAATATGTTCCTATATACGTGCTATATACATATGTATGTGGTCCCGTGTCTATATACTATATTAGCTTATCTAATCTACAATCAGTTTGCCATGGATTAAGGTAATTATAATAGATTACAAAGATGTTCAGGTAAAAGCTCTGTGTTGAGAACCACTGGTTGTCATTAAGAAAAGCTAACTTGGCTTTTTTGCCAGGAGACTTTCTATTTTAAACACCAACTGGTATATTTGCCATAGTCCAGGGTCTGGCCT
The DNA here is from genome assembly GCF_009764315.1 of Trachypithecus francoisi. Classification (NCBI taxonomy): domain Eukaryota; kingdom Metazoa; phylum Chordata; class Mammalia; order Primates; family Cercopithecidae; genus Trachypithecus; species Trachypithecus francoisi. The sequence goes on along the minus strand of NW_022681460.1, from coordinate 15,211,914 downwards.
TCAGTTGTGTGTGTCAGTAAGTCTGATCTTTCAGCTTTTAGAGTATATCCATTTCACTGATAGATGCCCATTAACTAAGTTCATAGAGCTGATGCATAAAAGTTACTTTATTAATTAAAAATACCTTAATTGTAGTAAGTGAACAAGCCAATTATAATCATAATATTATATTCCATATTGCTAAACATAGAATGAAATAAAAAAAGATATTAGTGAAAGGATTTATTTAATAGCATCTGCTTATTGTATCTTAATGCATCTGCCTCCACAAAGGGCATCAGGAACTGAGTTGTTTGGTTCTTAGCCAAGACACTCTCTTCCCTGCAGTGTCTGAATGAGTACTATTAATGTTTCCCTCTGGGAATTCCTGGTTTCTACCTTTTTATTGCTGTTCAAACCTATCTCTTTCCCATCAAAGGAATTTTTCTTTAAACATGATAATATAACATAAATGTCAGTCACAGAATCCCTGCCCATGGAGATCTAGGTAAAACTGCCTTTTAAATTCCTAATTATAGAATTTCTTGGAATCCATAGCCTTTCCCAAGATTTCTGTATGTTCTTAGAGGATAGTTATTATTTTAGTTATTCCTCTGTCACTACATTCCTGCTTCTCCTTCATGCATTTATTCAGATGTGAGAGTCTCTCCTTTATAAATTTTTACATACATATACACATCTCTACTTACAGAAAACATTAATGATTACAGTAGGCAGATTTTGCCAATGCATTGTGTGTCAAAGGGAGGCGTCATACCAGTATGTTTGTTATGTGCTCCTTAAGTAAATCTCTAGGCTGGGCACAGTGGCTGACTTATGAACCACTTCTTCCCAGCACTTTGGGATGCTGGGGAGGGTGGATTGCCTTATCCCAGGAGTTCAAGACCAGAGTAGGCAACATGGTGAAACTCCATCTCTACAAAAAATATAAGGAGACCCATCTCACATGCAGAGACATACATAGGCTCAAAATAAAGGGATGGAGGAAGATCTACCAAGCAAATGGAGAACAAAAAAAAGCAGGGGTTGCAATCCTAGTCTCTGATAAAACAGACTTTAAACCATCAAAGATCAAAAGAGACAAAGAAGGCCATTACATCATGGTAAAGGGATCAATTCAACAGGAAGAGCTAACTCTCCTAAATATATATGCACCCAATACAGGAGCACCCAGATTCATAAAGCAAGTCCTTAGAGACCTACAAAGAGACTTAGACTCCCATACAATAATAATGGGAGACTTCAACACTCCACTGTCAACATTAGACAAATCAACGAGACAGAAAGTTAACAAGGATATCCAGGAATTGAACTCATATCTGCACCAAGCGGACCTAATAGACATCTATAGAACTCTCCACCCCAAATCAACAGAATATACATTCTTCTCAGCACCACATCGCACTTATTCCAAAATTGACCACATAATTGGAAGTAAAGCACTCCTCAGCAAATGTAAAAGAACAGAAATTATAACAAACTGTCTCTCAGACCACAGTGCAATCAAACTAGAACTCAGGACTAAGAAACTCAATCAAAACCGCTCAACTACATGGAAACTGAACAACCTGCTCCTGAATGACTACTGGGTACATAACGAAATGAAAGCAGAAATAAAGATGTTCTTTGAAACCAATGAGAACAAAGATACAACATACCAGAATCTCTGGGACACATTTAAAGCAGTGTGTAGAGGGAAATTTAGAGCACTAAATGCCCACAAGAGAAAGCAGGAGAGATCTAAAATTGACACTCTAACATCACAATTAAAAGAACTAGAGAGGCAAGAGCAAACACATTCAAAAGCTAGCAGAAGGCAAGAAATAACTAAGATCAGAGCAGAACTGAAGGAGATAGAGACACAAAAAACCCTCCAAAAAATCAATGAATCCAGGAGTTGGTTTTTTGAAAAGATCAACAAAATTGACAGACCACTAGCTAGACTAATAAAGAAGAAAAGAGAGAGGAATCAAATAGACGCAATAAAAAATGCTAAAGGGGATATCACCACCGACCCCACAGAAATACAAACTACCATCAGAGAATACTATAAACACCTCTACGCAAATCAACTAGAAAATCTAGAAGAAATGGATAATTTCCTGGACACTTACACTCTCCCAAGACTAAACTAGGAAGAAGTTGAATCCCTGAATAGACCAATAGCAGGCTCTGAAATTGAGGCAACAATTAATAGCCTACCCACCAAAAAAAGTCCAGGACCAGATGGATTCACAGCTGAATTCTACTAGAGGTACCAGGAGGAGCTGGTACCATTCCTTCTGAAACTATTTCAATCAATAGAAAAAGAGGGAATCCTCCCTAACTCTTTTTATGAGGCCAACATCATCCTGATACCAAAGCCTGGCAGAGACACAACAAAAAGAGAGAATTTTAGACCAATATCCCTGATGAACATCCATGCAAAAATCCTCAATAAAATACTGGCAAACCGGATTCAGCAGCACATCAAAAAGCTTATCCACCATGATCAAGTGGGCTTCATCCCTGGGATGCAAGGCTGGTTCAACATTCGCAAATCAATAAACGTAATCCAGCATATAAACAGAACCAAAGACAAGAACCACATGATTATCTCAATAGATGCAGAAAAGGCTTTTGACAAAATTCAACAGCCCTTTATGCTAAAAACGCTCAATAAATTTGGTATTGATGGAACGTACCTCAAAATAATAAGAGCTATTTATGACAAACCCACAGCTAATATCATACTGAATGGGCAAAAACTGGAAAAATTCCCTTTGAAAACTGGCACAAGACAGGGATGCCCTCTCTCACCACTCCTATTCAACATAGTGTTGGAAGTTCTGGCTAGGGCAATCAGGCAAGAGAAAGAAATCAAGGGTATCCAGTTAGGAAAAGAAGAAGTCAAATTGTCCCTGTTTGCAGATGACATGATTGTATATTTAGAAAACCCCATTGTCTCAGCCCAAAATCTGCTTAAGCTGATAAGCAACTTCAGCAAAGTCTCAGGATACAAAATTAATGTGCAAAAATCACAAGCATTCTTATACACCAGTAACAGACAAGCAGAGAGCCAAATCAGGAATCAACTTCCATTCACAATTGCTTCAAAGAGAATCAAATACCTAGGAATCCAGCTTACAAGGGATGTAAAGGACCTCTTCAAGGAGAACTACAAACCACTGCTCAGTGAAATCAAAGAGGACACAAACAAATGGAAGAACATACCATGCTCATGGATAGGAAGAATCAATATCGTGAAAATGGCCATACTGCCCAAGGTGATTTATAGATTCAATGCCATCCCCATCAAGCTACCAATGACTTTCTTCACAGAATTGGAAAAAACGGCTTTAAAGTTCATATGGAACCAAAAAAGAGCCTGCATTGCCAAGACAATCCTAAGTCAAAAGGACAAAGCTGGAGGCGTCACGCTACCTGACTTCAAACTATACTACAAGGCTACAGTAACCAAAACAGCATGGTACTGGTACCACAACAGAGATATAGACCAATGGAACAGAACAGAGTCCTCAGAAATAATACCACACATCTACAGCCATCTGATCTTTGACAAACCTGAGAGAAACAAGAAATGGGGAAAGGATTCCCTATTTAATAAATGGTGCTGGGAAAATTGGCTAGCCATAAGTAGAAAGCTGAAACTGGATCCTTTCCTTACCCCTTATACGAAAATTAATTCAAGATGGATTAGAGACTTAAATGTTAGACCTAATACCATAAAAACCCTAGAAGAAAATCTAGGTAGTACCATTCAGGACATAGGCATCGGCAAGGACTTCATGTCTAAAACACCAAAAGCAACGGCAGCAAAAGCAAAAATTGACACATGGGATCTAATTAAACTAAAGAGCTTTTGCACAGCCAAAGAAACTACCATCAGAGTGAACAGGCAACCTACAGAATGGGAAAAATTTTTGCAACCTACTCATCTGACAAAGGGCTAATATCCAGAATCTACCAAGAACTCAAACAAATATACAAGAAAAAAGCAAACAACCCCATCAAAAAGTGGGGAAAGGATATGAACAGACATTTCTCAAAAGAAGACATCCATACAGCCAACAGACACATGAAAAAATGCTCATCATCACTGGCCATCAGAGAAATGCAAATCAAAACCACAATGAGATACCATCTCACACCAGTTAGAATGGCAATCATTAAGAAGTCAGGAAACAACAGGTGTTGGAGAGGATGTGGAGAAATAGGAACACTTTTACACTGTTGGTGGGATTGTAAACTAGTTCAACCATTATGGAAAACAGTATGGCGATTCCTCAGGAATCTAGAACTAGATGTACCATATGACCCAGCCATCCCACTACTGGGTATATACCCAAAGGATTATAAATTACTCTACTACAAAGACACATGCACACGTATGTTTATTGCGGCACTATTCACAATAGCAAAGACTTGGAATCAACCCAAATGTCCATCTGTGACAGACTGGATTAAGAAAATGTGGCACATATACACCATGGAATACTATGCAGCCATCAAAAAGGATGAGTTTGCGTCCTTTGTAGGGACATGGATGCAGCTGGAAACCATCATTCTTAGCAAACTATCACAAGAAGAGAAAACCAAACACCGCATGTTCTCACTCATAGGTGGGAACTGAACAATGAGATCACTTGGACTCGGGAAGGGGAACATCACACACTGGGGCCTATCATGGGGAGGGGGGAGGAGGGAGGGATTGCATTGGGGAGTTATACATGATATAAACATCATGCACATGTACCCTAGAACTTAAAGTATAATAAAAAAATATATATATAAAAATTAGTCAGGCTTGGTAGCTCATTCTTATAGTCTCAACTACTTGGGAGGCTGAGGTGGAAGAATCACTTGAACTCGGGAGGCGGAGGTTACAGTGAGCTGAGATCTGGCACCACTGCATTCCAACCTGGGTGACAGAGTGAGACTCCATCTCATAAATAAATAAATAAATAAGTCTCTATTAGACACTCCTGTCTCCCTGAATTACTTTTAGTCACACTGTCATTATGGTTTTCTCTCTCGATCTTCCTCTGTAGGCAGGTCGACCTCATATCCTTCTAGTACCCCTCTTTCTTCTTTCTTCATGTACTATTACTCACCTCTCTTTTTCTACACAGTTCTCCATCTTCCAAATTCTTCTTTCTTTTTCCTGCAGAGGATAAATCTTGTATTTTATTTTTCTAAACTTGAGCTCTCCAAACTTCCAGGACGCCTGAAATATGAAAGTGTTCTTTATTTACAGGATTTCTCCTAATGAAGCGATTATATTTTTTAAATGACAATTTAAATAGTTACTCCTTATAGTGTCAAATCTTGAGGAACTGGGAACTTTTTGATTTTCAAGATGACATCATACCTCTGTTACGCATTAACCTTTTCAATTTACTTTCAGAGAGAAATATTATACCTAAGTTTTTGTTACACATTTTCCATTTACATCTGCGTATCACCCACAGTTTGAATCCTATTATCAAAACCTAAAAAAACATTGTCATCATTTTGACATCTGGAATTGTAAGCTATATTTATCCATTTGTATAACTATTTGGCCTCTATGGATGGGAATGTTGAATCTAATCAGAATAATTTAAAAATTCTAACTGTAGTACAAAGAATTTCAAAGTGCAGAAAACTTCATCCAAATCAATCAAAAGCCTTTTGAAGTTTTAATGCTTCAAGTTTTTGTTTTTTTTTTAAATTTCTAATGGTCTGAAAAAACCTTCAAATAAATATGCCCAGAGAGTCATCTTTAGTTAATTGATTTACAATTTAATGACTTCTAAAGGGTCATATTGCTTTATTCACAGCAACAATGTTACTTTCACTTAGTTGCATAATTTTTCTTAGTTGCTAGCTATTACCCAAGCTTTAAAATTATGATAATACTACTGCATAGAACATCTATTTAAATAATAGAAATGTAGAAGTTTCAAGAAGCCCTAAAGAGGTTTTCTTACTGCAACATAAGCTGGACAGGTCAGTATCTTAACTTCTTTTTGTTTTATTATTGTTTTCCTGAAGGTGTCTTGGGCTAAAAGCTATAAAACACTTAGGAATTCAGAGTTCTTAGTCTCACTCCTCTAACACTTGCTACCAAAACCCCACCAGCTAAAATCAATGTGTGTGTCCTGGTCCCTTTTTCATACTTGAAAGCCATGGTGGAATCTAAAACCACAGAGAAGAAGCAATGACATAGTGCAATCAATTTGTAAGTTATTAGAGAAAATGTTTTAATAATTCAGTATCTTTTGCTATAAATCCATAGACTATGTCTAGAGTAGGGACTATGTCATACGTTACTAGCTCAAGTCAGTCTTCCTGGGTTCAAATCCTACATTTGCTGTTTACCAACTGTTCAAATTGAGTTAACTAAGCAAAATCTTTTGTGTCTTAGTTTTTGCCCCTAAAATAGAGATAATTCTGATAACTACTTCATACATTCGTGATGAAGATGGAATGATCTAATGTATATAAAGAGCTTAGCAAAGTGCCTAGCATATAGTAAGCACTATACATATAGGAGCTACTATTTGTTTTTCAGTTGTCAATATAATAGGTGCTTATTGATGTCTGTTGCATGCATACTTTTAAAAATTACACACTTAAAAGATCTGAATACTCTATAGGGCACATTTCCACAATTCAGTAGAAGGAAGTTTACAGTTATGCAATAAACCAAACCAGGGAAGCCTGACTATACCTCAATACAGTAATCAATAATGCCTAAAACAAAGTTGCCAATAATTTAGGATTCCTGGTTTTCCTTATTTTCTATTATGATAAAAAATGAAGTAACCAAGAAAGCTAGTTCATTCTTTAGGAAGCAGTTCAGTAGAACATGCTATTAGCATAGGATTTAGCACCAGAAAGTACAAATAGAGTATATACATATTTTTGTGGTAGTGAAATAGGAGTCACTTATACATAGGGTGATAATATAATTTATTATTAGAAATGTGACAAATTGAATGAGTCACCCAGTATATTTCATTATGTACTTATTGATCAAGGTCTTGGACACTGTCAAACATTCATCCACCATATTTTTCCAATATTATAATAAGTTGGGTTCATAGGGAGGTATAATACTTCTATTTGTCTAAGTACAGGGAATTATCTGGGCATGAGAGGATAATGTATTCATTATTCCACTATGAGATACTAACTATAGGTGCTCTGAAAAGAGGTGATGTATTTCCAAAGGAAGCCTACCACTCTTAGGCCTTGAGAATGGTAAGTAATGTTATTATGCAAAACTTAGAATTTACACCTGATGCCTCAGAGCTGCAAACCCAGTATATATATATATATATATATATATATATCACCTGGTTAAATGGAATAATGGCACCTCAAGCTGTGCAGGAAAATGGTTTTCTCGAACCTCATTCTTGGGGGCTGTGGTTGTGGAACTTGATTTGGTTTTAGCAATTCACAGTCACTGTCTCCATAATTGGCAGCCCAAACTACTTATCAAAAGACAGGTTTTATGAGGAGACCATGGTGATAACCAACCCATGAATTGTGCTACAGACTTTTGGGGATTCTGGTTTTGGCTTATTCTCCAGGAAAAGAATACATAGAAGAGAGAAGATAATCATTGTACTTTAATAATTAAAGAAAAATAACATCTAGAGAGATTCATGAATTCATTCATATAGAGGTTATTGAAAAGATAACATTTTCCTTTTCTTTTGAAATCCTATTTTATATATATATGTATATATCTCTGTTTATACTTTACTGAAATATTTATAATTATATTATTTGTGTATAGTCACTAGTCTAGTAATAGGAATTTTATAGAAAATATAATCTAGTAATCTGTTACTATAAGAGAATAGGAAGCTCTTTGAGGGTAGGGGCTAGATAAATATATAAAAATAATCTTTTGTCCTAAGCATGGTGCTTATTTCATAGTAGGTGGTGAATATGTCTATTGATTAAATGAACAGATTTTACTAGCATCATTTTAGTAGTATGGGCTTATGAAATATGTACACTTCTCTGAAGGTATCCTGTCCTGTGAGCAAATTAGCTGTGGCATGCTTAGAGAGAAAGCAGTGATGGAGTGCAGCCTTCTTTGATCCCAGGTTTGTAAGGGTTATGAAGCAGGGATGCAGTGTGGGGAACACTGATGCCCTTCTAACAGTAGGCTGTGATGTATCTGAAAAGTTCATATCCTCACTCAATACTTTAGTCCAGGAAGTAAGACTTTTCTTACTTGTGAATTAGTTCTTCCTGTCATATTTTACTCTGTGTTCCAAAGTTTCCTAAATATTTCTCTATGAGCCCTCAAAAATCATTACACCTCCCATAGCATGATCTTCTTCTAGACTATAAACCCATTTTTAAGATATCTTCTTTCCTGATAATTAACTTATAAGGTTTAAATTCTATGATTAGGCTAGAAAGACTTCTTAGCGGTAAGCTATTTTTAAAAACACAAACAAATAATACCATTTTACTGAACACCAAAGTAATTCCAGGCGGTTATTTTCTGTACCTAAATTAACAAACAAGTGGAAGTTTATTCAGCAAAATATCAAATGAATCATTAGAGGCCAAATACATCTGTATTTAAAACTATTGAACTCAGTATAATAACAAAGTACTCTCTAAGTCAAGTCATAACTGAACACATACCTCATTTGGTCCAAGCTCCTAATAATTAGTGGGACTTAAATCTTCCTGGCATACTTCAGAATGTTTAATCACAAGCATCCAGTGTTTATAACACTTATTTTCATTCAGCCTCCGCCTCTTTGGTTTCATTAGCGTGCATTACTCTCCAGGAGATTTGGGCTGAGTTTATAGGAGCATTACCAAATGAGTTAGGATCAAAATATTTAATACATTCAATTACTGTTGCTTATACAGTCAGGTCACATGGTTGGGTCCTGAAAACACCTTTTCTTTAACATGCTGTGATGACATGGCTGTCCTGGAATTTTCTAAATTCATGCTGGATTGTGAAGTGATATTAAAAAGGGAAATATACTTAGCATGGAGAATAAAACTTAAAAGACAATTAGTAAATAATAGCTTAAGTTATATAGATGAATAAAATAAAGACCTAAATATTTAATATAAGGAAATAATATAAACACATGTATCTAGAATTCACTGTCTCTGTGTTGCACCATCTAGAGTTACGCAGGGAAGGACTGAACTCAGATGGCCCAGGTAAAGTCAGAGAGTAACTGAATGGCGTACTTTCCTCTCTCAGTTGACTTCTCCTTCACTCAGCACAAGTTCTCTGCCTTTCAATGCTTCTTTTTCGGGGTTCTGACTATCTCAAAATATAGACCGAGCATGCTGGATGCAAAAAAAATGAAGTTTGTAATGCTTCAAAATTCTAACCTTTTGAGCACCAATCTGTCCCTCAAAGGAAGTGCTCATTGAAGCATTCCCAATTTTAGATTTTCAGCTTAGGGATGTTGAACTGCTAAGTAACATGCTAATATTACAAAATCTGAAAAAAGTAGGAATCCAGAGTACTATTGGTTCCAAGCATTTTGGATAAGGAATATTTCCTCATTTTCCTCTACAGTTATCCTAGACCTTTCTCATCAATAATTACTTTTCTGGTCTCTTTTTAAATTTCAAGATCTGTTCATGTTAATTAACAAATTCATGGTCATGCATTTAATGTCATTCATTGATTCATACATTTGTCATTTCAGGCAACATAAATGCATAATAATAACAGCCATCAGAGGGTCAAAGTATTTTAAACCCAGTGAGACACTCTCAGTGGGTATTGCTGGCAACAACATAAATATAGGTAAGGGTTTTGGGAGGCAAACTTTTAGGAAGCTGGGAAATAATGTTCTAAATGCATATTTCTACTTGTAAATATCATAGGGCTGGCCGAGTGTGTGGGTGATGCCTGTAATCCCAGCACTTTGGGAGGCCAAGGCGGGTGGATCACCTGAGGCCAGGAGTTTGAGACTAGCCTGGCCAACATGGTGAAACCCTGTCTCTACTAAAAATACAAAAATTAGCTGGGCATGGTGGTAGGTACCTGTAATCCCAACTGCTTGGGAGGTTGAGGCAGGAGAATCGCTTGAACCTGGGAAGTGGAGGCTGCTGTGAGCTGAGATCGCGCCATCTCACTCCAGCCTGGGCAACAAGGGCAAAACTCCATCTCAAAACAAACAAACAAACAAACAAACAAACAAACAAAGGCTTGCCCATTATAAAAGAGGAAAAATTGTAATCAATTATTACATATACTCAAAGGAAAATTATTAAAATATAAAGAAGAAAAACCCAAAACTCTCAGAAAACTAGGAATCGAGGAGAGTATCCTCAACTTGTTAAAATATGTCTATTTTTAAAAAAACACTATAGCCACCATTATACTTAATGGTGAAATACTGAGTGATTTCTCCTTGAGACAAGGAACAAGGCAAATATTTTTATTCTCAACATTGCTATTTAACATAGCACTGAAATTTAGATACCAAGTTTTAGGGGAATCAATTCCAACAGTCTCTTGGTGCATGGGGACACTCAGGCTTTTTATGAAACCTTGTAGAGTGTTACGTCTTGGTTGTTAAGCCCATGGGATGTCTATTAGGAGCTTTAATCTGGTTTGCATAGGAGGAGACTGAAATTGAAGACGGTAGAATTCAGTTCCCAGGTACACAGTTGAGGTGAGCCATGGGTAATGTGCATTCCCTGAGCATGAAAACCCCAAGAATTCCCTCTTGATCAACTTTCCCCATTCCCGCTGGGTTAGTAGAAATCGTAGCTTGAAAGTTTATGTAATGAGATGGTGTAGCTTGATAGCTTACGTAATGAGATGGTGTACATGGCTTCTCTTTCCACCTTGCCTCTCTTTTGGTTTGGATTGATGCTGGCAGGGTAGGAAAACCTGAGCATTTACCTAAGGATCCCAGGGAAGGGCACATATAGTAGCTGAGAAATATGTACCTTGTTTCTATCAGAGCCACTTAGGTGCAATAATGTCATTCCCGTGTGTATATTAAAGTCTTAGGCCCCACCCCACAAAGCGATTCTAATTGTATTATCTTGGGTGGGGTCAGGAAATCATTTTTAGAAATGCCTCTGGTGATGAAAATCTAAAGCCAAGTTTGAGAACTATTACCCAACAACTACTGTAAGGTAGATGCCCTAATACCCAGGACTTAACAAAATTTGTCAAGGGGAAGCGTGCAGTTGAAGTTCACAGCCTTGAGACAATTGGCTTTGACAGTGCCATGAATGGACCAGGAGTTGTCACAGCTGTGAATCCACAAAGACAGAGACTGGCATGTAGAGGCCAAACTGCAGGAGGCACTTCATGGGTCAAGAGGATTGGAAGTCTTTTCTCCAATGTTCCCAAATTAAGGAAGATTCCTTCACATCCATTGCAATCCAGGAGGATGAGGAAATAAAAATACAGGAAAAACAGATAATTTGTTCTACAGAATTTGAATTACATCTGTCAGGACATAGTCAAAAAAAAAAATGGTAATGACTGTTTAATCTGTTTTTTTCTTAAAATGCTGGTTTTACCCAGTTTTGAAAGCCTCACTGGAAGCTGGTCTGTTCCCCTTCTACGATGGCTGCTTTTAAGTTTATACTCCAACCACTTCCCTTATGAACTCTCACACTCAGAGTTCATTATGCAAAACCCTAATTGCCTAGGTTCAGGTACCAGACAACTGGGGGCAGCCTCTGTGCTTTGGAGCTGGAGAATTAAAATTAGCCAGTGAATAGTCATCCCCAAGAAACCTAACCCCAACCCACTTGCCATACATAAGTTGCCACTGTCATCTCTGCTTGCTGTTACCCTGTCCCTGGATGCAAAATTCTGTGGCCTAATGTAGCAGACTTCTCTCCTTTGGAGTTCTAAATAACAAGGAGTTCTGCTTTGTGTGTGTGTGTGTGTGTGACATTGTGTTGTATCCTGCCATTTAAAAAATTTAAATTTTATAAAACATTATGTTATGTTTAATGGACCCAATTAAGCATTCATCACTTCCCCGTTTTCCTACTCTTCCCGCACTTCAATTTTCACAGGGAAAATTGAAGTTATGAGCAAAGATGCATTAAGTCACAAATAAAATGACTTATTTTCATGTTTAGGTGTGCACTGGATTTTTTAAATGAAGAAATCTATCATAATATTGTGACGAATTAAGCAAGGTCTGATCCTCTACTGTTTAGCAGCAGCTTTTAAATCAATACTTTATTTCTGGAAAACTTTACTCACTTACTTGTCACAGAGGAATCTTTTTGGGCAGAGGGTTTCAGAGGCAATAGGAAGGAGGGAGAAGACTCTGTTAGATGGAATTTGGATAGAAAAAAGCCTGAATGTTCTCTATAATAAACACATTCCTTCTAAGGCTGAGGAATATGACTGTCTCTCGTATGTGAATGCTGACCACATCCTTCCAGCTGTTCTTTTGTGACTTATTTTCTCCTTTATTTCCTCTTTGAAGTGTATACAGGAAGAAGTGAGGAGGGGAGAGCAGAAGAAAAGTGAAAAAAGCAGAGGCTAAAAACAGCACACAATCAAACATAAAAAGGGGTACCAGAAATATACAATCATGTCATCTGCAAACAGGGACAATTTGACTTCTTTTCCTAACTGGATACCCTTGATTTCTTTCTCTTGCCTGATTGCCCTAGCCAGAACTTCCAACACTATGTTGAATAGGAGCGTTGAGAGAGGGCATCCCTGTCTTGTGCCAGTTTTCAAAGGGAATTTTTCCAGTTTTTGCCCATTCAGTATGATATTAGCTGTGGGTTTGTCATAAATAGCTCTTATTATTTTGAGGTACGTTCCATCAATACCGAATTTATTGAGGGTTTTTAGCATGAAGGGCTGTTGAATTTTGTCAAAAGCCTTTTCTGCATCTATTGAGATAATCATGTGGTTCTTGTCTTTGGTTCTGTTTATATGCTGGATTACGTTTATTGATTTGCGAATGTTGAACCAGCCTTGCATCCCAGGGATGAAGCCCACTTGATCATGGTGGATAAGCTTTTTGATGTGCTGCTGAATCCGGTTTGCCAGTATTTTATTGAGGATTTTTGCATGGATGTTCATCAGGGATATTGGTCTAAAATGTTCTTTTTTTGTTGTGTCTCTGCCAGGCTTTGGTATCAGGATGATGTTGGCCTCATAAAATGAGTTAGGGAGGATTCCCTCTTTTTCAATTGATTGGAATAGTTTCAGAAGGACTGGTACCAGCTCCTCCTTGTACCTCTGGTAGAATTCAGCTGTGAATCCATCTGGTCCTGGACTTTTTTTGGTGGGTAGGCTATTAATTATTGCCTCAATTTCAGAGCCTGCTATTGGTCTATTTAGGGATTCAACTTCTTCCTGCTTTAGTCTTGGAAGAGTGTAAGGGTCCAGGAAATTATCCATTTCTTCTAGATTTTCTAGTTTATTTGCATAGAGGTGTTTATAGTATTCTCTGATGGTAGTTTGTATTTCTGTGGGGTCAGTGGTGATATCCCCTTTATCATTTTTTATTGCATCTATTTGATTCTTCTCTCTTTTCTTCTTTATTAGTCTAGCTAGCGGTCTGTCAATTTTGTTGATCTTTTCAAAAAACCAACTCCTGGATTCATTGATTTTTTGGAGGGTTTTTTGTGTCTCTATCTCCTTCAGTTCTGCTCTGATCTTCGTTATTTCTTGCCTTCTGCTAGCTTTTGAATGTGTTTGCTCTTGCTTCTCCAGATCTTTTAACTGTGATGTTAGAGTGTCAATTTTAGATCTTTCCAGCTTTCTCTTGTGGGCATTTAGTGCTCTAAATTTCCCTCTACACACTGCTTTAAATGTGTCCCAGAGATTCTGGTATGTTGTATCTTTGTTCTCATTGGTTTCAAAGAACATCTTTATTTCTGCCTTCATTTTGTTATGTACCCAGTAGTCATTCAGGAGCAGGTTGTTCAGTTTCCATGTAGTTGAGCAGTTTTGATTGAGTTTCTTACTCCAGAGTTCTAGTTTGATTGCACTGTGGTCTGAGAGACAATTTGTTATAATTTGTGTTCTTTTCCATTTGCTAAGGAGTGCTTTACTTCCAATTATTTGGTAAATTTTCGAATAAGTGCGATGTGGTGCTGAGAAGAATGTATATTCTGTTGATTTGGGGTGGAGAGTTCTATAGATGTCTATTAGGTCCGCTTGGTGCAGAGATGAGTTCATTTCCTGGATATCCTTGTTAACTTTCTGTCTCGTTGATCTGTCTAATGTTGACAGTGGAGTGTTGCAGTCTCCCATTATTATTGTATGGGAGTCTAAGTCTCTTTGTAGGTCTCTAAGGATTTGCTTTATGAATCTGGGTGCTCCTCTATTGGGTGCATATATATTTAGGATAGTTAGCTCTTCCTGTTGAATTGATCCCTTTACCATTATGTAATGGCCTTCTTTGTCTCTTTTGATCTTTGATGGTTTAAAGTCTATTTTATCAGAGACTAGGATTGCAACCCCTGCTTTTTTTTGTTCTCCATTTGCTTGGTAGATCTTCCTCCATCCCTTTATTTTGAGCCTATGTATGTCTCTGCATGTGAGATGGGTCTCCTGAATACAGCAGACTGATGGGTCTTGACTCTTTATCCAGTTTGTCAGTCTGTGTCTTTTAATTGGAGCATTTAGTCCATGTACATTTAAGGTTAATATTGTTATGTGTGAACTTGATCCTGCCATTGTGATATTAACTGGTTATTTTGCTCGTTATTTGATGCAGTTTCTTCCTAGCCTCGATGGTCTTTACATTTTGGCGTGTTTTTGCAATGGCTGGTACCGGTTGTTCCTTTCCATGTTCAGGGCTTCCTTCAGGGTCTCTTGTAAGGCAGGCCTGGTGGTGACAAAATCTCTAAGCATTTGCTTATCTGTAAATGATTTTATTTCTCCTTCACTTATGAAACTTAGTTTGGCTGGATATGAAATTCTGGGCTGAAAATTCTTTTCTTTAAGAATGTTGAATATTGGCCCCCACTCTCTTCTGGCTTGGAGAGTTTCTGCTGAGAGATCTGCTGTTATTCTGATGGGCTTCCCTTTGTGTGTAACCTGACCTTTCTCTCTGGCTGCCCTTAAGATTTTTTCCTTCATTTCAACTTTGGTGAATCTGACAATAATGTGTCTTGGAGTTGCTCTTCTCAAGGAGTATCTTTGTGGCATTCTCTGTATTTCCTGAATTTGAATGTTGGCCTGCCCTACTAGGTTGGGGAAGTTCTCCTGGATGATATCCTGAAGAGTGTTTTCCAACTTGGTTCCATTTTCCCCCTCACTTTCAGGCACCCCAGTCAGACGTAGATTTGGTCTTTTTACATAATCCCATACTTCTTGCAGGCTTTGTTCATTTCTTTTTCTTCTTTTTTCTTTTGGTTTCTCTTCTTGCTTCGTTTCATTCATTTGATCCTCAGTCGCTGATACTCTTTCTTCCAGTTGATCGAGTCGGTTCCTGAAGCTTGTGCATCTGTCACGTATTTTTTGTGTCATGGTTTTCATGTCTGTCATTTCGTTTATGACCTTCTCTGCATTAATTATTCTAGCTGCCAATTCTTCCACTCTTTTTTCAAGATTTTTGGTTTCTTTGCGCTGGGTACGTAATTCCTCCTTTAGCTCTGATAAGTTTGATGGACTGAAGCCTTCTTCTCTCATCTCATCAAAGTCATTCTCTGACCAGCTTCGATGCTGGCGATGAGCTGTGCTCCTTTGCAGGGGGAGATGCGCTCTTATTTTTTGAATTTCCAGCTTTTCTGCCCTGCTTTTTCCCCATCTTTGTGGTTTTATCTTCCTCTGGTCTTTGATGATGGTGACGTACTGATGGGGTTTTGGTATAGGTGTCCTTCCTGTTTGATAGTTTTCCTTCTAACAGTCAGGACCCTCAGCTGCAGGTCTGTTGGAGATTGCTTGAGGTCCACTCCAGACCCTGTTTGCCTGGGTATCAGCAGCAGAGGTTGCAGAAGATAGAATATTGCTGAACAGCGAGTGTACCTGTCTGATTCTTACTTTGGAAGCTTCCTCTCAGGGGTGTACTCCACCCTGTGAGGTTTGGGCTGTCAGACTGCCCCTAGTGGGGGATGTCTCCCAGTTAGGCTACTCAGGGGTCAGGGACCCACTTGAGCAGGCAGTCTGTCCGTTCTCAGATCTCAACCTCTGTGTTGGGAGATCCACTGCTCTCTTCAAAGCTGTCAGACAGAGTCGGGTTTCTGTTGCTTTTTTTGTTGTTGTTGTTGTTTAGCTGTGCCCTGTCCCCATAGGTGGAGTCTACAGAGACAGGCAGGTTTCCTTAAGCTGCTGTGAGCTCCACCCAGTTGGAGCTTCCCAGTGGCGTTGTTTACCTACTTAAGCCTCAGCAATGGAGCGTGTCCCTCCCCCAGCCTCGCTGTTGCCTTACGGTTAGATCGCAGACTGCTGTGCTAGCAATGAGGGAGGCTCCGTGGGCGTGGGACCCTCCCGGCCAGGTGTGAGATATAATCTCCTGGTGTGCCCGTTTGCTTAAAGCGCAGTATTGGGGTGGGAGTTACCCGATTTTCCAGGTGTTGTGTGTCTCAGTTCCCCTGGCTAGGAAAAGGGATTCCCTTCCCCCTTGCGCTTCCCAGGTGAGGCGATGCCTCGCCCTGCTTCAGCTCACGCTGGTCGGGCTGCAGCAGCTGACCAGCACTGATTGTCCAGCACTCCCTCGTGAGATGACCCCTGTACCTCAGTTAAAAATGCAGAAATCACCGGTCTTCTGTGTCGCTCGCGCTGGGAGTTGGAGACTGGAGCTGTTTTTATTTGGCCATCTTGCTCCGCCCCCTAGACAAACACTTTTACAATTAAAGCAACCATATTTTTTTCCTTCATTTTTATTTTAGGTTCAAGGGGTACATGTGTAGGTTTGCTACATCTGTAAATTACATGTCACTGAGGCTTGATGTCCGATGATCCTGTCACCCAGGCAGTGAGCATAGTACCTGATAGGTAGCTTTTCAACCCACACCCTTCTCCCACCCTCCCCACCCAGAGCAGTCCCCAGTGTCTACTCTTCCCATCTTTGTATCCATGTGTATTTAATGTTTAGTCCCACTAATAAGTTGGAACGTATGATTTTTTTTTTCTGTTTCTGCATTAATTCATTTAGGGTGATGGCCTCTAGCTACATCCATGTTGCTTCAAAGGACATGATTTCATTCTTTTTTATGGCTTCATAGTATTCTACAGTTTATGTGAATCACATTTTCTTTATCCAGTCCACCATCGATGGGCATCTTAGTTGATAGCATGTTTTTGCTATTGTGAATAGTGCTATGATGAACATATGTGTGCATATGTCTTTTTGGTAGAATGATTTATTTTTCTCTGCGTTCATGCCTAGTAGTGAGTTTTTGGAGTCAATGTTAGTTCTGTTTTAAATTCTTTGAAAAATCACTACACTGCTTTCCACAGAGGCTTAACTAATTTACCTTCCCACCAGTAACCTATAAGTGTCTTCCTTTCTCTGCAACCCCACCAGCATCTGTTGTTTTTTGACTTTTTAATAATCATCATTCTGACCAGTGTGAGATGGTATCTCATTGTGGTTTTGATTTCCATTTCTCTAATGGTTAGTAATAATAAACATTTAAAAAATATATTTGTTGGCCACATGTATGTTTTCTTTTGAGAAGTGTCTATGTCCTTTTCTCATTTTTAATGGGGTTGTTTGTTTTTTATTTGATGAATTGTTTAAGTTCTGATAGATTCTGGATATTAAACCTTTGTTGGATGCATAGTTTGTGAATATTTTCTCATATTCTGTTGATTGTTTCTTAGGCTGTGCAAAAACTCTTTAGTTGAATTAGGTCCCACTTGTCAATTTTGTTTTCGTCGCAGTTGCTTTTGAGATCTTAGTCATAAAGTCTTTGCCAAGGCTGATGTCCAGAACAGTATTTTGTAGGTTTTCTTCCAGAGTTTGTATTGTTGTAGGTCTTACACTTAAGTCTTTAATTCATCTTGAGTTAATTTATGAGTATGGTGTAAGAAAGTAGTCTAGTTTCAGTCTTCTGCATATGGCTAGCCAGTTATCCCAGCACCATTAATTGAATAGGGAGTCCTTTCCCCATTGTTTGTTATTGTCAGCTTTGTCAAAGATCCAGTGGTAGTGGATGTGTAGCGTTATTCTTGGTTCTCTATTAGGTTCTGTTGTTCTGTGTGTTTGTTATGGTATCATTAGGTCTGCTTTGTATCTGTTTTTGTATACTGTTTTGGTTAATGCAGCCTTGTTGTATAGTTTGAAGTTGGGCAGTGTGATGCCTCTGGCTTTGTTCTTTTTGCTTAGGATTGCCTTGTGACTTGCACTCTGTGTTGGTTTCATAGAAACTTCAGAATAGTTTTATTTTTCTATCTGTGAAAAATGACATTGGCAGTTTGATAGAAATAGCATTAAATCTGTGAATTTCTTTGAGCAGTATGGCCATTTTAACAACATTGATTCTTCCTGTCCATGAGTAGGGAATGTCTTTCCATTTGTTTGTGTTTTTTTCTTGTTTCTTTCAGCAGTGTTTTAAAATTCTCATCATACAGAGCTTTCGCCTCCTTTGTATGCTGTATTCCTAGGTATTTTATTATTTTTTTGGCTATTGTAAATGGGATTGCATTTTTGATGTGGCTGTCAGCTTGGACATTATTGTACAGAAGTGCTACTGATTTTTGTATATTGATTTTGTATTCTGAAACTTTACTGAAGTCACTTACCAGTTCTAGGAGCCTTCTAGCAGAGTCTTCGGGATAATCTAGGTATAGAATCCTATTGTCTGGGAAAAGAGATAGTTTGACTTCCTCTCTTTCTATTTGGATTCCTATTATTTCTTTCTTTTGCCTGATTGCTCTGACTGAGACTTCTAGTACTATGTTGAATAGATATGGTCAGAGTGGACAGAGTGGTTCCAGTTTCCAGCCTTTGCCCATTCAGTAAGATGTTGGCTGTGGGTTTGTCATAGATGGCTCTTATGATTTTGAGGTATGTTCTTTTGGTGCCTAATTTGTTGAGGGTTTTTAATATGAAGGGATGTTGAATGTTGTCAAAAGCCTTTTCTGCTTCTATTGATATAATTATGTTTTTTTGAAATTCCGCTTATTTGGTGAATCACATTTATTGATTTGCTTATATTGAACCAACCTTGCATCCCAGGAAGAAAGCCGACTTGATCATGATGAATTAACTTTTTTATGTGCTGCTGGATTCAGTTTGCTAGTATTTTGTTGATAATTTTTGCATCTATATTCATCAGGGATATTGGCCAGAAGTTTTCTCTCTTTGTTGTGTCTCTTTTGGGTTTCATTATGAGAATGATGCAGGCTTCATAGAAAGAGTTAGTGGGGTGAGGAGTCTCTTTTCTTCAGTTTTTGGAACAATTTCAGTAGGATGGGTACTAGCTTTTCTTTGTACATCAGACAGAATCAACTGTGAATTCATCTACTCCAGGGCGTTTTTTGTTGTTGTTGCTTTTATTACCTTTTGCCTGATTTTATTCTAAATTATGAAATTTTCATGTTGAGTTCTTAGGTATTTCCAGTTGCTATTGTGGGAGATTATATTCATGATGAGGTTTTCAGGAATATATTATAGTAGAAATTGAAAGGCTTCTTATTTGCAATAAATAATGACTTCTGTGTGCCAGTAAAGTCAATCATACTCCTAGATTCAGTCAAGGGAGATAATTCTTTTCATACTCTCTAAGATGGTATGAATGCCTATGGGTTCATTTATGATGATTTTGTACTATAGGGTTCACAAATATACATCTTAGGGACTGAGAAATCTTTCTCTTCAGTTTGCTGTCCAGTTGTGTATAGATATTTTCATTTCAATTTTTTTATTTTTGACTTTAAATGCAAGCAGAACTATATTCCAATTTGCTGTCACCTTGTGAAAATTGACTCTTCCCACTAACTTTCCACTTTCTGTCAGTATTAGTACCATTTAGCTGCCCAGTCTTAAAATTTAAAAAGCACATTTTATTTTTTCTCCTTAACTTTCCATAAGTAAATCTTCCCAAAAATCTTCTATTTAGTTTTCTTTCAATAAGTTCCACAGCTATATTTTCATTCTGTGGTGATAGACCTACTTCACAACGTTAGCAACTCCCATTTGAACTTCTACAATGACTTATTTAACTTTCTAGCCCCCAATTTCTTTATTTGACAATTTCCCCTAATACATCATTCTTTTTTATTTTTAGTATTTTTTAAATTTTAGATTATGGGGTTACATGTGTAGGTTTGTTACATGAATATACTGCAAAAGGCTGGGATTTGGGCTTCTATTGAACCCATCACCCAAATAGTAAACATAGTACACAACAGGTCTTTTTTCAGCTCTTACTCCCCTCCTCCCTCCTCTCTTTTTGAGTCCTCAGTGTCTATTGTTTTGATCTTTATGTCTGTGTGCACCTATTGTTTAGCTTCCACTTATAAGTGAGAACATGCAGTAATTGATTTTCTGTTTTTGAATAATTCAGTTATGATAATGGCCTCTTGCTGCATTCATGTTGCTGCAAAGAACATGATTTCCTTCTTTTTTATGGCTATGTAATATTCCATAGTGTATGTGTACTACATTTTCTTTATCCAATCCACCATTGTGGGCATCTAGGTTGATTTTATGACTTTGCTATTGTGAATAGTGATAACTATATGAGAGCAGGTGTGTTTTTGATATAATGATTTATTTTCCTTTGGGTAGATACCCAGTAATAGGATTGTTTGGTTCAGTGGTGGTTCCATTTTTAGCTCTTTGAGAAATCTCCAAACTGCTTTCCACTGGGGCTGAATTGATTTACATTCTCACCAACAGTGTATAAGCATTTGCCTTTCTCCACATCCTCCCCAACATCTGTTATTTTTTGACTTTTTAATAATAGCCATTGTAACTGGTGTGAGATGCTATCTCACTGTGGTTTTGATTTGCATTTCTCTAATGATTAGTGATGTTGAGCATTTTTCATATGTTTATTGGCTGCTTGTATGTCTTTTTTCCTTTTCTTTTTCTTTTTTTCTTTTTCTTTTTTTTTGAGATTGAGTCTTACTCTGTTGCCCAGGCTGGAGTGCAGTGGTACAATCTCAGCTCACTGCAACCTCCGCCTCCTGGGTTCAAGCAATTCTCCTGCCTCAGCCTCCTCCTGAGTAGCTGGAACTACAGGCGCATGCCACCATACCCAGCTAAGTTTTGTATTTTTAACAGAAACGGGAGTTCACTATATTGACCAGGCTGGTCTTGAACTCCTGACCTTGTGATCCGCCTGCCTTATTCTCTCAAAGTCTTTTTTTGGTAAGTATTTGTTCATTTTTTTTGCCTTTATTTTAATGAGATTATTTATTTCTTATTGATTTTTTTAGTGCCTTATAGGTTTTGGATATTAGCTTTTTGTCAGATGCATAGTTTGCAAATGTTTTCTCCCATTCTGTAAGTTGTCTGTTTGCTTTGTTGAGTGTTTCTTATGCTGCACAGAAATTCTTTACTTTAATTAAGTCCCAATTGTCAATTTTTGCATATACTTCTTTTGTTTTTGAAGTCTCAGTCAAATTATTTGCCAAGGCCAATTTCCAGAAGTTTTTAATAGGTTTCCTTCTAGTATTTTAATAGTTTGAAGACTTACATTTTAAGTTGTGAATCCATCTTGAGTTAATTTTTACGCATGGTGAGAGGTAGTGGTCCATTTTTATTCTTCTACATATGGCTAACCAATTTTCCCAGCACCACTTCTTGAATAGGGTGTTTTTCCCCAGTGTATATTTTTGTTGAATTTGTCGAAGATCAGTTGGCTGAAAATGTGTGGCTTTATTCTAGGTTCATCATTTTTTTTTCCATTGATTCATGCTAATACATCTCTTTCAAAAGTAATTATTTAATGGACACCACACTCCTTAGCCGCATGTTTATAGCTGTCTGCATCCTGAGCCTAATCTACCTGGTTCACTGCTTTCTCCGACTTCCCGGCCATGTGAATCTTTTGCTCTTACCAGATTGGTCTAGTTTTAGTCTCTCTGCACAGGGTTGTGAATACAGACTCTGAGCTATGCTCACACCATTTCCTCTGCCCAGAACATCCTCTCAATTTGTTGTGCATTCTGTTCTCACTTGAAGGTTCAGTTTAATGTGGCTGAAAATCCATTATTTTTATTTTTCAGGGAATCAAAGCTTGCTATTTGTTATGTGTATGGAAGGTAAAAGAATTGATATGTGGGGCATAGGAAATGGGATCTTGAACTTCAAACCTTCCTCTATGTAGTTGACTACTTGAAATACCAATAATCTACTAAGAATGAACAAAACATGTGGAATGGCTTCTGCCCGAGGATTGATCAGTTTAGGCTGTACTGACCTTGGAAACCCTAGTTTTATATTCATAATTTGGTAATAAATTGTTAATTGCTCTGTGTTGTTAGATTACTTCTTAAGCGTGCTTTCCTTGACTGTGCTACTACATTTTTGGCTCCTTTAGGGAGTAGAGCCCATATTCTCTACCTTCTTTCATCTCCTTTGTTTAGAACTATACTTTACACATAATATTATATGTTGTTATATGCTTAAAATATAATAATAATATTATATATAATAAAAACATCAACATATTATTAGGTACTCAGTTGGCATTGAATAAATAATAATATCAAAACCTATAAATTTCTACCATAATTGCTTTGTCATTATAAAATAACTTTGTTCTTTCTTAACCTGGCCTTACTTTTTTATTGTGATCTAAGAGGACTAGTCTGAATTTATTCAAACATGTCACACAAAATTTGAAAATGTATAGTCAAAATAATTTACTACATTCTTATGAGTATATGTTTAATGCAACACTTCATATGTTTTCTTCTCTGTGCATAGCATCAATTACAACTTTTAAAAAACTAATATAATTAATAAATGATTTCCAAGAGATAAAAGTGACAGTGACAGCCTAAAAATGACTAAAATCGTTTTTAGCCAAGTATTTTCCCAAGTTAATGCAAGTTGGTGTTTTTTTATACAGAGGGTGCCAGAGGATGCGTCTGGGTTCCTTTAGATGATTCCCAGATCTGACTCTGTTTTCAGTTATTTTCTGACTTAACAATGTCAGAGGGGACAGCCCCAGACATCATGTGTGAAACAAGCATCATCACTAACAAACGATTAACACGATTCAAATGATCAGGAAAGCATCTTCCATAGAACTCACTTTAATGGATTGAAAACTAATTTTGCAAGTGCTGCTTTTCTTACTGTTCACTTCAGGGGCAGAAGTTTCATGTACTGAATTACAAAATCCCAGTGATGTAGAAATGCAATAAGAGTATATACATGAAAACTGTGGGTTAGTGTAGCATGAAAAATACTTCCACACATAAACATTGGAGAAGATTTTTTAATAAACATATTATGTTTTAAACAGACATTTATAATTGAAGTTTTTAAAGAATAATTGAAAGTTATAAATATTTAAAGTTGCATGATCCAAAAATATATTTGAAATATATCTGATTATGATGTTGAGAGCCATTCCAGGATGGTAATAAGTATTTTTCAAAGATCTAAAATAAAATATTTCTTATATGCAAATACTTAATCTTCAATTTTTAAGCAGAAAGTCTAATTCAAAGAATCTTAGGTTATAATCATTTTGGATAAATCACTACAAAATTGCTTGCAATGGGATTTTTTCTTAACCAGCCAGCTTTAGTTTATTTACAGGTTGGGTGATAGATACAACACTGCATGACTCAGTTGCTCTGACAGAATTACCTGAAGGCAGATGGAAGCAACAGGTTTGAATTTAGGATGCATTTGGAAATTTCTTATAAATGTTGAGCTTCAAGTGTGTGGAATTCCCTTGATTTTCTACTTACAGATCATGGAAGATGGTTTTTCCATCAATTGCATGAATAAAATACTTGTACTTCAGTCATTTGGTATACAAACATTATGTTTGCGAATAAACTCAACAATTTGGTTGTTGGGAATTGTAGCTGTCTTCTGGTTTCCTGAAGCCTTGTTTCCATTGAGGTATTTATGAAGGCTATGCTCTAAATTTTGTTTGAAGAAAGCTACTAGAAACAACTTCTAAATTTGTTGTACTTTTGATATTCAGTACTTAAGTCTCCTAAATTAATACCACTTGAAATTTAAGAGCAATTGTTTCTGAAACACTTTGAATTCATTTAGAAACTGTATATATGTGCAGGTATACCTCAGAGATATTGTGGATTTAGTTCCAGACCACTGCAATAAAGTGAACATTGCAATAAAGCAAATCATATAACTTTTTTGGTTTTCAAGTACATACAGAAGTTTGTTTATCCTATACTAGACTCCATTCTATTAAGTGTGCAATAACGTTATGTCTAAAATTTAATGTACATACCTTAACAAAAAATACTTTATTGCTAAAATGCTAAGAAGCACCCGAGCCTTCAGAGTCATAGTTTTCAATTGTGATGACTGCTGGTTGATCAGGTTGTAGGTCTGTGCCAATTTCTTAAAATAAGACAACGATGAAGTGTACTACATTGATTAACTCTTCCTTTCATGACATATTTCTTTGTAGCATGTACTGCCATCATATAGCATTTATCCACAGTAAACTACTTTAAAAATTGGAGTCAGTCATCTCAAAGTCTGCTGCTGCCTTGTCAATTAAGTTTATAAAATATTTTCAATCATTTAAACAATGTTCACAGAACCTTCAGCAGGAGTAGATTCCATCTCAAGAAACCACTTTCTTTACTCAACTATAAAATGTAACTCCTTATCTATTTCAGTTTGATCATGAAATTGCAGCAATTTAGTCCCATATTCAGACTCCACTTCTAGTCTATTTCTCTTGCTATTTCCACCACATGGAGTCACTTCATCCACTAAAATCTTAAAGCCCTCGAAGTCATTCATTGGCATTGAAATCAACTTCTTCCAAACTTCTGTTAATGTTTATATGTTGACCTCTTCCCATGATTCACAAAAGTTTTTAATGGCAACTAGAATGGTGAATCCTTTCCACAAGATTTTCATTTTACTTTGCTCAGATCCAACAGAAAAATAATTATCTATGGTAGCTATATCCTTATGAAATATATTTTAAAATAATAAGACTTCAAAGTCAAGATCACTCCTTGAAACATGGGCTGCATAATGGATATTATGTTCACAGGGATGAAAATAACATTAATCTTCCTGGAAATCTCTTTCAGAGCTCTTGAGTGACTAGGTACATTGTCAATGAGCAGTAATATTTTGAAAGTAATATTTTTTTTCTCTTAAAAGTAGGTTGCAATAGCGGGCTCAGAAGATTTAGTACACCAGGCTGTAAAGAGATGTGCTGTCATCTAGGCCTTGTTGTTCCATTTATGCAGCATAGGCAGAGAAGGTGTAGCATAATTCTTTACTTTTTATTTTATTTATGTATTTATTTTTAGTTGTAGTAAAGACAATTTTTTGTTATGTTGCTTAGGCTGGTCTCAAACTCCTGGGCTCAAGTGATCCTCTTGCCGCAGCCTCCCAAAGTACTGGGATTACAGGCGTGAGGCACCACACCCAGCCTATGTAGCATAAGGGCCCTAGGATTTTTGGAATGGCAAATGAGCATTGGCTTCAACATAAAGTCAGCAGCTGCATTAGCCCCTAACAAAAGCGTTAGCTTATCTTTTGAAGCTTTGACTCCAGGTATTGACTTCTCTTCTTTAGCTATGACAGTCCTAGATGGCATCTTCTTCCAAGAGAAGGATGTTTAGTCTACATGGAAAATCTATTTAGTGTAGCCACCTTTATCAATGATATTAGCTTGATCTTCAGGATAACTTGCTGCAGCTTCTACATCAACACTTACTGTTTCAACTTGTACTTTTATGTTATGGGAATGACTTGTTTTCTTAAACTCTGAAACATGAGATAACCTCTGCTAGCTTCCAACTTTTCATCTGCAGCTTCCTCATCTCTCTAAGTCTTTACAGAATTGAGGTGTCAGGACCTTGCTCTGAATTAGGCTTTGGTTTAGTGGAATGTTGTTACTGGTTTGATCCTCTATCAAGACCACTCAGACTTTTTCCGTATTAGCAATATGGTTGTTTTGCTTTCTTGTCATTTGTGTGTTCACTGGAGTCGCACTTAAAATTTCTTTCAGGATCTTTCCTTTTTCATTCACATCTTGGCTAACTGGTATAAGACGCCAAGCTTTTGGCCTCTCTTGACTTTTTACATGCTTTTTCACTAAACTTAAATAATTTCTAACCTTTTTAAAAAGTGAGACGTGTGTGACTCTTTGACTTGAAAACTTGGAGACTATTGTCTGCTCATTAATTGTCCCAATTTCAATGTTGTTGTGTCTCAAGAAATAGAACAGCTTCAGGAGGAGGAAGACAAAGGAATAGCCAGTCATCTGAGTAGTCAGAACACACATATTGTCAATTATGTTTGCTGTCATATGGGCATGGTTTATGGTACCCCAAAACAGTTCCAATAATATCAGAGATCACTGATCACATATCATCATAACAGATACAGTATAAAAATAATAATGAAAAAGTTTGAAATATTCCAAGATACTAAAATGTGACACAGAAACATGAATGAAGCATATGTTGTTGGAAAAATGGTGTCCACAGCCTTGCTTACACATTTTTATTGTTTGAAGATTTGTGATTTTCCCCTTTTGTCATAAATGTCTACATCTATTTGTATATTTTTGATCATTGAAGTTTATTTTTACTTATCTTTCACCACATACATTTTTGTCATGAACCCCTACAATTATTTGTATGGTTTTTGGTCATTAAAGTTTATTTATACATATCTTTTATCACATACATTTTAAATATTTGTATCAGTTCCTTTGTGAACCATGTCGAAATACCAACAAACTAACAACCTCACTTACAAAATGGTCATAACAAATATAGGTACAGAAATTCCTAGAAGTTGAGACAGGGTGAAAAGGTCCTAGAAAATGAAGGTATGCTAGTTATATATAGATTTTGAGACCTTATACTATTTAAAATATTCATGTTAAAATTACACATATTAATTAAGAAAAAAAGTAAGGGTGTTTCCTAAAGTTCTAGGGTCTAAAGATGATGAGACCTCTAGGCTCCATACAATTAGAGACCTCAGTACGAGTTTGGAGAAAAACATTATAAATCACAAAGTAAGTTCATATTTGCAAGTAAATTTGGAATTTGAAAGTGAATCTGTAACTTTGCTGAAATGCAGGAAATAAAAACAAACAAAAATGCAAATATATCAACTAGCTACTCTCTAAATATTCATAATTCATTTTCTGCAGTGTTTTCAGAGGACAAGCAGCAACTTCATTTAACATGCTCACCTAGAGCTAACTAAAGTGTCGTAGAAGAGTCACAGACACAAAAGGACTTACGGAATAGATGTAATAAATTAAAATTGACTGTCTGCCTATTACCTATCACTGTGGGACTTTTATATTTCTTGGAAAATAATTCACAATAGAGACTTATTTATGAGCTCTTTTCTTGGAGATATAAAATGCTGCCCAATCTATATTTATGAAGGAATTGAATGGAAATATATAAAAAGAATAAAATGTCCCACAAAGTTTAAATATCTTTTGCAGTTGTAGAAAAGGCCTTTTACTATTGATATATCTGTTGACATGGTTGGAATACACAACTATTTGGAGATTAGCTCATTTTTCTCATAATATCATGGGGCTTCAAAACTGTCTTCCCTTGTTTTTTGGTATTAATGAAGCAAAATATTGCATTGGAAAATTTTGTGTCCTAGAAAAGACAAACTCTCCACACATATAAAATTTGAAATTGAAGACATCATATGCAGCTATCAACTGAGAATATTACTGCAGAAGCAATTGTTGTTATGACTGGGGGTATATTTTCTAAATTAAGGAGATGCAGGTCTGTAGGGGGAAGGATTCTGGAGAAGAGCTAGCACACAGAGAGTTCGTGTGAGGTGGAGTTGAAGAACAGGAACAGAGGAAACCAAAGCAGATGGGATATTGAGAACCATCTGGTCCTAAATGCTGGAGAAATTTTTTATAGCCTGATTATAAGACACAGGACACTTTTCAAATTTTATTTGAAATTATCTCTGTCTTTATAAACAAACCATAAAATTAGTAGGAAATGCACTTATCCTGCATCCAAATCACATAATGTTTCCTGTTTTATTAATAACCGATTGTACCAGTTAGGATTCAATCAGAGAAGCGGAACATGTGTGTGTGTGTGTGTGTGTGTGTATTTGTTATAGGGATTTGTCCTTATTAAATGATGGGGCCTGAGTAAGCAGCTCCTGTATGGCTGTTGTCTTGTGCCAGATGTTGGAGCTTTAATTCAGTTGGAGGACTGGCCGTTGCTTCATCAACAACATGAGCCACAGATAAGCAACAATGTGTATGAGCTCCAAAATGGTGGCTACTACACACCTGCCCTCCAAATATCCCACTGTAATTTCTCCAGAGGCCTACTCTAATCCAAAACATACACAAAAGGGCATTTGGGGTCAACCTAGCCAAACTGACCTGTTAGAAAGTCATCGCACCCTTTTAAGTGAGTTTATTCTAGAGAAGAAAATTTCTGAAAATTTTAAACAAACAAAAAATCCTTGAAGTAAGAAAAAAAAAAATGCTTCTGAATACAAGCAAGAGGAAACACAACCTTAGAACCAATAAGGCATAATATTAAATTGCATTAAATACCATAGTAAGCTTAAAGGTTATATTTTCCAAATGTTGCCTGTTAATGGGGCTGGTTTTATGGGCATATCACCAATGAAGTCACACAGGGCCCCACTCTCAGAACTGACCCCATGCTTTGAGTTTATTGCTCTATAATATAATCATTGTTATAAAATTTTTCATAATTGTATTTTCGAATTTGTGTTCTATAAGTGAAATCTGATTAGATGAAGGAGCATGTGCCAAGGGCTTGAGTTTCCTCAGGATGGGTTCTCTGTCACCTTCTACGCTGAGTGAGGGTTAGGACCTGGGTGTGCGAAGCATTAGGGTCCCAGTGTGAGATACTTGGTGTTTGTCAGCGTCTGCACTTTCCCTGAAAGAATCTCCATGCCCAAGGGTATGTGACATTGAACAAATATGTAAAATATTATATTTTGCATATATGCACATTTTATAATTTGTTTATATAAAGATGGATAAATAAACCTAAGCAAAAAATGCCGTGATAGGTTGGGAAAGGAACTGTGGAAGAAACATGAAAGCTTCTTCCTAATTTTGGAACAAGGGGCCTTGAATTTCATTTTAACAGACCCCATAAATTATCTAGACAACCCTGTCTGTTCAAACTACTCTTTATTTGTGAAAACTTTTATGTTGAAGAAAAATGTCAATTAGTATTGAAATGTTATGACTATAACTTCAGCATTTTCAGAGGTGACATTGCATAGCACACACTCTCAATTTTAGTCTAAAGATCACAATTTTGTTTTTTTAAATATATATACGCAATTCATTTGCATAAATTTTTCTTCTCTTTTGTATTACTAGATGATACCATTTAAGTGGTGCTTCTTTTTTTTTCTATTGTTTTCTTTCAGGTATTGTATACATACATGTATTCCCATTTCTTTTATGCTTCTTAAAAAATGATCACACACACACACACACACACACACACACATTTTTCTTTTGTAGAGGAGAAGCTTCTACTTAGACAGCTTCCTATATGCCTGCAAGCAAAGATGCTCCAAGGTCTTACAGGAAAGGTCAGATAATTATCCAGACACTTCTGTCAGTGACAAGGCTGTCCTTCTGCTATATGTCAGACTCTGTGTGTAGGAGTGACCAAACTGCTTTATTTACTTTAATATGTTCTGACCCTGCATTTACCATTTATTAGCCCCTCAAATTTGAAAGTCAGAGTGGTCTGAGTGCTCCTGTCCTTTAGACTTTGAAAGTCCAGACTGAAGAACATGACAGACTTCTTAAAGAAAAGGCTATTAGGCCATTATATTCATCACTTAAAATAGGGTTGGATGAGCATCGAGGAACATGGTTTATGGAGCAATCTCCCACTCTCTGAGAGATGAGGGAAGATGGCTAAGATGACCTGCTACTCTGGTCATTTTAGCAACCTTACTTTGCTGCAATAAGAGTTTGATTTGGATTTACTACCAAGGCACTTGCCAGATAAATGAAAAGTTGGCACCTATGATATGATTAAGACTTTTCATTATCTTTGCTGGGAAGCAAAAGAATCCAGTATGTTATGAAGAAGAAAAAAAACCAATTTTTTGAATACTCTTTGTTCCAAGACTTGACTGATTTAATATTTGAGAGGTCAGGATATAAGACACTATTCAAAACATGGGGAGAAAAAAGACAGACTTCCTGTCATTTAGGAGTTTACAACCTAGTGAAACAAGATTTATAATACAAGGTACTCTCTGTACAGATTAAAAAAAATTCTGTTCTATTAGAAGATGAAGGACATGAAATAGAAAAATGAATTATTGAAATATTCTACTTGATTGCCTTTTGCTCTCCCACTTCCCTGGCATTGAGAAAGAAGAAGAAACCTCTTTGATTCTCCTCTTACTTACTCCTGTGCTAATAGTAGCCTTGGGTAGCCACTGCCTCTGATAGTTTGGGGTTTTCTTTTATTCAATGAAGAAAAAAAATCATCAAAAGAGAATGTGCAAAGAAACAGAGAGGGCACACAGCCTGTGACCTGAGTTGCAAAAAATCAAACAAACTATATTTTTGTTTACTTTTAAAAGAAAGTACTATGTTAACTATATTACCATTAGGTTGATACTGTGCATGTCACTTTTTAGAAAGTGTAATGTACTCTTGGGGCTTAGGAATTGGTTTGTATCAATTTTTTAAAAAGGAGCTATCTGCTTATTATTTCCTGAAGTTTTATATTTATATTTTTAACTCCTAGATGCAACATTAATAACTTTTTCAAATTTAAATTTTTATCCTTCATGGTGCCTAGTATATTGCCTATACACAGTTGCCAGTTGCTCTGGTTATCCATATGATTTAGCAAAGCATTTCAAACTCAGTAGTGTAAAGTGACAACTATTTCATTGTACTCACGTATTCTACGGCCAGCATAGCGAGGGTGGCTTATCTCTGCTGCATGTTGTCCAGGGCCTCAGCTTGGAAGATTCTCATGGCTGAGGGTGACAGGAATGACTGAGGATTGAAATCATCTCGGGTGTCTGCACTCAAATGCTTGGAATCTGAGGTAGGTTAACTCAAGTTATGAATTTAGCTGCAACTGCTGACCTAAGCCCCTGCTTAGTCTCTCCTTTGGCTTCTCACAGCAGGGCACCTGTGACGGGAGAGCATCCTGAGAGTGAGTGGTCAAATGACCAAGGGGAACGGTCATGTGTTTTTCTGACCTACATTCAGAAGTCAGGAAGTGTCACTGCCACTGAATTCTATTGGTTACAATTGAATCACCAAGGGAAACCCAGATTCAAAGAGAAGGAAATTAGACCCCTCCCCTTGATGGGGAAATAACAAAGTCACATGGCAAAGTGGATACTGGAAGATGTTGTTGCATTCATTTTTATAGAACACAATCTGCAATAATGTGCAACAAATAGTTGAATAACTTAATCTAGTTGAATCCTGAAGCAAAGGAGATGCATTCTAAGTTTCCATGATGCTTTAACATAGTAAGGACATATCAAACTTTGGACTTAGGTTTGTGGTTTCTTCATTTTTCTTTGGTTGGTGGTTGTGATGCTTAATTTTATGTGTCAGTTTGGCTGAGACACAGCCACATATTGTGGTCAAACATATTATGGATGTTTTATTGAGGGTGTGTTTGGATGAGATTAACATTTTAATCACTGGACTTTGAGTAAAGCAAAGTCAAGTGAAGTCCACCCATAGGTTTTAGACTTACCAGCCTCCCTAATCACCTGAGCCAACTCCTTAAAATAGATGTCTTTACACACACACACACACACACACACACACACACACACCCCCTATCGGTTCTGTTTCTCTGAAGAACTCTGACTGATACAGTGGTGTTCTATGGGCTAGAGAGAATAGAATGGCAGACTAGAAACAATTGAACAGGATTTTCCATGGTATTTTGGGCTCAGGACCCTAAATTTTCCCAAGCTATTATTCTTCTTGCTATTGCTTCCAAAATTGGAGTAATATTTGATCCAAATTAAAAATAGACTTTGCTTAGTACCTTTCTGCTTCAATAATCCAGGAATATAATGATGTGTCTGTAGATAATATGGCAATATTTTCTATCTGGTTAACTTTATAATAGACCATAATTAAAAATTAGCTTTTAATACTGCCCTCCTCTGAAAAGCAAGTCAATCAAATATTCTTGGGCATCTCCCACGCCCTCCAATCAGCTATTAAGTATTTGAGAACTGACTTTAGTATCAGTCAATTACTGATGACACAGACATTTATAACAGTACAAATGATTTTCATTCTGGGGCTTAGTCAGTATCTAAACTCTGAGGTTACCTTGTAATTCTATTTAAAAAACATATCTTCTTATAAAAATATCTTCTGGCTTCTTGTCTAGCCTTTCTTTTAATTTTCATTTTGCCAGTGTCAATAGCAGATTTTTAACAACAAACACATATACCTGGTGTCATTTTCAAGTTTGTTTTCTTCTTAGTCTCTGATTTCCACTGTACCTTAATTTCTTTCACTTTGGTCTGTGAAACTATATTTAAAAATATGTAGACAGGAGATCTTCAACACTATCCTGGCCATGTTACTGTCAGATATTAGTAATAAATCCATACTTTCTCCAGCTGAACTTTGGTAAGGACTTAAAATTCTGCTCCATGAACAGCGTCGGAGGCCACAATTAATTGATGAGCTGATATGGAAGATGAAATTTGTTTGCTGTTTCTGCTCTTGGGGCTGTTTTCCTTCAACATTCTGAATGACCATCTTTATTGGATCTCTGGACTATGGAACAAGTATGCATTAGATACTTATTTTAGTTTTGTTGATAGTGATTCACTTCTTTTTCTAAGTATAAACATTTTTAAATATTTGTTTAAATAACATCTAAGAAAAGAATTTAGCATGCATAAACAGCAATCATGGTTACCCAGAGACTTCTTTCAGAGCTACCCACAAAGATTAAGGACATGTGGTAGTGCTAACTCAGTACTTTCGATAAATTGGCTCATATTATTTTAGAATTTATTGTAATATTTTAGTGGTGTTTTTTTTTTTTTTTTTTGAGGCGGAGTCTCGCTCTGTCGCCCAGACTGGAGTGCAGTGGCGCAATCTCGGCTCACTGCAAGCTCCGCCTCCCGGGTTCACGCCATTCTCCTGCCTCAGCCTCCCGAGTAGCTGGGACTACAGGCGCCCGCCACCTCGCCCGGCTAGTTTTTTGTATTTTTAGTAGAGACGGGGTTTCACCATGTTAGCCAGGATGGTCTCGATCTCCTGACCTCGTGATCCGCCCGTCTCGGCCTCCCAAAGTGCTGGGATTACAGGCTTGAGCCACCGCGCCTGGCCAGTGGTTTTTTTCTGTTGTTAATTGAGAAGTATATGGTAGTAGAAATTTGGATTTAAAAATTCTTCCACAGATACAAATGCTCCACCATAACCCAAGGAAATTTTAATATTGGCTATTCTTCTGCTACAGGTAACACATGGGTGGTGGCAAGCAAACTGTCAGTATTCAAGCTTGTGCACAGCAGTTTGTGCTTAATACAATTTTTTGTATTCTTACTTTGCACTTCAATCTTTGAGTTATGCAGAAAATGTTATGAAACTTTCTATAGATGGAAGAAAATAAAAACCTGTTGAGTGCTAAAGTAAATTAAATAGACAAATGGAAATCCCGCAGCAGATCCAAATTTCTCTATGTGGCTTTACAAGTTGTTATGTATCACTTTTTGAGGCACAGGTTTTCAGTAGAGTAGTAGTGCACAGGGCTGAAATATTTTTCACTATTCTGTGCTGTAATTCTCTTTATATTCTTTAGAACTAATACAAACAACTGCAGAAGTTTTCACACACAACCTTCCATCTTTCAATAGCTCCAGCTGGCAGAAATACCCAGCTTTTCGTGGGTGTGAAAGGAATTGATTTATACACACAGCTGGATATCTCCCAGTGTATTTTCCCAGCCAGCACCATACATAGTGTTGCAAATGAGCTGTACTGTAAGGCTTTTATCTGATATTTACTAAGTTACACACACTAAGCACTCTCAGAAGCACAGGTTAAGAGTGGGTATCACGTTAATCAATTCATGGCAGAAAGAAAGAAATGACTGTCACATTGTGAAGGATGGAGATTGAGTAATGGTTAGCAAGAACTTAGGAGAATGTAGCTAAGCTTCACAGGTCCTGCAGAAGATGGAAAACAATGGATACAAGGAAAATTATGCTTTCCCAGAGCAGATTCAGAATTTAGGGAAATTAAAAGGACTGGAGTAGAGGCAATAGAAGAAGGTGGCTGGCTGCAAATAAAACCTGTTCTCTTTTGTTAGCACGCAAATCTCACTTGTGAATTATTGGGGATAAAATGAACAAAGTTTATATCATCTGTAGAAGCGTTCTGTTTTCTTCAGTGTAATAATATAACAAAGCAGCCTGGTTATTTATTTGAAAAATATGAAATGTTTAACAACATGTGTCCTAGCTTAATTTTCTTTTTTAAAAACTTAATTTAATTGTAATTTAAGTTCTAGGATACATGTGCAGGACGTGCAGATTTGTTACATAAGTAAACATGTTCCATTGTTGTTTGCTGCACCTATCAACCCATCAGTTAGGTAGTAAGTCCCACAGGCATTAGCTATTTATCCTGATGCTCTTGCTTCCTCCACCCCCATGACAGGGCCCAGTGTGTGTTGTTCCCCTTCCTGTGTCCATATGTTCTCACTGTTCAGCTCCCACTTATATGTGGGAACATGAACATGTTGTATTTGGTTTTCTGTTCCTGCATTAGTTTGCTGAGGATAAGGGCTTCCAGCTCCATCCATGTCCCTGCAAAGGACATGATCTCATTCCTTTTTATGACTGCATGGTATTCCATGGTGTATACATACCACATTTTCTTTATCCATTCTATCATTTATGGGCACTTGCATTGATTCCATGTCATCTTTGCTATTGTGAATAGTGCTGCAATGAATATACATATGCACGTATCTTTATAATAGGATGAATTATATTCCTTTGAGTATATATCCAGTAATGGGATTGATGGGCCAAATGATATTTCTGGTTCTAGGTGTTTAAGGTATCATGAAACTGTCTCGCACAATAGTTGAACTAATATACATTCCCACCAACAGTGTAAAAGTGTTCCTATCTCTCTGCAGCCTTGCCAGCATCTGCTGTTTCTCTACTTTTTAATAATCACCATTCTGACTGGCATGGGATGGTATCTTATTCTGGTCTTGCTTTGCATTTCTCTAATAATCAGTTATGTTGAGCTTTTCTTCATATGTTTCTTGGCTGCATAAATGTCTTCTGTTGAGAAGTGTCCATGTCCCTTGCCCACTTTTTAATGGGGTTGCTTGTTTATTCTTGAAAATTTGTTTAAGTTCCTTGTAGATTCTGCATAATAGACCTTTGTCCGATGGATACATTGCAAAAATTTTCTCCTATTCTGTAGATTGTCTGTTCCCTCTGACAATAGTTTCTTTTTCTTTGCAGAAGCTCTTCAGTTTAATTATATCCCATTTGTCAATTTTTGCTTTTGTTGCAATTGCTTGTGATGTTTTTGTCATGAAATCTTTGCCCATAACAATGTCCTATATGGTATTGCCTAGATTTTCTTCCAGGGTTTTTATAGTTTTGGGTTTTACATTTAAGTATTTAATCCATCTTGAGTTAATTTTTGTACAAGGTGTAAGGAAGGGGTCCTGTTTCAATTTTCTGGATATGGTTAGCCAGTTTCCTAGCACGATTTATTAAACAGGGGATCCTTTCCCCATTGCTTGTTTTTGTTCAGTTTGTCAAAGATCAGATGACTGTAGATGTGCAGTCTTATTTCTGAAATCTTTATTCTGTTCCATTGGTCTATGTGTCTGTTCTTGTGCCAGTAGCATGCCATTTTGGTTATTGTAGCCTTGTAGTATAGCTTGAAGTTGGGTAGTGTGATGCCTCCAGCTTTGTTCTTTTTGCTTAGGATTGTCTTGGCTATGTGGGCTGTTTTCTGGTTCCATATGAATTTTAAACTAGTTTTTTTCTAATTCTCTGAAGAATGTCAATGGTAGTTTAATGGGAATAGCATTGAATCTATAAATTACTTCAGGTAGTATGTACATTTTCACAATATGTTTCTTCCTATGCATGAACATGAAATGTTTTTCCATTTGTTTGTGTCCTCTCTGATTTTCTTGAGCGGTGGTTTGTAGTTCTCCTTGAAGAGCTCCTTCACTTCCCTTGTTAGCTGTGTTCCTAGGTATTTTATTCTCTTTGGAGCAATTGTGAATAGCAATTCTCTGTGTAGCATTCATGATTTAGCTCTCTGCTTGTCTGTTGTTGGTGTAGAGGAATGTTTGTGATATTCGCATATTGATTTTGTATTCTGAGACTCTGTTGAAGTTGCTTATCAGCTTAAGAAGCTTTTGGGCTGAGACAATGGGGTTTTCTAGATATAGAATCATGTTGTCTGCAAACAGAGAAAGTTTAACTTCCTATCTTCCTATTTGAATATGCTTTATTTCTTCCTTTTGCCTGATTGCCTTGCCCAGAACTTCCAATACTATGTTGAATAGGAGTGGTGAGAGAGGGCATCCTTGTCTTGTGCCAGGTTTCAAGGGAAGTGCTTCCAGTTTTTGCCCATTCAGTATGCTATTGGCGGTGGGTTAGTTATATATGGCTCTTATTATTGTGAAGTATGTTCCTTCAATGCCTAGTTTCTTGAGAGTTTTTAACATGAAGGAATATTGAATTTTATCGAAGGCCTTTTCTGTGTCTATTGAGATAATTATGTGGTTTTTGTCTTTAGTTCTGTTTATATGATGAACTATATTTATTGATTTGCATATGTTTAACCAGCCTTGCATCCTGGGGATGAAGCTGACTTAATCATGGTGGATAAGCTTTTTGCTGTGCTGCTGAATTCGGTTTGCCAGTATTTTATTGAGGAGTTTTGCATTGATATTCATCAGGGATATTGGCCTGAAGTTTTTATTTTTTTCTTGTTGTGGTATTTCTGCCAGGTTTTGTTAGTAGGATGATGCTGGCCTCATAAAATGAGTTAGGGAGAATTCCCTCCTTTTCAATTGTTTGGAATAATTTCAGAAGAAATGGTACTGGCTCCTCTTTGTACCTCTTGTAGAATTCAGCTATAAATCCATCTGGTCCTGGACTTCTTTTTGGTTGGTGGGCTATTTATTATTGCCTCAATTTCAGAACTCATTGGTCTATTCAGGGATTCAACTTTGTGGTTCAGTCTTGGGAGGATGTATTTGTCCAGGAATTTATCCATTTCTTCTCGATTTTCTAATTTATTTGCATAGAGTTGCTTATAGTATTCTCAACTGGTTGTTTGCATTTCTTTGGGGTCAGTGTTGATATCCCTTTATCATTTTTATTGTGTCTATTTGATTCTTTTTTTGTTTTTATTAATCTAGCTAGCAGTCTATCTATTTTATTAATTTTTTTCTAAAAAACAAACAGCTCCTAGATTCACTGATTTTCTGAAAGGTTGTTCATGTCTCTATCTCCTTCGGTTCCACCTTGATCTTGGTTATTTTTTTTCTTCTGCCAGCTTTGGGGATTTTTGCTCTTGGTTCTCTAGTTCTTTTAGTTGTCATGTTAGGGTGTTGATTTGAGATCTTTCTAGCTTTTTGATATGGGCATTTGGTGCTAACAATTTCCCTCTTAATGCTGCTTTTTCTGAGTCCCAGAGATTCCGATATGTTGTCTCTTTGTTTGTATTGGTTTCGAAGAGACTATTGATTTCTCCCTTAATTTCATATTTACCTAGGAGTAATTCGGGAGCAGGTTGTGCAATTTTCATGCAATTGTGTGGTTTTGAGTGAGTTTCTTAACTTTGAGTTCTAATTTGTGCTGTGGTCTGAGAGACTATCTGTTATGATTTCAGTTCTTTTGCATTTACTGAGGAGCGTTTTACTTCCAATTATGTGGTCGATTTTAGAATAAGTGCCATTTGGCACTGAGAAGAATGTATATTTTGTTGATTTGGGGTGGAGAGTTCTGTAGATGCCTATCAGGTCGACTTGATTCAGAGCTGAGTTCAAGTCCTGAATATCTTTCTTAATTTTTTGTCTTGATGATTTAATATTGACAATGGGGTATTAAAGTCTCCCAGTATTGTTGTGTGGGAGCCTAAGTCTCTGTGTAGGCCTCTAAAAACTTTTTAAAATGAATCTGGGTGCTCCTATATTGGGTGCATATATATTTAGGATAGTGAGCTCTTCTTGTTGAATTGATCCCTTTACCATATTTAAGACTCTTCTTTGTCTTTTCTGATCTTTGTTGGTTTAAAGTCTGCTTTGTCAGAAAGTCAGATTGCAACCCGTTTTTTATCTGCCTTCCGTTTGCTTGGTAATTTTTCCTTCATCCCTTTATTTTGAGCCTATGTCTGTATTTGCACATAAGATGGGTCTCTTGAGTATAGCACACCGAAGAGTTTTGACTCTTTTTCAAGCTTGTCATTCTGTATCTTAATTGGGGCATTTAATCCATTAACATTTAAGGTTAATATTGTTATGTGTGAATTTGATCCTGAAGCCAGGATTCTGGCTGGTTATTTTGCAGATTTGTTGATGTATTTGCTTCATAGTGACATTGGTCTTTCTACTTCAGTGTGTTTTTGCAGTGGCTGATGACAGTTTGTTCTTCCTCCCCTCCCCCAGTATTAATGTTTCCTTCCTGAGCTCTTCCAAGGCAGGCCTGGTGGTGACAAAGTTCCTCAGAATTTGCTTGTCTGAAAAGGATTTTATTTCTGCTTCACTTATGAAGCTTAGTTTGGCTAGATACAAAATTCTGGGTTGGAAATTCAAATTTTGAATTTCTTTAAGAACGTTGAATATTGGTACCCAATCTCTTCTGGCTTATAGAATTTCTGCTGAGAGGTCCACCGTTAGTCTAATGGGCTTCCCTTTGTAGATGGCCTGACTTTTTGTTATGGCAGCCCTTAACATTTTTTCCTTTATTTTGACCTTGGAGAATCTGATAATGATGTGTTTTGGGGTTGATCTTCTCATGGATTATCTTACTGGTGTTCTCTGGATTTCTTGAATTTGAATGTTGGGCTGTCTTGCTAGATTGGGTAGCTCTTCTGGATGATATTCTGAAGTATGTCTTCCAACTTGGTTTGTTCTCCCCATCTCTTTCAGGTACCCCAGTCAGTCTTAGGTTCAGTCTTTTCACATAATCATAGTTGTCAGAGTTTGTGTTCATTTCTT
Organism: Trachypithecus francoisi; assembly: GCF_009764315.1. NCBI lineage: Eukaryota > Metazoa > Chordata > Mammalia > Primates > Cercopithecidae > Trachypithecus > Trachypithecus francoisi. Next base: position 15,172,565 of record NW_022681460.1, on the reverse strand, counting down.
TTCATTCTTTTTTCTCTAAACTTGTCTGCCTGTCTTATTTCAAAAAGATAGTCTTCAAGTTCTGAAATTCTTTCCTCTGCTTGGTCTATTCAGTTATCGATACTTATAGTTGCACTGTGAAGTTATCGTGTTGTGTTATTCAGCTCCATCAGGTCATTTATGTTTGTTTCTAACGTGGTTATTCTGGTTAACAGCTCCTGCAATGTTTTATCATTGTTCTTAGCTTCTTTGCATTGGGTTAGAACATGCTTCTTTAGTTCAGCAAAGTTCATTATTACCCACCTTCTGAAGCTTACTTCTGCTGATTCATCAATATTAGCCTCTACCCAGTTCTGTGCCCTTGCTGAAGTGTTGAATTATTTGGAGGAGAAGAGGCACTCTGACTTTTTGAGTTTCACCATTTTTTTTGTTGATTCTTTCTCATCTTTGTGAGTTTATTTAGCTTCGATCTTTGAGGCTGCTACCCTTTGGTTGGGGTTTTTGTGGGGACTTTTTGTTGATGTTGTTGCTTTCTGTTTGTTTGTTTTTCTTTTAAAACTCAGGCCCCTCTTCCATAGGGCTGCTGCAGTTTGCTGGGGTTTCACTACAGAACTTATTCACCTGAGACCCTCCTGCACCTGGAGATGTCACCAGTGGAGGCTGCAGAACAGCAAATATGGCTGCCTGCTCCTTCCTCTGGGATCTCTGTCCTGGAGAGGCACTGACCTGATGCCACTGGGAACTCTCCTGTATAAGGTATCTGGAGACCCCTGTTGGGGGGGTCTCACAGAAGGTACGGGATCCAGGACCTGCTTAATGAAGCACTCTGGCTGCACCTTGGCAGAGGGGCTGCACTGCACTGGTGGAAAATCCCACTCCTCCGGCCTGCCTGGATTTCTCAGAGCCAGCAGGGGGAGACTAAGTCTGCTGATCTTTGGTGACTGCGGCCTGCGGCCACCTCTGCCTCCAGGGGCTTAGTCCCAAGGATATCAGAGTTCTGTCCTTAAACTTAAATTTCTGGCTGGAGTAGCTGAAATTCCTGCAGAGAGGCCCCGCCCATTAAGGAGGGATGGGCCAGGGTCCAGCCTAATGAGGCAGTCTGGCCGTGATCTGCCACAGCCACTGTGCTGCACTGTGGGAAATTCCTCCGGGGTCCAATCCGTCCAGTCACACACAGGTGAAAATAGCGGGCTGGAGCTGCAGTGATGACTGCCACTTTTCACCCACAAGAGCTCAGTCGTCTTCAGCAGCAGGCAGCCACAGTAATGATGGCCACAGTTCCCCCGGGGAACTCGTAATCATAGGCAGTCTCCAGCCGAGTGGCCGCTGAGAATCTGTACAGCTCTGTGCTTGAGACCCAAGGCCCTGGTGGCATGGGCTCACGAGGATAATATCCTGATCCGCAAGTTGCACAGATGCACGGAAAAAGCATGGTGTCCCGGGCAGGATAGCACAATCACTGACTTCCGACTTCCTCCCTTGGCTAGGGGTGAGAGCTCCCCTTACCCCACGTGGCTCCCAGGTAGGCTGTTGCACCACCCTGCTTTTCCTCTCTCTCTGTGGGTCGTGCCAACTGCCTAGTTAGCCCCAAAGAGAGAACCTGGATTCTTCAGTTGCTGGTGCAGGATTCACTCTCTGTTTTTGTTGTTCTTGATGGGAGCCTCCTACTGCAGCTGTTTCTAGTTGGCCTTCTTGAACCCTCCCCAAGCTTAGTTTTCTAAGTACATAGGTTTAAGTATTAACCTGAACCAGCATTATTCCAGTTAGTACACGTAATCATTGAGGTCATTTTTTCATATATTTGATATCTTTTGGTAGTTGGAAAAGACAACATCTTTTAGATGTGCCTAGCTTCTCATTGGGAATTTGTTTAGTCACATGAAATGATTCTTATTATGGGATAATTTTCTACTAACCTTCAGTGCATATTGCGTATGGTAACTCATTTGTTGGAAGAAATCTGAAAGTATGTTTAAACTCTTTTTATATGACAATTTAAAGTTTCTACAAATTCTCACATTTGGAATTTATTCTCAGAAAATATCTTTATATCAACTTGCAAATATACTTCAATTCTGTTCTGTAACCATAATAAAACTTTTCCTAAAGCAACAACAACAAAATTACAGTTGCTGAAAAAGGAACAGTTTATTAGCAGTGTCTCTATGGAGACACTATAATGGATTTATAATAACACTTTGAATATTAGTTAGCCTCATTTGTGGAATATGTTTTAAATTTTATTTATTAATATTGAATTCAATTAAACAATGTATAGTCCCATTGAAAAGTATACTTTCCTCTAACCACATCATAACAGGTACAAACAGAAAAATATTTCTAGGCTGGCCTTAGGAAGAGAGAATATCTGAATCTCCATTGTACATATGGCAGCCATCAGGACCATAATCAGGTGATTCAAGACCTGGGCACAGGTCAAATCATAGTGTTTATCCCTAAGTCAAATTATCCCAAGTCAAATTATTTTATTTGTTCTTAGGGATAAGAACAAATAAAATACCTGGACTCAAAGTCAGAACAAGAAACCTGTAAGTAAGGGGTTAGTACCCGGTAGCAGATAAAGCAGGGAAAAAGAGATGAAAGATTGAGGAGCAAAGTTGGAACCTCAGACCTTGGTTTCTGTAGCTAATTAATGAGGTTGTCTACCCTGGAGGGCAAAGCCCAGGAAATGTGCATTACATTCTCCCACCCAAGGTCTTGGTGTCTGGCTGCTGTTCAAAGCTTCTTGTCAGCCACTCTGTCCCATGGTTCTCCAGCTGGGTCAACAATTCACCCTCCTCCTCTCCTCTTTGTATTCTTCCCCTATAGGAAATGCTATTCTTCATGGTTCTTTCTCACTTCCTTCATCCACCTTTTCAACAACTCTGTATCTTTGAAATTTTCTGTAAACCCCTCTTCTTCTGTGATGTCATCCACTGTAACTTTGGACAGAGCTAGATGTCTCTTCCCCAGTTTTCTGTAACGCTCTTTTGTTGTATGAATAACATTACATTGTAATTATTTGTTTATATGTCTGTGTGTTGGTCTTCTTGTTTATCTGTTTGCTCCAGAAAACAAAGATTTTGTTTCATACACACTTAAATCACTGGTACTTGGCATGTAGCAGGGATTTATTAACAGATTATTGAATGGAATTGATTTATGTTCCAATAACTTTTCTCCAAACAAAATGTGGATTGTTTTCAGAATTTTGAGGCCAAAAAAAAAAAAATAAACAAAATATTACCTTGAGGATCGTGTTCCTGACTTGCATATAAGAAAGAAACAAAAAACATTAAAAATCTTAGTAAATGCTAACCTTAAATATATATAACACTATTAAAAACAACAAAAGCAAAGTAAAATTATAATAATACCTCTATTTTAATGTTTTTTCAAATTATTTTCCAGAACTTAACCGTATGTATCCATATTTTACAAATAGCATATGACAAAAATTCCTCCAGATATTGGCAATATATAAGCATTAGCAAATGCAATGATTTCATAATGTTACGTGTATTCTTCTAGGTTTAAATAAATGAAAACCGAAAATCTCATCCATTGATCACCAATTCTGAGCAGCATTTTTCTTCTTTTTGTTTCATTTTGCTGATTCACTTATATGAAACAAAGGTAAACACCATGAAAGAATCAATTTTCATTATAGAAAACTATTACCTGTAGACTTTAGGTGATAACTTTGTTTTGAATTCTCTGACCAGAAATTCAGACATCAAATTTTGAGAGCATTTAGATGATGCTAAATACAAACAAAATGTTTTTGACCAGATAGCTCTAATCTGTGAGATAAAAAGTTTGGCTATCTTATGGATGTCCTGCTAAATTTGAAAGTCTCAAGTATAGAGATAGGAATGTGCTTGCTCTCTATGCACTGAACTTCTTTATCTGACCTTGCTCCTTCAAAGATACACTTGTTACAGAATGTCAGTCACTAATGAGGCCTAAAGTGATTGAGGCTGATTGAGCTGGCAAGATGCTGCCTAATTAGAATGATAAATGGAACTGGCTGATCAAGAATGGATGAGTGAATGTCACAGAGGGCATTAAACAAGGTCATTCTGTCAAGGAGGACCAGTCATTCAACCCTTCCCTCCTCCCCCCAAATAATGACCATCCTTCATGCCATGTAAGCCCAATACTGTATGACGTATGCAGAGCACAGTGATTCCCTGGATAAGTCATTCAGTATAAACACTGAAACCAAATACTTTGAGCCATGTAATTATCTGTCTATCAAGAATGACGATTTATGCGTGCACTTGTTCTCTAAAAAATTATAAGATACCTTAAAATTTATCCCATGAGGTCTTCCTTGTTAAACTTTCTATGCCACATGGGAAATCCATCAAACAACGTCAAGCATTTGAAAGACACACAAAATTTTGTCATAGTGTTTTAGAATCTGAGCCATATTTAATTGATCTCTTCATTTCTTAATTATATCAATTAGAACCATTTGCATTTGGTTATTTTGTCACTTTTTGGTTTTGTTTCAAACAAGACATCAGTTTTTTTCTTGATATTGATATGGGTGTAAATGTATAAAGATACATTCATAAATATTTCAGTGACAATGTAATTTCACTCAGTTCAATTAGCAAGGTAATATTTATTGGCCACAACCTGGGAATAAAAGTCGTGAATAAACCTATAGCTAATCATACAAAGTCATATCTAAATTATATTTAATAAAAAATCCTCTAATACATCTGTCAGAGCACCCATTTCTGTAATACATTTGTCAGAGCACCCATCCCAAACTTCCTGGACATAGTCCTTGATGGCACATGACTATTTTCTAGGGTGGCTGATACTTGCAACTCTAGCATCATTTTGAAGTTGTGTCTGGAGATGAAGTCTCCACCTTCTTAGAACACCTGCTGATCCTCAGTATAAGTGAAATTCTTTGAACTTAGATCTATAATCTGACTCTGGCAAAAAAAGAATCTGAAATGAAGGACAGCTGTGTCCCACTCAAAAAAAAGTAGATATCCATGAATTTGGGGAAAATAATTAATAGAAAGTAACATTAAACTAATATAATAGTAAAATAATTCAGTACATGAAATTTGGAAATAGAAACTGTCGCCTGCACTAAAATCTCATTCATTAATATATCTGTCATTCCTTTAAGTGGTTGAATAAGCAGGACATTTTTCTGGTTCAGCTTTCTGAGATGTCTTTTCTGGACCCTTCTACTTCTGTGGACTTCCCTGATGATTCAGTTACAGGTATAACCTTTCAACATCCACAGATAAATATATGATGTCTCTGGTCCTCACAGATGTGTGCCTGACTCCCTGCGTTGGCTTTGGAAGGAAATGGTTAAGAATAAATCCTCAGTTGACAGTGAAGATTGACCTCCAATACTCTTCTTGTCATTTACTAGTTATGTAGTTTGAGAGAAGTTTCCCAAACCCCATAAAATGGGTATACTGATGTTCACTTCACTGGGTTGCTTTGAAGATTAAAGGACATATGTACATTTTTAAAAAAAAGCTTAGGATAGTGGTTGGTACATGGAAAGTACTTGGCAAGTGGTAGATAATGATGTTGCTCACACCTCATGGAAGCAACTAGGAAATGAATACAACCTTTTTTCTTTCTGTTGCCACTCCCTTCCACCCTCTACTGCTCCCATCATCCAGCCACAAATTAGTATCTTTCACTCCTCTACACCATTTTTTTTTTTCTGGCAAAGAGTCACTTCTAGTCTTGGTCCTTTTGGTGACTTTCCCTTCTCCATCAGTCTGCAGTCCCCTACACCCTCCCCACCCAGCTGTCATACTGCCCCTCCTTACTCCATTGAATGTCCTCTGTCGTACTGCCAATTCTTCTCCCACTGACACTGGACACTACTATAACTGTCAGTCATCTCTTTCAGGCTCACTTATATACACTTTATAAATGTATGAGACAGTCTCTGTTTATGAAACAGAATACATTGAACAGAACCTTTCCCTGATCACTTGGGGTCATGTCCATGAACAGCAATTATTGTTCTGTCCTATATAGTTCTAAGAGCCATTGAAGTATATGGGTTGCTTGTCCTTAAGCCAAATGGATTTCTCCTAAAATTTATTGCCAAGAAAAATATAACCTCTCTAGACAAAGGCGAATACGTCCTGCTGTTTGATAACAAAATATATTTACATTGGACATGTGTTAGGAAATATACTCACTCTTTCACTTGTACTTCAATGATGGTTTTGTTTGTTTATTTCTTGTTACCGGAAAGAGTAGGGAGAGGCTTATTATCCAACAGTGATTGCCAGTGTGTTCATACTCAGAATACAAATTCTCTTCCTTAATGTGATAATCTCTAATCTTTCACTGAACTGCAAAATTACAATTCTAACATTTAATTGACTTTTTGTCCAATGTTATATTTTATATGTTATTTTACTGTCCGTTCTGTCAAATCTGTTTTGAAATTAGGTTGGACAAATATTATATATGATATATAAATTATATTAGTTCTGTAGGAATGCCATAACAAATTACCACAAACTGGATGGCTTCAAACAGCAGAAATGTATTCCCTTGCAGATCTGGAAATGAGAAGTATATAATCAAGGTATCAACAGTGCCATATTATCTCTGAGGGATCTTTGGTGAAATTCCTCCTTACCTCTTCCTAGCTTCTGGTGATTGGCAGCAATCCTTGCTGTTCTTTGGCTTGTAAACATATCACTCCACTTTTTACTTCCACTATCCCTGTGTGCCTCTCTATGTCTGTGTCTTCTCTGTAATGACACCAGTCATTGAATTTGGGCCCACTTTAATCTAATATGACATTTTGTAAACTTAAGTAGTTACATCTGCAAAGACCATATTTCCTAATAAGGTCACATTCTGAGGTTCTGGTTAGTCATAAATTTTACAGCAACACTATTCAACCTGGTACAGACATGAAATTGCTTTCTTTTTCCTTTTGGTTATATTTTAGTCAGCGCTATCTTCCATTATTTCTTTGTGATAATTACTTCAGCAATATTACCTTTAGCAATATTACCTTATGTGTTCCAGTTTCATATCTTTGAAAAAACAATAAATCAGTTCAAAAAAATATAAATAAATTGGTTAAGTTGGTTCACCTGTTAACAGGTGTTAACATTTGTTAACATATTTTATCCTGGAAATCATGTTTTTAAAAAGACCACCACAAGGCAAACAGCAACAGCATGTGTGTGCTGCAGGGCTTGTTGATGGGGGTAATGGCAGAGACTATGAGACGGTAGCTAGAATGTGGGAGTAGTGACATATGGGTCTTAGTAGGCAGCACCCAATACACAAGTGATAAAACCCGAAGTGGGGAAAGTAAGAATAGAACAGGCCATAGGTAAAAACTAGACATATTCACTTATGAACAACATACTCTGAAATATATCTTAGTTCAGCCTATATAACTCGCCTTCTGAATTTCCTATTGCAATCATTAAGTGCTGTCCATTCAATTACTCGAACCAGAAAACTCAGGAACACTCTGATTCCTCTCTAGAGGTCCTTCACGCACACATAATCAGTCACCATATCTTACAGAGTCTATCTTACACTAACAAATATCTTTGCTCTCGTTCTTTCTGCTACTCCCTTGGTTCAGTCCCTTAATAGGGTATGAGAGGAATGTAATGGACTGGTTTTCCCCACCTTTCCAACTTCATCTCCCAGCACTCCCTATAGATAGCCTGAGCTATCATCCAGAGAAGCACCGTTTTCTTCCTGCACTTACCAGATACAGTTTTGATGTCTTTGTGGTGTCTTCTCTGCCTATTTCCCAGGGAGACACAAACACTGCTTTTTCTCTACTCACCTAGCATCTTCAAGTATGTGCCACAAATGTGTTGATTTTAGTATTGTTTTTGAATATTGAGTCTGCATGTCTTCTACAGAAAAAAATATGTGCAATAATAAAATAATAGAATAAGATGCATTTAGGAAGCCACACATATGGTTAGTCAAATCAGGTTCTTTTGCTTTGCAGCCATGTGCTCACTAGAAGGATAGAAAAAAATGGAGAGTAAATATTCTGAGGGAGTCACAGCAGAACAGATTAGAAAGACTTTGATTTCCAAGTGGATGAGGATGAAGATAACTGACTTTATAAAGATTTAATGGAGACTAAATAAGCACAATCAAAGAAAACTTCTGACTTATTTTCTCTTTCAGCAAATATTGTGTCATGTATGAACCAAAAATAAAATGATCAAAATAATAAACTATACCCTTGTCTTCACAAAGATTTTACTTTGCATTTTGCTAAATATCTGTTATTTTTATTTGCTATCTTCAGTATCTACACTGCTTAGCTCAGTGATAATACATACTATTCAATAAATACTTTTAATGTAAATGAATACATTTTAAAATCTAGAGTTGATATAAAATATTCATAAAATTCAACAAAAAAGTCATACTTTTAAGGTGTTCATTTTTTAATCTAGTAATTTATGAAGCGAATGTTACTTAAGCACTTTTCTCTACCAAAGTTTTTGTGTGTTGTCAGACGTAAAATGCTGGTGAAGCAGACCAAGGGAATCAATCAATATATACCGGTAATAGCAGACATGAAAATCTTTAGCATCTATAACATCTATTACATGATCCAATTTTTAAACTAATACAACTTTGGCAGGGGAGGACACAATGTGGACAGGATTTATGCTCAGACTTTGTGGTTATCTAGAGATGGTCAAATATGTAATGATCTAAGTATACTGAAAGAAAATGGCAGGAACTTCAGATGTATCATTTAGCCAGTTAATGAGAGACAGAAATAAAAATATTAGTCTGCAAGGGTTTAATATTATCTTGATTAACTTCACCATCACTATCAACCACTAAATTTGCTGAATAGCCCCTCTGCGTGTCACATTATTTACCTAAAAATCAAATGCCAGACTGGTATGCAGATAAAGCCTACAATACAACAGAGAAGATAAGAAGGCTACCCCAGGGAGGCTAACAAATAATTGCACATAAATATAGATGTGTGACCCTAAAGTAGAGAAGCTGGTCCTTATCAAGGGATGTGTACTAATTAGTTTTACTGTTCTTATTAATATACATGTTCTCAATCTAATTATTTACTTGTATGTGGTTTTTAAGCTCATGTTTTGAGTGAAATCAGGGTCACTATATAATACGCCTATGGATCACCTGAATTTGCCTTGACCCTAACTTATCTTAGTCAGCTAGTCAACATTTTCACAGGGGGCAAAGAATAAGCATGTCCATGAATCTAAAAATTTTCATCACAGCAGCCAGTAGAACAACTAAAAGCTCATATCTTGTTAAACACGAAGCAGGAGGATCATTTATTCTGCTAAAGAGGAAAATGTCATTTGTGATATTTAACTGAGTGCAACTCAATGACTTTATTGATAGAAACAAAAACAGCATTGAACTAAGAAAGATTCTTTTCCTTGGTAACATTGTTAAAAATCCAGGGAATCTTATTCCCTGTGCAATGAAAGCAAATATGAATAAAGCATTTGACAATGTTTTAAGGAGATTGCATTCTGGACAAGATGAACTAACAAACTATTATTTCTATCATGTGCGTGTGCCTCTCTTTCTCAAGGTTGTTTCCCTGGGTAGCATATTACTTCAAGGTGATGTTTCTTTCACAGGCTGGAACATCCTGGGACCAGTATAAATAGGAATGCAGTATAGTGGGTATGCTCAGCACCAAGTTTTTGCTATGTCAGTCTGCTCCTACGTGACTATTTTATGCTGTGTGAACAACCTTTGTGATTGCATTAGCTGGATGTCAGAAGCAGCAAACTCATTTCTCTGGTAGATAAATATGGAGCCACCACCATGCATTTCTAGTTGTCATTGGTTAGGAACATGGAAAAGCAGAAACACAGTACAGGAAAATACAAAAGGGCTAACTGACAAAATCTAGTCTCAGCGCCAATAATACCACAGAATATTTTTTTTCGTAGAATTTTGTTGGGAAAGTGCACCTGAGGAACCAGAAGGATTAGGAAAACCTTGCCAGTCACTGCAGGGTGCAGCTAAAGGCAGACTCATTGAAGTTCCAGTTCAAAAATGATAAGGTTTAATAAATCTCTGTGGGTGGATTTATCTCATAATTGCAGATCATATTTAGGGGACTGGACTAATTAGACTTGATTTGTATATGCTTTAGGCTTAATTGAAAGTCAGTTTTTTTCTGTGTTACTTCAAAATGATTCTTTGTTTAATGTGGAAAGAGGTAACTGTTGCATAAGCTAAATTCTAAAACATGAACATGTTTATGTTCTTTGCATTTGAATTGCATGCTGCTCTGTTGTTATGAAATATAGTCACTTTATTAAACAAAGAAAAGATGCCGATTTCTTTAGTATGTGATTTGAAATGCTAAAATATACTTAGTGATAAGCCTTTAAAAAGAAACCAAGAAAATATATGAGCTAAAGTGGAGTTTTATGTTCATCAAGGGAACAAAAGGAAAGCAATACAATTTTTCCTCTGTGTAGCACTCTTTGTTTAACAAGGCCACTCTTGGTAGCTGATTAATTATTGAAAATAAAAAGAACTAAGCTTAAATTGCAACTACTCCTTGCAATAGAAATTATGATACATTTGAAATATTTTAATTAGAATAGGTACAAATATGACTAATGGTATATGTTGGTTTCATTATTAGGCTATTACTATTTAAATTTCACATTAATATTCATCCATTGTGGATTTTTGCCTTTGAATTTTCATGTTTTTCTTGGTCTTCATTAAGGTATCTCCATACATATACTGCTTATTGTAATGTGGCTGCATTTTAGTGTCAGTCTAATTATGACCAATTCGGTCATTTAAATTAGTTATAGCAATCTTTATGTAGCATAGCAAACTTTCTGTAATTCAGATTATTTTTGAAGTTATGCATGGGGTCCAGGACAGGATGACAGTTTTGGTATTGTCTTTGGTTCACTCTTTTTCTGGAATTATTTTCCAATTTTCCTTTCCAAAACTAAATATATGACTAGATAGAACAAGTACACAGTTACATGGTGAAGTTGAACAACATTAGAAAGTATCTCTTACTTCAGCGTAATAATGTCCCACTCTCATTCTCTAATTATGTAATATCTGTATCACCACCACTAGATTTCCCTTAGGTATAAGTTCATATCCATAATTAAAATGAAGTTGATTATCCAATCTCAATCAAAATTCCAGGAGATTATTTTGTGGATTTCAACAAACTGATTCTAAAGTTTATATGGAAAGGTCAATAACCCAAAATAATCAACTCGATAAAATTCATACTGACACTGTCTGCTGTAACATTTACTATAAAGCTACAGTAATTAAGATAGTTAGATATTAGAGAAAGAATAGACAGATAGATGCGTGGAATAAAATAGCCCAGAAATAGACCTATACAGCTATTGTCAGTTGATGTTTGAAAAAGGAGCAAGAGCAATACAGTAGAGAAAAGAGAGTCTTTTCAACAAATGATGCTGGAACAACTGGACATCAAAATAAAAAAAAAAAAAAGAATCTAGACACTAACCTTACACTCTCACAAAAATTAACTCAATATGTATCATAGACCTAAATGTAAACTGCAAAACTACAAAACCCCTGAAAATAAAATAAGAGAAAATCTAAATGATCTTGGGCATGACAATGGCTTTTTAAATACAACACCAAAGGCATTAAACATGAAAGAAATAATTGGTGAGCTGAAATTCATTAAAATTAAAAACTTATCTATAGGGACAATGTGAAGAAAATGAGAAGACAAGCTATAGAATGGGAGAAAATGTTTTCAGAAGACATACATACAGGATAATTATCTAAAAGATACAAAAAAAAAAACTTCTTAAAACTTAACAATGGCTGGGCATGGTGGCTCATTTCTGTAATCCCAGCTTTTTGGGAGGCCGAGGCAGATGGATCACGAGATCAGGAGATCGAGACCATCCTGGCCAACATGCTGAAACTCCATTTCTACTAAAAATACAAAAATTAGCTGGGAGTTGTGGTGTGTGCCTGTAATCCCAGCTACTTGGGAGGCTGAACCATGGAGTTGGAGGTTGCAATGAGCTGAGATCACGCCACTGCACTCTAGCCTGGCAACAGAGCGAGACTCCATCTCAAAACAAACAGACAAGCAACAACAACAACAACAACAAAAACTTAACAATAAGGAAAGGACACCCTTATTAAAAATTGGGCAAAACATCCAAGGAAATAGTTCACCAAAGAAGACATACAGATGGCAAATAAGCAAATGAAAAGATGTTCCATATTATATATCTATCATTAGAGAACTTCCAGTTAAACAATGAGATACATTAAAAACCTATTAGAATGGTGAAAATCCTAAACATTGACAACATCAGATTCTAGTGAAAAGGTAGAGCAATAGTAACTTTTATTTATTGCTAGTGGGAATGCAAAATGGTACAGCCCCTTTGGAAAACAGTTTGGCAGTTTTCTACAAAAGTAAATATACTCTTTCTATATGATCCAGGAATTGCACTCCTTGCTATTTACCAAAATGAGTTAAAAATTTATGTGCACACAAAAACTTGCACATGGGTGTTTATAGCAGCTTTATTCGTAATTGCGAAAACATGAAAGCAACCCAGATATTGTTCAGTACATGAATGAGTAAATAAATTGTGGTACATTCATAGAATGAAAGATTACCCAAGACTTAAAAGAAGTGAGTTATAAAGCAATGAAAAGACATGGAGGAATCTCGAATGTATATTACTAAGTGAAGTAAGTCAAATCTAAAAGTCTACATACTATATGATTCCAACTACACGACATTCTGGAAAAGGTAAAACTTTGGAGACAGTAAAAAGATCAGTGGTTGCCAACGGGTTGGAAGAAGGATGCACAGAGGATTTTCTACAATAATAAAATGGTAGATGCATGCCATTATACATTTGTCAAAACCCATAGACTGTACATCTGGTGAATACTAATGTAAATGATGAACTTTTGGGGATGAGGTTGTTTTAATGTAAATTCATTGATTACAACAAATGTACAAGTGTGGTGAGGAGTCCTGTTGATAGAGGAGCTTGTATATTTGTTGGGGCAGAAAGTATACAGGAATTCTATATTTCTCCTCAATTTTGCTGTGAACCCAACTGATCTAAAAAGTAGTCTTTAAAAAGCCATAAGTAAATGCATACATGCATTGGTTTGAATTTTTCCATTCAAACCAAAAGACAGTGAAGCTGACTCTTACATCCAAAAAGCCAAATCACCAATTTCTTTGATATTTCCCCAACTCCAAATAAAGTCATTTCTGTAGAAGTCTCAATTATCCATATTAAAGGGGAGTATCCATTCATTGCCACCCACTTACCTAATTTTCTGTCCCAGGACTTTGTATATGACAAACTTTGGCTACTTTTCAAAGATGCCAGCTATCTTGATGAGAGAAAAGATTTAATGTTTGCATCTCTAGGGATGAATGTGTTAGAAGGTAGAAAGGTGGGGTGTGAGAAATTCCAGTTTGGTAAACAGACAGGAGAGAGAGTAAAAAATCAAAGTGTTTCTGAGAATTGGCTTAGGAAGGAAAACAATAGAATGGAACCAGAATGCTAAGTAAGTGTATAAAGTCATAAACATGGTTGGATTGAGATTCAAAAGGGGATTAAGGTAAGGTTGAGCCTTGCCTCACAAAGAAGGGACAGGAAAACAGGCTGGGACATCTGGTGGACCAAAGAATGGGCTTGAGCACTGATGCACTGATGGGAAGACTCATATATGACCCACATTGTACCTTTCTATGCCTCACTTTGTGTTCATCATTCAGCCCGTCTATTGCAGTGAGAAAAGCCCTGTTCTTCCAACAATTGATTTTTCAGTAAGAAATCTATCAGTAAATTGATGTGTTTGTTTATTGTGAGAGTTTTGTCAGAAATCTGGCAAGAACTGAGAGCAGTTTTGGGTACATAGGAAGAGAGTGTGCTAGATTAAAGGGTAGAAGACATTAGGGGAAAAGTTATCAAGACCCTTTGGGGTCTTTCTAGCTTTCTCTGAAGGCAGGCTCTCTTCCTGATACTAAAAAGCATGGTAGTGTTCTAGGAGTCACATGAGTGGAAAGAAGACATCTATTTATTAAATGAATAGAGTGTGTTTTTAATAAGTGATATCAGTTTAAATTGAATTAAAAATTATGAATGTTTATATAATAAATTGTAATCCAACTTATTACAATTTAGATTATATATGTGTGTGTGTATATATATATGTGTGTGTGTGTGAGTATGTATATTAGTCTGTTTTCATGCTGCTAATAAAGATATACCTGAGACTGTGTAATTTATAAAGGAAAGAGGTTTAATAGACTCACAGTTCCACATGTCTGGGGAAGTCTCACAGTCATGGCAGAAGGCAAGGAGAGGCAAAAGCACATCTCACATGGTGGCAGGCAAGAGAACTTGTGCAGGGGAACTCCCATCATATCTCGTGAGACTTATTCACTACCACGAGAACTATGTGGGGAAAACTGACCCCATGATTCAATTATCTCCACCTGGTCCCACCCTTGACACATGGGGATTTTTTTTACAATTCAAGGTGAGATTTGGGTGGGGACACAGCCAAACCATGTCAGTATGTATGTGTGTATGTATGTATGTATGTATGTATCTATCTATCTATCTATCTATCTATACATGACAGGATGAGCCAGAGAGAGAAAAAGTGAGTGAGCTCAGGAATAAAAGGTATATGATGACACAAACAAATGGAAACATGTCTTATGCTCTTGGATGGGTAGAATCAACACTGTGAAAATGACCATACTGTCAAAAGAAATCTACAAATTCAATGCAATCCGATCAAAATACCCCCATCATTTCTCACAAAACTAGAAGAAACAATCCTAACCTGTGTATTTTACCAAAAAAGAGTTCACATAGCTAAAGCAAGACTAAGCAAAAAGAACAAATCTGGAGGCATCACATTACCCAACTTCAAACTATACTACAAGATTATGGTTACCAAAACAGCATGGTACTTGTGTAAAAACAGGCACATAGACCAATGGAATACAATAGAGAACACAGAAATAAAGACAAATATATACAGCTACCCGATCTTTGACAAAGCAAACAAAAACGTACAATGGGGAAAGGACACCTCTATTCAACAAATGGTGCTGGGATAATTGGCAAGCCAAATGTAGAAGAATGAAGCTGGATCCTCATCTCTCATCTTACATAAAAATCAACTACAGGTGGATAAAAGACTTAAATCTAAGACTTGAAACCATAAAAATTCTAGAATATAGCATGAGAAAAACTTTTCTAGACATTGCCTTAGGCAAAGAGTTCATGACGAAGAACCCAAAGGCAAGTGCAACAAAAACAAAGATAGATTGATGGAACCTAATTAAACCAAAAATCTTCTGCACAGCAAAAGAAATTATTAGCAGAGTAAACAGACAACCCACAGACTGGGAGAAAATCTTTGCAAACTATGCATCTGACAAAGAACTAATATCCAGAATCTACAAGGAACTCAAACAAATCAGCAAAAAAAAAAAAAAAAAAAAAATAATAATAATCCAATCAAAAAGTGGGCAAAGGACATGAATAGACAATTATCAAAAGAAGATATCCATATAGCAATGAATGTATGAAAAAATGCTTAACATCACTAATTATCAGGGGAATGCAGATCAAAACCACAATGAGGTACTACCATACTCTTAGAAAAATGACCACAATTAAATAATAAAAGAATAACAGTGGTTGGTGCAGATGTGGTGAAAAAGGAACACTTTTACACTGCTGGTAGGAATGTAAACTAGTACAACCACTATGGAAAACACTATGGATATTCCTTAAAGAACTAAAAGTAGAACTACCATTTGATACAACAATCTCACTGCTCGGTATCTACCCAGAGGAAAAAAAAAATCATTATATGAAGAAGACACTTGCACATGTGTGTTTATAGGAACATAATTTGCACCTGCAAAAATATTGAACCAGACAAAATGCCCATCAACCAATGAGTGCATAGAGAAAATGTGATATATATATATACACATACGCAGACACAGACACACACAGACACAGACACACACAGACACACACACAGACAGACACACACCCCATGGAATACTACTACTCAGCCATAAAAAGGAACAAAATAATGGCATTTTCAGCAATGTGGATGGAGTTGGATACTGTTATTCTAA
The DNA here is from genome assembly GCF_009764315.1 of Trachypithecus francoisi. Classification (NCBI taxonomy): domain Eukaryota; kingdom Metazoa; phylum Chordata; class Mammalia; order Primates; family Cercopithecidae; genus Trachypithecus; species Trachypithecus francoisi. The sequence continues at coordinate 15,156,370 of NW_022681460.1, read as the reverse complement.
ATGAAATAACTCAGGAAAGGAAAACCAAACATTGTATGTTCTCACTTATAAGTGGGAGCTAAGCTATGAGGATACAAAGGCATAAAAATGATATACTAGACTTTGTACACTCAGGGGGAAGAGTGGGAGGGGTGTGAGGGATAATTCGGTTATCCCTCACTACACTACACATTGGATTCAGTGTATACTGCTTGGGTGACGGAAGCACCCAAATCTCAGAGATCACCACTAAAGAACTTTTCTATGCAGCTAAACTCCATCTGTTCCCCCCCAAACTCCTGACATTTTAAAAAGAGTATATAAGAATTATTTTATAAGAAATCAAAGTAAAATCACTAAAACATAATATAATAGGTATCTTAGTTAATGAATACCTTTATCAAAATAATATTAATGGAAAATTGTTAAATGAATATTGCTTAATATTATTTACTTAAAAGTCTTTTATCAACCGCTTCAGATGGTAAAATACAGTTGCTAACATACTACTCTGTCACTCATTTTTTTTCATTAAATTCTTCATTTAATGAACAAGTGTGTATGTCCCAAATATAATAAGCATTCCGAAAAAAGTTGCAAATTTTGAGAATATTCCAAGGGTAGAGTGGGGAAGTCTTCCTTGAGAAACCTTCCCTGAGAAAATAACTTTGGAGTGGCTGATCTCTGAATTATAGAAACTGTTGATGTGGGAAAGGGTTGTTGAGTAGGATAAAGCACCTTCTGTTAAAAGCACCAGCATGTACAAAGGCATGGAAAAAAAAATAGGATAGAAGAAAAGGCTGAGGGATCTGAAGCACAGAAAGGATGGAACTAAACTGCAAATTGAGGCTGGGCAGGTAAATCATACGATGATACATAGATTTGCTATAGATGTTAGGGCTTATCTATTAGAAATGTGGTTCTTTCAAGGGTTTCACAAACAGCCATGGGTAGTAGCATTTGCATTTTGCAGTGACTGTTTTGGCACGTGGAGAGATCAGATTGAAGGGAAAAGTCCAAATATGTAGACATAAATTTAAAGTTGTTGGGGTATTTTTGTTTGTTTTTCTTGAAATATACAGAAAGAAAAAAAGTGCATATGTGTTTGTAACTACCAAACAGTAAAGATGACAACAAATTATGAACAACATCTGCCTAACAATAACGTAATACGGCTCAAAACAAGAGAGCGTGTTGAGGCGGAGCAAGATGGCCGAATAGGAACAGCTCCAGTCTCCAACTCCCAGCGCGAGCAACACAGAAGACCGGTGATTTCTGCATTTTCAACTGAGGTACTGGGGTCATCTCTCTAGGGAGTGCCGGACAATCGGTGCTGGTCAGCTGCTGCAGCCTGACCAGCGTGAGCTGAAACAGGGCGAGGCATCGCCTCACCTGGAAGCGCAAGGGGGAAGGGAATCCCTTTTCCTAGCCAGGGGAACTGAGACACACAACACCTGGAAAATCGGGTAACTCCCACCCCAATACTGCGCTTTAAGGAAACAGGCACACCAGGAGAATATATCCCACACCTGGCCGGGAGGGTCCCACGCCCACGGAGCCTCCCTCACTGCTAACACAGCCGTCTGCGGCGATCTATCCGCAAGGCAGCAGCGAGGCTGGGGGAGGGGCGCCCACCATTGCTGAGGCTTAAGTAGGTAAACAAAGCCGCTGGGAAGCTCGAACTGGGTGGAGCTCACAGCAGCTCAAGGAAGCCTGCCTGTCTCTGTAGACTCTACCTCTGCGGACAGCGCACAGCTGCAGTCCAATAGGGGAAAGAGCGGGGGCCGGTGCAGACGCGAACGACTCTGTCTGACAGCTTTGGGGAGAGCCGTGGATCTCCTAACGCGGAGGTTGAGATCTGAGAACGGACAGACTGCCTGCTCAGGTGGGTCCCTGACCCCTGAGTAGCCTAGCTGGGAGACATCCCCCACTAGGGGCAGTCTGACACCCCACACCTCAGAGGGTGGAGTCACCCCTGAGAGGAAACTTCCAAAGAAAGAATCAGACAGGTACACTCGCTGTTCAGCAATATTCTATCTTCGGCAACCTCTGCTGCTGATACCCAGGCAAACAGGGTCTGGAGTGGACCTCAAGCAATCTCCAACAGACCAACAGACAGTCCTTCTGACTGTCAGATGGAAAACTATCAAACAGGAAGGACACCTATACCAAAACCCCATCAGTACGTCACCATCATCAAAGTCCAGAGACAGATAAAACCACAAAGATGGGGAAGAAGCAGGGCAGAAAAGCTGGAAATTCAAAAAATAAGAGCGCATCTCGCCCTGCAAAGGAGCGCAGCCCATCGCCAGCAACGGATCAAAGCTGGTCAGAGAATGACTTTGACAAGATGAGAGAAGAAGGCTTCAGTCCATCAAACCTCTCAGAGCTAAAGGAGGAATTACGTACCCAGCGCAAAGAAACTAAAAATCTTGGAAAAAAAGTGGAAGAATTGACAGCTAGACTAATTAATGCAGAGAAGATCACAAACGAAATGACAGAGATGAAAACCATGACACGAGAAATACGTGACAAATGCACAAGCTTCAGTAACCGACTCGATCAACTGGAAGAAAGAGTATCAGCGATTGAGGATCAAATGAATGAAATGAAGCGAGAAGAGAAACCAAAAGAAAAAAGAAGAAAAAGAAATGAACAAAGCCTGCAAGAAGTATGGGATTATGTAAAAAGACCAAATCTACCTCTGATTGGGGTGCCTGAGAGTGAGGGGGAAAATGGAACCAAGTTGGAAAACACTCTTCAGGATATCATCCAGGAGAACTTCCCCAACCTAGTAGGGCAGGCCAACATTCAAATTCAGGAAATACAGAGAACACCACAAAGATACTCCTCCAGAAGAGCAACTCCAAGACACATAATTGCCAGATTCACCAAAGTTGAAATGAAGGAAAAAATCTTAAGGGCAGCCAGAGAGAAAGGTCGGTTACCCACAAAGGGAAGCCCATCAGAATAACAGCAGACCTCTCGGCAGAAACTCTACAAGTCAGAAGAGAGTGGGGGCCAATATTCAACGTTCTTAAAGAAAAGAATTTTCAACCCAGAATTTCATATCCAGCCAAACTGAGCTTCATCAGTGAAGGAGAAATAAAATCCTTTACAGATAAGCAAATGCTTAGAGATTTTGTCACCACCAGGCCTGCCTTACAAGAGACCCTGAAGGAAGCCCTAAACATGGAAAGGAACAAGCGGTACCAGCCATTGCAAAAACATGCCAAAATGTAAAGACCATCGAGGCTAGGAAGAAACTGCATCAACTAACGAGCAAAATAACCAGTTAATATCATAATGACAGGATCAAGTTCACACATAACAATATTAACCTTAAATGTAAATGGACTAAATGCTCCAATTAAAAGACACAGACTGGCAAACTGGATCAAGAGTCAAGACCCATCAGTCTGCTGTATTCAGGAGACCCATCTCACATGCAGAGACATACATAGGCTCAAAATAAAGGGATGGAGGAAGATCTACCAAGCAAATGGAGAACAAAAAAAAGCAGGGGTTGCAATCCTAGTCTCTGATAAAACAGACTTTAAACCATCAAAGATCAAAAGAGACAAAGAAGGCCATTACATAATGGTAAAGGGATCAATTCAACAGGAAGAGCTAACTCTCCTAAATATCTATGCACCCAATACAGGAGCACCCAGATTCATAAAGCAAGTCCTTAGAGTCACAAAGAGACTTAGACTCCCATACAATAATAATGGGAGACTTCAACACTCCACTGTCAACATTAGACAGATCAATGAGACAGAAAGTTAACAAGGATATCCAGGAATTGAACTCATCACTGCACCAAGCGGACCTAATAGACATCTATAGAACTCTCCACTCCAAATCAAAAGAATATACATTCTTCTCAGCACCACATCGCACTTATTCCAAAATTGACCACATAATTGGAAGTAAAGCGCTCCTCAGCAAATGTACAAGAACAGAAATTATAACAAACTGTCTCTCAGACAACAGTGCAATCAAACTAGAACTCAGGACTAAGAAACTCAATCAAAACCGCTCAACTACATGGAAACTGAACAACCTGCTCCTGAATGACTACTGGGTACATAACAAAATGAAGGCAGAAATAAAGATGTTCTTTGAAACCAATGAGAACAAAGATACAACATACCAGAATCTCTGGGACACATTTAAAGCAGTGTGTAGAGGGAAATTTAGAGCACTAAATGCCCACAAGAGAAAGCAGGAGAGATCTAAAATTGACATTCTAACATCACAATTAAAAGAACTAGAGAGGCAAGAGCAAACACATTCAAAAGCTAGCAGAAGGCAAGAAATAACTAAGATCAGAGCAGAACTGAAGGAGATAGAGACACAAAAAACCCTCCAAAAAATCAATGAATCCAGGAGTTGGTTTTTTGAAAAGATCAACAAAATTGACAGACCGCTAGCTAGACTAATAAAGAAGAAAAGAGAGAGGAATCAAATAGACGCAATAAAAAATGATAAAGGGGATATCACCACCGACCCCACAGAAATACAAACAACCATCAGAGAATACTATAAATGCCTCTACGCAAATCAACTAGAAAATCTAGAAGAAATGGATAATTTCCTGGACCCTTACACTCTTCCAAGACTAAACCAGGAAGAAGTTGAATCCCTGAATAGACCAATAGCAGGCTCTGAAATTGAGGCAACAATTAATACCCTACCCACGAAAAAAAGTCCAGGACCAGATGGAATCACAGCTGAATTCTGCCAGAGGTACAAGGAGGAGCTGGTACCATTCCTTCTGAAACTATTTCAATCAATAGAAAAAGAGGGAATCCTCCCTAACTCATTTTATGAGGCCAACATCATCCTGATACCAAAGCCTGGCAGAGACACAACAAAAAAAGAACATTTTAGACCAATATCCCTGATGAACATCGATGCAAACATCCTCAATAAAATACTGGCAAACCGGATTCAGCAGCACATCCAAAAGCTTATCCACCATGATCAAGTGGGCTTCATCCCTGGGATGCAAGGCTGGTTCAACATTCGCAAATCAATAAACGTAATCCAGCATATAAACAGAACCAAAGACAAGAACCACATGATTATCTCAATAGATGCAGAAAAGTCTTTTGACAAAATTCAACAGCCCTTTATGCTAAAATCGCTCAATAAATTCGGTATTGATGGAACGTACCTCAAAATAATAAGAGCTATTTATGACAAACCCACAGCTAATATCATACTGAATGGGCAAAAACTGGAAAAATTCCCTTTGAAAACTGGCACAAGACAGGGATGCCCTCTCTCACCACTCCTATTCAACATAGTGTTGGAAATTCTGGCTAGGGCAATCAGGCAAGAGAAAGAAATCAAGGGTATTCAGTTAGGAAAAGAAGAAGTCAAATTGTCCCTGTTTGCAGATGACATGATTGTATATTTAGAAAACCCCATTGTCTCAGCCCAAAATCTCCTTAAGCTGATAAGCAACTTCAGCAAAGTCTCAGGATACAAAATTAATGTGCAAAAATCACAGGCATTCTTATACACCAGTAACAGACAAGCAGAGAGCCAAATCAGGAATGAACTTCCATTCACAATTGCTTCAAAGAGAATAAAATACCTAGGAATCCAGCTTACAAGGGATGTAAAGGACCTCTTCAAGGAGAACTACAAACCACTGCTCAGTGAAATAAAAGAGGACACAAACAAATGGAAGAACATACCATGCTCATGGATAGGAAGAATCAATATCATGAAAATGGCCATACTGCCCAAGGTGATTTATAGATTCAATGCCATCCCCATCAAGCTACCAATGACTTTCTTCACAGAATTGGAAAAAACTGCTTTAAAGTTCATATGGAACCAAAAAAGAGCCCGCATTGCCAAGACAATCCTAAGTCAAAAGGACAAAGCTGGCGGCGTCACGCTACCTGACTTCAAACTATACTACAAGGCTACAGTAACCAAAACAGCATGGTACTGGTACCACAACAGAGATACAGACCAATGGAACAGAACAGAGTCCTCAGAAATAATACCACACATCTACAGCCATCTGATCTTTGACAAACCTGAGAGAAACAAGAAATGGGGAAAGGATTCCCTATTTAATAAATGGTGCTGGGAAAATTGGCTAGCCATAAGTAGAAAGCTGAAACTGGATCCTTTCCTTACCCCTTATACGAAAATTAATTCAAGATGGATTAGAGACTTAAATGTTAGACCTAATACCATAAAAACCCTAGAAGAAAATCTAGGTAGTACCATTCAGGACATAGGCATGGGCAAGGACTTCATGTCTAAAACACCAAAAGCAACGGCAGCAAAAGCAAAAATTGACACATGGGATCTAATTAAACTAAAGAGCTTTTGCACAGCTAAAGAAACTACCATCAGAGTGAACAGGCAACCTACAGAATGGGAGAAAATTTTTGCAACCTACTCATCTGACAAAGGGCTAATATCCAGAACCTACAAAGAACTCAAACAAATATACAAGAAAAAAACAAACAACCCCATTAAAAAGTGGGGAAAGGATATGAACAGACATTTCTCAAAAGAAGACATGCATACAGCCAACAGACACATGAAAAAATGCTCATCATCACTCACCATCAGAGAAATGCAAATCAAAACCACAATGAGATACCATCTCACACCAGTTAGAATGGCAATCATTAAGAAGTCAGGAAACAACAGGTGTTGGAGAGGATGTGGAGAAATAGGAACACTTTTACACTGTTGGTGGGATTGTAAACTAGTTCAACCATTGTGGAAAACAGTATGGCGATTCCTCAAGGATCTAGAACTAGATGTACCATATGACCCAGCCATCCCACTACTGGGTATATACCCAAAGGATTATAAATTACTCTACTACAAAGACACATGCACACGTATGTTTATTGCGGCACTATTCACAATAGCAAAGACTTGGAATCAACCCAAATGTCCATCTGTGACAGACTGGATTAAGAAAATGTGGCACATATACACCATGGAATACTATGCAGCCATAAAAAAAGATGAGTTTGTGTCCTTTGTAGGGACATGGATGCAGCTGGAAACCATCATTCTTAGCAAACTATCACAAGAAGAGAAAACCAAACACCGCATGTTCTCACTCATAGGTGGGAACTGAACAATGAGATCACTTGGACTGGGGAAGGGGAACATCACACACTGGGGCCTATCATGGGGAGGGGGGAGGAGGGAGGGATTGCATTGGGGAGTTATACATGATATAAACGTCATGCCCATGTACCCTAGAACTTAAAGTATAATAAAAAAATAAATAAATAAATAAATAAAAAAAAAGAGAGCGTGTTAAGATTAAACACTAACTTCTCTAAATCTCACGTAGAATACGTACATCTTTAAAAATAAATGCTTTAGGAGGCCGAGGCGGGCGGATCACGAGATCAGAAGATCGAGACCATCCTGACTAACACAGAGAAACCCCGTCTCTACTAAAAATACAAAAAAAGTAGCTGCGCGTGGTGGCGGGTGGCTGTAGTCACAGCTACTCAGGAGGCTGATGCAGGAGAATGGCCTGAACCGGGAGGCAGAGCTTGAAGTGAGCCAAGATCGCACCACTGCACTCCAGTCTGGGCGACAGAGTAAGACTAGGTCCCCCCCCCCAAAAAAAAAGAAAAGAAAAGGCTGCATTTCTGAAAGGCTTATCTGATGTTCCCTTTATTAGTAGAACAAGATCCAAGGGTTTGAAGGGATCAAAGAGAAGGCAAGGAGTAGCAGTCACTGGTACTGCTCAGTTCCACATTTCGGAGTGGAGAATAGCAAGGGGCCCCTTTGTCTTAGGATAACCGCTTCCCTTCTAATAAGCGAACCTGCTAGGAAAAAAAAAAAAAAAAGATGTTTGAAAGGTGGGAGAGGAAATGACATAATATTAGAAGATTAAAACCCAGAGGAGCTGTGAGTTAAGGAGCGTCACAAGGAGGCATACAAACCTCTACCTGCAGAATCTTAATGTAAAACTGCACCCAGTGACAAAGAATATAGCAGATTTGTGGTTCATCATGACAAGTCGGACATGAAATTGTAGATGGCCTCAGGAGAGTCTCCTGCCTCTCACTAGATTTCAGACTTTGACTAAATGCCGTCATTCACAGTTCAGAAAGGAACAAGTACAGGGTCACTGCAGAGGTATAGCAAATGAAACTAAACAAAAGAAAGTAAGTAAACATAGCAAACACACACAAATGTATCACAATAACAACAAAAACATTGGAAAGAAAGGAGGATAAAAGCAACGTCTGTCAAGTTTTAGCTTCGGACTCAAAGGAATGATTTAGAATGCAGGTTTCTACAAACGTGTAGTATTTGTGAGACTATGTATGTTTGCATATTTATTTTACAAGATATCAGAAAGAGTTTAAAGAGACACCCCTCACCCAAGAAAGAATCAAAGTGAACTGAAATATCTCAGGAGAAAATAGAAGAGAATAATAAAACCATTTCAGAGTTAAAGGAAAATTTCTTCAAAAGTACAATGAACTTGGCTGAAAGCACAGTTATAATCAAGGATTAGAGAAATGAGAAAAGTCACAAAAACACAGGGAAGAAAAAAGTTGAGTTAGTATGATTTCAGGAAATAGTTCTGCAAGATATGCAAATAAAATCAACAGACACATTATTTATGTTTCCAGAAAAAAAAAATGTGAAAAAAGATATTTAGGTGGATGATAAAATTGCCTTTTCTAAATAGTAAGGGCAGTTCAGCTCTCACAAAATTTGATACAGAATCAGTAATACTGCATCATGCACTCTGAGATTTGAAACATAAATGTTGATAATAATAATTTTGAAAAGCACATAGCCAGAAAGCCTGATTTCTTTAGACTTCATATGATGCTAGGAGACAACATGGGACAATCTAAGAATCTCATTTCCAACTTAGTTTCTCTCAGGTCATTATTCTCAAATTCATAAGACTTGAGAAAGATAAATCCCTTCCTGAGTTTTCAATGAAACTATATTGCTCAATAACAAATTAGAGGAAACCAAGGAGTAATTATAATAAAATTAAAGAGATCAGGAACAAACATAGCATGATATAAAAAGACATGCTATGATCTGACCTACTGAAATAAATTAAGACTGATTCTTGTTCTGTTTTTTTGTACTTCTCTGAATTTTATGATAAGCTCATGCCATTATTGCCTGAAGTAAATATTTTAATTTTGGGGTATGAATATAGGGGAGCTAATTAAAATGCAGCTGTCATATTTCAGACACACAGGTCCTCAGGCTAAGAACATAATAATAGGTACGGATAGGTGTGGACAGATACATGAGATGCAGGAAGTAAAATTGATTGGCACTGTTAATGGAATGATATGGCATGTGATGAAGAGGGAGATGACAAGAAAAACTTCTATATTCCAGGCTGGTACATCTTGTTGGATGGTTCCTTGTAATAGGAGATGTCAGAAAAAGACCAAAGTTTGGAGGATTAGGTTAGATATAATAATTTAAAATATAAGTTGACTCTAAGATAGCAATTATCAAATTCCAGAGTGCAATGACTCATTTTGACTGGCAAAAATATCTCGAAAATTTTTTCTCCTCCCCTGAAGCCCACGTAAGAGTAAATATATTATTATTATTGCATACAGTAATATTGATAATTACTGCTGCAATTGGTAATTGGCATGCAGACTCTAGTTTGTGAATCCCTGGTCTAGAATATCTACTTTCCAGATGTCTTCTTAGATATCTTAGAAAAAAAATAGCCTTCCACCATCAGTTTATATGATATTTATAGCACGGTCTTTGATAACCATAGATGAAATCATGAGAAATTTTTGACAACTGTGCACGTATATAGAAAACCATAGAACCTTAATAGAAAGCATGCAGCACAAATCTGCTAGGATTTTTAAACCTGATGATGTTTGAGTCCAGTAAACATGTCTTCTAGAGGTAGTCAAATTACACTGTTGCCTTGTTTGGATGCTCTATTTTAGACTGCTTAGAAATCTTTCTTCTTGGTAACTTTTATCCTTTGAAATGTTACATCTATTTGTTGCTTTATGGTGACCTCATATGTGACAATAACTAACATTTATATACCCCCTTATATATTTTCTGATTCTAGAATTCTAGTTTATATCTGGTTAATTTTAACTGAAAATGAGTATTGTGGGATATACTTTTAGGTGAGCAAAAGGTTGGGGGAAGAAGGGGAACTTTCTTATCCCACTTTAATCTAAACATTTAACTGCAATTTTTTCTCCCTAGGGTATAATGAACTATTTTCCTTCCTTAGTTGTTAAGGGTCAAATCTTAACATCATTAGAAACTTGAAGATAGCAGAGGTCTTAATAAAATGGTATTTTTTGTTAAACTTCATTACCTCTCTCTCTCTCTCTCTCTCTCTATATATATATATATACCTATATATATAAGATGACTTAAGAGAGTAACATATGCAGTTTAGGAGCTAAAATATCAAAATTTACCCTCATAATTTAATAAGGTATGTTGTTTGCATGTAGCTAATTTTTATCATTTTCTTTTTTTTCTTTCTTTCTTTTTTTTTTCTTTCTTTTTTTTTTTTTTTTCTTTTTTTCTTTTTTTTTGAGACAGAGCAAGACTCTGGAGTGCAGTGGCGTGATCTCTTGGCTCACTGCAACCTCCAGATCCTGGGTTCAAGTGATTCTCCTGCCTCAGCTTCCTGAGTAGCTGGGATTACAGGCACGCACCACCACACCATGCTACTTTTTGTATTTTTGGTAGAGATGAGTTTCACCATGTTGGCTAGGCTGGTCTCGAACTCCTGACTTCAGGTAATCTACCGGCCTCGGCCTCCCAAAGTGGTGAAATTACAGGCGCAAGCCACTGTGTCCAGCCTTAACTTTTACAATTTTCTTAAAAACCTCTTAGTGAAACTGCAAATAGAGAAAGCTTCGAAAGTAAGAAAATGCGAATGTTCTTAACAAAGTAATTAGCAGTTGAAAGAATGTTTAAGAATAGGACATGAATAAAGTAATCAGGAAATCATAAAGGCAATTAAGGTTTTATGAAATTATTATTATTTTTGGAGACTGGCCAATTATAATAATTTTTTAAAAATGCAGCCCATATCATATTTAAGCTACAAAACGTATTAGATCATAGGAATATTTTTAAGCTCAGGCAAAATTAATTCCAGTATCTTTAAATGTACATATCTTCTTCAATTATAATCATATTGAATCCTAAAGATACCATTTTATTTTGGTCTTTAAAGAAATTAATGGCATACCTCCAATATCATCAGCCAACATTGAAGTCAAATAAGCTTTAGTTTATATAAGAGATACTGAGCGAGAGAATATGCATTCTAATTAGAAACAAATAAAGTTGAAATGGTAAATTGAAACCACTCTATATCTAGCTTACTATCATAGTTCCAAAGTTTACATCACTTAGCATTTGTGCATCATTTAGCACTTGAAAAAAAGAACATGCACACATGCAGTTTTATCTTCTTTGCACCAAAATTTCTAGGACAAAATAGAGATGTTTTTCCTATAAAATGTTGTCCACTGGGTATTGACTTATTAAATAACAATAACAAAAAATTCAGTGGATGAACTGGAGCAATGCATCTGAGAAATTCCACTTATTTGGGATTTTATTTTTTCCTACACAAATAGAAATCCTCATTGAATTCAACCACTTGGGAAAATCATCAGCTAATGTATGTTGGAATTGAAGTTTTACACAGATCTATTATTATTGGCTGACTTAAAAGAAAAATGCTCACTATATGTGCTTATTTCATCATAAAGTGGAGAGAAATATAAAGAAAAAATAAAGATTACTTATAATCTATAACTAAGAAATAATCATTAGAAACTCACATAGATTTCATCCATAAATTCATTATATTCCACTATTATATTTTAATCAACCTCTCTAATTATCAATTGTGATATTTGAGTTACTTTATTCTGCATTGCATTTCTTGTTTAGAGTCTCAAAGGATAAAACACACAGCAACATTTCACATCTCAGGCATTTAGGTAGCAGTTATCATCCCTAGATGGTAAATTTGGATAAGATGATGTTCATAGTACAGCTGTCTTTTGGTCCTGATAATTGGTATCCCGAGCATCTACTCATCACTACTTTTATATAAAATATTTTATAATATGTGCAAAACAAACTATTTTATTATGCATACAAAACAATAATTAAACAATAGCATATTCCTTCCTATATATTTTCCTTTACTACATTATGTTTTAGTTTTTATTCATAAGTTGTCTGGGAATTCATTACTCTGGATTACCACTATTGACTATTTTCTTTAGTGTCTGTTGTTCCAAAATTACTCACATTCTGCTTTGCCCTGTTTTCATTTCAGGTTGTGCTTAACGATGCCACTATCTAAAGGTTAGAATTTGTTAATTAATTTAGGAAAATGTGCTTATTTGTTGCTATTATTTCTATAGATATTGCTAAGGTACTGATGCTGCCATTGTCTGAATCATGAAACTGCACAAAATAAAATGAAGATTTTCTAGTTCTCAATCTTCTCACGCACAACTAGTCCCATTTTGTGGTTCAAACCTTTAATCATGTCATTATTATTAGCTGCCACTCTTCTGAAAACTCAGTTTCAAACAGCAATTCTATGACCAATATCTTCTAAACAACAAGTTCACCTACTCTGGCTCTCAAAACACTCCAGTTACTCAACTTGAAGGCATCCTCAGACTTACTCACATCTGTAAGCCTTGATCACTTTTATCACTTGCTTAGATAGATACAATGTCCTCCTTCTTCTAATTATTCTACTTTATTATTTATTTTATACACTGGATAGAAAGTGCTTCATCACACTGACTTTATCTTCTTTATATCATACACAATTCTTTGTTTTATTTATTTATATATTCATGTAGTTTTCTTTCATTGTTTATTTTTAGCTCCAACTCATTACAATGTTAACTCCACGTGGCAGGGACTTTGCCCATCTTAGTCACTGCTGAATCCCTAGGGCTGGGAGCAACACCTGCACACAGTAAATACTTAACAAGTACTTCTTGACCAATTGAGTAAACCAAGCTCAAAGGAAAGGAGGTATTAGTCATTCAATAACTTAGTTCAAATACTTATTTTGTCAGTTCAAAAAAACTTGAAACATTAGGGAAATATGTTTCTATCTCCCTTTGACACGGATAAAAAGCATTGGATTCTAGCATTTCTAATCTTCACATGTAGTGCTTTCCTATAAGACAAATATTATCAAGCTTGCTTTCTTAGGTTTTGCCACTTTCAGATGTTTATAAATAATTCTAAATAATAGTTTAAGGCAATTGTCATCTCTTAGAAGCTTAGATTTTTAACTTAACCTTTTCTGAAGTGGTATCTTTTAAAAAGGCTTCCTTTTATAGCAAGTATTAATATTAAATAACACAAATCTACTTAAAACTATCTTAAAAATTTCATGTGATAATTTACTCATATTAGTGCCTTAGTAAATTAGGGGTGTCATAGCAATAAACAGTAGACTGGGTGGCTTAAACAGCAACAATGTGTTTTCTTACAATTCTGGAAGCTGGTAAATCTAAGATGAAAATGGTGATAGAGTCAGTGTCTAGTGAGGCCTATTTCCTTGGCTTGCAGGTCTCTCTGCCTTTATGCAATATCTTCACACGGCCCTTCCTTAGTAAACATGCTTGAAGAGAAGCGGCTCTTTTTCTGTCTCTTCTCCTAAGGCCACTAATCCTAACAGATTAGGATCCTATCCTTAGAACTCATTTAATCTCAATTCCCTCCTAAGTGCCCTATTTCCAAATACAATCATACTGGGTGTTAAGGCTTCCACATGTGAATTAAGGCTTCCACATATGAATTGAGTCGGTTGCATATCAATAATTCAATAGAAGTAGATATTAATGTCTTAAAATGCAGCAACTCCAGTGCCTTTGACTCTGCTGTGTGAAAGTTCAAACAGACACAGCCTAACATTTATCAATCACTGTGTCAAGAGCAAAGATCTATAGCTGACGTATCTCTGTGGCTCTATGTGCGTGAATCTGATCCACCCAATTCAGAATGTCAGGCTTTCAAAAATTTGAGTATATAGATGATTGACTCTACTCTTTATTGTTTAGGGGTCTGTATAGAGACAGAACAAATTTATGTGAAAGAGTCATATTCCTCACTGAAAATTAAGAGCCTTTCATGCAGATAAAATGTACTCATAATTTGCAAAACAATAGTTCTTGCATAAAATTTTTTTCTAAGTCATTGACTCAGGTTTTTACATATGTATGTGGTAGAGCCTATGCTATTACACATTTTTGATAAAAATAGTGAAAATATATACTGAATATAATGAAAGGTACATTCACTGAATATGATCTATACCTTCCTCTATGTTCTTATAGTTATTTAATAGAGACATATTAAATCATATCATTCAGTCATTCATTCAAAAAATATTTTTTGTATGTTTTCTATATAATGAACCATAAGTGTCATTGTTAGATATTTCCTTCGTATATATTACACAGAGCATTTCATTGAAGTATATATTGTGTAGAAAATTAGTAATTTTATTGAGAACATTTTATTTGGCTTGAGATATAGAAGTTTGGAGAGTTGAAGGATGATTATGCTAATAAGCCAAAATGTATATAAGGAGCTCCAAAAGCAAATTAATCCTTTTGTCTTCTCCTGTGCAGTGAAAGTAATACAGCCCCTGAGTAGGTAGATACTTACTTCTGCCAGAAATCAGATACATTTTATTGAAAAATTAATAACGTGTGTCTTTAGCACAGGAATTATCAGAGAAGTATTTGAGTGATAGATGCTAGGCAAGTCTGGAATCCAGATAGACAAAAAATAATCAGTCAGGATTCTCCGTGTAACAAACAGCCACATCTCGGTGGTTTACAATAAAAAATCTTTATTTCTTGTTCAGCATCTGCTATTCATTTGGGGTGGATATGCTTTAAGCTGTGAATATACACTTCAGCCAAGGCAGCTGTGATTAAGACTGTTGATGCAACCTAGCTTGACTCCTGGTTACAGATGTGGTTCAGTTTTCTTCCGTGTGTCTTCATGCCAGGTGAAGGAATAACAGATACCCAGAGGAAAAGCCTCTCATAGTGATCATCAGAGTACAATAATCCACACACATATTAAACTTTCCTTGCATCACATCTGTTACTATTTCGTTGGCCAAAATGAAATGTACACCTAAGCCAACATCAATTAGTCAAGAAAGCACACTCCTTCCATGGCGGAAAGGGGGATCCAGGATGAATATATTCTGAAAGAAATATAATTTTTATGGTACACCCAATTGTTCAAAAATATTTACTTCTCTTTCTCATGAGAAATCACATACCCTGTTTTCAAGGAAGATACAGAAAAAGTCTTATTCAAAAGTCTCATTCAAGTGTCAAGCTCACAGTCTAGGATCTTGTAATTTACATCAAGCCTAGATTTTGCTCCGCTTGAGTCATAAACTGATGAACTAAAAATAAAAGTTATTTGCTCTCATATACCCAGCATAAAATGATAGAACAGAGGCAGGATAATTACATTACAATCTGTAAAGGAGAGATTATGGCACTCCTCAATCCAAACAAATTCTAAAGTTCTACTGGATAAATATTTATAAGCTCCTCCTGCAGTGTAAGGGAGAGGTTCCTAGATTACACTCCAGTTCCCTTCCTGGGAGAGGCTTTCCAATGCACAGTTTTCTACAGTTCTTGGGTCCACTTTCTGGGGGGAAGTGGGAGCACAGCTTCATTTTTCTTCATCTCTCTTGGTCATTTCTTTTATTATTATTTTTATACCTCTAGTTCTGGGATACATGTGCAGAATGTCCAGGTTTATTAGGTAGGTGTACATGTGCCATGTTGGTTTGCTGCATCCATCAACCTGTTATCTAGGTTTTAAGTCCTGCTTGCATTACATATTTCTCCTAATGCTCTCCCTCCCCTTGCCTTCCACCCCCCAACAGGCCCCGGTGTGTGATGTTGCCCTCCCTGTGTCCATGTATTTTCATTGTTCAACTCCCACTTATGACTGAGAACATACGGTATTTGGTGCTCTGTTCCTTTGTTAGTTTGCTGAGAATGATGGTTTCCTGCTTCATCCATGTCCCTGCAAATGACATGAACTCATCCTTTTTTATGGCTGCATAGTATTCCATGGTGCCTATGTGCCACATTTTCTTTATCCAGTTTATCATTGGTGGGCATTTGGATCAGTTTCAAGTGTTTGCTATTGTGAATAGTGCTGCAATAAACATATGTGTGTATGTGTGTTTATAGTAGAATGATTTATAATTCTTTGGGTATATACTCAGTAATAGAATTGCTGGGGCAAATGATATTCCTGGTTCTAGATCCTTGAGGAATCACCACACTGTCTTCCACAATGGTTGAACTAATTTACATTCCCATCAACGATGTAAAAGCATTCCTATTTCTCCACATCCTCTCCAGCATCTGTTTTTTCCTGACTTTTTAATGATCGCTGTTCTAAGTGGCATGAGATGGTATCTCATTTTGGTTTTGATTTGCATTTCTCTAATGACCAGTGATGAGGAGTTTTTTTCATATGTTTATTGGGCACATGTGTATCTTATTTTGAGAAGGATCTGTTCATATCCTTTTCTCACTTTTTGATGGGGTTATTTGTTTTTTACTTTAAATTTGTTTAAGTACCTTGTAGATTCTGGATACTAGAACTTTGTCAGATGGATGGATTGCAAAAATTTTCTCCCATTCTGTAGGTTGCCTATTCACTCTGATGATAGTGTCTTTTGCTGTGCAAAAGCTCTTTAGGTTAATTAGATTCCATTTGTTAAGTTTGGCTTTCATTGCAATTGCTTTTGGTGTCTTACTCGTGAAGTCTTTGCCTATGCCTATGTCCTGAATGGTATTGTCTAGGTTTTCTTCTAGAGTTTTTATGGCTTTGGGTTATCTTGAGTTAGTTTTTGTGTAAGGTGTAAGGAAGGGGTCCAGTTTCAGTTTTCTGCATATGGTTGGCCAGTTTTCCTTGCAACATTTATTAAGTAAGGAATTCTTTCCCTATTGCTTGTTTTTGTCTTGTTTGTTGAACATCAGATGATTGTAGATGTATGGTGGTATTTCTGAGGTCTCTGTTCTTTTCCATTGGTCTATATGTCTATTTTGGTACTAGTACCATGCTGTTTTGGTTACCGTAGCCTTGTAGTATGTTTTCAAGTCAGATAGCCTGATGCCTCCAGCTTTGTTCTTTTTGCTTAGGATTGTATTGGCTATACTGGCTTGTTTTTGTTTCCATATGAAATTTAAAGTAGTGTTTTCTAGTTCTGTGAAGAAAGCCAATGGTAGCTTGATGAAAATAGCATTGAATGTATAAATTACTTTGGGCAGTATGGCCATTTTCACAATATTCATTCTTTCTATCCATGAGCATGGAATGTTTTTCCATTTGTTTGTGTCCTCCCTTATGTTCTTGAGCAGTCATTCATAATTCTCCTTGAAGAGCTCCTTCATGTTCCTTGTAAGTTGTATTCCTAGATATTTTATTTTATTTTTGTAGCAGTTGTGAATGGGAGTTCATTCATGATTTGGCTCTCTGTTTGTCTATTACTGGGGTATAGAAATGCTTGTGATTTTTCCACATTGATTTTATATGCTGAGACTTTGCTGAAGTTGTTTATCAGCTTAAGGAGTTTTTGGGCTGAGATGATGATGGGGTTTTCTAAATATACAATCATGTCATCTGTAAACAGAGACAATTTGACTTCCTGTCTTTCTACTTGAATACCCTTTATTTCTTTCTCTTGCCTGATTGCCTTGGTCAGAATTTCCAATACTGTGTAAAATAGGAGTGGTGAGAGCGGGCATCCTTGTCTTGTGCCAGTTTTCAAAGGGAATGCTTCCAGGTTTTGCCCATTGAGTATTATATTGGCTATGGGTTTGTCATAAATAGCTCTTATTATTTTGAGGTATGATCCATCAATACTTAGTTTATTGAGTATTTTTTAGCATGAAGCGATGTTGAATTTTATGAAAAGCCTTTTCTGCATTTAGTGAGGTAATCATGTCATTTTGTAATTTGTTCTGTTTATGTGATGGATTACATTTATTGATTTACATATGTTGAACCAGCATTGCATCCCAAGGATGAAGCAGACTTGATCGTGGTGGATAAGATTTTTGATGTGCTGCTGGATTCAGTTTGCCAGTATTTTCTTGAGGATTTTCACATCAATGTTCATCAGGGATATTGGCCTGAAATTTTCTTTTTTGTTGTGTCTCTGCCAGGTTTTGGTATCAGGATGATGCTTGCCTCATAAAATGGATTAGGGAGAAGTCCTACCTCTTCTATTGCTTGGAATAGTTTCAGAAGGAATGGTATCAGCTCCTCTTTGTACCTCTGGTAGAATTCAGCTGTGAATCCGTCTGGTCCTGGGCTGTTTTTGGTTGGTAGGCTATTACTTACTGCCTCAATTTCAGAACTTGTTATTGGTCTATTCAGGGATTCAACTTCTTCCTGGTTTAATCTTAGGATGGTGTATGTGTCCAAGAATTTACCCATTTCTTCTAATTTTCTAGTTTATTTGTGTTGAGGTGTTTATAGCATTTTCTGATGATAGTTTGTATTTCTGTGGGATCAGTGGTGATATCCCCTTTATCATTTTTTATTGTGTCTATTTGATTCTTCTCTCTTTTTTTCTTTATTAATCTGGCCAGTGGTCTATCTCTTTTGTTAATCTTTCCGGAAAAACCAGCTCCTGGATTAATTGGTTTTTTTGAATGTGTTTTTGTGTCTCTATCTCCTCCAGTTCTGATTTGATCTCAGTTATTTCTTGTCTTCTGGTAGCTTTTGAATTTGTTTTCTCTTACATCTCTAATTCTCTTACCTGTGATGTTAGGGTGTCAATTTTAAGTCTTTTTTGCTTTCTGATGTGGACATTTAGTGCTACAAATTTCCCTCTTAATACTGCTTTAGCTGTGTCCCAGAGGTTCTGGTACATTGTGCCTTGTTCTCATTGGTTCTAAAGAACTTATTTATTTCTGCCTTAATTTTGTTATTTTCCCAGTAGTCATTCAGGAGCACGTTGCTCAGTTTCCATGTAGTTGTGCAGTTTTTAGTGAGTTTCTTAATCCTGATTTGATTGCACTGTGGTCTCAGAGACTGTTTGTTATGATTTCCATTCTTGTGCATTTGCTGAGGAGTGTTTTACTTCCAATTATGTGGTCGATTTTAGAATAAGTGCTGTGTGTTGCTGAGAAGAATGTATATTCAGTTGATTCAGGATGATGAGTTCTGTAAATGTCTATTAGGTCCACTTGGTTCAGAGCTGAGTTCAAGTCCTAAATATCCTTCTTGTTGATCTGTTTAATATTGACAGTGGGGTGTTAAAGTCTCCCACTATTATTGTGTGGGAGTCTATGTCTCTTTGTAGGTCTCTAAGATCTTGCTTTATGAATCTAGGTGCTCCTGTATTGGATGCACATATATTTAGAATAGTTAGTCCTTCTTGTTGAATCGACCCCTTTACCATTATGTAATGCCTTATTTGTCTTTTTTGATCTTTGTTGGTTTAAAGTCTTTTATCAGAGACTAGGATTGCAACCCCCGCTTCTTAAAAAAATTTTCATTTTCCTGGTAAATATTCCTCCATCTCTTTATTTTGAGCCTATGTGTGTCTTTGCATATGAGGTGGGTCTTCTAAATACAGCACACTGATGGCTCTTGACCCTTTATTGAATTTGCCAGTCTGTATCTTTTAATTGGGGCATTTAGCTTGTTTACTTTTCAGGTTCATATTATTATTTGTGAATTTGATCCTCTCATTATGATGCTAGCTGGTTATTTTGCACATGAGTTGATGCAGTTTCTTCACAGTGCTGTCGGTCTTTATATTTTCGTATGTTTTTTCAGTGGCTGGTACTGATTTTTCCTTGCCATATTTAGTGCTTCCTTTAGGAGCTCTTGTAAGGCAGGGCTTTTGGTGAGAAAATCCCTAAGCATTTGCTTGTCTGTAAAGGATTTTATTTCTCCTTCACTTATGAAACTTAGTTTGGCTGGATAGGAAATTTTGGGTTGAAAATTATTATTATTATTATTATTATTATTATCATTATTATTATTATTATTATTTTTGAGATGGAGTCTCGCTCTGTCACCCAGGCTGGAGTGCAGTGGCACGATCTCAGCTCACTGCAACCACCACCTTCCAGGTTCAAGCGATTCTCTCGCCTCAGCCTCCCAAGTAGCTGGGATTATAGGCGCTTGCCATCACGCCTGGCTAATTTTTTTTGTATTTTTAGTAGAGACGGGGTTTCACCATGTTGGCCAGGCTGGTCTCAAACTCCTGACCTCAGGTGATCCGCCTGCCTCGGCCTCCCAAAGTGCTGGGATTACAGGCGTGAGCCACGGTGCCCAGCCGAAAATTATTTTCTTTAAGAAAGTTGAATACTGGCCGCCACTCTCTTCTGGCTTGTAGGATTTCTGCATAGAGATCCGCTGTTAGTCTGATGGGCTTCCCTTTGCTGGTAACCTGACCTTTCTCTCTGGCTGCCCTTAACATTTTTTCCTTCGTTTCAACCTTGGAGAATCTAAGGATTATGTCTTGGGGTTGCTCTTCTCAAGGAGTATCTTAGTGCTGTTCTCTGTATTTCCAGAATTTGAATGTTGGCCTGTTTTGCTAGGTTTGGGAAGTTCTCCTGGATAATATCCTGAAGTGTGCTTCCCACCTTGGTTCCATTCTCCCCATCACTTTCAGGTACACCAATCAATTGTAGGTTGGTCTTTTTACATAGTTCTATATTTCTTGGAGGCTTAGTTCATTTTCATTCTTTTTTCTCTAATCTTATCTTCATACTTTATTTCTTTAAGTTCATATTCAATCTCTTATATCTTTCTTCTGCTAAGTCGATACAGCTATTGACACTTGTGTATGCTTCACAAAGTTTCCGTGCTGTGTTTTTCGGCTCCATCGGGTCATTTATGTTCTTCTCTAAACTGGTTATTCTAGTTAGCAGTTCCTGTAGCCTTTTACCAAGGTTCTTAGCTTTCTTGCATTGGGTTAGAGCATGCTCCTTTAGCTCAGAGGAGTTTGTTATTAACTACCTTCTGAAGCCTACTTCTGTCAGTTTGTCAAACTAATTCTCCATCCAGTTTTGTGCCCTTATTGGAAAGGAGTTGTAATCATTTGGAGGAGAAGAGGCTTTCTGGTTTTTGGAATTTTCCACATTTTTGTGCTAGTTTTTCCTCATCTTCATGGATTTATCTACGTTTGATCTTTCATGCTGGTGGCCTTTGCATGGGGCTTTTGAGTGGGGGTCCTTCTCGTTGATGTTTATGTTATTGCTTTCTGTTTGTTAGTTTTCCTTCTCACAGTCTGGCCCCTCTTCTGCCGGTCTGCTGGAGTTTCCTGGATGTTCACTTCAGACCCTGTTTGCCTGGGTATCACTAGTAGAGGCTGCAGTACAGCAAAGATTGCTGCCTGCTCCTTCCTCTGGAAGCTTCATTCCAGTGGGGTACATGTCTGATGCCAGCTGGAGCTCTCCTGTGTGAGGTGTCTTTTGACCCCTGCTGGGAGGTGTCTCCCAGTCAGGAGGCATGGGATCAGGGACCCACTTGAGGAGGCAGTCTGTCCCTTAACTAAGCTCAAGTGCTGTGCTGGGAGATCTGCTGCTTTCTTCAGAGTTGTCAGACAGAAATGCTTATATCTGCTAAGCTGTGCCCACAGTCACCCTTCCCCCACATGTTCTGTCCTAGGGAGATGGGAGTTTTATCTATATGCACTGGACTGGGGCTGCCTCCTTTCTTTCAGAGATGTCCTGCCCAGTGAGGAGGAATCAAGAAAGGCAGTCTGGTCCCAGGCTCTTTGCCACCCTGCAGTGAGTTCCTCACAGTCAGAGTTAACACTGTGAATGGAAACTCGCCTCAAGTCTCAAGTCTCCATGATGGTGGATGCCCCTCCCCCAACCAAGCTCGATTGTCCCAGGCCAACCAGACTGCCCTGCTGGCAGTGAGAGTTTCAAACCACTGGTTCTTAGCTTGCTGGACTCTGGGAGTGAGATCCACGGAGCAAGATCACTTGGCTCCCTGGCTTCAGCCTGCTTTCCAGGGCAGTGAACTGTTCTGGCTTCCAGGTGCACCGGGGTCTGAAAGAAAACTGCAGCTGGCTCAGTGTCTGCCTGAACAGCCGCCCAGTTTTGTGCTTGAAACCCAGGGCCCTGGTGGTGTAGGCACACAAGGCAATCTCCTGGTCTGTGGTTTGCAAAAATCATGGGAAAAGCATAGTATCTGGGCCAGATAGCACAGTCCCTCATGGCTTCCCTTGCCTAGGGGAGGGATTTCCCCAGTCCTTTGCACTTCCTGGGTGAAGTGATGTCCCACCCTGCTTCTGCCCACCCTCTGTGGGATCCACCCACTGTCTACCAAGTCCCAGTGAGAGGAACTGAGTACCTCATTTGGAAATGCAGAAATCACCCACCTTCTGCCTTGGTCTTTCTGGCAGCTGCAGACTGGATCTGTTCCTATTTGGCCATCTTGCAAGCTCTCCAGAAACCTTTGAATCTGGTCATATCTTAATAAAGTTTTAGAATATATTATTCATTGGTGAATGGATAGCTTTCAGTCTCTTTCTGCCTCTAAATATTTTAGGACCAGTCTTTTTTTAATCCATCATGCCATCTCAGTTTCTTTTAATCTAGGCAGCTTGTACTTTTGCCAATAGAGCTCTCTCAAAAATGATTTCTGTGTTCTATACATTCGTTTCTAATTAAATTTATTTGCCTGAAACTATAACCACAATTTCTTTCTGGACTTGTATTTCTCTTTAGATTTACTTACCAGTAATTTGAGGGCATTTGATTTTGTCAAACCCCACATCAACTTTGTAGAAGCTCCTTGATCTAGCTGAAGGAACTACTAGAGTCAGGTTAATCCTTTCAGAGGTCTAAAAGAAATGTTATAGACACACTTCGATTTCATCTTTGACTTAGAAACAGTTTCATTTTTCAACTCTATAAATTCTAGGCTGTCTCTATTTCCTCTGAACTCTACTTGCCAACAGGTCAGTTCCTTTTGGAGCTTTCTCTTGTAGTGTCTTAGCTAATATACTTACTGACAACTTTTCACACTTTGAAGATACTGCCTCAAAACTTTCTAGCTTAATGCAGCCAATTCAGTACATAGATATTTTCTTTTCTATATTACTGCTAGAGTCAATTTTACCAAATGTTTTGCCACTACATTGTACAGATTATTGTTCTCAAATTCATTTAACAATTTTCTTACCGTACTGCCAGCTCTCAGAATTACTGCCACATATTTTAGGTTTTAATTATGGCAACACCAGACTTCTAGGATCAATTCAGTGTTAATCAGTTTTTGTTGCATAACAAACGACTGCAAAAATCTCTGTGGCACACAAAATAAGCACTTACTGCTTATTCATACATCTGTGATTCAGCTGGTGTATCTCTGTTTCAGACTCTGGAGATGGCTGCTTTGGCTTTGAAGTCTGTGCTTGGGCTTATGTCTGCTCCAGTGTGCTCATTCTGGAGCTGGGACTGAAGAGGCTGAGGCAATCTGGGGGAAACTCTTTGCAAGGCAGAATACCAGAACCCAAGAATGCCTGCCCAAAGGCATATGCATATTTTAAACCTCATCATGTTCACTGATATCCCATTACACCAAGAAAGTCACATGGCCAATTCCAACCTCAACTGGATTGGGAGAATTTTTTTTTTCCTTTTGGAGACCAAGGTTTGGAAGGAGGGAGTGACTGTTTGCTAAGCAATAATATAATCTACTATGCAAAGGAAATTATAAGAAGAATGCAGTATTTTAAATCTTGTCATGAAGGTGAATAAATGTGGGCTTCTGGTTCTCTCTGTGTATACAGAAGTCTGTAGGAGATCTATGATCTATGAATTTTTAACCTAAAAAGATACTGTTTAACCATCTTAGAAAAACAGAAAGTAGTTGGATTCTGGTGCTTAAATGGGAGGAGAGGAAGGACTAACTGGCAGCTCAGAATAAAAGGGAGCTGAATACCAGAAAAGAAGGTTGAGCAGGGACAGAATTTAAGTTTGCTTCCCCCTCCAACTCTTTCCTATTTGCCTTTATGTGAAGAGGAAAAAACACAGCATTAATTATTGCAATAGTCCAGAGGGCTAATGCCAAGATGGTATAAAGAAAAAACACAGCATTACTTACTGTAAGAATCCAGAGGGCTAATGCCAAGATGGTATAGAAACAAAATTAACTATACCCCTTAGGAGGGGCAACCACTAAATAATACTATGCAGTAGTCAAAGCCATAAAATAAAGGGGTGTGCATAAGTGTGTGTGTACATGTGTGTATTTTTCAAAGACATGTTTAAATGCAGAAATATATCCCAAGCATATTATAGGAAATGGAGAAGATTGAGACTGGGGATTATATAGAAAAGGAAATAGAAATAAAGAAGACCCTGGCAGAAATAGATCCTAGTAGGAAAGTGTTTAATTTGATCTTTGTTCTTGAGGTCTCTTGACCGTTGGAAAATATGGAGGTTAGAAACAAGTAGAAATACACAGAGTCATGGTAGGTATTGAGCTGAGACTCAACAGAGGTTAGTATTCCAGAAACAGTACATCAATAGAGTTAGAAGTAGCAAAGGAGAAAACAGGCCAACAGTTTAATCCAGTGAGAGAAATTGGAGGAAGTCATCGGCGATACAGACATTCTAATGCCAGTGCTCTCCATTGACAAAGACTGCCTTAGCCTAAGGCTCTTCATTTGTTTCTTCTCTGTTAGGAAGTGGTCCACCGTTAGGTATTATCAAAAAAGTGCTGTACTGGTTGAAATGAGATCAGGACTTAGGAAGCAATGTAAAAAACCATTTTAACTGTTAATATTGTTTATGATAAAGATATTATATAGATGAAAGCAAAATATTGTTATCATGGCACATCTACTGGCATATAGAACTTTCTTGGAAACTTTTTAAATATTGTTTGTTGAAGTGGAATTTTATCTGTGTTTTTACTTAATGAGAAGGATTAACTACAGTCTATGTGGTTGTAGTCACCTTTTGGGGAGGTCGTTTGGGACCTACATGATTTTCCTTAAAGGAGAAGCTCTGCTGAATAGAAGATGAAATAGAATAAGAGAGTGAGGGTAGGGAAATCAATGTTCTTATAAAGTGAATAGCTGATTCTGACAAGATTTCCAGGAGAAATATGACTATGGCTAAAATGCAATCATATCAGAATTGATTTGCTGTGCCTGACCTCATTGTATAACAATCTACCATAAACTGAATGGGAATTACTTAAAGGGGAGGTGGGTCCACTATAAAGCAAACTGTCAATCCTGACAAATATACAGTTTCCCTCTGCTGGCCTCCTGCTTCCTCTTGTCTTTAAGCCAGCAGCATTGCATATTTGTTTAATGGTGAACCTGGAACATTTTTCTTTATGAATAACTTAACTACTTCCCACATTGGTAGGAGAGTAGTTGTGTTTTCTAAAGTAGATCTCAATTTTCTTAGTCTCGTGTAATCTGTTTTTTAACCCAGAAGGTGACAGAAATTGATATCAAAGCTACTATTAAATAATAAAATGGTGGAAGGAGAAACAGCATTTCTCCTATTCTTAAGTAAACAAAGAATAGAAGACCCGAAATAAGAAAAACTTATTTTTGTTGTGAGTCTTTTCCTTAAAATCTGCACTATATATTTCACCAAAATTAATTTATTGGCCTTATTAAATTTTTATTTAAAAAATCCAAATGCAAGTAGCAGTGGTTTATAATACTAGCCAAAGATTTTCCTTTCATTTGCCATACAAATAATGATCTATAACTGTCTTAATCATGTATAAATATTACTTCTTTCTCTCCTAAACATTTGAAGTTTTTGACTTACATTGAAAGTAAAAATAAAAAAAAAAAAAAACCTATGCTTTAATAAAATGAACAGATGACAGAACAGAGAGATAACTGATGCAAAGTTACTTGTCCTCAGCAAAGTGACATGGCAAGTTTTCAGAGGCTCCTCTGTCACAGTCCCTTGTGTATGCAATAATTTGCAAGCAGAGCTTTATGGATTTCTTTCCCCTTTCTTTCCACTACCCCCTTGTTCATTTATTTCAATTCTGAGTCCACCTGAGAAATTTAAAGTGGTATAATGCATGCAGCCAAGATTTATAATGTCATGTGTTGAGTTGGCAGAGTCCAAAAATTGTTTTCCTGAGATATTATTATTCCCTCTCTCCCATTTGACTTTTTTTCCTGCACATGTGCTGATTGGCTAACATTCTTAAGCAAAAATTGCTGGTCACCCCTCATGTATAATTCACACAGTCAAAACTACAACTGTGCACAATTTTGAGTCCTGTGTCCTATGTGCCCAAATAGGCTCTTTCTAAGCTGTCAAGACTTTCAGCAAAGTGGTTTGCTCTATGATCATAAACTGAAGCACTAATGAAGTTGTTCGAATGGTTCTACAGAGAGCAGTTTAATCAGGCACTACTTCTAATTGGGACTGGCTAACAGGTGGCCCCAGACATTGAGAGTCTGAACAACAATTAAAAAAAAAAAAATTACCCAGCTCTTCTTGCATTAAACCAAATCCTCCTATGGCTTACTGGGAAATAAATGTGCATGAAGAGATTTTAATCAGTGACCTTCATTCCTGAGAACCAAAAGCAGTGTTTTAGAAAAATGTAGATATTGTTATTTAACAGTGTTTCTAAACCCAGCTTTAAATTTAATAATTATGTAATTAGATCTGAATTCCCAAAAATGGATGCTTCTGAAGCATTGGGGCTTGCAGAGTATGTTATCTCAAATACGCACATACCTCTCCTTAGTTTAATGAAATTAGCCAATGGTAAAGAAGAAAAAACTTCATTGTCCTTTCTTAGATGTATGATTTTATGATTTGGTGTTATATCCATAATCATGAGTTAGTCATATGAGGAAAAAATGGAAATGAATTATGAAATGCTACATGTTTTCCATGCAGTAAATATAATTAACTTGCAAATTTGACATTTTCCACCATGGGAATTACCCTGTCTATCTAGGAGCTGTCCTTTTCCTCTGAAATATAACACTTTTATGTCTTCTTTGTTATTGTTCACTGTTAAAAGACTATACATAAGCTTATTTTGTCCTCAGTATTGGAAATGGGTAATTAGTGCATTCGAAGTAGAGTTGTAGTTCAAGGTATAGTTCATCATGCTATTCAGCGTTTAAACATCTAAATTTTAAAATTAGGAGGAACTTATAAAAGTTTATATGTATTGCAAAGGTACACTCAGAAGTAGATTAAGACTAATTTATTTTGTCAACAAGCATGTACTAAAAATCTGCTATGTGTAAGACACTATGACATATATTAACAGGTTAAAGAAAAAAAGGACCCACAAATACTTCATAATCTAATAAAGGACAAAAAAACTATAGTGTATGACAAGGCAAGGGAAGGGCCTATAAAATGTAAAAAACTTGTTAAAATTCTCAAGGACAAGGTAAAGTCTATCAGTTTTGGCATCAAGGCCCAGATTGTTTCATCTCTGTCTTCATCTTCACTCTCTTGACTGTATTTTTGGGAGTCTGATTCTTCCTTTGGTTCCAAGATGGTTATAGTAGTTTCATGTTTAATATCACAAAACATCAATATCTAGGAATGAAAATCACTTTACAATGAGTGAATAAAATGGTTTTTGAATCCACACATTTCTCTTTTTCCAGAATTGATGTATATACCCATTGCTTCTAGAAGAAGCAGAATAGAATTAGCACAATGAGTGTAGGTTAATCAAGGTCTACTGCTAGATTTAAGTACGAGATCACCTTTGGCTACATTTTGGGAAAAGGATTTCTTTATAACACCAGGTTTCTATGATCAAGGAAGAAAAAGAAAAGAGATGTTAGGTGAGCCACCAGCCTTGTCTGCTAAGTAGAATAAGTAGAGTAAAAGGAATATGTCAAGGCCTACAAAATTGCATGAAATTTTCCATAAACTTGGATATTGGGATAGGAAGCACTAAATCGATCAAGGATTGAAGCCAGATTGAAGCTTGGTCAAAGGTTGTATCCTGTATAGAGCGACTCAACTCTATCAAAACACCTGGTGGGAAGAAGGCAGACAGCCTCAATGTGAAGGTTATTAGGGTAACAGGAAAGATTTTTCAGCTAAGTAAAAGAAACCTCGTTCTTTTTACTGAAAAGTACTACTAAAGAAGAGAATAGAAACTATAGAGAGAAAAGTAATCATTGGGAAAGAAATCTGGAGCAGTGCTGTTTAATATTTCATGTGAATATAAATCACCTGGTAATCATAAGAGCATGGTGAAACTTTGTCAACATGTATATAAATATAAAGTGTATAATGTGTGTTGAGACTGGGTTTTTAGGGCTTTTTTTGGAGGGAAGAATGAGAAAAGAGATCATATGAAAATTGGGTGCCTGTTAAAAAAAGAGGGAGGAGAAAACATTTGCAAGGACAGAAGCCCTTGATAACTAAATTTAATTATTCACGGTGGCTAGAAAGAATTTATGATAGTAAATGTGGGAGAGTTGCTGGTAACATTAAAAACCTTGGGTTTACACTCAATATGTTTCACACATAAGAATCTAGCTTAGAAATAACCAAAATTTGGCCTTGTGTGGTGGCTCATGCCTGTAATCTCAACACTTTGGAAGACCGAGGGAGGAGGAGAAAGACCAGGTTGGAATTCAAGACAAGCTTGGGCAACATAGCAAGATCTCATCTGTACAAAATTTAAAAAAAAGAAATTAGCTGGCTGTAGTGGTACATGCCTGCAGTCCCAGCTACTCTGGAGGCTGAGATAGGATGAGAATCACTTGTGCCCAGGAGTTTGAGGCTGCAGGGAGCAATGATTGTGCCACTGTACCACAGCCTGGGCAACAGAGTGTGACCATGTTTCAAAAACAAAAATCAAAATTCGATTTTAATTTTTTTCAGTTTTACCAGAAGTAAAACAAAGAAAAAATAAGAGAAATAAGTAATTTAATTTACCACATATACTCTGAGATTCCACAGAAATGACACATTGTAAGCCCTAGGTTACAGCCAAGTTTAGCTATTTTAATTATTTGCCATATATTAAGAAATCAATTTACTAAAGACACAAATTTGAAAACTGCAAAGTCCTTTGTATGGAATTTTTAAATTATGGTGAAAAACTCACTCTGCATAAGCTTAGATAAGTAAAAAAATATTTTGTTTCTTATCTGCTCTAAAAATTGTAGTTTTGAAGAGGTTTGTATTTCATCCAAGCTAATGATAAATTCTGTGAGAATCTGTGTGTGCGTATACAAAATATATGAGGATGAGCCAAGTTTATTAAGTGTTTGGAAATCACACTTTAAAAGTAACTGTTTGAAGAGAGAGCTCAAAAAGAAAATTTCATATATATATATATATATATATATATATATATATCATGTGTGTGTGTGTCTGTGTGGGTATATGCATGTTTTAAAGAGGAACTTTAATGTGGAAGTAGAAGTAAACTCAGTTTCCTAGAGAAGAATTGAGGCCAATTGATGAAATGTATAAGAACACAACTTTGGCTTAATAAAGTAAAAAGTATTTTAACAGTTCAAAATGTTCAACAATTGATTAGGTTGCTTTTGGTTGAAAGCAAGACTTGAAATCTTGAACTCTTTAAACAAAGGATTGACCATTTGCCCAGGACATATGCAGGAGATAATTACACTTATTGATGTCCATGACTAAACAGATTCTAACGTTCCATTTAATTTAATAATATTAGATTATATGTATACATGTGGTCTTCAAGAGTTTCCTCTTAATAGGAAATAGTTTTTATTTTTCTTCATCAGAGATAAACACATTAAATTCAACAAATGGAAAATATAAATCAGATTTCATGAATATGAGTAGGTAACAGCAGAATTTAAAAACTGTCATTAAAATGATTATATGCCAATTAGTCTTCAGAAATATGCTTTCTGGGCCTAAATCTAGATACCTGGGATTCAAGCTATTAAAATAAGCCAATTATACCATACTCCTAGGCCGATTTTCCCACCTGTTCTCTCTCTGTGGGTTGAAAAACCATGTTTCCCTCAAATGTCATATTGGAAATATTTTTATCCTGTTTACTTTAAAATTAGTGCCAGATTATATAAAGGAAACCAAGGCTTGGCCATATACATTTTACTAATCACTCAAGTGTTAATAAATGTCTGTGAAATGAAGCTGATGCCACAGAAGAAGGAATGTTAGCTTATCAAATTGATTAATTAATTTCATATCCCAAATAGCTTTACATTTATTCCTGTTAGTTTATGCATTTTTAAGAAATTACAATATTTTTTATTATTTTGATGTTTTCAAGTATTTTATTTAACAATGTTCTATTATCTTCTGGCAAAGATTAGTATGAGAGCAAGTTCTTTATATCAAATGTTTGTAACAGCTAACATATACAATAACTATCGATTCTATAATAGTAGAGGGACAGGTGTGAGAGGCCATTTATTTTTTCATGAAAGGGGATCATATGTTTATTACCATGATTAGTTTTAGACCCAAATAAACGTAAAACTATATGTCAGGCATCCAACTTTTTAATTAATATTTAATTGCTATCTTCTACTTTAATAAATTCAATTCACTGTAGTACATATATTTTTTAAAGCACAGTTTTGGCATACTTGTGCCTGAAACTGGGGTACCAGTGTGGATAAGATGCTTCCTGTCCTCAATAGCTTAGGGTTTGGTGGGGGTGAAAATCATAGATTTAGGTGTTTAAGTCATAATCTGTTAAAGGAAATGATGGAGGGGACCCAGGGACTATGAGCAACATTTGGAGTAGATCATGGCTAAGCTGAGGTTCTGAACGTGCATAAGAAGCCTACTTATTATTTAAGAGTTATTACTGTTATTCTATCATGGCATTGGTATTGGTGAAAATGTCTTAATTTTAAAAATTACTACATTTATGAAATCATGTACATAACATAGCACATTAGGAGAAAAAATAATTGCAAATGAGTGTAAAAGGTTTTTTAATTCAAAAAGTAAATATAACTTAATTGAATAAATTTTAATTTTTTTCAATAACTTTTTATTTTTCCTAATTATAAAACTAATTCTTATGTTACATAAAATTTTAAAAAATACAAAATACAAAAAAATTGAAGAACCCACAAATAATTTAGTTTCACACAGAGTTTTGGAAACTATTTTCTTATTTTTCAATTTTTTACTCAAAATCCTTTCTTTACTAAAAGATTATTATCACCATCATCATCACAAACAGTTATTGTGTGGTTACTGTGTGTCAAGTTATGTTATAAACACTTATATCGGTATTCACTCACGCAAGTGACAACTACCTTATTGGTATTAAGTACTAATATTATTCCAGTTTTGAAGAAAAATGAATCACTGAATAGTGAGTTACTTACCCAATATAGTTTCAAGACTAAAGATAAAATATATTCTGCATTATTCCTTTTCAGCACTAAAACCAATAAGAGGGAGTTTCAAATATGAGAAACTATGCAGAGAATCTGTGATAGAGGCAATCAAGATCAGATGGAAGAAAGAACTAGCATACTGAGACACAAGAGATTGCTTAGAGAGGAGTTATCTTTTACTTTGTTTTTAACAGAAGCAGTGCCATGGAAGTTCAATATGATAACAGCAACTTGCAAAAATGTAGCTGATTGAAGCAATTAAGCAGGATCTGCCAGGCAGATCATCTGGACATCACTCCAATTCCTTTGGTCAGAAACTATGAAAGGATAGTTCTGGTTAAAGCAGTAGATTTCCCTGATAGAACAACGTAAGGAGATACTCTAGGTGGCCTGCAGTGGCAAAAAAAAAAGTGAGTAGTGCTAGAAGATCAGCTGCCAGTGTACTAGATATGCATTAGTCTCAATAAGGAAAGAATCAACCTTAGCAGCTGATTTCTTCCTTACAAGAAGCCAGGTGTGCACCAGAGTGAGCTACCAGAATGGTAGGTAATATATTACATGGATAAGATCAGAGTGAAATGGACATAAATTTGCATCATGCCAGCATCGTGAAAGAGAGGTAAACTACAGAACTTACATCTGAGGAAATATACAAATATAACAACTAGAAGCAAGCTTTACATTAGCAAAGTTTCATATCCTCAGAAAAAATAAGTTAGATTATTTTATTGTTGAAGAAACAACCTGTAGAAATTTTGGAAATATAAATTTTAATTGTGTGAATATTCAATAGAGAAGTTAAATAGCAGAATAGAGACAGCAAAATGGTTCATCAGTAACCTTTGAAGATTGGAATGGGAAACCAATCTAGAATGCAGGAGATAAGGGCTCTTTCTATCAGAGTCTGCTTCTTTTTCATGAACTTTCTTTGGTGCCTTGTTTGACTTCTGCTTACTTCTTGCATACATAAAGTTTTGCTCATAGCCTTCCAAGTGGTGAACTGAAAAGGATCACCTTATCTAAAGTAGTGCAATTCACATTATAAATGTGTACTAATTTTAAAGGAACACAAACTAGATAGGTTTTAGAATTCTCTTTAGCAACAGTAGATACAAGATGATGGAGCCATGTCTTTCAAGTACTAAGTGGCAATAATTTTACATCTAGAATTCTTTTTTTGGTGAGACAGTGTCTCACTCTGTTACTCAGGCTAAAGTGCAGGGGTGCAATCATAGCTCACTGTAGTCTTGACTTGCCAGGCTCAAGCAATCTTTCCACCTCAAACTCTCAAGTAGCTGAGACTACAGGCATGTGCCACCATGCTGGCTAATTTAACCTTTTTTTTTTTTTTTTTTTTTTTTTAAGAGATGAGGTTGCCCCAGCTAGTCTCAATCTCCTGGGCTCAAGCCATTCTCTTCCCTCAGCCTCCCAAAAGGCTGGAATTAAAGGTGTGAGCCACCACACTACATCTGGAATTATTTTTCCAGAAAAACCATTGTCTGATTCAGAGGATTAGAATACACCATATGGCCAACTGACACTCAAAAGGTTAACTACCTTCAGGCTTTCTTTAAAAAACAAACAAACAAACAAACAAAAAACAATGAGATGATACAATCCATTATAAAGAAAAAGTAAATCATGGAGAAAGTAGCAGTATACCAGAAAGATAGTATATTAGTCCATTTGCATTGCTATAAAGGAATATTGAGACAGGTAATTTGAAAGAAACGAGGTTTATTTGGCTCATGGTTCTGCAGACTGTACAAAAAGCATAGCACCAACATCTGTTTCTGATGAGGGCCTGAGGAAGCTTCCAATAATGGTGGAAGGGGAAAGGAGAGTAGGTATATCACATGGCAAGAGAGAGAGGAGGAGGTCCCAGACTCTTTTAAACAACCAGATCTTATGTGAACCAACTAACCAAGAAGGCACTCTTTACCTTAGGAAGGGCATCAAGCCATTCTTGAGGGATCTGCCCCCATGATCCAATATCTCCCACTAGGCTCCATCTCCAACATTAGGAATCATGTTTTAATGTGAGACTTGGACAGCCAGACAATATCAAATGGTGAACATTTAAATTAGCAAAAATTAGTATTGTCTGAAAATAAAATATTGGAACTGAAATTCTAAATAGTATTTATGAGGAAGATGGCAAGAGTAGTTGGAATAGTTAAACTATGCTGAGGTTAAAGTCTTATTTGTGAAGGGGCTAATAGACATGATTATTTCCAGACATAGCTTGAAAAATACATTTAATGTGCAAACTATTACGAGAAAAGCAATGTGAAAAAAAAAAAACAGAATAAATAAATTTCTCTTTTCTCTTATTTTTATTTCCTTTTTTTTTTTTTTGAGATGGGGTCTCAGTCTGTCACCTAGGCTGGAGTGCAGTGGTGTGATCTCGGCTCACTGCAGCCTCTGCCTCCTGGCTCAAGTGATCCTCCTGCCTCAGCCTCCCAAGTAGCTGGGACCACAGGCACATACCCCTACACCTGGTTAATTTTTCATATTTTTGGTAGAGATGGTGTTTTGCCATGTCACTCAGGCTGGTCTCGAACTCCTGAGCTCAAACAATCTGCCTGCTTCAGTCTCCCAAAATACTAGCATTACATGTGTGAGCCACCATGCCCAGCCAGAATAAATAAATTACAAACAAGAATGAAATAATGTAGGATAAAAAGGCATGATACATATAATAAAAAGAAAGAAATAAAAAAATGAAATAAAGCTAACTATAGTAAATACAATTTACAAATTAACATGGTGTATCAGTCTGTTCTCACATTGCTATGAAGAAATACTTGAGACTGGGTGA
Organism: Trachypithecus francoisi; assembly: GCF_009764315.1. Taxonomy (NCBI): domain Eukaryota; kingdom Metazoa; phylum Chordata; class Mammalia; order Primates; family Cercopithecidae; genus Trachypithecus; species Trachypithecus francoisi. Next base: position 15,122,120 of record NW_022681460.1, on the reverse strand, counting down.
TTTACAAAGAAAAGAGGTTTAATTGACTCACAGATCCACATTTCTGGGGAGGCCTCAGAAAACTTACAATCATGGTGGAATGCAAAGGATAAGCAGACACCTTTTCACAGGGTGTCAGGATGGCGTGAATGCAACCAGGGGAAATGTCGAAGGCTTATAAAACCATTGGCTCTTGTGAGACTCACTCACTATCATGAGAACAACAAGGGGAAAACCACTCCCATGATCCAATTACCTCTATCTGGTTCCACCTTTGACATGTGAGGATTATGGGAATTATAATGCAAGATGAGATTTTGGGTGGGGACATAGCAAAACCATATCATTCTGCCGCTGACCCCTCCCAAATCTCATGGTCTCACATGTCAAAACACAATCATGCCCTTCCAACAGTCCTCCAAAGTCTTAACTTATTCCAGCATTAACCCAAAAGTCCAAGTCCAGTCTCATCTGAGACAAGGCAAGTCCCTTGCACCTATGGTCTGTAAAGTCAAAAGCAATGTAATTACTTCCTAGATACAACTGGGGTACAGGCGTTGGGTAAATACACCCATTTAAAATAGAGAAATTGGCCAAAACATAGGGACTTTAGGCCCCATGCAAGTCCAAAATTCAATAGGGCAGTCATTAAATCTTAAAGTTCCAAAATCTCCTTTGACTCCATATCTCACATTCAAGGCACACTGAGGCAAGAGTGGGGCTCCCACAGTCTTGGATACCTCTACCCTGTGACTTGGCATGATACAGCCTCACTACCAGTTGCATCAACAGACAGGGATTGAGTGCCTGTGGCTTTTCCATGCACATGGTGCAAGCTGTTGATTGATCTACCTGGGGTCTGGAGGACAGTGGCCCTCTTGTCACAGCTCCACTAGGCAGGGCCCCAGTGAAGACTCTGTGTGGGGGCTCACACCCCACATTTTCATCTTGCACTGCCCTAACAGAGGCTCTCCTTGAGGGATCCACCCCTGCAGCAGACTTCTGCCTGGACAATCCAGGCATTTCCATACATCCTCTGAAATCCAGGCCATGGTTCCCAAACCTCAGTTCTTGACTTCTGTGTACCTACATGCCCAACAGCTGCCAAGGCTTGGAGCTTGCACCCTCTGAAGCAGTGGCCTCAGCTGTACGTTGGCCCCTTTTAGCCACAGCTGGACCTGAAGCAGCTGGGATGTAGGGCACCATGCCCTGAGGCTGCACAGAGCAAGGGGACCGTTGGCCCAGTCCACAAAATCATTTTTCCCTCCTAGGTCTCTGGGCCTGTGATGGGAGGGGCTCTAATGAAGGTCTCTGACATGCCCTGGAGATATTTTCCCCATCATCTTGGTGATTAACATTTGGCTCCTTGTTATTTATGCAAATTTCTGCAGCTGGCTTACATTTCTTTCCAGGAAATGGGTTTTCCTTTTCTGTCACATCATCAGGCTGCAAATTTTCCAAACCTTTATACTCTGCTTTTTCTTCAATGCTTTGTGGCTTAGAAATTTCTGCCAGATACTCTAAGTTATCTCTCTCAAGTTCAAAGTTCCACAGATCTCTAGGGCAGGGGCAAAATGCCACCAGTCTCTTTGCTAAAACATAGCAAGGGTCACCTTTACTTTAGTTCCCAACAAGTTCCTTATCTCCATCTGAGACCACCTCAGCCTGGACTTCATTGTCCATATCACTATCAGCATTATCGTCAAAGCCATGCAATAAGTCTCTGGGAAGTTCCAAACTTTCACGTGTTTTTCTGTTTTCTTCTGAGCCCTCCAAACTGTTCCAACCTCTTCAAGTTACCCACTTCCAAAGCTGTTTCCATATTTTTGGGTATCCTTATAGCAGTGCCCCATTGCCTTGGTACCAACTTACTGTATTAGTCCATTCTCACACTATGAAGAAATACCTGAGGCTGGGTAATTTATAAAGAAAAGGGATTTAATTGACTCATTGTTCCGCATTGCTGAGGAGGCCTCAGGAAACTTACAATCACGGTAGAAAGCAAAGGAGAAACAGGCCCCTTATTCCCAGGGTGGCAGGACAGAGTGAGTGCAAGGAGGGGCAGTGCCAAAGGCTTATAAAACCATCAGATCTCATGAAAAGTCACTCGCTATCATGAGAACAGCATGGGGGAAGCCACCTCCATGGTCCAATTGCCTCCACTTGCTCTTGCCGTGAAATGATATGGCTCTGTTCCTGCACAAATCTCACCTTGAATTGTAATAATTCCCACATGTCAAAGGCAGGGCCAGATGGAGATAATTGAATCATGGTGGTGGTTTCCCCCATATTGTTCTTGTGGTAGTGAATAAGTCTCATGAGGTCTGATGGTTTTTTTAATGGGAGTTCCCCTTCACAAGTTCTCTTGCCTGCCACCATGGAGGATGTTCCCTTGCTTCTCCTTTGCCTCCTGCCATGATTGTGAGGTCTCTTCAGCCATATGGAACTGTGAGTCCATTAAATTCTTTCCTATAAATTACGCAGTCTTGGGTATGTCTTTACTAGCAGTGTGAGAACAGACTAATACATGCCCTGAACATGTGGAGATTATGGGGATTATAATTCAATATGAGTTTGAGTGGGGACACAGCCAAACCATATCACGTGGTGAATAAAAGATTTCCAGAGCTATCAAGGAAGACCTAAGTAAATGTAGAGGCACACTGTATTAGTGGATGGTAAGACATATCACTAAAAACATACGTTTTTTCCAAATTAATTTCTATATTTAATGTCATTCAAACAAAATATCTAGAGTGTTGTTCAAAAACCTTAACAAATTCTAAAATAAATTTAGAAGAGTAAATTTTCCCAAAAAACTAAAACTAATTGGTTTTTCATAAAAACAAAAGGGTAATAGGCATCTATTACCCGATGTAAAGTTTTAAACAAGGGATTTTAATTAAAATGATGTGAATCTGGATTCGTTATAACACATGGATCAATAGAACATAATATAAAGCCAAGAATGTATGTATACATTTGTTTTATATATATTGATCTTGGAATTTTTCATGAAAGAGGTAAGATTTCAGAAGGAAAATATTGTCCAGACAATTGGCTGTTAGATACATTCCCCATAGGTCCTTTGTGTTTCTGCCATCCTCTTTGTTCCAATATTTATTTAAGAATATTTCTATAGTCAACACACTTGGAAGACTGAGATGGTATCTCCTTCTAAAGCAAGAAGCAGGCATACTTACTACCCTTATAAAAGATTTGGGTTCCCTTAACTCAGGGTTCCTTTCTTATAATGCAATCTCACACCCTTACGGCATGTGAGCAGGTGTCACCTTATCCTCTTAATGTTGCCTGGTGGGAATTGAAACTCTGGGAATCAGGGCCAAAAAAATGTTGATTGCAACAATTAGTAAACTGTCATTATTGACCCAGGAATCTCACATCTTTACCAATATCCATATAATGGTGTGAGGCAAACACCTTAGCTTACCTGTAGGGTAAAATATTAGACTCTTCACAGTTCTTGGCATTGGCTATCTTTTTGAAAAATATAAATTTGGGTCCCAACCTCAAAGTACACACAAAATATCTTCAAGTACTTGAAGAGCTAAATGTAAAATAAAAATTTAAAAATTATCAGAAGAAAATATAAAATAATGTTTCCTGACCAATTTAAAAAACAATTTCTTAAATGATAGACAAAAATTAATTTTGTAAACAAAAAATATTCTTCTGGAAAGGCTCAACAAATTTGACAACATGCACTTATTAAACAATGACAACAAAACCTCTTCTGCAAAAGATGACATTCACAAGATTAGCATGCAAACAACAGAGGGAGAAAAAATATATGTAGGTACAAAATATATAATGAATATACATTTATTATTTGTAGTATATTCTAATACAATTCTAACTAGACCTTTAATAATAACAATGAATTAACACAGAATTAACAATGAATTAACACATTTATAGCAGCTCAATAGAAGAAGTGATGGAGTGTATGAGCAATCACTTTACAGGAAAGGAAATATAAATCTCATAGAACTATATTCAATCTCATTGATAGGAAAATGAAAATTGAAGTAAAAGACAAGACACAATATTTATCGGTTCTGGAAAAAATACAAATATCTATCATTCAGTGGGGAAATATTATTATTCTTGTAAACTAGTAATATGTAGTGTCTTTGGGGAGCAATTTGCCAGAATCTGGTAAAAATGTTAACAGCATTGGTATATCAGTTTCTTTATTTCTAAACACAGAATCCTGACATGCCTAAACATTAAGTAAATGTATTGGAGAACAGTTACAGAGATGCTGGAAGAGCTGGAGAAATAAACTCTAGGCTAATGTTACAGAGACGATGACCAAAACCACACTGCAAAATTGTCCCAGTAGGAGCCACTGTTACTGTTCAGTTATGTACTGTCTCGTGATGCCCTTGCCATGAGGCCATGCTGCCATTGACACCATTGAACCCCTTCACACGCTTCTTTAACGTTGCCCCCATGCTAGCCAAGTGCACGCCTTAAGCTTTCTGTTTCCTTTTGTAGCTATCTCATGCATAATAGCTGTGTCTGATGAGTGAAATGTAATTCCCAAATCTGCATCGTTTCAGAAAGAAAGACTGGGGATTTTTTTCCTTATTTCATATTGGAAGGCAAGTATTCACTCACAATTTGGAAAATACTGAAATGTAAATGAAGTGTTCAATACATCTGAAACAGTCATGAAAGATACATATCAACCACATCCTTTGTGTAAGCAAAACTGTTTCTGGATATGTACCTAGAGAAATTCTTTAAAATGTGCAAAAATAAAGCAATTGCGTCCATTATTGTATACTACTATTTCAAAAATGGGAACTATTCTTAAGTGCCCTGAAATAGGAGAACGAATGAATAAAATGTGCTAAAGTCAAACAATGTAAGATTGAAAAAGGTGAATCAGATTTTTAGATATCAGCAAGAACAGATGGTCCTCCCTCTGTGCCCAAGGGGAACTGATTCCAGGACTGCCATGAAGATAATTCACAGACATTCCAGTCCCTTATATAAAATGACCTAGTATTTGCATATAACCCATGTACAACTTCCAGATACTTTAAGTCATCTTTGGATTACTTATAATACTTAATACAATGTAAATGCTATACAAATAGTTGCTATGCTTATTTTTAAATTTTTATGGTTATATTGTTATTTTTATTGTTTTTTGCTGAATATTGTTTTCAATTCATGGTTGGCTGAATCTGTAGATGTGGAACCCACTGATATGGAGGGCTGACTGTCTTTCAAAAACATAATGAGAAGAAATAAGATGTGCAGAATGATATATAAAGAAAAACACCATTTATGCAAATAGAAACCAGTATCCCCAAATAGTATATATTGGCCAATAATCACACATATATATATAGCATTTATGTCTACATATATATATTTATGTGTGTATGAGGTTGTGTTTCTGTGTATATGTATGTATGCATATCTAGATATACAGATAGATGAATGAATAAATAGGTAAATAGGTGATAGACAGTGGAAAATTGGGTGTACAATTCTTAGCATCTGCTATGGAGGGCTAACGATTAAGAATGGAAAGTGATGTAATGTTAGAAAGATTAAAGAGAACTTTGTCTTTATTTGTAAGCTTTAGTTCTTTAAAAATTGGCAAATCTCATTCCCCATGATATGCTTATTTTCCCTGGCATGCCTGTTTCAAAGCCTCTCATGTACACCATAAATACATATACTTACTATGTACTCACAAACATTTAAAAAATAGGCTGAGCATGATGGCTCATGCCTGTAACACCAGCACTTTGGGAGGCCAAAGTGGGCCATCATTTGAGGAGTTGGAGACCAGCTTGGCCAACATGATGAAACCCTGTCTCTACTAAAAATACAAAAATTAGCTGGGTTTGGTGGTGGGTGCCTGTAATCCCAGCTACTGGAGAGGCTGAGGCAGGAGAATCGCTTGAACGAGGCAGAGGTTCCAGTGAGCCAAGACTGCACACTGCACACAGTCTGGGTGACAGAGTGAGTCTCCATCTCAAAAAATAAAATAATAATAAATCATAACAAAATAAAAAATATAAATTAAAAACAAGCTGGCAAATCTGACAATAAATTATCACTACTAGTTTAGGGGGAAGAAAATTGACATAATTTAGATTATGTCAATAAGCATTTAAAACTTCAGAAGCCAGCTAAATTTTGGACATCACTTCCACATTTTATTGGTCAAAAGAAGTCACAAGGCGAACTTTAATTTAAGGGGCAGAGAAAACAACTTGTACTTTTTGATGGGAGTAGCTTAACAGAACTACAACGAAGTATGGTGAGTTTTGAAATCTAGTATATAAACTTATGTTTCTAGAGGTATAGTATTATAGCCTATAAAATAATTATAAAAGAAGACACAAGAAGACATTTTTATAAAATATGCAAGAACTGTGCCAAACAGATGGATAATTTATATATCTCTTTCATATATAGCCTGTTTGTTTGTTCTGTCACCAAAAGAATATCCAGAATCTATTCTTAAAAATGTTTAAACTCATTAAAAAAAAATAAGTCAAAGAATAAGATTAGAAACATGTTACTTTAAGGTTTAGACAAAAGCTGTGACTATTAAACTGATGCAAAAGGAATAAATTTCAAAATCCATCTGCAACCTTGGTTTTAGAGACATTCATGCTGTTCTAGCTTCCTATTGCAGACATTGCCATTTCAAAGAAATATTCAATCATAGTGATTGTAAAGATAAAATAATAAATCTGTTAATAAAATGGGATTTAGCTACATATAAGCATGGATTAATGAACAAAAAATAATTAACTCAGAAATATTCTGATTACTTTGCTGAAACAAATGAGGAAAATGGATTTTCCCACAGTAAAGTAAATGGGAAATTGAGAATTTTTTAGTGTATCTTAAGGTGCATCTTGGTATTGTGACTTTTACTTTAATTAATTTAACAAAATGGATAGTTTTGCTGCTGCTATCAATTTTTCAATACCAACCATAAATTAAAACTGTAATAACTAAAACATTTTGGGAAATAAAACTTAGAAACTCTTCTAGTGTTCTGAAATCTGGTGCATTCTTACAAAATGGGTTTTGATTTTCTAAATTTCTTGCAGAGGTAACTTTTAAATTAATATTTATGCACAAACTACTGTTCATTGCTTGCTGCCCCTCTAACTGCCAAGCACTTTTCAGAACACATTATATTCAGCATCTCTTTTAATCCAAAATAGGAGGTGGATCGTATTAGCCCCATTTTACAGATGATGAGGAGATGGTTCAGAGATAGTAAGGATATTGCTAAGGAAAGCTGGCTGGTAATTTGTACAGCCAGGGCTTGGCTGGATGTGTCACTCTAGCATCTCCACTGTAATCACTACACTTTGAGACTTCCCAATGCAAAGGCTGTAGAATCTACTGATAACTTCTGCAAAACTGTTTATAGAATACCTGAAGCATTGGTCCCTTTTTATTTTGTCTAGGTCAATTATTTAGACAAATTACAGGCAAAATTTCTAAACTGTACAAATTGTCATTTCTGTCATATATTTGCTTAGCAAAAGGGATTATCAACAGGTCCCAACTTTGAGTATTTCTAGATTTTTCTATCATACCAACTAATTTTCTGTGCTTTTATTTGTGGTGAGAGGCAATTTTCTATGTTTTGATTTGTACATTAATTGCAGTTTGTTACCCCCAACTCCACTGACACATTAGGCACAAACAACATACTCCCATGGAGAGGGCATAGGCCTAGAACCAAGAGGTGAAAGAAGAAAGGTTTCTTCCTTGAAGGCTTCTTGAGACCATGTATCAAGACTAAAATCTGGTGTCATTTTCTTTCCTCAAACAAAGCATTCTTAAAATTGAAATCCAGTGAAGAAAATAGATTACCATGCTTGATACTCAGTGATTCTTATTTCTTGTAACTCCTTTTGGTCATTCTGTCTTGTTCAAGGTTTATTTTTTTGTCTAGCATACATCCAGCACCCACCCAATCGTTCTCTATTATGTTATGTCATGTCATGTAATGTCATATCATGATATGGTTTGGCTCTGTTTCCCCACCCAAATCTCATCTTGTAGTTCCCATAATTTCCACATGTTGTGAGAGGGACCCAGTGAGAGATGATTGAATCATGGGGGCAGGTCTTTCCTATGCTGTTCTCGTGAAGCAAATGGGTCTCATGAGATCTGATGGTTTTAAAAACAGGAGTTGCCCTGCACAAGCTTTTTTTTTGCCTGCCACCATCCACATAAGATATGACTTACTCCTCCTTGCCTTCCACCACGATTGTGAGGTCTCCCCAGCCATGTGGAACTGTGAGTCCAATTAAGCCTCTTTCTTTTGTAAATTGCCCAATCTCTGTTATTTCTTTATCAACAGCGTGAAAATGGACAAATACAGTAAACTGGTCCCAGGAGTGGGGCACTACTGAAAAGATACCTGAAAATGTGGAATCAACTTTGGACCTGAGTAACAGGCAGAGGTTGAAACTGTTTGGAAGACTCAGAAGAAGACAGGAAAATGTGGGAAAGGTTGGAACATCCTAGAGACTTGCTGAATGGCATTGACAAAAATGCTGATAGTGATATGGACAATAACATCCAGGCTGAGGTGGTCTCAGATGGAGATGAGGAACTTCTTGGGAACTGGAGCAAAGGTGACTCTTGTTATGTTTTAGCAAAGAGATTGGCAGCATTTTGCCCTGGCCTTAGAGATTTGTGAAAATTCAGACTTGAGAGAGATGATTTGGGGTATCTGGTGGAAGAAATTTCTAAGCAGCTAAGCGTTCAAGAGATGAACGCTTAGGTGCTATTAAAGGCATTCAGTTTTATAAGGGAAGCAGAGCATAAAAGTTCAGAAAATGTGCAGCCTGACAATGCAACAGAAAAGAAAATCCCATTTTCTAAAGCAAAATCCAAGTCAGTTGCAAAAATTTGCATAAATAACAAAGAGCCAAATGTTAATTTCCAAGACAATGGGGAGATTGTCTCCAGGGCATGTCAGAGGTCTTTACAGCAGCCCTTCCCGTCACAGGCCTGGAGGCCTATGAGGAAAAAGTGGTTTCATGTATGGGCCCAAGTGCAGTATACAGACTGGGGACTTGGTGCCTGTGTCCCAGCCACTCCAGCCTGGGCTGAAAAGAGCAAACTTAGAGTTCAGCCACGGCTTCAGAGGGTGCAAGCCTCAAGCCTTCCACATGGTGTTGAACCTGCAGGTGCACAGAAGTCAAGAACTGAGGTTTGGGAACCTCCTCCTAGATTTCAGAACACGTATGGAAATGCCTAGATGCCCAGGCAGAATTTTATAAAGAAGACCAAGAACACATGAGGTCCTCATGGAGAACCTCTGCTAGGGCAGTGCAGAAGGGAAATGTGGGTTGGGAGCCCCCACATAGAGTCCCTACTGGGGTACCACCTAGTGTAATTGTGAGAAGAGGATCACCATCCTCCAGACCCCAGAATGATAGACCCACTGACAGCTTACACTGTGTACCAGGAAAAGCTACAGACACTCAATGCCAGCCCATAAAAGCAGCCTGGAGTGAGGCTGTAGCCAGCAAAGCCACAGGGGCAGATCTGCCCAAGACTATGGGAACCTACCTCTTGGATCAGCATGACCTGGATGTGAGACATGGAGTCAAAGGACCTCATTTAGGAGCTTTAAGGTTTGACTGCTCCACTGGATTTCAGACTTGCATGGGGCCTGTAGCCCCTTTGTTTTGGCCAATTTCTCCCATTTGGAATGGCTGTGTTTACTCAACCCCCATTGTATCTAGGAAGTAACTAACTTGTTTTTGATTTTACAGTCTCATAGGTGGAAGGGACATGACTTGACTTGGATGAGACTTTGGACTGTGGACTTCTGAGTTCATGCTGAAATAAGTTGAGACTTTGGGGGACTGTTGGGAAGGCATGGCATGATTGGTCTTGAAATGTGAAGATAGGGGCTTTGAGTGGGGCCGGGGGTGGAATGATATGGTTTAGCTCTGTGTCCCCACCCAAATCTCATCTTACAGTTCCCATAATTTCCACATGTTATGGGAGGGACCCAGTGGGAGATGACTAAATAATTAAAGTGGGTCTTTCCCCTGCTGTTCTCATGATAGTGAATGGGTCTCAAGAGATCTGATGGTTTTAGAAAAGGAGTTGTCCTGCACAAGCTCTTTTTTTTTGCCTGCCGCCACACGTAAGATGTGACTTGCTCCTCCTTGCCTTCCACCGTGATTGTGAGGCCTTCCCAGTCACATGGAACCATGAGTCCAGTTAAGCCTCTTTCTTTTGTAAATTGCTCAGTCTCTGGTACGTCTTTATCAGCAGTGTAAAAACAGACTAATACACATCATATCACTGACATTCCAGGACAAGAATGCAAATGGAAGCCCACATACTATATGCCAAACATTCATAGCTAAAAATTGAATGAAATGTTGAGTAAAATGTTATAACTTCTTGCTTTCATAATGATTTTTTTAAAAATCAAAATACTATGATTATATTACCAAATATTGAAACGTGTTTAGAAATCAAAATTGAATTTTTATTATATATGTCTTATTTTCTGCTGATGAGTCTGCAATTTTTAGCTAAATCGAGACACATATGATTCCTTAAAGTCTTATTTATTCTTTAAAATTAATTTTCCTTTTTATTTCAGCAAAATCACTGATTACTTAATGAAGATTTCAAATAACTTGTGTTCTATTGATGATATAAATGGTTAAAAATTATTTATATTTAAAGTGAACAAGTTTTGAATATACTTTTATAGAAATGTAATGTTAGTACAAAAACTTGAAAAACTTAAACTATTTTCACATATATTCAAACTTACTTTTCTTCTAAAATATTTCAGCAATATCTAGTAAATGCAGAATCCAATAATTAATAAATAACAAAAGTTAAAGTTGAATTATTTAAATTTAGCTACATTTTTAGTTTAATTTTTAAAATATCTGAAATCTTATAAGATATTTTTGTGGAAAGAAAACTTAGAAATTCTCATGTTCAATGTCCATCTCCTTGCTAATGTAAAAAATATAAAGCATACTCCAAGCATGTCACATTTAGGCTTACATAAACATTTATTTAAGAGTGAAAGACTTTTTAAACAAGGCTAAATACTCCTCAGCTGACAAAGGAACTTTGAAACAGCACTAATTCTGAGTACCTTTGGAAACATGAATTGAAACAGATCTTCAGCAAGAAAATGAGTGCTCAGCTCATCTAGGAATGATTCTGTTATATTAGAGACCAAGGAATCATGCTATCTGAAAGAACGGATTTTGCAATTTAACTAAGTTTGCTTTTCTCTTACCTAAGTGCATACGCTGTTCAAATGTTCTCCATACTCTAAAGCATTGTCAGCATCCTTTGACAATGTCAGCAACATAACACACAAACCTTCACAGCATTCAGACATGGTGCCTTTGGTTTTGAAGACAGAGCGTAAGATGTGAAAAAGCATTTCCCTAGAGTCTGAGAATCATGTTTGGGGTTATAGGTTGTTCTGAGTTGATACTGAACACCAAAACCTGAGAGTCAAAATCCTTAAAGCATGAATTGTTTTTGTGCTTGTTACATGCAGTTCCATCAGAAGTATGGGGCTCATATGTAAAGGTGGTACTGATCAACCGCCCATTACAATATAAGCTTGTTAAGAACTGAGACCTTATGTTTTTTGTATCCACAACATCTTGCACAGAGAAGGCCCTTAAATATTGGCAAATCAAATGAGTAAATGACCTGATAACCCTTTGGACTTGGGGCTTTTAATCATTTTTGTGAGATGTAGCACTTATAACTAGGCTTACATGCTCACGTGTTCCACTTGGTTGTCTGTACAGCAGTAAAGATATAGGTGAAGTGTTATTCCAGACTTTTGTACACCTCTTCAATCCAAAACTTTCCTTTATTTTGTTAAATATACTTTGGAGGGAGAATTTGAGAAGAGATATTGAGGAAATCAAACGCCAACCTGTAAAACTAGTAATTACCTGTTCACAAAGCTGTAAATCTGCTGAATCTTATTAGTTTTTGGAGGAGTAGTACCAGTGAGTTCACAACTGTATTCAAGCAAAGCAGATGTTTTCAAAATGTGAAGACAGTACTGCTATAAGCATCCCCTGATTTATGGCTAAGTGGTTAGTTTTCCCTTTTTTTTCACTGAATTATGAAAACTCTCATTCATAGATATATGACATATTATTCTGTTCTTGAATTGCTATAAAGAAATACCTGAGACTGAGTAATTTATAAAGAAAAGAGATTTAATTGACTTACAGTTCTGTAGTCCATGTAGGAAGCATGGTGCCAGCATCTGCTTCTGGGGAGAGCCTCAGGAAGCTTCCCATCACGAGGGAAGGTGAAGAGGGTACATGCATATTACATGGTGAGAGGGAGCAAGAAAGAGAGAACTGGGGAAGGTTCAGACTCTTTTAAACAACCAGATCTCAAGACTGTAAACTAACTAAGCAAGAATTCACCAATCAGCAAGGAGACGGTGCTAAACCATTCATGAGACATCTGCTCTCATGACCCAATATCTCCCACCAGGCCCTACCTCCAACACTGGAAATCACATTTCAATATGAGATTTGGATGGAAGAAACATCCAAACCATATCATATGGGAACTCCATTAGTGACTTACGTGAAGAGTCGAAGTCCCTAATTGGACCTCTGATTTGCCTAATTATAAGTGGAAGGTGTTTTTCTATTTAAACCCTCTCATTTATTTTTTGAAAATCCAAAATTGAGAATAATCTGGACGTCTTGTAAATAATTAAACAGGCTGGGATTTAGAGGTATCAGGGATAAATTCCAGTGGTGATTTTGCAGATGCTCTACAAAGCTCATTCCTCTTTTCTCATGTGAAGAATACTAAGGCTTTAACTGATGGGGTAAAGAGATCATTAAACTCTTTTATGACATAAATATTTCATAATTCAATTTATCTACCAAGATGATGGTAGTAAGGAGTTTGAGGCCATCAAAGATGTGGTCTATGTGATAGTGGATCATGACTCGCCAGAGGCCCTATTCCCAGAAGTAAGGAAGTAAGGATGTTTCACAGTTATCTGGTTGAGTGCATTGTATAAGAATGAATAGGAGTTCATTGCTTTGACATTCTACCTAGCCTCAAAGGGCAGAATTTCCTTTAAAATGCCCAGCAATTTTCTGAACCCTATGCAAGGCAGACTAGGTTAAGATGGGTTTTTGCTCTTGTAGTCTCTGAAAGCCTAGCTTCTTGTGTTTTTCTAAGTTCCTTATTCACCAATTTCTGGATTTTGCCAGTCATTACAGGCCACGATACAGGAGGAGAGATTCCCAGATGGCACTGCTAGGACTTTCATCCTGGTGGTTTGAAGCCATTGTTCAAGGGGTTGTCAGAGACTCTATTGGGGCTCTATTGCAGAAGTACTGGGCTGCTTTGGTTTATTGCTGGCATAGGCAGGGGATGGCAAGATGAGAACAGGGGTCAAGCTTGAATTATGGGCTCCCGTGTGTAATCTAAATTTCTTTTTAAAGGATGCACCATATTTCCAGGTTTTATAGGTTTTCTTTAAAATGTATCACGGTAGTTTTCTCTAAAAAGAATTGGTCAGCCTGTCTGGAAACAGGTTCAAAGACAGCTTCATTCTAGTCTAGGTTCTCAAAAAGGAGATAGAACAGGGTGCCTTTACATAACATTTATCTATTGTCTAAACTGACATATATTTTTCATATTATTTCATCAACTTAATATTAGTAAAGTTTCCAATAAGTGATGGCTATTGGTCTAAGCACTATCACGTTTTGAAAAGTGCGTTTATGAAGGTATTCATGGAGTGATGTTGGTACAGACAAGTGAGACACTATAAGAACATGAAGAAAAGTGACCTTTGGAGTAATATTTGACAATCATGTAGCCATTCACCAGGTGAATAAAGGGCTAGAAAGGCTCCAAGTAAGATACAGCAGCAACAAGTGTCAATGAAGTAAGAAAGAATATGTGGCATAGATGCAGCTGACTACAGCTGGACAGAGGTCAAGGACATGGAGAGCGCTGAGAATTCACAGGGGTCAGATCATGATATCAAAGGAGCCACTGAAGAATGTCATGCAAGTAAAACAAAGATAGGTTGGGATTTTTAAATTAAAAGTCTGGCACTGGCAGAAAGATGGAAAATAAGTTGGAGGAGGGAAAATTGAGTATATTAGGGTTCTCCAGAGAGACAGATCCAATAGGATATATGCACACATAAAAGGGGATTTATTAGAGAGAATTGGCCCATATGATTACAAGGCAAATTCCCACGATAGGCCATCTGCAAGCTGGGGAAAAAGAGAAGCCAGTAGAGGCTCAGTCTAAGTCTGAAAGCCTCAAAACCAGGAAAGCTGACAGCGCAACCCTCAGTCTGATGCTGAAGGCAGGAGAGGCCCAGGGGAGACCCAGAGTCCAAAGGCTGTAGAACCTGGAATCTGATGTCCATGGACAGGAGAGAGGCAGAAAAACTTGTAGCAAGGGAAGAGAGACAGCAAGAGATGCTGCAAGCTGCTTATCCCCCTTCTTCTGGCTGCTTTGTTCTTACCCTGCTGGCAGCCAGTTGGATGGTGCCCGCCCACATTGGGGGTGGGTCTTCCTCTTAGTGTCCACCAACACAAATATCAATCTTCTCTGGCATCAGCCCCCCAGACACACCCAGAAACAATACTTCACCAGCCGTCTAGGCATCCTTTGATCCAATCAAGTTGACACATAATATTAGCTATCACATCAGGGTAGAAGTTGAACTGTTTGATCAGCTTTCCAACTGAGAGAGGATGAAGGAATAGACTGGCGGTAGGCATAGAGAAGAAAGAATAAATACGTAAGACATTAAAATGGCAGGATAGACACGTTTTTATTGTTCGTTGGATATGAAAAGTTTGGGAGAAAGATTTAAAGGTTACTCCTGGTACCTTTGGCATGCCTATTTGGCATTTCCCAAACTAAGTGCTCACATGCCCTGGAGTACCATCAAGGACTCCTCTACAGTGTTTTCAATGTTTGAGGGAAACACAGCGATATCTGTAGGGCACAGAATCAACTACTAGCTTGAGATAGTTCACACATTTAACCTTAGATTGTACTCCATTCCTTTCAATGATGTCATATTTTTGTGTTTTCAGTGGTTGTGATAAAAATCAAATATTACTAAAAATCAAAGCAGAATAACAAATAAAGGTAGACTTATACACCATGACGCCAAGGTTTGAGAAGCTGCACAGAGTAGCATAGGCACTCGTTCCATTAGCAAGTAACTTTGGTTAAGATTGTATAAAAATGTTTTTCTTTTTTCTTTTTTTTTTTTTGTTTTTTGTTTTTTTGAGACAGAGAGTCTCTCTCTGTCTCCCAGGCTGGAGTGCAGTGGCGCGATCTCGGCTCACTGCACGCTCCGCCTCCCTGGTTCACGCCACTCCCCCCGCCCCAGTCTCCCAAGTAGCGAGACTACAGGTGCCCGCCACCACGCCCGGCTAATTTTTTGTTTTTTGTATTTTTAGTAGAGATGGAGTTTCACCGTGTTAGCCAGGATGGTTTCCATCTCCTGATCTCGTGATCTGCCCGCTTTGGCCTCCCTAAGTGCTGGGATTACAGGCGTAAGCCACTGCGCCGGGCCAAAAATGTTATCTTTTAGATTTATTTCCATTATTTTTTCAAACAGCTACTAAATTGTTAGTACCAATCCATTTATTAAGTTATTTGAACCTAACTGATTCATAAATAGGATTGTTGAGTACTTCCTTTCTTTTAGATTTGGCGGTGAAAAAATATTCAGACATTAGGCACCATGAACTGAGACTGTTTAAAAACCTCTGGCCTAGATCGTTTCAGGAGACAGCCAGAGAGAATGCTGTAAAATTGACCTGTGCAGGTGATGAGGATACAGGGTGCAGTGAAATGTCCAAACTATGTGATTGCTAGCAAGGGGAGGAGTAGGAGGAGTAGTCAGTTGTTAGAAAACAGAGATTAATATGGGGATAAGGTAATACCCACAACTACATGTTGAGTACTCACCCTATACCAACCACAGTGGTGATACAGGTCAATAGGCATTATCAGTCTCAATCCTCCCAGCAACCCTGGAAGCCATGATTATTATCTCCTGATCAAGACAGCTTTAACTTTTCCCTCAGCTTGACGAAACTGTAGACAGGCTTCTTTCTGACTCTAAGCCCCCACCTTTTTTTGAGCATTTAAAACTTTAAATTGTAGAATCATTTTCTGCCTCTTTCAGATATAAATCTTCTCCCAGCCTCCTGGCAGTTTTTTAACCCCAGAATGTCTTCTCCAGGATGTGGGAGCTAACCTTTTGAAATGTAATCAGGGAAAGAGATATTGCCTCTGTCTCCTAGTCTCTGTGGGATGGTGGGTACCTAATTTTCACGTGCCAGTTAACAAACTCAGATGGCCTTATCACATTAACCAACCTCCCCAATTTCCTCCAGTACTTTTCCACCTGCTCACCTCAGGACTTAAAAATTCCCTACCTGTTTTAGAGGAATTAACCTTAAATGATTTCTTCTATTCCAGTAGTCTTGAATAAAGTCTTCTTTGCTTAACTCCATCGATGCAACTTTACTTTGACAGTCACCATTTTACAGATATGGAGCTGAAGTTTATAACTTGCTGAAACTTACACTAATAAATGTAATAAATGATGGAGACAAGTTTCTAACCCAGGTAACCTGAGTTCAGAGCCTAAAGGCATAAAGTATGGTACAGGTTCACTCTTGGAAAGAAGCAAAAGCATAGGTTTTCTTGGTTGAGACAACAGAATTTGGCCTTTTGATAGTTCCAAGTTGGTCGGGTCCAGACGCCAGACATCATCATCATTAGGTCAGCCAGGGAATAATATATTTCTAAAACCACCAACATGAATTGTTACTAAACTTTCATGCTTTCTAAATTTCCAGTAAGTAGAAGCACGAATAATTCTAAATTTGGGATGGGGTTAACTTCTAGATAATATGGAAGCAGCAGTCCAAAAATTCTTAGTATTGGCCTAAAAACTCATAGAGCTAAAGGGATTGCAGTACACGTGAACAAGAGTCCAGAACTTAGAGTCAGAGAGATTCAGTTCATGTGACAATTCTGTCTGGGTGCCAATTATGAGATTATAAACAAATCATTTATCACATAGTATCCACTAAAAAAATATATAGAGCAAAAAAAGTCTGTTTTGATACCTATGTTTATTGTCTTAATAAGAAATGTCTAGATTCCTGCTGTAGCTATAGCTTCCCCTGGCTTTAGAGTATTTGTTTAAAGAAGCATGTTTATACTATATAATCTATTGTTTTAGATGGAAGGTTTATGTGGCATTGCTTGAACAGTAATGAGTTTGCTTAAACAACGCTGCATGACTGCCATCCTTTGGGACGCACAGAAATGAGCCTCTTGTGAGTCAATCTCAGCAATGAGAAAATTTACAATAAAATTGGCTTCCGCTTTGTGTGCAGTTAATATCCACTTGTACAAGGTAAGCTGATACAGAATATCAGCATGAGTTCTCACCAGGGAGGTCCTCTTGAGACTTGTAAAATAAATGATCATTACTGTCATGCCCCAATGGTATCTTTTTTCATTCCAAGCTGAAACTCCATTTTGACATTACAATGTTTTCTTATGCAAATTGTAACTATCGGCTTTATATTGCAAGGATCTCTTTCTCTGCAGATAATAGTAGTAAATTTTCTAGAAATACAGGCTTGGGCTAAACTTCCTAAGTGCTCTCTTACCATTTAAGCAAGTATGAATCTCTCCCTCCAGCCTGGCTCTAGGTAACCCTGATAAAGCAGCAGAAGATAAGGGAAGAACAATAATTTGCTTTGATCCAGGTGTTCACTAAAGAGTTTATGGCAAATTTGGAAAATAAGAGAGTTTCAATTAATCGCCATCTCAACTGAATAATGAATCCAAAATGTTGGATATCTCTGTAAGGAATTCTACTGAGGTTTTTAGTGCATAAAAATGACTACTGCCTGTTTTCTGTACTAGTTAACTCCTGAGCAAGGTAGTGAGGCTTGGCTCTAGCATAGGGTTGAGTGAGTTAGGTGAACCAAACAGATTATACTGCTTTGATTTTTTTTTCTTATCTATATATTTCTGAATTTGGGAAATTAATCGGTGGGAATAAAATACAAGATGTAAGCCAGTCTTTGCTCATGACTCATTTCATTCACTAATAGCTAAGAATTAGGTTTATGATACACGTAAGTAACCTATATGGTAAGAAAGTGAATCGCACTTGTGAAAGTGACTGATTTCCAATATGGATAACAGTTTTATTTAAAAAGAAAGTAATAAACACCAACCCAATAAACTTTCCAACCAACTAACAATCAAACAATAATAAGTAAATAAAATAACTCAACTGAGCATACTTAGAAGAGTTTGAATTTGTGTTTCTTACTGTTAATCTCAGAGGGGAGAAACAAGTAATTCCTAGTTGTTCTGTTGCTATAGGCATGTGGATAAATTCATTCATTTATCTATCCTTCTCTGTTTATGTAATTGCAAGATTCACTGGACCCTAGCAGGATTTAAAAGGTTTCTTATTGCCGAGCATTGACTTGTCCATTCCTACCTTTCACTCCTTTCTGTTTTTTCACATTCTGGATCTTAAAATAAAAGTTGAATTCCCTAAAGTTAGCATCATCTTTTTCACATCTAAATTGCTGAGAATAAAATAAGTGGAAGTTGATGGCTGATCATAATAACGTTAATATAGCATATTACAAATTCCCTGTAGGTGTGTGTTATGGCTAAATTCATTGGACCCACATTTAATAATATAAAAATTATTTTAATGTTATGATACCTCTATATAAAACATATAAATAAGATGTTATGTTTTGAGATTCATGACAATTCTGCTCTGTCTTTGAATAAGGAGTGTCAGATTTGGCAAGCTCTGTAATGATATATCCCTCTGTATCTGAGATCTGAACAGTTGGAAGCACCTAGAGAGAAGAAAGATGTGTCTGATCCAGCACTGAGACAATGAAACTGTCCTTAACTCTGAACTGCAAACTAGCATATTTTTCTAAGTGTGTGTGTGCATGTTTTCATGGCATAGAATTAAATTGTGAACATTGACAGTGGAAGCCTGAATGTCCTCTGAATAACTCTGCTTCATGCTGCCTCATGTTTTATGCAGATGATGCTTTTTCTAGAATTGCCATTGCCAAACTACATTAAATTTTAATACACTTAGATAAAAATTGGATTATAAAAATTACAGTTAATGTCATCATGTTTACATAGAAAAGAAATCACAAAACTTTGAATATTTTCAAAAGAGACATGGGGACGAGGAGTAATTTGAATTATAGTAGAGAAAAAAATTATTTCTTTTTTCTTTTTTCTTTTTTTGAGGTGGAGTCTTGCTCTGTCACCTAGGCTGGAGTGCAATGGTGTGATCTCGGCTCACTGCAACCTCTGCCTCCTGAGCTCAAGTGATTCTCCTGCCTCAGCCTCCCGAGCAGCTGGGATTAAAGGCGCCCACCACCACACCCAACTAAGTTTTGTATTTTTAGTAGAGATGGGGTTTCACCATGTTGGCCAGGCTGGTCTTGAACTCCTGACCTCATGATCCATCCACCTCGGCCTCCCAAAGTACTGGGACTACAGGCATGAGTCACCGCGCCTGGCCAAAAATGATTTCTTTTAGTCTAAATATAATACCATTGGATGCTTGGTGTTAAAACTTAGGCCAATCCTTCGCAATAAGACACATTCAGGTGGCAATCTTTATTTTTTTTTTAAAGTGAGCTTAGGAGCTAGTCAGTCTCTTTAGGCTAAATTAGTCTTCAGAAATGAGTCCCTAATACTTATAGAAATTTTCTGACTAAAGAAAATGATGACATATGATGAATTATGCAATCTATTAACTGTATATTTTACATATCTTAATAGCTCTTTATATACTTTCTATATTTGATTTACAGTGGAATGAATACTGATATTGAAATATTTCTTTTAGAGATTTCAATTCCCATGAAAATTTCATAAATAAAATGTAAGATTTTTAATACCATTGTCTTAGATGCACAGACTATCCTAAAAAGCTAATGAAAACAAAATTATTTTTAAATGATTTCCTAGGAAATTCTGGATATAATAATAGTAGTAATAATTAAATATATAGTAAATTAAAATGAAACGACTATTTTCATCTTTCACTATTCACTCAAGAAAGTTAGTGGAATCAGATAATAAGAGACTGGTAAAGGCTTATTGAGTTTTAAGGTTTATATTTAAGTGAATGTATTCGGCTAAAGAAAAATACACTCTGCAAAAGATACGAATATTAGAACCACTGTAGAGGGTCTTGGATAGATTTGTTGCCTCTTGCTTGCTTTGTTAAACAGTTTATAGTTGTTCACAGTCTTTAATATTTATACACACACTATTTCTGGCAATTTCATTCCTTCCTGTAGATCTGAGTTTCTATTTGGAATTATGCCCTGTCACCTGAAAAACTTCCTTTAGCATTTCTTATACTGAAAGTCTGCTAAATACATTCTATCAGTTTTTTAAAAATATAACAAATTCACTTTTGACAGATAATTTTGCTAGATATAAAATGGTGAAAATGTTTTTTTCTTCTGTTAATGCTTTTTAATGTTACTAAACCATTGTCTTTACATCTACATTGTTTACGATGAGAAGTTTCTTTACATTTTATCTTTGGTCTTGTACATGGTAACCATGCATACAATGTGTCATTTTAATCTGGATACTTTTAAGGTTTTCTCTTTCCCTTTATATTAAGCAATTTGTCTGTGTTGTGCTTTAGTATGGTTTATTTCGTAGTATTCTGATTGAGATACACTGGACTTTTTGGAAATGTAGGTGAAGTTTCTCACTACATTTGGAATCCACTATTTCTTCAAAAAAAAAAAAAGTTTTTTTTTGAGATGGAGTCTTGCTTTGTCACCCAGGCTGGAGTGCAGTGGCATGATCTTGGTTCACTGCAAACTCCGTCTCCTGGGTTCAAGCCATTCTCCTGCCTCAGCCTCCCGAGTAGCTGGGACTACAGGCACCTACCACCACACCTGGATAATTTTTTGTATTTTTAGTAGAGAAGAGGTTTCAGCATGTTGGCCAGGATGGTCTCAATCTCCCGAGCTCATGATCCACCTGCTTCAGCCTCCCAAAGTGTTAGGATTACAGGCATGAGCCACCGTGCCCGGCCATAATGTATTTTTTTCTATCTCATATGCTCTCTTGAGCTTCACTCATGTTGTTGCATATATCAGTAATTCATTCATTTTATTGCTAAGTGGTATTCCTTTGTATGGATGGATGTAACACAATTAGCATACCTGTTCACCAGCTAAGAAACATTTTTTTCATTTTCTTCAGTTTTTGGCTGTTGAAAATAATCCAGGACTAAGGGAAGAGAACTATAAAATGTCCTGTATTTTTTTCTTTTAAAAAAACAAAAAATAAAAGGAAGAAAGAAGAAACAAATCACTGTCTCAGAAAGTTTATGACCCCCCCAAGTTTTATATGACCAAATATCAAAATACTTTAACAAAAAATTGAGGCTGCCTTCCTTCAAATATGGATTTGAATATATTTCATATTGGCCTACTAGATAGTTTCACAGTCAAAGGGAAAACTTGTAACTCTATTCTTTAATTTCCAAAGAATATTCTATGGGATGTAATTCAATATAAACTAAATTTTAATTACTTCATTTAAAGTTTGCTGTAGAGAGCTGGGTTCCAAGATGGACAATTAGGAACAGCTCCAGTCTGCAGCTCCCAGTGTTACTGACACAGAAGACAGGTGATTTCTGCATTTCCAACTGTGGTACATGGTTCATCTCATTGGGACTGATTGAACAGTGGGTGCAGCCCATGGAGGGTGAGCTCAAGCTGAGTGGGGTGTCACCTCACCCAAGAAATGCAAGGGGTCAAGGGATTTCCCTTTCCTAGCCAAGGGAAGCCATGACAGACTGTACCTGGAAAAACAGGACACTCTCGCCCAAATACGGCATTTTTCCCATGGTCTTAGCAATTGGCAAACCAGGAGATCCTCTCCTATGCCTGATTCAGCAGGTTATATGCCCACAGAGCCTTGCTCATTGCTGGTACAGCAGTCTGAGATCAACCTGTGAGGCTGCTTACTGGTTGGGGGAGAGGTGTCTGCCATTGCTGAGGCTTGAGTAAGTAAACAAAGCTGCCAGGAAGCTCAAACTGTGTGGATCCCACTGCAGCTCAGCAGGGCCTACTGCCTCTAAAGACTCCATCGCTGTGGGCAGGGCATAAGTGAAGAAAAGGCAGCAGAAACTTCTGCAGATTTAAACGTCCCTGTCTGACAGCTCTGAAGAGAGCAGTGGTTCTCCCAGCATGGCATTTGAGCTCTGAGAAAAGATAGACTGCCTCCTCAAGTGGGTCCCTGACTTCTGGGGTGCCTAACTGGGTGACACCTCCCAGCAGGGGCCGACAGACACCTCTTACAGGCAGATGCCCCTCTGGGACAGAGCTTTCAGAGAAGGATCAGGCAGCAATATTTGCTGTTCTGTAACATTTGCTGTTCTGCAGCCTCTGCTGGTGATATGCAGGCAAACAGGGTCTGGAGTGGACCTTCAGCAAAATCCAACAGACCTGCAGCTGAGGGACCTGACTGTTAGAAGGAAAATAGCAAACAGAAAGGAATAATATCAACATAAACAAAAAGGACATCCACACCAAAACCACATCTGTAGGTCACCAACATTGAAGACCAAAGGTAGATAAAACCACAACGATGGGGAGAAACAAGAGCAGAAAAGCTGAAAATTCTAAAAACCAGAGTGCCTCGTCTCCTCCAAAGGATCACAGCTCCTCGCCAGCAACAGAACAAAGCTGGATAAAGAATGACTTTGACAAGTTGACAAAAGTAGGTTTCAGAAGGTCAGTAATAACAAACTTCTCCAAGCTAAAGGAGCATGTTCTAACCCATCGCAAGGAAGCTAAAAACCTTGAAAAAAGGTTAGACAAATGGCTAACTAGAATAAACAGTGTAGAGAAGACTTTAAATGACCTGATGGAGCTGACAACCATGGCATGAGAACTTTGTGACTCATGCACAAGCTTCAATAGCCAATTCAATCAAGTAGAAGAAAGGATATCCATGATTAAAGATTGAATGATTGAAATAAAGTGAAAAGACAAATTTAGAAAAAAAAGAGAAACAAGAAATGAACAAAGCTTCCAAGAAATATGGGACTATGTGAAAAGACCAAATCTATATTGGATTGATATACCTGAAAGTGATGGGGAGAATGGAACCAAGGTGGGAAACACACTTCAGGATATTATCCAGGAGAACTTCCCCAACCTAGCAAGGCAGGCCAACATTCAAATTTGGGAAATACAGAGAACACCACAAAGATATTCCTCAAGAAAACAAACCCCAAGACACATAATTGTCAGATTCACCAAGGTTGAAATGAAGCAAAAAATGTTAAGGGCAGCCAAAGAGAAAGGTCAGGTTATCCACAAAGGGAAACCCATCAGGCTAACAGTGGACCTCTCAGCAGGAACCATAGAAGCCAGAAGAGAGTGAAGTCCAATATTAAACATTCTTAAAGAAAATAATTTTCAACCCAGAATTTCATATCCAGCCAAACTAAGCTTCATAAGTGAAGGAGAAATAAAATCCTTTACAGATAAGCAAATTCTGAGAGATTTTGTCACTATTAGGCCTGCCTTACAAGAGTTCCTGAATGAAGCACTAAACATGGAAAGGGACAAACCATACCAGCCACTGCAAAAACATGCCAAATTGTAAAGACCATTGATGCTATGAAGAAACTGCATCAATTAGCAGGCACAGTAACCAGCTAACATCATAGTGATGGATAAAATTCACACATAACAATATTAACCTGAAAAGTAAATAGGATAAATACCCCAATTGAAAGACACAAACTGGCAAATTGAATAAGGAATCAAAACCCATCAGTGTGTTGTATTCAGGAGACCCATCTCATGTACAGAGACACACATAGCCTCAAAATAAAGGGATGGAGGAAGATCTAACAAGCAAATGGAAAGGAAAAAAAAAAAAAAGCAGGGGTTGCAATGCTAGTCTCTGATAAAACAGACATTAAACCAGCAAAGATCAAAAGAGACAAAGAAGGCCATTACATAATGGTAAAAGGATCAATTCAACAAGAAAAGCTAACTATCCTAAATATATATACACTTAATACAGAAGCACTCAGATTCATAAAGCAAGTCCTTAGAGACCTACAAAGAGACTTAGACTCCCACACAATAATAATGGGAGACTTTAACACCCCACTGTCAATATTAGATAGATCAATGAGACAGAAGATTAACAAAGATAACCAGGATTTGAATTCAGTTCTGGACCAAATGAACCTAATAGACATCTACAGAACTCTCTACACCAAATCAACAGAATATACATTCTTCTTAGCACCACATAGCTCTTATTCTAAAATTGACCACATAATTGAAAGTGAAGCACTCCTCAGCAAACGTAAAAGCACAGAAATCACAACAAACTGTCTCTCAGACCACAGTGCAATCAAATTAGAACTCAAGATTAAGAAACTCACTGGAAATTGCACAACTACACGAAACTGAATAACCTGCTCCTGAATGACTACTGGGTAGATAGCAAAATGAAGGCAGAAATAAATAAGTTCTTTGAAACCAATGAGAACAAAGATACAATGTGCGGGAATCTCTGGGACACATTATCAGCAGTGTGTGGAAGGAAATTTATAGCACTAAATGCCCACAGGAGAAAGCGGGAAAGATCTAAAGTCAATGCCCTAACATCACAATTAAAAGAACTAGAGAAGCAAGAGAAAACAAATCCAAAAGCTAGCAGAAGGCAAGAAATAACTAAGATCAGAGCAGAACTGAAGGAGATAGAGACACAAAATACCCTTCAAAAAATCAGTGAATCCAGGAACTGGTTTTTTGAAAAGATCAACAAGATTGATAGACCGCTAGCAAGACTAATAAAGAAGACAAAAAAGAAGAATCAAATAGACACAATAAAAAATGATACAGGGGATATCAGCACCAATCCCACAGAAATACAAACTACCATCAGAGAATACTATAAACACCTCTATGCAAATAAACTAGAAAATCCAGAAGAAATGGATAAATTCCTGGACACATACACCCTCCCAAGACTAAACCAGGAAGAAGTTGAATCTCTGAATAGACCAGTAACAGGCTCTGAAATGGAGGAAATAATTAACAGCCTACCAACCAAAAAGCATCCAGGACCAGATGGATTCACAGTCAAATTCTACCAGAGGTAGAAAGAGAAGCTGATACGATTCCTTCTGAAATCACTCCAATCAATAGAAAAAGAGGGAATCCTCCCTAACTCATTTTATGAGGCCAGCATCATCCTGATACCAAAACCTGGCAGAGACACAACAAAAAAAAGAGCATTTTAGTTCAATATCCCTGATGAACATCGATGCAAAAATTCTCAATAAGATACTGCAAACCGAATCCAGCAGCACATCAAAAAGTGTATCCACCACGATCAAATCTGTTTCATCCCTAGGATGCAAGACTGGTACAACATATGCAAATCAATAAACATAATCCATCACGTAAACAGAACAAATGACAAAAACCGCATGATTATCTCAATAGATGCCAAAAGGCCTTCAACAAAATTCAACAGCCCTTCACGCTAAAAACTCTCAATAAACTAGGTATTGATGGAACGTATCTCAAAATAATAAGAGCTATTGATGACAAACACACAGCCAAATCATACTAAATGGGCAAAAGCTGGAAGAATTCCTTGGAAAACCGGCACAACAAAAGGATGCCGTCTCTCACCACTCCTATTCAACATAGTGTTGAAAGTTCTGGCCAGGGCAATCAGGCAGGAGAAAGAAACAAATGGTATTCAATTAGGAAAAGAGGAAATCAAATTGTCCTGTTTGCAGATGACATGATTGTATATTTGGAAAACCCAATCGTCTCAGCTGAAAATCTCCTTAAGCTGATAAACAACTTCAGCAAAATCTCAGGATATGAAATCAATGTGCAAAAATTACAAACATTCCTATACACCAATAACAGACAAATAGAGAGCTGAATCATGACTGAACTTCCATTCACTATTGCTACAAAGAGAATAAAATACCTAGGAATCCAACTTACAAGGGATGTGAAGGACCTCTTCAAGGAGAACTACAAATCACTGCTCAATGAAATAAAAGAGGACACAAACAAATGGAAGAACATTCCATGCTCATGGATAGGAAGAATCACCTCTATTGTGAAAATGGCCATATTGCCCAAGGTAATATGTAGATTCAATGCCATCCGCATTAAGCTACCAATGACTTTCTTCACAGAATTGGAAAAAACTACTTTAAAGTTCACAACCTTAAAAAAAAAAAGCCAAAAAAAAAAAAAAAGCCTGCATTGCCAAGACAATCCTAAGCAAAAAACAAACAAACAAACAAAAACAAAACTGGAGGCATCATACTACCTGACTTCAAACTATCCTACATGGCTACAGTAACCAAAACAGTATGGTACTTACTGGTACCAAAACAGAGATATAGTCCAATGGAACAGAACAGAGCCCTCAGAAATAACACCACACATCTATAACCATCTGATCTTCCACAAACCTGATAAAAACAACAAATAGGGAAAGGATTCCCTGTTTAATAAATGGTGCTGGGAAAACTGGTTAGCCATAAGTAGAAAGCTGAAACTGGATCCCTTCCTTACACCTTATACAAAAATTAATTCAAGATGGATTAAAGACTTAAATGTTAAACCTAAAACCATAAAAACCCTAGAAGAAAACCTAGGTAATACCATTCAGGATGTAGGCATGGGCAAGGGCTTCATGACTAAAACACCAAAAGCAATGGCAACAAAAACCAAAATAGATAAATGGGATCTAATTAAGCTAAAGAACTTCCACATGGCAAAAGAAACTACTATCAGAGTGAATAGGCAACCTACAGAATGTGAGAAAATGTTTGCAATCTACCCATCTGACAAATGGCTAATGTCTAGAATCTACAAAGAATTTGAACAAATTTACAAGAATTAAACAACCCCATCAAAAAGTGGGCAAAGGATATGAACAGACACTTCTCAAAAGAAGACATTTATGCAGCCAACAGACACATGAAAAAAATTCCATCGTCACTGGCCATCAGAGAAATGCAAATCAAAACCACAATGAGATACCATCTCACGCCAGTTAGAATGGCAATTATTAAAAAGTCAGGAAACAACAGGTGCTGGAGAGGCTGTGGAGAAATAGGAACAGTTTTACACTGTTGGTGGGAGTGTAAATTAATTCAACCATTGTGGAAGACAGTGTGGTGTTTCCTTAAGGATCTAGAACTAGAAATGCCATTTAACCCAGCTATCCCATTACTGGGTATATACCCAAAGCATTATAAATCATGCTACTATAAAGACACATGCACACTTATGTTTATTGCGACACTATTCACAATAGCAAAGACCAACCCAAAAGTCCATCAATGATAGACTGGATTAAGAAAATATGACACACATACACCATAGAATACTATGCAGCCATAAAAGGATGAATTTATGTCCTTTGCAGGGACATGGATGAAGTTCGAAACCATCATTCTTAGCAAACTATCACAAGGACAGAAAACCAAACACCACATGTTCTCACTCATAGGTGGGAATTGAACAATGAGAATCCTTGGACACAGGGCAGTGAACACCACACACCAGGGTCTGTCAGGGAGTAGGGGGCTGGCGGAGGGATAGCATTAGAAGAAATACCTAATGTAAATGATGAGCTGATGGGTGCAGCAAACCAACATGACATATGTATACCTATGTAACAAAACTGCATGTTGTGTACCCTAGAATTTAAAGTATAATATAAAAAATTAAAAATTTTAAAAAAGATTTAAAAATAAAAAATTAAAAAATAAAGTTTGCTGTAGATATACAGTTTGGTGATTTTGATCTATTTTTGTTAGAGAGCAGCAGAACACATGATTTTTAGTGTTTCTAGTGGCCAGGTTAAGGTGACTTCCTGCCTTTTATTTTCATAGTAAATGTTTTTTTCCAAGGTCAGAGATGATACCAGTGCTCTCTTGTGTTTCTGCTACTCAGTGAGGATGATAAATTTGGCTTTCATACTTATTCTGACAGAGGGCTTGCCATCAACACATTTGCATTATAATGGAAGGTGTTTTTCTAGGAAGCAAGGTTCTAGGTTTGGCAAAAAAAAAAAAAAAAAAAAAAAAGGCCTTAGACTCCTCAGCCTTAGCTGTGGCACTATTAGTCTTCTTCTGGTTTCAAGTCAAATATTGTAGAATTTTCCATAAGGTATGTAGCAGACTTAAACCTGTTTGTTTCACGAGGTAGTTAACTTTATGGTTTGTGGATCAGTTTCAGTTTTTTAAGAGTTAAATAATAATAATGTATATACATATTAGGCTACTTCCTTTGAATGTTTCAGAGTACATTCTAGACTTTGCACTATTAATCTACACAAAGGAACAAGAAAGGAACAGATAGGACTTTTTAGAACATTCTAAATAAGAAACAGGCAATTAATTCAGTGTCCATCTCCCTTCAATTTTGAAATAATTGTCATAGGAAGTTGCCACAAATTACAATCATGGATGGCATAATGGTGTTTTGGTCAATAATGGAACTCATATACGATGATGACCTCTTAAGATTATAATATTGTACTTTTTTCTGCACCTGTTCTATGCTTAGATATTCTTAGATACTCAAATAGTTACTATTGTATTACAATTGCCTATAGTATTCAGTACAAAAACATGCTGTAGAGGTTTGTAGCCTAAAAGCAATAGGTTGAACCATATAGCCTAGGTGTATAGTGAGCTATACCATCTAGGTTTATGTAAGTACACTCTATGATATTAGCACACAGCAAAAATGCCTGAAGATGCATTTTTCAGAATGTGTTTCCATCGTTAGGCAACGCATGACTGCATATTAAAACAGCTTCTTCGTCTCATCTGCACTGCTCATCCCCTACAATCCTGTGCCATTTAAGATTACTAGCATTAAGAATAAAACTTCTTTTTTAAAAGCACCGTTTTTTTCTTTTACTATTATTTTAAATTTAAGGGTATGTGTGTAGTATGTGTGTTGTTACATGTGCCATAGTGGTGTGCCCCACAGACCATCCCATCACCTAGGTATTAAGGGCAGGATCCATTAGCTATTCTTCCTGATGTTCTCCCTCCCTCCTCCTTCCACCCCCGACAGGCCCCAATGTATATATATAAACAACAACAACAACAACAACAAACAGCAGCAAAAAACCCAGCATATCAAAGAGCAGGAAGAAATTTACTCTTGTTCGTTAATGTGAAAGGGAAAAAAAGAGAAATTAAATGAACTTTGGGATTTTGATGGCCTCTGTAAAGACAAGGGAAGAGAGAAATTCCAGGCAGAGGGAGCAGCATACAGAAAAGTTCAAAAGCAGAAATAAATGTATGCTATGTTTAGGGTTATATGTTTAAGTCTCTAGAATGTTAAAAAAAAAAAAAAAAAAAAAAAAAAAAAAAGAGAAACATGCAGCAATGTAGAAGGCCAGAAAAATGATACATAGGGCAAATTCAGAAAGGCCCTTTATGTTAGCCAATATGCCTATAGTGGACATAAAGTCCAAGGAAGTGCCATGACTAGATATGGATTTTAGGTAAGAGAATCTGGAGCATTGTGTACAATAATGTGCAAGCTGAAGGAAAGGAGCCTGAGTAGCTGGAATTAAAAAGTCTAGGCATGAGATGATAAGATTGGTTTATCTCGTGGCCACAGTGATGAAGAGAGGGAAGAGAATTAGTAGATATGTTTTAGAGGATTTATATCATAACTGGATTAAGAATCAGATAGGGAGGGTCTAAGTTGATTCCTAGTTTTTTGTCTTGGATAGGTGAGAATGTGGCAGCATTGTCAGATGTATAGGATGGAGCAGGAGACTGACTATAGAGAAACAACTTAATAATATTGTTACTTGTAGATCTTTCCTTCATTGTCTTTATTTCTGGAGAGAACCTATGGCAACCATAAATCTGGGTTTGTACAAGACTATCCCCAGTTTATACCTGTTGTCTCAGGTGCTGATTAATAACTGATCAAGTATACGTTCACATTAGCCGTGATAGAGTGCTACATTGAAAATGATTTTTCTTTTATCACTTGGAAAGATCTTACCTTTGAATTTACCTGTTCATCTTTAAAAGTCAATGGAATGCAGATTGTAAAGCCATTTTTGTTCTTGTTCCCAACTTCCAAGACAAGCTCATTCTTCTGAAGTCAAACTAATTGACCCTTCTATTTTCTCAAACCACTTGGTGAGCACCTCTGTCAGATTCCATACCATGTTGTATTATAACATAAATAAAATTATTTTCTTATGGACCCATTTTCTCCAGTAGATTGTCAAAAATTTCCTGACAGCTAGACCAGTATCTGTCATACAGAAGTGGTCAATATATATTTTTCTTCTTACATGTACATTGGTTGTTCTTATATATGGGTGTTGTGATATCATAATTGATTGCAAAGAGGTACATTATAGCAGGGTATGGTGGCTCATGCCTGTAATTGTAGCACTTGGGAAGCTGAAGTGGATGTACCATGTGAGCCTAGGAGTTAGAGACCAGTCTGGGAACCACAGTGAAACCCTATCTATGAAAAAATATACAAAAATTATCTGGGCATGGTGTCACGTGCCTGTATCCCAACTACTTAGGAGGCTGAGGTGTGTGGATCACCTGAGCTCAGGGTTCGAGGCTGCAGTGAGCCATGATCATGCCACTCCAACCTGGGCAACAGAGTGAAACCCTGTCCAAACAAACAAAACAAATATAAATAAATAAATAAAAAGAGATATATTAGGAAAGATTATAAAAGTTTTTCTGACATATTCTTGGCTATTTTCTGTTAAAGAAAGCTATTATAGGCAAGGAGTTTGGAGAATTTTGAAATTATTTGAAGAAAATCCTGGGGATTTGGATACTATGTCCTAGACATTCCTCCCTTACTAAGTAGCTATTTTGGAGACCAATGTCTGTGACTCTTAATTTTATCATCTGAAAAATGACTTTGATTTTCTATTACGAAGGTTGTTATTTGAGTCTACTGATAGTAGATTGTCACATTTCACAATGAAAAAAAAGGATATGCAAATATTTGTTGTTATTATATTATAGCTATTAATATTTTATAAGTTTCTAATGATAATGCGTTTCCTTTGCAGTGACAATTTTCCTTAACACTGAGGCTTTTTAACAACTTCCTAAATTTAGAGACTGGAAGCATAATTATTAGACGAAGAGGCTAACTGGGGGAAAAAAAACAATGAAAAAAGTCTTAATTAAAAATAATGTCAACGAATACAACTCTGCTTGATGAAAATGAGTCAGTTTCTATAGCAATGATATAGAAGTACATGTGAATTTTATTAAAATCTCATGCTTTTTAAGTTTTTTGTATAGTGTCCTCATTAAAATAAAGTGCTTTCAAAGTAAAGTGATATGAATACTTTACACCCATATTAAAAAAAACTGGGAAAAAATGATAAAAGGAAAATTATGTAGAAATTACTAAGATAAAAGGGAAATAAAACTACTCACCCAGAACCATTATGTTCAGGGTGTTCATACAGATAAGAATCACTGGTATAATTAGCCCAAAAGTCAAAAAGGAAAGGAAGCTTTGATTTGAATACTTTGCAAGTTTATTATATTTGATTTTAGCATTGATTAAGCCTTCACAATGAACTCAACAGGGATTGAGAGTTATGAAGTAAATATTATAAAACTACTATAGCACACTATTCCCAAGAAAATCAATATACTGAAGAAAAATGACATTAAGGTAAAAGTACACACCCACAGGCAAACATTATATTAATACAGTTTGGTGTTCTGAGAGTAGAAACTATTATTTATGTGATTTTGCATATATATTTATATATATGAATATATGCTTTAGAAAGTAAACATGTCATATACATTCATTGTGAATATTACATTTAAAAATTGCTGCAAAATTCAAACACTAATACAATACTACTTAAAAAATAATGTAAAGAAATGAAAAATCTTTTAATCTCAGAATCCAATCCATTAAATAAAATTAGTCATACATACAGTCAAAGACATATATATTTCTTGAATTGAAAAAGAGTAGAAATTAGTTATGAAGTCAAGGCAAAAAGAATTTTAAAAATTATTAAAAACACAGAATATACAAGTTTTTATATTTGAATAAAAAACAAAACAGATCTATATGACCTGATACGTAAGTATGTATCTGAGATATGAAGTGAAAAAAAAAATCAAGTCAAACAAGCAAAGCCCTATATTTGTGCCTATAATCTTATGTATATTTGTATGAGGTTGTATATACATATGTGGGAGAAAATGTCTAGCCTTGCCACTGTGCACTTTTTTTTTTGACAAAAATTACTTTCAAATTTGAGAAACACCAAACAGAGCAAATGTCAAGTAGAGAAGATATTATGATGTTGTAAACATGCAATATATTAATATATTTGACATGAGCATATTAAACATGGTCTAGAATCGATGAAATAGATAATTTATTTTTTCTGTTTTGTTTTGGTCAATAGCAGATACTTGCCAAATTATACTACATCTACCTATCCTATAGTGTTATGTTCAGTAGGCTCTGAGATTATTTCCTCTCATTTCATCTCCTTTTTTATTATTCTTATTCCTATCCTCAGTCATTCTGTGTATATGCCATGTTGAATTACAGACATGTCTGCAAAATTTCCAGAATCTCTTTCCCATTTGGATTTCTTACTTATATTCTGTAGGACTCAGCTACATATATATCCCACATCTTTTTATTTAGGAACTCTGATTATATGTTCCTCCACCAGGGAGATTTCTTGAATCCCCAAGGCTGAATCAGTCTCAACTATTTACATGCTGTCCTACCCACCATTTATACCTCAATCACATGTATTCAAATTATATCTTTACTTGTTTGTACCCCCAGGTAAGTGCTTTGAATTAGAAGCTGGGGTATAGTGATAATATAACATCTAACTCAGTGATTGGCACCTGACTCTCGATAACTATTGAACATTAAAAAGTGAATGAATAAATATCTTTTTGCTCTGACCACTTTATCCGAGCAAGATACTGTATATTTTGGATATTTAACTATGCAGAACAATTTCATTCGAGCCATTATACTTGTGTTAAAGGTAAAACGACAGATATTCCTTCTGTTCCTTGATCTATAAAAGTATCAATGGGTATTTTGTGCTCTTTCAGATAAGAATCACTGAATCACTAAGAAAATTTATTTAATTGAGTTATATATTATTAAGATCTCCTAAGTATACATTAGACTCAAAAGGTGGAGTTTAAATTTTTGTTGACACAAAAGACATAAATGTTAAAATAATAAAAACATAAGGATACATGTAATAGAGTACTAAGTTGTATAATAGAAATAAAAAGTCATAAGAATTTTGAAATGCATGTGATCAATCAGAAATTGAGAAAGCTTGATTGGTGGAAGGTTATGATTTATACGGATAAAATCTGGTCTGAGTAGCAGAAGAAAAAAATATCATTTACCGAAGGAGGTAGAACAAGATGGTGGAATAGAAAGCTCCACGGATCATTCCCCAGCAAGGACGCTAAGTTAACAGCTGTCTACAAAGAGAAAACACCCTCATGAGAACCAAAAATCAAGTGAACACTCACAGTACCTGGTTTTAACTTCATATCATTGAAAGAGGTACTGAAGAGATACACAAACAGTCTTGAATCACTGACACCACACTCCCTCACCCCAGCAGCAGCAGCAGTTCAGACAGCATCTTCTCTGGGTACTGGAGGAGGGAGAGCACAGCAATGGTGAGGCATTAAACTCAGTGCTGTCCTGTTAGAGCAGAAAGAGAAAACAGACAAAATTCAACTGACGTCCACCCAGAAAGGAAGTGTTTAAACCAGCCCTAGCCAGAAGGGAACCGCTAATCCCTGCCATCTGAACTTGAGTGTCCACAAGCCTCGCCACTGAGAGCTAAAGTTCTATTGAAAATTTGAAAGGCAGTTTACATGTGAGATGGGTCTCCTGAATACAGCAAACTGATGGGTCTTGACTCTTTATTCAATTTGCCAGTCTGTGTCTTTTAATTGGACCATTTAGTCTATTTACATTTAAGGTTAATATTATTATATGTGAACTTGATCCTGTCATTAGGATATTAACTGGTTATTTTGCTCGTTAGTTGATGCAGTTCCTTCCTAGCATCGATGGTCTTTACAATTTGGCATGCTTTTGCAATGGCTGGTATCAGTTATTCCTTTCCATGTTTAGTGCTTCCTTCAGGGTCTCTTGTAAGGCAGGCCTGGTGGTGACAAAATCTCTAAGCATTTGCTTATCTGTAAAGGATTTTATTTCTCCTTCACTTATGAAACTTAGTTTGGCTGGATATGAAATTCTGGGTTTAAAATTCTTCTCTTTGAGAATATTGAATATTGGCCCCCACTCTCTTCTGGCTTGTAGAGTTTCTGCTGAGAGATCTGCTGTTAGTCTGATGGGCTTCCCTTTGTGGGTAACCCGACCTTTCTCTCTGGCTGCCCTTAACAGTTTTTCCTTCATTTCAACTTTGGTGAATCTGGCAATTATGTGTCTTGGAGTTGCTCTTCTGGAGGAGTATCTTTGTGGCATTCTGTATTTCCTGAATTTGAATGTTGGCCTGCCTTGCTAGGTTGGGGAAGTTCTCCTGGATGAGATCCTGAAGAGTGTTTTCCAACTTGGTTCCATTTTCCCCCTCACTTTCAGGCATCACAATCAGACATAAATTTGGTCTTTTCACATAACCCCATATTTCTTGAAGGCTTTGTTCACTTCCTTTTCCTCTTTTTTCTTTAGACTTCTCTTCTCGCTTCATTTCATTCATTTGATCCTCAATCACTGATACTCTTTCTTCCAGTTGATCGAGTCGGTTACTGAAGCTTGTGCATTTGTCATGTATTTCTCATGTCATGGTTTTTATTTCTGTCCGTTCGTTTATGGCCTTCTCTTCATTGATTATTCTAGCTATCCATTCTTCCATTCTTTTTTCAAGATTTTTAGTTTCTTTGCGCTGGTTACGTAGTTCCTCCTTTAGCTCTGAGAAGTTTGATGGACTGAAGCCTTCTTCTCTCATCTCGTCAAAGTCATTCTCCATCCAGCTTTGATCCTTTGCTGGCGATGAGCTGCGTTCCTCAGTTGAAAATGCAGAAATCACCCCTCTTCTGTGTTGCTCACACTGGGAGCTGGAGACTAGAGCTGTTCCTATTCGGCCATCTTGCTCCACCCTTCACATGCAGAGACACACATAGGCTCAAAACAAAGGCATGGAGGAAGATCTACCAAGCAAATGGAGAACAAAAAATAGCAGGGGTAGCAATCCTAGTCTCTGATAAAACTGACTTTAAACAATCAAAGATCAAAAGAGACAAATAAGGCCATTACATAATGGTAAAGGGATCAATTCAACAGGAAGAGCTAACTATCCTAAATATATGTGCACCCAACACAGGAGCACCCAGATTAATAAAGCATGTCCTTAGAGACTTACAAAGAGACTTAGACTCCCATACAATAATAATGGAAGACTTCCACACCCCACTGTCAACATTAGACAGATCAACGAGACAGAAAGTTAACAAGGATATCCAGGAATTGAACTCATCTCTGCACCAAGCAGACCTAAGAGACATCTACAGAACTCTCCACACCAAAGCAACAGAATATACATTCTTCTCAGCACCACATCACACTTATTACAAAACTGACCACATAATTGGAAGTAAAGCACTCCTCAGCAAATGTACAAGAACAGAAATTATAACAAACTGTCTCTCAGACCACAGTGCAATCAAACTAGAACTCAGGAGTAAAAAACTCAATCAAAACTGCTCAACTACATGGAAACTGAACAACCTGCTCCTGAATGACTACTGGGTACATAACAAAATGAAGGCAGAAATAAAGATGTTCTTTGAAACCAAGGAGAACAAAGATACAACATACCAGAATCTCTGGGACACATTTAAAGCAGTGGGTAGAGGAAAATTTACAGCACTAAATGCCCAAAAGAGAAAGCTGGAAAGATCTAAAATTGACACTCTAACATCACAATTAAAAGAACTAGAGAAGCAAGAGGAAGCACATTCAAAAGCTAGCAGAAGGCAAGAAATAACGAAGATCAGAGCAGAACTGAAGGAGACAGAGACACAAAAAACCCTCCAAAAAATCCATGAATCCAGGAGCTGGTTTTCTGAAAAGATTAACAAAATTGATAGACCACTAGCAAGACTAATAAAGAAGAAAAGAGAGAAGAATCAAATAGATGCAATAAAAAATGATAAAGGGGATATCACCACCGACCCCACAGAAATACAAACTACCATCAGAGAATATTATAAACACCTCTGCACAAATAAACTAGAAAATCTAGAAGAAATGGATAATTTCCTGGACACTTACACTCTCCCAAGACTAAACCAGGAAGAAATTGAATCCCTGAATAGACCAATAGCAGGCTCTGAAATTGAGGCAATAATTAATAGCCTACCAACCAAAAAAAGTCCAGGACCAGATGGATTCACAGCTGAATTCTGCCAGAGGTACAAGGAGGAGCTGGTACCATTACTTCTGAAACTATTCCAATCAATAGAAAAAGAGGGAATCCTCCCTAACTCATTTTATGAGGACAAGATCATCCTGATACCAAAGCCTGGCAGAGACACAGCAAAAAAAGAAAATTTTAGACCAATATCCCTGATGAACATCCATGCAAAAATCCTCAATAAAATACTGGCAAACCAAATGCAGCAGCACATCAAAAAGCTTATCCATCATGATCAAGTGGGTTTCATCCCTGGGATGCAAGGCTGGTTCAACATATGCAAATCAATAAACGTAATCCAGCATATAAACAAAGACAAAAACCACGTGATTATCTCAACAGATAATTGACAAAATTCAACAGCCCTTCATGCTAAAAACTCTCAATAAATTCGGTATTGATGGAATGTATCTCAAAATATTAAGAGCTATTTATGACAAACCCACAGCCAATATCATACTGAATGGGCAAAAACTGGAAGCATTCCCTTTGAAAACTGGCACAAGACAGGGATGCCCTCTCTCACCACTCCTATTCAATATAGTGTTGGAAGTTCTGGCTAGGGCAATCAGGCAAGAGAAAGAAATAAAGGAGTATTCAGTTAGGAAAAGAAGAAGTCAAATCGTCCCTGTTTGCAGATGACATGATTGTATATTTAGAAAACCCCATCATCTCAGCCCAAAATCTTCTTAAGCTGATAAGCAACTTCAGCAAAGTCTCAGGATAAAAAATCAATGTGCAAAAATCACAAGCATTCTTATACACCAGTAACAGACAAACAGAGAGCCAAATCAGGAATGAACTTCCATTCACAATTGCTTCAAAGAGAATAAAATACCTAGGAATCCAACTGACAAGGGATGTAAAGGACCTCTTCAAGGAGAACTACAAACCACTGCTCAGTGAAATAAAAGAGGACACAAACAAATGGAAGAACATACCATGTTCATGGATAGGAAGAATCAATATCATGAAAATGGCCATACTGCCCAAGGTAATTTACAGATTGAATGCCATCCCCATCAAGCTACCAATGACTTTCTTCACAGAATTGGAAAAAAAAACTGCTTTAAAGTTCATATGGAACCAAAAAGAGCCCGCATTGCCAAGACAATCCTAAGTCAAAAGAACAAAGCTGGAGGCGTCACGCTACCTGACTTCAAACTATACTACAAGGCTACAGAAACCAAAACAGCATGGTACTGGTACCAAAACAGAGATACAGACCAATGGAACAGAATAGAGTCCTCAGCCATCTGATCTTTGATAAACCGGACAAAAACAACAAATGGAGAAAGGATTCCCTATTTAATAAATGGTGCTGGGAAAATTGGCTAGCCATAAGTAGAAAGCTGAAACTGGATCCTTTCCTTACTCCTTAAATGAAAATTAATTCAAGATGGATTAGATACTTAAATGTTAGACCTAAAACCATAAAAACCCTAGAAGAAAACCTAGGTAATACCATTCAGCACATGGGCATGGACAAGGACTTCGTGTCTAAAACACCAAAAGCAATGGCAACAAAAGCCAAAGTTGACAAATGGGATCTAATTAAACTAAAGAGCTTCTGCACAGCAAAAGAAATTACTGTCAGAGTGAACAGGCAACCTACAGAATGGGAGAAAATTTTTGCAATCTACTCATCTGACAAAGGGCTAATATCCAGAACCTACAAAGAACTCAAACAAATTTACAAGAAAAAAACAACCCCATCAAAAAGTGGACAAAGGATACGAACAGACATTTCTCAAAATAATACATGCATACAGCCAACAGACACATGAAAAAATGCTCATCATCACTGGCCATCAGAGAAATGCAAATCAAAACCACAGTGAGATACCATCTCACACCAGTTAGAATGGCAATCATTAAAAAGGTCAGGAAACAACAGGTGCTGGAGAGGATGTGGAGAAATAGGAACACTTTTACACTGTTGGTGGGATTGTAAACTCGTTCAACTATTATGGAAAACAATATGGCGATTCCTCAAGGATCTAGAACTAGAAGTACCATATGACCCAGCCATCCCATTACTGGGTATATACCCAAAGAATTATAAATCATGCTGCTGTGAACACACATGCACACATATGTTCATTGTGGCACTATTCACAATAGCAAAGACTTGGAATCAACCCAAATGTCCATCAGTGACAGACTGGATTAAGAAAATGTGGCACACATACACCATGCAATACTATGCAGCCATAAAAAAGGATGAGTTTTAGTCCTTTGTAGGGACATGGATGCAGCTGGAAACCATCATTCTCAGCAAACTATCACTAGAACAGAAAAACAAGCACCACATGTTCTCACTTATAGGTGGGAACTGAACAATGAGATCACTTGGACTTGGGAAAGGGACATCACACACCAGGGCCTATTATGGGGAGGGGGGAGTGGGGAGGGATTACATTGGAAGTTATACTTGATATAAATGACGAGTTGATGGGTGCTGATGAGTTGATGTGTGCAGCACACCAACATGGCACACGTATACATATGTAAGAAACCTGCACATTATGCACATGTATCCTAGAACTTATAATAATAATAATAATAATAATAAAGGCAGTCCGGGCCATAAGGACTGCAAGTGGTAGGTAAGTCTGAGGGCTGAACTAGGCCAGAAACAGTGATTTGGGAGGGCATGCAACATACTGAGACACCAGCTGGGGCAGTCCAGGTTGTGCTGGCATCACCCCTCCTATAACCTCAGGTTGCACAGCTTGAGGTTTTGAAAAGACCCCTTTCTTCTACTTGAGGAGAGGAGAGGGAAGAGTGGGGAGAACTTTGTTTTGCATTTTGGATACCAGGTTAGCTACAGCAGGAGAGGGCATGGGTCAGAGTTGTGAGGCCCATGTCTCAGGTCCTATCTTCTTCTTTTTTTATTATACTTTAAGTTATAGGGTACATGTGCACTATGTGCAGGTTTGTTACATATGTATACATGTGCCGTCTTGGTGTGCTGCACCCATTAACTTGTCATTTACATTAGGTATATCTCCTAATGCTATCCCTCCCCCCACCCCACAATAGGCCCCAGTGCGTGGTGTTCCCCATCCCATGTACAAGTGTTCTCATTGTTCAATTCCCACCTATGAGTCAGAACATGCAGAGTTTGGTTTTCTGTCCTTGCAGCAGTTTGCTCAGAATGATAGTTTTCGGTTTCATCCATGTACCTACAAAGGACATGAACTCATCATTTTTTTGGCTGCATAGTATTCCATGATATATATGTGCCACATTTTCTTAATCCAGTCTACCATTGATGGACATTTGGGTTGATTCCAAGTCTCTACTATCGTAAATAGTGCCACAATAAACATATGTGTGCATGTG
This sequence comes from Trachypithecus francoisi, assembly GCF_009764315.1. Taxonomy (NCBI): domain Eukaryota; kingdom Metazoa; phylum Chordata; class Mammalia; order Primates; family Cercopithecidae; genus Trachypithecus; species Trachypithecus francoisi. The sequence goes on along the minus strand of NW_022681460.1, from coordinate 15,082,082 downwards.
TCTTTATAGCAGCATGATTTATAATCCGTTGGGTATATACCCAGTAATGGGATAGCTGGGTGAAGTTGTATTACTAGTTCTAGATCCTTGAGGAATTGCCACACTGTCTTTAACAATGGTTGAACTAGTTTACAGTCCCACCAATGGTGTAAAAGTGTTCCTATTTCTCCACATCCTCTCCAGCACCTGTTGTTTTCTGACTTTTTAATCATCACCATTCTAACTGCTGTGAGATGGTATCTCATTGTGGTTTTGATTTGCATTTCTCTGACAGCCAGGGATGATGAGCATTTTTTCATGTGTCTGTTGCCTCCATAAATGTCTTCTTTTGAGAAGTGTCTGTTCATATCCTTCACCCACTTTTTGATGGGATTGTTTGATATTTTCTTGTAAATTTGTTTAAGGTCCTTGTAGATTCTGGATATTAGACCTTTGTCAGATGGGTAGATTACAAAAATTGTCTCCCATTCTGTAGGTTGCCTATTTACTCTGATAGTAGTTTCTTTTGCAGTGCAGAAGCTCTTTAGTTTAATTAGATCCCATTTGTCAATTTTGGCTTTTGTTGCCATTGCTTTTGGTATTTTAGAGATGAAGTCCTTGCCCACGCCTATGTCCTGAATGGTATTGCCTACGTTTTCTTCTAGGGCTTTTATGGTTTTAGGCCTAACATTTAAGTCTTTAATCCATCTTGAATTAATTTTTGTATAAGGTGTAAGGAAGGGATCCAGTTTCAGCTTTCTACTTATGGCTAGCTAGTTTTCCCAGCACCATTTACTAAATAGGGAATCCTTTCCCCATTTCTTGTTTTTGTCAGGTTTGTCGAAGATCAGATGGTTATAAATGTGTGGTGTTATTTCTGAGGGCTCTGTTCTGTTCCGTTGGTCTATGTCTCTGTTTTGGTACCAGTACCATGCTGTTTTGGTTACTGTAGCCATGTAGTATAGTTTGAAGTCAGGTAGCGTGATGCTTCCAGCTTTGGTTTTTTTTTTTTTTTTCTTTTTTTCTTTTTTTTTTTCTTTGCTTAGGATTTTCTTGGCAATGCAGGATCTTTTTTGGTTCTGTGTGAACTTTAAAGTAGTTTTTTCCAATTCTGTGAAGAAAGTCATTGGTAGCTTGATGAGGATGGCATTGAATCTATAAATTACCTTGGGCAGTATGGCCATTTTCACAATATTGAATCTTCCTATCCATGAGCATGGAATGTTCTTCCATTTGTTTGTGTCCTCTTTATTTCGTTGAGCAGTGATTTGTAGTTCTCCTTGAAGAAGTCCTTCACATCCCTTGTAAGTTGGAATTCTAGATATTTTATTCTCTCTGAAGCAATTGTGAATGGGAGTTCAGTCATGATTCGGCTCTCTGTTTGTCTGTTATTCGTGTATAGGAATGCTTGTGATTTTTGCACATTGATTTTGTATCCTGAGACTTTGCTGAAGTTGCTTATCAGCTTAGGGAGATTTTGGGCTGAGATGATGGGGTTTTCTAAATATACAATCGTGTCATCTGCAGAGACAATTTGAGTTCCTCTTTTCCTAATTGAATGCCGTTTATTTCTTTCTCCTGCCTGATTTTCCTAGCCAGAACTTCCAACACTATGTTGAATAGGAGAGGTGAGAAAGGGCATCTCTGTCTTGTGCCCATTTTCAAAAGGAATGCCTCCAGTTTTTGCCCATTGAGTATGATATTGGCTGTGGGTTTGCCATAAATAGCTTTTATTATTTTCAGATATGTCCCATCAATACCCAATTTATTGCGAGCTTTTAGCATGAAAGGCTGATGAATTTTGTCGAAGGCCTTTTCTGCATCTATTGAGATAATTATGTGGTTTTTGTCTTTGGTTCTGTTTATATAATGGATTACATTTATTGTTTGCATATGTTGAACCAGCTTTGCAACCCAGGAATGAAGCCAACTTGATCATGGTGGATTAGCTTTTTGATGTGCTGCTGCATTTGGTTTGCCAGTATTTTACTGAGGATTTTTTCATCGATGTTCATCAGGGATATTGGTCTAAAATGCTCTTTTTTTGTTGTTGTTGTTGTGTCTCTGCCAGGCTTTGGTATCAGGATGATGCTGACCTCATAAAATGAGTTAGGGAGGATTCCCTCTTTTTCTGTTGGTTGGAATAGTTTCAAAAGGAATGGTGCCAGCTCCTCTTTGTACCTCTAGTAGAATTCGGCTATGAATCCATCTGGTCCTGGACTATTTTGATTGGTAGGCTGTCAATTATTGCCTCAATTTCAGAGCCTGTTATTTGTTTCTTCAGAGATTAAACTTCTTCCTGGTTTAGTCTTGGGAGGGTGTATGTGTCCAGGAATTTATCCATTTCTTCTAGATTTTCTAGTTTATTTGTATAGGGGTGTTTATAGTATTCTCTGATGGTAGTTTTTATCTCTGTGGGATCGGTGGTGATGTCCCCTTTATCATTTTTTATTGCATCTATTTAATTCTTCTCTCTTTTCTTCTTTATTAGTCTTGCTAGCAGTCTATCAATTTTGTTGATCATTTCAAAAAACAAGTTCCTGGATTTACTGATTTTTTTAAGGGTCTTTTGTGTCTCTATTTCCTTCGGTTCTGCTCTGGTCTTCATTATTTCTTGCCCCCTGCTAGCTTTTGAATTTGTTTGCTTTTGCTTCTCTAGTACTTTTAATTGTGATGTTAGGGTGTCAATTTTAGATCTTTCCTGTTTCTCTTGGGGCATTTAGTGCTATAAATTTCCCTGACATACTGCTTATAATGTGTTCCAGAAATTCTGGTATGTTGTGTCTTCTCACTGGTTTCAAAGAACATCTTTATTTCTGCCTTCGTTTTGTTATGTACCAAGTAGTCATTCAAGAGCAGGTTGTTCAGTTTCCATGTAGTTGAGCAGTTTTGGGTGAGTTTCTTAATCCTGAGTTCTAGTTTGATGGCACTGTGGTCTGAGAGATAGTTTTTCATAATTTCTGTTCTTTTACATTTGCTGAGGAATGTTTTACTTCCAGCTATGTGATCAGTTTTGGAATAAGTGCAATGTGGTGCAGAGAAGAATGTATATTCTGTTGCTTTGGTGTGGAGAGTTCTGTAGATGTCTATTAGGTCCGCTTGGTGCAGAGCTGATTTCAATTCCTGGATATCCTTGTTAACTTTCTGTCTCGTTGATCTGTCTAATGTTGACAGTGGGGTGTTAAAGTCTCCCGTTATTATTGTGTGGGAGTCTAAGTCTCTTTGTAGGTCTCTAAGGACTTGCTTTGTGAATTTGGGTGCTCCTGTGTTAGGTGCATGTATATTTAGGATAGTTAGCTCTTCCTGTTGAATTGATCCCTTTACCATTATGTAATTGCCTTCTTTGTCTCTTCTGATCTCTGTTGGTTTAAAGACTGTTTTATCAGAGACTAGGATTGCAATTGCTACTTCTTTTTTGTTTTCCATTTGCTTGGTAGATCTTCCTCCATCCCTTTATTTTGAGCCAATGTGTGTCTCTGCACGTGAGATAGGTCTACTGAATACAGCACAGTGACGGGTTTTGATTATTTATCCAATTTTCCAGTCTGTGCCTTTAAATTGGAGCATTTAGCCCATTTACATTTAAGGTTAATATTGTTATGTGTGAATTTGATCCTGTCATTATGATTGTAGCTGGTTATTTTGCTCATTAGTTGATGCAGTTTCTTCCTAACATTGATAGTCTTTACAATTTGGCATGTTTTTGCAGTGGCTGGTATGGTTTGCTCCTTTCCATGTTTAGTGCTTCCTTTAGGAGCTTTTGTAAGGCATTCCTAGTGGTGACAAAATCTCTCAGTATTTGTTTGTCTGTAAAGGATTTTATTTCTCCTTCATTTATGAAACTTAGTTTGGCTGGATATGAAATTCTGGGTTAAAAATTATTTTCTTTAAGATTGTTGAATATTGGCCCCCACTCTCCTCTGGCTTGTAGAGTTTCTGACGAGAAATTCGTTGTTAATCTGATGGACTTCCCTTTGTGGGTAACCTGACCTTTCTCTCTGGTTGCCCTTAACATTATTTCCTTCATTTCATATCTGGTGCATCTGACAATTATGTGTCTTGGGTTGCTTTCTCGAGGAGTATCTTTCTGTCCTTCTCTGTGTTTCCTTAATTTGAATGTTGGCCTGCCTTGCTAGGTTGGGGAAGTTCTCCTGTATAATAAACTGAAGAGTGTTTTCCAACTTAGTTCCATTCTCTCTGTCACTTTCAGGTACACCAATCAGATGTAGATTTGGTCTTTTCACATAGTCCCATATTTCTTGGAGGCTTTGTTCATTTCCTTATACTCTTTTTTCTCTAAACTTCTCTTCTTGATTCATTGCATTCATTTGATCTTCAGTCACTGATACCCTTTCTTTCCCTTGATCGAATCGGCTACTGAAGCTTGTGCATGTGTCATGTAGTTCTTGCACCATGGTTTTCAGCTCCTCAGGTACTTTAAGGACTTCTCTACACTCGTTATTCTAGTTAGCCATTTGTCTATTCTTTTTTCAAGGTTTATTACTCTAGTCTCTGACTCCTGCATGGTGCTTCTGGATCCACACAGGACCTGGAGTAACTTACTGGCCTGAGAAGAAAGATACAGACCTGGCTGACTTTGCCATCTGCAGATTGTAGAGGCCCAGGACCTTGAGCAAACACCGGAAGTAGCCAGGGAGGGTTATAGCAGGCCATGGGTGAGAACTAGTGCTGTGCTGGTTTCAGGTCTGACCCAGGACAGTTGTAGTGGTGGTGGCTACAGGGATGCTTGTGTCACTCCACTCCCAGCTTCAGGTGGCTCGGAAGAGAGACAGAGACTGTATATTTTGGAGAAAGTAAGGGAAGAGAACAAGGTCTTTGCCTGGTAATCTAGAGAATTCTTCCAGTTCTTTTCCAAGACCACTAAGTGATAACTTTATGAGACTGCAAGAACTACAGCATTACTGGGCTTAAGGTGCCCCCTAATACAAAAACAGCTGAGAAAACAACACCCAAGTCCTCTCAAATAGCTAGAAAGCCTTTCCAAGAATGATGGGTACAAATAGACTCACACAGTGAAGACTACAATAAATACCTAGCTTTTCAATGCCAAACACCAAAGAACATCTAATAGCATCAACATTATCCAGGAAAACATGACCTCACTAAATGGACTAAATAAGTCACCAAGAATCAGTTCCAGAGAAATATCGATATATGCCCTCTCAGACAGAATTCAATATAGCTGTGTGGAGGAAACTCAGAGAAATTCAAGATAGCAAAGAGAAGGAATTCAGAATTCTATCAGGTAAATTTAACAAAGAGAGTAATATAATTTCTAAAAAATCAAGCAGAAATGCTGGAGCTGAAAAATACATTGACATACTGAAAAATAAATCAAAATTCTTTAATAGCAGAATGAATCAAGCAGAAGAAAGAATTAGTGAGCTTGAAGACAGGCTATTTGAAAATACACAGTCAGAGAAAACAAAAGAAAAAAGATAAAACAATGAAGCAGACCTACAGGATCTAGAAAATAACTTCAAAAGGCAAATCTAAGAGTTATTGACTTTAAACAGGAGATAGAGAAGGAGATGGGGTAGAAAGTTTACTCAAAGGGATAATAACAGAGAATTTCCCAAACCTAGAGAAAAATATTAATATCCAAATACAACAAAGATATAGAACACCATGCAGATGTAATCCAAAGAAGACCACCTCAAGGCATTTAATAATCAAACTTTAATGGTCAAAGATAAGGAAAAGATCCTAAAAGCAGCAAGAGAAAAGAAACAAATAACGTACAGTGGAGATCCAATACATATGGCAGCAGACTTTTCAGTGGAAACCTTACAGGCCAGGAAAGAGTGACATGATATGTTTAAAGTTGTGAAGGAAAAAAGCTTTTACTCTAGAATAGCATGTCCAGTGAAAAATACTTTCAAACCCAAAGGAGAAATGAAGAATTTCCCAGACAAATAAAAGCTGAGGATATTCACCAATACCAGACCTGTCCTACAAGAAAAGGAGTATTTCAATGAGTAAGAAAAAGAACATTCATAAGCAATAAATAATCACCCAAAGGTACAAAACTTACTAGTAATAGTAAGTACATGAAAACGTGGAATATTATAACACTGTATTTGTGGTGTGTAATTACTCTTATCTTAAGTAGAAAGACTAAACAATGAACCAATCAAAAATAATAACCACAGGCTGGGTGAGGTGGCTCATGACTATAACTCCTAGGACTTTGGGAGGCCAAAGTGGACAGATCACCTGAAGTCAGGAGTTGAAGACTAGCCTGGCCAACATGGTGAAACCCCGTTTCTACTAAAAATACAAAAATTAGCCGGGTGTGGTGGTGGGTACCTGTAATCCCAGCTACTCAGGAGGCTGAGGCAGGCAAATTGCTTGAAATCAAGAGGCAGAGGTTGCAGTGAGTCTAGATCATGCCACTGCACTCCAGCCTGGGTGACAGAGCGAAACTCAATCTCAATAATGACAACTTTTCAATACATGGTCACTATAATAGGATAAAAATAGAAATAACAAAAAGTTAAAAAGCCAGGGGATGAAATTAAATGAGTTTTTATTAAAGTTTTATTTTTGCTTGTTTGTTTGTTTATACAAAGAGTGTTAAGTTGTTATTGGCTTAAAATAATGAGTTATTAGGTAGTATTTGCAAGCCTCATGGTAACCTCAAACCAAAAGCCATACAATGAATACAAAAAACTAAAAAGTGAGAAACTAATTCATATCACTGGAGAAAATCATCTTCTCTAGAGAAAGTCAGGAATGAAACAAAGAAGGAAGAGAAGACCACATAGCAACCAGAAAACAAATAACAAAATGTCAGGAGTAAGTCTTTAGTTATCAATAATAACATTGAATATAAATGGACTAAACTCTAATCCAAAAAGTAGACTTGTTGAATGGATGATAAAACACCACCCATTGAGCTCTTGCCTACAAGAAACATACTTCACCCCTAAAGACACACATGGACTGAAAATAAAAGGATGGAAAAATATATTTCCTTGTCAATGGAAACAAGAAAGATCAGGAATTTCTATACTTATATCAGACAAAGGAGATTTCAAACAAAAATTACAAGAAAATACAAAGAAGGTCTCTATACAATGATAAAGATGTCAACTCAGCAAGAGGATATAACAACTTTAAATATACATGCACCCAATACAGGAGCACCTAGGTATATAAAGGAAACATTATTAATGTGAAAGAAATAGAGAGTGGCCCTAATATAACAGTAGCTGGAGACTTCAACACCCCCTGTTAGTAGTGGACAGATCTTCCAGACAGAAAATCAACAAAGCAACATCAGATTTAATTGCACTATAGACAAAATTGGCCTAATAGATATTTACAAAACATTTTATCCAACAAGAATTGCAAAATAAACATTCTTTTCCTCGGCACATAAATCATTTTCAAGGATAGGCCATACGTTAGGTCACAAAACAAGTCTTAAAACATTAAAAAATATTGAAATAATATGAAGCATATTTTTTGACTAGAATGGAATAAAACTAGAAACTAATAACAAGAAAAATGTTGGAAACTATATAAATACGTAAAATTAAACAGTATTATTCTGAATGACTAGTGGATCAAAGAAGAAATTAAAAAGGAAATTGAAAATTTTCTTGAAATAAATGATACTGGAAACACAACATAACAAAATCTATGGAATACAGAAAAAGTAGTACTAAGAGGAAAGTTTATAGCTATAACTGCCTACATCATGAAAGAGAGTATCTGTGGATTTTCCAGACACACAATGCAAGCTGTCTATTGATCTACCACTCTGGGGTCTGGAGGGTGGTGGCCTTCTTCTCAAAGTTCCACTAGACAGTGCTCCAGTGGGAACTTTCTTTGGGGGCTCCAACCCTACATTTCTGTTCCACACTGTCCTAGCAAAGATTCTCAATGAAGGGTCTGCTCCTGCAGCAGATTTCTGCCTGGACATCCAGACATTTCCATACATCCACTGAAATCTAGGCAGAGGTTCCCAAACCTCAATTCTCAATTTCTGTGCACCCACGGTTCCAACACCACAGGTAAGTCAACCAAGGCTTGAGGCTTGTACTCTCTGAAGCAATAGCCTGAGCCATTCAGCTAGAGCTGAAGCAATTGAGATTCAGGGCACCATGTCCCAAGGCTGTGTAAAGCATTGGGGTCCCTAGGCCTGTCCTACAAAACTGTTTTTCCCTCCTAGGTCTCCAGGCCTGTGATGGGAGGGGTTGCCATGAAGTTCTCTGCCATGTCCTGGGGACATTTTTCCCATTGTCTTAGTTATTAACATTTGGCTTCTCATTACTTATGCAAATTTCTGCAGCTGACTTGAATTTCTCTCCTAGACAGTGTCATTTTCTCAAATTTTCCAAACTTTTATGCTCTGCTTCCTCTTGAATGCTTTGCCACTTAGAAATTTCTTCCCCTAGATACTCTAAATCATCTCTCTCGAATTCAAAGTTCCACAGATCTCTAGGGCAGGAGCAGAATGCAGCCAGTCTCTTTGCACAGCAAGGGTCACCTTTACTCCAGTTTCCAGCAAGTTTCTTATCTTCATCTGAGACCACTTCAGCCTGGACTTCATTGTCCATATCACTATCAGCATTTTCAGCAACGCCATGCAACAAGTCTGTAGGAAGTTACAAACTTTCCCACATCTTCCTGTCTTCTGAGTCCTCCAAACTGTTCCAACCTCTTCTTGTTACCCAGTTCCAAAGTTGCCTCTGCATTTTTGTGTATCTTTACAGCAATGCCCCACTCTCTGAGGTATCAATTCACTGTATTAGTTTCTTTTTACATAGCTGTGAAGAAATACTTGAGACTGGGTAATTTATAAAAGAAAGAGATTTGATTGACTCACAGCTCTGCGTGGCTGAGGAGATCTCAGGAAACTTACAATCATGGCAGATGGGGAAGCAGACACATCCTTTTTCACACAGTGGTAGGAGAAGAAGTTTGAGAGACAAGTGAAGATGGAAGCCCTTTATAAAACCATCAGATCTCATAAGAACTTACTAATTATTATGAGAATAGCATGGGGGAGACCTCCCCCATAATTCAATTACCTCCTACTGAGCCCCTCCCATGACACATGGGGATTATAGGAACTAAAATTCAAGATGAGATTTGGGTGGGGACACAGCCAAACCATATCAATCCATATGCAAAAGAAGGAAGGTCTGGACCTCTATCTCTCACTATACAAAAAATGAAATAAAAAATTAAAAATCAGATCAAAGTGTATTAAAGACTTTAAGACTTCAAACTATAAAACCACTACAGGAAAACACTAGGGAAAATCTCAAGGACATTCACCTGGACAAAAATTTCTTGAGCAATACTGCACAAGCACAGAAAACCAAAGCAAACATTCAAATGGGGTCTCATCAAGTTAAAAAGCTTCTGCACAGCAAAGGATACCATCAACGAAGTGAAGAGACAACCCACAGAATGGGAGAAAATATTTGCACACTAACCCCTCTGACAAAACGTTAATAAGAAGAATATGTAAGGAGCTCAAACAACTCTATAGGAAAAAATTTAATAATGTGAAAAAGACGGGCAAAATATTTGAATAGACATTTTGCAAAAGAAGACATACAAATGGCAAATAGGCATATGAAAATGTGCTCAACATCATTAATGATCAGAGAAATGTATATCAAAACTACAATGAGATATCATCTCTCCAGTTAAAATGGCTTATATTCAAAAGATAGGCAATAAAAAATGCTGGTGAGGATATGGAGAAAAGGGGAACCCTGTACACTATTGGTGGGAATGTAAATTAGTACAACCATAATTTGGAGGTTCCCTAAAAAACTAAAAATTGAGCAGCCATATGATCAAGCAATCCCATTGTTTGGTATAGATCCAAGAGAAAGAAAATCAGTATATTGAAGAGGTATCTTCACTCCTGTATTTGTTGCAGCCCTGCTTACAATAGCTAAGTTTTGGATACAACCTAAGTGTCTATCGACAGATGAATAGATAAAGAAAACATGATACATGTAGACAATGGAGTACTCTTCAGCCATAAAGAATGAGATTCTGGCATTTGCAACAACATGGATGGCATTGGAGATCATCATGTTAAATGAAATAAGCCAGGAACAGAAAGACAAACATTTCGTATTTTCTTATTTGTGGGTTCTAAAAATTAAAACAATTGAATTCATGGAGATAGAGAGTCAAAGTTAAAAGAGAGTAATAGATAGTGCTATAGGCTGGGGTGGTTGGTGGGCAGGTGGGGATGGTTAATGGGTACAAAAAAATTAGAAAGAATGAATGAGATCTACTATTTGATAGCACAATAAGTTGACTATATTTAGTAATAATTGTATATTTTGAAATACCTTAAAGAATGTAATAGGATTTTTCATAATTCAAAAGATAAATGCTTGAGGGTATGGAAATCCTATTCTCTATGGTGTGCTTATTCCACATTGCATGCCTGCATCAAAACATTTCATGTACCCCTTAAAGAGATACACCTGCAATGTACTTCCAAAATTTTTTAATAATTAAATTTTTTAAACAATATAGGTAAAAAAAGAATATGATTACCTACCAATAGAATCATATGGGTAAATCCTAGCAATAGTAATGATCTTGGCTCTTGGAGATGTAAGGGATTGACTGCTAAAGTGAATAATAATGGGTAGAGAGACATAAATACTACCTTTGAAAGAGGTAAAATAGAACCACATTCTGAAATGTTCTGAATGAGAAAAATTCTTTGGTTGGCCAAGATTTAATAAATCACTACAACCAGAAACAGAATCAGAAAACTTGTTTCAAACTCCTGGTGTGCTAATTCACCTTGCGTTATCCTCCATTATTTGTTTGCTAACTTATCTTGACCAAGTGATTTCCCTAGCTGTAATTGATGACAAGAAGAATTCCTACTACTAATACTAATGGTATGAAAGTGTATTGTGATAGCTTATTTCTCCCCTCGGGACTTTACAGAGGAAATAATGGAATGCTAGAAGTAGCAGAGTACGTGGTTTTGTTTGTTTGTTTTGTTTGTTTTTTAAACTCCTGAGACAACAACCTCTTTATATACCATATAAATACCTCTTTATATACCATATACCATACCACTCCCAGTGTAGAAACTAGAAGGACAAAATGACACAATGAATGTTACATTAATGGAAGATTGATCTTGAAGCAGTGTTGATATGGGGACCGAGAAACTGTTTATATGTTGCTGACTAGATGGGAAAATTGATCCCTCTAAATGCAATCTGCCTCTTACATGAAGCCTTTCTTGTTTCCTGCTGAAAATTCTCTCTCCTCGCTGACCTCCCACATTTATGCTTATCTTCTTATGGCATGTTTTCACTTCCTGTTTCTTACTATAGATATTTAAATACATATATTTATTTATTATCTTCTCTGTAGGTAAAAAACACTGGCTTACTACATTAGATATATTCCTTGCTTTAAGTGCTTCAAGGAGCTTATACTTAGTAAAGGCTGTAATGGAGTGCTTCATGCATACACTAATTAGCATGATTTAGTGTATACATGTTTATGCATTATAGCCCTTACTAAGTATAATAAGCTCCTTGAAGCACTTGAAGCAAGGAACACATCTATTTTATGCTTCCACCATTTTGTGCAAATATCAATTGTATTAAATATATATGTTGAATTATTAAGAGAAATGAAAAGCAAAGTAACAGGACATGATAGGCATTTGGAACAGGAGCTTTAGAATGAGGCAGATCTGGGTTCAAATCCTGACTCTGTTCTTTTGTAGTTTTTTGACCTTAGAAAATTTAGCCTCCGAGAACCTTATTTTCTCGATGTGTAATATGGTAATAATAATGAGGATGATGATTGGTGATGATGGATAACAGTTGTGGAGTGCTGAAATTTCCTGGTCACTCTGCTAAGTCCATTTTATAGATATTCAATACATATCTATAATAATAATGTAATGCCTATGCAACCCTATTAGAAAAATGCTATTTGAACAAGAATATTGCTTTGATGGATGGTTCGGAGAATCCAATGAATAATGGAGGAAATGTCGACACACAGAAGACACTCAGTGGTAGGTAGTTATTATTTGGGTGCTCATGACAGACTGAGTCAGGATTATGATATCAGTGGAGAATAAAAGGATAAATTTGTGCTACATTCAGGAAAGAATTAACAAAATCTGGTTAGTGGTTAGATATATGAGAAAATAAGTAGGATTTAGTGACAATGTAAAATGACCCAGTTGCACATCCAACATTAAAATATTAATTTCACTTGGTCTCCATTAACATTAAGCTATGCTGAGAATCATCAATTAATAAAACAACTTTCTTTTTTTTTGTTGTTTTTTTTTTTTGTATTTTTTTTTTTATTATACTTTATGTTCTAGGGTACATGTGCATGACGTTTATATCATGTATAACTCCCCAATGCAATCCCTCCCTCCTCCCCACTCACCATGATAGGCCCCAGTGTGTGATGTTCCCCTTCCCGAGTCCAAGTGATCTCATTGTTCAGTTCCCACCTATGAGTGAGAACATGCGGTGTTTGGTTTCTCTTCTTGTGATAGTTTGCTAAGAATGATGGTTTCCAGCTGCATCCATGTCCCTACAAAGGACGCAAACTCATCCTTTTTATGGCTGCATAGTATTCCATGGTGTATATGTGCCACATTTTCTGAATCCAGTCTGTCACAGATGGACATTTGGGTTGATTCCAAGTCTTTGCTATTGTGAATAGTGCCGCAATAAACATACGTGTGCATGTGTCTTTGTAGTAGAGTAATTTATAATCCTTTGGGTATATACCCAGTAGTGGGATGGCTGGGTCATATGGTACATCTAGTTCTAGATCCTTGAGGAATCGCCATACTGTTTTCCATAATGGTTGAACTAGTTTACAATCCCACCAACAGTGTAAAAGTGTTCCTATTTCTCCACATCCTCTCCAACACCTGTTATTTCCTGACTTCTTAATGATTGCCATTCTAACTGGTGTGAGATGGTATCTCATTGTGGTTTTGATTTGCATTTCTCTGATGGCAAGTGATGATGAGCATTTTTTCATGTGTCTGTTGGCGGTATGGATGTCTTCTTTTGAGAAATGTCTGTTCATATCCTTTCCCCACTTTTTGATGGGGTTGTTTGTTTTTTTCTTGTATATTTGTTTGAGTTCTTTGTAGGTTCTGGATATTAGCCCTTTGTCAGATGAGTAGGTTGCAAAAATTTTTTCCCATTCTGTAGGTTGCCTGTTCACTCTGATGGTAGTTTCTTTAGCTGTGCAAAAGCTCTTTAGTTTAATTAGATCCCATGTGTCAATTTTTGCTTTTGCTGCCGTTGCTTTTGGTGTTTTAGACATGAAGTCCTTGCCCATGCCTATGTCCTGAATGGTACTACCTAGATTTTCTTCTAGGGTTTTTATGGTATTAGGTCTAACATTTAAGTCTCTAATCCATCTTGAATTAATTTTCGTATAAGGGGTAAGGAAAGGATCCAGTTTCAGCTTTCTACTTATGGCTAGCCAATTTTCCCAGCACCATTTATTAAATAGGGAATCCTTTCCCCATTTCTTGTTTCTCTCAGGTTTGTCAAAGATCAGATGGCTGTAGATGTGTGGTATTATTTCTGAGGACTCTGTTCTGTTCCATTGGTCTATATCTCTGTTGTGGTACCAGTACCATGCTGTTTTGGTTACTGTAGCCTTGTAGTATAGTTTGAAGTCAGGTAGCGTGACGCCTCCAGCTTTGTCCTTTTGACTTAGGATTGTCTTGGCAATGCGGGCTCTTTTTTGTTCCATATGAACTTTAAAGCCGTTTTTTCCAATTCTGTGAAGAAAGTCATTGGTAGCTTGATGGGGATGGCATTGAATCTATAAATAACCTTGGGCAGTATGGCCATTTTCACGATATTGATTCTTCCTATCCATGAGCATGGTATGTTCTTCCATTTGTTTGTGTCCTCTTTGATTTCACTGAGCAGTGGTTTGTAGTTCTCCTTGAAGAGGTCCTTTACATCCCTTGTAAGCTGGATTCCTAGGTATTTTATTCTCTTTGAAGCAATTGTGAATGGAAGTTCATTCCTGATTTGGCTCTCTGTTTGTCTGTTACTGGTGTATAAGAATGCTTGTGATTTTTGCACATTAATTTTGTATCCTGAGACTTTGCTGAAGTTGCTTATCAGCTTAAGGAGATTTTGGGCTGAGACCATGGGGTTTTCTAAATATACAATCATGTCATCTGCAAACAGGGACAATTTGACTTCTTCTTTTCCTAACTGGATACCCTTGATTTCTTTCTCTTGCCTGATTGCCCTAGCCAGAACTTCCAACACTATGTTGAATAGGAGTGGTGAGAGGGGGATCCCTGTCTTGTGCCAGTTTTCAAAGGGAATTTTTCCAGTTTTTGCCCATTCAGTATGATATTGGCTGTGGGTTTGTCATAAATAGCTCTTATTATTTTGAGGTACGTTCCATCAATACCGAATTTATTGAGCGTTTTTAGCATAAAGGGCTGTTGAATTTTGTCAAAAGCCTTTTCTGCATCTATTGAGATAATCATGTGGTTCTTGTCTTTGGTTCTGTTTATATGCTGGATTACGTTTATTGATTTGCGAATGTTGAACCAGCCTTGCATTCCAGGGATGAAGCCCACTTGATCATGGTGGATAAGCTTTTTGATGTGCTGCTGAATCCGGTTTGCCAGTATTTTATTGAGGATTTTTGCATCGATGTTCATCAGGGATATTGGTCTAAAATTCTCTTTTTTTGTTGTGTCTCTGCCAGGCTTTGGTATCAGGATGATGTTGGCCTCATAAAAAGAGTTAGGGAGGATTCCCTCTTTTTCTATTGATTGAAATAGTTTCAGAAGGAATGGTACCAGCTCCTCCTTGTACCTCTGGTAGAATTCAGCTGTGATTCCATCTGGTCCTGGACTTTTTTTGGTGGGTAGGCTATTAATTGTTGCCTCAATTTCAGAGCCTACTATTGGTCTATTCAGGGATTCATCTTCTTCCTGGTTTAGTCTTGGGAGAGTGTAAGTGTCCAGGAAATTATCCATTTCTTCTAGATTTTCTAGTTGATTTGCGTAGAGGCATTTATAGTATTCTCTGATGGTTGTTTGTATTTCTGTGGGGTCGGTGGTGATATCCCCTTTATCATTTTTTATTGCGTCTATTTGATTCCTCTCTGTTTTCTTCTTTATTAGTCTAGCTAGCGGTCTGTCAATTTTGTTGATCTTTTCAAAAAACCAACTCCTGGATTCTTTGATTTTTTGGAGGGTTTTTTGTGTCTCTATCTCCTTCAGTTCTGCTCTGATCTTGGTTATTTCTTGCCTTCTGCTAGCTTTTGAATGTGTTTGCTCTTGCCTCTCTAGTTCTTTTAATTGTGATGTTAGAGTGTCAATTTTTGATCTCTCCTGCTTTCTCTTGTGGGCATTTAGTGCTATAAATTCCCTCTACACACTGCTTTAAATGTGTCCCAGAGATTCTGGTATGTTGTATCTTTGTTCTCATTGGTTTCAAAGAACATCTTTATTTCTGCTTTCATTTCGTTATGTACCCAGTAGTCATTCAGGAGCAGGTTGTTCAGTTTCCATGTAGTTGAGCGGTTTTGATTGAGTTTCTTAGTCCTGAGTTCTAGTTTGATTGCACTGTGGTCTGAGAGACAGTTTGTTATAATTTCTGTTCTTGTACATTTGCTGAGGAGTGCTTTACTTCCAATTATGTGGTCAATTTTGGAATAAGTGCGATGTGGTGCTGAGAAGAATGTATATTCTGTTGATTTGGGGTGGAGAGTTCTATAGATGTCTATTAGGTCTGCTTGGTGCAGAGATGAGTTCAATTCCTGGATATCCTTGTTAACTTTCTGTCTCGTTGATCTGTCTAATGTTGACAGTGGAGTGTTGAAGTCTCCCATTATTATTGTATGGGAGTCTAAGTCTCTTTGTAGGTCTCTAAGGACTTGCTTTATGAATCTGGGTGCTCCTGTATTGGGTGCATAGATATTTAGGAGAGTTAGCTCTTCCTGTTGAATTGATCCCTTTACCATTATGTAATGGCCTTCTTTGTCTCTTTTGATCTTTGATGGTTTAAAGTCTGTTTTATCAGAGACTAGGATTGCAACCCCTGCTTTTTTTTGTTCTCCATTTGCTTGGTAGATCTTCCTCCATCCCTTTATTTTGAGCCTATGTATGTCTCTGCATGTGAGATGGGTCTCCTGAATACAGCAGACTGATGGGTCTTGACTCTTGATCCAGTTTGCCAGTCTGTGTCTTTTAATTGGAGCATTTAGTCCATTGACATTTAAGGTTAATATTGTTATGTGTGAACTTGATCCTGTCATTATGATATTAACTGGTTATTTTGCTCGTTAGTTGATGCAGTTTCTTCCTAGCCTCGATGGTCTTTACATTTTGGCATGTTTTTGCAATGGCTGGTACCGGTTGTTCCTTTCCATGTTTAGGGCTTCCTTCAGGTCTCTTGTAAGGCAGGCCTGGTGGTGACAAAATCTCTAAGCATTTGCTTATCTGTAAAGGATTTTATTTCTTCTTCACTGATGAAGCTTAGTTTGGCTGGATATGAAATTCTGGGTTTAAAATTCCTTTCTTTAAGAACGTTGAATATTGGCCCCCACTCTCTTCTGGCTTGTAGAGTTTCTGCCGAGAGATCTGCTGTTATTCTGATGGGCTTCCCTTTGTGGGTAACCCGACCTTTCTCTCTGGCTGCCCTTAAGATTTTTTCCTTCATTTCAACTTTGGTGAATCTGGCAATTATGTGTCTTGGAGTTGCTCTTCTGGAGGAGTATCTTTGTGGCGTTCTCTGTATTTCCTGAATTTGAATGTTGGCCTGCCCTACTAGGTTGGGGAAGTTCTCCTGGATGATATCCTGAAGAGTGTTTTCCAACTTGGTTCCATTTTCCCCCTCACTTTCAGGCACCCCAATCAGAGGTAGATTTGGTCTTTTTACATAATCCCATACTTCTTGCAGGCTTTGTTCATTTCTTTTTCTTCTTTTTTCTTTTGGTTTCTCTTCTCGCTTCATTTCATTCATTTGATCCTCAATCGCTGATACTCTTTCTTCCAGTTGATCGAGTCGGTTACTGAAGCTTGTGCATTTGTCACGTATTTCTCGTGTCATGGTTTTCATCTCTGTCATTTCGTTTATGATCTTCTCTGCATTAATTAGTCTAGCTGTCAATTCTTCCACTTTTTTTTCAAGATTTTTGGTTTCTTTGCGCTGGGTACGTAATTCCTCCTTTAGCTCTGATAAGTTTGATGGACTGAAGCCTTCTTCTCTCCTCTCATCAAAGTCATTCTCTGACCAGCTTTGATCCATTGCTGGCGATGGGCTGCGCTCCTTTGCAGGGGGAGATGCGCTCTTATTTTTTGAATTTCCAGCTTTTCTGCCCTGCTTCTTCCCCATCTTTGTGGTTTTATCTGTCTCTGGTCTTTGATGATGGTGACGTACTGATGTGGTTTTGGTATAGGTGTCCTTCCTGTTTGATAGTTTTCCGTCTGACAGTCAGAAGGACTGTCTGTTGGTCTGTTGGAGATTGCTTGAGGTCCACTCCAGACCCTGTTTGCCTGGGTATCAGCAGCAGAGGTTGCCGAAGATAGAATATTGCTGAACAGCGAGTGTACCTGTCTGATTCTTTCTTTGGAAGTTTCCTCTCAGGGGTGACTCCACCCTGTGAGGTGTGGGGTGTCAGACTGCCCCTAGTGGGGGATGTCTCCCAGCTAGGCTACTCAGGGTCAGGGACCCACCTGAGCAGGCAGTCTGTCCGTTCTCAGATCTCAACCTCCGCGTTAGGAGATCCACGGCTCTCCCCAAAGCTGTCAGACAGAGTCGTTCGCGTCTGCACCGGCCCCCGCTCTTTCCCCTGTTGGACTGCAGCTGTGCGCTGTCCGCAGAGGTAGAGTCTACAGAGACAGGCAGGCTTCCTTGAGCTGCTGTGAGCTCCACCCAGTTCGAGCTTCCCAGCGGCTTTGTTTACCTACTTAAGCCTCAGCAATGGCGGGCGCCCCTCCCCCAGCCTCGCTGCTGCCTTGCGGATAGATCGCCGCAGACGGCTGTGTTAGCAGTGAGGGACGCTCCGTGGGCGTGGGACCCTCCCAGCCAGGTGTGGGATATATTCTCCTGGTGTGCCTGTTTCCTTAAAGCGCAGTATTGGGGTAGGAGTTACCCGATTTTCCAGGTGTTGTGTGTCTCAGTTCCCCTGGCTAGGAAAAGGGATTCCCTTCCCCCTTGCGCTTCCAGGTGAGGCGATGCCTCGCCCTGCTTCAGCTCACGCTGGTCAGGCTGCAGCAGCTGACCAGCACCGATTGTCCGGCACTCCCTAGAGAGATGACCCCAGTACCTCAGTTGAAAATGCAGAAATCACCGGTCTTCTGTGTCGCTCGCGCTGGGAGTTGGAGACTGGAGCTGTTCCTTTTCGGCCATCTTCAATAAAACAACTTTCATACTGAACATCTGGACAGCAAAGAATTTTCAGAGTGCTTGTGCACACCTGCTGGCACAGCAGCACATTTACTATTATTGGCAATCATCATAGTTGTTTAAAGTTGGAGTCCAGGGGTGACTCTTTTTATCATCACATAAATTCAAATATCTATCATTTTCTAAACATTTATTAACCTACCTTATTTTTCCTCCCAATCAGCACACTCATATTTTAGACCATCACAGCAAGATGCCACATTATCAGATATGGTAAGAGACAGTCCACAGAGCCATTGTCAGGCCTGCACAGCTCCTGGCTGCCTGAGTATTCCAAAACAGTCCTGAAATTAATTTCCTCATGAGAATGCTGTGCTCTGAAAGACCTAACTTCCATGTAACTAAAGCAAATTACATTCAATACTACCACCAAATTAAAATTTGTTGTGGAAAAGAGAAGTTTCAACTCTACTTTAGCTTACTCTTTGTGTTCTAAAGAAAAATCAATTTTTATCTTAAATCACTGACAAAATGAAGGTCATTCTCAGGAGATTTTACTGAAGTGAGTTTAGTAATAATATGAAGTTGAAATTCTGTAATACTTATTAGTAAAACTCCTTAGAAGGTTCCTGGAAAAGAAGAAAGGAAATTTTCAAATGGAAAAAAAAATTGCTGAAAAACCAGTCTTTACTATTATTTCATTTTTAAATATATATTCCAAAGTTAATGTTGTTTGAAATAATAGTTTCATTACCACTTAGTAGTTTTGGAAATAGTTAAGGTGATATGAAATACTATTAAACATGCTTTGAATAGAAAAAAACCAATAAAATAATAGTTTAAATAAATTTCAAAAAGTCAGAAAACAGATGGTATAATTCAGGGTGTGGCCTAGATTAAAAGTGGTCCCTAGGCAATGAAGTTGTCACCATCCTAGTTGTAGAATTTATATCTCCCAATACAAATAGATTTAACGGGTTTGTCAAATGTAAAAATGTAAATAATGATAGCCTTTGGCCTTTCCACAAAATGCTTTAACTTACTATTCTGCAGAGGATTTCACTATTTCTGGCTATAAAGTGCTCTATCCTAATTAAAGGCCTTGATATTTATAATGCCTACTTGGAAAAAAAAGTAGTATGAGTTATAAATATGAGATTTCACCTGTTTTTTATACTCAAGCTATCTGTTTTTAGGCTCATATATATGAAAACACAGTTACAAGAATTCTAATAAAAGTAAAATAGCATAGTGTATAGAGAGAAAGCTAGAGTAACAGTAAGAATTGGAGTGCTCAGATAATAAACTATGCTTGTGCTAACAAGGTCTTGCTTTCCTTGTATGTTTAGTGGATATTTACCAATATTGCACCAGCATCTCATTTCCTCAGCAAGTGTCTCCCATTTGGAGTGTGCCCATTTTGCAGTAGAATACGCAAAAAAGAACCTCCTTTACTTCCCCATTGAACAAACATTATTCATTCATTCTACTGGCATTAATTGAGGGTCTACTACAAACTCAGTGCAACATTGGCCTTTGGATAAGGAAACAGAAGAATAAAATACAGACCCAGACTAGAGAGATTTCTTTCTTCACAGTAACAGGACCAACTACTCGCAACAAATATGATCCATCATACACACCCAGCATCTTTAATTGTTAGGGTTTCAAACGTGTTTTATTTTTGATGCAAAAGACTCCAAATAATACACAAAATACACTGTAGACATTATATATAATATTTATCAGAGACACTAAAGGCAAGAAATCTACTAGAAGTTGATAGTTTGGGACCATTTTTATATCAATGAGAGTGAGGATTAATATTAGCCTTTAGTTGACTTCTGAGCAAACATTTGAGAAACTAAAATATCACGTTGTTGTGGAATATTCTCAAAAGAGGAATGATTCTGAAATTTTATATTCACTACATCAGTCATCTGAAGCATTATATCTGTTGTTGTAAAAAGCACAATGAGTTTGTTGAAGTGCAGTTATTGTGTTTATTTTCTTTACTAAGTAATTGGAATGAGAATTCCTCTGGTGACTTTGCTTGGGATATTAATGACACATTGTATGTCTTTTTTGTAGAAATAAATGATAAATCATAAATGATTTGTATGCATAGTTATACTTCTTGGTACAAAGAATCTTAAATGAACATGCAATCAAAGTTCCTTTTGTATGTACTGTAGATAAGATCAATTACTGTATTTGGATATTTTCCAATGCAGAAATTTCCTAATTCCTTCTAATTTTTATACTTGTGTCATTACTCGGTATTAATGTAGAGCAGCAGCAACTATTTCTGTGTTAACTGTAAACATCTTTAAGTGCTTGTTCAGATTGTCTCATAAGAATCTTTTTTACTGTTGCTGTTTTGAGGAAAAAAAAAAAAAAAATGAGTCTTTGTCTGATGTCCCAGGGCAAAAATTCTCAAATCTTTGTCAAGGTAGGTGTGCAAAATAATCAACTGGTTCACTTATTGTAGGCTGGTAACAAAAACCTGCCTTGTTATTTGAAACACTCCAGTTAATTCAGATTCAAGTCATTTTAAATTACATTTTGAGAAGTATTTCTGTCATAAAAACCTTAGAAAAGTACCAACAAAGACAGAAAATTCCCTCCAGGGTTACAAATGAGAACAAAGGGAGGCATTTTATTTGGATTACTGTATTTCAATTGTACTATGTTTCTTATTCCAAGGATTTAAGCCATTTGCCTGAAAAACAAAAACAGTTACTTGAATCACCTTAATAGTTTGGTATTTCTTTGTGTACAATAATTCTGCAAAACAACCACAGAACTTCAGTGGCACCCCACAGTAGTTACTTAGTTCACCAATATGTGAAGCTGATTTGGGCAAATAAGCACTATGCTCACATGCATTTGCCATTAGCTGTAGGTCAATGACATACTTGGTTATGCTGATCTTGGCTGTGCTTACAGTTCAATGGATCAGTTCGCTGTTGTGTAATTTGAGTGGCCTCAGCAGGGACAATGGAGGCAATTTGGCTCTCTTCCATGTGTCTCTGTGTATCTCATGCAGCAGATTACCTTGAGAATGTCTTCATGGCCATGGCAGAGGGCAAGAACAAGCAAGCCAAAATATGCAAGACTTCTTGGTGATTAGGCTTGCAACTAGCACATCATACTTTTGCCACATTTCATTGACCAAAATAAGCCACCAAATAAGCTAGAATTGAAGTGTAGGGAAATAAATCCTTGCCTTTTAGAGAGAAGAGCTTTAAGTCATATGGTGAAGATCATGAATGCTGGGAGGGGTAAAGAATGAAATCCATTAATGTAATTGATTTACTACATACATAATACAGATTGTTGGGTATATAATAGACTAATCTCAATGAACCTGTATTTTTCAAATGTAGTATTTTCTTTCTAATTCTGAAAATAATCTCTACTCTGAGAAAAATTTTAAGTATACATTCAATGCATAAGTATTATTATTCAAGTAGCTTATGAATGTGATAACAACAAACAATATCAAAGGATTTTAGATTCATAAAGGAATACACTTGCCACTCTGGAAACTCAGCCCTATGTCTCAAAATAGCCAATAGTCTTGGGATGTTCAACAATAAATTCTCCACAGCAAAACAGGCATATGTGCATACTTTAAAAAATAAATTTAAAAATTCACACAGTTTTCTGTTTTGCTTTCTTCACATAAAATAACTCTTGGTATTCTTTTCTATATGTGTATGTTCCAATATTTTCCTCATTACTTTAAATGTTTGCTTGGTATTTTGTTAAATACAGGTATCACAATTTTTAAAGAGTACTCTAGTTATTAGTATTAAAGTTAATTAATTTCAAATGTTTTAGATGGAGAGTTTTGTATAATAATGCTAAAAACAGCATGCCTGTTCATATATTTTGTACATGCATGTAATAGTTATTCTGTAGGATTAAGTCCAACAAGTGAAATGGCTGGTGAAAATGGTGTGTGCATTTCTGATTTTTATAGATATTAAGAAAGTATCTTTTAAAACATAAGAATATTTATTTTTCTACATCTTCACCAATAGTATGAAACCCCACCAATATAACAGGCAAAAATGATTTCTTATTTTTCTTTTAATTTGCATTTTTACATCTTAATACTAAACACAAGTTCAGATTAGCAGTCAAACTGACAAGGCAGAGTAACTTTAATACTATGCTAATTTAGCCTTTATAGATAGATCCTGGATGGAAAATACTACATACACAACATTTTTATTTCAGTTAGAGATCCTGAAGCTTCCATACACAGCCCCCATCTGCAGCCTCCTTAGTAGAGCCCTCATAATACAGCCCTTGTAGGCAACTCCTTTTTCCCCTCAAACCCAACTCCTCTTTACACATGGGGTATTCATCTTTAGGAGATGGGATAAAAGTGGTTTGCCTTGACATAGAGAAATTGCATTCTTGAGTTTTCACCATATGTTTATGTGATAATCATGCAAGCCCCAAATATCTATATGAAATTATACCTTTTAAAATATAGGTGGAATCCACAAGTCAGTCAAATATGGCTATTCTTTCATATTTCATTTTTATCTTAGTTCAGAAGAGTCAAAGGGTATACATCTTTGAATCATACTCAGAGAATATATGGCAGATGCAGAGTCACTGCTCCAGGTGGCTCTGCTGTTCAGGCAAAAAGTTTAATTCTTTACTTAAACTTATGAGCTATTTCTTTATGTTGTTGTTGATATCTCACGATTCAACCTGCTTTCATAAATTTGCTGCCTTTTTTCATAAATTTTATAATTGTTTATTTATTAATTGGTAAAAGTTTGTTTTGTATTAAGAAGTATATTCTTTGCTGTGTGTTCTACAAATATTTTATGACTTGATTTTTGTAATTTGGATTTGGACATTTTTCCCATGCAAATATTTTTTAAAATTTCCTTTATGTGTTTTCTTGATAGGTTTATTATATATTGCATGCTTTAACCATCTACTTTTTGCATTTAAATATTTATCCATTTAAAAATTACTTTGGTGTAAAATGTGGCACAATATTTACTAATTTTTTTTTTGCACTTGGCTAGTCCATTACCCCAATATCATGTGAATATTTCCTTATTTCCACACTGCCTGAAAATGGCACACGTTTACCTACGTAACATATCTGCACAGCCTGCACGTGTACCATAGAACTTAAAAGTTAAAGAAAATGAAAAAAAAGAAATAAGTGATCTAATAACAACAAAAAAAGTCTTCTTTGTCACTTACCAAATTGTTAAGGCTTTTCTGACTATTAAATTTCACTGATTTGTCTTTTTGTTCCTGTAGCTTTACCAAGCTGTTCTAATTACTCTACTCTATTATGTCTTAATATCTGCTAGGTCATGGTCTTCACATTATTCCTGCTTCCGAAATTTTTACAGGTTATTTTGTGTTTATTTTTCCATGTGTATTGAAATCAGTTTGTTACAACGCAAATAAAACTTACTATTATTAATTTTTTAACTTGCTCCAGTTACATTTATAGATTAGTTTGGGGGAAATACCATCTCTACAACATTGACTCTAAGAATGTGGTTTTTAAAAAAATTTATTATTTGACGTCTTTGCACCTCAAAACAGTTATTAGTGTGCAAAGTTCTATACATTTTTGGTAAATCTGTTTTTAGCAGGTGTCATTTCTTCCAATGTATTTTTTCGTATCTCATATTTGAATATAGTCATGTTGGTAACATTTTACCACTGTTGCAGTCAACCACTGTACTGATACTGAAATCTCTTATCTTTAAAAGCATTTTACTTGTTTCTTAGAATTTCTAAGTATCTAATAATATTTTAAAATTCCACACATCATAGTATGTTTCTTTCTTTTGATAACTTCCAATAATACTAAGTAATATTAAATGTACTTGTCTTTTTCTTGACTTTAATGAAAGTGCTACTTTTTAAAATTATTAATTGTAATGCTATTTTATTAGTAAATTCCTTAACAAAAGAATGAATGTTGATTTCTGTATGTACATAGAAAATCAATCATTGCATGTAGTTGCTGCATCTATTTTTGTAGAGATAAACGCAAGAGCCTCATGTTCTTGTCTTTTCTGAAATCTGTAATAATTTGCAAACACATTCTCTATTGTATGTTTCTGCATTCTCTATTTTCTACGGATTATATTAGTTGGTAGTTTTTAATCTTATTTGGATTCCTTTTGAAATAATCTGCTCTTTGATTTGTATTTTAGTTTTTCTTATGTTTTCTAAATCATTGATTTCTACTTTTACTTTGTGAGTTACACTTTTCTAGCCACCTTAGTTATATTTATTTTTGTTCCTTTTCCTGTTTCTTTTTTTGGTACCTAATTAGCTTTTTGCATTCTTTATCTTCTGAACATTTAAGTGTTTGTTTCTTTTGCTGATATGTAGAGTATTCTTAAAACCCTTTTTTAATTGTTCTGTAGTTTCTATTTTGACTCTTATTAACAAAAGAATTGTTTAAAGGATAGTTATTAAGTTTTTATAGTGTTTGAAACTGAACTTCATTTAGAGAATATGCTATATATTCTAAAGTTTAGAATATTATTAAAATTTTCTTTGTATGTTTTCTTGTATTAGGTATGAGATTTGATATGGATCATGTCTTTTCATCTTTGCTACTACTGACATTTTAGGCCAGATAATTCTTTACTCAGGGTTGAGGGTAGTGGCTGTCCTGTGCATTGTAGGATGTTTAGAAGCAAACATGGTCTGTAGTCACTAGATGTCAGAACTTGATATTTAAGTTGAATAGTGTTAATATTGGATACTCTATTTTATTTTCTGCTCCATATATTTCCCAGTTTGCTTATTTCATAATTCCAGATTGCATAGATATTTTTTTTTTGTTTGTAGAATATATTGGTCTCTTTTAACAATCAAATTTGACAATTCTTTTTTTAGTATGTTACTTATAGCCATTTGAAGTTATCATGAAGGATATTTTTAGCACGATAGAGATGTTCTATGTCTTGGTAGAAATTTAGATTACATGGGCATATGTACTTTTCAAAATTCACAGAACTGTTTACTAAACATATTTGCCTTCCTACATGTAAATTACTGCATGCAAAAAAAAAAATCACTATAATATGTACAATTTTTGACTGGTCAAAGTCCTTTAATGTTGAGCATATTAGGAAACAGATGATAACTATTGGGATACTGAACACAAATTGCATTTCCACAGGCTCTTATACTCTCATTTTTGCTGCATAGGAAAGAGAGAGTATTTCAGCTTACAGAAAAACATGGCTTTGGTTTAGGTTTAAAATTTTAAATTCCTGTCTGCTTTTCTATAACAGTTGTTTTCAAGGTAGTCATTTTCCTTAATGCTC
The DNA here is from genome assembly GCF_009764315.1 of Trachypithecus francoisi. Lineage (NCBI taxonomy): Eukaryota > Metazoa > Chordata > Mammalia > Primates > Cercopithecidae > Trachypithecus > Trachypithecus francoisi. The sequence goes on along the minus strand of NW_022681460.1, from coordinate 15,056,335 downwards.
AATTGCACGGACCTGTGTTAATAAACCTTCTCTTGTTAGTACAAACCCCAAATTTATATTTAATAAAATTATTGAACCAGAATATTTCTGACAGAAAAGTTATTATCGTCATAGAAATATTTGAAAGTAAAGTAAAATAAATGTGCTAAAACAAAAGAACAATAATTTCTTTTAATAAAAACACCAATAGCAGGTTATTAAGGTGGCAGACTTAGGAAGAAAAAAGAATAGTATAATTGGCTATAATCATAAAACAATTTTGAAAGCATTTAATTTTTTTGAAAAAGGTGTTGCGTTAGAGATATCTGCAATCCATTTTTCTGTCTCTTAAATTTTTAAAAAAATATCATTTCTATACTTTTGACTGTACTGGGTTGTCAAAATATTTAAAAGCCAAACCTAATAAATGGAACAATTAAAACACTAGAGTAGAACAACTCAACCCACCAGAATGTTGACAGTTAAGACTACAGGTTGTTTGTATAAAATCCCTTCTGACTGAAGTTTAGAGTTTTCATGTGATTAATTACACAGTTTCTTATGCATTTCTTTTAGGCACGTGCTTAGTGTAAACATCGTACCAAGATACAATATTTTTCTCTCTTGAAATATTTTTATACTTTTAGGAGACCAAGAAATACATTTTAATTAAGGAAAAATACTGTAAAACAGAACAGAATAGATTATACTTGAAGCATTTGGTATTTTTGGTGTATAATTTATTGAATGGGCTATAATAATTTAGAATATTTCTGCCCACGGTTATGTATGATATTTGTCTCTGATAAACTTTACCTGAATACACTATTTGTCTCTTGTAAATGTTATCAGAAATAATTTTCAAATTATTAACAAGAGATGATGACAATACAGAAAGAAAAAATGTGGGTAAATAAACTTGATATTTCCATTGCAGGGATCTTGGATTTCTTAAAATTGTGTATTACAATAAAAAATTGAGAGCACTTAGTAGCATTTGGAAATGAGCTCTTAAATAGGCTAATCATTATGCCTTTTGTAGGTACATACTTAGAGATTTGCACAAAACTGGAATCTGTTTTATGAACAACTATTGATGCTATTTCGTCTTGTGCAAGGAAAAAATGTTCTCTCTAAAACATATAGAGTATTAGAATTTAAGGCATTTTATTTTGTTTTCTATATATTTAAAAATATTCACTTTAAAAAATTTATTTGCACTGTTTCAGTAGTAAATTGTTGAAGTATGTTAAGCTGTAATTAAGTGATATTTGTTACTGAAAAGTGCTATGTGGGGGGCAAACATTCCTAAAAATTAAATTGTGCAGAAAAAAAGAAATCGTACAGTTTATCTTGCCAAGCTGGAGGATCCGGTGCTGCTTTCTATCACAATGCATTGATGCATTAACCCAAATGATGAAGGTCCACAAATAGAGATCCTAGAGAGCTTGGTATTCATACTTGGGTTTTGGTTGGGCAGACTGTCCTAGCAATAAAATCAGATATACTACGGATGTCTAAGAAGTGGTTAAAGAGCATCAAAAATGTTCTGATGTGATAATTTTATTAAATAAAAAGTTTAGGTGGCTACTCACGAGAAGTTAGTAATATAGGTCTATGTAAACAAAATGACTACTTTGAAATTTAGGTGAAGTTATTATTAATTGAGTTGGGAAGGTTTCTGGATGTATTGTTCATGCTTAGCCTCAAACTTTCTCCTCCTTTTTAAAGAATCAGCTTGGGGCGGCGGGGTGCAGTGGCTCACGCCTGTAATCCCAGCACTTTGGGAGGCCGAGGCGGGCGGATCACGAGGTCAGGAGATCGAGACCATCCTGGCTAACACGGTGAAACCCCGTTTCTACTAAAAATACAAAAAAGAATTAGCCAGACGTCGTGGCGGGCGCCTGTAGTCCCAGCTACTCGGGAGGCTGAGGCAGGAGAATGGCGTAAACCCGAGAGGCGGAGCTTGTAGTGAGCAGAGATGGCGCCACTGCCCTCCACCCTCCAGCCTGGGCGACAGAGCCAGTCTCCGTCTCAAAAAAAAAAAAAAAAAAAAAAAAAAAAGAAAGAAAGAAAAAGAAAAAAGAATCAGCCTGGGGCAGAAAAACTTTTAGAAACATGAAAGCCAAATATCAATGATATCGATGAGAGGTGAAGAGATCAGAAAAAAAAGAAGGAGCCGTTTGTACTTTAAACCACCTATTTTTCTTTTTCTTTTTCTTTTTTTAGATGCAGTCTCGCTCTGTCTTTCGCCCAGGCTGGAGTGCAGTGGCGTGACCTCGGCTCACTGCAACCTCGGCCTCCCAGGTTCAAGCAATTCTCCTGCCTCAGCCTCCCGAGTAGCTGGGACCACAGGCACCCGCCACCACGCCTGGCTAATTTTTCGTATTTTTAGTAGAGGTAGGATTTCACTGTGTTAGCCAGGATGGTCTCCATCACCTCACCTCGTGATCCGCCCGCCTTGGCCTCCCAAAGTGCTGGGATTGCAGGCGCAAGCCACCGCGCCCAGACCCCTACATCTTCTATTTTTCTGATATTCACTCAGATTAAGTGGCTTTCTGGTACTATTTGCAACTAAAAACCTGGTGAAAAAAAAAATATGTATCACAGAGAACTTATTTTAAGATTATCTTTTTTAGGTGTCTGTCTCTTTGATATCAGTACAGACTTTGTAGGGAAAAAATCATGCATACTGTGAACAACTCAGGTCTACACAGTGTCTGCCAAAGAGTTGTACTCCATGAATGTTTATCTTATGCACTTGTGTTTGCATGCAGAAACGGAAGAAAAAAAAAAAAAAAAAAAAAAAGACTCCACACCTCTCTTTCTAGAACAGACATTGGTGGCATTTGGTGTGACGTCTGTTGTGTATCATCCTTCTTTCAGCTGCCTAAAATAGTGTGATCGTAATTATGCTTAAAACCCTCTTTTCTCTCTCAACATTTCCCCTCCAACCCCATTCACATAAACTCACAGGCAAATCATCATTTGGCTTCTAAGTACTATTTCTATGATTCCAGACTCCCTTTCACTCAATCCCTTCTCTGCTTCTCCACAACTGCTGGCATAGGTCAATACCTCCCATTTTTCAGCATCATTCTCCACCTCTCACCTGGAACACCGTAATAGCTTCTTAGCCAGTCTCTCTGCCTTCAGAGTCTCTTATACTCCAATCCATCATTCACAGAGAAAGCAGCATCATAATTTTAAAAATAGATTTAGTAGTATGCCTGCCATGCTAAAAAATAAAAGAAAAACAAAATATTTATGGTTCCCTGTTGCTTGCTAGACAAAGTCCAAATGGTGATACAAAATTTTATTAACATTTATGTTAAAATTCTTAATCTCCATGGATTACTCATAGATACCTGAAATATATTAGTTGACTTATTTTATAGTAAAATAATAGACATCTATTTTAAAAACTATTAACCTATTTATAATTCCTCTTACTATAGCATTATATTAGATAAAGAAATGTTATTTCTCTTCATTAAAGTGATTTTTACTATGTTCATATAATCTAAAATATGAGTGGAATGATTAATGATAAGTCAGGTCTCCCTTAAATCTATTCTCAACAGCGACACAAACTGCAAAACAAATCTACGCTATTTACGTGAAAATACATCAATCACAGAAATGAGTAGACTGCAGGTCCAAGTCAACCCCTTCCAGCCCATTAAACAGAAGGAAGGAAAGCAAGTCTGCTTATATTCAATATGCCAGAGAGCAGGGATGAAATGCAATAATGCAGGTTTCTGACTACAGCTTGCCAATAGTAACTTGGAAAATTATCAATCATTAATCCATCACAGTCCTAATTATTACTGAACTGCTGCATTAACAGGAAAGGAAATTTAATGAAATAGGTTAAAGAGCTTTGGTTTTAAAAATAAAATCTTATTAGATTACATCTAAGGACACATCTTAATACTAATGAATGTGGACATTTAAAAGGAATCCTGCGGTAGGGTATGAAAGATATTATGTCCATAGAAGAAATTAAGCATTCTAAGATCTACTCATTCCCTAAAAACAGATCCCTTGTTATTCTCATGTTTACTCATCCTAAAGGTAAAGTAGGAAATTCCATAGCATTTTTCTACTGTTGGTTAAGTATGAACAGTGGAGAAATATATGCTCAGCCTGCTTTCCTTCATAATGTAAGAACCAAAGACAGTTAGGGGAAGCCAGATTCTCATAATAGACTAAGGTAGTGTTTGGCATTAACAACAATTAGCAGTTTAGTTGAATAATCTGGATGACATAATACACTCTGAGAGTAAAGCCTGAGTAGTTTAAACAGAAAGCCAGGCTGTTTAGTTGCAAATGCCTGTAATATTAAACATGGTCCATCTGTCATTTTCATCCTTCCCTTTCTCTGGGTAGATATATGGATTATGTTCTGCTTTACTCCTTTAATCATGCTTAGGCATACGTACAAAGATTCATGAGGATGCTATAGCATTTAATTTTATAATATGCTTCTTACATCTATAACAAATTTATATTTTTATTTAAATAAGTATAAAATCCTTGCTGTGCATTTCATATTCTGAACATGTGTCAAATAATTGATATGTAAAGAATAGAAACAGCTAATTAAGATTGTTTTTGTTCTATATGTTTTTAATAATAGTGATTCTTTCCAATTTTCTTTTGCAAATTATGAATGTTTCATACACACTTTTATTGCTATTGTTTTCATAATGGTAGCATTTCACTAGAAGGAGAGAAGACTTCATTTGTTTTTCCTGATTAGAGAATGAAATCAGAAGATTAGAGAGTAAAAGCAGGAGGGGAAAAAAAGCTGATCTTCAAGTCAGTAACATCCACCATTAGTACAATATGTAAATGCTTGAAAGTCATGTTTAAAGTCGAAAGCGTAGTGAAACAATAGCCATTAGCTTATACACCTAGATGTGCCTCCCAGGTGATGGCACCTATGGTGGGATACTATATTTGATAATTCATCTTGAGTATAGTCATCCACTAACCTCTGGAGAAGGAGAAGTCCATGGCAAGCCCAAGACACACCTTATGTAATATCTCCATTACTTTTAGCGGTAAGACACTGTAATGCACTGAATGTAAATGTGTCCTGAAGTACTTCTGGCGATTTTTGTAGAAATACATATTTGGAATATTCAAAGACTCTTGAATTAATTAAATTTAAAAGATTATAATAAATGAGGTGGTAGCAAAACCGCATTTGGCTGTCTATAGAGAGCATTTCCTATGTTAACTAATAAAGGATTGTAATACTTCTATAATATTTCCCTTTTCAGCCAGAATGATCTAGGACTATGCCATATATCCAGAGACTGGAGTTTAGAAAACATGTGTCACTTTTAAGCTACCATATTACATTATCCCATTTATTTTAAGCTCTCTCAAAGAGTCAGTGCAAACAAACTCTATCTCTTATATTTAATCATGTAAATCGTTGGTTTCCTTTTTCTTTATAGTGTATAACTGTAGTGTACTACATTGTTAAAGCAATATATTTGTTTATATGATGAATATGAACCTGACAATGTGCTGTACTTGTGCTAAAATTGTCTTTTTAGTTGTTTTAAAGCTGAGTAAAGGGGCAAACCCAAAGTTAAGTCAAAGCATTCACTACATTCAGTTATAAAAATGGGTTTGGAGGAGGCATTTTAAAAATAAGTAGGCCAGACACATTGGCTCACGCCTGTAATCCCAGCACTTTGGGAGGCCGAGGCGGGCAGATCACCTGAGGTCAGGAGTTTGAGACCAGCCTGGCTAACATGGTGAAACCCTGTCTCTACTAAAGATACAAAAATTAGCCAGGCATGGTGGCAGGTGACTGTAATCCCAGCTACTCAGGAGGCTGAGGCAGGAGAATTGCTTGAACTTGGGAGGCGGAAGTTGTAGTGAGCCAAGATCGCACCATTGCACTCCAGCCTGGGGGAAAAGAGCGAGACTTCATCTCAAAAAAAAAATAAAAATAATAAAAATAAGTAAATACACTCTCTGTAGAGTGGGAGAAAATAATGGTTAGCAAAAAAATATACTTTCCAACCATCAAGTGATTTATTTACACTTTACTAAAATATTTTGCCAGATCCTTCAGATTTTGTGTTTAAATAAACAAGGCAATTTTGTATATATCTACGTGCTGTTCTTCCATTCATTCTTGGCTTACTGTGTACATTCTTTCTATAAACATTGTCATCAGTTCATTTTAATTTTTAAAATTATGCTTGCAGGTGTTTTTTAAAGTAAAATTATTCTACAAGCTTATAAAGAGATAGCTTCATTCACTTCTCCCATCCCTTCCTCTCTGCAGTTCTATGTAACATGGGCTCTTACCTCTTTTAACTATGTTAGTTACTTTTTCCCCTGGTAGTTGCTTACATATTCCAAATAAGAATCATACAATGTGTTTTTAAATTTTTCAGTTTTGCACTTATTACTGCATTTTTACTATAAAAAATAAGATTTAGTTTAGTGAAGATTTTACCACTTGTAAACTTTCACTTACTTGTAGTTTTCAGAAGAACTTTTCTACCTTCAGTAAACTTTGTGTTTCAGATCTAGGGGCTCCTAACGTGCCACCCCTACAACAGCCAACTACCATACCTCTGTCATGGTGAGGAAGAGGCTCTGAGCATCCAACTGCTTATCATGCAGACTTTTCCATTTCCTGCCCAACTTGAACCCTTACTTCAGTGGGGGTAATTTCTGAGTCCTTTTTGGGGGTTTCTGGTGACAGTCAGCTTAACTCCCTGGCTCTAGCCCCTCTAGACTTCAGTTTCAGCTTTCTTCAGGCTGCTGAATCAGGCATCATTTGTACACAAGTTTTCCAGCTTCCAAAATGTTGTTACTGCCAGCTCTTATCCTCTTCTCTTTGTTCTTGGTGGAATTATGCCATCTCTTACTTTTATACTTACCTGTGGAAGGTTCTAGAGGAGAATATAGATATACAACTGTTCATTCTACCATCTTTGTGTCGGTTTTCTCCTTTCTGCTCTAAACACATTAGAAATAATCCAAATGTAGTATTATCACAAAAAAAGGTTTATATGAAATAGCTTAAATTTTTATGACCTCTTCTGCTTGTAATTATTTTAAATCAATTATCTTTATTTCAATAATTTATATATCCCCATATCACTAGCTCCTTTCTCACTCATGCCATAGCTACTCTTACACATGCTCAATAATAATACTGAACTTTACTAACAGCATAAAGAAATTCTCATTTGAGGTTTTCAAATGGCTAGACAAATGTCAACTAATGAGTTCTCCCTTTATCCCTGGGGAATAGTTGGTGAGAGGCTACCTTATCTTTACATTTACAGATAGATTATCTGAGCTATGAGGCACTGTGACATTTCTGAGGTCACCCACAATACAGGTATGGGAATAAGATTATTTCTGAACCTCTATTGTTTTGCTATAACTATTAGGTACCACTCAGTTCTTTACAGTGTTCTTTACAGTCAAATTCAGCTAATACAATGAAATATTTTCTAACAGAATCAGTCTTTGTTGTTTCCCAACAGCATTTGAGAAAAAAACATGAAAATTTATATATTGCAATCATATCCTATAGACAGCACCAAAAATTCACTTGGAGAAATATATCCATCTGGTATATTTTTGCTTCATCGATATGTGTCAAAGATTCAAAATAATGTAGGCCTCTCTTGGGCAAAATGGGCACTTGGTTCCTGAAGATGTGAAAACTTATATGCATGCTGTCTTTCCACTCAACCGTATAATGCAGCATTTTGCCATCTCCATTAAAAGACCGACTTTGTACCATACTATGCATTTTATAATATTTCTATCTAAATGCAGATTTCTACATTCCATGTGTACCATGTAGTCAGGTTTTCCATAAAACTACCAGCAGGAGAGTACATTGAAATTCATTTTGCATATTAAAGAAATCTCTCTCTGAGATTCCCTCTTTTATTTGTTTTATCAACTCAAGCAATAAGCAAGAAAATTAGAGTCTCAGCAATGATGGAAAAGCTATTTATGATTTTATCAGCCTTGCTGCTTTTTTTCCCCTGCTTAGACAATTTACAGATTCTTAACAGCAAGTCAGTTTAAAATGTTCCCACTGGAAAATGAAATAAGTCTATCTGTATCATTTCACCTAACTACTGTAGTACTCTATTACCCAGCGACAGCTTCACTTTGAGTAACAGGCCCCCTGAATGCTTATCTTCCCAATATCTACAGCACACATAAAATATGTCCCATAGGGATATGTTCCACTTGAAAACATTATTACAAATGCCATCATATTTTCCAGCATATATTTTACTGGCATGGCTGGGTCAGGAATGCAGTCAGAGCCTAACAAACAGAAAATATGTCTCTTCACACTTGTGAAATTTTTAACAGAGAAAGCACATTTGAAAATGACTGTCACTGGAATTATGGCAGATTTCCAGCTAGCTTATTATACGCAGTTTACTGAAGCTTTCCATATGCCCACAGGCAATTCAGTATGCAAGGAATAAACGTAATACATGACCAAAAATGCACATGAAATTAAAGAAGGAATACTTCTAACTCTGTAAGTACAAACACTGATGTTAAAAAAACTGTGCTTCCTATATTTATTTTCTAAAATTCACATTACTTTTAAGATATTATATTATAAAAAGAAACCAGGGTAGGTGATACATTCATACATTCACATACAAATGAGAGTTTATAGATAAAGCCCCTTATATGATAAATGGCAGTGATTTAGAATCTTGAAACAATCTGAATAAATTTGACCCCATTCAGGTTGGTGAATATCTACACTGGAATTACTGTGATGAGCTGAAAATATTTATTATGTTATAAGCATTGTTATTTTGCATTTGTATAGATAGCTTACATCTATAGCAAAAAAAAAAAATGGTTTTCCAGTTTATTTTTAATTGTTCATATAGAGATTTTACAACTTTTAAGACCAAGTTTTTAAAAAATTATTTAAATGCCTGCAAATGCATATTCTTTTCTATTTTAAATTAACAGCTTTTTCTAAATTCACTATCTCTGCAACAATGAGAACCTGTTTGGGAGAGAAACTAAATACTAACTTTTTTTTTGTATATCTCCAAGGGCCAAATTCATATCATAATAAAATATATAGATCTATAACATTGTTATTTTCGCACATTCAAAAATATTTTTATTACATTTTCAATAAGAAGAAACATGGCATATGTTTCACTTTTATGCATTAATTTTTTAAGTTGAAATAAAAATTGAGAAAACTTTAGATATTTCTGATTTTTAATAAGCATTACTGTGGCAATTCACATTCAATCAGGATGGACACCATTCGGAGTTGAAGGATCCATCTTGCTTCTATGTGACTCTGTCATGGCCCAGGTACAGAGCCATACTGAGCTGTCAGTGATCTGGAAAACGGCATGTGAGGCAATATTTGGCAGCATATATTTTCTTCTTAGTGGTAGAATGAACCTTCTAATTACTGTACATATCAGCTATTACTAGAATATAATTTATGTTTTTCAGCACATCCCCTAGAAAACTGCTTGCCTGTATTCACTCTAATCTATATATCTTTCTCAGCAGAAGCCCAATAACTAAAACACATTTGCCCTGCCTCTTTAATCATTGTATTTTAATATTTTATCCTGTTCAGCTGGCAAAAACAAAGACCAAAGAGCTCGATGTGGCTTTCTGTGGTAAAACAAGAAAAAGCACTGGTATGGTTGTGTCATTGGCTTTTGAAAGGATTTAGCATGGACATCTGTAGAAAAGGAATGATTTTCACAGCTTTTAGAGGAAGAAGTTGGGAATAGTAAATTGAAAGAGAACTTACTGCAAGGCCAAAAAGACAACTACTGCTGGCAGCTTTAAAATGAAACAAAATACCTCACTTCCAACAGAAGGTTGCACATTGTCCCTGGAGAGACAAAGAATTAAATCCTTGTCACAGGTGATCTATAGCTGACATTCTGAACGCTATGGCAGAGTAAGGTTCAGACCTCTCTGGTGGCTGTTTGCTCCCAGTTGAGCAATGAAAAGCCAAGGACAATGCTTCAGTTCCATGGTTCTTTTCCCCTTTAAACTACCATTTCTAGTTTTTCCATGGGAATACACCTGAAAGAAAAAAAAGTTTAACTGGGTTATTCAAAGAGGTATAATGGTGTCCTAGTTTATAATCAAAATACTCAATTGCTGGAAATTCTGATGCTATGGTATTATTAACCCAGTTGTTAGGTATTGTGATTTTTAGTTTTCGGTCTCTAAGAGCAGGCATTCATCAGAAGAGTGTAATACAGAGTAAATACAACTCTATTGAATACCACTAGCTGATCCCCCACCCACTTTAGACGGCCAAAAATTTAATTCAGGACAGCCCTTGACCCCTGCATTCAATAGTGACTGCCTGAATTTGTATGATCAAGGAAAATAATAATCTGTTGATGTGTAGTCCTTTCATTTCTACCCTTTCAGTTTTTAATTTCTGACCCTTTACTGGTGAAGAAAGATGTTTCGACTCAAGTCCCTGAGTTATGATTTGCATTACTAAATAGTTGGGAATGTCTGTGATTGCAAAATTGCACAATTGTTTTGTCCCTCTTTCAGTATATAGAGCTACTTAGGTCCATAGCAGAATCTTGGGTGGTATTTCTACTGAGGCATTTCTACATATTTTTCTCTTAGATTAGTATGTGGTTCTTAATCGATAGAGTTAGCAAATCTAGAGTAACAAATGGTTCACGTATTTCTTAGACCATTCTTCTATAAGATCCATAGGGTCAGCCAAACTTAATGCAATTTAGTTTTTCGTCATAAAACTGACCATGTTGTACCTTAGATTCAGAAATTCTGGGTGGAAAGCTCAGATAACTATAGACATAGCCAATTGCAACTTGACACTTTGCTTGTATATAGCCAAGAAATTATGTCTCAAGAGACATTAAAAATACTCAAATATATATGTATATGAAGCAATAAATACATGTACATGTGACTGGTCCATACATGTACATTATATGCAAATATTTATACACATACATATAGTGTTGTAAATTATTATCAATCTTCTTAGCATTTCACTGTAAATATTATTTTCCAATCAGTAACGTGAGTCCTTTGATCCCTCCAGGATTTCTGCACTCGTCTCCAATTCATAGCCCAGATGAAGCAATGATGAGATAGAAATGTTCTAGATTATACTCCCTACATTTAAGCATTTGAACTCTATTTTTAGCTCAGTTAAGGATATAGCTTTATATTACAAAAGTGACCATGTGCAATTTACAGAGTAACACAGTATCTATTGAGATTCTCCTCCAATGACATTCTAAGTTATTTTTTTCATTCTGAGTAAGCTTGATGACCAACTAATTGTCTCCAGTCCTCCAGCCTTAGCTTGTCTTAAGTCACTTGAAGTTAGTGTGCTCTCCTCCAAGTCTGTGCACAAATGTTATTTCTTCAGTGGGGCATACTCTAAACACCCTACTAAGATTCAAACCCACTCCACTTTTTCGTAGCACTAGCATCTTCTAGAAGAGCATAAGATCTTTATTTATTATGTTTACCACTTATTGTGTGTCTTCCCACATTAAAATATGGGGACATTTATACAGAAATACTCACTGCAAGTGTCCTGGAGAAAAGATTGAATGGACAGTACTCAATGGAAGAAAAATAGATACACTTGCCAAAGTTGGTCCTGTGTTTCCTTCTCTGTGTCTCAGATTGCTAAGTTTTTTTCTTCCAAAAAGAGCTGATCTCTAAGGTAAGTTTAGAGCAATAAGCTGACCTCAGTGTTCTTCTTCTTCTCTTTCTTCTTTTTGTTCTGTCCCTTTCCTTTTTTTTTTTTTTCTTGTCTCTTCTACTTTTCTATACACTGTTCTTCATTTTCTTCTCTTCTCTTTTTAAAAATAATGACTCGGCCAGGCATGATGGCTCAGGCTTGTAATCCCAGCACTTTGGGAGACCAAGGCGGGTGGATCACATGAGGTCAGGAGTTCAAGACCAGCCTGGTCAACATGGTGAAACGCCGTCTCTACTAAAAATACAAAAAAATAGCCAGGTGTGGTGGCAGACACTTATAATCCCAGCTACTAGGGAGGCTGAGGCAGAAGAATCACTTGAACCCAGGAGGCGGAGGGTGCAGTAAGCTGAGATCACGCCACTGCACTTCAGCCTGGGCACCAAGGCGAGACTCTGTCTCAAAACAATAATAATAATGACTCCATTAAAAAAAAATTCCATATATAAAAACAAATTCAGAGCACAACATCAGAGTTCAGAAGACACAATTAGCTGAAATCTCACTATGTATACAGTTTTATCAATGTTATTTTTTCTCTATCACATACACGCAAACACATACACATACAAATCCATGCATTCTTTCACATACACGAAAGCACACAGATATTTATTCATTCAAATGTAATTATACTGTATGAACTGATTTGTGGGGTTTTTTCCTTTACAATATATTTTATGCATCTTTCTTTATCAATCAATTTAAATACACATCAACATTTTGACGTTAGCATAGTGAATGAATTCAGAATATTTAGCCCATTGCCTTTTTTTTATTATTGTCGTAAAAATGATGTAACAGAAGTTGCCATTGTAACTATTTTTAAGTGTCCAGTTCAGTGGCATTAATTACGTTCATAGTGTTGTACAAACATCAGCACTATCTATTTCTAGAATTTTTTCATCGCCCTAGACAGAAAGCTGTACTCAATAAACAATACATTCTCATTCTCCCCTTCCTCCTGTCTCTGGTAACCTCTAATTTTCTATCTGTCTCTGTGAATTTGTATGTTCTAGATCATGCATATAGTGTAATCATACAATGCTTGTTCTTTTGTGTCTATCCTATTGCACTAGCATAATTTTTTCAAGATTCATACATTTTGTATCACATCTAAAAACTTTATTCCTTTTTGTGGCTGAGTAATATTCCACAGTATGCACATACTACACTTTGTTTATCCATTCATCTGTTGATGGATCCTTGGGTTGTTTCTACCTTTGTGCTATTCTGCATAACACTGCTATGAACATTGGTTTACAGGGGTCTGTTGAGTCCTTGTCCTCAATTTTTGGCGGAGGTATATATCTAAGAGTGAAATTCCTGGGTAATATAATAATTCCGTGTTTAACTTTCTAGAAACTGTTTTCACAATGGCTGCAACATTTTACATCCCCACCAGCAATGCACACGGGTTCCAAAATTTCTCTACATCTTCATCAACACTACTTATTTCTGTTTTTTTTTTTTTTAAATTACAACCTTCTTTGTTCATATAAAATGGTATCTTATTGTGGCTTTGATTTGTATTTCCATAAAGACTAAGGGTGCTGAGCATCTTTTTCTGTGCTTATTGGCCATTTGAATTTCTTGGGAGAAATGTCTACTCAAGTCCTTTGCTCATTTTTGATTTGGGTTGCTTGTCTTTTTGGTTTTGAGTTCTAAGAATTCTTTGTATATTCTGGATTTAAACCCTTATTAGATACATTTTCTTCCCTACTAGGGTAGTGTTTTGATGCTCTTAAGAGTGTCTTTGGATGAACAAAAAGTTTTTCTCACTGGCTACTAAGGATATTTAGATGGTGTCAATTTTTTTCAGTATTATTAGAAATCTTGCAATAAACGTTCATATGCTTGCATCTATGCATGCTTTTCTGAATTATGCCTTTCAGAAGTAAAATTGATGGATGAGGTCTACCCACTCTTAAAACTTTTCATAAATATTAACTAATTCCCTCTATTCAGGTTGCCAACTATCACTGTATAAATATATATATTTTCCCCCACATTGCCAACCACATTATTATTCTTTTTCATCCTTTTATGTAATAAAATAGCTTTTTAATGACTTCATATTCTTAGAAGGCAAATTGCAATGTGTGTTTGGGAGTGAAGAAATTTTTGGAAATAAGTTTTCTAAATAAACTGATATTTAAATGTAATATATTTAATACATAATATATCAACATTATGCAAACTTGTTAATAAAGGAAACCCGAAAAATCATTGAATAAAAAATTTTAAATAAATAATATTTTATTATTAAACCAATAATCATTTGTAAAGTTAATAATAATTTCCTAATCAGTCCATTCTTCAAATATAAATTTTCACCTCCTAATTTGCACAAATGAAGGTATAGATAATAAGTAATTCCTGTGCATAAGAGAAATGTATTATCATATGAAAATATTTACTATTCATATGCTAATAAATAGTCTCATTTCACAATTTTTGTTTTTCAGACATTCCAAATTGTCACGTGGAATTACTAAAGCAAATAATTAACACCTTAAGATATAATTCTTATAATGAAGGAAATGAGTCATTTAAAATCCTATAATTGCCAGAAGAAAATATTTCGAAGAATAAAATAACTGAAAACATTCAGAGATAAACTGTCAATGTTTCTTGCATATAAAATGTGTAATTTGTTTAATTTATACAAACACAACAGTTCATCTTTGTGAAAACTGGAAAAAGTAGATTTAGCCATTATCACTTATTATGTTAATTGGTGATGAAGAAATACTATAGCCAGCATGATATGGAGCAAAGATCACGAAGCTTTGCTCTTAGTCCTAGGTTTTAAATTTGCCTTCAGCCTTCCATCTTTACGACCTTGGATAAGTTACATACATTTTTCTAGGTTTATTACCTTTCTCTGAAAAAACTAAAAAAAATATACATCAGTCTCGTTGAGAAATTGCAGGAATTAATTGAGATAATTATATGGGCTATCTTTTCCATAAAGCCTAGCACATTATATGTAATCAATATCTATTAGTTTTTCCCTAAAATAAATATATTTATATGATACATAACCTATGGAAAGGAAAGTTTAAGGTTTTCCATATGCTGGTGTTCCATAGAAATATGTAGATGAAATTGTTTGTACTCTAGTTTGATGTCTGTTGCTCTGGGATTTTATGCAGTAATTCTGTTTTGTTAAAATGCTTAATAGTAGCCTGTGGAGTTATTTAAATAATGAAGGATTTGTTTCTGGAATTAAAAGCATCTTTATCTTTAATTCTATGAATTGCATTAATATCAGTGGGAGGTTGATGTAGCTATAATGCATAGGAAGGCAATAATAGAAATTCCTAATAAGTAACCAACGAGTTCTGTCAGAAAGAGAATTCCTTATGTCCCTCCTGTTGAGATGTTTTAATTCAACATTGCAGACTGCCTACACTATGGAATATTTACACAGATCGTGGAATAAACATTATTTGTTTTTAGAAAAGGTAATTGCTTGAAAGACTAAAGTTGATTCTGTTGAGAGGCAAAGATTTTATTGATAAATAAGCCCACCTTCCGAAATGTGGTGTGCAACTATTGTTCCTTGTCTGTGTTTTTCCTCACTTCAGGGCATGTGGGCACAGACCTGGCAAATGGTAGGCATTTAATGAATATTTTTTCAGGAAGATGTTGAATAGATAAACATGATACAATTAGAAAGAAGAAAAATAATTGTGGCTTTAGTCATTTTATGAGTTTCCTAGAGTAGTCCATGACAGTCATCTGTTCACAAAATACATAGCATGTGAAATTTTCCCAAGAAACTCTGCTCTATTAGTTTGAATTTTTTTAACGAAAAATCAAGAGCCACTGTTGTATGTAAATGCCAACACCTCATGCAGAAGCCATGTTTTCTTCTAACCTTGCTAATTATCAGCCAGGCCTAGTTATTCTCTATACTAACCCTGACTCTACTGATTTTCTAAATCCAATCATCCTCCACTGCCAATCTACCACGTTCAAAAATCATGATGAAATATTAAAACAAATTAGAATATCGATAACTTAGTTTTTCTTATTTTATAGCTGCAAAGAGAATTTTTGAGAAATACATTGAAAATTACCAGGTTTTAAATTTGAAGTTTAATCTCCATTTCTCATTACCACCCCAACTTTACTTTATTGCACTTTTCATTTCCTCTTCTGAGTCTGTTTATTTCTCCTTCATTTCCTTTGAGAGCCATTCTTACAAAAATTGGGACTCTTGAGGGGTTCAGAATGGCTGTTTGCAGAGTTATCTCATTTGGCCAAATTTCCCACGGATCCTTAGGAATGAGAAAATAGTCTAAAAAGGTAGCATCTGTGATCCTAAGGGGAAGAGGGAGCCTGCTCAGAGATGCTTAATGCTCTCCAAGCTTGCTTTTAAAATGCACCATTTGGGCTTCCAACCAGCTCAGCTCTGGGCTTGCTTCTTGCTGCTTTCGTGTTAAAACGCTCCTTTGTCAAACCCCTTAGGCCCAGTGGTGATAACTGCTACAGAAAAATACTAGTGATAGAAAGATATATTTTCAATAACCCTTGACTTTTATTAGTTCAGCCACTGCTAGAAGAAAGGGTAAGTGGGCCCTTGATACTTTAAGTGTTCCACGTCCCCCTCCATATACTTCGCAGGTCAGCGTTCTTTACTGATGAAAATTCTGGTCTGGATCTTGGCTAGCTGTCATGGGAAAAAGTGTCTGCAACATTATCTACCTCTGAGCTTAGGTTGTTATCCCCAAAAGCCTAAGATCAATAATGGTAGCATGAGCTTTGTAGTGTTTTCCTTATTTTCATTATCTCTGAAAACCAAGTGTCAGATTAATAAATCTCTAGTAGTGTGCTTGAAGGGTGGAGGTTTCCTGAAACAAAGGAGAGCAGCACAATTTTGCACAATAAAAAATTTAAACATAATCAAGACTTTTAAATGCCATATAAAATTTCTCAGAAGAGTTCTGTAGCTTCAGGTCAATGTTATGGATACATTTTTAAAAATTCTATTACTCATAAAACTTTTACTAGCCTACATTTTTTCAATATCTTTCTACATTGATTGGTGCTAGTGGCAAAGCATTATATGACAAGAAGTATTTAGCATGAAGATGCCTGGCATTAACGTTATGATTTTTAACATAACCTCAAATTTGCTTAAAGGTTTCAACCCAATGTGATTGCTTATGTATCCTAGGATAGCCGATCTATACGTTACATTTAGGACATGGTAGCTCAAGCATTTGACAATGAATTAAATGTTGACCTTCAAAAGGATAGGGATGAGCTAGATTTATTGCCTTCTGACTTTCAATGCAGCTTTCTCAGGCTTTCAATCAAATGGCCAGTTGATACAGTGAAAGGAGTACTAAAATGAAAGCTAAGAAAAGTGGGTTCTAGCAATGACACTGGATGGTGAACGAATTACTTAATACCTCTGGACTTCCAGTTGCTCATCTGTGAAATGAAGGAGCTTGATTCCATGATCTCTGAGGACCATTTAAATTAGAAGACTCTGCTTTTGAGATGTGCTGTCCATAATTGTTGAATCAATTTTAGCTGATATTAGTCGGATACTTTATAAAAAGAAAACTTTTTTTATTTATATGGATTTCCAGATAAAATCTGTCATCTTGGCCTTCATATTATATCATTACTTCATTGTAAGATTTTCAATATTATCTTCTCTGCTCACTTTCTTAGGTTTTGGATAGAATGGGATAAATCTACAAAGAAGTGAAGATTTCTTTTATATAGTACTTCATACATTTTACAAAGAGCCTTCTTTTATTTTATCTGGTATAATGCACAATACAAATATTGTAAGGTATATGGAGTGAAAATTATGACTACCACATAGGTTTGAGATACATGAATTTAAATAAATAACTCGTTCAACTTCATATAAGGAAGAAACAGAAAAATAACAACAAAAAGAGCCTAGTTCTGACCATGTAAAGTGTAAGATTAATATGAAATCAGTCCTTTTGGTAAAAACAGGACAGTCCATAAGAGAAACAAATGTAAGCACAAAAAGTGAACATAGAAATAAAAAGGATAAGGATATTAAATTACAGCATTCAGAAAACTCAAATGAGAGAACCAAAATATGTATAATTTAAAATGAATTTTAAAAAGATACTCAGTGACTTGCTACAGGGCCTAATATGGGAATATCCTTAGCTATCTTTTCTTATCCAATCTCTGCTCTGTATTACTTGAGACTGAGCACGTTTGTTTGCCGAGGATTTAAGATCAAGTCTTTAAATGTCAAGGGTGAGGGTTGGGTGTTCTTTGAAATCTTTTCTCATTTCGTCATGTAGATTCTTTTTTTCCTCTCGTGAAAGACATAATAAAGTTTGAAAGGCTGGTGAATAAGTCTGATCTGGGAAAGAATTTAGAAGAAAGTTGGTGACAGACTTCTGAAATAGTATTTCAACAAGTAAGAGCATTGAATTCAAAATGAAAACTAAAAGTTCATAGAATAGACTTGTATGTATTGAAACAGGCCTTGAAATACCAGAATCAGAAGTGTGCTTTGATAAAGGCCATCTTGTCCATTTGTTCAGATGCCAGTTATGATGTGTTTAAACAAATCCTTTGGACATACCACAGTAAAGTTGGTCTTACATTTATCTCGGACAAGGGCCTCCAAACCCTGGCCACAGACCACTACCAGTCCTCGGCTTGTTAAAAACCACCACACAGCAGGTGAACTGTTTGCCAGAGAGCATTAGCACCTGAGTTCTGCCTCCTCTCAGATCATTGGCTGCATTGTATTACCATTGGAGCCCAAACCCTGTGGGGAAATGCCTTTGCAAGGGATTTAGGTTGTGCCTCTTTATGAGAATCTAATGGCTGATGATCTGTCTGTCTCCCTTCACCTCCAGATGGGACCGTCTAGTTGCAGAAAAACAAACTCAGGGCTCCCACTGATTCTACATTATGGTGAGTTGTATAATTACTTCGTTATATATTACAATGTAATAATATTAGGAATAAAGTGCACAGTAACTGTAATGCACTTGAATCATCCCAAAACCATGCCCCACACACTCTCTGTCTGTGAAAAAATTGTCTTCTATGAAACAAGTCCCTGGTGCCAGAATGGTTGGGGGTCACTGCTCTAGGATATGAAAAAACTGTTTTGCCATTTTTGCGTGTTTGTTTTAGATCGGGAGTCCATTATACAACAGATCAGTATATGATACTTGATATTCATATAATTAAAACATAGTTTAATTAACTGGTATCGTTGAGAGTGATTGATTAAAAGATACAAAGAAAGGATAGTAACTATTCAATTTATACACTGGAAAATAAATGGTTTAAATTTCTCTTGGCGAATTTTCTTCCACTGAAAATGTTTTTATGAGTTGTCTTGTTTTATATATCATTTTAAGGTGGAATATTGAACAAAAACAGAAAATGTGCCAATTTTTTCCTAAGCACAGCATTTAGCCCATATTTTATATATTTCTCAGGATGGTAGCTCATAAACAACTGTGTTCAATATTTTCTATGTCACCAGCATAAAAAGTTTGATGTCAGGACCAAAAACATGCTACATTTTTTGAAGAAATGTATGTCCTGTGTTGAAAAGAACAACAACCATTAATATTTCCTTAACATCACTTGGAGGAAAATTCTGTTTATTTTCTTATTATAATTTGCTTAGTTGAACTGCTAAAGAAGAAATATGGGTACATCTATACTACTTAAATCATAAGATAAAATATTCCTAATTTACAAACACATTCTTCCTTTAAAAATTGTTTCTTTGTATATTAGCTGTTGTATGAATACTTAAATTTCAGAAATATATTCATTGTGGTAGTTTTGGTCTTTAAAGCAGGATATTTATAAATTTTACAACCTTTCTTGCTAAAAGAGTTTTTTTGTTTTCTGTATACTCACTGTATAGAAGAATGCACAGAGGCTCTTTAGAATCAGATTAATACCCTCAGAAATACATCTATATACCTAAGATAGCATCCAGTTATTTTAATGCCTGTCAGTGGTTTTTGTCCTGTCTAATATTTTCACAGAAAACGTATTTAAAATGAAACTGAATTTACAGAAATATTCTTTATAGGAAAACCTAATTAAAACCACAATGAGAACATGAATTTAGATGTATCACACCAGCAACATTTTCTAAATTCCACAAAATAAAACATTGCCAGTGTGGAGAAACCAGAGTAACGAATTATGTTTATCCTACTAATACAGAATATTCTACTAATAGTAGTAAGATAAATTTTCACAGCCACTCAGAAAATAATCTGGCATTATAAAAGTGGGAAATGTATATAACTCCAAACTTAACAATTCCATTTCTCTGAATATACAGATGTTCAGACCAGTGAAAAATCTGAAATCCCTAGTACAATGTATAATTATATTGTGGTATATTCAAACAATAAAATGCTACACAGTAGTAAAAATTAACAAACCGCAAATACAGGCACCAATAAAGATGAATATGAAGAAAGATAACATTGAACATAAAAGGCATAACATAAGAAAAGACAGAATAAGTAAAATACAATTTCATTATGTAGTTTCAGATCCTACGTTTGGCACAGTATTAACTTTAGATAGATATACATAAGTGCTGAACTGATAAAGAAAAGAAGAACATGACTAACAATATTCATGACTGATTGCCTCCAAGGGTGGGAAATCAAAGGGTTGTATAAAGGGATGGGGTTCATGAATAACACTGGTGATATTCCATTTTTAATGCTGGATTAGTGCTGTTCTTTACGTCTTTTACAAATATTAAAATGGTTGTATCTATTCACTATTTAATACAAAAAATCTTTCAAAATTAAATTAATAGAACATTTTCAAGAAAAAAATTACTTGCGATAAAGTGCTGTTCAGTAGATCTTCAATAATTTTTGGATGATCGATATCCACATACATACCATGCTAAGCCATTCAATATCTTCTGAGTCAGTAATTTAGGACATAGTGAGTAAGGCTGATGCAGATTAATGAAAAGGGAGCTTGAAGAAAATATTAGGATATCAACTAAAAAAATTAGGTTGCACCCAAATTAAGTTAACTGACATTTCTTAGACTCATTGTTAATCAAAATAATACAAAACAAGCTTTTTTGAGAGACTGAACTGAAAATATTGTGAAGACTAATTTGAATTTGGGAAAAACTACAGGTCACAAGACTAGTTTGCAGCAGTAACTGTAGTTTAGGCACAAAGGAAGAAAGGTCTTAATAAAGGCAGTGACAGAGTGGGAATTAGAATGCGAAAGAACAGAAAAAAGAATAATAAAAAGCAAAACTACACCCAAAATGAGAAGCAAAAGAATGAGAGAATGTGGTTAAGAGAAATAGATGTGAGTAGCTATACATAAAGTTTTAATTTTGACTTTGGATGTTAAATATAGCTGACATAGAATACAGAGATGTCAGCAACAAAATTAATGAAGTCAGAAAAAGAAGGTATTATTTAGAAAATCCATGTCATTTTATACTCTGAATAAAAGAAAATAACATTGTTTAAGAAAAAAAAAAGTCTTAACATAGAAACGAAACTTACGTAATATCTGGTAGTAGATGATATTGGCATTGTCAGCTGTGTGGGTCTCACATATCTGGAGGTAATAATACATTTGTTAATTCAGACTAATAGACAATTTTTAAAACTTGATAACAGCCAATGAGTACATAGCTCTGCGTCTATTCAGTTTAAGGGAAAAATATCTTTGTGTATTGGACTATAATAGCAGAGTAGTAGTGGTTTTTGTTCTCAATTCTATGACTGTATTATACATGGCCACTCATTGGTGTTTTCCACCACTGTTATTCTATTTATTTTTCATATTTAAAAATCTTTAATTGACAAAGGCAATTTATATTCAAGGTGCATAATGTGATAACTTGATATATGTATACATTGTTCAATGATTATCACAAATTAATTGACACATTCATCACCACCCATGCTGTACATTAGATCTCCTGAACTTTTCATCTTATAACTTAAAATTTACACCCTTTGACCAACTTCTCCCCATTTCTCCCACCCCTGAACACTAGTCAACCACTATTTTATTATCAGCTTCTATGAGTTTAATTCTTTACATTTCTGCATGTAAGTGAAATCATATGATATTAGTCTTTCCATGCCTGGCTTATTTCACTTGGCAAAATTTCCTCCAGTTTCACCCATGTTGTCACAAATGGAAGCATCACTTTTTTGTGGCCAATAATATTCCACTGTATGTATAAGGGCATACCTCATTTTATACCACTTTGATTTATCGTGCTGCCCAAATAGAGCATTTTTAAAAATACTGAAGTTTTGTGACAATCTTGCATCAAGCAAATCTATTGAAATAATTTTCAAAGCAGGATGTACTCCCTTTGTGTCTCTGTGTCACATTTTGATAATTCTTGCAATAGTTCAAACATTTTCATTATTATTATATCTGTTTTGCCAATCTGTGATCATCAATCTTTGATGTCACTATTGCAATTGCTTTGAAGTACCACAAGCTGCACTCATGTAAAATGGAGAACTTAATAAATAAATGTTGGATTTGTTCTGACTTGCTCCATGTACTGACCATTTTCTCATCACAACTTTTTCTCCTTGGGCCTTTCTATGTCCTGAGAAACAACAATATTGAAATTAGTCCAGTTAATAAACCTACAATGGCCTCTAAGAGTTTAAGTAAAAGGAGGAGTCGCACATCTCTTACTTTAAATCAAAAGACTAGAGATGATTAAGCTGAGTGAAGAAGGGATATCAAAAGTGAAAATAGGCCAAAAGCTAGGTCTCTTATACCAAACAGTAAAGTTGTGAATGCAAAGGAAAGGTTTTGAAGGAAATTAAAAGTGCTACTCCAGTGAAGACACAAATGATAAAAAAAGTAAAACAGTCTTATTGCTGATATGGAGAAAGTCTGAGTGATCTGAGTCAAAGATGAAAGATGCCACAACATTCCCTGAAGTCAAAGCCTAATCCAAAGCAAAAGGCCTTGGCTCTATAATTCTATGAAAGCTGAAAGAGGTGAGGAGCTGTGGGAGAAAAGTGGGAAGCCAACAGAAGTTGATTCATGAGGTTTAAGGAAAAACAAAAACTTTTCCATAACGTAAAAGTACAAGGTGAAACAGGAAGTACTTATGTAGAAGCTGCTTCAAGTTATCCAGAAGATCTAGCTAAGGTCCTTAATGAAGGTGGCTACACTGAACAATAGATTTTTAATATAGACACAGCAGCCTTCTATTGGAAGAAATGACATCTTGAACTTTCCTAACTAGAGAGAAGTCAATGCTTGGCTTTAAAACTTCAAAGGACAGGATGACTCTCCTGTTAGGGGATATTGTAGCTGCTGACTTTAAGTTGAAGTCAAAGCTCATTTGCCATTCCAAAAATCCTAGGGGGTCTTAAGAATTATGCCAAATCTCCTCTGCCTGTTCTCTACAGGCAGAATAATAAAACTTGGATGACAGCACATCTGTTTACAGCATTGTTTACTGAATATTTTAAGCCCACTGTTGAGAGCTACTGCATACACACACACACACACACACACACACACACACACAGAGAGATTTCTGTCTTTCAAAATATCACTGCTCATTGACAAGGTACCTAGTCACCCAAGAGATCTGATGGAGCTGTACAAACAGATTAATGTTTCCCTGTCTGCTAACACAACATCCATTCTGCAGCCCATGGATCAAGAAATAATTTTGACTTAAAAGCCTTATTATTTAAGAAATATCTTTCATAAGGCTATAGCTGCCATAGACATTGATTTCTCTGATGGGTCTGGAGAAAGTAAATTAAAAACCTCTAGGAAGGATTCACAAATCTAGATGCCATTAAGAGCATTTGTGATTCACGGGAAGAGGTCATAATATTGGTGTTAATAGAAGGTTAGAAACAGTTTATTTTAACCCTCATGAATGACTTTGAGGGGTTTGAGATTTCAGTGGAGAAAGCGACTGAAGATATGGTAGAAATAGCAAGACAACTAAAATTAAAATTGGAATCTGAAGATGTGACTAAATTGTTGCAATCTTATGATAAAGCTTGAATGAGTGAGGAGTTGCTTCTTATGGATGAACAAGGAAACTGGTTTCTTGTTCTAGACAAAATCTACTCTCAGTGAAGATGCTATAAACATTGTTGAAATGACAACAAGAATTTAGAATATTACATAAACTTAATTGGTAGAGCAGTGGCAGGGTTTGAGATAATTTACCTCAATCCTGAAAGAAATTCCACTGTGAATAAAATGCTGTAAATCAGCATTACATGCTACAGAGAAATCATTCTTGAAGGAAGAGTCAAGCCATGTGGCAAGCTTCATTGTTTATTTTAAGAAATTGCCACAAACACCCCAATATTGAGCTGCAACTACCCTGATTACTCAGCAGCCATCAACATCGAGGCAAGATCCATCACCAGCAAAAAGATTAGGACTGGATGGAGGCTCAGATGATCATTAGCATTTTTTAGCACTAAACTATTTTTAATAAAGGTATATTTATTGCTTTTCAAAACATAATACTCTTGTACCTGATGGACTACAATACTGTGTACACTTTTATATGCTATGGAAAACCAAAAAATTCACCTGACTCACTTTATTGTGGTTGTCTGGAACTGAGCCCACAATATCTCTGAAGTATGCCTAAATGTATCAAATTGCCTTTATCTATTCATCCATCAATAGATACTTCAGTTGTTTCCATGTCTTGACTACTGTGAATAATTTCTGCAATGAACATGAGAGTGCAGATATCTCTCCAACATACTAATTTCATTTCCTTTGGATATACATCCTGAAGTAGGATTGCTGGATTGTATGGTAGTTCGATATTGTTTTTGTTTTTGTTTTTTTTGAGAATGAGTCTCACTTTATTGCTCAGACTGGAGTGCAGTGGCACAATATCGGCTCACTGCAACCTCTGCCTCCTGGGTTCAAGCAATTCTCTGCCTCAGCCTCCTGAGTAGCTGGGATTACAGGTGTTTGGCACCACTGCTAGCTGATTTTCTTATATTTAGTAGACACGGGGTTTCACCATTTTGGCCAGGCTGGTCTTGAACTCCTGACCCCATGACCCACCCGCCTCGGCCTCCCAAAGTGCTGGGATTTAATGTTTTTAGGAACCTCTATGCTGTTTCCATAATGGTGGTACCACTTTATACTTTCACCAACATTGTACAGGTCTCCATACTTTTGTCACTATGTTATCAGTTTTTTGATAATAGCCACCTTAACAGATGCGATGTGATATCTCATTTTTGTTTTGATTTACATCTTATTGATGTTTAATGATGTTGACAGCTTTTCACATACCCATTGGCCATATGTATGTCTTCTTTAGGAAAATGTCTATTCTGTTACATTTCATTTTCAGGAATGATTTCACAATGATCTATAAATTAAAATAAAAATCCTTTGGTCAAATGTACTTTTCTGAAGGAAATTATGTACATAGTGCACTTAGAAAAATGTTATTTTCTTCACCTTTTTACATCACCAGTAAAATTAAACAAAGTAAATATCACTTTGGAAATATTCATGCATATTTCTTCTAATTGATTTGGGGGTTAAAGTCAATAATCACTGCACGTTTAAATAATTATGATTGGATTATTAGAATGCAAATCTCATAAGATTCATAAGGCAAAGATCATGTTGGCAGCGTTGACAGAACATGAACTAAACTTGTGGCTTAATAACTTATTTGTGGCCAATCATAGTCCTTACACTAATAGGTCAAAAAATGGTCGTCGACAGCAACAGCAATAAAACAGACAAAAGTATCACAGAATAGGCCATTTTAGTTGGGTTCTGTATTATAACAACATGTGAATTAAATTATTAAGTAAAAATAAATAAATGGCAGACACATTACTAGACTTTGAGAGTATAACACTGAGCAAAACAAAAACATAATGCATAAGTATACATATATATATAACAAGATATATAGGTAATCAAAATAATCGATAAAATGGACCAATTTCTTAAAAGCCACATTGTTCCTAAATTCACACAAGTAAAAATAGATAATCTGAATAGGCTTATATCTATTAAAGAAATTTCGTAAACAATTAATATCCTTCTAGAAAAAAATCCAGGACCAGATACTTTAACTCATGTATTTATCAATCATCTAAGGAAGGAATGATACTAATTTTACACAGAATCTTCTAAAAAAAATAGAAAGGCACCATTTTCTAAATTATTCTGAGAGATCTGCATTGCCCTAATACCAAAATCAGATAAAGACACCACAAGCAAAGATAACGGCAGACTAATATGTCTAATTTATAGACGCGAAAATACAGAACCTCCATAATTATGGTAGTACTCATTTAGAATTATTTCTCCTTATAATTTAATTTATGTCACGGAGATATCACACATAGTCCCAAAGTATCTCAATTTACCAACACATAGTCCCTTGGTATCTCAATTTACCATGGTATCTCAATTTGTGAGATTTACCATGGTAAATTGTATTTGTGAGATACCATGGTATACCTTGGTATCTCAATTTACCATGTAAGCTTTAATTAGAGAAATCAGCCTGATAGAATCAAATCAAAGGCCTAAGTACAAATCATACCTCCTGTGTCTCTTGCAATTGATATATTCCTCCCCTGCCACACAGAACAATTCTCACCCCCGCATTATTGTTTTTCTGTATAATTCTATAATCTCTTGTATACTTCTTCACCAACCTGGAATGCTCACTTCAACTCTCCCATTTTTTCATTCTGTTTCTTTGAGATCATTTATAATTTATATCCCTCCAAATCCTTCCCATTAGACTTCCTGATTTATCGGTTGATTATAATGAGTACTTTAGTAAAAACATTTTGTTTTCAACCTTTCTCTTTATGTTGAAAAATAAACTTTTTTAAATGGAGCTAAAAAAATTCTGAAGTATATTTGAATATGTATTTTCTGAATCCATGTACTGAGGTACCAGAATGTAATCAGTGCAAGTCTCATTTATGTTCAACATAATTTTGTGAAAACAAGGATATTCTACTATGAATTTTTTTAAAAGAAACAAATTTCCATGGAGAGTAATAAAATCCATAGAAAATATAAGGAAAACAAAACAAATGTCTCTGAAAAGTACAGATAAAATGTTAGGAAACAAAATAAACAAACAAACAAAAAAACCAAGATGTGTCATAGGGTCAAAATTGAAGCCTCCTCCCTTTTATGACTGAGGACAGTTTTTCCTCTGAAGGAGTTTTCAGCTAGAACAGCAATAGCTGGACTTCAAGAAAGCAGGACTTAAAGACATACTTTTCCAAGAAATCTGAGGAGTTGACAAAGGCATTTTAACTGTTCGCAAGATAACACGCTTGTAACAGGCTTACCAGGGAAGAATCACCTCTGGATACAAACAAAAAAAATTTGAAGATTTCCCATGGCTACTCTGAAAAAGTAAGTTTTAATGAAGCAAATATATGGTTCAACTGATCAGTCCCTGATGCTTCTAATTTACTCACTTGATGACAAGTGTTTCATGGTTCTGACAGATAGTCCTGGATATTTAATCTGAATATCTAGAAATTAAGAAGAGATTTCACATTATAAACCACTGGAAACTAGGTGGACAGGAATAATAATGTCAGATGCAATAACTGGCAATTGGCCTGTTTGATTTGGGTGAGAAAAGTAAGTGAAGCCCTGATTCACTCAGCTGTAGAAAGTGTTTCTATTCTTTTACTGTATCACTTGTATGATATTAAATATTCTCAGGAGTAATATATCATTCATTAATTTCTCTGATGTGAAAATTTCACCAACTTTGAGGAGAAAAAGCAATGTTTCAGCAAGTTGCACCATAATTGAGTATTTAAAAAATAGGTTTCCGCAACTCAACCTTAAAAAACACGTTTTTTTTTTTTTTTCATACTATTCCAAATACTGAAACACATCACTTAGAAAAGCAACTCAAAATCTTGTAAATTATTCTGACCTTGACATTACTGGGATCATAAATACATGTTTTAAAATCTGCTCCTTATTTTGAAAACTCATATGAGCATCTTTCCCTTGACAGCTTATATTCTACACTGAGAGAAGTAAACCTATGCTTGTTACCATTTCTTTGCATAGCATATGGAAACGATGCATCCTTGGTGACCACAATTTGATTAGACTCCCAATTTTCACTGTTTTATTCCATATTTAGTCAAACTCAAAAATCATATTGTTGACCAGCTATTTCCTCTTAATAAAGCTGTACAAAGATTGCAATTTAAAAAACACATGTATTAGTCCCATTTCTTATTGTGTTCATCTATATTGATCCCCACATACTTTTTCAGAGTCCATTATAAGTGAAAAAAGTTATTAAAAACACTTTGTCTCTTGTAGACCAGCTTTTAAGTAACATACAGAAATGTTGTTGTCATGTATCTATACTCTGAATTAATGCCCAAATGCTAAGGAAGGATTCTACCTTTGCACATACATGATCATGAGAAGTAAACAACATGCAAACTAACACAAGGAACAGCTATTGCTTCCCCACATTGTGTAATGCTAATGTTATAGAAAATTCTACAGTGCTATTTCATAGAAGGACTTTGCCAAGAGCTTTTCTGTTTTTTTTTTTAACATATGCCATTAACATTTTATTTAGTTTTATGAACTTCTTATGTATTTGCTATAGAAAATGAAACTTTTTCAGTGTCACTTTTATTGATGAGGAACTAGAGAAAAATGTATCACTAGGACAACAAATCCAGTTTTCAGATATTCATCTCGTTATTTCCAATTTGCAATTTTGTCTTTGGCTTTGTTGGAAAATAATCACATTTTCAGATTTATTTGACCTAACACCAATAGAATAACATTCTAAAATAAGTCCAGAGTCTTTTTGACTTCATATTTGTGTCTATGATACTACTCTGAGTTTTAACACATCTATTAATAACTTCCTATCTTTTATTTCACAAAACAATTTTGAGCCTTTTGTATCATTTCATGAATAAAAAGCAGCACAATAGAAATGCCACCACGAACAATAGATAACATATAATTGATATAAAATGTTGGCTAGGAAACTTCATCCTATTAACTGATCGTTGGATGAGATGAACTGACTAACACAACTCTTTAGTGCGTGTACAATTTGCAAAAGTTGAATATATAAATCATTACAATGTGGGATGGTTTCTATGAACACAGTAATTATTGCATCCCAAAATTAGAAAATATATATTTAATGGGTTTAATAGTTTCTCCCAAAAATACATGTCTACCTGTAATTTCAGAATGTAATCTTACTTGGAAGTAGAATCTTTGCAGGTGTGATTAAGACAAGGTCATACTGGGTTAAAGTCGGGCCTAAATCCAATAGCTGTTGTCTTTATAAGAAGAGAGGACACACAGACATAGGATGAGGGTTATGTAAAGACAGTGATCAGGTGATCAAGAGATGCAGGCAGATTTAAAAGAGTTTTTAGAGTTCAAATGACAAACATCTTCAGATACATATGAGGTGAAAAGTGAAAGATAAAAGATAAATTAATTTATCTCTGGTAGACCTGTACTACAAAAAATGTGAAAGAAAAATAAAGTGCTTCAAGTGGAAAAGAAATCATACCAATAAGACTTGGAAAAATTATGAGCATTAGAAATGTTAAATATAAAAACTAAAAGCACAAGATTATCATTTGTTACTTCTCTTCTTATTTTGAGAAGACAATTGACTGGTTGAAACAAAATTATAACATTGTATTATGAGAATAAAGATGTATGCAAAAGTAAGCTATATGAAAATAATTAAGAAATAATTAAAACAAATACTGATTTTATCTATTCAACAAAAAAAATGGCAAGAAAGGAAGAATAATAAACCAAAAACAGATGATATTGAAATAAAATTAAATTAGAGATTAATACTAATAACTTATCTAGAATAGTCCTCACTATTTTGGAATAAAAAGTCTGTAAATAACACATAGTAAAGGAAATAACTGTATGGGAAATAAAATATGTATTTTGATTTATCTGTGAAAAATAATGAAAATACATTATATCAAACTTTGTGAAACACAGCTAGCCCTGTCCTTGAAAGGCAAAGTTATACTTGAATTGTTAGTGTTAGGAAGCATAGGCCAGGTGTGATGGTTCATGCCTGAAATCCTAGCACTTTTGGAGGCTGAGGCTGGAGGATCGCTTGAGCCCAGGAGTCTGAGACCAGACTGGGCAACATAGGGAGACCTTTTCTCTACAAAAAAATTAGCTTGGTGTGGTGGCACACACCTATAGTCCTAGCTACTTTAGAGACTGAGGGGGGAGGATCACTTGAACCCAGGACTTCAAAGCTGCAGTGAGCCATGACTGTGCACCACTGCCCACTGCACTCCAGCTGGGGTGACAGAGCGAGACTCCTTCTCAAAAAAGAAAAAAAGGAAAAAAAAAAAAAACCCTAATGATAATGAAATGAAATGAGAAGAAAATGCTGAAGAGAACAGAACAGAAGGCAAAAGCATCCCCAACAGGCATATAGTAGAGAAAGTTTTTTAAAGACTCCAAATTTTGTTTTTAAAACAATTAATAAAATTGATAAAGCTCTGGCTAGATATACCAAGGAAAAACAAAAAGGAAAACACGAATTTAGTAATAGCAGAAATGGGAGGAGGAGATATCACTCTAGATCCTAGAGGCATTATAAAGATAACAAGATAATACTATAAACAACTTTATGGTCATAGATTCAATAACTTAGATAAAATTTACAAAATCATTGAAATAAATACCAAAATAACTAAAGCAGGTATAGAAAATCTAAATAACTAAATATCATTTAAAGAGCTTACATTGATTATAAAAGTATATTTTTAAAGGCACTTTTTTGGTGCCTTTTAAGAGGTAATAGTATAAACCTTATAGGAACTCTTTTGTTAGAAAGTAAGAGGAGAAAATCTTGTTTTATGGAACTGCCATAACTTTGATACCATAACCTCACAAACACAGTACAAGAGAAAGATTAATGATTCATATCACTTATGACTATTGATGTAAAAATATTTAACTTAGTATTAGGAAATAAATAAAGTGCAATTATATATGTTTTGAAAAGGATAAGACATAATGTCAAGAGAGAATTAGTTTAGGAATGCAAGGTTAGCTTAAACTTTGAATGTTAATGTAATTCATCATGTTACCATGAAAAAAATAAAGCCATAGGATCATATTAATAGTGTAGAAAAGGCACTTGTAAACAATTCAACATCCATAAACACTTGGAGCAAACTAACATTAGAAAGAAATATCTTCTGACTGATAAAGAGGATCTAGGAAAACCTACAGTGATATCTACATATGCCTCCACAAATTTGAAGCAGTCTTCGTTTTGTAAAACTCCGAAGTTGAAAATGATCCAAGTGGCCATCAACAAGAACATGGACTAACAGATTAAGATATAGATATACAATTGAATACTTGGCAGTGGAAAGAATGAACTCCTGAAATATACAACCAATGTGGATGAGGCTGAAAAATACTTTGTTGATCATAAGAAACTAGACAGAAAATAATATATAATTTGTGATCCTATTTATATGAACATCAAGATTATCTAGAACCAATCTTTGATGATAGCATTCAGGTTTGATGCAGGTGGTGATGATGATGAGGACTGATCGGAAAAGGGTATGAATAAACTACCTAAATCGACAGAAAGGAAGTGTTATCTTTACTGGAGATATATAGGTCATTTATCAAAACACATGCCTTATACACTTAAGATCTGCTCATTTCTCTTTTTTTTGTTTGTTTCCTACTTGTTAGTAGGTTTTTATTGCAATTTATTTAAATGGCATAGATATTTAGACTTCTGTTTGTTATCGCCTTCTGAGTCAGTTTTGGCACTGTGAATCTTTCCAGAATTCTTCTGTTTCATGTAGATTCTCAAAATTTTTGGCATAGTTTATTAATAATATTCTCATATTATCCACTCTTTTTCATGATCCTATATTTTAAGATTTAACCTGCTGGATCTATCATGACATTCTCTTGCATTACTTATATTGGTGATTTTGTATTTTTATCAGCCCAGTTAGAGGCCAATTAATCATATTGACCTTTACCAATAATCATTTAATTGCATTAACATTGTCTATTTTTTATTATATTCCTTATTTTTACTTTGTGTCTAATTTCCTTTCTTTTTTTTTTTTTTAACAAACCTGCACGTTATGCACATGTACCCTAGAACTTAAAGTATAAAAAAAAAAAAAAAAAGATCTGCTCATTTCTTCTTCTCCCTCCTCTTCTCCTTCTTCCACTTTCCCTTCCCATTCCCCTTCCTCTTCCACTTACTATTCTCCTCTTTCTCCTCCTCCTGCTTCTTTTTGTGTAGGTCTGTGAGTGGGACAATTTCCACTCACTGCAGCCTCCGCCTTCCAAGCTCAAGTGATACTCCTAACTCAGTCTCCCAAGTAGCTGGGACTTCCAGTGCATGCCACAATGGCCAAATGATTTTGGGGTTGGTTGTTGCTTTGTTTTTGGTAGAGATGAGGTTTTGCCATGTTGCCCGGGCTGGTCTCAAACTCTTGAACTCAAGGAATCTGCCTGCCTTAACTTCTCAAAGCACTGGGATTATAGTGCCTTGTTTATATTATTATAGCCCTGTTGGATCATATATTATTTTACTGTATATAATTTTTATCTCAGGTAATAATTACATGAAGTGCCTCATTTGCTGAGATTGTCTTCTCTGGAAGAGTTATATAGCAATACTGGAAAGATTAAATTAGTACGAATCATCAACTTATAAGCAGATTATTTCTACCAATCTGAGTTCAGACACAGGCCAAGGCATATAAGTTAAATACTCAGAGTTTTGGGAACCACATATGTGAAACTTAATAGCCTCAACTGGTTGATTGAATTTTTGAAATCAAGTATTTGGCAACTGTTATGCTTGAGATATGCAGACAAATATTCTTTGAAATCATATGTGATATTTTTGTCATCAAGAAATGGAAAATTATTTCAATTTCAAAATGAGCACAAATTAAGAAAATTCTTCAGATGATCATATCTGTACTTATCAGGAAAATCAATAATACACAGTTGAAAGGGTGTTGTCTCCCCATACTGCTCCCCTCTGCAATCAGTGAAATATATATATACATACATATATGTATGTGTGTGTATATATATACACACACACACACATATATATATATACATTTTGGCAGTGAGGTATCTGATTTTGCTTGTAGTTTGAACAGGTGCTAAGATTTACCGTATAAATCATTTTACAACTGAGAAGACAGATAAAGATCTTAGAGAGCTTTTAGCATAATGATTTCAATTTTCACTGTAACTATACATATAACAAGAAAAATAAAAAAGTTTCTGTGCCAATGTTATCATGCTAGGGAGACTATTTCAGTAAAAGACAGGATTTAAAAGTATCTCTTAGATAAATTATTAACTCACACTTTGTAGTGAACAAGTTATTTCCAAGAAAATGTTGAGTTATTGCTGAATTGGAATGAAGAGTGTTAATTTTGTAGGGCACATATTTCTCTAAGAAATATTCTAATTGGTGTATTTGATCAATCCTTAAAATATAGTTTAATGATAAAATGAGATGCTCCTTTGTCTTTCTTTTCTCTTGTCATGTTTCCCCATGCCCCACCCACACAGACTTGAGAATCTGTGAAGTGTCCTTTGAATTAAATCTTAGGGTTCAGTGTCTGTGCTCATAACACATGAAGGGAGTTAATTATTGTATTTTCATTAAAAAAATTAAAATAATAAATATCTACTAAAGTGATATTATCCATTGAATAAGAAAACAGTTCTATGATTTACAAAAGTTTTGGCTATTATGTGTAATTAAATTAACCATATTCACTACAGAATGTCTAGTAGCATTTGTTGCATCAATAAGCATCATGATTCCTAAAGAGAAACATATTTTCTTTCAGAAGATTAATATTACCTTGGAAGAAATTTTGGAAAATGTGGCTCTCTAGGGTTTTACTAAATGGAAAGACTCTTTTTATGTTTTAAAAAGAAAACTTTATATGTAAAATAACTATTGTTTTAGTTTTGCTACTTATTTTTATTACTCATCTTCTCTGCTATTACCTCAGTACTCAGTAAAGCAAAAACTTGTACAAGAAAAATCTCACTAAGTACAACCAGCTGAACTCAGACCAAGGTTCTCCCCCAAAATGATAAATATACTATATTTACAGTCCTGGGCTTGTAGGTGATAGGGCAAAGTGATTTTAACATTCCTTCTGGAAGATATATTTTCATACTAAATTCAAAAGTTTACAACTGCTACAGTAGTTAGTCAAACATGAGCAGTGCAGGAGAGGACCCCACACCACAAATGACAGGTAACTATCAGTTGATGTTCAGGTGGTTGTTAAACTGTCTCACTAAAATAATAATTGGTTGTAACTTGCACCAGGGGAAGGCAGTCTCCCAATAGACAGAAAATATCTGAAACTAGTGATCAATAAGTTCCTGACAAGATATCAAGAGTTAGGTGCAGGAGCTCAAGCATGCACACTCAGAAGCAAACTGGCAGTGTTTACCTGGTATATGACCTTCTTCTAGGAACATGCAATTGGTAAGGGAAGAATGCCTTAAGTGAGCATACATACAACTTCAGTAAACACATTGTGCATGTGCCCCCCCCCCAAGTGCTGGCAGGCCACTGTGCATGCAAACAGCAGACTTCAAGGGAAGAATCAGAGAAGAAGGGATGCAACTCCCCTAGATGCATATGCTGTCATATAACACCCCAAGTCAAAGCTCAAATCAGGCACTTGAGTATTTCATGTTGCCAGCTTGGTCGTCTTCCAAGTGTACTTTATTTCCTTTCATTCCCCCTCTAAAACTTTCTTAATAAACTTTCACTCCAGCTCTGAAACTTGCCTCAGTCTCTCACCCAGCCTTATGCCCCTTCAGTCAAATTAATTCTTCCAAGCAGGCAAGAATTTAGGTTGCTGCAGACCTGTATGAATTTGCTGTTGCTAACACAACTATAATAATCTATTGACATTTTACTGAATAAAGATCCTATTGAAAGATGACTAAGTCAGAATGAAAAGATGAAAGCTCTCTTTAGCAATCAGTAGATCAAAGGAGGAGTAAATCATTGTGCACAGTGTTACAGGAAAGGGGTCCTAATCCAGTCCCCAAGAGGATTCTTGGATCTTGCACAAGAAAGAATTTGTGGCGAGTCTCCAGTACAAAGCGGAAGCAAGTTTATTAAGAAAGTAAAGGGATAAAAAAATGTCTACTCCATAGACAGAGCAGCTCCGAGGGCTGCTGGTTGGCCATGTTTACAGTTATTTCTTAATGATATGCTAAACAAGGGGTGGATTATTCATGCTTTGCCTTTTTAGACCATATAAGGTAACTTCCTGACATTGCTATGGCATTTGTAAACTGTCATGGCGCTAGTGAGAGTGTAGCAGTGGGAACGACCAGAGGTCACTTTCATCACCATTTTGGTTTTGGTGGGTTTTGGCTGGCTCCTTTACGCAACCTGTTTTATCAGCAAGGTCTTTATAATCTGTATTTTGCACTGACCTCCTATCTCATCCTGTGACTTAGAATGCCTTAATCATCTGGGAATGCAGCCTAGTAGGTTTCACAGCCTCGTTTTACCCAGTTCCTATTTAAGATGGAGTTGCTTTGGTTCACTAGACTCTGACAATGGCAAGGCTTCCACTCTCATCTGTAAACACTAGAAAAATTTCTACTTGCATTAATGTATAATCAATGTTTCCCCTCTGTAAATTAAAAATCTAAATAATTGCCACACCTTTGCTCAAAAAGATGCTACAAATATGAATAGATCATGAACACAGAGCTCTATATAAATATCTTATTAGAGGACATGCTCATATAGAGATGAAATATTCAGAAACAGAACATTAGTACTGTAAGCCAAAAATAAAATTCTCAGTCCCTCAAGTGACTGAACGGATCCTTCTCTTGGTCAAGGGGACACAGACAAACCTGAAAAACAAGTTCAGATCATGAGAAGAGGGGGCATCAGATATGCCTCATTATAATTTCCTCCCATTGGAGTTTAGACACAACTGACGAGCATTAACAATAAAACACAGATCTTAAGACTAACAAAAAAGACTTCCTGTAACAATGAGATATCGAATTCCAACCTGACTCTAGTATAACATCACCTGACAGATAGCAGGCTCTGAAGGAAATAAAACTATTTTACTCCAAAATGTATTTCTTTTACATATTTAAAAATGGCTCTGCAAAGCTGTCTCTTAAGGAAGGAATTTGCATTCTATAGGGAATCTCCCCTTACTAGGTCTGAAGCCTTTTAAGAGCCATAAGAGACATTCACATCTATTCCTCTGAAGCCTGCTACCTGTAGGCTTCATCTACATGACAAGAGCCTTGGATTCCACCTCCTGCCCCCTACCACCTTACCTTAACTCAAGCTGATTGAAACTCTTCAGGCAGAGTTTAATCCTTTCGACAAAGTGCCAATTAGGAAATCTTTAAATCCACCTGTGACTTGGAATCACAACTCCCACCCCACCCGCAGATGTCCCACCTTTCTAAAATCAAGCTGTAACCCAAACGCCTTGGACGTATGTTCTCAGGACCTCCTGAGGCTGTATTAGGGGTCACGATTCTTAACCTTGGCAAAATAAACTTCTAAATTGATTGAGACTGGTCTGAGATACTTTTTGGTTGACAGTCTTTTAAGCGCCAGGCACTGTGCCCTGTACTTGAAGATCCCGTGTCTCACTCTGTCTCTAACATTGATAGAAACCCAGAAAACTGAATCATGGCCCACTCTGCTGCTGAGTATTAATATTCATACAATTTACTGAAATCTTCATAACTTTTATTTTGAATATTTTTTTGTTCTGGTAACATTTTGTATCTCGAAGTAGAATCCAACTCATTTTAAAAAATCAGTCTCAGTTCACCAAAGAAACTTAATGTTTTCTATATGCTAGAATTTTCAAAATGAACTAAAGATGATTAACACCTACTGTGCTACCAGAAACTTTATTGCATTTGGCTAGAATCTGATCATTTACATCAATAAAAATTTCCCTTTACAAATTTTTGGCCAAGTGCAGTGGCTCATGCCTCTAATCCCAGCACTTTGGAAGGCCAAGGCAGGAGGATTGCTTGAGGGCAGGAGTTTGAGAACAGCTGAGCCCTGCTGAGATAGTGAGACCTTCTCTCTAACAAAAAAGAAACAACAACAACTCCTACTGTAATCTACTTAAACAATACTATGTTATAAAGTCTATAAATATTTTATTTCTTTTTCTCAGCTGTTATCATAGGCTTTAATTTTAGTGCCTGGTAGATCATCTTAAAACTATCAGCACAACAAATCATTAATCTATTTTAAAAATTGTGAACCTGGGCCAGGAATTACTAGGTATTTAGGTATTTTTCCTAACTTTACAGTGTGCCTTGTAAAACTGTGCACAGACGGTGACCAAATGGACATTTCCAATTTATTACCTGTTAAAAAAAGGAGCAGGAAGTATAGATATAAAACTTGTTTAGCTCAAAACATCAGAGAAGCCAGGCTATTCAATTATTCTTGCCAATCACCAACGATAACTTTGTTTTGACTGCATCAGAAACTGCCTTCCTTGTCCTGATATGTTTTGTATTGTAGCTGTTTAAATATATTTATTCCAGGTAGTAATCCTTATTTTCATCACTGTCAAAAATACTGTATATTTGGATGGATAAATGTAGATGGCAGAAGCATGTGTCCTTGATTACAGTTTTCACAAAGGGCATGTCTGTTTGTGTGTCCTCCTGCTTGGCTATTGATTGAGTCATACCGTAATTCCTCAATCCTCTTCACCTTCATTTTCTATCCAGTATTTTTCAAAGCTCAATTTGGATATAAAATCTCACTCAGAAAGTTGTTGGCACTTTTCAGTTTACACACATGACTATCAGCTAAGTTATAGGAAGTATCCACATTTTTTTCTGGCAGTAATAAATGCCTATACAAATGGCCTGTTTTTAGAAACAGTAACAAAGCTTTTAGTTTCTTTCTTCACATCAGTCATAAGATTTTGGATTCTGCTGACTTCTTAAAAAGAAAATATCTGTCTGTTATTTTACTTGGGCTGTTGGACAGAAACTCTAAACTTTCAAGTGTAGAAATGTTGGGGAAAAATTGATATGGGCTCAAATAATAATGACAATTGTTGAAGCAAATACACACATAACACTTTCTATGTGTCAGGCACTTTTCTAAGATTTTACCATCAAACGTATATCATTAATTCTCCCCAGAATTCTTTGAACTGGGAGCTAAAAACTTTCTCCATTTTATAGATGAAGACATTTAGGTAAAGACTTAGATATGCAATGGTGAATAAAGAATTTTTCCAAAGTCATATATACAGTAAGTGTCAAAGATAAATTTGAACCTTGCCAGGCTGAGTGTACAATTTGTATTATTAGCCACTACACTGCATAAAGTGTCCGACACTGTGCCCAGGACAGAAGTCATGATCAGTAAAAATGTTTGTTTCCATACTGTCTTCCAGCTTTCAGTATCTATGTAATTGTTCTTTTAAAGGTGCTTTTCTTTATCATCCTTACTTGTTGCATCCTTTAGATGTACTAATGCAGCTGACCACATTCCCCAGGATTGAACATAATCTGCCGTGTACCACTCCTGGATTTGCTTCAAAATGAAAAAATGCTAACGCACTAGAACATCTATTTACAAACCCTCTAGGCCATCAGATACATCAAAATCCTCAAATTGTGGCATATGTGGAAGACTTGGCAGGGTTTTCCCTCTCCAAGAAAAAAAATGGCCACAATAAGAAAATATTTTGAATCTTTTTGAGGCAAGAGATATAGAAAACTTGTCATCTTCAAAACTAAAATTTCTCTAAAATGAATATTTTGTGACAAGGAACAGCGATTTCTAAATAAAATACAAAATTGGTATAATCTTTCCCAGAAAAGGATTTTGAAGAGATGAGAATGGGAAGCAACTTGAATTTAAGTATACAGACTTCTGTGTTTAACTGTTTCTGATGTGTACTTTATTTTTATCATTCATTAATCAAGGGTTTCTTCAATGGTACCAGACATTAGGGTAGATGCAGAGATAGAATAACAACACATTATCACTACTCTTAAAGGACTGTAGTTTACTGGAGATGGCATATAACATAATATAATATAATATAATAAATATAATCATGGGATAAAGGCCATAGCTTGTGCTGTGGAGGCAAAAGACTGGATATCTTATGTGTCATTTTTTAAGATGAAAAAGAGTTAGCAAAGAGGGGTGAAAAGCAAGTGTTCCGGAAAGAGGGACAAAGGCCCTGAGTCTAGGAAGCGTCTAAAATGCATGGCCTGTCATTAGCATTGACTTCTGAGTGATGTGCTTCATTTTCCATTTCCAATGGTTTAAATATATGTCTCCAGTAAAAGTCCCATATTTAGAAACTGACTGACTTAATTTATTATCTCTCTGTACAAGCTCACACCCTTGACTCTAGTAGTTCCCTATCCAGCTATTATCTTCAGAGTGGCTGTACTTGTTAACACTCAGTATTTCAACACATGCCACTACATTTCCCTTTTCCATCTATAATTTGGCATCAAGTTGGAAGCCATTATTTGACATGTTAGTGTTATAATTAACTGAAAATGATTGAAGCACAGTTTTAAATGTCCTTAAAAACTAGAGTGATGCTTGCCAGGGTCACAATTGGCAAAATACGTGGTGATAAAAGAGACATTTGGGCTGTACTTGCTAAATATATCTTTCGTTTCCTAAGAAATGGTGTTAAATGATTCTCTGCTATTTCTCTAGAACCCAGACACATCATCTGTTGTTTCATAGCTATTAGAAATTGAAACAGTCTCTTTCCTTCTCTTTAAGCCTAGTCATAAACCACCATGGAGTCAACATCACAATGTGTATTAATTCAGATGAAATTTTACCACCTGGCATTTAGGCTGCAATACTTAAATCTGTGAAAACTTGACACTGAGCTCCCTGAAAGATTACAAGCAATGCTTCTGAGCACTTTAAAAAATTCATAGCTTCTCCACTGTAATAAAATTTTCATCATAATTACCTACGAAACCATCAATTGATTTTTTAAAGAAAATATATTTTTTTCTATCCACACAACCTTTAACTACGTATACCTTCACTGTCTTTTTCCTGAAGTTAATGTTCTTAAAAGATATTTGCACCGTTTAATAGGATTCACACAAATCCCCGCAACTCTAACCTACATTTTTCAATGCTTCTTACATGCCCAGAGTTTTTTCCTACTAGTATCTTGTCTTCTATTTGGCTTTGTGTTTTGGAACTACTGCTGAATTAGTGGCACGGCAGTACTTAGACTATTACCAAGGAGAGAGAATAAAGAGACAATAAGAAAGTGCTGTAATTCACTTTCAAGAGAAAATCTTATCTCCTTACTAGTAATCTAGAGATTTTTTTGTTCAACTTAACAAAAGCAAGGTCTTAAGCATGAGTTTTCTGCTTCCTGGAAGTTTCAACATTGTTATTTCATATTAAAGTGTTACCCTAAGTTTGATTCTCCCTGATTCTAATTATTTCCTCCATCTTACATCACTTCGGATGTTATGTTGCTTTTGCCTGGATAGCACCATCTCAGCTATGACCACTTTTAAGTGTGGTTCATTGACCTTGGTATGCTCCCACTAAAGGACATACTACCGTAGCACCACTTTCTCATATTATTCTGCTCTTGTTCTACCTCCTGGCAGTGTGGATAAGATTACTAAAGCTGAAACAATATGCTACAGAGACTGCTGGCATCTTAGTTATTATTTATTTTTCTTTTCTTTCTTATTTGTAGAACCTTAACTTCATGGAATAGTGATCACTAAACTATTCCAATCAGTAAATTACCATCCCTATCTCCAGTCTCCACTTCTGTGGCCCCACCACATACTAGAAAATAGAGGGAGTTTATTGGATTTTACAGACCACAAATATTCAAGCAGAAGTGGTTGAGAATCATCTCAAGCCACACGACAGTAATGCTACCATGGTGAAGAATACAGAAACTGAAATGAAACAAACATTTCTTCAGTAACGTAGATTCTCCTGAACTTACAGTGGGGTTACATCAGATAAACCCATCATAAATTGAAAATATCATTAAGTCGAGAATGCATTTAATACACCTAACTTAGCAAACATAACTTAACCTAACTTACCTTAAATGTGCTCAGCACAGTTACATTGGCCTACAGTTAGGCAAAACTATCTGGCAACACAGTACACTGTGGAATATTGTTTTTTCACCCTTGGGATTACTTAGCTGACTGGGAGCTACAGCTCACTGACGTTGCCCAGCAGCACAAGAGAGTATCATGCTGGCAATACAGTACACTGTAGAAAATTGTTTTTCCTCCCTTGGGGTTGCTTAGCTGACTGGGAGCTACAGCTCACTGATGTTGCCCAGCAGCATGAGAGAGTATCATGCTGTATATTCCTCGCCTGGGAAAAAATCAAAAATCAATATTCAAACTTTTAAGTACAGTTTCTACTTTCACACAATTGTGAAGGTGAAAAATGTACATTGAACCATAGGAAGTCAGGGATCATCTGTACTGTGGATTGGGAACTGTACTGTTAATCTCATTTCATAGAACTACTTTGCAAGATCGATATCATTAAACTGACTTTTGCAGCAAAACAAATGGAATTAAGGAAATTAAGTAAACTTCAAGATCATATCACTTATTACTTCTATAGCCAGGACTCAAATGTTAATGTCAATTCTCTAAAATCCTCTTTAGGCTTTATTAAATAACCAGACAAAACATGATGTTTTCTATTTCTTTCATGTATGTGTGTACATATATATATAGAGAGAGACAGATATTCCATATATTCCATCACTGTATGTAAGATACTCTGTTTACTCCATATATATGACTAATAGGATAGAAAAGTCATCAGAACTCAACAGATTAAAAAGAATGGGAAATCCTACTCTTTATTTCTAAATTAAGTGGCAAATTCTTTTTCTCATCAGGCTCAGCTTATAAATCATAGCATACCCTTATGAGCTGTAATAAAATTAGATGAGAAAGCATCTCACCAAAGTGAAATAATAAGGACACCAGATGTGAAGCAACTAGAGAAATGAATAAATGAACATCTTGTCCTTATTCGTTACTCAACTCTAGATTCATTAACAAATAAGAATTTTTTTTAAAGCAAGCAGATTCTCCAACATCTTGCTTCTGAATTCACAGAAAAGTGCTGATAACTTGCAAAATACAAAAACGAGGTCCCATGTTTGTCAGTATTAAAAACAAACAAACAAACAACAACAGCAAAAAACAAGGTAAGACAGTAAGATTTGCTAACTTGTGGCTAAAAATCA
Source organism: Trachypithecus francoisi (assembly GCF_009764315.1). Classification (NCBI taxonomy): domain Eukaryota; kingdom Metazoa; phylum Chordata; class Mammalia; order Primates; family Cercopithecidae; genus Trachypithecus; species Trachypithecus francoisi. Next base: position 15,014,119 of record NW_022681460.1, on the reverse strand, counting down.
GCATTTATTAAACTTTGCCATATATGAGAACATGCTCAAAAATTGAGCTAGATACACTTCCACAGTTAATGGTCAATACATTAATCAATTCCACTCTTGCTTTCTGACATCTTTTCTGAAAGTGGCTTGCATTCAATTTGCCTGAGATACTACAAAAGAGGAAGAGTATCTAGTGGCTGTATATGAGTGGGGTAGGAAGCAACCCTGAGATCTTAGTAGTGCTGGTTGCAATAGGGTTATTGTGATACCGTGCCACCAGGGCCTCAGGTCCCACGCACAGAACTGTGCAGACTTTTGGTGACCTTATGGGTTGCAGCCAGGGGCAGCATTCTGGAGACCGCCTAACATAACCAAGGTCCAAGTGGGAGGAGCAGCCGCCATCATTGTGACTCCAGTTGGCTGATTTCCCCTGCCAGTCCCGGGGAGACTGGGTGATGTGGACAAGAAGGAATTCCCCACAGCGCAGCACAGTGACTGTGGCAGATTCTGGTCAGACCACCTCTTTAGGTGGGACCTGGATCCATTCCTCCTCACTAGGGTGGGGCCTTCCTGTGGGAATTTCAGTAACTCCAGCCATGCTTTCATGGACAGAACTCTGATCTTTCTGGGACTAAGTCCCTTGAGGGAAGGGGCAGCTGTGGTTTCCAGTTCAGCTGACTCTGAGGACCCCAGGCAGTTCAAATGAGCGGACTTACCCTCAGGGTGGCACACCTGCCCCTCGCAGCCAGACTGCTTCTTCAAATGGGTCCCTGAACTCATGCCACTTGACTGGGTGAGACCTCCCAACAGGGTTGCCAGACATCTCATACAGGAGACTTCCAGCTGGTATCAGGCCTACGACCCTCTGGGACAGAGCTCCCAGAGGAAGGAGTAGGCAGCCATCTTTGCTGTGCTGCAGCCTCCACTGGTAATACCATCAGGTGTGGGAGGGACCTGGATGAATAGGGTCTGGAGTGTACCTTCAGCAAACTGCAGCAACCCTGTGGAGGATGGGCCTGACTGTTAGAAAAACAAACAAACAACAGCAACAACAAGAACATCAACAAAAAAGAGCCTGCAAAAACCCCATCTAAAAATCAGTAGCTTCAAAGATTGAAGGTAGAAAAACCCACAAGGATGAGAAAAAAAAAAAAATCAACGCAAAAAACGCTGAAACCTCAAAAAGCCAGAGTGCCTCTTCTCCTCCAAATAATTGCAACACCTCTCCAGCAAGGGCAAAGAACTGGGCTGAGGTTGAAATGGATAAATTGACATAAGTAGGCTTTAGAAGATTGGTAATAACAAACTTTACTGAGCTAAAGGAGCATGTTCTAACCCAATGCAAAGAAGCTAAGAGCCATGATAAAACATTACAGGAGTTGTTAACAAGCATAACCAGTTTAGAGAGGAACATAAATGACCTGATGGAACTGAAGAGCACAACATGAGAACTTCACAATGAAAACACAAGTATCAATAGCCAAATAGATCAATTGGAGGAGAGAATCTCAGAGCTTGAAGAGTATCTTGGTGAAATAAGACAGGCAAACAAGAGGAGTGAAAAAATAATGAAAAGGAACTAAGAAAACATCTAAGAACTCTGGGATTATGTAAAAAGACTATTGGGGAACCTGAAACAGATGGGGAGAATGGAACCAAGTTGGAAAACATACTTCAAGCTGTCATAGGAGAACTTCCCCAACCTAGCAAGACAGGCTAACATTCAAATTCAGGAAATCCAGAGAACCTCAGTAAGATACTCCAAGATAAATAATATTCAGTTTTCCAAGGTTGAAATGAAATGAAGGAAAAAATAATGGCAGCCAGAGAGGGTCAGGTCATCTACAAAGGGAAATCCATCAGACTAACAGCAGACCTTTCAGTGGAAACCCTACAATCAAGAAGAAATTGGGGGCCGGGCACGGTGGCTCAAGCCTGTAATCCCAGCACTTTGGGAGGCCGAGATGGGCGGATCACGAGGTCAGGAGGTCGAGACCATCCTGGCTAACACGGTGAAACCCCGTCTCTACTAAAAAATACAAAAAACTAGCCGGGCATGGTGGTGGGTGCCTGTAGTCTCAGCTACTCGGGAGGCTGAGGCAGGAGAATGGTGTAAACCCGGGAGGCGGAGCTTGCAATGAGCTGAGATCCAGCCACTGTACTCCAGTCTGGGTGACAGAGCGAGACTCCATCTCAAACAAAAAAAAGAAGAAATTGGGGACAAGTATTCAACATTCTTAAAGAAAATAGTTTCCAACCCATAATTTCATATCTGCCCAAATTAAGCTTCATAAGCAAAGGAGAAATAAAATCCTTTCCAGACAAGCAAATGCTGAGGGATTCTGTTGCCACCAGGCTTGCCTTGCAAGAGCTCCTGAAGGAAGCACTGAAAGTGGAAAACTAAAACCATTATCAGCCAAGACAAAAACACACTGAAGTCATCCTCTGGCAAGATGGCCAAATAGGGACAGCTCTGGTCTGCAGCTCCCAGCATGACCAGTGCAGAAGGTGGGTGATTTCTGCATTTCCAACTGATGTACCCAGTTCATCACATTGGAACTGGTTAGACAATGGGTGCAGCCCACAGAGGGCGAGCAGAAGCAGGGTGGGGAGTCACCTTACCCAGAAAGCACAAGGGGTTGGGGAATTCCCTCCCCTAGCCAAGGGAAGCCGTGAGGGACTGTGCCATGAGGACTGGTGCTATCCGGGCCAGATACTACACTTTTCCCATGGTTTTTACAACTCACAGACCAGGAGATTCCCTCGAATGCCTACAGCACCAGGGCCTTGGGTTTCAAGCACAAAACTGGGCGGCCATTTGGGCAGAAACAAAGCTAGCTTCAGGAGTTGTTTTTCGTACGCCAGTGGCACCTGGAACCCCAGCAAGACAGAAACATTCACTCCCCTGGAAAGGGGGCTGAAGCCAGGAGGTCAAGTGATCTTGCTAAATGGGTCCAACACCCACAGATGACCTGATGGACCAGCAAGCTAAGATCTACTGGCTTGTTTCCTTACTGTCTTCCAGCTTTCAGTATCTATGTAATCAGTTTTTATAAAGGTATCTCATACCTGGGATGCTAGAGCTTTGTGGGAAGAGGGGCATCCACCATCGCTGAGGCATCAGTAGGCGGTTTTCCCCTCACAGTGTAAACAAAGCTGCCAGGAAGTTTGGACTGGGTTGAGACCACCACAGTGCAGCAAATCTGCTGTAGCCAGATTGCCTCTCTAGAGTCCTCCTCTCTTGGCAGGACATCTCTGAAAGAAAGACAATAGTCCCAGTCAGGGTCTTATAGACAAAATTCCCATCTCCCTGGACAGAGCATCTAGGGGAAGGGTCAGCTGTAGGCCCAGCTTCAGCAGACTAAAACATTCCTACCTGCTGTCTCTGAAGACAACAGCAGATCTGCCATCACAGCGCTCGAGCTCTGCTAAGGGACAGACTAACTCCTCAAATGGGACCCTCACCCCCGTGCCTCCTGACTTGGAGATATCTCCCAGCAAGTTTCGACAGACAGACATATCATACAGGAGAGCACTGGTGGGCCTCTGGCGGGAACCCCTCTGGGATGAAGCTTCCAGAGGAAGGAGCAGGCAGCAATCTTTGTTCTGCAGTCTGCACTGCTGATACCCAGGAAACAGGGTCTGGATTGGACCTCCAGCAAATTCCATCTGACCCGCAGAAGACAGGCATGACTGTTCGAAGGAATACTAACAAGCAGCAATAATATCAACATCAACAGAAAGGATGCCCATGCAAAACCCCATCCAAAGGTCATCAGCATCAAAGATCAAAGGTAGATAAATCCACAAAGAAGAGGAAAAGTTGGTGCAAAAATGCTGACCAGAATGGTTCTTCTCCTCCAAAGAATCACAACTCCTTGCCAACAAGGGAACAAAACTAGATGGAGAATGAGTTTGACAAATTGACAGAAGTAGACTTTATAAGGTGGGTAATAACAAACTCCTCTAAGCTAAAAGAACATATTCTAGCCAAATGTGAGGAAGCTAAGAACCTTGATAAAAGACTAAAGGAAATGCTAACTAGAACACAGAGAAGAACATAAATGACCTGATGGTGTTGAAAGACACAGCACGAGAACTTTGTGAAGCATACACAGGTATTAATAGTCAAATCGATCAAGTGGAAGAAAGGATATCAGAGATTGAAGATCAAATTAATGAAATAAAACATAAAGACAAGATTAGAGAAAAAAGAAAGAAAAGGAATGAACAAAGCCTCCAAGAAGTATGGGAGTATGTGAAAAGACAAAACCTATGATTGATTGGTGTACCTGAAAGTGATGGGGAGAAAGGAACCAAGTTGGAAAACACACTTCAGGTTATTTTCCAGGAGAACTTCCCCAACCTAGCAAGACAGACCAACATTCAAATTCAGGAAATAGAGAGAACACCACTAAGATATTCCTCAAGAAGAACAACCCCAACACAACCAATCGTCAGATTCAGCAAGTTTGAAATGAAGGAAAAAAGGTAAAGGAAGCGAGAGAAAGGTCAGGTTACCTACAAAGGGAAGCCCATCAGACTAAGAGTGAATCTCTCTGCAGAAACCCTATAAGACAGAAGAGAGTGGGGGCCAATATTCAACATTCTTAAAGAAAAGAATTTTTAACCCAGAATTTCATATCTAGCTAAACTAAACTTCATAAGCAAAGGAGAAATAAAATCCTTTACAGACAAGCAAATGCTGAGGGATTTGCTCACCACCAGTGCTGCTTTACAAGAGCTCCTGAAGGAAGCACTAAATATGGGAAAGAAAGCTTAGTTCCAGCCACTGCAAAAACATAATATAATTTAAAATCCAATGACACTATGAAGAAACTGCAGCAACTAATATGCCAAATAACCAGCTGGCATCATGATGACGGTATCAACTTCACAAATAACAATATTAACCTTAAATGTAAATGGGCTAAATGACTCAATTAAAAGACACGGACTGGCAAATTGGATAAAGAGTCAAGACCCATTGGTGTGCTGTATTCAGGAGACCAATCTCATGTGCAAAAGCACACATAGGCTCAAAATAAAGGAATGGAGGAAAATCTAACAAGCAAATGGAAAGCAAAATAATAATAATAATAAAAAGCAGGGGTTTCAATCCTAGTCTCTGATAAAACAGACTTTAAACCAACAAAGATCAAAAAAGACAAAGAAGGGCATTACATAATGGTAAAGGGATCAATGCACCAAGAAGAACTAACTATCCTAAATATATATGCACCAAATACAGGACCACCCAGATTCATAAAGCAAGGTCTTAGAGACCTACAAAGAGACTTAGATTCCTACACATTCATAGTGGGACACTTTAACACCCCACTGTCAATATTAGACAGATCAACGAGAGAGAAAATTAAAAAGCATATTCAAGACTTGAACTCAGCTCTGGACCAAGCGGACCTAATAGACATCTACAGAACTCTCCACCCCAAGTCAATAGAATATACATTCTTCTCAGTACCACATAGCACTTATTCTAAAATTGACTACATAATTGCAAGTAAAATGCTCCTCAGCAAATGTAAAACAACAGAAATCATAACAAACCGTCTCTCAGACCACAGTGCAATCAAATTAGAACTCAGCATTAAGAAACTCACTCAAAACCGCACAACTACATGGAAACTGAACAATCTGCTCCTGAATGACTATTGGGTAAATAGTGAAATTAAGGCAGAAATAAATAAGTTATTTGAAACCAATGAGAACAAAGATACAACGTACCAGAATCTCTGGGATACATTTAAAGCAGTGCTTAGAGGGAAATTTATAGCACTAAATGCCCACAGGAGCAAGCAGGAAAGATCTAAAATGGACACCCTAACATCACAATTAAAAGAACTAGAGAAGCAAGAGCAAACAAATTCAAAAGCTAGCAGAAGACAAAAAATAACTAAGATCAGAGAAAAACTGAAGGAGATACAGACACGAAAAACTCTTCCAAAAAAATTAATGAATCCAGGAGCTGGTTTTTTGAAAGATTCTCAAAATAGATAGACTGCTAACCAGATTAATAAAGCAGAAAAGAAAGAAGAATCAAACAGACACAATAAAAAATCATAAAGGGGATATCACCACTGTTCCTGCAGAAATACAAACTACCATCAGAGAATACTGTAAACACCTCTATGTAAATAAACTACCGGATCTAGAAGAAATTGATACATTCCTGGACACACACACCCTCACAAGACTGAATCAGGAAGAAGTTGATTCTCTGAGTAGACCAATGACAAGTTCTGAAGTTGATGTAGACTCCCATACAATAATAGTGGGATACTTTAACAACCCACTGTTAATATTAGACAGATCATTGAAACAGAAAATTAAGAAAGATATTCACGGCCTGAACTCAGCCCTGGATCAATTGGACTTGATAGATATCTATAGAACTCACTACCCCAAAACAACAGAATATACATTTTTCTTGGCACCACGTGGAATTTATTCTAAAATTGATTACATAATTGGAAGTAAAACACTCCTCAGCAAATGCAAAAAAGTGAAATTATAACAGTCCCTCAGACCACAGTGCAACTAAACTGAAACTGAAGCTTAAGAAACTCATTCAAAACCACACAGCTACATGGAAATTGAACAACCTGCTCCTGAATGAATCCTGAGTAAGTAATGAAATTAAGACAGAAATCAAGCAGTTCTTTGAAACTAATGAGAACAAAGAGACAGCATTCCAGAATCTCTGGCACATAGCTAAAGCAGTGTTCAGAGGGAAATTTATAGCACTAAATGGTCACATCAAAATCTAGAGAAATCTCAAATTGACATTCTAACATCACAACTAAAAGAACTACACAACCAAGAGCAAACAAACCCCAAAACTACCAGAAGACAAGAAATAACCAAGATCAGAGTGGAGCTGATGAAGATAGAGACATGAAATACCCTTCAAAAAACAACAAATCCAGTTGCTGTTTTTTTGAAAAAATAATCAGATAGATAGACCACTAGCTAGACTGACCAAGAAGAAAAGAGAAAGACTCAAACAGAAACAATTAAAAAATGATAAAGGAGATAGCACCACTGACCCGACAGAAATAAAAACAACAATCAGAGAATATTGTAAACAACTCTATGCAAATAAACTAGAAAATCAAGAAGAAAAGGATAAATTCCTGGACATATACATACTCGAAAATCTGAACTAGGAAGAAGCTGAATCCCCGAATAGATGAATAATGAGTTCTGAAATTGAGGCAGTAATAAATAGCCAACCAAAAAATTACAGGACCAGACAAATTTAGAGCTGAATTCTCCTGGAGGCACAAAGAGGAGCTGGTACCATTTCTTCTGAAACTATTCCAAACAATTAAAAAGGAGGGACTTCTCCCTAATTAACATTATGAGGACAGCATGTTCCTGATACTAAAGCCTGGCAGAGACACAACAAAAAAGAAAACTTCAGGTCAATATCCGTAATGAACATCAATGTGAAAATCCTCAATAAAGTAGTGGCAAACTGAATCCAGCAGCACATCAAAAAGCTTATCCACCACAATTAAGTCAGCTTCAACCCTGGGATGCAAGGCTGGTTCAACATACACAAATCAATAAAGGTAATTCATCACACAAACAGAACTAAAGACAAGAACCGCAGGATTATTTCAATAGATGCAGAAAAGGCTGTTGGTAAAATTCAACATTCCCTCATGTTAAAAACTCTCAATAAACTAGATATTGAAGAAATATGTCTCAAAATAATAAGGCCCATTTATGACAAACACACAGCCAATATCATACTGAATGAGCAAAAGCTGGAAGCATTCCCCTTGAAAACTGGTACAAGATAAGGATGCCCTCTCTCACCACTCCTACTCAGCATAGTACTGGGAGTTCCAACCAGGGAAATCAGGCAAGAGAAAGAAAGAAAGGGTATTCAAACAGGAAGAGAGGAAGTCAGATTGTCTCTATCTGTAGGTGACGTGATCCCATATCTAGAAAACCCCATCGTCTCAGCCCAAAATCTTAAACTGAAAAGCAACTTCAGCAAAATTTCAAGATACAAAATCAATGTTCAAAAATCACAAGCATCCCTATACACCAACAACAGACAAGCAGAGAGCCAAATCTTGAATAAACTCTCATTCTCAATTGCTACAAAGAGAATAAAATGCTTAGGAATACAGCTAACAAGGGAAGTAAGGGACCTCTTCAAGGAAAACTATAAACCACTGCTCAAGGAAATTAGAGAGGACAGAAACAAATGGAAAAACATTCCATGCTCTTGTGAAAATGGCTATACTGCCCAAAATAATCAAAGTAACTTATAGACTCAATGCTATTTCCATCAAATTACCTTTGACATTCTTCACAAAGTTAGAAAAACAATTTTAAAATAAATATTGAACCAAAAAGAGCCCATATATCCAAGGCAATTCCAAACAAAAAGAACAAAGCTGGAGACATCACACTACAAAGAATAAAGCTGGAGGCATCACGCTACCTGAATTCAAGCTATACTACAAGGCTACAGTAACCAAAATAAAATGGTACTGGTACTAAAACAGACACATAGTCCAATGGAACAGAAAAGAGAATTCAGAAATAAGACCACATATCTACAACCATCTGATCTTTGAGAGATCTGACAAAAACAAGCAATGGGGAAAGGATCTCATATTTAATAAATAGTGCTGGGAGAATCGGCTAACTTTATGCAGAAAATTGAAACTCGACCCCTTCCTTACACCTTATCCAAAGATTAACTCAAGATGGATTAAAGACTTATTTGTAAAACCCAAAACTATAAAAACTCTGGAAGAAAATCTAGGCAATATCATTCAGGACATAGGCATGGGCAACGATTTCATGATACAAATGTCAAAAGTAATTGAAGCAAAAGCAAAAATTGCAAATGGAATCTAATTAAACTAAAGAGCTTCTGCACAGCAAAAGAAACTATCATCAGAGCGAACAGACAACTTACAGAATGGGAGAAAATTTTTGTAATCTATCTATTTGACAAAGGTCTAATATCCAGAGTCTACAAGGAACTTAAACAAATTAATAATAGCAAAACATAACCTCTTACCAGCTTTAAAAACTATCAACCATTTACTATATTTATTTTAACTATTTCTTCCTCTAGTTTGTAATGTCTTATGGCAAATTTCAAGCATACAGTGTTCTAACTAATGTTGGTATGTTTGGATACTTTTGTCATAATTTTAATTGCCCTGTAAACATCTGACAAATTATATAGATAACCTTGGGATCATTTTGAAGTGTTATATATATATATATATATATTATCTCCTAAATATATTGGAATAAATTAGCAAAGCAGTTCCAGAAACATTTTTCTATCAGGTATCCTTACTAGGCTGAGAAATGAAGGCAGGCCCCTCAACCACCATTTTATAAGTTATTTAAAATGAGACTATTAGAAACACTTGAAATAACATGCTAAGAACAAATCCCTATGAGCAAAGCAGTGTGTTGCAATGAGGGTATTACATAGGAATTACACTTTCATAATTTTATTGTTTTTGTAGAAAATTTATCCCAAGTTTTCACATTACCACATTGAAATGCTAGAAAATTTTCCTCTCAGCATGCAGACTCATAGAAACACAATATAGAACTTGATAATTTCCCCTGAAAATGCTTACTTGCTGAGACACCAAATGACTGAAGTGGTTTGTTAATCATGTTCAGCTTTCACGACTTGGAAAATCATTTTCTTCCCTTCACCTTCCTTATCAAATATATATATATATATTTATTTATAAAATAATTTAAAAAATGATTTTATATAAAATTATATAAAATCATATAATATATATAAAATCATATATATAGTATATATATAAAGTAACCATCAACACATTAAAGTATGTAAAATTTCATAATTTTATGTTTAAGATGACAAAACTGTGTCAATTATGGATTTCCATGGGGCATTTTAGTTTGTAATTTAGCGGTTTAGAGTTGTGACACCATTTAGGAAACAGATTTGGATGGCTACTTTGTTCGTATAATGATTATAGTGTCAGGCTCTTTCAGCTTTTGCATCATATGGAGATAGCTAGGATTGTTCTATGAGAAGCTCAGTGGGAGTACAATATAGTAAGTCGCTTGGGGGAAGAAACATATCTTATTAGACATTTTATCCCTTAAAAAATAATACGTTTAGGACTTCAGTTTTAGTAGTAGTGGAAATGAATAGCTAGCATTCATCGAGCTCTTACTGTACTAAAACATTTACATGTATAACTTCACGTAAAACAGTAATCCTATAAACTAAGTACTATTATTACCCTTTATACATCATATAGTATTTGAAACATCACTGCTGGTGAAAATTTGTGAATAAATCAATGAATATGTTGATGAAATAATCATCTCTAGAAAGTTTTTGGAAAATATTTTGTCTTTCCTAAGTAACTTATTTTATCAATTGCCTACCTTAGAAGTATATGCTTCTAATTCATAGCCTAGAATATCCTAGAATATTCTAATTTTTATCCTAGGATGAAAATGCAATGAAGAATGTTGCAATTGTTTATTTTGTGTTTCTAAATGTAAAATCACAGCCGAGTTCAGTGACACACAATTGATTATTATTATGTTGGTAACTTTCAAATCTCTGCATTGATTTTGCAGTCTTATTATCAAAATCATGACATTCTTGTTACGTAAAGCGACGACAATGAAATCTACTGCCCTGTATTTTTTCTATGTTCTCTTTTTCTTTCTCTGTGGACATAGGAGTTTTGGATTCAAACCTCCGATTATTCCAAAATTGATAAGGAGAAATCTGTCTTGTAGAAACCATATTGCTTTGATCTGTAATTGAATCTCCCTCAGAATTTTGTGATAAAATTGATCCAGCCCAATTAAGTCAGGCAGATACTGCTTCTCTATTGTCTGCCTTTGAGGTCTCTACTCAAGCTTATCGTTTCCATCGATGTTATTCCAGCTTGTGTAACATTTTTTTGTGTGTGTGACAGATGTAAGGCTTAAATTATTTTTCAAATACTGCTGAACAAACATAAGTATAGTATATGTATCACATTACCTTTTTTCTAGTTACAAAAATGACACCTGCTCATTGTAAAAACTTAAACTTATGAAACTCATATTAATACATTTAAAATCACTAGGAATCTTGCAACTTATCAATACTTTGTATTATTGTTTGTGTGCAAACTCTTTTTCCTTTGAGCGTGTTTGTGTTTGTATCTATGTTTACATTTATATACTATCACACTGCACATGTTATTTTTGTTTGTTTTAATGCCATGAACATTTTCTGTCCTCAATGAGTATTATTGTTCAACATGGTATTTAGTGATTGTATAGTATGGTACTCTTTGGTTGTATAATCCAATCTCATTGTTGAATATTTAGGGTTTTTCACCATTTTCCTTTTAAAAACAACACTGATCAACATCCTTCTATATAAATTTCTTTTTTGGAAGTAATTTTGTGGGTCAAAATATGAGAAACATGTTCAAACTTTTGTATAAACACCTTTAGAAGCACTATTTTAAAAATAGTGCATTAGTAACATTACATTTCGTTACCAACATCTTATATACATGAACAGCTTCAGGTGTCTGGACTTATGTTTAGATTGGAGATTTTACTCCTTGTATTTCACTCTTTCTAAAAGAAATTTCTGTTCTTGTCTTTCTCATATACTCTCAATTCTATGATTTCTAGCGTAATTCTCTCTAGAGATAAACACTTCCCTTGCCAAGTTATCTTGTGACTTGATAAAAATTATCGTTCTTCCATCTCTACCTTCTTACTCCATTTATGTAGCAGAATTTTGCTGTTAGTAAGCAGGATGCTTAACAATATTACAAGCAAAATACTCTCTATTCAGGTATTTCCTTGGACAAACTTAAAATAAATCCTGAAGTTGCTAATGTAAACATCTCTCTTTGTTATGCATTTCTTGCCTTGTAGCCAAAATTAATTTTTTTCGTTTTACATTTTTCTAGGCAAAGTCTAGACTACAAAGTAAGAATCTCTGGTTCTATGATCTTCATAGCAAACAATATTTTGACAAAACCACTAACTGAAGACTCTTAAGGCTGGAAGTCTGCAAACAAATTTGCAGTTAACAGCCTGTTACTTCCTTAAGCTTATGCTGTGAATGTATGTTAACGAATTTATATAAATCATACTGTTTAGGATTATTAATCATTTGACCAAAATGGTCTAGGCCAAGTTACTCCAGCAATAAATTTCACAAATTGGTCCACTTAATGATTCAACAGATTCCACCAGTGATTTGTGAAGACCTTGTGATGAATTCAATACTAGACTTAGCATCTTCACACAAAATATTCTCACAGCATTCTAATATGTTGTGACAGACAAGATTGTATCCAATTTACAGATGAGGAAGTGGAAACTCAATGAGCTTAAGTATTTTGCCAATGTGACAATTAAAAAGGATGAAGCTAGGATTGGAGCACAGGTCTTCCAACTTAAAAGTTACTACTCTTTTTATTTCCCTTCACACAAATCATTTTATTCATTCGTGGCTTATTTTCAAGAAACATTTACTAAATTTTAACTTGTTGCAAGCCATGCACTTAGTAATGGGAAATGATAATAAGATAAATAAGTAAATAAATATGTAGTAAAATAACATGAGTTATAACTTTTTGGAGCTGTCTAATGATGGTGCAAATCACTAAACAAAATATAACACAAATATTCCTTAGAAAGAAGGAAAATGATACACATCAGAAACGCATATCTATATAAAGAAAGGAAGAACATCACAGCAGGATTATTGAAGGTAAAATAAATTTTTTTTTTCTTAATGATCTAACAGACAACAGTTCGTTCAAAATAGTAATAATTGCAACAGTGTATTTTATTATATGCATGTGCTTATGTAGGCTTACATATAAGTGAAACAAATGATAGCAAAGATGCAAGAGATGGGAGTGAGAAATTAGGAATATTTTGTTATTATAAGGTACTTGTAGTACCTGTGAGGCAGTATAGCGTTATTTGAAAGTGGACTTGAATTAGTAGTAAATATATATGACAATGCTAGGGCAACCACTCAAATGATATTCTTAAAGTTTTATTGATTCACAGAGAGGAGAGAGATTGAAACAATATAAAATGCTCAGTTAAAACCACAGAAGGAAGCTAAGAATGAAAGGCTAAAATAGGAACAAAGAACAAGATAACAAATAGAATACAGTAACGAATATAGGAATTATTAATCGAAATATATCAATAATTATTTTTGAAACCATGCAGGTTTTAAAAAGTTTACTTATGAAAGAATGAGTGCCATCATTATGGAAGCATAAACCAAGAAGGAAGAAGAACACGGTATCCACACACAGGGAATTCAACACAAGAAAGAAAGGAAATGAATTCCAAGTTTGATAGTGAAGGGAGACGCAAGTCACCTGGGTGGCTGACAAAGAAAAAGATCATTTGCAGGTATTTTCAAAAGGATGTTTTTCTGAAAGTATAGGCATTCTGGCAGTTTGAGGAGATAACAACTTCTTATGTTGAATTATTGGTATCAACCTTAAATCCTTGAAAATTGAAAATTAATATGATAGGTAGCATTATTTAACACTTATAGTGCTTGTTAAATGCTTGGCACTGTTTCAAGTGCATATTAATTTTACATATATTAATTTATTCAAATCTCATTTAATCCTATAACATAGATATCAATTTTAACCCAGAGACATTACATTGACAGGACAAATTCCCAGCTGCCTAGTGGCAGAACCAGGATTTAAACTCAAGAGGTCCATTTTCAGAATCTGTGTTCTGAACCACTATGTATCTGCCACTCATCCAATAACAGATTGTTCTGAAATTTTCCCTATTATGAGAATTTAGTCAAAAGGTTTTTTTCTTTGTAATTCTGGACTGCTTAGTGGGTCTGAAAGTTAAGGTTGTGACTTTATGCCCTATCCTTATGAAAAATGTAAAAATTTAGTCTTCTCATTTGGTTTCAGCAGAAATGTTATATATATGTAACATTTTGTGTTGTATATGTTATTATATATAATATATAAATATACAATATAACATATTTAATTAAAGTCATCATAAGGTCATAAATACATATTTAATTAAATTATATAAATATAATTTATATAATATACTCAATTCATCATGTCATAAATATATTTAATTAAATTATATAAATATATAATATAAATTTCTGCTAATGTTTTATATCTATGAAAATATATACTTTATGGTATTCCATTCATATATTTTATATAATACATGTTATAAATATATAATATATTATATTTATTATATATTTGTTATATAAATGTTATACATAGATATAAAATATATATTTATATCTATCTATCTATATATATTGCCATCAATGTTAAAAAGAGGGAAATATAGTAAGTGCAGCTGAATTCCGAGCGTGGTTTCATAAGATAGCAGGATAGCAAGATGTTATACTGCTCCCTAACACTGCATTTCAATTTTAAGCATTTAAAAATCTGTATCACAGATCAACCAGTTGTTAGAACAAAGCTGTTCTATACTTTGCTGTTAGGGTTCAAGCTATATTTGCTTTATAAGGGGTCCACAGGCCAGTGTTAAAGCCATGGTATAATATATGTCTTTACCTGTAGTTCAAATTAGCTGGGAGAGCACTTTATCGAATATATAAACCTAACTTGGAAGCTGCATGCATCTCTAACTGGCTCTGTCAACTTATGAGATGGTTTAGCAACACGTCTATGCCTCTAGAGAGTATTAATGGGTGTAATAATAATACTCTACTCAAAGGTTACTTTATGGCTTTCATGAAGCTCAATACACATTGATGGATTGCGAGGCATTCAACAAATCACATGAGTAAGTGAATACTATTTTGGAGGGTGTGAAAAATGCTGAGAAATAATATAGCAGACAAAAAGATTATCACAAGGATTTTTCTTGCCCTGATGAAATTCACATTTTGATGAGGATGACAGATTAATAAAACACAATTGCAAAGCAACTTGAAAATTGCTAAAATAATGGTAAGTGCCAACATCTATGAGGACACAGGGACAAGAATCCTTGACTCTATGTTTCCTTACTACTGATATTCCATTCACTCTCCTAGTTACCACGTTCACCATCTTCTTTTCTCAAATTCCCAATACCTGCCAGCCCTCCCACTCTGGCAACTGATAAACTTCCTTTATAATTCACTTTAAAACAAAAATATCACCATATCACATCATCTACAGCATCTGCATCCATGTGCTCAGTAATTCCCTCCACTTTTATCAATGAACTACCTAGGACTAAATTTAAAGCCAGTCCTCGGCATGGGCACTAGATCTCATCCCTTCTCACATCAAAGAATACATTATTCTAGTAGCTTTCATCCATCTCTTTCCTACCTTACCACTTTTCCCTCTCTATTGGGTCATTCTTGGAAACATAAAGCTTCCTGTTATTTCTTCACTTCTCTCCCCTTGCAAACAGCACCCTTTGTTGAAGCACTTTACCAAACAGCCTGATTTATTTTCTTTGCAACAATAGTCCTCAAAAGAATTATCTATATTCACTCTTTCTAATGTCTCTCTCTTTATTGTTTCTTCAACAAGCTCCAAGCAGGCTCTGGTCCCTAACCATTCCACTGACACTGCACTCGTCACTATTGACCGTGCTTTGCTGAATCCAGTGGGTTATTGGTAGGTCTCCTTTGACTGGAGCTATTCACACACAGCATTTGGCATCACCTGACCCCTTTTCCTAAAAACTCATCTTCACTTGACTTCCAGGTTGGTTTCATTTTCTCCTTCTCCCTTTTCTTGGCCCACTCCTGCTCATCTTTTATATCTTAATTTTGGACCCCTCTCTCCTCCATCCACATTTAGTACTTGCTCCCCTTCAGTTCTCTATGAAAGCTTATATCCACATCCTATTGTCTCATCCTGACTCATAGTTATGCCTATCATGTGTGTATCGTAACTTCCAAATCTGTATCTCCACTCAGGACCTCTCACTTGGCGCAGAAACACATTTATTTTAAAGCTAAGGAAGCTTAAGCTTTGGCTACTCACTTGCATGAATCCCTCTCAGGGATCTGGGTAGCAGCCTAGCAATATGATTTTATAGGCAACCATTTTTGTGAAATATACAAAAGAATGTATGCAAGGGCAATATGTCAGGATACTGAGTATCCTTCTCTCTATCCTTTCCCCTTGTTCTTTGGCATTGGAATGGCCATTGGCATTTTGGGGATATAGGCAATGGGATATTGAACTAGCAGTGGGCCTCTGTCATCATGCAGGTTGCCTTTTGGGCATGTGTGACACAGACCTGTTGCAGTACTGTAACTAGCTAGTATATCTGTTTGTGCGTGGGAGTGTGGAGGAAAGTAGAAAAAAGAGGCAGAATGTAGAGATCATATATTCACAAAAAGTAAGCTGACTGTTTCAGTAACATATTATGAAGGAGTTTGTCTGCCAGTTTGAAGCAAATAAAAAAATAATAGGCTAGAAAGTTACCAGAAAATTTAGTAGTTTGCTACACATGGAGAGCTTTTATCAGTGCTATAGCAATAGAGGGGCTTTTGTATTTCTGGAATGCAACTATCCTTCTATAACAGTTAAATATCTGTGAACACATAGGATTTGAGAGAATTCAAAGGCATATGCATACAAATGCTCAGTATCTGATGAGAAGATATAATACATTCAACATATTCATGATACATTTATCAATTTATTCAATTATTAAACAACTATTAATTGCGTGCCCACTATGTTCAACGTGCCATGAATATATGATGGTGTGCTCACACATGTCTGCCAAAGAGTTTATAATCCAGTTAAGATGACACAATATAAAATAGAAGTAATACAAGATAATATATAAAAGTAGTTACATCTCAAATTTAGGCCCATATACGGCAATAAAGCAAAAAGACCCCGGGATAAAGTGAACTGAATTGCTTACCTGTGGGAGAGGAGCTGAAGAGAGAGAGAGTAGTGGGAGGCTTATTAATAAGGCAGGTAGGGCAAGAGCACACAGGACTTTTTTTTCTTTTTGAATAAATGAGTTTTCCTTAATAGTTATATAAAAACATATAAAATGTACTCTTTATAAAAATAAAAACACTTTCAAAAATTAAGTCACCAAGCAAGTTATTTATCTAAAGTAAGTCTTCTGTTTCTGAAAACAGTTTGCTTTAAATATCAAGAAGTGTTAAGAATATCAATATAACTATTTTAAGAATAAACAAAAATGATAATTAAAAATCACATGCTGTAAAGAGAGTTTTTCCTTTGCTTTTTATAGGAAAAGAAAAGGATGTATGAATGTTCCCAAGATGGTAAGAGTCTTCCATTGGAAAAGAGAGTGAGGGTTTTGTTAACATGTATCTTCTATGAAAAAAATTAAAAGATCAGCAGTTGAATTCATATCACATTTTTTCACTAACATTCAATTATTACTCATTCCTCTCTCCTGTCTTTGAGTAAAGAATTAAAGACATAATCCCCACAGTGTCTGTTAATAGGAGTCCAAAAATGATTCGAATACAAATCCAGGTAAATACTGATATTTTTGTGTCACTGTTTTGTGGAAGATTACTATGTCAAAGGTGTCAGGTTGAAACTAGAGGCAAGGAAAGAAGGCAAGTTTTGATGTAATTCATGGGAAAAATAACAAAAACCCAGCATAAAAAGATGGTTGTTCGAAAAACCATTAATATTTGTTAAAACCTTCTTATGTACAAGGGAAGTCTAAGTGAATTGGAAATACATAATTTAGCCAAGGTTTAATAAATTTATCAGAGCTGAGATTCGAAACCTAGCAATCTGGTTTCAGAGTATGCATTGTTAATCAATGAACTGAAATACCTCCAATAGAGAATGGATTAAAAGTAGTTGTTGTGTTTTATATAGAATTATTGTTAAAGTAAAATAAACTGAATATGATGATTAGAAATTTGAGATGAAAAGCCCGGTGAACTGGCACAATCATTGGCTGTCCTAGTTCTGGCTGTTATGACAAATTGCATAGACCAGGTGGCTTAAACAACACACATTTATTTCTCACAGTTCTGGAGGCCGAAATGCTGGCAGATCTGGTGTCTGGTGAGGGCACTCTTCCCTGTTTATAGATGGCCATTTTCTTATAGTATCCTCACATGACTGAGAGCAGAGAGTGCGAGCAAGCTCTAGTGTTTCTTCACTAAAGGGCTCTAATCTCATCCACGAGGGCTCCACTCTTGTGATCTAATTACCTCCTGAAGGCTACCTCCTAATAAAATAATATTGGGGGTTAGAATTTCAACATACGGATTTGGGGGTGGGGGATACAAGCATTCAGTCCATAACTGGTTTCAGAGCTTCAGAGGCAATAGTTTGAATTATGTTTCTACTATTTGATATCTTAACAGACTTGTCCAAACTATTTAATTTCTCTCATTCTCTGTCTCATCATCTGTAAAACTGAAACAATAATACTGATCTTGTAGGCACTAAATGTGTGTGGGGGGAGGGGGGTAGGTACTTATTATAATATTAGCCTATGTATATTAAAAAATTTATATGGCAATTGGTAATGCAGCTGATTTGAATTTCTAAGCCTGAGTATAAGGGTATATCATAGTACAACTGTAGAATACACAAGATTAGAAAAGAAAATGTATTGGGAGGGAGTTGTTGAGACTTTCATAGATATTAAACATGATTTATTATGTCACTTGGTTTAATTTTGAATAAAATTCTTCTGTATGTGTAAGAAAGAGGAAAGAAACTAAAGAAAACAAAGACAGACATCGATCAGAGTAAAATCCAAATAATAATTTTAAATCACACTCCAATCCGTTCTTTCACCTTAAAATGTTAGGTCCTGGGAAGGATGGGAAGTATTTGTAAAGACAGAAAGCATTCATTGACATTGAAAGAGGTAAAAGGAATATATTTGATAAAGTAGAAGAAAGAAATAGCACTCTTTGAAACAAATGATATCCAATTCCTCTTTACTTGTTGGGATGGCTGAATCCTGTTGAGCCCTGCATGTTTCCCACCCCATGGATGATTTGTTAAACTGAATGACGTGTCAAGCTATGTAGTCAGTTTTCAGCCATTTGCATTTACTTTACTAATAGATGTTAACAATGCTCTGTGGATGATTGAACAAATAAGAAGGATAAAAGCAGTCATCAGTGGACATGCTAAATAACAAAAGATTTGGTTCACGAGGGGCAATAAGAAAGAGTATAAAATACAACCCCTAGAACAACTGCCTTGAAAAACAGAAAATAGTAATTAAAAAAAAAAAAAAACTTCAGGAGGAATATCATACTGTGAGATAGAAAAGGAGAAAATATTTTCATGTTGTTGAGCCCAGTAATGTAAGTGGAAATGCTAGTTGGGGAATGATATTTCAGATGGAGGAGACAAGAACTGAATACAGACCTCCCCGAAAAGTGTCTTGTTTTTACATTTGACTTTGAAAACATAATGAAAAAACAACATATATAATTACAAACCAACAGCAAAACAAAATGAGATAAATAAAGCATTTCCTAAAATATTAAAAGCAAAATGAAGCAAATAAAGCTAATATTGTATGCAGCTGGTGGCTTAAATACATAGAGAAATTATTTGAAAAGAAATTAAAAATAAGTAATTGACTATACATCCTTCACAAGATTTATATTCTAAGATCAAATATATCTTTAAAAACTCTTATAAATCTGTTTTCATAATCATGTTAATATTAATATCATTACAACATTAGCATATTGATTTTACAAGTATATGTACATATGCACACACATGTATATGGTAAAGAAATTATGTTAGGCTGGCGTGGTGGCTCACGCCTGTAATCCCAGCACTATGGGAGGCCGAGGAGGGCAGATCACGAGGTCAGGAGATCAAGACCATCTTGGCTAACACAGTGAAATCCCGTCTCTACTAAAAATATGTTTATACAAATTTAGCGGGGCATGGTGGCGGCTGTAGTCCCAGCTACTTGGGAGGCTGAGGCAGGAGAATGGCGTGAACTCGGGAGGCGGAGCTTGCAGTGAGCCGAGATCCCGCCACTGCACTCCAGCCTGGGCGACAGAGTGAGACTCCATCTCAAAAAAAAAAAAAAAAAAAGAAATTACGTTGATATCATTAGTGTGTTGGTTTCTTACTGCAACAAATTACCTGAAATTTCGAGGTTTAAAAGGACAAAAATGTATTATCTTATAGTTCTAGAAGTAAGAAATATAAATTGTGTCCACAGAGCTCTGGAGGCTTGAGGACAGAATCTCTTTCCTCGCTTTTTCCAGCTCAAGAGGATATCAACTTTCTTTGGCTCATGGCCACACTAATATTGTGCTCTGTAAATATTATTTTCCAGTAAAAGAACTACAGCTTCTTAGAGAAATGATTGATTCCATTTCTAGGACAAGCAATAAACAAGACAAGTTTTGCCTCACCAGAAAGAAAAACAAAACAAAAAACAACTGGTATTCATGTCTAAAGAAGAGAGGAACCAGCTTAAAGAGTCTTCCACTTGCCAAAGACAGCACAGTTTAAACATCAATGAAAATAGCAACTACAGTGGATTGAAAGTTACCAAAATATGTTAAAGATCTCTGAGTTCATAATAGTAAAAACAGAACTTTCATTGGTCACTAGGATAGGAAGGAATCAACAGATTTTTCTAGAAACTGGAAAAGAGAAATGATCAAGCATTTATCCTACCTTTTCCAGCACAAATGTCCTTTAGGATAACCAAAAAACTGAAAGAATTCTTTCTGTATGTAAAAATTGCAGCTGATAAAGGAAGGGAATATAATAGAATTAAATTCACTATTTTACCACTCAAAGAAATAGAGGATTTAAGAAATGATAATCAATAGGCTGTTAAAAACATTAGATGAAAAGCTGTTGGGAAACTATGTTAGACATATCAGAAATTTGAATCCAATAATCAATAATCAGAAAGAGGGACAATCAGACAATATTATAATTATTCTGAAGTAACTTTGACAATATCATGAGCCTGAATCTGATCAAGGTTACAGGTTCAACTAGCAGCTTAAGGGAACACAGAAGATAATCATATTAAAAACACAGCATGGGGTCTCCTCTGCCCAGTTTTTATGTGAGCAAGGCTGAACGGCACCGGGGCTTCAAATGTGTGCATGTGACTTAAGTTCAGTTAGTAAGAGTCACAGTGATGGTTTAGAGATACGATTATGTGCAGAGCAAAAATAACAAGAGGACTTTTGCTGAAACTATTACAAAAGAGATGATTCTTTCCCTGAGTCTGGTAAGAGGAAAAGAAATAAAAAGTGAAAAAGATTTGTTTTTTTTTGTTTTTTTTTTTTTTTTTTGAGACGGAGTCTCACTCTGTCGCCTGGGCTGGAGTGCAGTGGCCGGATCTCAGCTCACTGCAAGCTCCGCCTCCCGGGTTTATGCCATTCTCCTGCCTCAGCCTCCGGAGTAGCTGGGACTACAGGTGCCAGCCACCTCGCCCTGCTCATTTTTTGTATTTTTTTTTTTTAGTAGAGACGGGGTTTCACCGGGTTAGCCAGGATGATCTCGATCTCCTGACCTCGTGATCCCCCCGTCTCGGCCTCCCAAAGTGCTGGCCTCCCAAAGTGCTGGGATTACAGGCTTGAGCCACCGCGCCTGGCCGAAAAAGATTTGTAAAAGGGTACTTGAATTGCTTTTGCCTTTCTTTGCCACAAATGGAAAAAATATCTGCCTGAAATTGAAGCCATAACAGATTGCAGCAGAGGCAAGAAAAAGAGATAGACACATGATGCTCTTTTGGAATACCTGGATGTATACGTGCATGAAGCCAAAACGCCACTGGAATTTTTTATTAGTTTAAGCAATACAGTTCTCTCTCACACACACTTTCTCTCTCTCTCTCTCTTTCTCTTTCAATTCACGTTTGAGTTGGGTTTCTCTCACTTACTATGTGCCAGGCAGTGTGATGGGTGTTATACACATACATTTTTAGAGGCCGCAGTGAAGGCGTCAGCAACATTTGCTTTTACAACAGAAGTCCCTGTAATAAGAGAACCCAGCCAGGCATATAATAACCTGGCTTAAGTCTTTGAAAGACATTTTCACAAATTATCATTACCCCATTAAATATACTATTAAGAACTCTGTGAAAATCCGTAGAAGTTAATTAATGTCCTTGGTAGTCATATCAAAGAGAAAATAGAAGAAATATTGAACTACAACAGAGTCTTCCACCCAGAACAGTAATGGTTTATTCTACATTTTGGATAATGGCCACCCAAATGTCACTTGAATAATTTTGGTCATGGGACAGTTCCTACTTTTTTGAAGTAGTTTTAGCCTATGGAATAAATGAGTAAATATTTTTATTATATTTGTGCTTTAAGCATCCCGCATAAAGTTTTTCAGTCTTCGTATCTATGTATAGATATGCAGGATCTGGGAAGATTTGGGAAATTAAATAATAAGATACTATCAAGCCAGAAATATACAAGGCTACTGAAGTTGACCTAAAACACCTGAGTTAGGTATGAATAATACAAGTAAATAAGAGTTGTTTGAGAATCAAAGAAAAGGAGCAGTATACAGTTTGAAACTTCCTGCTTATTCAGCACTATTTTTATTGGATGACATGCCAATGAAGTAACATTTAACCATGGTACGTTTAACGTGCCATTTACCATCTGGCTTGAAGGTTCTTGTATTCCAGCTATCAATTAAAGATCTGAGTTTGTTTTTCCCCTAACTGTGCTTAAGTTAGATTTCTTTTATCTTAGACATATGAAGTTAATTCTATCAACCCATGCCTGCAGCTTTATATCTACCCCTCTTGACTTCCATAACTGAACAACAGAAATCCTTTTCTTTCTTATCTTTTCAATTAATATACATTGTATCACTTCTGGTTTTATGTTTTTCAGAAAATTGATGAACATGTATTCCGTGTTTCATATTCAGGTACAACATTAATTGATGTCGCGGATATGTAGGAACAAGAATGTGTCTATGAGAAAAGACAAAAACATAGCTAAATGTTCATGCATCCACTAGTTAACCCTTTTGGAATGGTTATTTCAGTAATTCTAAATTAATTTAACAGAATTTCTATTCTGCAACGTTTCTCCACCTTGACCACAGAAAAACATGATAGGCCTTGTCAAATTCTTGGAGAAAATGGGTACACTCTATATTTCGGATTCTCCCGACATACCCATGTCAGGAAATGAGCTTAGTTTATATCACTGGGACTTATTCTGGGGAAGCCCTTGCTATCTTCTGATATTTCAATGGAATAGACATTTATTATTGTGTAATATTTAAATCACCCATTTGAAACTTATCTAGAATGGATGTTATATTTATTTGTCTACGTTTTCTAGATATATGTCTTTATATACTTTATGGTTTTTTTTTATTTTTTTATTTTTTTTGAGACGGAGTCTTGCTCTGTTGCCCAGGCTGTAGTGCAGTGGCCCGATCTCAGCTCACTGCAAGCTCCGCCTCCCGGGTTGATGCCATTCTCCTGCCTCAGCCTCCCAAGTAGCTGGGACTACAGGCGCCCGCCACCACGCCCGGCTAGTTTTTTGTATTTTTTTTTTTTTTTTTTTTTTTTTTTTGAGACGGAGTCTTGCTCTGCCACCCAGGCTGGAGTGCAGTGGCCGGCTCTCAGCTCACTGCAAGCTCCGCCTCCCGGGTTCACGCCATTCTCCTGCCTCAGCCTCCCGAGTAGCTGGGACTACAGGCGCCCGCCTCGTCGCCCGGCTAGTTTTTTGTATTTTTTTTTTTTTTTTTTTTTGAGACGGAGTCTCGCTCTGTCGCCCAGGCTAGAGTGCAGTGGCCGATCTCAGCTCACTGCAAGCTCCACCTCCCGGGTTCACGCCATTCTCCTGCCTCAGCCTCCGAGTAGCTGGACTACAGGCACCCACCACCTCGCCCGGCTAGTTTTTTTTTTATATTTTTTAGTAGAGACGGGGTTTCACCGTGTTAGCCAGGATGGTCTCGATCTCCTGACCTTGTGATCCGCCCGTCTCGGCCTCCCAAAGTGCTGGGATTACAGGCTTGAGCCACCGGTTTTTTGTATTTTTTAGTAGAGACGGGGTTTGACTGTGTTAGGCAGGATGGTCTCGATCTCCTGACCTTGTGATCCGCCCGTCTCTGGCCTCCCAAAGTGCTGGGATTACAGGCTTGAGCCACCGCGCCTGGCCTACTTTATGTTTATTTTTAAAAATTTAGATTTTTTGACCTCCAAAAGTTATCTTTTATACCCAGTTCTTGAATATTATCTACCAGTGATATACTATCATATATGTCTTTCAATAGTTTTATTGTATATAATTTGCTTAAGTCTAGATACTGATTTCATTTGGTTATACACCTCATTTTTTACATACCCATCTAGGATATTATCATGTTCTTAATCATTTTTTCTTATATTCTCATTGAGGTAATTTTCTTATGCGAAGATATCAAAACCATTGCTGAGTTAAACAGCTATCTATCAGGAGAGCATCCATCACAAGTAGTAGAAATGTAGGAAAAGCAAGGTATCTGAAGGCCCAGAGGAAAAATGAGTTGCCAGTACTGAGACTTTAGGTCACATGATAATAACACAGAACAGTTAACAAGAATGGTTATTTGGAGAGTTTTCAAATGATTGTTCATTTTACTCAAATGGAGTTATATCATATGCCCTTCTCTGTACCTTGCTTTTCTCACTTAAAATCCTTTCCCTGTAATCCCTATGGTTGAACTGCATTCAAAAATCTATTTTCTGAAAAAAGGCTCTTAGAATTCTATAATATAAATGTAATATATTTTATTTAACTGTACTATTATTAACAGACTTCTATTTTGCTATCTACCTTTGTTCACTTATAATAATAAGTGATATAAACAAATATTATTTTTCATATCTGTACCTACTACTGCTTTTGTTTCCATGGGATTGACTTTCAAAAGTAAGGTTGCTGGATCAAATGGTATTCCTATTTTTACTTTAAATATCTATTGACAGTTTGCTTTCCAAACATCTGTAGCAATTCACATTTCCAGCAGCAAAGTGTGAAAATACTATTGTCCTCTCATATCGACCAGCCACAGTTGCTGTCACTCTTTTAATATTTTCCAATTTAATCTTAAAGAGGTTGAACTTCATTATGGATTTAAAATTTACTTTCCCTTAAATACTAATGAGACAGAGGACATTTTAATAAATGTATTGGCTGTTTGGATTTAATCATCTATAGATTATTGAAACATTTTGGCTATTTTTATTGGGTTATTTTTAGTATTTACATTTTAAATTTGTCAAGTGTCTGGTAAATATTTTCTTCAAATTATAATTTATCTTTATTTGGTTTGTGATATATTTTACCTTATTCTAATATTATTTTTAATTTTAACAAATAAGGCAATCATGGAACTCTTTCATGTTACTGTTTCTGAGTTTCCAATTTTGATTAAGAAGGGCTGCCTAACTCAAGGTTATACATATATTCTCCTAAGTTTAAGATTTATTATTTTATACTTTTATGTAAAAACTTTTATAAGGCTTGAATTCTCTACAGTTTAATGTTTGAAGAAACGATTCAATGATATATCCTGTTTCATGGATAGCAACGTATACCAGCATTGTTAAAAATAAATTCTTTGCTTTTTGAATTGAAATAAGTTTTTCATATATTTAACTCCCGTAACACTTGGTTCTATTTCTGGGTTCCATATCTACTTATATATTTGTCTTTTTAAATTTCAATTCTAAAATATTTTGACTATGTGGAATCATGTATGTATTAAGGTAATGCAATGCCCCCACCCCAAGATAATTGCCTTGGTTATTATCAGATAATTATGCTTTCCTAATCTTTACGATAATTTTATAATTAAAAAGTTCCAGCTAGGATTTTAAATAGAATTACTTCTAAATTTATATATTAGCTTTAAGGTCGTTGACAATTCTTATACAAAGTGTGTTACCTAAGAAAAAGAAACATGCTTCTATTTGTACATTTTTTGTTGTATTTCCTTCAATGTGATTCCATGATTTTCTTTATACGCGTTCTATGC
The DNA here is from genome assembly GCF_009764315.1 of Trachypithecus francoisi. Classification (NCBI taxonomy): domain Eukaryota; kingdom Metazoa; phylum Chordata; class Mammalia; order Primates; family Cercopithecidae; genus Trachypithecus; species Trachypithecus francoisi. The sequence continues at coordinate 14,988,074 of NW_022681460.1, read as the reverse complement.
TTTTCTCATTAAATTTGTGCCTAAGCACCTTTTCATTGTCATTGCTATTGTGAATTGAATAGTTCCTTTCCAATTTTTAGCTTCTTATTACTCATAGATCTATTTTCTATAAACCTGCCTTTCAAAGTTTCATAATCATTTCCCATAATTTTAGCAGTCTCTTGAATTTTCTCTTTTGATTTTAAGGAAAAGACTCAAAATGCATTTTCTCATTCCAAATATTTTCATTGATTATTTAAATTTCATTTCCTTTTTTTTTCTTCTTTTTATAAAGACAGGTTCTCACTTGAACTCCTAGGCTCAAGTGATCCTCCCACCTCAGCACTCCAAAGTGCTGGGATTACAGGCATGAGCCACTGCACTTGGCCTTAAATGTCTTATTGAAACCCACATAATATTAAATATGCTATTTTTGCTAAATGAGAAGTGAATAAATATTTTGGCAAAGTTTGCTCAGGAGATAACTGGATAATGCTGAGGTTTGAGTGTTACGTTCTTTCTCCTGTCTTGTTCAACTTCAGGCCTTGAGTCAAGTTTCCCACAAGCTCACTTCTGTAAGTTTCTAAGTATATTCTAGGCGTTGGCAGCATACAATAGCAACACCATCCTCACCTACTTAGGTGGTTCTGAAAATCAACCTTCTTTTCCTAAAACATGTATTTTGTGTGCTTGGAGTGAGAACCCAGGCAACTAAATCCTGATCACACTCCTTCCTTCCCCTAATGCTTCACTGTGAGTCCAGTCCATGTGCCAGGACTTGGTGTCCTTCTTTCCTGTTTCTGCTGGATGCAGTGGCTCCTGAAGATCTTAGCCAGACACTATAACCAAAATCACACAGTAGGTCTGCCCTACTTCCCAACAACAACTACAAGCCTCACACCCAGCTCTAAATAAAAAAGAGGATCCTACACCATAGAATACTATGCAGCCATAAAAAAGGATGAGTTTGAGTCCTTTGTAGGGACATGGATGCAGCTGGAAACCATCATTCTCAGCAAACTATCGCAAGAGCAGAAAACCAAACACCGCATGTTCTCACTCATAGGTGGGAACTGAACAATGAGGTCACTTGGACTCGGGAAGGGGAACATCACACACAAGAGCCTATTATGGGAGGGGATAGGGGTGAGCGATTGCATTGAGAGTTATACCTGATGTAAATGACCAGTTGATGGGTGCTGACGAGTTTATGGGTGCAGCACACCAACATGGTACAAGTATACATATGTAACAAACCTGCACGTTATGCACATGTACCCTAGAACTTAAAATGTAATTAAAAAAAAAAAAAAAAGAGGATCCTTGTTTGGCCCTGTGGATCATCAGCACCATTACTAAAGTCCACATAGCTATAGTCATGGTATAAATGAAACCTGCCTTTGTCAGATTCTGCTGGATATGGTAAGTTGAAATACTACCATCCAAACTTTTCTATTCTCTGCAGACTAACTTTGCCTTAATCTGTACTCTGTTCGTTTTCCCTTTTCCCACTAGGCCACCACTAAACCACTCTACATCCTGTAGTGCTTTTCCATGTAAGGTATGGATATATTTAGGAATTCACAGGAAAAATACATAAGGCAATAATCAAAATTAAAATTAAGTGATTACTAACCTCATCAATTGCTTACTGTAAGCCAGATATTTTTATAAATGTTTTATATGCATTAATTCATTTAATTCCTACAACCACCATATGAACTACCCGTGTTTTACAAATGAGGAAATTAACTGACATACAGAGTAGGTTTATCCTTTTGAAAAATGGACTTCTTTGTTTTCATTTATCAAACCTTATTTTCAGACAAGAAGGATTATTTCCAAAATCAGGATGGTATGTACACATCCTTTCTGCTTGTTCCCATCACAGATTACTCTGAACTTTCACTTTTTCTCAACACTTTTTAACAAGTCTTGCTTAATTTGTGGACAACCTTTCCTGATGTTCTTAATATTTTGTGACATTCCTTGTTTCTCTTTTTTTTCCTAATTATGGCATTTCGTTTTTATATAATTTACTGCCTTTTATAATCCTAACTCATATGTAAACTTATTGTGAATTCATACTATTTATTTTATTTCCTCACAGTGAATTGTATAATAAAACATGTATTTTACCATGTTGAGCCGTGTTTCCTTTTAAGAGGCTCTTATTCTAGTGTTACTTTGAAATCTACTTTGAAATAAATATTTCACAATGTCCTGAATTATGTTATTAATTTTATTCTGTAAGCTTTTGAGATTGTCTCTCTAGCCTAGGTATGTCAAAATTTCCATAAGATATGATTTGCTGTGAATTATTTTTTGTTCATTGTACTGGGCATTCAATGAGTCCATTCAATCAGGAAACATCTATTTCCCAGGCCAGGGAAGTTTTTCTCTTCTTTTTGATAATACCACCACCTTCAACCTTCAAACTCCTATCAGTCAAATGTTTGCTATCCAGCAAACACTTACTCTGTTTATTGATTCTATTTCATTTATTTCTATTTTTTCTTTCTCTAGTTTTTATTATATTTCCTGGGAGCTGGGATTTTCTCTGGTATGTTTCCTTTAAAACACACACTGTAGCAGTAACTTGGGTACTCAGGAGGCTTAAATGATTCTTATATAGAATCTCATTCTTATGCACGAATCCTGTTTTCAATCATCCTACTGCACCTCACGTTCCTAGATCCCTCACATCTCTGGTAGGGTTCTCCAGGGTGACTTAGCTGGCAGCTCGTTTCATTCTTCCTCTGTGGACCCTGAGGTTTGACTATCTCTTTTCAGGCAATTATAGTCATAATGTTTTCCATCATTATATATTGTGTTTTGTATTTACACATGTTTCCTCATTTTGTTGAGGATGGAATTGGTGCTTGTTTCATATTTTCCTTGAAATGTTAAAGTGATTTTTAAGTCAAGCTTGTCAAAATTATTAGAGATGCACCATTTTTGAATGACTATTTTTAGTCACCTCTTTCTTATCTACAGACTTTAGTTCATGCTGTTTCCTCTTCAGGGAAAGACATCTCCTTATGGCACCCTTTACTTCTCTATCTCAGTGATAACAACACTAGGTGGTTATTGACTAAATGCTTGTCTAACTACAAGAGTGTAGACCCCATGAGAACAAAGCTGTGCTATGTGTGCTGTTGCCTCCACTAGCACAGTGTCACTCAATAAATATACCTTGAAAGGATAAATGTGTTTTCATGACCTGATCCTTCATCCAAACATGGACCGGTAGAAGTAGAGAGGAGTGAGGTTGATGACTCTGGGCAAGATTTCTGTCATGTCTTGGATTCACACTCCAGAAAGACAGCATAAGAGCCAATTAGCCATGCCATCTCCACATATGGCTGTCACCATATGTCTCAGCAGAAAGTTACCAGACACAAATACACCATCATTTCTTGCCAGAATTGTAGCTATGTTTGTGCATCTCAAACGTGTTTGTTTATGTTCAAAAATTTTATTATTGTTTATCGCTATTTTGTAAAACACCCTACTTAACCCTCTAGGAAAAGGTCCTTACACTTATTATTTATCTGGGAAATTGCTCCTACTCTTTTCATTTCTCCTCTGTTTCATGCCAACCTTCTAATGCTTTTTTTCTTTTTTTAAATTAAACTCCCCTCTGCCTCCTCGGAAACCTTTTTCTCACCATATCTGCTACACTCTTGGAGTATTTCTCCCATCTAGTATAATAATTTTTTATTTTCTTCAATAAGTCAGTGTACAGAGAGGTTTCCTGAATGCTTTCTCCACTTTTACCTAGTCAGGAGGCCAGCCTCAAATCATAGTATTTGGAGTGGGACATAGACGCAAACAGAGAGATAAGCATAGTACATCCTCTAGTTTCCAGGAACAGTTCCACTTGTGCCTGTGTGAGTCTTTCTGACTATGCCTATCAATAAGTAATGTCTGGCTATGTAGCAGCTATTAGAAAAGATGTTTCTAAACCTTTCACTCATTCCTTCCTTGTCACCTAAATTGTTCTGAATGCGTTTGTCCATGTATGCCTATTTAACAAGCCTTGCTTTCCTCAACAAATACGTTAGCACACATGACCCTGGAGAACTACATCAGCAACTTGGGAAAATTATCGCTTACCTGTAACAGTCTATTCGGTTGTGGCTACTCATCAGGGCTTCTAGTAGATCACCATTTTCTTGCACAACATTTTCCAAAACTATAACCCCTCTCACCTGAGCTTCAAATTCTTTTATTATTTTCATCTTTTGGAATCTGAATCTGAAAAACAGAAAGATTTACAATGGCCACCTGTTGCTATTTCGTTGTCCTGCACTATTAAAATAGAGACTAACTCACAAGGATTCATGGATTTCCCCTTCAGCACTTCATCCCCTGCAAGTTATCACTGAGTGACAGAACAGACTGTGCTCACCTCAACAATTTCGCTGTTAGAGGGCTCATAGATTGACTTCTAAATAGACCTGGAGATGATTAAAGATTTATTCTCTATGTAATTCTTCTCATTGCTCCGCCAAACTAGAAATGAGCTGACAGAAAGAGAAACCTGGTTAGTAAAAGAAATAGGTTTTGTGTGTGTGAGTGTGTGTGCATATAAAGAAATAACCTTCTTTGCCCCAAAGGATGATCCATCTGTTATTAAAAGAATATAGAGAGTGCATTTATTTACGTTCACATATTCTGTAAGTAAGAATCCCAGTAACCAAGGAAAATAAACTCTCTGCATCTTGCTTAACAACTTCGGATTAAGGAAGCTGGCATTCATTCTTCCTTTCTTAGGGCCGTTGTCTATCAAAGCCACTATCAAACTACTGTTGATGTGCCAAAAAGAAAGCAGAGAACCCCCAAGTGCCACCTCCTCTGTTTGTAGCCAATTGTCAAGTGCTACTGGGTGACAAAAGGAAAAAATATCCTCTGAATCCCTGCAGTGTTAAGTTTATTTTCTAAAGTATGAGATTTTATTCCTCTTCTATTTTCAGGTAGAATCTCTGATATAATTTGTCAAAGGGGGATTGGGGTATGTTTCTCTTTAAAGTGCCAGGTAAGATTTTTAAAGCTGTGAATTTCCCAGGGTGATTATTTGTCTGATGGCATAACATTTTCTTCCCACCTACTCTGCTTGCTGTTGCATATGTTGATTGACTTCACTCTTATCTATGGGTCTATGTAATTCTATTCTTCTAAGCCCTATCTTAGGGGCTAGCATTAGAATGTGTTGTACATGCATGAAAAATGTAGAGCAACATTTCAAACACAATTTTGGACTTGTTGTCCTATGATTATCTACATTATATTGGGAGTAGGAAAGATCTATCTTTTGAAAAATGTTGTTTCTTCTTGCCCCATCCATGGTTTAACATGAAAAGTATGCAACTGGTATGCAACAAGAAAGAGAAAGAGACTGCGCAGGGAAACTCCCCCTTATAAAACCGTCAGATCTTGTGAGACTTATTCACTACCACAAGAACAGCATGGGAAAGACCTGCCCTCATGATTCAATTACCTCCCACTGGATGCCTCCCACAACATGTGAGAATTCAAGATAAGATTTGAGTGGGGACACAGAGCCAAACCATATCATTCCACCCCTGGCCACTCCAAATCTCCTGTCTTTATAGTTCAAAACAAATCATGCTGTCCCAACAGTCCCCCAACGTCTTAACTCATTTCAGCATTAACTCAAAAGTTCATAGTCCAAAGTCTCATCTGAGACAAGGCAAGAGTCCCTTCTGCCTTTAAGCCTGTACAGTCAAAAGCAAGTTAGTTTCTCGCCAAATACAATCGCGGTATTGGCATTGGATAAATACAGCCATTTCAAATGAAAAAAAAAAAAAAGGCCAAAACGAAGGAGTTACAGGTCCCATGCTAGTCTGAAATCCAGCAAGGCAGTCAAATCTTAAAGCTCAAAAATAATCTCCTTTGATTCCATGTCTCACATCCAGGTCATATTGACGCAAGAGGTGGGTTCCCATGGTCTTAGGCAGCTCCGCCCCTGTGGCCTTGCAGGACACAGCCTCCCTCCCAGCTGCTTTCACAGGCTGGTGTTGAGTCTCTGCAGCTTTTCCAGACACATGTTGCAAACTGTCAGTGCATCTACCATTCTGAGGTCTGGAGGACAGTGGTCCTCTTCTCATAGCTCTACTAGGCAGTGCCCCAGTAGGGACTCTGTGTGGGGGCTCTGACCCCACATTTCCCTTCCAAACTGCCCTAGCAGAGGTTCTCCATGAGGGACCCATCCCTGCAGCAAACTTCTGCTTGAGCATCCAGGAGATTCCGTACATCTTCTGAAATCTAGGTGGAGGTTCCCAAACCTCCATTCTTGACATCTGTGCACCTGCAGGCTCAACACCATGTGGAAGGTTCCAAGGCTTGGGACTTGCCCCCTCTGAAGTCATAACCTGAGTATTACATTGACCCCTTTCAGCCATGCTGGAGCTGCTGGGATGCAGGGCACAAAGTCCCTAAGCTGCACACAACAAGAGACCCTGGGCCCGGCCCCCTAGGTCTCCAGGCCTGTGATTGGAGGGGCTGCTATGAATACCTTGGACATGCCCTGGAGACCTTTCCCCATTGTCTTGGGGATAAACATTTAGCTCCTCATTACTTATGCAAATTTCTGCAGCCAGCTTGAATTTCTCCTCAGAAAATGGGATTTTGTTATCTATCGTATTGTCAGGCTGCATATTTTTTGAACTTTTATCCTTTGCTTACCTTATGAAGCTGAATGTCCTTAACAGCACCCAAGTAACCTCTTGAATGCTTTGCTGCTTAAAAATTTCTTCCACCAGATACCCTACATCATCTTTCTCAAGTTCAAAGTTCCACAAATCTCTAGGGCAGGGGGAAAATGCCACCAGTCTCTTTGCTAAACCATAACAAGAGTCACCTTTGATCTGGTTCCCAACAAATTCCTCATCTCCATCTGAGACCAGCTCAGCCTAGATTTCATTGTTCATATCACTACCGGCACTTTGATCAAAGCCATCCAACAAGTCACTAGGGACTTGACATTTTCTCACGTGTTCCTGTCTTCTTCTGGGTAGTTCAAACTGTTCTAACCTCTGTGTGTTACACAGTTCTAAAGTCACTTCGACATTTTTGGGTGTCTTTTCAGCAGCACCTCACTCCTGATATCAATTAGTTCATTTTCACATGGCTGATAAAGGCATACCCAAGATTGGACAATTTACAAAAGAAAGAGTTTTGATGGGCTTACAGTTCCATGTGGCTGGTGAGGCCTCACAATCGTGGCAGAAGGCAAGCAGGAGAAAGTTGCATCTTAGATGGATGGCAGCAGGCAAAGAGAGAGCATTTGAGCAGAGAAATTCCCCCTTATAAAACCATCAGATCTCGTGAGACTTATTTGCTATCATGAGAACAGCACAGGAGAGACCTGCCCCCATGATTCAATTATCTCCCACCAGGTCCCTCCCACAACAGATAGGAATTCAAGATGAGATCTGTGTGGGGACACAGCCAAACCATAACAGCGGGGTTAAATTATTAAATTTACAGTTGTCAGCCAGGTGTGGTGGTTCATGCCTGTAATCTCAGCACTTTTGGAGGCTGAGACGGGTGGATCACTTGAGTTTGAGACCACCCTAGCAAACATGGTAAAACCCCATCTCTACTAAAAATGTAAAAAGTAGCCAGGTGTGGTGGTGCGTGCCTGTAATTCCAGTTACTCAGGAGGCTGAGGCATGAGAATTGCTTGAACCTGGGAAGCAAAGGTTGCAGCGAGTTGAGATAGTGCCACTGTATTCCAGCCTGAGTGACAGAGTGAGACCCTCTCTCAAAAAAGAAAAAAAAAATTACAGTTGTCCTCAACTGAGTGATGTAGAAATGCATATTGGAATTCCAGCAAAATATTCCTGGATTGGTGAAGTATTTCACCAGGTAGAGTACTTATGGCCATTTGGCAAATTCTTTCACAACTACCCCGTCAAGGTGTTTGTCTAGTTTCTTCCTCAATTTCTCCTAAGATAGGAAGCTTACTGCTTCTTGAGGCAACCAACAATGTTGTTGACGTATCAGTCATTATTATGTTCTCTCATTTGTTAAGCCTAATCTACTTCACTTTTACTTTTACTCCTGCTTCTATCCTATGAAAGCATAAGTAATGAGCTTCTCTCTCTTTCACAGTATTTTTTTTAGATGTTTAGAACCAGATCAACTATTTCTCATATAAAATTTGTGTAGCATGTTACAACTTACATAAATGCATTAGCATATATGATCTTATTTAACGTACACAATGACTTTATGGAGGGGGTAGTATTATCATATCTTTTTTGTAGGTGAGGAAACTGGGCCTTAAGGGGGCAAAGTAACTTGCCCTAAACTCCTTAACTCTCATCTAAAATAAAAGGGTTTCAAACCTAATCTCTGACTCTACTTCTGGAGTTTCTTTAATCTGCAACACTGAAGAGTTTCTGAACCCTTCATTAGTTTTGTCATCATTCTGTAGGTGCAATCTAACATTCTCACCTCTTAATAATGTGGCTTTAAAAATAAAAGACTTAGGTGTGGCCCGCCCAGGGCAGAATTTAGTGGGGTGATCACTGCCCTGAAAAATTTTCTTTCTTAGACTTGCTTCACACTGCTGACTCATGCTGAACCTATACACACTTACAGCTTGCTGTCTATGAGATTACCAGCAATTCATGACCCTCTGCACTAAAATTGCACAATCAGTTCTGAAATCTAAATTCCTAGAGCACATACTTTTAACTTATCATCCCAATATTTCTAGATGTTTTTTAAAATTTGGTTCTGCATTTTGAGTTTATGGCACAACTAAAATGGGTTTTTCATTTGGCATCTAACAGTCAAGAACATTTTTCAATTTCTTGCAAATTTATCCTGTCTTCTTATGTTTATTATTCACTTTCACCAAGGGCTCAATGAGAAATAACAAATTATATATTACATTTCATCAAAAGATTTAAATACCTTATGCTAAGTAAACAGTTGGGAACTATTAGAGCCCGTAATAGAGATATATCTGGTTAGCAGCAGTCCTCAACTGTAGTTCTCAGGCTTCTAACCACTCTGTTTATATAGAGAATGACCCTATAGAAGACAAAAACATAACTGAGATAGCAATGAATAAATTATAAATTAGAATTGATTAGTAGGCTGCCTCAAGTAGTAGTGAAAATAAATGCCATCTCCTCAAAAGAGTTCATTATTAGACCTACACCTTGAGAAATAATCTGAATGATTGGAAGGAGTCCTGTACTTGGTTTCAAGGCTAGTAAGTGATATGAGACAGTGATAATGTAGAAAGAAACATGTTTTTCATTAACTGGACTGTTTTATGCTGTCACATTTTCTTTATTTAAATTTTGGTTTCTCTGATTTCTTATTGAAATCCTTTTTGAAAAATTGTAACCTTTTTCAGCTCTGCTAAGGAATTGGGTTGGAAATTGGGCCCGAGGTATAAGCATCCTTCTCAGGGCTAAGCCTAGCATGTCTATGGGAAAGGAAGTGAGATGGTTATAGGGGAACTGAAACTCAAGGCAGTGTCAAGGGCACTGGGGTAATGGCAGTATTTTTGTTCTGGACAGTCCCTCTTGGAGGATTTCTTTAAACCCTGAAAAGCCATGGGTTTAGATTTACGAAGGGAAGATATTCTATGTGAAACTAAATCACAGACAAACTGTTGCAAAATTAATATGATTAATGAATCATAGCCAGGTTTTAGAATCTAGTCTGTGCTCATTTTTTTTAGCATTTTATGGTTCCTTAATTGGATTGCCTACAGCTGGCTGTGGTGGGCATCTAATAATAATGAATATTGAACCCAATCTTCCTTCTGAGCAATGGCTACTATGTTACCTAAGTTCACTGCTAGTGGCCTCCCATGTGGCTGAGTCTTCTAAATAGGTGAATAAATCCTGAAGTCAAAGATCCTTTCTTATATTTATTAATCTCTGTTAAAGAGCTAAATAGATGGGCAGTGCACAAGTGAAACATAGTATCCTACATAGAGTGTGAGTGAATCCTGACAAATGGTTGGGATTGAGGACAAGTTTCAGGTATTCCCATTGGTTTGTTGATCAATAAAACCCCTAATGGTTTCACTAATTACCAGGATGATAAGGCTCTCCATGCCAGCAGGGGATCATTGACTCTGCACATGGAGTATATCAGAATGTCTGAAAGCAGCATGTATCTAAAATTCAGAAGATTTTGCCTAACAGGGTGTTTGGACACATGCCAGTTCTTTCACTTAGCCACTCTAAAGGAGCAGTCTGACTCTGACCCAGCTCCCGGCTCACCACTGATAACTCCATCATGTGTCTTGCAACAACTAACATCCCAAAGGAAAACTTGACATATCAACCATGAGATGAATCATCCTGAACCTGAAATGTCATCTCTCTCCAGAAGAGCTAAATACCATGGAATTCTCTAAGGGACCATGCATCAACTCTTGGCCACTGTGCTTGAGAGAACAGGTTCTTCAAAATAGAGGATATAGAATCCCTTTGAAGGATAAAATAACTTATCCTTCAAAGAATCCTTTTGAAAGGAGAAAATAACTTGTAATTGGAAAATTATAGCCATAAGGGAGACTATTCAACTAGCACACCCAGTTTTTCTTCAAGGTTGTATCATGCAAATCTGAGTGTTGGTTTGTATACCCAGGTGAGCTGGTAACTTTCTCTATAAGTCAGCATCTCTTTTGTTTATTGATTTGTTTTACAGAATTTGCAGTCATGACAATAATGTTTTTAGATAGTTTGTATAGCATATTACACATTCTAAACTGAAGGTATTCCAGTTGGAATAAATTATAATTGTACAAAAGAGTTGTTAAATTTCAGGTTAGTCGTCCTTTAGTTCAAGTATGGATTTTAGATAGCTTTACCTCTAACTCCTTAATTTTCTCAGTAAGTCAGTCACCGTAATGGTTTGAAATGACCACTCAGAATTATGAAACCCATGAAAAGTAAAACAAGAACTCAAACCGTGTTATCTTAATTACTCATGGATAGAGTTGAAACCACAAGAGAGGACACCAAGTCTCTTGGTAACATTTATATATTAACTTGGATTAAGAACACTGATTTTGGAGCCAGGCGGACTTGCTTTTCAATGTTGGCCTTGCCACTTACTAGAAATGGTATACAGTAAGCTACTTAAGTTCTTTGAGCCCTAGTTTCCTCACTGCTGTGTATCTTATAAATATACAAATAATACCGGGCGCGGTGGCTCATGCCTGTAATCCCAGCACTTTGGGAGGCCGAGGTGGGCAGATCACGAGGTCAGGAGTTCGAGATCAGCTTGACCAACATGGTGAAACCCCCGTCTTTCCTAAAAATACAAAAAAAATTAGCCAGGTGTGGTGGTGTGCGCCTGTAATCCCAGCTACTCAGGAGGCTGAAGCAGGAAAATCACTTGAACTCAGGAGGTGGAGGTTGCAGAGGTTGTAGTGAGCCGAGATTGAGCCACTGCACGCCAGCCTGGGCAACAGAGCGAGACTTTGTCTCAATCAATCAATCATTCAATAAAAATTAAAAATAAATATGCAAATAATAATAGTCATCTAAAATAGTGTTTCAAGAAGTAAAGAAGAATGGTTTTAAAGTATCAAACTTTAGGTTTTTCATCTCCTCTTACTTTCTTTTCTATTTCCAGAATATAGACATTAACTCGACAAACATAATCCATATTCCAAGCTAGCCGTCTATGTCAAAGAGATAAGTTTAATATTTATTTATTTACTCAATCGTTAAACAATTATTTAATGTTTATAAAGATTGTAATCTGATATGGAAACTACAAAAGGCTTATTATGCAAAGATAACCAGCTCTCAAAGAAGCAGAGTCCAATTTTGGCACAGAAATTCTTCCTGACAGTAGACAGCCTAGGTCAGGGCTAAGCACATTAGTTTTGAAATCACACTGCCTGTGTTTCAAGTACAGTTCAACCACTCACCAGCTGCGTTATCTCAAATAATTATTCAACTGCTCTGAGCCTCAGGTGTGTTGACTGCAGTCTGTAAATGGTTTTTACCTCATAAGCTTGTGAGGCCTTAATCATTACTTCATATAATTCGCAAGTTTTAATCACTCAGTAAATGCTTACTATATAACACTTTCATATTTACTTTACATAGTACTATGCAATGCAAGTATATATACTTATTATACACGTATACTTGCTAAATAATACTTAGTAAACAATGAATGATTACTGTTAATAATATTTATTATTTCCATAGAGATCAAGGTGTGCATCTGTGTGTGAGTGTGTGCATGTGTGGTGTGTGTAGGTAGATAGTCTCAACCAGCTAAAGTGCTAAGGATAGACATCCTTTGCAATATAATCCAAGGTATAGAGGTATCCACAAAACATTCGAGGACAGCACATCTTAGTATGTAGCAAACACAAGGTCAGGAAGCAGATATGGGGGCAGGGATTAGAGATGGAAGGATGGGGCCGGGCGCAGTGGCTCAAGCCTGTAATGCCAGCACTTTGGGAGGCCGAGACGGGCGGATCAGGAGGTCAGAAGATCGAGATCATCCTGGCTAACACGGTGAAACCCCGTCTCTACTAAAAGATACAAAAAACTAGCTGGGCGAGGTGGCGGGCGCCTGTAGTCCCAGCTACACGGGAGGCTGAGGCAGGAGAATGGCGTAAACCCGGGAGGCGGAGCTTGCAGTGAGCTGAGATCCGGCCACTGCACTCCAGCCCGGGTGACAGAGCGAGACTCCGTCTCAAAAAAAAAAAAAAAAAAAAAAACGAGATGGACGGATGATGGTTGACAAAAGCAAATAAGCAAAAGTAAATATATTAAAAAGCTGTCCTTTGAAAATGCAGGATGTATTTGAAATTTTCGTTAAACAGTAGACTTAAGCTACATGTCATTTATTTGGTGAGTTATTTATTCCACAGACATTTAGTGAGAGCAGGATTATGAAGATAAGTCATAGGAAAAGCAAACATGGCACCCACTTCTGTGAAGCTTATAGTCTAGTGGGGATGGTGCTTCTCAGTGCCTACTCCTAAATCATCTATTTCTCTCCCCGAATCCTTTATTCTACTCTGTATATCTGTATACTTCACCCAAAAAATAGAGAAAAAATCTATATATGTCTAGGGGTAATTTTTATAACTAAATTGAATTTAGCTAATTTCAGTGTCCAATATTAGGCATTAACTTTGTGCTATTAGTGTAGTTACATATGCATTTAAATTAGAGCAATAGAAACATTTAAAATGAAATGTATTTACAGATATTTCATAAATTTGCCAAAATGCAAATTTCTTTTTCAGCAATTTTGACAAAAATCCTCTTGTGTTGTCTTTGAGAAAATTTTATGTAAAGATTTTATGAATGAGTTTTAATGTTTTATTAAGAAGGTAATATAAGGATTTTCATGCAGTGAATTCATTTAAGATAAAGATATTTTGGATTAACAAAATGAGGCATCAGTGTAAATTAACGTTACTGTTCATAGGACATTTTACACAGTTGTAGTTTGTGGTTGTTGATATTTATGGAGGTCATTAATGTAAACATGAGGGGAGAAAATATTCACTTTAAATGAGGCAATATAATAAGAAACATGAGCAATATGTACCACAAAAAGATTTGCTTCTGGCAAGTTTTATTGGTGCTAGAGACTTTGATTATCACAGTTACCCAATTACAAAGCAAGTAGGTATAAAATTCAGAGAATAAGCAGTGTTTTATGAATATCTATTTTATTTCCCAGTATTCTCCTCCCTTTGCATTCCCAAAATAGAGATAAAATTGCAAGTCACTTAACAAAATCTTTGACTCTAATACAGGAAAATGTAATCTTTGATTTTATGTATATCTGTCATTGACAAAGAAACCAAAGGCTTTATTTTTGTGTTTTACTTATGGAAAACTTTCTATTGCTATTTCTCTTGTAAACAAGAATGGTTTTTAAAAATAATTTTCAATTAAACTGTACTATCCTATAGTATTAATTATTTCACCTTAAAATCATATATATGTGAATAAAAACACTTGTATTAATAAAAATAATCTCATCGTTAAAAAGAGTCTCAAATTCTTCGTTCTTTAGGTAATACTACTGTCTTTGGCATAATTACTAAATCTCTCTGAGCCATATTTTCTATAAATTACAATGGGTTTGCACTTAACAGTATTTTTATGATGTTTAAACCATTAGAAATATAATTTAAAAGCTTAGGAAAGGGACTTGCACACATAACAAGGTTAAATAAATAACCGTCATTAGCTCTTAGGCTTATTGTCAATACACATATTTAAGAGGTCTAAAAGTCCATTTAAAAGTGAAGTTAAAAAGTCTGAGAAGACAATATTAAATCAACACTGGAACTTCTGGTTCAATATGGCATCAGGCTAGTGAACTCTGATGAAGCTTGCTTATATCCTTTTTTCTTCTTTCTCTTTCTCTTTTTTTTTTTTTTTTTTTTTTTTGTGAGACAGCATCTGACTGTGTACCCAGGCTGGAGTGCAGTGGCACAATCATGACTCAGTGCAGCCTCAACCTCCTGGGCTTATTTGATCCTCTAGCCTCATCCCCCAATTGAAGTATCAATTGGCCACATTTTGGCACTACATCAAGGTTGAGCCGGTTTCTCCAACCTCTGCTGAGATCCCTACAGCTATTCAGAGCCTGAAAAACAAAACAAAACCAACAGTCAATAGTGCTCAAACTGGTAGCTTCAAACAGCTCACAGGTAAGGAAGCTGTGCTATATGGTTTGGGGGTCACCAAAGTGTGGATATGATTTTATCTCAGAAAGCTCATAGACAAACATGGTATTATTGGCTATAAAGCTTGAAGCTCAATCTTTAACATCTGATTATACTTTATTTATTATTTGAATGTTCTTAGACCATATGTGATTAGATTGCTATTTGAATATAATGTGTCAAAAATAAAAATAAAAAAGGAATTGACAGTATTAATACCATTTGCATCAGCATTTCTAATTTGGAAAATCCACCTCAAAGAAATAATTAGCAATTTGGAAGAAAATTATATATAGGATTTTCACTGCATCTTTTTTCTTAGAGTGAAGAGTACACATAAAAAAATAACCTAAATATATATAAGGAGAAATGCATACAGTGCCACCACCATATAAGAAAATATAATTCATTTATTAAAGACAGAGTTATAAAAAATTCTCTACATCATGGAGAATTGTTTGCCATGAAACAAACCAGATAATGAACAAAAAGAAATCAACAACACTCTCTACAATCTGAATTTTGGGGAAACATACATATATTCATAGAGGAAAAAATTAATTGGGTTAAAATGTTAACTTTTGGGTTTTTATTTATTTGAAATTATTTGTCTTTCTTAATCACAGTTGTTTTTTCAACGGTGAAATTGAATTTATGAGAATAAATGTGGTACTTAAATTTAATAATAACTAGCATTGAATTATTTATTTATTTTCTAAAATAAACCAAATTGACATTGCACTCCCAAATTTTTATTCTAAGGATTTTTTGAATTTAAACTTTGATGAGAAAAATATAGACAGTAAAATATCTTTTACTATAAATTCTGAGGCATTGTTATTTCTAATTAGGTTGTTTGGTTACATGGAATAGTATATTTACCTTTGGGTTGCTTATTGTTGTAATTATTGCCATGAAACTTGACCTAAAGATAAGTATATTATACCTCTTTTGAGGTATATAGACTCTTTTGAGATTCTAATGAGAATTGGCCAAATCAACTAGAAGCAGATAGACATCAGCATTTATCTTTTTGGTTCTGAGTTGACTGAAAAGGGCCAAAAATACTATGCATTTCTTGGAGTCTATAAATGGAGAATAATTTTTTTCCCCTGAAAGTGTGATCTGAAAGATAAAACATTTGAATGCAGATGGAAGCTAGAACAGATTTTAAAATGTATTGCTTTAAGGATCAATAATTTTAATGGAGAGGTGGAGAAATCCAGGAAACACAGACCTGATTGGGAGCTTCCATCTTACATTTTGAGCTATTCCCTTAGCACTTCAAGAAATCTGAAGTCAGCCAGGCTGACAGAAACCTGCTGTCAAATGTGTGTTGCCCACCACCACAGAGGACAGACATTTTGCCTGAAAAAGCTATTAGACTTATGTTCTTCAGATTTTCCAGGTCAATTGTTCAAATGTCAGTAGGTTAACACAGACTATAAGAAACTCGGCCATTGACTCTAGAGAATTAGTGAGCTGAGTGCAGGGTTTGTGGGTGGGTGGAGACCATGCAATTTTAGTGTTTTTTTTTTTATAAGATTAGCAACCAAGTTAATTTATTTTTCTTGGTTTTAAAAGTTAAATATCAATAATTATTGCCAGAACATCTTTCTTCAGTTTTTGTTGTGATTTCATATATATAATGGCCAATGTTTATACTTTACTGGAAAACATCTTCTCAGATTTTCTTCACTAGAATTTATTTTCTCCAAATTTATCTTAGTCGTGGTTGCATAAGGTATTTTATCCTAACAGGATACTTCTATTAGGCTGGAGAAACAAGCACTGACACCAGAAATATGAGTCTTTGCAACAAGGGAGAAAAAGAGAAAACTGAAAGAGAAGATTATGGACCAGCTATGGTGGCCAGACACTCTAGTTCACAGTGGCAAATGTAGGTGTGGTTCATCCTGTGTTGGCATTCACAAAGATGTTGTATGGTGAAAGAATTAAAAATGGCACTCCAGTCTTCAAATTAAATGGAGGGCAACGGTGAGAACCAAGCCACCCATCCACTAGAAATAAGACCCATATTTGGAGATAAAGAAGTAAGACAAAGGGATAGAAAGAGCTGGCCATGGTTCTGGTCACATCAACATTGGTGCTCCAACAGCAACAGAGAATTAGAATGATAGACAAAATAAAGCAGAATAGTTAGAGTTAATCTTTCATAAATACCCTAAAGACTGCATGGTCAAACTCTAGAATAGCTGCAGTAAGAGGTCCAGCTATGCTGGGTACTTGGACTTAATCCAGCAAAAATAATTATGGATCATAAGAGTTGGGGGGGGGCTGAAGATACTAAAGAACTAAGTAATCGTTTTCAGTTGGGCATTAGGGACCTGAGCCTGTGTGGATAGCCTCAAGAATTCCTGGAGGAAAGGCCTTGTCAAATATTAGCAGTAAGAGAGAATAGGAAAGAAAAGAATAGAATATTTACCAAATGTACCATAGAGGCACTCATGCTGCATTCATTCATTTCATATTAGTAAGTGGTGGATAGGTATTATTATTTTCCTATGATAATTAATTATGCAATGAGATTCATAGTGTTAGATAATGGCAAAGATATTATGTGAGGCTCAGTGCATTATGGTTTTGAAATCTATACTTCTAGCCCCATACTATGATGCACCTATAGCCCATGTTACATGGAGAGGGATCAAAAGTGAACATTCCCTGCATACTTTCACATACATGTCATTTGACTAAAGGGAATTGATGTGAAGTAAATTGAACAGTCTTTAGTGTTTTATGCAGTTAAAATGCATAGATTATTGAGCCATTTTGTGTGAACAGATATCCAGATGCAGAATATACTCTTCAATATTACATGCCTTTCAGAGAATTCAGAGAGATGATTTTCTTTGTCTTCAAGGTATGGGGGCAAGCTGGATGAACGCATAGATTGTCCTATAAATCTGTCCCCTCAAAAGTGCAAAATACAGTCACAGAAATAGGATTTAACAAGCTGCTATGGCAAATAATTGAATCTTAAAGATTCTTGAAAAAGAGTTTAAGAATCTAAGTTACAATAGAACTATGCATGACTCTGAAGGCATTAAGCTGCAGAAGAGTATGCTGATAACAAGTGTGAAATGGGACAAGCAGAACCACACAAGGAGATTAAAATGCCAGTTACAGGGACAAATGACTTGACAGGGGATTTGGTTAAGATAAAAAGGGCAGAGGGATTTGTGCACCTCAGGTTGTTGGTGAAAGTTATGAAAGACTTTTTCACTACTTTGTCAGCTTGAATGTAGCTTAGGCTATTACGGGTAATTTGGATACTAGTAATAATCACTGTTTGAGCTTTTAGCTTGGGTGTTAGTGGATGATTGCCCTGTCACGAAATACCAGGGAAGTTTTCCAGTTCCATTTCCTTGTTGATCTGAGAAGAAACTGGCAATTGAATAAGCTTTCCATAGTTGCCATTTTACATGCTTAATACTTACACAAAGATTTGCCAAAAAATATTACCAGAAAAATTCAAATTAAATTGAAACTACTGAGTGGCAGAATAACAAAAGTTAAAGAATCACTCCTTCCTGCAACTGATATTTATGGAGTACTTACCATATGCTAAACACTAGAGTAATTGCTAGGCAACAATCATTTATGCCCTTATTGATCTTACAATCTAGTTTTATCAAATAAGCCCATATATAAATGTAAGACTGCATCTATGGCAAGGACAATGAAGAAGAGGTAGACAGTGCTTATAAGAACATTTAAAATTAAATCATCAGTGGTCAAGGAAAGCTTTCCTAAGGAAATGACTTTTTTATTGGATTCTTTGAAGGATGAATAGGTGTTAAACAGGAAAGAAAAAGGGTGAGAAGAGTTTTTCTATCAGAGAACAGTTTTTTGACACAACTGGGACCAAAATGAATTTGTGAAACTTATAGGAATGAATCAAAGAGAAGAAAGGGTAGAAGTTTTTTTTTTTTTTTTTTTTTTTCTTGAGGTGGAATCTTGCTTTGTTGCTCAGGCTGGAGTGCAATGGTGTGATCTTGGCTCACTGCAACCTCCACCTCCCAGGTTCAAGCAATTCTTCAGCCTCTGAAGTAGCTGGGACTACAGGCATGCACCACCACACCCAGCTAATTTTTGTATTTTTAGTAGAGACTAGGTTTCACCATATTGTCCAGGCTGGTATCGAACTCCTGACCTCGTGATCCACCTGCCTCAGCCTCCCAAAGTGCTGGGATTACAGGTGTGAGCCACTGCACCCGGCCAAGTAGAGACTTTATAGGAAGACACTGGAGAATAGGTAGAAAGAGACAATGTGGGATCTAGTGGGCCTTATTTTGAGCTACACTAACACAGCAGCCACTGGCCTGTGCGGTTATTTACATTTGAATTTAATTTAAACAGATTTAAGAATTTAATTCCTTGGTTAAACTAGCCACATTTCAAGTGCTCATGATCCACATTTGGCTAGTGGTTACCATATTGGAAAGTTTCCAGAACATTTCCATTATTGCAAAAAGATCTAGTGAAATGTGTTTCATGTATGTGTGCCAAAGCAAGCACACATGAAATGTGTTTGAGATTTGATTTTATTCTAAGAGCAGTGAGAAGTCATGGTTTCTTCAATGTTTAGGTGAAGAATGATATGACTGATATGCATTTTAAGAAGAACTCCATGGCTATAGAATGGAGACTAGTTTGGTAGGAGAAAGGCAAACTTTGTGTAAGTGTGCCACTTAAGAGGCCATCATAACCTCCAACAAAGAAATTATTAGTAGATGGAAATGATAGCAGTGGACAGAGTTGTGTGATTTTAGCAGAGAAAACCGCCAATACTTAGTGATGCATGAAATTTGCAAACTGAAGGAGAAGTTTTGGGCTTTCAAAGTTTATGGGTCGTGGTGTGATTAACAGGAAAAGCACTGGAATAGGACCATATCTGTATAGAGGAATTCTTTGTTTGCAGTACCTGAGCAACTGAAGATGTCAAGAAGCAGCTGGATATTGCCCACTGACTTTAGATGAATCTCTAAGAGGACAAAAAAAAAAAAAAAAAAGGATTTCAACAACTACTTTTAAAGAAACAATGCAACACCATCAACAACAAACAAAATAAAGAAAACATCTCTCTGCTTCTTTATTCCCACTCTTTTCTCATTTGATCTTCCTCTCTTCCCTTCCTTATTTCCTGGTCACGCATAACGTATTATTTTTAGCAGATTCTTCATCTTAGAGTAAGGATGTGTAATGTGAAATATAATTCAATTTTAGTTACACTCTTTATAATAAGAACTGGACAATCAACTGACTGGAAGCACAGTCAACTCATATTTGAGTGCTAAATGAGTGTATTATTCCATTCTCACACTGCTGTAAAGAACTACCTGAGACTGGATAACTTGTTAAAAATAAAAAGGGAGAGGGGTTAATTGGCTCACAGTTCTACATGGCTGGGGAGGCCTCAGGAAGCTTACAATCATGGCGGAAGGGGAAGCAAACATGTCCTTCTTCATGTCCTTCATGGCAGCAGGAGAGAGAAGTGCTGAGTGAAGCGGCGGTAAAGCCCCCTACAAAACCATCAGATTTCATGAGAACTCACTCACTATCATGAGAAAAGAATAGTGGGACCGCCCCTATTCTCTAACCACTTCCTATGAGGTCCCTCCCCCAATACATGGGGGATTGTAATTCAGATTACAATTCAATATGAGATTTTGGGTGGGGACACAGAAAAACCATATCAGTGAGACACCAGCAATGACACTCCCATCATTTTCTGAATATACAGACCAAATTCTAAGAAGTTTCCAGGATTTGCTGAGACAGTTCTTCTGCTTTTGCATAATTTTTTTTTTTTCTGTTTACATCATGTTGCTCCCCTGGAGTGAGACAAATATGTCTTTTTCTGGTCTAAAACTTTTTCAGTAAGCTGTTATGTAAGAAATATCTTTGGAACTGCCTAGCCCAAAGGCAGGCAGTGTAGAACTCTGCTCGATAATGAAAGAAAGAAAGAAGCTTGCTAGGTTTCTTGGCAAAACTTTAAAGACATAATTCTTCAACATTGCTTGATACTATAGCAGTATATTTTGATGGTATCTGTGAGTTGTTCCGAGAATTTCAAAGTAGTAGTTTTAAATGTCCTTAGCCACAAAGAGCTTGTCAAAGACTGTTGAACGACTATGAAAACGTGAAAACAAACATGCTTCGTGAATACAAAGAGAGCTTACCATTTTGGAACAGGTTTCAAAACACAAAACCCAGCATTTCTTATTGAGATTATAAACTTTCTGACATTTTATTCCACTTGCTTCTTCTCTTGCTTTATTTCCATCTGCTTAGATATACTCTAAATTTACATTGGATCTCAGTATTTCATTAGTGTGAGTATATGTTTACTTACCTGAATAATTACTTTGTCACAAATATAATTGAGGAATGTTAATCATGTATAAAACAATTTTTGGAAACCTATTTTAAAGGTGGATAAATCTACACTCAATTTAAAGCAAACATTTCTCACTTTAAAATATATTGATGCTTTTATTCTCCATCTTTATAGGAAACAGAATCCACATTGGGTATTAACAAAAAATTCTGGACTAATCCTTTCATTTCATTTATGTAAGTACCCAAAGTATTTGATATTTGTTCTAAATAATCTGCTTCACAATCTGGTAACATACAAAAACATTGCCACTCCTTTTTAAACATAAGAAGATAAAATGTAGGCAAATGAATTTGTAATATCTGATAACAAATTCATTAATAAATACTGGGAGAAGAACAAATGGTTCCTGCTGAATATTAACCAATTAAGCATAACACTAGAAAATCATATCATTGCAGCAGTATTATAAATACATGTGTGTCATTTGTAACTAAATATTTTTCTTCAGTCATAATTTAATTTAGCATTCTAGGATTCTAAAAATAAATGATTAGTCTTCACGTATATTTGCTTGACAGTGAACTCAATCCCCTTAATTGCTGACAAACTTAGGGTTTATTCCAAAATATTTTACTTATAATAAATATCAAGGCTAGATTCATCTTTCTTAGTTTGAACCACTACATTAAAAGGTAAGTTGAAATTTTAAGAAATTAATCTTAAGAAAGGCTGAGATAATTTTGTGTTTATCAAGACATAGAAATCTAGAAATAATGACTTTTCTTTCCCTGCCTCCCTCTCTTTCTCCCTCCCTGCCTCTCTCTTTCTTTCTTATTGACAAAAAAAATGTGAATTTATGGTGTACAAGATGATGTACACAGTGTGAAAATGGCTAAATCAAGCTAATTAATATATGCATTGCCTCATATATTTGTTTGAAAAGAGAACACTTAAAATCTAATCTTTTAGCAATTTTCAAGTGTAAATTGCTGTTAACAATAGTCACCATATTGTATGATAGATCTCTTGAACTTTTTCCTCCTAACTGAAATTTTGTATGCTTTGACTAACATCTCCTCCATCCTCCCTACCTTGCTACTTCTCCAGTTCTTGGAAATCACCATTCTATTCTCCACTTCTCTGTTCTACTTTTTTAGATACCATATATGAGTGAGCTTATGCAATATTTATCTTTCTGTGCCTGGCTTATTTCATGTTAACATAATGTCCTCCAGGTTTATCCATGTTATTGCATATGGCTGGAGTTTTTTTCCTTATTTGTAATTTAAGCCTAATATTAATTTTTAGCATGACAAATCAGACAGATAAACCAAACAGAAACAAAAAACAACAAAAATTCAAAAATAAAAACAAACAAAAAAAGATAAGTTTAGCTCTTAGAGGGTAATAAATACTATGTCTTGTTACTTTAATTATATATGTTTCAATTTTGATCTAAATGAGAAAAATGTAGTCATAGAAATTTCTTACTATTATATCAGTTATTTATACAGACTTGACCTTATCCAAAGAAACATGCTTATGCTTTGAAAAGTTGAAATGTACTCAACTAAGCAATATACATTAGTCATTAACATTAACTTAATTTTCAGATAAATAATAATTCGTTCTGATTTTATAGCTAGGAGTTAATCCAGTAGAGTGGTTATCATCAGCTCCAAGCCTTTTGGGGTTTTTAATTGTTCTACTCAAATGAAAAGCTTTTTGCGAGCTTTTGTTACCACCCAATTAATTCTCAAAACCAATTAAGATAAAATCATACATAATAATCTCCTACTTACTACTAAGTGTATAAAATTTGCCTTTATCACTTAGTTCTTTTGACCCAACATTGACAAGGCCTGATTAGTGGTGCCCCAGTACTCTGTGCTTCTTTTCTTATTAGCATTAATGGACATTTGTAAAAGGACACCCACTTCAATTTTGTAATTCAAATATACATTGAACATTTCCTACAATTTGAATAGCTCTGTAACTATTTGTGTTTGAATACTGGTCTGGACTCCACACGACGTTTTCTTGTTTTTCTTGTTTTTAACATCACTCCTGCTTGAGAATATTATACTAAAACAATGTGATGTGATTAACCTGACTATTGACTGGTTATCAGTGACACATTCATAAATATTCTGAAACTAAAAATAAAAATATTATAAGTAACCTTTATATTTGAGTTTATAAATAAATTATTTAAATTTTCTCATTTTTTATTTATGTAATTGACTTCAAATTCTCAATAACATTACACGCATTTTTCAATATCTTTTCAAGAAATGTTTTATATAATATTATAGAAAATGTTCTAAATTATTTGCTCATTGTGTTCTTTCTATAAACATAATGTAATATGTAAACTTATTTTCATTACAATATTATAGTGAAATTTAGTGTTCAGATATTTTTGCCAACTGAATTTAAAAATAGTTATGTTTATTTTAAAAATGTAACAGCATTCAAGTGCATTTTTATGCTTTATTTATATAAGTGAATTCAGTTAAGGTATTTTAAAGAAAATTTTTTTAAACTCAAAACAAATTAATGAGTTGGTGTTCATGCAAAATTCTGGGATAAGTCATACATGACATTAAGTCCTTGAAATTAATTTATCTGAATAAACATCTAAAATGGCAATAAGCAGAGGCCGGGTGCAGTGGCTCAGGCCTGTAATCTCAGCATTGGGAGGCCGAGGCGGGTGGATCACCTGAGGTAGGGAGTTGAAGACCAACCTGACCAACATGGAGAAACCCCGTCTGTACTAAAAAAAAAAAATTGAAAATTAGCTGGGCATGGTGGCGCATGCTTATAATCCCAGCTACTCAGGAGACTGAGGCAGGAGAATCGCTTGAACCCGGGAGGCGGAGGTTGTGGTGAGCTGAGATTGCGCCATTGCACTCCAGCCTGGCCAACAAGAGGGAAACTCTGTCTCAAAATAAATAAATAAATAATAAAATGGCAATAAGAAAATTCCTTTTTATATCTATTTTTAATACTTTAATAATGTGATATTTCTAAATTCTCATTAGATATGCCATCAGAAAGGTGATGGACATCTTCCATAAGAATGCATGATTACCTATATATTTTGTTTTATAGAACTCATCGCAGTTACAATTTATCTATTGTAGTTTCTCCATTAATGTCTGGCTTGCTCACTAGACTTAAAGCAAGGTACATATTTGTTTTACTCAGCAAAGTATCTTTACATCCTGGTACCATGATTATCTAAGATTAAATAAGATTCTCGTAATGAATATTTGCCAGTTGAATGAATGGATGAATTAATGGCCAGTTAGAGGTAATAGGGTCAAAAAAAGATTTCAATGTTTACCCAATAGTTCCTGAAAACAGTTTACTTTTAGACTCATCAGTACATGTAATCACAACATCAAGTGTATATTGAAAGAATATAATTAAAATTGAAAGTATTTTTGATAAATGACTGGAGAATGAAGAAAAAACCGTATTGAAATGTCAAGAACTCTATACCCTACCTTTATTTGAATTAGGCTTTAGAAACCCATGTTAATCAAAGAGGATCTTAGATTTAACCATAAAGAAAAATAATACAAGACTCTGTGAGATTTTATTATATCTAAATTCAATAAATGGTGTTAAGAAATTGCTCTAAAAAGTTCTGGAAAGGTTACCACATGGAGACCAAAGAACTGATGAAATAAAATCTGTTTTCTTGACCTTCTTACATCTATTGCACATGGAGTACTCAGCAAATCTTGTTAAAGCCTTGCTACTAAGCCTATTGTGAGGGAAACTGTTTTCCACAAATTCATTTACTAGCAGCCAGTCCTAGTAGGATAACACAATAAAAATATTTCTTGGGAATTCAACTTAGACTAAATTGAAAGGGCTCTCTGGACCAGCATCCTGCCTGTCCTCCCAGTGGTTCCGTGACGTTGGGAAAATGAAAAGGAACTAATAACTAGAAAATGTCTACTTCTTTCAGCTCTCATGTTCTGTATTTATGTCTGGTTTAGATACACATGGTTTTCTTTTTCACAAAAGGATAGAAATATAAACTCTCCTTGGATTGCAAACTAATTAACATCATGTTTTGGGGAGACTGTGGGGACTCATCATTTTCTCAAAGGGTTCAAATTCAGTATTTCCTTTTTATAAAAATATTGATTGTTTTCTGGGCAAAATATTAGGCGCTGAGGCTAATACAACTCAAACACTTACACAACTCAAACACTTACTAGTTTTTACTTTCACCTCCATAAAAAGGTGAAGATAATGGTACTAGCCTCAAATTTGTGGCGAGGACCAATGTGTAAAACAGAGCAGTATCTGTCTTGTAGTCAGAGTGCAATACACTTAACTATTATTATTACTAACAAGGAATTTTTAAAAATCAGTGCCCTCTAAAGTCTCACGATATATTTGGGTACATTTTAGAAACCAAGGAAAATGATAATTTCAAAACAACAGGTAACACATAAAATGAAGAAATGTCACAAGGCACATACAATTCATTACCAAAGGAACTGATCTTTTAAAAGTTATTATAAGAGAACAGAGGATAGAGACTACCCAAGGCAGGCCAGTCATAGAAGATTTACATAAAGAAGATAAATTTTGATTGAGGCTTGCAAAATTAGTAAAAATTGCAGATCTCTTCTTCAGTTAAAAATTTCTGGAAAACATTTTATTGCTTATGATTATATTTTAGCTTATATTTTGCCTTCTCCTAAATATATTGGGATAATGGCATGGCTAGAAAGAAGCATATACCAAAAGAGTGGTGAAAATACACCCCAGACAAATATTCTTAATAAGCTTTTACAAAACAAGTCAAATGTAACTTTTTCCAGAGAGTGTCTAAAATTGGGAGGCATTTCCTGTGGTGCCCCAACACATACTAGATTCCTGGTATGGGGCCGCCGCCCAGTCTAGAAGTTCTCTTAAGGACACACACACAGAGACAAAGGAAAACAAGGTGACACTTCATTATTAGTGAAATCTGTTAAACTGCAAGTCCCTTTGCTCAGAAGCCCCATCCTAAATCTTGGAAGTCACAATCCACTAGAGATAGAGGATAGAGGCCCTGGTCAGAGCCAGACAGAAAACATCTACTCTGCCATCTATGGATTAACTAGCACAGGCTGCTTGCTGTGGGTTTTCTTAGACGTCAACAGTCCAGCTCCAGCTGCTCCTATGTGGGGAGTCATGAGGAGGAAGAAATGTTATGTTCTAGTCTAGATTTTTAATAATGGGATTTTCTGAAAGAAAAAAGAAGTCTCTCTCTCCCTGAAAACGTCTCCCCAGACATCAGAGCCAACAAGGCTCTAGGGTCTGAGAAGTGCCTGTTGGTATTTCTCCCAAGGGGCTGTGAGTAGATGGAGTGAAGGCGCTTTCTCCAAGGAGTATCTTGCCCTAGCAAGAAGACAGAAAGTGAAGCAAGAATGAAAAAGTGTCACCCTCTTATGCAGCCAAAACACTAATCATAATTTTATTTACCTATTGGAAATCTGGAAATAGGTTTGGCCAAACTCATCTCCAATAATATACCAGTTAGTAAGTTCAAATGACAACACAGGGCATAATTATGGCATATTGTGCTTGAGAATAACTGAAATAGAGGCTCCTATTATAGTCAAAAGGGCTAAATATAAATGGATTCAGATTATAAATACCCTGCAAATATTTAGTAGCAGTTGATTTTAGAGGTCATTTCAAAAACATATGGTGTTTCCAAATCATTTTTTTTTTTTGATAGAACCTCAAATCCTAAATACAAGCTCTAACTTTTCAGCATAAAATGACGGAAATTGCAGAAAAAAAAGTTTATGAATTCTTTACAAAAAGTCATTATTCATCTGGTCCTAATCTCGCCTTTGTCTCCCCTATGGACACTATGTTTTTATGAAATTATCAGATTTACCTCCAAGCATATGGAAACTCTGAACATAAAAAAAAAAAAAAAAACTGCCAAAATTTTGAAGAGAAAAAAATTCCTCATGTACCTAGGAGAAATTAATTGCACTGTCTAAACTGTTGATAATAGTGAGGAGAAAAAGATGCTACGTTCATCATTTATTCGAAGCTGCCAAAATGGCATTGGAAACATTGGAAAAAAACAACTGCATTTGCAATTTAAGTAGCACGAAACATTTTGTTTTATCTGTTCTCCTTTTATTTCTCAGGCAAATTCATTCCTCTTTTCAGCTTGGCTGGACTGATTGCTTGCCTTCATAATGTACTGTTTGGAATGATTTAAATGCACTTTCTTAAAACAGAAAAAAAAAGATAGATGGTATTTTTAAAAAAATAAAAATTCCCACATACATTGATGTGGTAACAAATTCCCACATACATTGGTATGTTTTGACATACAAGTCTTTACTTAATTTATTGTAAAATTTTATTTAGAATTGTAAGCATTAGAATTTGGACATGTAAAGAAAGAAGGAAAGGGGAGGATTTGACTTACAGTATGAAATAGGATGTCTTTCCCAAAGAAGGATTCATGGCTTTCATTTTAATTAATCTGCCTTCATTTTTATTGTTGTATTATTCAGTTTCACTTTATGATGTCACTTAGACAGTAAACTTTTCACACATCTGCAGGGGCTGATAACAATGAGTTTAATTTAAATTAAAACTATCAGTGCAATTTAAAAATACAAGGGCTACTAAGAATATTTGCCATGATAGCATATATCAGTGCATACTTTTCTTTCAAGAAGCCTATAGAAGTACTTGCGGTCATACAGAGAATTTTAACCCTATTTTGTTCTACACCAAGCTGTTCATTTATATAAGGATTTTGAGATATCTAAGAAACAAAGAAATTCTTCTTGATTCTCAACTAATTTTTCCAGCCTCCGTATGACTAGACTAATCCCAAGTTGTTTAAAATATACTGATTATTTGGAATTGTAAAGTTTAATCTTGCTTTCCATTGAGAAGTAGGAATTTTGATTATGTCATAAATAGCATTATTTAAATGGTTTTAGGCAGTAAATATATAATCAAGAAGGTACTTAGTGAAACAACAGAAGTATATTTTCCAGTAAAATTTGGAGAGGAGAAATGAAAAAGAACAACGAGGCTAAAAAATAGCTCATGAAAAAAATATATGATTACAGCTTTATTATTTTCAACATTATATCATATATATCTTCACTTATAGGCCTATAAGTTCTCTAAGATTCCACCTCTGATTATATAATCATATATCATATAAGTATTAGCTTTTTCTGAATACTTTTACCCTTACAATTTAAAGCATATCATTGATTTAAATCCTTCTTTGGATTTTCTTCAAATCACTTCTATTCCCATGTAGGCAAAGAATGTGCTTTTCATTGTCGTAGTCTCCATCTCCACCGGAGTTAATAAATTGAAAAAAAGTGAATTTTATATTATATAAATTTTAGCTTATAATTCATAGATGTATTGTTAAATATACTTTAAAGAAAAGGTTACCAAAAGCAGCAATATGTGGAAAGAGTCAAATAACCCAGAAAATACACCCAATTAATGAATTAACAAAGTTTAACTACAACATATACACAAACAAAAACATTAGCAATGAAAACACACAAAATTATAAATTATGTTGAGCAGTGCATAAAATTAAGAATTTTTAATATTCATTTATTCATTTATTAAATATTTACTGAGTAGTCATTATGTGCTAGGTATTATTTTTGATTTAGAGAAGTATTTTTGTTTGTTTGTTCGGGGACATGCACGGTGCAAAATGCTAGAGAGAAAAATACAGCAAAGTAAGGACAGAAGTTTAGCGTTGCAAATTTAAAGTAAGATTTTAGGAAAGGGCCAACAGGTGAGTAAAAATTTGAGTAAGGTGAAAGAAGGCCAAAGGAGTGAGTATCTGGGATATCAAATAAAAGTGTTCATTATGCAGTGTGAATATGATGCAACAGATATGAGAGTTGGAAGACTACCCTGTTAACAGAGATATTTCAGAGGATGCTACAACTAATAAGTGATAGATAAATGAAAAGGCAAAGAGGTTACTTTCCAGATGGGAGGAACAAACCTAGAGTAATGCAGAGGGAGATGTAAGCTTCACTGGGTGGAGTGATGCTTAGTCTCCACAGAGATTCACTCAGGGATCAGAGAATTGGTAAAGTTATACAAGAAAAGCTGATTGACAAGAAGCCTAACTACAGACCCAGAACTCACTCATAGGATGAGTATAGGAGGAAGAGTGGAGCCTCAGGCTCATTTGGTGAGAAGGCAGGAACAGCAAAGCGACAAGAACTCAAGCAGAGTGGAACAAGTGGGAATCATGTGGCTTTTATAATAGAGTTAACTTGTCCCTCTTCAGGGCTAAATATTTTTAGTATCTCTACTCCCTCCAATGCTATGCTATTTTTTTGAAATACAAACATTTCAAAGCATATAGCTCAGTAAATGTTTATATATGTATACCTCTATGCCATCACTAATCATATCAAGCTATAGAATATTTCCAGCATTCCCAAAGGCTCTATCATGTTTCTCCTAATTTACACTCATCCACATTATATACCAAGCTAAGCTACTTTGCCTTTTCTGAAAGTTCATATTAATGCAATCATGCAAAATATACTCTTCAGTATCTGTTTGTTTTGTGCAGCATAATGTATGTAGGATTTGTCCTGTTCTCCTGTATTTTTATTTTATTTTGTCCTTTTAGTGCTATACACTGTTCAATTGCATAAATATAACATAGTTTATCCCATTTATCATTGAAAGGCATTTGGATTTTTTCCAGGTTTGGTTTATTATAGATATGCTATGATGAACATCCTCATACAAGTCTCGACAAATGTAAACAGTCATTTCTGTTGAACATATGCCAAGGAATGGAAATGCTGGGTCAAAAGTTTGACATATATTTGGTTTTGGTAGATATTGCTAATTTTCCAAGATGGTTGTATAAATGTAACCTCTCACCAAAACCTCCCTCCAGCCATTACAGTTTCTCTATATTGTAAATCTATTTAAGTTTAGCTATTCTGTTGAGTCTGTAGTGGTATGTCATTGTGGTTTTAGTTTGTATTCCTCTGATGACAAATAATGCTGAGCACCTTTCCATATGCAATACCAATTTATTGTATTAGGCTGTTTTGATACTGTTATAAAAAACTGCCTGAGACTGGGTAATTTATAAAGGAAAGAAGTTTAATTGACTCACAGTTCAGCATGGCTTGGGAGGCCTCAGGAAACCTACAATCATGGTCAAAGGGGAAGCAAGGCACCTTCTTCACAAGACAGCAGGAAGGAGAATTGCCGAGCAAAGGGGGAAGATCCACTTGTATAACCATCAGATCTCATGAAAACTCATTCACTCTCATGAGAACAACATGGGGGAAACTGCCCCCATGATTGAATTACCTCCACCTGGTCTCTCCTTTGACATGTGAAGATTATGGGGATAACAATTCAAGATGAGATTTGGATGGGGACACAAAGCCTAACCATGTCAACATCTAAACATAGTAAATATCTATGACATATGTCAAGAATATGGAGGACGTTTTGAGGTTTTGGTACATACTCTTTTATTTTTTTTTTTCTGTAACATTGTTTTCTCTTTCCCCAAGGCTCTTATCATATGTTGCCCTTTCTTCATTCTATCCTTGGATGTATTACTCCACATTGGAACTTTGAGGTAGTATAATTATTAGGACATGAATTTATGATTTATCTCTGTCTCTTTTTTCTCCTTACCTCTACCACTTTAAGATGGTGGCCAGGACTTTTGGGAATTTTTTCTTCCATGTAAGGCCAAAATGAAGATTTGTATATAAACTTTTTCTTTCTTGTTTTTTTTGCTTTCTAAAGGATAAACAAACTAAAAATACAACATTGCAATGTTTAAGAAAAGAAGTTGAGAGAACGGTACATTTTAAGAGAATGAGAAAGGAGTAATTCTGAGAAACTGGAAAGTGATTGACTATATTGTTAAAAGATCTTAAGCTTGTCAGAGACTATATTATGCCCCATGAAAGAATTTGTGGAAATGGCAAAGGAAAAGGCAGAGAATATATCATTTGGTGCAGAGATGTAGATAAACACTACAGGGCAAGAGAACACTTTAAGCTTGTACCATGAAGATGTCAGGGTCATCTATAAAGTAGTGGTTATTAGAGGCCAATTTATCACTTTTCCAGTGAAAACTGAGACTATTTTCTACATTTCCACAGTCTCTTGGATTCTAGGCTGTGAACAAGATAAATGAACAGGATCCTCCAATGATTGCAGAATGGATTATAACTGATGTATAGAAAAATGTTAAAAGTGGAATGTTTCTTGTGGACTTCAGTTTGGGGTTCAATTACTGCGCAATTCAAAGTTATCTTCTGCCATTACTCATCAGTGAACTTTAATGAATATTTTTCATTAAAAGAAATATTGCTTTTGTTGAAAGCTGATGAGGGGATTCTCATTTTAAAGCTTCGATTAAAAAGCATCAATGCTGGCCGGGCGCGGTGGCTCAAGCCTGTAATCCCAGCACTTTGGGAGGCCGAGACGGGCGGATCACAAGGTCAGGAGATCGAGACCATCCTGGCTAACACGGTGAAACCCTGTCTCTACTAGAAAATACAAAAAAAAAACTAGCCGGGCGAGGTGGCGGGCGCCTGTGGTCCCAGCTACTCGGGAGGCTGAGGCAGGAGAATGGCGTGAACCCGGAAGGCGGAGCTTGCAGTGAGCCGAGATAGAGCCACTGCACTCCAGCCTGGGCGACAGAGCAAGACTCCGTCTCAAAAAAAAAAAAAAAAAAAAAAGCATCAATGCTGTGTGCAGTGGTTCATGCCTATAATCCTAACACTTTGGGAGGCTAAGGCAGGAAAATTGCTTGAACAGGAGTTCAGGATCAGCCTGGGTAACATACCAAAACCCTATTTCTACAAATAATTTAAAAATATTAATCAGGTGTGGTAGTCCACATCCATAGTCCCAGCTTCACAGAGGCTGAGGCATGAGGATCACTTGAGTCCAGGAGTTCAAGATTGCAGTGAGTCATGATTGTGCCACTATACTGTAGCCTGGGTTACAGAGAAAGACCCCATCTTTAAAACCAAAACCAAAACCAAAACAAAACTGTCAAGTATTCAGATGTTCTCTTGAATTTCTAATGTATTGTTAGGTATCATTTCAAATAGAAGCATACAATTTAGTTAATATAAATTCTTGGAAATTTCGAATGTTATATATATATCTGACAATAACAGAAACAGGAAATATTTATTTCATCAGTATAAGGTGGTATGAAGCTTCTTATAATTTACTTGAAAGTACCTTATCATTAGAAAAGATCTACATAGTACATGTAGTGTTTGTCACCTAGGGCTGCCATAAGAAAGTAGTAAAAAATGGATGGCTTAAAATAACAGAAATGTACTGTCCACAATTCTGGAAACTAGAAGCCTGAAATCAAGATGTTATCAGGGCCATGTTCTGTTTAAAGGCACTAGGTAAGGATGTTTTTCTGTCTCTTTCTACCTTCTGGTGGTGTGCAAAGAAAAATTGCACTGGAACCAGTTAAACAGGCGAAGAATATCTTATTCAAGACTATTGAATAGGAGTCAAGAATGGCAATAGGAAAGAAAGATTGAACTCAATTCTGCTGAAACAAAAAGCCTAAGGGTTTTAAGCCCTGGGGTGAGCTAGTAGAATAGTTCTAAAGTACATTAGGTGGGAAGATAGTCAATGTGATTAGGCCCCATCTGTGTTGCTAATTGGTGCTTATCAAAGTTAGGTTCCACCCTCCTAGGAAGACTGGTATACATGGCCATTATCAAATTACATTTCAAAGGGATAGTTTCCAAGTCCTTGAGAAAGATAACCCTGAGTTGTAAAACTGGCAATAAGCTGGAAGAAGATTTATATCTCAAAGGGTCAAAGAAATAACTTTCATTTGCAAGTTTTCTAAAGTAAATGCTGTAAGAAAAAGGATGTCAGGGCCCTATAGTTAGAAATAAATTTAATATTTAGTCAAGCTGAGGGGAATATTAAAGCCATCTTGGTCAGTGTTGTTGGCAATCCTTGGTGTTTACTTTTAGACAAATCACTGTAATTTCTCCCTCTGTTCTCACATGGCCTTCTCATCTGTGTATCTGTGTGTCTCTGGGTTCCCTTCTTACAAAGATTTTAGTTATTGGATTGTGACTCACTCACTCCAATCCAGTATGACCTCATATTAACTAATTATGGTTATAGCACCCTGCCATAACTGAATACCTCCATTTTTCTAAGAGACGGTTTAATTAATTTTTTCTTTCTTCTCTTTCCTCCTTTTCCCTAATTCCCACTTAGCTCTTTAGAACTGCAATTATATCACTTCTCAGCCTTTTGGCTAAAATAAAGAGTAAAAATGCAATTATAACCTTTTACCTGCCATTCAACAGACACTACCTACGGGGGAAATTAATGTCACTATGTGTTTAGAAGCTCCAAGGCAAAAGTCTCTCCTACCAGGAGGTTGCCTCAACCCAAAGTCTGCCCACTACAAACCTCTCTCTCACTTGAAGTGTTTTCAGCCACTTTTACAACTAGCACTGCCTATAAAAGCTCCAGTAGTCACCAGCTAGATCACCCAGTAGTTAAGACAATAAAACAAGTTATGCGTACCCTCACTGGCTCAATTCCTCCCCTGTGTGCCATTCATGCCAGGCCCCCTTTTAATAGTGCCTGCTTTCTGTTCCAAAAGCAAAGTGGTACACTTAAGACAGGAACTCAGCACTTCCCCTAAACAGCTTTTAAGTGAAAAGTCATTTTCTTTATATCAGACCTCTCTTGTTAGTTGGACTCTGCAAGCAGTGTGTAAATGAACCTGAGTTTCAGTTACACTGCTTCCAAATAAGGTATGATATGTTATGGAATATATGAATTTGGAGGGGCGGGGCACACTACGCAATTCAATACATATGTAACTCTATAACTAAACTTTAAGACCTATGAGATGAGTGGAAGAAACTTTGCCTTATGCAAAATTAATCATTTTGCTCCTTAATATTAAGTTTAACTAGCAAACTGTTTCTTCAATCATTCCCACCCACTCATACTCACCCACACACATACACACATAAAATTGCATTTAAGGTTCTATATCCAAGAGAAAATATTCTCCCTGTAACTTACTGTGGATAGTAAAAATTTTTTATTTCCTTACATTATTATACATATGACAAAGAATAAAATACTATCCATCCTCTAATAGGGAAATGTGATTTCATGTAAGAAAATGTGAAAGAGATTTTATAACCAACAGAATAAATGACCAAGAGTTTTCTTCTCTTTCCATGTATTTATTCTGATTCTTTATGTAATTTTATAATATCATATTTTGGTTTGCTCTTACTTTTCGAAATATCTTTGTTTGACATGTTGCTTTATTTTTCCTTATAATTAAAGGCTCTACTGAAGAAAACTATTAGACTTTACATGTAAAAATGTTACTTATAAGAAGAAACATTTTAAAATGAAGTTAACTTTCATCAAGTGGAAAATTGAATACCATGTACCATGCTCACACAGCTGTTGGAAAACAACTCATGAGTACTAGACTTAATACCTGGATGATGGAATAATCTGTAAAACAAACCCACATGAGACAAGTTAACCTATGTAACAAACCTGTACACGTACCCCGGAGCTTAAAATAAAAGTTAAAAAAAGAAAAGGTTGTAGAGCTTTTAGCAAACACCTTTTTTTCTATTTGAAGTAAATAATGCATCATTAAAACCGAAGTGTGCTACTCTTATGATCTGTGACCAAAACATGTTGCAACAAATCCCATTACATCAAATAAAGCAGGTATAAGTTCACTATATGCCCTAAATGCACTATATGCTCTACCTCAGCTGCTTCTGTCTGGGCACTGACCAGTGAGAAAGGATGTGGGCTCTCAACAACCTGTTTAGCTGTACTGGGCCTGCAGCTGATTATCAGCCAGGGCTGACCCCAATTCTTTAAAAAAATACATTTTTAAGCCACATTAAACAAAAAGTAAATTCAGAAAACCTGAAAAAAAAAAAAAAAAAAAAAGAAATACATGTGAACCCAGTTCACTGCAGTTCATTCATGCAGCTTGCCGATGACCAGCAGTAATCTGGGGATAGCCTTTTGAGGATCGGAAATAATGAATGGGGTGAATAGCCTTTACAAACTATTTTAAATACTTTTTTTCTTTAAAAAGTTTGATAATTTTTGCAGACAGATATTTATACATTTTAAATATATATTACATATTATTGTATTTCCTCACAAGTGCTTAGAGTAACCATAAATACAGTGGGAGAGTAAATAGCCTTTAATTAACAATTAGTTCAGTATGATTCTATGCTATAACTTGGATGGAAAAAATAAGTAACTAAAGCTGATGCAATTGTGAGAGGAGTTCACATAAGGAGAATTGCTGAAGTTGTGAGAGTCCTATTCCTCTCAGCATGTTTCTCAGATCATGCCTGCATCATTGATTCAAAATCTAGCTGTCTAGATTTTAGACAAATGTTGACAAAAGAGAAGCTCTACAGGCAAGTCACAAGAATGATTACATAATGTTAGTCATGTTATATAAAGAATGACCAAAATAACTGAGGGAGTTTAATTTTGAGGAGAAAATTTTGGATAAGAGTGACAAAATTAAAAGCCAGGTGTCAAGACATGAACAGATACCACATAGAAGAGAGGTCTAGTGTGAGAGTGCTGATCTGAGAGGCAGAACTAGGGCCAAAGGACACAAGGTACAGAGAGGTAAGTTTTTAGTAACTAGAAGGAAGACCTATCTAATCGTAAGAGTTCCAAATATGAAATAGGCTTCATCAGAAAATAATGGCTCTTGGAGCCATTGTCTTTGGAGGAATGTCAATAAGGTAATATGCTGGTAGGAGATTACTCAATTTTGGATGTATAGCTCTAGTAAGTTGTTATAAAGTCCACTAGAATACTAAGCATCTGTCATTTTGATAAGCATTCTGAAGTCCTTACTACTTATAAATATTATTCCATTGAACAATTTCTTTTTAATCAAACACTAGATGCTGCATGCACATTTAAGCATTAAGAGTTATAGCAATAAATAAGAAAATGGAGGCTCCCTTGAAGGTTACCTTATTTGGGAGGAGTGGGTGGATACAGATTAACAATAAGCAATCTATCATAGCAAGAAATAGAAAGTAGGAGAAAGTGCCTTTCCCATTGACTTGTGCAAAGCCTCCATGTCACTTTGTGTAATTATTTTAATGTGACAAATGCTGACCTCTGTCTGCGAGGATGGCTGCATTCACCTTTCCATCTCCTGGACTCTGTTTGAATGTCTACATTATCTCTCACCACTTGCCATTGAATCCATCTCTATGGATTTGTCCTGCTGATCTCTGGCAGATCCTTGGGTCCTGAGCACTCCTGGTATTTCAGTCTAAGTGCCACTTGAGTTCCTAATCTGACAGCACAGATAAATTCAGTTACACAAGCAGGTAACGGGCTTTGAGGTGGGACTTGTAGCAGTCATGGATGCAGAGGCAATCAGTCAAAGGTGGCTCCTCTAATTAGAAATATCACAGAGTATCAAAGTTACTAAAGCCTCGAATTTCAGAGCATGGGCTGAAAGACACCTATGTAAGAATCATAGGATATACTTATTTAAAATGCAGATTCCTGCTCCCCCAACTTATAGTTCAATCTTTGTGGGTAAAGGCTGTCAATTACCATATTGAACAAACTGTTCAGGAATGTGTGTATACTCTGAAGTTTGAAAATCTCCACATCAAGAATAAGAATAAGAATTCAACCAATGGAACATATGAGTCCCCTAAAGGGCAACTTGATAGAAACATCAAAATATAAAACTCTGTTTACAAAAACCATAGAAAAAAATATGGTTCTTGTAGTCCCATGGCTATAGATAGTTAGGAGACTTGTTGGTCTCCTTATAATTATGAACAAGGTACAAAAGCTATGTTCTCTATCACACTGGCCATTACCTGATGACTCTGGAGAGGCTGCTACTGTTGGTACCAAATGACATAGAGGAATCAGATTAAACTAAGGTTAAAATTAATTTTCTAGAAAACAGAAGGTTTCTATAGTGGCCTACAGATATTTTTAAGATTCATTTTTAAATTACTTTTAAATATGGCCATATGATGTACTAATTGTTCCAAAAAGTTTGTGCAATTTTCCTATCCAGATTGTAAGTTCCTTAAGAAAACTTTATTAACCTATTTCTTGTGTATAATCATGAGAGCACACAGTAAGTGCTCAATAAACACTCGGTTGTTGTTGATGGTGAAAGTTAAACCTCTAGATTCTTGCCAAATGAGAATTTTTCTTGTGTAAATTAGGGAGAAGCAAGGCTTTAATATATATTACAGTTAAATCTATATCTAGAATTGGATTTAACCATATTCATCATTTGTTATGACGAAATGACCTACTTTGAAAGACACAGAAAGATAGAACTTAAGAGAGAGAGAGAGAAAGAAAGAAAGAGAGAAAAGGGTACAACTAGAGAGACAGAGAGGCCTGAGGGCTCAACTCACCAGGAAAACAAGAACAAATGGGAGCAATGCATTATAAAAACCCACTTGCTAACTTTTTAAAGACGTAAGTTCCTCGTTAAAATGAACATGACTTTGTGGAGAACAGAGTCCATCAGATTAATGTATAAATTAATCTCCAATGACAGAGTGATATGCTTTGCAGATTAAGAAAAGTGCTAGTTACATTTTTTTGCGTGTGTTTTAGCAAAGGTCTTTATTCTATAATCTGTGATAAAATTATAAATTAGGTATGAGGATTCAGTCTAGGACAAAAAGCTAAAGGGTACTTAAGTGACTGAAGCTGGGTCTTCTGCTTAGAAGAGATTTTTTCCAATATTTTTCTCTATCTTTTGATCAAACTAGTCAGCCTTGGCTCATCCACATTGTATTGTAATTGAAAAAACTAATTCTCCTGGATGCCTGTAATTACACTGTCATGTAAATTAGTTGTGGCTGGTTGGACTCAAGGTCAGAGTTATTTTCTAATGTTTCTGCTGCAGAGAATCCAGACAAGGTTTGAATGATGTTATGGGCCCTATACAACTACTTCCACATATGCCAAGGCTCGGGGGACAGACTTTACTAACTCTGACTAGAACTTTGGGAGTCATTTGTGAGATACACATAGAACACAAATCTTGCAAGTTCAAAGGTAAAGTCTTAGAGGATCCTGTAATGATGTTCAAAAAAGAGCACATACACTTTTGAGTTATTGTAAGTCCCTAGAATAGCATGCAGGAAATTCACAGGGGGATCAAATTTACACTGAATTATTTCAAAGATCAACGTTTACAAAAATATAGATATGGTTTTTCAGTTTTAAGGTTCCTACTGGGGACATTAGCCATAGCAGATTAAGTTAATAAATTCAAACAGAGAGATTCAATTGCCAAATGTTTAAGAACCAGATTAAAAATATTAAAATTATGACAGGATTTAATACTGTATAGTGTGTTATTTTTCATGCATATGCCAATGTCACAACGGTTAATAAATTTTCTTTCTCAAGGTATAGCAGAAGGAGTTATATAATTGTACAATTAGAAACCTATGGTTTTTTTTTTTTTTTCTATGATTCCTTCTTCAGTTTTGCTTCTCAGGTCTGGAATCCTGTCTTGAAGAAAGTAGGAAGTGTCTGTCATCTACCTAACCAGCATCCTAATCATCTGTCATCTATCCGCTATTCGTCTATCTTCCTATCCATCTATCTACTCCCTGCCATATTTCAGAAAGGATTTATCTTGGTTCTTTGATGCATATTCAGAAAAATATTATATAAAATCCAGCAGCCTATAAATATGCATTAGGTTATATCTGTTTATCATAAAAATAATTCCAACTTAAAGAGGTGATAACTTTTTGCAAAAAACAAACAAAAAAATAGATTGCATAATATCGAATGATTAAGAGGTTTAAAAACAATAAATAGCAATAATGGTTTTCTGGCCTTAAATAGTTCTAGATTCTAAAAGGAAATATTACTTTTAACTAAAGAAAGCGATAATATACTGGGCTATGACAAACTTCTACACATCCTTCATTGCAGCGGTAGTACCTTGAATACTATATTTCTCACCAGTATTCTACATAGAATATTAATTAACTCTCCTAATTGCTATTACATGTAGGACAAGGGTTTTCAACTATCTAACAGTTTGTTTAACAATAATTCACTCAAAAAATCATCCATATGCAGTTCTCCATAATAATGTAAATTCTCCCTAGTGTGTAGCAGGTAATTATTTGTCTAAAGTTGAGTTGGACAATAATCTTTCTGTAAACAAGACATTCCTATGCAGTCTGTTGATGATTGTTCATTAATTTTTTCCCATTGATGTAATGTAAAAATTCATTTGGAAGCTATGAATTGTATGAAATATTAATTACATTCTAGAGGTTTCAGAGCACCACAGAATAACAAAAGTGGGCATTGATAAGCTTTTAATTGCAATCCATTCAATTCAGCTATTATGTTTCCATAACAATTATATTTCATTAGTTATCTGTCAGTTTATAATATAGTTGTTAATCGAAGTAGAAACAGAATGTGTGAACTATTTGTTTTCCCAGTTGTATGCTTTGTATGCTTGAGTTATCCAGGAAGACCAACATACGCATAGCCATAGTTGTACTGCATTTTCAAGGTGAATAAAGCTAACAAGATGAAACCAACCTTTCATGAGTAGGAAGAAGTCAGATGACTCAGATGACTCCCAAGTGCGGAGAAAGCCTAGGTGAATAAAATCATTCTATGTCCATCCAATGTAAAGATGTTGGAATAGAAAACGATTAGCTGGTTTGTTCAAGGTTAAACTCAAACATACACAAGAAAAGAAGAGTTTTTCCCCTGCTTTCAAAAACTTAACCTTGAAAGAGCGTTTACTATTGAGATCACTTATTTTCAAAATACTCATTCATCTAAGCAGTGTGGCACTGATTATTCTAAAACTCTAAAAAATTATGAATAATAGAATTAGAAGAAATTTTTAGAGTTTATTAATACCCTGCTCCTAGGCAACGACAATTTATTAAAATATAAATTTTATATACATTTTTGTTTAATAAGTATTTTTAATTGTATTTTTTAACCTAATTTGAATCTTCTTTATCTAGTATTGAAGACCATGTACACTATGCTGATCACTTCTACTGTGCTTTCACTTAGAAAGCCGACCTCTTACATTTGTCAGAACATTTGAAAAAATTATCTGGAATTGAAGTAAAAAACAATAAAAATTCTCATTTTTTTTAGATATTGGCAAGAAAAGTACATTTTTATTATCAAAAGAAAAGACAAGTGTCACTCTGTGAGAGATCATTTTTGAAAACTAGAACTCTAGTAAACACCCTTTGCTTACTTGCAGTGATCGAATGTCCATTTCCTTTAAAAGACAGAAAAAGTTTAAAAAGTTTAATGCTTGTCTTTTATCAGACTTAAATAATAATTCCATACATCTGAATAGGACCCTTCTAAATCACCTGTAGTTCCATTTCCATTCTAGTCCACTAAGATGTCATTTACCATGTTTAATGAAGTTTGTTATTGTATTACTTTTAAATATAAAAACTAAGCAATATAATGTGTCTACATATACATACACACATACACACACACACACACAACCCCTTTCATTCTCTCCCAATCTCGCTTCTCTTCAGAGAATTTTCCCTCTGTATTCTGATGTGCATTATCATAATGAAAATTTTAAATGTAAGTAGAATCAGATTACACATGAGAGAACTTCAAAA
The DNA here is from genome assembly GCF_009764315.1 of Trachypithecus francoisi. NCBI lineage: Eukaryota > Metazoa > Chordata > Mammalia > Primates > Cercopithecidae > Trachypithecus > Trachypithecus francoisi. The sequence continues at coordinate 14,947,213 of NW_022681460.1, read as the reverse complement.
CATTTGTGGAAAGATGGAATTAAAAGATAAAAATACAAAATGTAAACTTTCTTTCTTAACATAAGATACATCAATTTTGAGACACTTTTGTAAGCCATGATATCAGCCACTTAGTCCATCCCTAAAGAACTGAGAGTTGTGAGTATTTAACCATGTTAATGAAGTCGTTTTTACATTATTAAGTGAAGAGAAATGGGTGCCTTTCACAAATTTTTTAAGATTAGAAAACAAAAAGAAGCCAGAGGAGCCAAACCAGGATTGTAAGGTGGATGCTAATGATTTGCCATCAAAACTTTCACAAAATAGCTCTTTTTGGATGAGAAGAATGAGCAGGGGCATTGTCATGAGGGAGAAGGACTCTTCAGTGAGCCTCTGTGGTGCACACATATCCACGTCTGTGCTAGTTCTTAAGGAATGGCATGCTATATCTTTTAATATTCATCATTTGGATCGAGAGAATGCTCTCTTTGAACTTATTTAATCTTCTAAACACCTTTTCTTGAGGAAATAAACGTTAGTAATGCTGCTGCTAGTAGGGTTCAGAAGAAGCCAACAGAAATTCAAATAAATATAATTTCTCTGGCAACACTTAAACCTCATATGATTCAGAAAAAGGGACCATTTCTGCAGAGAGAGATAGCCCCAGGGGCACGCAGGTTTTTGAGCAGAACATGCCTCTATTAGCAGTGGTTTTCAACCTGGGTGGTTTTTGCCTTCCTGTCACCTTCACTTCAGGGACATCTGGCAATGCTTGGAGATATTTTTGCTTATTGCTACCAGGAGGAGAGAGAGAGGAGTGCAATGTTACTAACAGCTAGCAGATAAGCATTCAGACATTCTGCTAATGTGTAGGGTAGCCCTCTGTAACAAAGAATAATCTGGCTTAAAATGTTAATAGTACTGAATTTTAAAAAACCTGCTCTGTTAAAATTAGCAAAAAGCACTCCTTCCTATGACTTTAATAATCCAGGCCATAGATCTTAACAAGCAGAGTCCAGGCTGGGTTTTGTCTTAACACACATGTTGTCCAGCCATACAAGTACCCTGTGTGGGGTACACCTGGCAGCCTGGAGGAAGTGCTCTGAGCCTGACTCTCATTGCCCTCATGCACCCTAGATTTATTGTAGATAGATATATGTTTTCCGATAGCTTCAAAGAAGTAATATTACTTCACTGGAAAGGGGGCTGGATATGCAATGGATAAACATTGGGGTAAATGTCAGTTGCCTTTGGTTCTATGTCCAGCTTAGTTATTGTGTTAACTTGTGAAAACAAAATCTTGAATTGGGCCATCTCTTAGGCCATCTTCATCTCTGAAATCCTACCATTATTTAGTACACAGTGTATAATTAAACATTAGGACTCAGGGCCCAGACCACTTGGGATCAATCCTACCTCTGCCACTTATGAGGTCACTATGTTGAGAAGGTATTTTGCCTCAATGTCTCAGTATCATTATCTATAAAAAGGAAGAGACAATTACACCACTTTTAGAATCATCGTTAGAATTACATAAGTTAAAACACATAAAATACTTAGAAAAGTGGCACCTGATACGTGCTCAATATATGTTAACTATGATAATTATGAAATACAAACCACTAAAAGAACTTACAAAGTCCTGGGCCTCTGACAGCCTCTCTATTTTATTCATTTTCCCATGAATAAGGTAACTTCTCAATATAGTAGTATACAGCACCTAAAGACTTGTATACTTAGCATACCTTCTGTTTTATATCCCCTCATCTCCCATGCATTTCTATTCTCTATGACTGGCACATAGGAGCTGTTTACTGACTATGTCTTAAACGCTATTGCCTGTGAAAGTTGTGCTATGCATTTCTGGTAGCTACCCTCTTGGGGCTGTAGGACTAGTTAGACTAGTGTGGTAGTCATAAGGACTGTTCCTAAACGTCAGTTCTCTTGTGCTGATTACATGACAGGGCTTCAATCCTTCATCTGCTCTAAACCAGGTGTCACCATGTAAGTTGCTTTGTCCAAGGAAATGTAAGAAGTGATATGTTGGTCACTTCCTGTCAATCACTTAAGAGCCACTGTACAGTCACACTCTTTTCTCAGTTTCTGTGATCATAGGAAGCCTGTCTCAATGATCCTCTGTCAACCGGGGTCATTGAGTGACTCATTGAAAAGAGGCTCCTTGCTAATCAGCAATAAAGAGGTATCCTGAGCAAGGAATAAACTGCTGTTTTAAGTCACTAGAATGTTGGGTTATCTATTACCTCTGCAAAATCTAGCCTATCTTGATTGATACAGGTAGGTTAGGGCCAGGATTCTAACAATTCAGTTTCCTTTCCCTGGTTTTTAATGGTAAGTTTTGCAAATCTAAGCTATTTTATTGTTGCTGAAATATGCCTCTAGCAAATGTGAAAATATGAATTTAGTTACAATTACAATTCCTTACTAAATCTGTGAAAATATAGCATCTTGCCTTAAATTAACACATTCTATTAAAAATATCATTATTAAGTAAACATTTTTCTAAATCAGCATTGTCAAACTGGCTGCACATATGACTCACATGGGGAGTTAATTTTTTAAAAAGGCACCGGGGCTTCACCCCCAGAAATTCTGATCAAATAGGTTGGGCCAGAGCCTAGGGCATCACTATAGTTCATATGATTCTAATGCACAGCCAGGGTCAAGACCTGCTTTTCTAAATGTACATAAAGTCTAACAAGAAATGACTGTCACTGGACTCAATTGACTGCTTAAAAAATTTTCTGTGTCAGGTCAAGATAGCTGCAATGTAAGCCTGGTAAAGTCACTTATTTCTCTAGACCTAGCTTCTGATCTATAATCCTGGGATAAAAATTTCCATCTCCAGTGTCTGAGTGGCTCCACATGTAGTGACTGGACCACTCTTCACTCAGGAAGGAGATAATAAAGGTCAGATACCAGTAGAAATGTCTGAAAAACTATCAGTTCTAATGAAGAGAGTGGATTTCCAAATTAAGTACTTCCTCTCACCAAACCCCTATTTTGTTTTTGGGACTTTTTAAACGACTGCCTATGTCAATAATATTTGGAGGTCAAGTGTTGACGGGAGATGAGTAATGATAAAGTGTCAAGAACAGAGTATTTTTTTCTAAAATCTGAACTTACATTCTTTTTGCCTTTTGTCTTGAAAAGAAACTAAAATACCCTAATAAGTGAACTCTTTTATTTTATTATTATTATACTTTAAGTTCTAGGGTACATGTGCACAACATGCAGGTTTGTTACATATGTATACATGTGCCATGTTGGTGGGCTGCACCCAGCAACTCGTCAGCACCCATCAACTCGTCATTTACATCAGCTATAACTCCCAATGCCATCCCTCCCCCTCCCCTCTCCCCACAATACGCCCTGGTGTGTGATGTTCCCCTTGCCATGTCCAAGTGATCTCATTGTTCAGTTCCCACCTACGAGTGAGAATATGCGGTGTTTGGTTTTCTGTTCTTGTGATAGTTTGCTGAGAATGATGGTTTCCAGCTGCATCCATGGCCCTACAAAGGACAGGAACTCATCCTTTTTTATGGCTGCATAGTATTCCATGGTGTATATGTGCTACATTTTCTTAATTCAGTCTGTCACTGATGAACATTTGGGTTGATTCCAAGTCTTTGCTATCGTGAATAGTGCCGCAATAAACATACGTGTGTATGTGCCTTTATAGCATCATGATTTATAATCGTTTGGGTATATACCCAGTAATGGGATGGCTGGGTCATACGATATTTCTAGTTCTAGATCCTTGAGGAATTGCCATACTGTTTTCCACAATGGTTGAACTAGTTTACAATCCCACCAACAGTGTATAAGTGTTCCTATTTCTCCACATCCTCTCCAGCACCTGTTGTTTCCTGACTTTTTAATGATTGCCATTCTAATTGGTGTGAGATGGTATCTCATTGTGGTTTTGCTTTGTATTTCTCTGATGGCCAGTGACGACGAGCGTTTTGTCATGTGTCTGTTGACTGTATGCATGTCTTCTTTTGAGAAATGTCTGTTCATATCCTTTCCCCACTTTTTGATGGGGTTGTTTGTTTTTTTCTTGTAAATTTGTTTGAGTTCTTTGTAGATTCTGGATATTAGCCCTTTGTCAGATGAGTAGATTGCAAAAATTTTCTCCCATTCTGTAGGTTGCCTGTTCACTCTGATGGTAGTTTCTTTTGCTGTGCAGAAGCTCTTTAGTTTAATTAGATCCCATTTGTCAATTTTGGCTTTTGTTGCCATTGCTTTTGGTTTTTAGACATGAAGTCCTTGCCCATGCCTATGTCCTGAATAGTATTACCTGGGTTTTCTTCTAGGGTTTTTATGGTATTAGGTCTAACATTTAAGTCTCTAATCCATCTTGAATCAATTTTCGTATAAGGAGTAAGGAAAGGATCCAGTTTCAGCTTTCTACTTATGGCTAGCCAATTTTCCCAGCACCATTTATTAAATAGGGAATCCTTTCCCCATTTCTTGTTTTTCTCAGGTTTGTCAAAGATCAGATGGTTGTAGATGTGTGGTATTATTTCTGAGGGCTCTGTTCTGTTCCGTTGGTCTATATCTCTGTTTTGGTACCAGTACCATGCTGTTTTGGTTACTGTGTAGCCTTGTAGTATAGTTTGAAGTCAGGTAGCGTGATGCCTCCAGCTTTGTTCTTTTGACTTAGGATTGTCTTGCCAATGCGGGCTCTGTTTTTGGTTCCATATGAACTTTAAAGCAGTTTTTTCCAATTCTGTGAAGAAAGTCATTAGTAGCTTAATGGGGATGGCATTTAATCTATAAATTACCTTGGACAGTATGGCTATTTTCACAATGTTGATTCTTCCTATCCATGAGCATGGTCGTTTGGAATACCAATGTCTTTAAGTAACGACATCTGCTTTTGGTGGTAGTTTTGTTTACTCAAGGAAATAGATGTATTCACTGGAAACACATCCCACAGGGTCTTTTGGGTAATCGTAGGCAATTCTACAGTTGATGAATTATTTGAGTTTTCTTGTTTTGAGTTGACTACTATATTCCAAACGTCAATCATTTTGCATATGTTGTGATCATTGTGTACTGACACACTGAAGCAATTTTCCATGTACTCCATGATGAAATGTATAAGAATGTTAATTGTATCTGTCTTTCCTCTTCCTGTACATTGTACTTTCAACCAGTGCATTTGTTATTCCTTAAAAGGAGCAAGAATTATCTTACTAAAACAAGAAAAAAAGAAACAAACAATAAATCAACTTTGTATACATAAGTATGCTCAAGAGGGATTAAATTAGTGCATTATTGAGACAAACACATATATATAATGATATAAATATATTATATATAATATATAAATATATATTAAACAGATATGTTTTTAAATTATCATTACTCATAGATAACTTTTATAATTGTGTCTATACTAATGTGTGAAGTCTGATATAATAAATTGATCATTTTACTTTTTATTCTTAGGACCATAACAACCAAAATCAGTAATTATTCTGAGGAATAAAAAGGCAAGTGGAACCACAAAAAAATAATTCTTTCTCGTTCAGCAAACACAGTGCTAATATGCTAATGGTCACTAATGAAGTCCTCATGCATCAGTTTAAGAAATTATTAGCTTGAAAAAAGAATTGTGGACAAATCATTATTTAAAAATGCCCCAGTATTTGCAGTCAGGCACTGTGGTTCATGCGTGTAATCCTAGCTTCTCAAGAGGCTAATGTGGGAGGATTTCTTGAACCCGGGAGTTAGAGACCAGCCTGGGCAACATAGCAAGTCTGTGCCTCTTAAAAAGAAAGATGAAATAAAAATGACCCAGTTTGTAGTAGAAAATCAGCACTGTACTTATTTTCACACACAATCCATTTGAGATGCTGAGTAAGATCAGAGCAGAACTGAAGAAGACAGAGACACAAAAAACCCTCCAAAAAAATCAATGAATCCAGGATCTGATTTTTTGAAAAGATCAACAAAATTCATAGACCACTAGCAAGACTAATAAAGAAGAAAAGAGAGAAGAATCAAATAGATGCAATAAAAGATGATAAAGGGGATATCACCACCGACCCCACAGAAATACAAACTACCATCAGAGAGTACTATAAACACCTCTATGCAAATAAACTAGAAAACCTAGACGAAATAGATAATTTCCTGGACACTTAGAACACTCTCCCAAGACTAAACCAGGAAAAAGTTGAATCCCTGAATAGACAAATAGCAAACTCTGAAATTGAGGCAATAATTAATAGCCTATCAACTAAAAAAAGTCCAGGACCAGATGGATGCACAGCCGAATTCTACCAGAGGTACAAGGAGGAGTTGGTACCATTCCTTCTGAAATTATTCCAATCAATAGAAAAAGAGGAATCCTCCCTAACTCATTTTATGAGGTCAACATCATCCTGATACCAAAGCCAGGCAGAGACACAACAAAAAAAGAGAATTTTAGACCAATATCCCTGATGAACATCGATGCAAAAATCCTTAATAAAATACTGGCAAACTGAATCCAGCAGCACATGAAAAAGCTTATCCACCATGATCAAGTGGGCTTCATCCCTGGGATGCAAGGCTGGTTCAACATATGCAAATCAATAAACGTAATCCAGCATATAAACAGAACCAAAGATGAAAACCACATGATTATCTCAATAGATGCAGAAAAGGCCTTTGACAAAATTCAACAGCCCTTCATGCTAAAAATTCTCAATAAATTTGGTATTGATGGAACGTATCTCAAAATAATAAGAGCTACTTATGACAAACCCACAGCCAATATCATATTGAATGGGCAAAAACTGGAAGCATTCCCTCTGAAAACTGGCACAAGACAGGGATGCCCTCTCTCACCACTCCTATTCAACATAGTGTTGGAAGTTCTGGCTAGGGCAATCAGGCAAGAGAGAGAAATCAAGAGTATTTAGTTAGGAAAAGAAGAAGTCAAATTGTCCCTGTTTGCAGATGACATGATTGTATATTTAGAAAACCCCATTGTCTCAGCCCAAAATCTCCTTAAGCTGATAAGCAACTTCAGCAAAGTCTCAGGATACAAAATTAATGTGCAAAAATCACAAGCATTCTTATACACCAGTAACAGACAAACAGAGAGCCAAATCATGAATGAACTCCCATTCACAATAGCTCCAAAGAGAATAAAATACCTAGGAATCCAACTTACAAGGAATGTAAAGGACTTCTTCAAGGAGAACTACAAACGACTGCTCAGTGAAATAAAAGAGGACACAAAAAATGGAAGAACGTACCATGCTCACGGATAGGAAGAATTAATATTGTGAAAATGGCCATACTGCTCCAGGTAATTTATAGATTCAATGCCATCCCCATCATACTGTGGAAAACAGTATGGTGATTCCTCAAAGATCTAGAACTAGAAATACCATATGACCCAGCCATCCCATTACTGGGTATATATCCAAACAATTATAAATCATGCTGCTATAAAGACGCAAGCACACGTATGTTTATTGCAGCACTATTCACAATAGCAAAGACTTCGAATCAACCCAAATGTTCATCAGTGACAGACTGGATTAAGAAAATGTGGCACATATACACCATGGAATACTATGCAGCCATAAAAAAGGATGAGTTTGTGTCTTTTGTAGGGACATGGATGCAGCTGGAAACCATCATTCTCAGCAAATTATGGCAAGAACAGAAAACCAAACACCGCATGTTCTCACTCATAGGTGGGAACTGAACAATGAGATCACTTGGACATGGCAAGGGGAACATCACACACCAGGGCGTATTGTGGGGAGGGGGGAGGGGATGGGATGGCATTGGGAGTTATATCTGATGTAAATGACGAGTTGATGGGTGCTGACGAGTTGCTGGGTGCAGCACACCAACATGGCACATGTATACATATGTAACAAACCTGCATGTTGTGCACATGTACCCTAGAACTTAAAGTATAATTAAAAAAATAAGTAAAAAAAATAATAGAAAACAATTCGACATTAATAAATAGTTCTATTCTGTTATTGTTATTATTATTTTGAGATGGAGTCTTGCTCTGTCGCCCAGGCTGGAGTGCAGTGGCGCAATCTCCGCTCACTACAAGCTCCGCCTCCCGGGTTCACGCCATTCTCCTGCCTCAGCCTCCCCAGTAGCTGGGACTACAGGTGCCTGCCATCACGCCCGGCTAATTTTTTGTAATTTTTAGTAGAGACGAGGTTTCACCGTGTTAGCCAGAATGGTCTCGATCTCCTGACCTTGTTATCCTCCCGCCTCAGCCTCCAAAGTGCTGGGATTACAGGAGTGAGCCACTGCACCCATCCAATAATTCTCTTTTTAAATGTCCAACAAAATAGCAGTTATTTTATGATTGAATTCATATTTCACAAATCTTAAAATTTCAGATTTTTCTTTTTAGTCCATAAATTCAATATCTTTCAAATGTTTTAGAGCAAAAAGGTAGCCTTGTTCCTGGTACAAGATAAAACACAAAGAAATATACACATACAACTTATAATTTTTAAATAAATTGATCAATTTAAATTATTTTTCTGTGCTACTGACTTTGTTTTGCATTTGGCCTTTAGTGAATCACTGTGTAGATACTCTGGATGTTTAACTCAATCTATTTGCTTATTTAATGACATCTCTTCTTCCTTATAGTCTACTTTCTCTAATATGTCCTTCCCTTCTGCCTATAAACATGGTCACTGGTCCTCTAACTAATAACAATATTTCTTTTTTTTAAAAAAAAATGTATTTATTTATTTATCTATTTATTTGAGATGGAGTTTGGCTCTTGTTGCCCAGTCTGGAGTGCAATGGGCGCAATCTGAGTCCACTGCAACCTCTGCCTCCCAGGTTCAGGCAATCCTCCTGCCTCAGCCTCTTAAGTAACTGGGGTTACAGGTGCTCACCACCATGCCCAGCTACTTTTGTATTTATAGTAGAGATGGAGTTTCGCCATGTAGATGGAGTTTCGCCATGTTGGATAGGCTGGTCTCAAAGTCTGGATCTCATGTGATCTGGCCACCTTGGCCTCCCAAAGTGCTGGGATTACAAATGCAAGTCACTGTATCTGGCCAAAAATATTTCTTCAACAGTTTAATAAATTCCACGTTTTCATATTTTTCTATCTTTCTAAAAATGATTATTAAGTCAAATTAAGTTTTGTAACTTCAGTTTGAATTTTATGAAAATAATGCATCAACATTATTTAAAGGGCAAATAATATAAGGTTTACAAGAATAAAAGAGCTGTCACCAACCTCATATTCCTGTCTCTAAATTCTTATATAAAATCACCAATTTCAATCAAATTTCAATTTTTTTCTAAAGTTACTCTTATTTTTCTAAATAAGTGATATATGTAGGAATATTTCTCAATTTTAAGATTTTTTAACATAGTTTGTCGACTTTCTACCTACAAAATACAAGAATTGATCATGTTAGCTCATGTCCCCACATACATGTATGTACACATATATGCACAAATACTTATTTGCTATCCTCTCAGTGAATTTATTCAGTAATTTTTAAATCTATATTGATTTAATTTTAAATCAACTTTTAGCTCAATTGCATCTTATAATTTTATACAATTTATTTTCTTATACAACTTTTCTTCTCTTTGAGGTTCATGATAGCGATAATTTTTTAACTGAAGGGTTTTTTGTTTTAACTGTCACTAATTGATCCACAAGCCATCTGTAAACACAGGAAGGCTTTCTTGATGGCATCAAACACTCCAGATAATCTACAGGTACACTTTCCCCGCCAAAAATAACCTTCCTGGTGCCCCTGACATTCTCCACTACTCTGGATTGTTTGCTCTGTAATAGAATAGCTGCATAGATACTTGCTTAGGATTTTCTTTTACCTTCTTTCCAGAGATTTTCTCTCTTTCTCTTCCAAGATAAATCTCTTGCTTACTGAGTCTTATTCCTTTCTTTTTCTTGCTTTATGGTGTCATTTTGGTAAGCAGATCTTCCCATAGCTTCCCGCAAAAAGGGATTCACGGTATACAATGTTTGAGACCTTGCATCTCTGAAAATGATTTTCCCACGTATGGTTTATGCTTGAAGCAGGTTTAGAATTCCAGCTTGAAAATTATTTTCTCTCAGAATTTTTAAGGCAACGTTTCATTTGCATCTAGTTTTCAGTGTTGTTATCACAAAGCTCAAAGTTATTCTGATGTCTAATCATCTGTATTTGAACTGCATTTTTTTCTTTACTGAAAGATTTTATGTTTATTTTTTTTTTACTCCTGATGAGTTTTATTTTGATAAGACTGTACATTGATGCAGATGGTGCTCATTTTTTTCCATTCAATATTTTACTGAAGTATGTACTATTATTATCCACATTTTACATGTGAAGAAACTGAGGCACATCTAGGTTCAGTAAATTGCCCAAAGTTACACAGGAAGTAAATAACAAAATAGATTAGAACTTGGGTAGTCTAGCTTAACAGTACTCTCTTTTGACCATTAAACTTGAAAGTAAACAGTTTTGTAAAATTTAGCTTAGGAAAAATATTTCTCTGTTTATTGATCACATTAAGTTATGCATTGGGCCTCCTATATGATGAAAATTCTATGAGTACTTCATGGAAAACTGTGTACTTTTCATTAAGTAATCACAAAGATTAAATTGTAGTAACCACTAGGAAAATTCCACATGTATATAAATCATATATAAAGTAATTGGAGGCCTGGCGCAGTGGCTCACACCTGTAATCCCAGCACTTTGGAAGTCCGAGGCAGGCAGATAATTTGAGGTCAGGAGTTTGAGACCAGCCTGGCCAAAATGGTGAAAACCCCATCTCTACCAAAAATACAAAAATAAAAAAAAAAAAAAGAGCTGGGCGTGGTGGTGCATGCCTGTAATCCCAGCTACTTGGGAGGCTGAAGCATGAGAATCGCTTGAACCTGGGAGGCAGACGTTGCAGTGAGCTGAGATCACACCACTGCACTCCAGGCTGGGTGACAGAGTGAGACCCTGTCTCAAAGAAAAAAAAAAATGTGATTGGAATAGCAAACTATTTTATAGTTATGATTTTATACTTAAAATTATTGTATAGTTATAATTTACACTTCAGTAGTAATCACAAAACAGTAATAGTTAATACAAGAGTGATAAGTCCATCTATTAACATGCATTCAAATAAAAATACACCTAGCTTCCTTTAAAAAAAGACAGTATAAATTTCATATAAGAAAAAAACAAGAAAAACCAGGCAAATTTTAAAAATAAAGAGTATTGAGGGTAGGCTAATATTTTAGATATTAAAATGCATAGAGTTATTATAAATAATATAAATTCTTGAATGAAGGACACAGATTAATGCATGGAGTAAACAATTCAGAAATCACATATTTCAAGAATATAACATGTTATAATTATGGCTTTTTTAAAAAAACAGAAAGGAAAACGTGGATTATTCAGTAAGTACTACTGGCCAATTATGTGCCTGTTTCCTCCTGTTATCACTAAAACACAAAAGTCAGGAAGTCTCTATGTTGTAACATTAAATAATCCCCACGTATCAGTGAAAAAAACAAGATCTATGTTTCATGCTACATGTCCACTGTGGGTTAGAGACAGGGACACTGGTCTGCATCATATTCAGGTGTTCAGGCTGAGAAAAGTTTCCTCTCCACTTTTCCAAATTTGCCAAAGCAGAAAAAAAAAAAAAAAAAAAAAAAGTGGTTCTTAAAGCTTCTGAACATAATCCTACACATGCTCAAAAGAAGAAAGCTAAGATTTGGTGAACAGCATATCAACATACTCCTCCCCCTTCTTTCCACAACCGCCTTCATCTACATTCCAAGACAGACGATCCAATAGTACTTCCTAGTTATGCTTCAGCTGAAAGTCCAGGAGCTCTTGGTTATGCCCTATAGTCACTACAGAAGTTCTAGATGTGGTACCTATGGTGTTTAGTTTAGTTTACTTCATAGATCACCTCAATAAGTGAAAGAATTGTTTGCCCTCATACACCTAATATTAATATTTAATAATGCAATAAGGATATGGCAACTACAGAAAACATTCTTGTTTGGAGAAAGAAACTTGAGACATGCAGCAGACACTGGTGTGAAGGCATTTCTGAAACTCCAAAGAAGATACTTTAAGGGTTCCTAATTCCTTGGTTATGTCCTCATTTCAATCCCTGGAGGTTTCCTTCTCTCTTATTCTGCATCTCTGGCTTCATTGTCTGTGAGATTCTTTCTTTTTCTTTGTCTTCTAAGTCACACCTGAGCATCTGGGAATATGCCTTTCTTAAAGACTGAACAAAGTTGTCTACCTGTGTCCTATCCATAAATGGTTAGGGAATGAGTTGGGTTTATTTCCCCTCCCTTTTAGGTTAGGAAGACTTTCAACAGGATTGAAACCTTCTGTCTTGAGATTTAATAGCTTCGAGCTCAAATCTCCTTATTCTGCATAGTTTTTTTTTTCTCAAAAAATTAAAATACTAATGTATTTATTATTTATAAGATAGTTCAACTTTTCTGAAAGCTCTCTATAATGCTATCTTATATTTTTACTCTGTCTATGGATACCTACCTCTTTTAAGGGTAATAACTGCAGATTTCTCCTGTCCACAGGCTTTAGCAATAGAATGTTCTTAAAAACATAACAAGATTCTTATGTATTTAATGCCAGTCAGTTCTGTATACCAACAGACACACACACACATCTTTTCTTCTCAAACTCACGTCTTTCTCTCTTGAAAGCACTAGAAATATGTTGAACTTATCTTATTTGAATGGGAATGTCTATATCTCATTTCCTTGAGTATCTTGCCCATATGAATAAATTTGCTGATTTCCATGCCTTATTTGTATATTTACATTGATAGGCTTTCATGAATTATGTCTTCCCTTTTTATTCCTTATTCCTGAAGTAATCAATTTTCTATCTTATTGCTTAGACTAGAACCTAAATACATTAAATAAAAGCAATAAAAATGGGTATCCTCGTGAGAATACTTCTCACACATTACCTTTAATAATGAGTTTTGCTGTATGCTTTGCACATAAACTTCATCACAATCAGAATATTCCTTTTTAGTTGAAAATTACTGATTGTTTCTGCTGGTTTTTCAAATCATAAATGGTTCTGAACATTTTCAAAAATGTTTCTGTAACTATTCTAATGACCACTTTTTTTTTAATATTGCAATTTGAGAAGATGGTTTGGTAATGACTGATTATTTCTAATTCAATTCAGTGGATTCACTTTATGAATATTGCATTTAGGATTTTTGCATTTTTTTTTCACAAATGAAGCTTTTCCATAATTTCTTTTCATTTACTGTCAGTGTCTGCTTTTTGTTTAAGTTTACACTATCTTTCTAGAATGAGTTGGGTTTATTCCCCCCGCCCCTTTTAGGTTAGGAAGACTTTCAACAGGGTTGAAAGCTTCTGCCTTGAGATTTAATAGTTTCCAGCTCAAATCTCTTTATTCTGCATGTCTTTTTTTCTCAAAAAAAAATTTAAAATACTGGTTTTATTTATTTTTCATAAGACAGTTCAATTTTTCTGAAAGTTCTCTATACTATCTTATATTTTTACTCTATCTATGGATACCTACCTATTTTTATTCTCAACAGTTTTTAATTTCCTTTTTTTTCCTGCCTAATAGACGTTTGTCTACTTTATTAGTCATTCCAAAGAATCATTTTTTAGCTTTGATATGGCATTTTATTGTCACACAGTTCTAAATTCTGTGTATACTTCTAAATATTTTAACATTTCCATTATGACATTTTGTCTTTGAGTTATTATGTATTCTCTTAATTTCCAATTATATACCATTATCATTTGTATTTCTTGTACTGATCTTTGTATATAATGTCACTTTTAAAAAAAATATGTTAACATTACTATAGCTCTGAGTGACATCAGCAAGATTGCTGACTAGAGTTACCTGCTGCTAGACCCTCCATAAAAAGGAATAAGAACAGTGAATAAACAATGATATTTCTTTTTTTTTTTTTATTTTTTATTTTTTATTATACTTTAAGTTCTAGGGTACATGTGCATAACGTTTATATCATGTATAACTCCCCAATGCAATCCCTCCCTCCTCCCCCCTCCCCATGATAGGCCCCAGTGTGTGATGTTCCCCTTCCCGAGTCCAAGTGATCTCATTGTTCAGTTCCCACCTACGAGTGAGAACATGCGGTGTTTGGTTTTCTCTTCTTGTGATAGTTTGCTAAGAATGATGGTTTCCAGCTGCATCCATGTCCCTACAAAGGACGCAAACTCATCCTTTTTGATGGCTGCATAGTATTCCATGGTGTATATGTGCCACATTTTCTGAATCCAGTCTGTCACAGATGGACATTTGGTTGATTCCAAGTCTTTGCTATTGTGAATAGTGCCGCAATAAACATACGTGTGCATGTGTCTTTGTAGTAGAGTAATTTATAATCCTTTGGGTATATACCCAGTAGTGGGATGGCTGGGTCATATGGTACATCTAGTTCTAGATCCTTGAGGAATCGCCATACTGTTTTCCATAATGGTTGAACTAGTTTACAATCCCACCAACAGTGTAAAAGTGTTCCTATTTCTCCACATCCTCTCCAACATCTATTGTTTCCTGACTTCTTAATGATTGCCATTCTAACTGGTGTGAGATGGTATCTCATTGTGGTTTTGATTTGCATTTCTCTGATGGCGAGTGATGACGAGCATTTTTTCATGTGTCTGTTGGCTGTATGGATGTCTTCTTTTGAGAAATGTCTGTTCATATCCTTTCCCCACTTTTTGATGGGGTTGTTTGTTTTTTTCTTGTATATTTGTTTGAGTTCTTTGTAGATTCTGGATATTAGCCCTTTGTCAGATGAGTAGGTTGCAAAAATTTTCTCCCATTCTGTAGGTTGCCTGTTCACTCTGATGGTAGTTTCTTTTGCTGTGCAAAAGCTCTTTAGTTTAATGAGATCCCATTTGTCAATTTTGGCTTTTGCTGCCGTTGCTTTTGGTGTTTTAGACATGAAGTCCTTGCCCATGCCTATTCAGAACAATGATATTTCAACTAGAGTAACTGAGGAAGTATGCTGGATAGCACCAGGAGAATGGCAAAGTCCCTGTGGAACACAGAAGACCAAAATAGCACCACAGGGAAGGGAGTGAGGCATTCTGCCTCTGCCACACTGTTTCTGCCACTGGAAGAAGCTCAGAGTCATGGGTAACTTCTTTTTATGAAGAGAGAATAAACTGGAAATCCCCAATGGTTCCTATCACTGCCACAAACACCAGCAATCATTGCCACAGAAAAGCCTATCAAGTCCTCATAGGTTCTGAATCCAGTTTGGAGAGTAGCCAGGGGTTAGCAAAACTGCACTGCCTAGATTAGGAACCTACTTTGAACACATCCCACTCCCATGATCTAAGCTGCTGTGGCTCAATATTATTTTAAAACTGGACCCACTATTAGAATGCGTCCTGCCCTGGGGGCCAGTAGCAACTGACTCTCTCCACCCATGAGGCCTCACTATCATTCCACCACATTCACATGGGTGGGTGCCAGCAGCATCATGACCCCGGCTGCCCAGAGCCTAAGCGAGATGGAACAACTAACCTTGGTTTTTAAACCCATGTGGCATATTAGAAAACCTATTTAACAAACCATAGATTAAAATTTGCCAAGTATTGGGAGAGATATGGGCATCCAGATTTAGGAAACTCAAAGGTCTTCAATCAGATTTAATCCAAGAAGATCCTCTCTGAGGCACAATATAATCAGACTGTCAAAAGTCAAAGACAAAGATAAAATTCCAGAAGATGTAAGAGAACAGTATCAAGTCCCATCTAAAATAATTCCCATTAGATTATTAGTAGATTTTTCAGCAAAAACCTTGCAAGTCAGGAGAGAATGGGAAATATATTCAAAATGCTGAAAGAAAAAAACTGGCATCCAAGAATATTATCTCCAAAAAATCTGTCTTTCAGAAATGAAGGATAAACAAATACTTTTGAAGACAAGCAAAAGCTGAAGAAATTTACCCATTAGGCCTGCCTTACAAGAAATGATTTTAAAGTGATACAGCTGGAAACTAAAAGGTACTACCACCATGAAAATGTGTGAAAGTATAGAACTCATGAGTAGAGGTAAATTTATAAATCAAACTCAAAATACCCCAATGATATATCGGTGCTATGTAATTCTCTCAATCTTCTAGTATGAAGTTTAAAGCTAAAACAAGTCAAAAACAACAGCTACATTAGTAGCTAAGGAACACACAGTAGATTAAGTAAATTAGGGCAACAAAAATATAAATGGGAGGAGGGAAATCTAGAGTATTTTCATGCAACCTGAGTTAAGTTGCTGTCAGTTTAAAATAGTCTATTATAAGACTTTTTATGTTAGCCCCATGGTAACCACAAGGAAAGATATTATACCAGATACACAAACAAGAAAGAGAAGTTATAATTCCAAGACTTTGGGATGCTAAGGCAGGCAGATCATTTGAGGTCAGGAGTTTGAGACAAGCCTGGCCAACATGGTGAAACCTGGCCTCTATTAAAAATACAAAAAAGTTCAGCTTGACATGGTGGTGCATGCTTGTAGTCTTGGCTACTCATGAGGCTGAGGAAGAAGAATCACTTGAACAAAGGAGATGAAGGTTGCAGTGAGCTGAGATCGTGCCATTGTATTCCAGCTCAGGTGACAGAGCAAGACACTGTCAAAGAAAGAAAAGAAAGAAGGAAGGAAGGAAGGAAGGAAGGAAGGAAGGAAGGAGGGAAGGAGGGAAAGAGAGAGAGAGAATGAGAGAGAAAGAATGAGAAAGAAAAGAAAGAAAAGAAAAGAAAGAAGGAAAGAAAGAAAGAAAGAAAGAAAAGAAAGAAAAGTGAAATAAAGCTTAGCACCACAGAAAACCACCAGACTACAGAGGTGACCAATAAGAAAGGAAGAGATCTGCAAAACAACCAGAAAACAACAAACAAAGTGACAGGGTGAGTTTTTATCTACCACTAATAACCCTGAATATAAATGAATTAAATTCTCCGACTAAAAGTTATAGAGTGGCCAAATGGCTAAGGAAGAAGACCCAACTACTTCTGAGACTCTCTTCACCAATTAAAACAAAACAGAATGAAAGTGAAGGATGGGTGAGGAAAATGGTGGATACGAGGCAGGACTAAATTGCTGCTCCCACTCAGAGGGACAGAGCAGTGTGTGAAGACTCACATCATGAACTTCTGCTCCAGGAACTACTGCAGGAACATACTAGAAAAAACAAAATAATCCAAAGCCCTTTGAAAGAAGTGGATTGCTGCATGCCCCTGGTGACAACCAAAAATCTGTGAGTGCTCAAAGTGTGAAAGTGTAAAGGAAGATCTTCTGCTCCTGAACACAAACCCTTCCTGGGGAACCTGAAGGTCTAGATCACTGGAGAGGGATTTGGCCTTACCTGGAGCTGAGACAATTTAGAGAGCAAAATACAGGGGTAGAGGAAGCTGTGGGAAAAGCCCTGTGGGCTGTTTGGGTTTCCAGGGAAGCCATTTCTTACTTGTCTCACAGGGGTCCTTGGGCAGGGCTGCAAGAAGAACTGGGGAAAGACCACAGGGAGAAGGAAACCTCCAGCTGAACTTTGTAACAATTCCAACTGAATGCAGTTTCTCGGCGAGAACTCAGGCAAGGGCATGAATCTGGTGTGCAGGCTTCACAGTCAGGGAGTCATGAAAGCCCTGCTTGCTTTCTTAGGTGGGAGGCTGGTAGCTTGGGGTAAGTTCTCAGCACTGCTTGCCCACTGCCTGGAAATAGACTTGGTGCTGTTGGTGGGTGGGGCGTGGGGACAGTGGGAGTGAGACCGGCCTTTTGGGTTGCGTGGAAGCTTGGTGAGGCCTGTAATTGCTGGCTTTCCCCACTTCTGTGACAACCGGCATGACACAGCAGAGGCAAACATAATCCTCCTGGGAACATAACTCCACTGACCTGGGAACAACATTCCCACCCCCCACAGCAGCCACAGCAAGCCTCGCTCAAGGAGAGTCTGAGCTCAGACATGGTTAACCCTGCCCCCACCTGATGATCATTTCCCACCCATGCTGGTAGCTGATGACAAAAGGCATAGTCTCTTGGGAGTTTTAGGGCCCTGTGCACTGCCTGATCCTCTCTATACCACCACAGCTGATGCTTTCTTTAAAGCGCCACCCCCTAGCAGTAGGCCAACCAGAAAAAAGTAGTGCAATAAACAACATTAATACAA
Organism: Trachypithecus francoisi; assembly: GCF_009764315.1. Lineage (NCBI taxonomy): Eukaryota > Metazoa > Chordata > Mammalia > Primates > Cercopithecidae > Trachypithecus > Trachypithecus francoisi. The sequence goes on along the minus strand of NW_022681460.1, from coordinate 14,929,018 downwards.
TTAAGGACCTTCACAGAGTCCATTTCACTCCCCTGCCACCACCACCGAAGCAGATGTTGGTATCCACAGCGAGACACCTGTGGATACCAACAGCTGATGTTCATATCACTGGACTCTGTGCAGACACCATCAGTACCATCCTGGAACCTGGTAACCCAGCTGGGTGACTAGATCAAGAAGGGAAATAACAATCACTACAGTTTGGCTCTCAGGAAGCTACATCCCTAGGAAAAGGGAGAGAGTACAAAAAACTGATTCTTGGAAAAGTTAAATAAAATTGATAGAGCATCGGTGAGATTAACCAAGAAAAGAAAAGAGGAGATCCAAATAATCTTAATTAGAAACAAAATGGGAGATATTACAACTGATACCACAGAAATACAAAAGAACATTCAAGGCTACAGTGAACACCTCTGTGCGCGTAAACTAGAAAATCCAGAGAAGATGAATAAATTCCTGGAAATATGTGACATTACTAGATTAAACCAGGAAGAAATAGAAACTTTGAACAGACCAATAAGAAACAGTGAAATTGAAATGATAATTTAAAAATTGCCAATAAAAAAATGTCCAGGACCAGATGGATTCACAGCTGAATTCTATCAGACATTCAAAGAATTGGTACCAATCCTGTTGACATTATTCTATAAGCTATATAAAGAGAAAATTCTCCTTAGATCAGTCTATGAAGTCAGCATCACTCTAATATCAAAACCAGGAAAGGACATGACAAAAAAAAAAAAAAAAAAAAAAAAAAAAAGACCTACAGACCAATATCCCTGATGAATATGAGGCAAAAATCCTTAACCAAATACTAGCTAACTGAATCCAACAGCTTATCAAAAAGATAATCCACCATGATCATGTGAGTTTTGTACTAGGAATGCAAGGAAGGCTTAACATATGCAAGTCAATAAATGTATACACAGCATAAACTGGAAACCATCATTCTCTGCAAACTAACGCAGAACCAAAATTCTAAAAGGCCAGAGCAAAAATAAATAAAATAGAGACTTAAAAATCCAAAAGATCAACAAAACAAAGAATTGGTCTTTTGAAAATAAAAACAAAATCAACAAACCATTGACTAAACTAAGAAAAAATGAGAAAAGATTCAAATAAATAAAATTAGAGATTAAAAAAGGAGACATTACATCTGATACCACAAAAACAGAAAAAACCATAAGAAATTATTCTTAACAACCATATGCCAATGAATTTGATAACATAGAAGAAATGGATAAATTCCTGGACATAAAATCTATCAATATTAAATTATGAATAAATAGAAAATCCGAACAAAATACAAATAAGTTAGGAAATTGAATCAACAATAAAAAGTCTTCAATCGAAGAAGAGCCTAATACCTGATGGTTTCACTGAAGAACTCATATCAAGTCTCCTCACATTATTCGAGAAAATTAAAGAGGAGGGAATACTTTCAGACTAATTGTATGAGAACAGCATTTCCCTGATTCCAAAATCAGGCAAAGGCACACACACAAAAGAAAACTACAGACCAATACCCCTGATGAACATAGATGCAAAATTCTCAACAAGAAGCTAACAAACTGAATGCAACAGCACATTAAAAAGACAATTTACTGTGATCACATGGGATTCATGCCAAGTGTGCAAGGATGGTTTAACATATGTAAGTCAATAAATGTAATACGTCATGTTAACAGAAAAAGATAAAATCCATTTGATCATTTTGATAGGCTCAAGAAAAGCATTTGACAAGATTCCACACCTTTTCCTGATAAAAGCTCTTGACCAATTAGGTATAGAAGGCATATAACATAATACAGGCCATATAAGACACATCTACAGTTAACATTACGCTGAATGGGAAAAGTTAAAAGCTTTTCCTCTAATATCAGAAAGAAGATAAGGACGCTCACTTTTACCACTTCTATTCAACATAGTCCTAAAAGCCCTAGCCAGAGCAATTAGAAAGAGAAAGAAATAAAAGGCATCCAAATTGGAAAAGAAGAAGTCAAATTATTGTTTACAGATGACATGATCTTATATTTAGAAAACCCTAAAAACTCCATAAAAAAACTACTAGGTCTAAAAATTGATTCAAGAAACTTGCAAGATACAATATCAACATACAAAAATCAGTAGTGTGGGCCCTATGTGGTGGCTCACACCTGTAATCTCAACACTTTGGGAGGCCAAGGTGGGAGGATTGCTTGAGGCAAGGAGTTTGAGACCAGCCCAAGCAACATAGTGAGACACCCATTTCTACACACAGAAAAAAAATATTTTAAAGTTAGCCAGGTGTTGTATGCATTTGCAATCCTAGCTACTCAGGAGGCTGAGGTATGAGGATCACGTGAGCCCAGGAGTTTGAGGTTACAGTGTGCTATGATCATATTACTGCACCCCAGCCTGAGCAGTGAGACTGTGTCTCTCTAAAATTAAAATAATAAATCAAATACATTTAAAAATAAAAAAATAAAAATTAGTACTGTTTCTATATACTAATTGTGGACAACCTGAAAAAAAAAAATCAAGAAAACAATTTCACTTACAAAAGCTACAAAATAAATGTTGCCTAGGAATAAACTTAACCAAGAAGATGAAAGATTCCCACACTGAAAACTATAAAACTTTGATTAAAAAAATGAAGAGAAAACAAATAAATCCTGCATTCATGATCCAGAAATTTAGCATTGTTAAAATGGCCATACTACCCAAAGTGGTTCTCAGATGTAATGCAATCCCTACCAAAATACCAACAACATTCTTCAGGCACAGAGAACAAAAGCAATCCTTAAAGTCATATGGAAGCACACAAGACCACAAATAGCCAAAGTAATCCTGAACAAAATGTACAAAGTTGGAGGCATCATACTACCTGACTTCAAAATGTATTACAAAGCTATAGTAACTTAAATATTAATAGCAGGGTATTGGCATAAAAACAGACAGATAGGCCAATGGAAAAGAAAGATGAGCCCACAAATAAATTCATGAACCTAAAGTCAGCTGATTTTTGATAAAGATACCAAGAATGCATATTGGGGAAAAGAGTCTTTTTAATAAATCGTACGGAGATAATTGGAAATCCACATGCAGAAGAATGAGGCTAGAACTCTACCTCTCAACATATACAAAAAGTCAACTGAAAGTGGATTAAAGATTTAAATTTGAAATCTGACACTATAAAACTACTAGAAGGAAACAAGGGAATGCCTCATGACATTGTGCTAAAAAAGGATTTTTAAAATAAGATCTCAAAAGCACAGGCAACAAAAGAAAAAACAGACAAATGAGATCAAAGCTTTTGCACAGCAAAGGAAGCTATTAACAGAGGGAAGAGACCACCTACAGTATGAGAGAAAATATTTGCAAACTATACCTATAACAAGGGGCTAATATCCAGAATCTATAAGAAACTTAACTTACCAATAAAACAAATAACTCAATTTCAAAAAGGGCGAGAGACCTTAATAGACATTTTTTCAGATGAAGACATACAAATGGCCAATAGATGTATGAAAAAATAGTCACCATTACTAATCATCAGGGAAATGCAAATCAGATGACTATGGGATATCATCTTGCCCCAGTTAGAGTGACTGTTATAAAGAAAACAAGTTTTGGCAAGGATGTGGAGAACAGCCGATATTTGTACACTATTGGTAGGATTGTAAACTAGTACAGTCATTATAGGAGAGAGTATGGAATTTCTTTTTTTTTTTTTTTTTTTTTTGAGGCGGAGTCTCGCTCTGTCGCCCAGGCTGGAGTGCAGTGGCCGGATCTCAGCTCACTGCAAGCTCCGCCTCCCGGGTTCCCGCCATTCTCCTGCCTCAGCCTCCCAAGTAGCTGGGACTACAGGCGCCCGCCACCTCGCCCGGGAGTTTTTTTTGTATTTTTTTAGTAGAGACGGGGTTTCGCCGTGTTAGCCAGGATGGTCTCGATCTCCTGACCTCGTGATCCGCCCGTCTCGGCCTCCCAAAGTGCTGGGATTACAGGCTTGAGCCACCGCGCCCGGCCTGGAATTTCTTTATCCAGCAATCCCACTACTGAGAATACACACACACGCACACACACACACATACACACGCGCGCGCACACACACAAAAGAAAATCAGTATGTCAAAGAGGTGTCTGCACTCCCATTTGTTATTGTAACAGTATTTACAATAGCCAAGATATGGAATTAACCCAAGTGTCCAACAATGAATAAATAAAGAAAATGTGGCATATATACACAATTGAACACTATTCAGTCATAAAAAATAGTAAAAATGAAATCCTGTTATTTGTGATAATATGGATGTGTCTGGAGAATATCATGGTATGTGAAATAAATAGGCCAGACATAGAAAAACAAACAGCTTAAGATCTCCCTCATATATAGAATCTAAAAAAAAAAAAAAAAAGAAAAAAGAAAACAGTTGAAAGAGATGATGGGAAGAAGTTGATTAAAATGTACAAAGTTACAATTAGGAGGAATAAAGTCCAGTGTTCTATTGCCCAGTAGGGATGACTATGGTTAACAATAAAATATTGTACCTTGCAAAGTGGCTAGAATAAGTCATTTGAATGTTCTCACCACAAAGAAATAATAAATGTAAGAGGTGTCGAAGCCACTAAATGCACTAATTGGATCATTGTACAACATAGGTATGTATCAAAACCTCAAATTATACCTCATAAATATGTATAATTAAATGTTGCCATTAAAAATAAAAAAATTACTCTTGTTCTACCACATGTTTAAATATTCTCAAGAAGCACCAACTAGAACAGTGCCTGACAAAAAACATAAGTTCAAGAAATGCAAGTTGGATAAATAAATAAAATCCAGTTTGTTAGTCATGTTTTCAATTCTTCTACATTTAACCATTTTGGTCTGCTTCATCTATCTAATGGAAAGAAATATATATCAGACCTCTATGTGATTGTGGATTTATAAATTTTTCTGTATATTCCTATCAATTTTACAAAATACAGTTTGATACTTTAGGTGATTATGAGTTTAAAAGTGTTTTATCTTCTTGGAGAATTAAACATTTTATTATTAGACAGTGATGCTATCAATCTGTGATACTGATTTTATCTTAAAGTTTATTTGTACTTAATATAACTACTCTAGCTTTATTTTTGTTAGTTTTTTTTTTTTTACTGATATAGTTTTTCTTTATTTTTTTAAAAACTTTTTTAAAATTATTCTTTAAGTTGTGGGATACAAATGCAGAATGTGCAGGTTTGTTATAGGTATACATGTGCCATGTGGTTTGCTGCACCAGTCAACCCATATCTATATTAGGTATTTCTCCTAATGCTATCCTTCCCCTATCCCCCCACTACCTGAAAGGCCCCTGTGTATGATGTCCCCTCCCTGTGTCCATGTGTTCTCATTGTTCAACTCCCACTTAAGAGTGAGAACATGGAGTGTTTATTTTTCGGTTTCTGCGTTAGTTTGCAGAGAATGATGGTTTCCAGCTTCAACCATGTTCCTGCAAAGGACATGAACTCATCCTTTCCCATGGCTGCATAGTATTCCATGGTGTATATGTGCCACATTTTCTTTATTCAGTCTATCATTGATGGGTATTTGGGTTGGTTCCAAGTCTTTGCTATTGTGAATAGTGCTGCAATAACATACATGTGCATGTGTCTTTATAGTAGAATGACTTATAATCCTTTGCTGGGTCAAATGGTATTTCTGGTTCTAGATTCTTGAGGAATTGCCACACTGTCTTCCACAGTGGCTGAACTAATTTACACTCCCACCAACAGTGTAAAAGCATTCCTATTTCTCCACATCCTCGCCAGCATCTGTTATGTACTGACTTTTTTTTTCTTTTTGAGGTGGAGTCTTGCTCTGTTGCCCAGGTTGGAGTGCAGTGTTGCGATCTCGGCTCACTGCAACCTCCACCTCCCATGTTCATGCCATTCTCCTGCCTCAGGCTCCTGAGTAGCTGGGACTACAGGTGCCCACCATCACTCCTGGGTAATTTTTTGTATTTTTAGTAGAGATAAGGTTTCACTGTGTTAGTCAGGATGGTCTCAATCTCCTGACCTCGTGATCTGTCCACCTCAGCCTCCCAAAGTGCTGGGATTACAGGTGTGAGCCACCGTGCCAGGCCTTTCCTGACTTTTTAATGATCACCATTCTAACAGGTGTGATATGGTATCTCATTGTGGTTTTGATTTGCATTTTTCTAATGATCAGTGATGGTAAGCTTTTTTCCACGTGCTTGTTGGCTGCATATATGTATTCTTTTGAGAAGTGTCTGTCTACATCCTTCATCCACTTTTTGATGGGGTTGTTTGTTTGTTTTCTTGTAAATTTGGTTAAGTTCCTTGTAGATTCTGGACATTAGCCTTTTGTCAGATGGATAGACTGCAAAAATTTTCTCCCATTGGGTAGGTTGCCTGTTCACTCTGATGATAGTTTCTTTTGCTGTGCAGAAGCTCTTTAGTTTAATTAGATCCTATTTGTCAATTTTGGCTTCTGTTGCCATTGCTTCTGGTGTTTTAGTCATGAAGTCTTTACCCATGCCTGTCATGAATGGTATTGGCTAGAATTTCTTCTAGGGTTTTTATGGTTTTAAGTCTTACGTGTAAGTCTTTAATCCATCTTGAGTTAATTTTTGTATCAGGTGTAAGGAAGGGGTCCAGTTTCAGTTTTCTGCATATGGCTAGCCAGTTTTCCCAACACCATTTATTAAATACGGAGTTCTTTCACTATTGCTTGTTTTTTTCAGGTTTGTCAAAGATCAAATGGTTATAGATGTGTGGCATTATTTCTGAGGCCTCTGTTTTGTTTCACTGTTCTCTTCATCTGTTTTGGTACCAGTACCATGCTGTTTTGTTTACTGTAGCCTTGTAGTATAGTATAGTGATGCCTCTAGGTTTGTTCTTTTTGCTTAGGATCATCTTGGCTATACGGGCTCTTTTTGGTTCCATATGAAATTTAAAGTAGTTTTTTCTAATTCTGTGAAGAACATCAATGGTAGTTTGATGGGGACAGCATTGAATCTATGAATTACTTTGGGTAGTATGGCTATTTTCCTGATATTTAGTCTTCCTACCCATGAACATAGGATGTTTTTCCATTTGTTTATGTTCTCTCTTATTTACTTGAGCAGTGGTTTACCACTAGCCAAGCTAATGAAGCAGAAAAGCAAAAAGAATCAAATAGACACAATAAAAAATGACAAAGGGGATATCACCACCAATCCCACAGAAATGCAAACTATCATCAGAGAATACTATAAATACTTCTATGCAAATAAACTAGAAAATCTAGAAAAAAAGTGGATAAATTCCTGGACACATACACCCTCCCAAGACTAAACCAGGAAGAAGTCGAATCCCTGAATAGACCAATAACAAGTTCTGAAATTGAGGCAATAATTAATAGCCTACCAACCAAGAAAAGCCCAGGACCAGACAAATTCACAGCCAAATTCTACCAGAGGTACAAAAACGAGCGGTACCACAGCTTCTGAAGCTATTCCAAACAATAGAAAAAGTGGGACTCCTCTCTCACTCACTTTATGAGGCCAGCATCATCCTGATACCAAAAGCTGGCAGAGACACAACAACAAAAAAATTTCAGGCAAATACCCCTGATGAACAATGATGAGAAAATCCTGAATAAAATACTAGCTAACCAAATCCAGCAGCACATCAAAAAGCTTATCCACCACATTCAAGTCAGCTTCATCTCTGGGATGCAAGGTTGGTTCAACATATGCAAATCAATAAACGTAATCCATCACATAAACAGAACTAATGACAAAAACTACATGATTATCTCAGTAGATGCAGAAAAGGCCTTCGATAAAATTCAACACCCCTTCATGCTAAAAGTTCTCAATAAACTAGGTATTGATATAATGTATTTCAAAATAATAAGAGCATTTATGGCAAACCCACAGCCAATATACTGAATGGGCAAAAGCTGGAAACATTCCCTTTGAAAACCAGCACAAGACCATGATGTCCTCCCTCACCACTCGTATTCCACAAAGTATTGGAATTTGTGGCCAGGGCAATCAGGCAAGAGAAAGAAATAAAGTGTATTCAACTAGGAATATAGGAAGTGAAATTGTCTTTGTTTGCAGATGACATGATCCTATATCTAGAAAATCCCATCGTCTCAGCCCAAAATCTCCTTATCCGATAAGCCTTCAGCAAAGTCTCAGGATACAAAATCAATGTGCAAAAATCACAAGCATTCCTACACACCAATAATAGATAAACAGAGGTCAAATCATGAGTGAACTCCCATTCACAATTGCTACAAAGAGAATAAAATATTAGGAATACAACTTATAACGGATGTGAAGGAGCTTTTCTTTCAACGTTTTATGCTCTTATTTTTATTAGTGACCCTTGTGAAAGAGTATAGTAAGATTAACAATACAGTTTGGCATCTTTTTGTAACATGACATTTGTTACAATCACTAATGTATTAGTCTTCATTATCATACTTTGTACTTTCAGTGTGTCTCACTTTTGCCACACTTCTGTCTCTTTTCTTCCCTGACTTTAATTTTATATATTACATTTACATATTTGTTTACTATTCTCATTTGCCTTCCATGTACTTGTTTAGAAGGTAAACATTTATTTCTATTCAATCAGAACTCTCCAACTCAACTCTCAAAATTGTAATGTGCATATTTAATACAGCAAACTAGGACTCAATCAATAGCTTAGCCAATCTACTCACACTCACAAACAATAATACAGAGACTTTAGAATACTTGGTCTAAGATCAACATGCAGCAACTTGCATTATTATAGTTTACATTTTGCCCTCATTTTATTTTGTTTTGTTTATTATTATCATTTTTTATTTTGAGACAAAGTCTCACTCTTTAGCCCAAGTTGGAGTGCAGTGGCACGATCTAGACTTACTGAAAGTTGCACCTCCCTGATGCCAGCAATTCTCGTGCCTCAGCCTCCTGCGTAGCTGGGGTTACAGGAATGCATGACCACACCCGACAATTTCTTGTATTTTTGGTAGAGATGAGTTTTCACGATGTTGGCCAGGCAAGTTGCCCACCTCTGGCCTCACAAAGTGCTGGACTGCAGGCATGAGCCACTGCATCCTGCCCTCATTTTAAACCTCATAAAATAATTATTGTTCTTTTATAAAGATTTTATTTGTAGATATAGCAAATATTTTCTTCTTTGTTTTTCTGATTATTTATTGGATCTCAGATTTTCCATCTGGAGACAGTTTCCTTCATTCTGCTCCGGCTGCATGTGCTTTGTAAGCCCTTTTAATGGAAGTTGGTTTGGGATAAATTTTATTCATTGCATCTATCTGTGAAGTCCTTATTGAAACTTTTCTCTTGCTATGTAATTATGTTAGGTACACCCTTCTGTTTAGCATCTATTTTCCTTTAGCACTTAGAAAATATTAATCATCATTCTTCTGACTTCTGTTCTTGCTGCTGCTAAATTGGCTGTTGGTCTATTTGTAATTTATTTGTAATTATCTGCCTTTTCTTTCTGATCGATTTTAAAATAGTCTTTGTTATGCGTCTAGGCATGGTTTTCTTTTATTTATTGTATTGACATCCACTGGGCTTTCTGTCTTTTATCAGTCTTACAAGTATTATGCCATATTTTTCAAATATTGCGTCTTCTTGATGTAATAGTCTCTCCTGACACTCGGATTTTGCATCCATCAGGCCTTCTCGCTGTGTGTTTCGTGGCTTGTAATATCACTTCCATATTTTCTATTATACCATCTACCTGGTCTTCATTCTGAGTAATTTCTTCAAATATGTATTCTCGTTTATCAAAGCTTTTTAAACTACCTTTAAAAAAATATTTTTCACCCATCACATGAGAGATTAAATCTCTTTTAAATCTGCTTAATTATATGCCCACTGAATTGTTAATTATCACATTTTATATATCTGAAAGCTCTACATGAGTTTTTTTAATAGCCTCTTTTTCTTTAAACACACATTTAATATTTTCTTTTATGTTCTTAAGCACAGTATGTATTTTATATACAGTGTGTTGTCTATAAGACTTATTGCTTCTCAGATAATTTTACTATTTTCAGTCTGAGTTGCTCTCACTTGGTGTTTTACTGTTTGTAGACTCTTAATATGGCATTTCTCCCCTTATTTTGTGTGTGTCTGGTGTGTGTGTGTATGGTGTGTGTGTGTGGTGTGTGTGTGTTTGTACCCATTTTCTGAGAATCTTGAAGGAAATATTAGAGGCTGATGTTTAAAGTGCTTAACTCGAGATAATTTGTTTTCTTTCTCTTCGTCATATATGACCATTAGCAATGCCAGACCACTTTATATTTTCATTTTTCAAATCCCATAGAGGTTGGTCTGTGATTAGAAATTTTTAATAGATAACTTAAAAAAATATTTCTCTTCACCTAATGATATTGCTGAAACAAGTTAGTATGCAATCTTCTCTTAGAGCACATATATTTCCCCCCAAGTTTACCAAGAGATTTTAGTTTGAAGCTTCTGGCTTTATTTAATGTATTTCTGATCTCCTCTCATCTTATTTAAATCTCAGGCTTTGTCTGCTGTTCCCTAGATTTGAACCCAGTTAAAACCCAGGCTCTACTTAATAACTGTTTATCACATTAAATTCTAAATCCAGGGTTTGCCAATACCCATGAATCCGAGCTTCCTGAATTTTGGTTTTGAGTTGTGTTCTTTATTGCCAAATTGTTCAGCCTTTATTATTTTTTTAATTTTACAAACATCATCCAGAATTTTTGTGCTCTGAATCAGGAAGAATTTCGCTAAACATCAAATTTGCAATATTATTACACATAAATGTCCTCTATTGAGATTTTACTTCAGCAGTTTTTTTTTATTTCTAATTTTCCATTTGATTCTTTTTCAGAAGCATTTGCTCTTGTTTCTTAATTCTTTACACTCATTTTGAATTTGTATTATATCCTCTATCTCTTTGAAAATAGCAAATACATTCATTTTAAAGGTACTTCTTCATTATTTTATTGTTTGTGTGTGTGTGTGTAGTTTCTTCAGACTGTTGGGATTGGTGAAATTAAAAAAAAAACTCAAAAGTGTAAGATAGTAAAAATGTACCTTGTTTTGCAACCTCCATCAGAGTTGGCTGACCCTGAAATATGCAAACAATTTTAGACAGTTAAAAAATAAAAGATATGCAAAATGTAATCCTGAAATTTCCTTAATTATACCAAAAGAAAAAAAGAAAAAAAGATTTCAAAGAAAAACTAACATGTCCCATAATAATTATGTTATAGATAAATGCAAATTATGCAAATTGAGTTCCTAGGACTCTGTCACCTAGTCTAAGCTTGCCTATAATGCATTCATACAGTCTATACATCCTACAATCCATTCATATCTCTTCTCATTATTAGAGGGCTGTATGAGCTATTACAGGGTCTTCTGTGGGCAGAACCATCCCAGAGTGGTACTGTGCCTTACTTTTGTACTTGATGAGCTCTCGGTGGGTTAGTATTGGAGAGGAAAAACCAGATTCTGAAAGTAGCAAGGCAGAAGTGATCTGGTAGCTTCTGCTAAGGAGAAGCTACTCAGGTTAATGATGTCTGTAGAGTGCTAGAGACCTCAGAATATCCATAATCAAACAAAAGTGGGTGATGCTCTGACTTCTCCTCTTTGGTGGTCTCTTTCTGGTCAATGTATCCTCTGGCAATACTTTTGAGAATTTTACTGATGCAAACTTTTTTTTATAGATACTGTGTGTGGCCAAGTGCATTATTTCACCCTTCTGTGCCCACCTTTTATACACTTCCTCGAATTCACTAGGAAGGGGAATGGTGTCTGACTATCTATTAGCCAGTTGTACTTTAACTTACTTGCTTTTAGAATAAAAAAAATTTAGGATGTTCAATGCACCTGTCTGCCACATTTGTGCTGGTTTACATCTCAGCATGTTCTGGTTTTTTTCAAACTTGTAGCTATGGAAACATTTATCATTTTTCTTGCTTTTCAATGCAATAGTTGAGCATAATGTTTCCTCTTATGCAGTGACGTTTAGTGGTATTAGATGGCAAAATGAACTCAAATTCTGAATGAAGGCTCAGACAACTGTTATAGTTCCTGAAAGTACCTGGAACGGCTAATCATCATGATAAATGGCTCACTGTGAGCTGGTGGAAGAAGTACAATGAATTATCACTAGCTGCTTTTGAATCACAATTGCATTTTGTAATGTTAACAGATACCTGACCAAACGCCGAAATGAAAAAAATTAGAATGAAGAGGCTGTTATGCTGAAATCTTGCTTTATCTTGATTTCATGTACCATGCACACAATGTGCCAAGATAAATTTATTTTGAATCTTCCCCAATTGCAAATCCATATATATATATATATATATATATATATATATATATTTCCTCTGGAACAATGTGGCTTGAGTATCAATAGGCCATGAAAAGATTTATGAATAGGGAGAATTTTTTTAAAAAATTATACTTCAAGTGTACTATTGATGAATAACTCAGATAGAATATAGTAGTACCTCAGATACATTTAGTCTTGACAACAATTTTTGAAGTGGAAATGTTATTTTCAATGTATAGATGAGGAAACTTTGGTTCAGAAAGGCTTAAATAATTCACATAAAAGCAGTACAATATGTGTTTTTGGAAACAATGTAAGTATACACTATATATTAATCCCTATTCTTTCCAATCAGCTCCTCAGATGGGAGGTTCCATTTAGTTCTATCATGTGTTTTCAGACAGAATAATTGAATGATGTAGCTGTCATTTGACAGACTGTTCTTGCAGAAAGCATAACTCGATCCTCCTTGGGACCTCCTTATATTCTCTTTCATTTTTTTGGACTTGTGGACAGGTTTCTAGTCTCAGAGTTATTATTTTGTGATCAAATTTACTTGGGTACAAGTAAGAGAAAAAACTAAGTGAAAAAAATGTAATCCTTTTAAAAATCTAGGAAAGCATGTAGATATGAGGAGACCCTTTCAAGATGTCATTGAAAATTGCTTTTAGTTGTTTTCAAAACTTGCTGAATATCAGAATCACTTATATGTGAAATGCTGTCATCCAAACCCCCACCGTCTGCTGGAGGAGTGAGAGGAAAGCCCAGTGGGTGGAAGCAGTCCAGGGCCTGAGTTAGACAGCCCAGGATATGTTCCAACTGTACACTAATTAGCTCTTAAACCTTGAATTTCCTCATCTGCATAAAGGGGTTAATAGAATTGTATGATCCCTGTGTGAGGTTTAAATGGATCAATATCTGAAAGATCTTAGAACTGTGCCAGGCACAGAGAAAGTTCTAAATAAAACTTAATTCTTGATATTCTGTACATTTTTAAAAATCACAAGGCCAAGAATATGAGAGAGCCATCGTTCTCTCATACGGAGCCATCGTTCTCTCATACGTGTAGTTCAAGTTTGGCTTTTAGCTTAGATAGTTGCTGCAATAAGGCAGGGTTGCTTTCAACAGAACTGTCAATCTAGTAAAGCAGGAGAGAGAACTATACACACACACACACACACTCACAATGCCACATACAGACACTCACACACATGCGTGTGCACATAAACCCCCAGAAAGAAAATGGTAAGTTTAATACCAAAATTGTCAGCAATTTTATTAGTAATATAATCGATACTACACTTAAAGGACACAGATTGGTAGACAGGGTAAGAGCCTCAGCAGGATGCAACCATGTCATTTAGGGGCAGATAAAAGATCCTGAATAAATAGCTCTGTTCCTCTATATATAATACCATTGGTCCCATAATAATTGTTAATGAGTCAATAAGCAAAAATACATCTACATATCTACATATCTATATTCAGAATTATCTAGTAAATACAGTGAAGTACTTGTTAATTGACTTTGGATATTTTATATCTAAACCATTTTATTTTTAATATTTGTATTCTCAGAAATATTTATAAAACTGAGGTATCTAGGCTGATACGTGTTGAATGGGCTAGGTGTCCAATAATCTGATGATGGCACTGTGGGATAAAAACACTTACATTTATATGGGACCTTCACTTAATAGTTATTTATATTTTATCCTAGGACTGAATATAATTAGGTCAAGCATCAGGCATTAACAGTTTTCAAAATCTTCAAACACCACATCTTTTTTTGTTGTTTCTTTTTTATCACCTAATTAAATGTGTGCATGTCAGTAATCAAGGCTCTGAACGTCTAACCTCAATGTTCACAGGTAGAGGTCTATAAAGCAGTTGTTGCTGAGTATGTCAAAAACAGATACAGTTTGATGTATTTTAAAATACCTCTGTGCACACATTACATACCTGTGAACAAAAGTCTGTGGGTAACAGTTGTTTCAACTCCTACATCTTTGTAATCTTGAGTCATACCTTTCACTTTTAAACACTTGACTCTAATGAGACACTGCATGCCATTTCTTTGAAAGTGAAATATCAGGATAAGAAAAAATATATAAAGTCACATAGAAGTGCAAATATTTTCTGTGTGAGGCAATAATGCAAATTAACTTGTCAAGTTTTGCATCAATCTTTAAAGTGTTGTTTTGTAGGGTGGCTACAAATGTCTAAATCTTCAAATGTCTCTCTGGCCTAACATTTTCCATCTTTAGTGTGTATGAGAATTACAACCAGACAGTGTTCATGATGAAGGTTCTGTAGCTTCCTCTTTAAGCTTTGATTTGGTAGACTTCCTCTGGAGTAAGGAAATTAGTATGTTTACCAGTTGTCTCAAGTGATTCTGATGCTTGGAGCTGTTGTCTGATAACTACACTCTGAGAAGCTCTGAGTTAGCCCTGTCAGAATGTGTTGCACCATTATTAGAAGGCCATTTACTCATTTTAATCTTAGAATTGAAGAACTTAAGCATCCAGGTTACTCTCTCACCTCATCAAGTTAGTCTAGGCAAAATTCCCATTCTTTCTGAAGAAAAGATGAGCAGAAGCAATACAAACCTAAGAAAGGCAAAAATGTAAATTCAATCTTTAAAAACTCCTTTCTGTATCTGCAAAGCACACAAATAGGAAATCTGTAGGGAACTGGCATTGGAAGTAAAGTTCTACAAGCAATAATGATGCTTCAGTGAAATAACTTTTAGTTAGTTTCTGCTTTACTAATTCTGAGAGTCTAATTTTAGAGTATTTAAGTAGCTATATCAATGGTTCTCAAACTTTAGCATCTACAATCATCTAGAATTGTTAAAAAAAAAAAAAAACACAAATTGCTGGGATGCAAAGTTTCTGAAATAGATCTGAGATGGTGGTCAAAATTTGAACTTCTAAAAATTTCCTAATGATGCTATTGGTGCTGATCAGGGACCATGATAAGAACCATTTAAAGCAGAAGCCATTGTTTTGGACATTTATCTATTTTTGGATTATATTTTTAGAGCTATTTTTTCCCAGCAATCTTAACGCAACTTCAGCAATGTCTTATTTTTCTCCGAAAGTAAAACTACTGAACACATACAGACTGAAGATGAAACTAGGATATCACCTATAATAAGTGAAGCAATTTGGTTTAAGTATAAAAGCTTTTTTGCAGCTTTTGGAAGTGAAGAAGCTGTATCCTGAAATTAAACGAAACAAAATATTAGAGGACGGTAACTTCACAGTACTATAACACTTATAACTCACTGGCAAGCTTGCTGAAGTTTCGAGGATTGTAAGGAAGGGGCAAGACAGCAGTGGTGAGGTAGAGGAAGAAGCTGGAAGGAACTAACTTGACTGTGGACCTCTTAAAGAGAATCAGATATTGCAAAACTCAGTGGAGGTAATACTTTGACACATGAAGAGCTGATTTTTTTGTCATCAAGATTTCTTTATTATTCCTGAGTCTTCACACCTCAGGCATCAGTGAGGGCATTGTGGTTTACTGGCTCTAAGAAGGAATGATGCAACAGGTTTACCGGCTCTAAGAAGGAATGATGCAACAGGAAAAAAAGCATTCATTGTGTGGTAGGTATAACAGAATCGGAAGGATAATCAGAGCTAGCTTGTTTTGTTTTGTTTAGCAGTCATTCAGCTCTCAGAACACGTGTAGCAAAAGAAATGTTGGTGTGGTTTTCAGGATGAATACAGCAGAGATGGTGCTAAAAAATGTCTCATGAATTTCAGAGTGGAAAGTGTGTGGTGGAAGGTTTTCTTCTGCAGACTTAGCTTGGGGTCTAGTATGGCACAGAGAATATGCAGGCCTGAAATATCCTGACAGATGGGATGAACAGGGAACACCTGCCATTTATATAGACTGATGGCTGGAGACCAGTTGACAAGGAAAAGATCTTACTGGATGCCAGTGAGTGCAAATGACCCCTGGACCCAGGACTAAATACATTCAACACCAACACATAGCTTTCCTGTGGCACTCTCTAAGGCCCTTAAAACAAATATATAATTAAAGGAGGGGCAAGAGGACAGTGAGTTTCTAAATTGACTGAGATTTGCTTCTTGTCGACAAGTTTACAAGGAGCTCAAAAAATACAAATAAACTCAGATGCAGGAAAAGAAAAGGAATTGCACTTCTTGCACACTTGACTTTGTGATCTGACATTTTGCTCTGTGAAGGGAGGAAAACAATTCTCTCTAGAATGTATGAAATTTCTGGTAGTAACCAAATTTGCATATCAGAAAGGGTCATATTCTGTAGTGGTATATCTATTCCTACCTGATAAGAGTTTAAGAGTCAGCTTAAAATAGGAAGATGTAGCTTTAGGGGTGAAGGGATGACAAAACTAAGAACTGTGATCACCTGCATCAACATGACATAGCTATTAGGACTAAGAATGAGGCCATTCTGTAAACCAATAAACAATTTTACTTTTGTTTCGGTTAATTCCTGAAAATAAATTTATTTTAGAAAACCATCTAGTTACCAGGACAACAGCTCACCTACCAAACAGCAGTTCATATTACATGACTTTATTCGAGACTCTTGCCTCTCACTGTTTGCAGTAATCTATAACGTCACTATCAGTTCTCAGTTCCTGTTTCCCAAATTGAACGAGTCTCATTAAATCTCTTGATCTCAGATTCTAAAACCTCACATATTCTCCACTGACTATCCTCTCCTGAGACATTGCCAAGATTCTGCCAAGGTGATATTATTGCTAATTGCAGTGTGTTCTGATAAAACTAGCTTTGCTTTATTAACAGGTTTTCTGGCAACATTTTTGGGCATTCAAGAGAATATTTGTATTTATTTATACAGCCATTCACTCAATAAGCCCTTATTGAATAGTTACTATATACTAGGCAGTTTGCTAAATATTAGGGATTCAGAGATGAAAAGAAAAGGCAAAAAAATAATAATAATTCAGTGTCTATAGAAACAAAAAGTACATAGAAAAAGTAAATAGAATTTAATACTAAAGATTGACTAGATATGAGTTAATCACAGAATGGTTTGGGGACACAAGCAGAGACTTCTTACTCCCATCGAAGTTTAGAGAATTAAGGAGACTTAATTTAGATAAAGTTAACCAGGCTAAAAGGAAGGCACACAGAAAAAGCAGAGAAAGGAGAAATATGTGTGGTAGAGCAGGACGTATTTGAGGACTCCTAAGTAGGTCAGATGGACTGGAGATCTGGAGGGAGCTAAATGGCAAGAGGAGAAGCAAGAGAAATGGGATGGGCAGGGGTGGGAGGCGTGGCGTGGGGATCCCGAAGAAACCAGAATGCCACACTGAAGAGTGAGAATTTAATTTACAGAGAGAAAGAGAAAGTGATGAATCTCAAGCTGGGGAGACTTGTCCTTAATTAGCACTGCAGGAATGTAATTCTGTAGTAGCAGTAGGAGAATGGATAGGACGCAGGTGAGTTTGAGGCAGGTAATGCCGAGTTACACTTGTTCTGTTTGAGAAACAATGCAGTTCTTAGCTGAGCTAGTATGACAGAGATGAAGGAAAGGGAAGTGGGAAATTTTAAGGACAGAAGAATCAGTGACTGAATGTAAAGGCTTTGTTAGTTTGTGGGGGTAGATCAAGGGACAATAAACTTGTGAGATCTGATTTTACTTACAAACATTTAAACTTCTAATGAAAATACAGAGCAAAAAGCCCAAACCAAGGAGGAAGAAAAATATCAGATTATGGTGGCTAAGTAGCTGTGCTGCAGTGATGATAAGGCCCACATGCTACAATTGTCTCATAGGGCCTGGAAAATTCCCTGCCTGGTGAGGTGTAGACAACTTGGAAAGTGTCTCTTGAGTGTATGTTGTCAACTGACTAGTTGTTATCCTTATTCAGCATTTGTTTTCGTGAATCAACCTCAGCTTGTTTAACTGAGGCATTAAAAACAAATATAGACACACATACCCATAATCCAAAATAATTTGTATCATAAAAATTTGGAGATATATACATTGCAAAAGAAAACTCCATATCTTGTGTTTTAGCTGGGTAGAAGAGGAAAATACTCAGAACAAATTACTGGGTTTTTTCTTTAGAAGACACAAAATAAAATAACCTCCTTAAAGCCACCCAAATAGCTAGTCTTTTTGTAAAGTTAAACTACAGAAAAGGATTTTTTAGTTGCCTTTTTATAATGTGATTGCCGTATTTACAATTTTCTCTCTCCCGTGAAATGGAGCATATACTCTGTTATGTTCCATGCCTCCCAGATGAAAAAGGAGTATGACTGGTAGTAAATGTAAATGGAGATTTGTTCTTAAGTTTGTATAGAAATAGAAATAAGAAAAAAATGCTAACCTCTGAAACTGAAGGTTGTTGGGTAGTTATTCTTGAATAAATAATACCAAAGAGTCAATGGAAACTTCTAAATTGCATTATTTTGAATTATGAAAATGCAGCCCTTTGGAGCTGCATTTGGAAAGCAAGGCACATCAAAAATTTAATATATGTTATATACCAAGTTCCAACATTTGGAAGCCCTAATAAAGTAGGATTTCTACATCTAAAACTTGTCTTTATAGTAAATCCTGGCATTTGTGACAATAAGAATAAACTTGGAAGACATACTAAACGAAATAAACCAGACACAGAAAGACAAATACTGCATGGTGTCATTTATATATGGAATCTAAAATAGTACAACTCAGAAACAGTAGAATTGTGGTTACCAGGGGCTGAGGCTTAAGGGAAAAGGGAAGATATTGGTCAAACAGTACAAATTATCAGTTGTGTCAGATGAATAAATTCTGGAGATCGAATGTACAGCATGCTACATTTACATTATTAAACATAGTTAATAATATATAGCTTAAATTTGCAGAAAATATATCTTAAATATTCTCAACACACACATACACACACAATAACTATCTGGGTGATAAATGTGTTAATTAGCCTGATTGTAGTAATTATTTCAAATATACATGCATATCAAATTACCACATTGTACCTTATATAGATATAATTTTAATTTGTCAACCATACCTCAGTAAAGCTGGAAAACATTCTCTTTATTCTCCTTCCTTCCCTTCTTTTCTTTTTTTTTCTTTTCTTTTCTTTTCTTTCTTTTCTCTCTCTCTCTCTCTCTTTCTTTCTTTCTTCTCTTTCTTTCTTTTGATGGAGTCTTGCTCCATCACCCAGGCTGGAGTGCAGTGGCACAGTCTCCACTCACTGCAAGCTCCACCTCCCAGGTTCATACCATTCTCCTGCCTCACCCTCCGAATAGCTGGGACTACAGGCACCTGCCACCACGCCCAGTTAATTTTTTGTATTTTTAGTAGAGACAGGGTTTCACCATGTTAGCCAGGATGGTCTTGATCTCCTGACCTCGTGATCTGCCCGCCTCGGCCTCCCAAAGTGCTGGGATTCCAGGCGTGAGCCACCGCGCCCAGCCAAACTCTCTTTATTCTATATGAATATATCTATCATATTGGTATTAAAGGAACTTTAGATCAGTATGAATTTTGCAAACTTAAAGAGACAGTTAAAGTATATAGGATCTTCTTTTGCAAATAGGACGTGATTGATTGTTATTTAATCCAAATATATGAAATTAGATATGGAAGTGGATTTCTTGTAATCTTTATATATTTTCTAATATTGTTATGTATGCTTATATATTCTTATTTCCTTTAAAAAAGAGTAATGAGGTAAATGCATCAAACTGGAAGAATTTTGTCAAAATACACATATATATGTATATTACATGGAGAATGTTGTTTATTAATAAAATTACAAATATAAAATATCATGGTCTGAATGAGTTACATACACAAATATGAGTTATTCTCTTATAATTATTGATATTTTAAAAATTTCCTAATACTCTTGGAATACTTTAGTATCACTTAATATTATTTAAAATGAATATGGGGTTGTTGAAACATTAATGTTAGAAGACTTAAGCCTACTTCCTATGCCATGGTGAAAGATCATCCACGTGTGGCCTAACCATGAGATGCATACTATAACTGCAGCCTCCACAATGTTATTGCCTTCTATTTCTTCCTTTAAAATAGCATTAGCCTTTAGTATCCATATGTTTCTGGTAGGTTAGACATGGAACTAGGGGAGGAGTAACATGTTCTAAATTCTAGTCTCATCCGTACTACACCTCATGGTCCTGAATATCTTGGGCAAATCTTTTGGATTCTTTAAATTTCATGAAAAAGATAACATTGCTTAGATAATATTTAGCTCCTTTTTAGCTCTAACTATCCAAGTTTCCATGATCCCAGATCTCTCTTCATGGTCTTCTATTCTGGTTCACTTGAGTTATCTACTTACAACCTTTTTATTGCTACTTAGCTGCAATTTTTAAAAACACAAACAGATAAGCACTAGCTTCTATATTTAAGATTTCTCAACAGTTTCTATAATGCATCTGATAAATTCGAAAGGTTGTGGAAAACTGCAGGTTCTGTCATTACAAAAACATGGAAAGAAAACCCTGTGAAATAATGAGGACCCATGGAAACAATGGGCTAGTGTGAGCACGCACGTGTGTGTTCTGGGTGCTAAGAGACCCATATAGCTAGCAGGCTCTGTGGAGTCATTATATCGACGTCTTGCTGCTTTATGGCCTTCTTTTCAATTTCCAGCTCCTGTCCTCTGAACAGCACGATGTGCAACAGAAGCTCGAAGCACACAGGTGACATTGCCATTGCATCCATGCTGCACATGCATGCAGAAAGCCAGTACAGGGGCCAGCCTGCCATATATTAACTGCCTACACTCTAGTTTAAGTAGGCCAGAGGGATATGGTGCAGAATGGGCTATGAGAAAATTTAGAATAGCAGGCCCCTTTCTTGCCTCTACCCAGTGGGTGAAATTCAGAGAATTAACTTAGTAGGTTACAACATGCCTCTTGTTTTCTTGCTTGCTGCCTTTTCTACCCTACCCCTGGCTGTCACTGAAATAGCAGTTGAACTTGGTGTTCTTCTCAGGTGTGAAAATTGCTCTGCAAAAAGATGCCTTGCTCTGACAAACTACTTAGAGTTTCACACACACCCGAAAGCTTCTTCTTATCTATTGCTATAAATAGGAAGATTTCAGTTTTATGTCAAATACCCTGTGAATTTATTTACAATTGTTTCAAATCATACAAAAGCAACACAGAGATTTCCTGTATGTTCACCTAGTGCCAGAGAATGATTAGTTGAAAATCTTGAAAGTCATACAATGAATTAAAAAATCTTGTGTGTGTGTATGTGTAATGCAAAAATTAATCAACTTGGATCCTTTCCACCCTCCACCCCTCAACTGCTTGTTTGAACAATTTGTGTTCTTAATTCTTTATTTTCC